>NC_089511.1:37472732-38672732 GCF_036850995.1 Saccopteryx leptura
CATGCATGGCAGGCTGTGACAAGACCTTTACTTCCTTCTCTGGCCCAAAGTAGAGCCAACAGGAGTGCCAGTGGGCAGCCTACTGACTGGCCAGCCAGCAATAGAGGTGGAGCTCAGAACTCACACGCCAGCATCAAAGTTTGATCACACCCAATAGTGCTGTGTCCCAAGGGGAAATCTTTTTATTAACTTTCTACAAAATCACACCCTAATCTGTTAATACTTTGCTTAAATAACAGTGACTTTTAAAATGCTAATTGCAGAAAATCCTGTTCTTTATTTAGTAGCCACTAAAATGTCTCGTGTCATTTGTATTCTTATGCTCAGGATAGATTTCCTATGTTTTTTCTCAAAAATCAATACACAGAACGGAATTTGCAATTAAAGCTTTCCTAAAACGGTCCCTTGTGCACGTCTCCCTCTGTCCTTCATCCCTTTGCAGGTGAGCATGCTCTCAGACTAGTCACAGAGAGCTGGGGCTCAGGTCAGGCACACCGGAGCAGTCCCACACCACTTGGGCCTTTGCACACACTGAAAGGTGAACGAGTGGAGTCAGAAGCTCTTTTGGTATGGTTGCTGCCTCAAAGCTCATTTCCAAAGGAGGCAGAATTATGAAGCACAGTTGCAAAATGTGAGACTTGCAGATTCCCTGTCTTTGATTTCACGTAAGACATGCTAGGACAGCCAGCAGCTGACAGGTGAGGGTACGTAGGACAAAGGCAGCACCATGACAAACGTGAGCTTTCTTGTTCCTTCAATCTTTGCTGAAACCATCTGTCTTCCCTAAGTGAGTCCACTGACCAAATTCTACTGAGGCTGTGAGTGATCTAGGGCCAGCCAGGCCTGGTCCCTGCCAGTGGCAAAGTACCTGTCCTTAACTCTGCTCATCTAGTTCCCCCACAGTTCCACAGTACTGCCCACCCCTAGAGGCAGCTTCTAGATTTTTTTTTTTTTTTTTTGTATTTTTCTGAAGCTGGAAACGGGGAGAGACAGTCAGACAGACTCCTGCATGCACCCGACTGGGATCCAACCGGCACACCCACCAGGGGGCGACGCTCTCCCCAGCAGGGGGCGATGCTCTGCCTCTCCTGGGCGTCGCTCTGTCCCGACCAGAGCCACTCTAGCGCCTGGGGCAGAGGCCAAGGAGCCATCCCCAGCGCCCGGGCCATCTTTGCTCCAATGGAGCCTCGCTGGCTGCGGGAGGGGAAGAGGAGACAGAGAGAAAGAGAGAGGAGGGGGAGAGGGAGGGAGGGATGGATTCCCCTGACCAGGAATCAACCCAGGACTTCCACACGCCAGATTGACACTCTACCACTGAGTCAACTTGCCAGGGCCTGGCTTCCAGAATTCTGTGCACCATTCCAGGTTTGTCTCCTCACAGAGCTGCTGTCCAGGAGTTGCCAAGCCAAGTGAAGGGCAAGTGAGAAAAAGACATCAGAGATGAAACCATGATGCAGTGGAAAACTCTGCAGCCCAAGCTAGAGACATTCTGAGAAATCACTGAACAGTTTCATACAAGTTGATTTCTTCCAGTGGCAGTAACACAAAAGTGCCTGTGATATAGCCACATTAAAATAAAACGATTGCAGTTTTAAATCACCATTCACTATATCGTGTTCTTAGATTTATGGCATTCAATTCTTAAGGTTTTCTGCTGATGCACAGGTATATTCCTGAAGCTATTCATGATGCTGGGTAGTTTAAGCAATGACTGCCTTTCTGAGTGTCAGGAGACATAAAACCAGTTAAAGTTAGGACCCTGGCCGGTTGGCTCAGTGGTAGAGCGTCGGCCTGGCGTGCAGGAGTCCCGGGTTCAATTCCCAGCCAGGGCACACAGGAAAGCACCCATCTGCTTCTCCACCCCTCCCCCTCTCCTTCCTCTCTGTCTCTCTCTTCCCCTCCCGCAGCCCAGGCTCCATTGGAGCAAAGTTGGCCCGGGCGCTGAGGATGGCTCCATGGCCTCTGCCTCAGGCCCTAGAATGGCTCTGGTTGCAACAGAGCAACGCCCCCTGGTGGGCATGCTGGGTGGATCCCAGTCGGACACATGTGGGAGTCTGTCTGACTGCCTCCCCATTTCCAACTTCAGAAAAGAAGAGAGAAAAAAAAAAGACCAAGTTAAAGTTAGGTTGAAACTCTAAATGAACCGTTTAGTTTTGTTAATTAAAAAACATAGCTGAGTGTATCATACATTTTTCTCCTTCAGACATTTTATACCAAAACTCACTTTTGTTTTCTCTTATTATCAAGCAAATAGACAAAAAGGAAAAAGGGGAAATCTTAATAACTCAGTGCTCTGTCCAGGAGGGGCACTGCAAACAGCTCTGACTCACCAGGTTGGAAAGTCAGAAGGCATCTGTCAGGGTGCCGTCTCCGGTGGCCAGCAGTAGCCAGGCTCTAGCCCACATTCCAGAGAAGGTAGCCAACTCCTACACCTCCTCCAACCACTGCAGAAATGTATACAACTTCATAAGTACATTGGATACCCATCCAGAAAGCTGTACAGCACTAAATGGTTTTCCAAAACCCTGGCACAGCAGTAAATGAATCTTTATCCATACCATGAACTGCATGGTGAAGGGAAAGGCCTCACTTTGACAGTCCTGATGAACAATTTCCTAGCACTCTGTAAATGGAAACCACACAACTGAAACACTTTGTATCTAAGCAGGAACACCAGTTACTGCTTTCTCTATTCTTATATTTGTAGGTTAGACAAATATAAGGTGATAAAGAATATAACAAAAGAGGCATCCTATATCCTCAAAAAACTACATTCCTATCCATTATCACAGAAAAATATGTTCCTATCCACTAAGGAAAACCTAGGCTTGGACAAAGAAAAAACCCTGCTTGTCCCTCCCCGCCACTACCACTACCTCACCCCTGCACCAGTCTGGGAACAGGAGCCAGCAGGGTGTCTGCCTGTACTCATGGCTGTTCAACATTTGGACGCTTTCTGGTATCTAATTTAAAGAAACCCACAATAAAAGAGTCATTATTCCAAAGTTTTATTTTATTTCATATTCATTGAAAGAAATAAAATTATATTTAAAAAAATAGAGTAATCTCACAAACTGAGGAAAGCCAGGAACAAAAAGAACAAGTTAATTACTTTTCCTGAGAGGCAGGTCTAACAGCTGTAGAACGGAATTTCTCCTTCCTAGCTTTTGTCAAACAAAATGTTTTTTCCTATTTCTAAGGCATCAAAAAGCACTCTTGAGTGCTAACTGGGCTTTTCAGGTACATAGTTTCAAGCCCTCTAATGGAAATTAAGAAATATCAAAAATTGCTACAATTTCCTTTATTATCAAATATTGTCTATACTTCTACTTTTTTATGCAAATTTGAGAATTTCACACTCATGACTGGTCATATTTTATAAAACCTTACTACTTCTTAGTAAGAATGTCCAAAGTATCTGATCTCCCGCCCCTGAAACTGAAAGGGGCCAGACACCAGGGAGAGCTGCTCCTGATCTCACCACTTGCAGCCAAGACCAGTCAGAAAGCACCCATCCTGGGAGACTCAGACACAGCTAGAAATTTACATACTAAAGCCTAATTCATAAACAACTGGACATGCCAGCAAAGGCAGGTCAAATCCTAATGGTTCTTAAGTAACCTACAGAACAAAAGTTATAAAAGTCATTTTACAGTTCTAAAGCTCTGAACTTACCACGCTCTGTACTTGATTTCCCTCAATTTTATAATGATAAATCTATCACTAAAAACTTTCATTCCCAAACACTTCAGTAAGAAAGTCAAGACAACGGTTAACATTTTTGTCCTGTGCATAAAGGACTGCTTGTGCTCAAGTTTTGATTTGTACAGGTAAACAAGAAAACTTGAACCCATTTTTCCAAATCTCCAATTTTATGTTCTTATTGAAATACTAGTACACTCCTAATGATTTCACTAAAGCTTCTTTTCTAAGACAGTTAATTCATGTAACTAATAACCATTAATTCCATGGAGACACCAATTTCTGTAAGATACATTTTAGTAAATAAGAGATTAAAATGTCTAACACCTATTATAGGTTCTTAAAGATTCAAGTGACCCAACTGCATCTCCAATTAGGTTTATTATATAACATTGATCAGCTATTAAAGATTCAGTAGGATCTGTACGTATCTCCTAGTTACTCGAAACATTGATTACCCAGAGTAAACTGCTGTTGGACCCTAATAGAAACCTCTATCCTGTGTCCTGGCTCTATAAGGGAGTTAACCTCCTGGGACAGTGGCTCTCATGGGACAACCCTAGGCTCCTGTCACTTGCAGAAAGGGCTCATGGCCTTAATGATAGCTTTGCTGAGTTCTTCCACCAGCCCAAAAGTACAACTTGAGTTATATGCTGGTTACAATATCCCAGGTCATAGCATGAAATGGCAATGTGGCCAAAATACCCAGTAACGCAACCTTTTTAATCAGATGTGACCGTCTCTTATCACCAGCCCCCCCCCCCAAACACACACACTCACAAAGGGGGGAAAAACTCACAAAGCCAACAAATTTTAGCTAAAATTGTGATGCTAAAAAAAAAAAATAAAAAAAAATTCAAGGACAATCAAAACGATCAACACTAACATACCCAGACTAGAGATTCCCGACTTTAGTGATTGTCATTTTTTTAGTCTCAATAAAAATGTCAATATCCTGAGTTTTATTTCTAAAATAATTTATGGGCTATAAAAGGATACAAATAACTAAACAGAAGCAGTGGTACAAGTCTGGAGGAAGAGCCCACTAACTAGAAAAAGAACTACCACAAAAATATAAAAAGATGTATTTAAGTGAAATAAATTAAAGGTTAGACCGTGTACTTTCAAGTTTTCTTAATGACTGTTTTGGGAATTAAGGATACATTTTTCAATAGTCCCTTGGGTAAATTCAAACACCGAATAATCCTTCATAAAAAAAAAGTTTGCCTTTGAAACTCATGGCCCCATAGTAGATATTTGAACACAGGACAAACTACCTGTTGAATATCCTAAATCCTAATCAGTGGTTTATGTAATTAAACTATTAAGACATTTGGCTGTGAAAATGGTATTTAAAAAATGTTTACTAGCATCTGCAGAAACAAAAATTTTGGTGCACAAGTTTCTCTAAACTACTGAGTTGTTTGGGTGTTTTTTTAAGGATATAAAAAATGCCAATCCAATAACCCAAAGGTATCCCAAAAGCATAATTCTAATATACTTTACTTTTATTTTTTAAAAACCTATTTGCCTCCTAAGTGTTATATTTTTAAGCCAAATGGCTATATACTTACTGCCTTTAAAATGCAATGGGATTTCTTTACTTAACCTGACATCACTACACAAAAAGTCATATTGTTGGGAGAAAGAGTACTAATTATAACTAAACCAAGGTTTATGTTATACATAAAATCACTCCAAATTACAAAGTGATTAGTTTCAATAGCCCTAAGGATTTTTAATACATAATTTAGAATAAAATGACAAATAGATGAACACAAATAGCATTCAATTTTTCTTAATCCAATTAACCATATTCAGTAAAACCAAGAACCTTCTGCGTGATCTGCCAGTTCATCATTCCTTTTGTCAACCTAAAAAGAAGCATTTCTTGGGAAGTCAGGATTTATTAAGAATATCCAGGTCTGGGACTTTTTTTAATCATATACCTTAAAAATTTGTTTACCTCAATATCATTTAAAACCAGAAATTCAAATTATATGGCTAACATTTTTAGCTCATCAACTCTTCAGTGCTGATCCCAGAAAACAATCTACAATGGATCTCTGAATAATGGAACAAGACAACATTCAGCCATTGGTATGAGTGGTGTAGGTCAGCACACCTTTGACGTTCAAGCCACAAGTTGTGAAGTTTAGAAGGGGGTGCAGTCTACTGTCCTGCATTATCAGAATTTGTCGTATTTTCAGTGCTACTGGGTTGCACGTTGTCTGTAAGGTTGTGCGCATGCTCAAGGAACAAATCTTTCAATACACTTAATTCCTTAGTCAGCAATTTAATTTTTGCTTCCAACCGTTCATTCTCTTCTTTGAGCTGATTCACCCTCTGCAGTGTATCCTGTGCTTTCTGCTTGCTTTTCAACCGGCTCTTTTTCACAGCCATGTTGTTCCTCTCCCTGCGCTGACGATACTCATCACTGTTTCGATCCATGGGTGAACTCTTTTTACTCTGCTTGCTTGGAGGCACAGCCTTACCTCCTCCCCCAGGACCAGCGGGCACCAGCTGAGGAACCTGCTGTAGGCCGCTGGCATGAGCCGGAGTATGAATAACACTTATTCCGTTCACTCCTGGAGCACTGTTCTGCTGCGATATCTTGCTCATTTGGGCACTCTCCCTTGCCAACATAGAACAGGCAGAAGTGAGGACAAGGTGATCAATGGTTTCCACTCTACACTGCCAAGAAATCTTCACATGTACCTAGTTAAAGAATAAATTGCATTAAAATATTTGAAATGACAAGATCAAATGATATTAAACTTGCATGTACCTAATAGCAGGCTAACATTAATTGATTATGCTGAGAAAAGTCTTACAACAACTGTCAACTGTTCCAATGTTTCAGAAGTCTAAACCATTTAATTGAGAAAGATAAGTTAATACAGAAGCACCATAAGGCCAAATTCAGCCCACCTGAATCCCTGAGGGTACTGCCCATCTGTGACTGTTTTCAAAATCAGAGGAAAAACAAAAGAATACCCCTAATTAGGTAGCATATATGAACTAACAGTATTTGGCAATCTGCCAGAGAGTAATTTGAGAAGTTTGGTTTAAACATGGATTAGCCAAGTTCAATTATGACAGAAAAGACACCTGCAATGAAAGAGGAGGGTGGGGCAGTTTCAACTGATGGACCTGACTTTTCCCCAGAGGATATTTTATGGGCTATTTTGAAAAGGTGTTTTTTCTTTTTTTGCTTGTTTCCATTTTTTGAATGACTTCAAATATTAGTATTTTACAGAGATTTCTTAAGTTAGTTTCTTGGATCATAGATTTAGTTCTGAGAAATCCAATTTGCTTCCCAATCCCATCATGGTTCTAATAGTTTTCCTTTCTTCATGACACAATTAAAAAACACATCTAAACAGTCAGACTAAAACCACAAGGGGAGACACAAAGCCCTAATGATGCATCCAGGAAGTGCAAGTACCAGGACTCAGGCTGGACCAGCCAGCAGCGCCAGCCTGCACCCCCTCGCACTGCCCAACAGGCTCGGGGGACACGGCAGTTCTGAAATAACTGTAGTCTGTAGAAATGAAGTCACAGTTTCAAAAACTAGTCATATTTGGATTACTATAAATTCAACCAGGTCGCTACAACTGCCTCAAGATGGGTCAAAAAAGCATGTCTATCTCATCATCATAAAGCCACTTCAAGACAAATTGACTATACTGAGTGAACCGTGTCCACAAAGAAGTCATAGCGTTTTTTAAAATGTAGAAAGCAATATTATGAACCATAAAAGTATCCTGTTCTCCTTTCAAAAAACTACTAAAACTACACTTTGGGAAACCTGAAGCCAGAATTATGAAATTCCTAAAATGAGTATATCTCCCAGTTAAGAAAAGCTCAGTTAGTAAACACCAGTAGCTTCACCCAAACCTTTAAGCCAGGCAATTCTTAATAAACACTGTCTATATGTTTGCTTTTTTAAATCTTTGCTTTTAAAAAGTCCATATAACTCTTTCAGTTTTTAGCTCGGAGGCCTAAGTGCAACTTTCTTTGGTCATCCCAAATCTGGGTTCATCCAACACTAGCCATGACCACCATGCCACTGAAGTTCAACCCCAAGGTCAGTTGTATACCTGAGTTGCACTGGTGAGGAAGTCGGTGCCACGTATGCCCTCACCCCTAAGATCGGCTCCCTGGGTCTGTCTCCAAAAACAGCTGGTGATGGCATTGCCAAAGTAACCGATAATTGGAAAAGTCTGGAGGGTTACAGTGAAACCGACTGTTCCGAAAAGAGAGGCCTAGGCTGAGGGAATACCTCCTGCATCTGCCCTAATCATCAAAGCCTTCAACGAACGGCCAAGAGACAGGAAGAACCAAATAAACATAAAGCACAATGGAAATACCACTTTTGATGAGATTATCAACACTACCCCACAGTGGAACCATTAAAAAGATCCTAGGGACTGCCCAGTCTGTGCGCTGCAATGTTGATGATGGCCACCTTCATGACATCAGAGATGAGATCAGCAGTGGTACAATGGAATGGCCAGCTAGTTAAGATCTACAAGGAAAATATTTCAATTAAAGATCACTGACAGGCCCTGGCCGGTTGGCTCAGTGGTAGAGCGTCAGCCTGACATGCAGAAGTCCCGGGTTGGATTCCCGGCCAGGGCACACAGGAGAAGCGCCCATCTGCTTCTCCACCCCTCCCCCTCTCCTTCCTCTCTGTCTCTCTCTTCCCCTCCCGCAGCCAAGGCTCCATTGGAGCAAAGATGGCCCGGGCGCTGGGGATGGCTCAGGCGCTAGAATGGCTCTGGTCGCAACAGAGCGACGCCCCGGATGGGCAGAGCATCGCCCCCTGGTGGGCGTGCCAAGTGGATCCTGGCCGGGCGCATGCGGGAGTCTGACTGACTGCCTCCCTGTTTCCAGCTTCAGAAAAATAAAAAAATAAAAAATAAATTAAAAAATTTAAAAACAAAAAAGATCACTGACTACCAAAAAAATATTTAAAAAGTAAACATATCATTACTTTCAACTTTTTAAAGCCATGCAGGCAGCCTTGAACTAGTGGGTCCATCTGTTTCAGCCCAGTATTATTAAGGCAATAGAAAGCTTCCTTCCCAAACTATGAGAGATATCTAATCCAAGTCTATCTTTAGTAATGGACACTTCACAATTTCGCCAGATAATTATCTATTTGGTATAAAGCGAACATAAATAGGTCACCCAATTTTTTTAAAAACTCATTTGACACCTGTCCTGGGATCATCTCAACAATCATAATCATGTTCATCTTATTTATCTTCTTTATTTTTCATACGCCATTTACATTTTTAGTTTTTAAAGCTAACCTCGGCCCTGGCTGGTTGGCTCAGTGGTAGAGCATCGGCCTGGCGTGCAGGAGTCCCAGGTTCGATTCCTGGCCAGGGCACACAAGAGAAGCGCCCATCTGCTTCTCCACCCCTCCCCCTCTCCTTCCTCTCTGTCTCTCTTCCCCTCCTGCAGCCAAGGCTCCACTGGAGCAAAGTTGGCCCGGGCGCCGAGGATGGCTCTGGTTGCGACAGAGCGACGCCCCAGATGGGCAAAGCATCGCCCCCTGGTGGGTGTGCCGGGTGGATCCAGGTCGGGCGCATGCGGGAGTCTGTCTGACTGCCTCCCATTTCCAACTTCAGAAAAATACAAAAATAAATAAAATAAAATAAAGCTAACCTCTACAATCAACTCAGCAGTAACAATGGGGGTGGGGGGTGGCAAATGGTAAAATGCCTTCCAACCTACAATATGCCATCATGAACTGCAGTCACTAAAAACTCTTATTAAAGGCTCCAAATTCTTTTACTTTGGTCTGACTCATCCAGTCAAGGCTGATGTACTAGGTTGAACATAGCAGGCAAGGTTTTGAAAATGAGCCCTTTGGCTTGAAAAAGAAAAAGTAATCATCAAACTGGTAAAACTGTAAGAAAGGAACACTTGGAGATAATAAAAAGAACTGCAAAAATGTTTAAAAAGAAAGTCTCTCAACCAAAGACAAGCCAAGAAAGTAGCTCTTAAAGCAAAGAGATATCCACTAAGGAAAATGAACCAAGTAAAGGGAATCAAAGAGCCAAATAGTCTTAAACACTTAACTCCAAACAGATTATCATTTTTTTTTTACTGAGCAAATAGCTGCCTCTAAAATTTATACATTTTACAGGTTATACTGTCATTTGTGCTTTTGTTCCTCCTACAGACAGGCAAAAAAAAATTTTTTTTATGTTTATTTCAAATCTGGATATTCAACCCTAAATGCAAGTCTGGAGCGGCTCCTATGTGGACAAATACTATTCCAAAGTTGAGTCTCCAGGAAGCAGGGTGGTGTCTTGTTTCCTTACATGTGACTCATTCAAGCAGGAAGCAGCCGTAAAACTGAAGAGCAGTAGTACTCAAAGTGTGGTCCTTGGACCAGTGACACCATCTTTTGGGGAACATGTTAGAATAACAAATTCTCAAGCTGTCTGAGATCTAGGAATCAGGAGCTCTAAATACAGGGCTGAGCAATCTTATTTTAATAGGACCTCCAAGTAATTCTGATGGCACTGAAGTCTGAAAGCCACTACTGCAGATAACAATGGATCCTTAAAAAAACAGACTGAGTGGGTAACACTTTTAAAATTCAGATTTTTAAAAATAATTTCTTTTTTTATTTATTGAAGAGCAGGGAGAGGAGAGGAAGGGAGGGAGGGGGGAGAGATGGGGGAGAGAGAGAGGGAGGGAGGGAAAGGAAGAGGGAGGGAAAGGGAGAGAGAAGGAGGGAGAGAGAAGCATCAATTTGTTCTACTTATTTATGTATTCATTGGTTGGTTCTTGTATGTGCCCTGACCAGGTATCAAACCCAAAATCTTGGTGTATCGGGGCAACACTAGAACCAACTGAGCACCTGGCCAGGGCCTTAAATTCAGATTTCTTAATTCAAATCATGTTCATTCAAATCAGTAACACAGTGAAAACTCAGAATGTCAGAATGAGTAAAACAAAAATCAAACTTTCCTGGGAAAATAAACCTGTCAAGAATTTTCCTAACCCTCTTGTCATTTTTCCCCCACATATGTACAGCCAATATTCCTCCTGGTCCCCCAAAATAAAATTTTCACTCAAATTTTCTCAGTGAAGGTGTATACTCCAAAATATTCATAGATGTTTCATATTCTAAATCTGTTCAATCATCTATAATTCTACCCACCCCCAGGAAAAAAAAACTTTACATCCACCATCCCTCTCCAACCCAATGCCGCAGGGTTACCTCAGGCTGACATCATGTCTCAGGCTGACAGCTCTCAGGGGCACTAGTCTCTGGTTTAGCAGTGTTCCCTCCAACCATTGTCTCCAGAGCAATCTAACACTCACACCTGAGTATGTCACACCCTCTTGTTAGAAATTCTCTGTGGCTCCCACAAACAGGATCAAATCCAAGGTATTAACCCTCTCTAGCCCCCTGCTCCCTTATACATCACACCTCAATAATACTGAACCACCACCATCAATCAGTCTTCTAAATGCTTCATGCTTTCTCTTTGTGCTTCTGTCCCATTCATTCCCAGGGCTTCTTTGTCAATGCCAGCTCCTACAGTGTCTCCCTGTAGACCAGCGGTTCTCAACCTGTGGGTCGCGACCCCGGCGGGGGTCGAACGACCAAAACACAGGGTCGTCTAAAGCCATCGGAAAATACATATTTTATTTAAAAATGTATTGTATAATAAATATGTATTTTCTGATGGCTTTAGGCAACCCCTGTGTTTTGGCCGTTCAACCCCCACCGGGGTCGCGACCCACAGGTTGAGAACCGCTGCTGTAGACTAACCTAGAGATAAAGAGGCAGGGCTCTGTCTTCATCTCCATGTGCCCAGCATCTAGTACAGGGTTAGGCATATTGGGGGGCAGTGCTTAAGAAATCTTTGTTGAATACAGACTCAAAAGGCTAAGAGAAAACATTTTTTAAATAAATGTCTTAAATAAAAATGAGACACTCTAGCATTAAATCTATGAAAACAACCACAATTAAATCAAGAGTATTACTAAGATGTCATGGTCTTATTACCTAAAGTTCATGGTCTGTCTTTAAGTTGTATAGGATCCAGTCTATACTACTGAACATCATCCTTGTCTGGTGTGGTCTTTGCTTCATTTCAGTTAAGAATCTTTACTTTCTACCTAGTCCCACTGTTTTCCAACTAAATCTCAAGTTCCTAGGGATGCGGTGCCAGAGTCTGAAGTCAAGGTAAGCAGTCAAAGTCAATAGACACCCAAATGAGCAGTTATTTCTATTTAGTTGCACTGCTTGCTTTATGACCCAAAACGAGAGTGTTTATTTTTTTTAAGTGAGAGGAGGGGAGATAGTGCAACAGACTCCCGCCATGTGCCTTGATCAGGATCCACCCAGCAACCCCATCTGGGGCCAATGCTCGAATCAACCAACCTCAGCACTTGGACAAACTCAGCTATCATCAGCACCCGAGGCCATGCTCAAGCCAATTGAGCCACTAGCTACAAGAGGGGGGAGAGGGAGGCGGAGAGAAACAGATGGTGGCTTTTCTTGTGTGTCCTGACTGGAAATCAAACCCAGGACATCCATATGCCAGGCCAATGCTCTATCTACTGAGCCACCACCCAGGGCCAAAACAGGAGTATGTTTGCTTTGATTTACAACATAAAAAATAGTACACACATACTGATTATAAATACACATCTATTAGAAGATCATGCTTGATTTTATTTATTTATTTATTTTCTACTGATTGGGCTGGAAATCCTAAAAGGTAGAGGAGACTAATGTACCTTACCTACTAGTACAATAGTACAAGATAACCAGTACAAGACCCCATGAAGGCATCCCCTCTCAAAAATACGCCATAAAGCTGAAATCTGGCTACCTGTATTTATTCTTACTGTGATCAGATGAGGCAATCTTAGACCATAAGTCCAAATTCAGCCTCCATGAGGACCTATTTGTCTTTAACAAGGACTCACTATATGCTGTTAAAATCCCAAAGGAGGAAACTATCTCGCCATGATCAGGCAACCTTGCTGATGTGCCCTTGTGAATTTAAAGGATATTCTGAAAAAACGAAATTTTGTTTCCATGTTTTTTAGGCAGATATTAAAATGACAATCACCAAGTGTGCCCAACAGAAGCAGGAATCAAAAAATTGAAAAATCCTTCAGTTCATATGTGCATCCTGTAATTACTTAACCTTGTTAACAGTAAGTTCTTCCAGAAACAAGAAATCAACTTTAAGAATAGCTAATCCCAAATATCACTCAAGTGGTAACAGCTGACCAAATTTTAACTTTTAAATATCAAAAACTTGGATGCAGAACTTCTTAGTAAAGCAAGCCCTTCCAGTATTTTATTTCAAAAACTTCTCTTGGAGTTGCACATATATCCGAATTCAAGGTCAAGCTCTTCAAATAAGGATTCAACTGAGTGTAGGCTCAGAAAACTACCAATTTTTGCGCAGTCCATCATGTTAAAAACCTTTCTGAAACTGACACATTTTAAAATGCCAGATTAAGCATAAATCTCAGACAAGAGGAAAACCAAACGCTTACACCTTCTGAAGAAAAGCACACAAGTTAACTTAGCAGAACACATCATCCTTCCCCTCGCACCTGCATTGCCATCCCCTCCATCTCAGACACCTCTCCTAGCTGTTTTCCCACGTTCCCTCCTCCGTGCTAACCAAGCGCTTCGGTTCCTGACCTTCTCTTTCCTAGTCAACTCGTGGTTGCTGCACATTCATCTCACCTCTGTTCAACATAAACTGCAAAGTATTCATCTCACCTCTGTTCAACATAAACTGCAAAGTATTCAAACTACAGCTTCGTAAGTGAGATAACAATATTTCTATAAAGTCACGTACGTAAAAATCAACTGCTTTCTCTGACTTATCATTCTGCTGCCTTCTAAACAGAATTCTCGACGACCCCACACTGAGCAGTTTTGGAGGAGCAGGAAAGATCTATCCTATGTGGCACTGAATTAAGATGCGGTCCACCTCCTGCTATCCCGGGAACACCCTTTATCCCTAGGGGCCAATACGAGCCGGGCTTGTCACAACTGCACATTTCACAGAGGGCTGGGTTTTGCTGGGGGCGCATCTCTTCTTCCATCCCGTCCCGGGCCGGCGGCGAGGGGCGCCCGGGGAGCGCAGGGGTCGGCGGGTGGCGCCGGGGCGCTGGGCGGCAGCCAGGGATGAGCTCAGCGGCCCCGCCGGGTGTTGCCGGCAGGTTGCATCAGACGCCGCGCGGGGCCGCCGCCCGCGACGCCGGCTCCGCGGGGCCTTCCTGGCCAGCCGGCCGCCTCGGGCCGCGCCGGGTCTCCTCAGGCTGGGCCTGCGCCCACGCAAGCGGCCTGCTCCGCCGCGGCCTTCTCCTCCTCCATCCCGCCCGTCCGCGGCCTCCTTACCTGCGCCTCCAGCCCGCCCGCCCCCAGGCGGCCTCCACTGCGAGCGGCCCCGAGCGGCGCGGCCCGACCTGACCCAGGCCTCGCAGCCCGCGGACTCAGCTAGGAGGAGCGACGATTACGAAACCGGCAGCCTCCGCCCGTACCGCAGCACCGGGATCCCCTCCTCGCCCGGGCCGCGCGCTACGGCCGCCGCACGACCAATGGGAGCGCCAGCCTGCGGACGGCGCGCCCTCCTTCGCAATAGGCAGCACCATCAGCCAATCGCAAGTGGTCTGGCTGCGGGAGGCGGGCACGTGGCGGAGGTGTTGGCCAAGGCGCGGCGGGACTTGCGGGCGTGGTGGGAGCAGACGGTTGCCCCGGGCGCAGCTGGATGTCCTTCGGCAGTTAGCGCTGGGCGGCGGGGAGCTCTGAGCCCTCTGCTGTGGGAAAGTTTCTGTGGATACGCTTCGTGAAGGCAGTGTTTTTGGAAAGCTATGTCTCGAGGTAATTGATTAAATCACCGAGTCCTGTTTTGGTTTTACTACGTCCGGGGAAAGCTCCCCTCGGCGTCCCTCACGGGGACAGTTTCCCAGAACTGCCCACCAGACTCGCTCCCGGGACGTGGGGCGCTCGACCGACTGCCGACGGGCCCTCCGGCCCTCGGGTGGAGGCTGGAGACAAGTCCTGAATCTCACGGCAATGAGGCAGACTGCGGACGTGTTGAAAAATGAATGAAGCAAAATTGCCCCAATGTAGGATTAGTGTTGATGTCATTTGGGTGAACACTGCGGAATGTGGTTCATTGTTGAGAGAAACAAATTGATTTTCCACGATCGATTTCGGTGTGGTGTCTTCCAGGTAAACAAATTGAGAGATGTGATCCCAAAAAACGAGTAGCAATGCTGTTTTATCGAAGTCAACTCACAGGGGGCTATGAAAGCATATTAAAACCAGGAAGCAGTGTGCTGGTTGGAGGACAGAGCCCTCACAATTGGTTTGATTGCTTCCTCTTTAGCAATTCTTACCGTCCAAAAACATAGTTTTTGAAAGAGGAAACATTTCTTCATCGCCCCGGCCATGAGGATGAGCTCTGCGAAAAAAAAAAAAATGTTTCGAGGAATCAGGAAAGAGATGATAAAACATTTGCAAAAAAAAAAAAAAAAATCTGCAACTAAAGGTGAATAACCATAACCATAAAAGCACACTTAGTAGAATGACACATCATCAAAACTAGTATGCTTCTTTCACTTTGTCCCTCAGTGTTCTGAGTTGAAATTTCTTTGATCTTTTAGACCTTTGATCAAGATTTTAGCACTATTAAAGTCGGATTGTATTTTGTTACAGAATCATAGTTTTATCCTGACCATTTCTGAATCACTTAAAGATTGTATAGGGAGGGAAATTGCACAGGTAATAGTCATTTATCCTTTGGTTTGCTAACCATTCCGCCAGCTGGCCCAGCATTCTCTGTGTCTGCCTGGGCAGGCCTTCTTCCATGCTCAGCAGGTCTAGTCAATGCCAAGGGGACTAGAGTATTTATTTCCCTCTTCAGCTGATAATTCTTTCTTCTCAGTTTACAAATATTTTTTGGTGCTAAGCGGTGGGGATTTAGCAACAAACAAGATAAACACAACCCTTACCCACATGGAGTTTACCCTTAAATCCAGCAAGACAGACATTCAGTAACTACAATTTTTCTGTTACTATTCTATTAGAAAAAGTACAAGATACTGTGAGAGATTTTAAGAAGGGATCAAACGTGGTCTGTGGATTTGGGAAAGCCTAAAAAAGGAGTAGAATTTGGCTAGGTGATGCAGATGAAGTGGATGTACCAGTCAGAGGGAATGTCTTATCTAAAAGTCTTTGTGATGCAGGAGAAGCGCCCATCTGCTTCTCCACCCCTCCCCCTCTCCTTCCTCTCTGTCTCTCTCTTCCCCTCCTGCAGCCAAGGCTCCATTGGAGCAAAGTTGGCTCAGGTGCTGAGGATGGCTCTATGGCCTCTGCCTCAGGTGCTAGAATGGCTCTGGTTGCAACGGAGCGATGCCCCAGATGGGCAGAGCATCGCCCCCTGGTGGGCATGCCAGGTGGATCCTGGTCAGGAACATGAAGGAGTCTGTCTGACTGCCTCCCCGTTTCCAACTTCAGAAAAATAAAAAAAAAAAAAAAAAAAAAGTCTTTGTGATGGGAGAAATTTAAGACCAGAGCGGCTGAAGTGCAGTGTCCCGGTGGGGAGTGGTGAGATAGGCAGGGTCTGTGGCCTAAGAAGTTTTCTGATTTTACCTTAAGAGAGATGGGAAGCCTTTGAAAGATTTAACTCTCACCATAAGGAAATGAGAGCCTGTTGGAGGCTTTCTCTACAGGATGAGGAGATACACCATGTTGCTTTCTTGCCAGTCCTGGGGACCCAAGCGATCATAATAAAATCTTCCTGTACAGATCTGTGCCTCACTGATGCCCAATATTGTACACATTCTACAAAGCCAAAG
Source organism: Saccopteryx leptura (assembly GCF_036850995.1). NCBI lineage: Eukaryota > Metazoa > Chordata > Mammalia > Chiroptera > Emballonuridae > Saccopteryx > Saccopteryx leptura. Next base: position 37,489,311 of record NC_089511.1, read on the forward strand.
AATCTTTAAACAGGTGGTATGATATAATCCCCTTCAAGTTACTTGAGAAGTAAGATGGCCTGTTAATTGAATATGTTTAGTTACCTGAGGGCTACTATGATTAACTATCTCAGTTATCTAAAAGATATGCATTCTAGTGTCAGCCTATTCTGTCCACAGCTTCACCTCTTACTGGTGTGTGACCTAAGGCAAATTACTTGTCCTCTCTGTCATCTGTAAATGGAGGTAACAACATTATCTACCCAATAGGATTGCTTTGAGGACTGAAGGAGTTAATGTTAGGCCGGACAAGAGTGCCTGCCTACAACAAGGTAGGAGCTTAAAAGTATTAGCTATTATTACCATATACTCATACATAAATTATAAACAAATTATATCCATAGAATTATAGTAGCTGGAAATGCACTACAACACAAGGTCAAGATGTTCTTAATGTTTTGATGATTCAGGCATTGAACTATATACATGATATGGAAGGTGATGATATGGATTCTGTAGTGTATCACAAAGGATGGTAAAATATTTCCCTTACTTGCATCTTACCATTTCATTTATTTTCATAGACTGGAGGAAAATTTTGTAAATTGAAATCTCTCAGCCCTGGCCAGTTGGCTCAGTGGATAGAGCATCGGCCTGGTGTGCAGATGTCCTGGGTTCGATCCCCGGTCAGGGCACACATGAGAAGTAACCATCTACTTCTCTTCCTCTCCCTCTCCCCCTTCTCTTTCTCTTGCCCTCTCACATCCAGTGGCTCAGTTGGTTCAAGGGTCAACCCCAGATGCTGAGGTTAGCTCAGTTGGTCTGACCATCGGTCCCAGACAGGAGTTGCCAGGTGGATCCCAGTTGGGGCACATGCAGGTGTCTGTCTCTCCATCTCCTCTCCTCTCAAAAAAAAAAAAACAACAACAAAAACTCTTGTTTGAAAGCCAGATGAATAGATTATTATGCAAATCTATCTTGTGTGTCTTAAGTACTTTTTTTCATTTTTATTTTTTAGATTTTATTCATTTTTAGAATGAGAAGATAGAGAGAGGGGGGAGCAGGAAGCATCAACTCCCATATGTGCCTTGACCAAACAAGCCCGGGGTTTCCAAACCAGCAACCTCAGCATTCCAGGTTGACGCCTTCCCCACTGTACCACCAGAGGAAGTACTTGTAATAATAGCTTAAGCATTTGGCATAAATGTATATTTAGAAAGTTTCAGAGAAATTAACATATCAAATTAACCATGTTTCACAGGAGATCTGAAAACATATCTCTAATATTTTGAGAATTGAGGTATCTGTCAGGTTTGAGTCTCAGTAGATATTTATTGTGGTACATTAGCTATAATGTGATGGTGATCGTCAGTCATTTTGCATTGGTTAGGGCACTTTTAATTGAGACTAACTGAAAACCATCCCTGTCTAGACTTAGCATAAAGAAAGATTTGCTCAAATATTTTAGAGCATTCTTCATGAAATACCCAGGATACATCAGAAACAAGATCTCAAATGCTTACGTGTCTTCATGTCCGTGTGTGTGTGTGTGTGTGTGTGTGTGTGTGTGTGTACCTATTGATTTCGTTATTTTTTCTGCCTGTGCACAAACTTTCTTCACATGGCTCCTGACTGCCTCAATGTTCATGGTTTTGGTTACTAAAAAAAGGCCAACTCTTCTTTTAGTTCCTGTTACATAGACTCTCGAATTGCCCCAACTGAGTTAAGTGCTTGTATAGAGAATGATCGAATGGCCGAGAGCATGTCATGACCCACTAATTTGGCAGCTATGGAGGGTATACAGAGGCACTCCTGAGCAAAGGGAGTGTAAGCAGACAAACCCATCAATATCCATTTCAAATGTTAGATCACACTGTAGTCACTCTGATGGAGTCTTGGTCCCTCTGCTGACCAATTTGTTCTTTCCCAGGTGATATTATCCCCATCCTTGAGGGGAATATTTAAACGTCAATTTTTACCTTTGGAAGCACTATTAAAATCATAACAGTTAAGATGCTGCTATGTATCAAATGATTCTCTTAGGACATCCCTGAATTTCATAAATGAGTTCTATGATTGAAAAAGAAAATTCTGACATAGTTAAACTTACAGTTAGAAAATACTGTGAATGTCCATTATAAGGCACTTTTCCATGTGTCAGATTTTCCCATGAGTTAAAACATATCATCTGTGCACTTAAGAACAATAATAGTACATGACATCAGTGCACACAACGATAGGTGTGTGCCATGTAAGCACATGGAAATAGGTACAACTCATCTGCACTCGTGAAGAGAGCTGTATGTATCAGTGCACATGAGGCTAGTGCCTATAGTCTGTGCATATAAAGATAGGTAATGTCATCTGTGCACATCAGGAGAGGTAATATGTGTCTATTATGAGCCCAGGAGTGTCTCGTTCTAATGCTTTCACTCCACTGAATAAGCACCAATTACCTGTTACAGAATGATTGTAATCTAAGTTATTCCGGTGCTTATAAAGCACAAAACTGACAGTAAAGGAAGGTGGTTTTTGTTTTTTTATTTGTGATATATGTGACACCAGTCTCCATCATGGAAATGTGATGAGCTTTGGGGACAAAATAGGGTGATGTTGACTAGCATATAACCCAACTAACCCTCTGTTCCTGTAGAGAGGATTGATCACATGGAGTTGTTAGGCAGTAAACTAACATGAAAAGCTAGCAGAGTGTCTGGCACTAGGAGGCATTAGATAATTTGTCCATCCAAAAAGAACTGGCTACTCAAGACCCAGTTCTTGGTTTTTAATACTATTCTACAGTAAAAAAAACTGGGCTCCTTGGGGAAACGGCTGGTTCCAGGGCTGAGGCAGGAAACGTACTCGATGTGCCTGGAGCATTTTGCAGGCCAGAAAGGGAGGGAGTACTCAAAGCACAAGACAGTGGGGGTCTGTGTCTTAGCTCCAGTTGCCTTAACAAAATATTGTAGACTGCTCGGCTTTTTTTTTTTCAATTTAGAAAATTAAATTTAACAGGGTGACATTGATCAGTAAGGGTACATAGGTTTCACATAAACATGTCCGTAGCATTTGAACTGATTATTGTGTTGTGTGGCCATCACCTAAGGTGAGATCATTTTCTGTCACCATACATTTGTCCCTCTACCCCCAACTCTCCTGCCCTGCTTGGCTTTAACGACAGAAATTCCTTACAGTTCCGGATGCTAGCAAGTCCAAGATCAAGTGCAAGTAAGGCGGGTTTATTCTAAGGCCGCTTCTCTTGGTGTGCAGGCAGCTGCCATGTCACCGTGTGCTCACATGACCTCTTCTTCGTGAGTGTGCCAGGAGAGAGAGAGAGCAAGCTCTCTGGTGTTTCTTTTTATAAGGGCACTAGTCCCATTTGAAGAGAGCCCTCATAAACTCAATCTAACCCTAATTACCTCCCAAAGGCCCCATTTCTAAAAACCATCATATTTGGGACTAAGGTTTCAGCATATGAATACGGGGGGCGGGGAGGGGGGGGAGAAGGTGTGGCAGACACAAATATTCAGCCCATAGTAGTATATCAAAGGATCACAGGAACCAAATGAAAGAGCCCCCAGTGCCCAAAGAGCCTCAATGCTAATTTGAATGGCAAAACAAATAATGCATTATTGGACTATAACACAAAGTATAAAATAAATATCCTGAGTCCAAGCTGATATAAATAAATAACTCAGTAAATAAATGGCAAAGAAGAGACAAATCTCCCATGCAGAAGAATTCAAAATAATTCATGTCAATACTCTGAGCTCAGGTCGGGGGGGCGCATAACCTCCCCTGAGTGTGGGATGCACGTAGTGACTTCCTCCTGAAGAGAAGAGCAGAGCAGGGGAGGGAAAAATAAAGAGAAACGTTACACCGGAGACACCGGACAAATAGTACTACAGCCAGATGGTCAAGGTCAACATCAGTAGTCATAAGCCACGTTGATATAATGAGATGAAAATTGCACTTAACCTCTTTGATCTGCCTCTCGAGAACTCATAATCACAGTCTAACCTTGAGAAAAACACCAAATCCAATAGAGGGACATTTTACAAAATACCTGATCAGTACTTCTCAAAACTGTCAATGTTATAAAAAACATGGAAAGTCAGAGGAAGTGTGACTCTGAAGAATCCTAAGGAGACATGACAACTAAACATAACGTGGTGTCCTGAATGCGATCCTGGAACAGAAAAAGGACACTGGGTAAAAACTAAAGAAATCCCAAAAAAGTAATGACTTTAATTTAATAATTTGATAATGTATCAATATTGGCTCATTAATAAATATACTATACTAATATGTTAATAATAGGGACACCGGGTACAAGGCAAACAGGTAATCTCAGTGCTCTTTTCAATAATTTGAAAATCTAAAATTGTTCTAAAAATAAAGTCTTTAGAAAAAAAAACATTTGAGGTACATGACAGTGTTAACGTTAACCTAGAACACATTAAACATTAACAGATCAGAGTAAACCCGGACGTTAACCCAATCAATAAAGTTGAGCTCAGCAGAAAACCTTGAACCTCACTCACTTCCTACCTTGACCACTAGTGGTGACTGTGTCTCTGCCAGGCAAACCATGACATCCAGAGTAATGGAGCCAGAGAAGGGGAGCAGCCTGCAGGAGCTCCTGCAGGAGGGGAGGGCAGTGGGGAAGAGGGAAGAAGATGTGGAGAGAGACCGTCTAGGGGCTGTGAGACGATGTGGAAGCCCAGGGAGCCATTTTTGGGCTTTGAAAGTCCACACGCCAGGTCTGATACCTGGTCAGTCGCTGGGGGCTGCAGGGCTGAGATGGGAAGAAGATGAGAAGCTCCCCAGACAGGGGATTATGGTCACCTCATGTACTCATTCCTGCATTCACTTCCTCTGCCTCCAGCATCAGATGTTTATTGAGTCCCCACTCTGTGCCAGGCACTGTTCCAAGCGCTAGCAGTCCTACAGAGTAAGGTGCTCTGGCTGGGGAGATGGAGGGGGGTTGTGCCCAACAGATGCGAAGGAGGCCACGGAAGCATCCCCAGGTTGGGTGGGCTTGTCGGCCACAACTCCTTGGCTTCGAGTCAAGAGTCTTCTAAGCCTTTGTCATTGTTTCTTCCTTTAAAATTTTTTTAAGGTTCCCATAGTAATTTTCAGTTCCATGTGTGAGCTTAAACTAGGATTCAGATTTGCTTGAACTTGATAGGTGAAGCCACCAGCATTCATTTGCATAAATGTTGGGTTTGGGGCCAGAAGAGGAAGGTGGAGTTTGTTTTTTTGCTTTACAAAAGTTTCTAGGAGGAAAAGCTGGAATTTGGAGGGACAAGTGCTCTTTAGTAGTCCTTATGAAGAGAGTGACATTTCCACTACCTCTGTGAAAGACTCTGTTTCTTCAGCCTGGTGGGAACCGGTGTGAATGCAGAATTGCTCTGATGTCTGTAGGATTTGTGTTTCTGTAAACATCAGGGATCAGCCCCCTTGGCCTGTGGGCAGCAACATTCTAAGAAGAAAAACCCTAAGCAAAAGCTGTGCTAAGGGACCTGCCCTCAAGAGACTTTGATGACAGGAGATATTAAAGGTCCCCCACTGTTTTGGTGGAGGCCCGGGAGCTTGCTAAGGAATCTATTACGTTAAAGAGCCCCAATTAAGCCACAGGTGAGCAGGCCTGGGCAAACTTGAGAATCCAAACAGTGAATCCAAAATAGCCTGGCGTTATCTTAGCTAAACTAAGGTGGTAAAGCCAAAGGTGCAGCAGCCAGAACAGCATAAGAGAAGAGACTGTGTCTAGGGCAGAGAGAAATGGGGGAAGGATGTAGAGAATGATGGAGGAAAGCTACAAATGCCCACCAGCTCTGGTGTGCCATCTGGAGGGCCATTCCTTCTCAGTTCCTCATATCCAATTCCTTCTCATCCCTCAAGCCCCAAGCCAGGTCTCAATTCTTGACCTTGGCTGATTATTTAAGTTCTTGCTGACCTAACTCTTTCTTCTCCATGGTGTGCCTGTGACATTAAGATATACATTGTCATGCTTTTTGCTATATTTTATCTGTTATACTCTGTTCTAATCTCAGAAAGATGAGGTTCTGTTTTATTCACATACTGCTGTGTCGTGTACTTACGAGGCTTCAGAAAACAGCTGGGAGAATGGGAGTCTTCTTCTTGAATTGGGGACCTGGAAGCTTACACCATGGCATCCACCACAGTCCACCTCTTGCAGTGCTTGGATGCACTTGTAACTTACAGCAAGTTAATCCCATCTGTGAAGAACTTCTCTGGGATTTGGGATGGTCTCCTTTTCTGGAGAAATTTGCCAGAAGATATCTAGTGGATGAACCAGATATCTTCCTACTGCTGCAGCGGGCCTCACAGCTACACTGATATTCATCTCCTGCCTCCCCTACCACCTCCTCTAGATGCCCTTCACCATTGGCTGGCATCTTTGCTGGTCTAAGTACTTCATCCTTAAGAAATCTCTACCCTTTGTTTCCAGGTCCTTTTAAGGCCTTGGTCATTGCCCTTACTTGTTTCTTTACCATCAAGATTGGACAAGGGATCCTTCCTGCAAAATAAATAAAAATAAATACAGGAAAAATAAATCAGAAACTAATGAGACTTTTTACCTACAAGGGCACGGATGGGAATTGGGTAAAAAGAATGGGGAGTGGGAAGAGGGTAGAAGAGATGAGGGGGGAGAGTGATACCTCTGTGAGTATCCCTTTTTGTATAGCTCCAACTCTGAGAACCACAATTAGGTTTCACACACCTCCGAAATAAATAAATAGGTAACGCCATCTGGGATGTGGGGAGAACCAAAGTGAAAAACCAATGAACAGTAACCAGTGCACCTAACTGCACTTCAGATGAACAACATAATCACACTGTGGCCAAAAAAGGAACTAACCCGAGTAACTTTGGAAAATAATAATCTGATAAGATAAGGCTAAATAGAAGAATTGTACACAAGTAATATGCGCTAGTTACTAAACTTTTCAAAGGAGTGTGGTAGCAATTCTGAAACTATTAATATTTTATGTATATGCTAGGACAGTGATCAGCAAACTCATTAGTCAACAGAGCCAAATATCAACAGTACAACGATTGAAATTTCTTTTGAGAACCAAATTTTTTAAACTTAAGTTATATAGGTAGGTACATTCCTTTTTGAGGTAACGCCCGCACGTGGTGTTTTGTGGAAGAGCCACATCAACAGGCCAAAGAGCCGCATGTGGCTCGCGAGCCACGGTTTGCCGACCAGGGTGCTAGGACTAAGCAAATACAATAAATACATTTGGATAATAACAGCACGTGTCTCGTTGGAGAAAGGCTGTACAAATGAGGAAAGAGGAAGACTAGAATAGACCCTGTGGTATTGGATTAGAATTAGAGGTTATCAGAGTGAATTCATGATTTGTAGTATATACACAGATTGATATATTTATAGAAACAAATATCAACGTGTGTGTAGGTGTGAGATTTATATATATAGCTTTATCCACTGAGAGGACCTAGATGCAGTAACACCCCAATAGCAATGATTTCATCTACAGACCACATCATGGTTTCTAAATATCTCTCTTCAATAAGAACTAGGACTTATTAGAGAACTGGTTGATTCTAGCCTTGGGCAGGAGAAAGACAAGAATCTCGCATGTCATGTAGTACCAAGAACTAAAGAAATGCTCATACAATGATGGAGGGGCATATCAAAAGAACATAGAAGTTCATTTGAAACAGTCCCCAATGGCTAGATCTGGGACAATTTGAGTATCAAAATAAATAATAGTAATAAATGATAACTTGCAAGATAAAGTAAATATCTAAGAGTTCATACCGATATAAATAACTAGCCTGACCTGTGGTGGCACAGTGGATAAAGAGTCGAACTGGAAATGCTGAGGTCGCCGGTTCAAAACCCTGGGCTTGCCTGGTCAAGGCACATATGGGAGTTGATGCTTCCAACTCCTCCTCCCTTCTCTCTCTCTGTCTCTCTCTCTCTCTCTCCTCTGCCTCTCTCTCTCCTTCTCTCTCTCCTCTCTAAAAATGAATAAATAAAAAGAAAAAAAATAACTAATTAAGTGGCAGAGAAAAAAAAAACAGCTCTTTTTTACAACAAATTCCAATTAATAAATGTAGAAAGAATGACTGAAATAACAAATCACCTTTAGACAACACTGCAATAATAGTTGTTGCAGGCATGCATCATCAATGAATGTTAAAATCAGTGGGTGAAAGTATAATGAGAAATAGGGTATTTACATATTCTCAAAGTATCTCCTCACAATTTATTTACTAATTGCAATGAGAAAAAGAATAACTTTAGTGCAGTGGAGAAACCTGGGAGACATCACCTTAACCACATGATGAAAGTTAACGTCATCAGGAATAAGACACATGGACATTGTGGCCCCTGTTATGATGCACTGAGAAAGGAACGTGACTCCTGCAGCCTTCTTGCCAAATGCATAACCCTGATCTAATCCTGAGAAAATACCAGATAAATTCAAATGGAGGAACATTCTATGAAATAACTGACCAGTACTCTTCAAAAATATTAAGCTTATAAAAGACAAAGGAATGCTCAGAAATTGTCCCCAATTAGAGGAGACTAAGGAGACCTGACAACTAAAGACAACTCAAGATGTTAGATTGGATTCTGGACCTGAAAAAAGACATGAGTGGGGTAACTAGAGAAAACCAAATTGGGTCTTTAGATCTGTTAATAGTGCTCTGTCAATGTTAATTTCCTAATTTTGATCATTGTTTTATGGTCAGACCAGCTTCTGCTGGGGGTTGGGAATGGAAGCAGCCATTGTGCAAAAGAATAAGAACACCTCTCTCACCCCACCCCACCCGTACCACTTACTGTGTTACTAGGTAGCTGTCTCTGGTTATCATGGCCTGCAGGAAGTAAGAGCTCCATGCACACGAGACAGTATAAAAAATGTCCCTCATTAGCACCCAACTCCTGCCTCAAAGCTCTCATGGATGTCAGCAAATTGCTCACATAAGGGATAGGAGCCTGCTAGACAGAGGTCACTTAAGCTTGGCTTCCACATCAGAAAAGACAAAGAAACAATTGCTACAGTTAATTACATAAATATTTGAAACTTTTGCATATAAAACTGTACCATTAATAAAATTAGTAACAAATGAGAAACTGGAAAAATATTTGTAGCATATAACAAAGTATGAATATCATTATCATATAAGAAACTCTTCAAAATCAGTGATCAAAAGATGAAGAACATAATATTAAACAGGTCATGGGACATGAACAAGCATTTCACAGAGAAACACTAATTGCCTGAGACATGAAAAATGTGATCTTAGTTTGATATAGTCCCTTTCATTTATTTCTGCCTTTGCTTCCCTTGCCTCTGGGGTCAAATTCATAAATTGTTCTCTATGGCCAAGGTCCATGAGTTTAGTACCTATGTTTTCTTCCCTGTAATTTATTGTTTCAGATCTTATAATTAGGTCTTTAATCCATTTTGAATTCATTTTTGTGCAAGGTGACAAACTGTAGTCAAATTTCATTCTTTTGCATGTGGTTTTCCAATTTTCAAACTAAGAAGCTTCTGCACAGCAAAAGAAACTGACAAATAGGTAATATTTGCAAAAAACAGCTCCAATAAGGGGTTAATATCCAAAATATATAAAGAACTCACAAAACTCAGCAACAAACAAGCAAATCATCCAATTAAAAAACAGGGAGAGGACATGAACAGACACTTCTCCCAGGAAGAAATGCAAATGGCCAACAGATATATGAAAAAATGTTCATCTTCACTAGCTATTCAAGAAATGCAAATCAAAACTACAATGAGATACCACTTCAAACCAGTTAGATTGGGTATTATCAGCAAGACAGGTAATAACAAGTGTTTGAGAGGCTGTGGAGAAAAAGGAACTCTCATTCACTACTGGTGGGAATGTAAATTAGTACAACCATTATGGAAGAAAGTATAGTGGTTCCTCAAAAAGTTAAGAATAGAACTACCGTATGATCCAGCAATCCCTCTACTGAGTATATACCCCCAAAACTTGAAAACATTGGTACATAAAGACATATGCACCCCCATGTTCATCACAGCATTATTCACAGTGGCCAAGACATGGAAACAACCAAAGTGCCCTTTGATAGAGGATTGGATAAATACAATGGAATATTACTCAGCTGTAAGAAAAGATGACATAGTATCATTCATGACAACATGGATGGGCCTTGATAACATTATACTGAGTGAAATAAGTAAATCAGAAAAAGCTAAAAACTGTATGGTTCCACACATAAGTGGGATACTCATGGACATAGATAAGAGTGCAGTGGTTACCAGGGGAAGCGAATGTGGAAGAAGGGGAGGGGGAGGGTGTTTGGGGGGAGGTATAAAGAGAGACAAATATAAGGTGACGGAAGATGATTTGACTTTGGGTGATGGCTTTACAACATAGTCAACTGTCCAAATGATATGGAGACATTTACCCAAAATCTATGTACAGTACTTATGTTGATCAGTGTCACCCTGTTAAATTTAATTTTCTAAAGAAAAAAAAAGTGATCTTATTATTAAAGAAATACAATTAAATCAATGAGATATCATATTTTGTCTATGATTATAAATCATTAGAAAAAATGTTAATAATTGACATTAGTGAGGAGGTAAGGAAATTGGCACTTCATATATGGTCAGTGGGAGAGTAGTTTGGTTAAAGCCTTTTTGAAAGGTTAGTTGGCAATTTGCAACAAAAATCCTAGAAGTTTGCATACCCTTTGGCCCAGCTATTCCATTTTAGTCATTTATTTTAAGAAGATCATCATACATTCATGCAAAGATACAAGGAAATACATTATATCATTGTTTACAATAGCAGGAAAAGAGAGAGGATTCATCTAAATGTCCTTTTGAATGAGCCTCAACCAGTGGTGACCAAATCCTCAAAATCAACAGGGAAAGATATGCCTAACATAGGTTATTGCAGTGGTAGTCAACCTGGTCCCTACTGCCCACTAGTGGGTGTTCCAGCTTTCATGGTGGGTGGTAGCGGAGCAACCAAAGTATAAATAAAAAGATTTAACTATAGTAAGTTGTTTTATAAAGATTTATTCTGCCAAACTTAGCGAAAATCCAACATAAAGTACTTGGTAAGTAATTATTATTATATGCTTTAATTTGCTGTAACTCTGCTTTATAAATTTTATAAAGTAAAGTGACTTCCCTACTTTATAAATCACCATTACTGAGGAACAAGTGGGCAGTTAGAAAATTTTACTACTAACAGAGATACAAAAGTGGGCGGTAGCTATAAAAAGGTTGACTACCCTTGGGTTATTGTCCTAAAAGTAACAAGATTATGACTAGGACTGTTACTGGATTTTTTGCCACCTTTCAAAAAAATTTTGTATTTTTATCCCTTGAAGCATTGAGTTCCTATTTATATGAATTGCACTATAATTTAAAATTGATCATTAGTGCACAGAACTCTATCTGCCCACCCTTATCTCAGGTGTTAAAAATGTTCTCTGGGCTCTTTGTTGTTTGAACTGTAGATAAAAAAGGGACTCTGTAATAAATCAGTGATTGGAAGCAACCTCACAGGGTGATCTGATCACGAATTCCTAACTGGGCAGGTCATTTTGTGTAGTCACAGCCCAGACCTGTAACTTCTTTAGTAAAAGGTTTATCTTCATTAAACCAACCCTGTCTATTGTTCTTGTGCATCTAGGTTAACAAACCTTTGAAATGCCAGAGTGGTCTTCTTTTTCAGACCTTGTGAGGCATAGGCACCCTCAAGGGAACATGTGATCTTGTTTACTATCCTGTAATCCAATTATACAGATCTGCCCACCTTGCTTTCTCTCCCACCTTCATGTAATCTTCCCAAATGCAGAAGAATAACTGCAAAACAGCCATTCTCCAGAGCATCTGAGATCCTGTTTGTTGGCATTTGTCAGTTCGGCTCAAATAAACTCATAAAAATTCCCTACAGATGTGGACATTCTTATATCAACAGAACAAAATCAAGATCAATTTCTTGTGTTCTTTCTTCTTTTAAAAAGAAATACATACTTAGCTTTGGAAGAAATACACAATATACATTATATAGAATATTATACTTCCTTATTTAAAGATTTGATTTCTTGATTTTTACAGAGAGAAGGTAGGGGGAATGAGAGGTATCAACTCATAGTTGCTTCACTTTAGTTGTTCACTGTTTGCTTGTTGCTTGTTGTATGGGCCTTGACTGGGCAGGCCTAGGTTTTCAAGCCAGTGACCTCAGAGTTCCAGGTTGACAGTCTATCCATGGCACCACCACAGGCTGGGCAGAATATTATACTTCTAAGTTTAAAAACTGGCCTTATAAAGCTTAGTCTTATTAAATTTATTTTTCTGTATAAATTAAAATTGTACCAAAATTTACATAAATATTTCTTTTTTAAATGAGGATTTATAAAGTAAAATATATGTTAAAATACATACATTTTAATGACAGGAGTTGTGTGTTTTTTTTAAAGTGTGAACCCTGGGGTGTGGCCTAGTGGATAGAGTGTTGGCCCAGCAAATGGATGTCCTGGGTTTAATTCCAGTCAGGGCACACAAGAGAAGTGACCATCTGCTTCTCTCCCTTTCCCTCTCCCCCTTCTCTTCCTCTTCCCCTCCCATAGGCAGTGGCTTGGTTGGGTCTCAGGTGTTAAAAATAGGTCGGTTGATTTGCACATCCACCCCAGATGTGATCCTTATGTAGGTTCATGTGGGAATCAGTTTCACTATCTTCCCTCTTCTCACAAGAAAGAAGAAAAGAAAGAGAGAGAGGGAGAGAAAGAAGGAAGGAAGGAAGGAAGGAAGGAAGGAAGGAAGGAAGGAAGGAAGGAAGGAAGGAAGGAAGGAAGGAAGGAAGGAAAAGAAAGTGTGAATAACTTCTTAATCAGCAACAAAAACTAATGTTTAATAAAGTCTTTCATATTTCTAGAAAACATACATTTGATATATTATCTGGAATACTGTATTTGAATGTAGTAGGATCAGAAGCTTGTGAAAAATAAGAATTACAATACTATAGGAAATCATGAAAAAGTTGCTAATGGGTGGAAGCAACCCAGCTGTCCATCAGTAGGTGAATGGATAAACAAAATGTTATATATACATATCATACAATGGAATACTGTGCAGCCTTTAGAAAAGAAGAAAACTCTGTAACATGCTACATGTATGAACTTTGAGGACATTATCCTAAGTTAAATAAGCAGTCAAAAGGACAAATACTGTAAAATTCCATTATATGAGATATCTAAAGTAGTCAACTTTGTAGATATAGGAAATTGAATGGTAAGTATCAGAGGCTGGGGGTAGAGGAAAAAGAAGAATTATTGTTTAATGGGTAGAGAGTTCTAGTCCTGCAAGACATAAAGTTCCAGAGATGTTTGACAACAATGTAAATATACTTAATATTACTGAATTTGCACTTAAAATGGCTAAGATGGTATATTTTATGATTGTTTTGTTGTTGTTGTTTTACCACAAAATAAACAAACAGCCTTCTTTAGTTACAAAAGTCACAGGTGACGCTGAGCTCTCAACTTAGTAGAGGAGCTCTTTATTCATTCATTTCAATACCTAGAGACCATCTGCTATATGCTAGGCATTTTGCTTAATGTTGGGGTCAGATGGTGATTAAGACATTATTCCTGATCTCAAGTGTTTTCAGTCTAGTTAGAGATAGAAAGAAGTCTAGTTAGAGATAGAAAGAAATCAAGAGTGTGATACAGGCTGCACATATTATGGATCAGTACCAGGTGCCAGGGAAACACAAGTAGGGGTACTTCATCTGGTCTGGGAGTGGTGGTCAATAAAGGCTTCCCATCTTCTTGCTAGAGTACTAAATAAGCATGAGTCAGCCGAGCAAAAGTGCAACGAAAAACCAGGTGGAGGCATAGTGAGGAAGTCAGAAACAGTGAGTAGCATGTTGTGACCAGAGTTTAGGGTTGGAATGAGCTGAGGAGGTTTATCTTCAGGTCAATAAAAAGTCATGAAATCTTCTTAATGAGGAAATAATATGTCCAGATTTGCATCTTAAAAGCATTATTCTGGCTGCTACAGTGAGACACAGATTGAAGGAGAACAAGACCAGAGACAGGACTATTAATAAAGATTTAACAATAAAGAAGTGACAGGTGACCTTTGCAGTATTACAGAGAAGTTTAAGTGTGAAACTGGAGCTAAGATGATTTAGAAAAGAGAAATAACTGTGAGAAAGTAAAACTTCGGAGCAGCATGAGGCCAGGTAGAAGCAGGAGATAATCATTCTTTCCAGTGTGTTTTGTGGTTGTTTCTGTGAAGCCCAGCACAAAAGACATTTCTTTAGAATATGATCTAGATGCTCTACCTGTCCTCAGCCTATGCATCCCTAGACCACTACATCTAGACTCGTAATATCTAAAAGGTTACCCTTTGAATTTTCTATAGGCTTGAGGAAAAATAATGAGACTCTTGTCCTTCCAGAAATCAAAATATATTATTAAGTTATAGCTATTGCCAATGTTTAAGGCATTTAGACCAATGGAATAGAATTGAAAGCATCATGACAGAGATACTTATATATGGTCATTTAGAATACACACACACAAAAAAAGGTGGCCCTTTAAATTACATGGGGAAAGAAGAGTCAACTAGTAAATATGACAGTGGTTGTTTATTATATGTCTACCACACGATGTTCATGAATGTAAGTTCTTGATGCATGACACCTAAGTATAAAAAAACTTTTAAAATAATTAGTAAAAATATAATTTTTTAAATTTGAATTGAGGAAGTTCCTTCTAAATAATTCAAGAGATCTGATGTTCCAAAAAGAAAATATCAGTAAACTTGGCTGCTTACATATTAAAAAAAACAAAACAAAACCAAAAAACTCTGCATGACCAAATATGGAAAAATTTGAAGCTGAAGAGTTAAAGGATGTTGCAAACTGGGAGAAAATACGTGTAACATATAGAACACACATAGGGTTACTTGTTAATATATGAGCTTCAAAAAATATATATGAGCTTCTACAAACAAAATCTGCTGCTCTGTATTTGTCACTTTTATCATACCCTAAGTGTCCATATATATGTGGATTTATTTCTAGACTTTCTATTCTATTCCATTTGTCTGTTTGTCTACCCTGTGCTAGTACCAAACTGATATTTTATGGTAGCATAAATGTCATTATATCTGGTAATACACATTCTTTTAATTTATTTTTCAAAATTAAAAGTAAAAAAATTAGTATTTTTTTCTTAAATTTGATACGCACATATGCTGATATTTGTTATATCATAATTTATAACTCATTTTATAAGTATTAATTAAGAGCTGCTTGATACTTAATAACACCATAGTAGAAATAAACCTTATGTATCTAATAACAGCATCAAAATTTATAAAGGTAAAAGACAGAAATATAAGGGTATAATGTACAAAACTACATTTTAAGTGGAATACTTTACCTCTTGTTTGCTGACAGATCAAAGAGATAAATATTTAAAAAGACATGGGATTGAAGGGACCCATATGGTGTAATAACAGACAAAAAAACTTCAAAGCTGTTACTATATATATGTTCAATGAACTAAAAAAAAAACAGGCTTAAATAATTAAAAAATATATATGCTAACAATGTTGCATCAAAGAGAACATCAATAAAGAGATAAAATTATTGCCTGACCAGGTGGTGGCACAGTGGATAGAGTGTCAACCTGGATGCTGAGGACCCAGGTTCGAAACCCCGAGGTCACTGGCTTGACTGCATGCTCATCCAGCTTGAGCACAGGTTCACCAGCTTGAGTGCAGGGTCACCGGCTTGAGTGTGGGATCATAGACATAACCCCATGGTTGCTGGCTTGAACCCAATGGTTACTGGCTTGAAGCCCAAGGTCACTGCTTGTGCCCAAGGTCGCTAGCCTGAGCAAGGCACCACTGGTTTGGTTGGAGCCCCTAGTCAAAGCACATATAAGAAAGCAATCAATGAACAACTAAAGTGCTGCAACTACAAACTGATGCTCCTCAACTCTCTTCATTCCTGGCTGTATCAGTCTTTTGTGCTCTCTCTTTCTCTTGCTTAAAAAAAGAGAAGAGAGGTAAAATTACTTAAACAGCAACACATAGAAATTCTGGAGTTGAAAAATACAATAATAAAAATAAAAACTTCACTAGAGAGGCTCAACAGAAGATTTGAGATAGTAGAAGTAAATTTAGTGAAATTGAAGATAGATTAATATAGATTCTTCAATCAGAAGTACAGAGAGTATAAAAAGAAAAGAAAAATGAACAGAGTCTCAGAAAAATGACACACCATTATATGCACAAAACACACATGATGGAATTAGCAAAAATAAAGAGAAAAGAGCATTAAAAATGTTTGAAGAAACAATGGCTGAAAATTTTCAAAGTTAATAAAAGAACCGTAATCCATATAACCAAGAAGTTCAACAAACTTCAAGCATGATAAACCAATAAATCTATACCCAGACACATCATAGTAAAAATGTTGCAAGTTGAAGACAAAGATAAAATCATGAAAGCAGCAAAAAAACAAACAAAAAAACAAAACAAAAAAAAAACTTGTCATATTCAAGGCATCCCCAATAAGATTAACAGCAGACTTTTAATCAGAAACAATGGAGGCCAGGAGCCACTGGATTGTACATTTTAAAGTGCTGAAAATAAAATATTGTCAAATGAGAATCTTATATACAATAGAATTAGATTTTAAAAATAAGGCAAATAAAGACATTCCCAGGTAAACAAAACCTGACAGAATTTGTTGATAGCACACCTGCCTGACAAAAAATATTCATGCAGAAAGCAAGTGACCCCAAACAGAGATTTGAATATACACACACAAACTCACCACTGATAATGATAACTATGTAGTAATTGCAAAAGACAGTACATAATTGTATATTTCTTCTGTATTCCCCAAACTGATTTTAAAAACAATGTATATATAATTGTAATATCTAAGAATACAATATATTTGACAATAACATTATATAGAAGGAAGGTTGGGGCAAAGGTAAATAGAATAAGAAAAGGATACAAAATGATAACCCAGATCTATAGTAATAAATAAAGAGAATCAGAAAGGTTAAGTAAGAAGATGATATAACAACTATATCAATAAATACATGCTTTCTTTTCTTCTCTGTTTCTTCTAAGCATGAGACTATGTAATGCATTAAGTATAACAATGTATTGTTATGTTTTGTTTTGTTTTTTGTCTTCTCTTTTGTTTTTTTTTTTTGGTCTTTTTAATTTTTTCTCCTGTTTTTTCTTTTGTATTGTTAGGTTTTAAAGATATAGAGAGATAATATTTATAGAAATAATAGCATAAAGAAGAGATGAAATGAGTTATTTAGGAGTAAATTTCTATATTTTACTGAAACTAAGTCATTATAAATCTGAAGTAGATTTTGATAAGTTAGGCTGAAATTAGAATATGGTGATTGTTATACAACTATGTAAAAATACCAAAAAATTGAAACATTGAATTGTATACCTTAAATCAATGAATTAATGATGTATGAATTATATCTTAATAAAGGTGTTATTTTAAAAAGATATGCAAGATCTGAATAGCAACATATAACTATGATTATAATTTAATAAATAAAATATATCAATATTGTATTGATTAAATAAAATGCAATCTTTTCAAATATCCACGTAACACTGACACACAAAAAAATAGCATTAGACAATAAAGGAAGTGTGAATATTTCCAGAAAAGAACTTCTACTGTCGACAATGCAATAAAATTGGATGCTAAATAAAAAGGATGAATTAAATAATCAAATAATTTATAAATCAAAAGAAAAAGTTTTTTAAAAATCATTTTGAATTAAGAGTAGAACTATCATGTGATACAGCAATCCCTCTTCTGGGTATTTATCCAAAGAATATGAAAACACTAAGTCAAAAAGATATATGTATCCCTTGTACATGTACTCATTGCAACATTATTTACAACAGCCAAGATATGGAAACAACCTAACTATCCATCAATGGATAATGAAAAAAGGAGATGTGATATAGATAGATAGATAAATACACACACACAGAATGTGATGAAGTACTACTCAGCCATTAAAAAAGATGAAATATTGCCTCGTGAGACTACATGAATGGATCTTGATGATATTATGCTAAGTGAAATAAGTCACATGATAAGGACAAAAACCCTATGACTTCACTCATGTGGATATATAAAAACCAAAAACAAACAAACAAATGAAACAAAAATAAACTCATAGATACCAGAGGGGAAGGGAAGTGGGGGAAGGTCAAGGTGGGGAAAGGGAGTCAAATATATGGTGAGGAATGGAAACTAGACTTTTGATGGTGAGCATACTATTGTGTACACAGATACTAAGTTATAATGTTGTGTACCTGAAACTTGTATAATATTATTAACTAATATTACGGCAATAAAAATATTTTGGGTATGATAAATTTTGGATATAATAGAAATGGCAATTTCAGATATGTTTAGAAAATAATTGTGAGAACAGTATATGTTAAATTTCAAGGCTATAGTCAAAGCTTTAGGTACTCAAAATAATTTATAGTTTTAAAGGCTTGTATTATTGGAAAAGCATAAGTGACAATCATACCATTCTTGGAAGTAAAAAGAGATTTTTTTTTTAATCTGAAGCCTGATATTTACAAAGTTGCTCAGAAAATACAAGGTAATCATAACATGAAAATATAAATGGCCACGGTTAATGAATTGGACATGGTTAAAATTAACCTTCACTGACACATCTCCTGACCCAGTAGGGGAGTCATCTTGTCACTTTGAGGGGTCAATCTTTTCTTGGCAATGGAGTGAGATACACCTACGACAGATCTACCATGAAGTAAAATTGCAGAAAAAGGCCAGATTTCACACAGTCAGTGGAAGTCATATTTATTGCTTCTGTCACAGGCAAAGCCATTGAAAGAGATGGATAGGGCAAGATTCAAACAGGCTAGCAACAGAGGAAGGAAAATCAATGGATGAATGATGCTGATATGAATGAAAAGAAGTTAACTAGCAAGGGGAGGCTACTGGTAAAATTCATAAAGTAGCCCTCTTTGTCATCACACTGTGACAGTCTCCAGGGAAGTCTATAAACTATCATCAGACACCAGACAGAATCTCCTCCATCAACATCAGACTCAATTCTTTGCTCTTTTAAAGAACTGTGCATAGTTGAATATATATGCACAGTTCTTCTATAACTGTGCATAATTGCATAGTTCTTAAAATAAACCCAAATTTTCTGAGGTAAAAAATAACACTTTATAATGATTGTTTAACTTTCAAGTCAAAGCCTCATTCATATTTTATTTCACTATACTATGAAATTTTAGTTCCTATTTTAAGTAGAGTCAATCAATTCCTTTTTCTTTTTTCTTTTTTGCTACCATTTATCCCAGGAGAATGAGGACCTTCCACAAATTAACCTTTCATTGGCAATTGGTTCCTTAGTGTGAATTTCTTTTTCTGATCATTGAAAAGGTGAATGAAAAAGTCTGCAGGCCGACCTTTTCGAAACTTGTGGAACAGCTCAGAAATGGAGTTAGCTGCCGCCTTGGCCCCTTATCAGAAGGGCTTGCTGCTGGCAGGGTCCTCTGAGTAGGGGCCGCACATTGTCAGCTCAGTTTGCCTGGCCCGCCTGGCCCTGGAAAATGGAAGATCAGCCCTAGACAACCACAGGTTGACAGCACCGCAGTTAGTCTCAAACATTCTAATCCAAACACCTGACTTTCCTTGAGTGCTCAATGATAATCAGGTGGAAGCTACTCTTCTGGTGGGCACTGTTCAGCTTTTGCATAGAGAAAGGCCTTACTGTAGCTGCTCCCCCCTCATACCTTACAAGTCCCTCTTGATTACGGCCGATGCCTGTAGGAAACAGGGCTGGACTGTGCGCCATGGACAACTGAACCTGAGCCTCACAGAGAAGGTTCTCTTGCCTTTTAGAAACCATCTGAGACACACATGAAAACTATCACTGAGCTGGCTGCCAGTGTCGGCGTCCAGGGTTTAGATTTACAAGCAGTTCTTTTCCTTGGAGCAGTGAATTCCAAACGTCTGTGCCAAAGAAAAGATGCATCTGATGGTGCGAGTGGCATGTCACGGCCTGTTCTAACACTTATTTTTGTATTTGGACTCCAGACCTGCATACCACTACTCAACTGTGACTCTGATAAGGCTTCCCGTGTTTTTTAAAACCTGGTGTAATCCATCCTTGTATGGGGGTAAATAGCAAGGGTTTGGCTCTTAACGATTGACGTGTGGCTGCCATGTTCTATCTTCCGCCTTGCTACAGGTAACCTAAGTAGCTTTTCCAAGACAGGCTTCAAGGTAAAGCGCTTTTTCTTATCTTATCTTTTAAAGTGTATCAATGCATGGAAAAGTGGTGTTTTTAAAATTAAATGCAAGTATGAGTCATCAACTGTGCTCATTTTTGGATGCATACTTTAATGCAGTCAACAATTCAGTGAATGTCACCTGGCATGGGTGGACCTCTCCAGTGGCCAAAGCTGACTGGCCTTCAGCTTCTGGCTGACTGTAAACGGAAAGCAACCCCTACCCCAGCCTCTCGGGTTTGCCACTCACGGACTTCTGAGCCACCGTCCCTGGGATCTGTCCACCACTGCTTTTCCCAGCTGTGGGATTTCTAATATAATTTATGTCAAAAATTCTAATGCAGTTGGTTAAACCAACTCATGTATTTTTGCTTCAAGGTACTACCTCAGGATTTTAAATGCTTTACATCAGATATTGAATATTTAATGTGTGGCTACATTGATGAATCACCGACAAACAAACAAAACTTGATTTCCCGCTGGGGGTGTGCCTTCCCTTCTTGTAACTCACCCTGTACATGTATCTGTCATGGCCCGAAAGGGCGTGTGCAATTATTTCAGTGTGGGAGAATTTCAGATGATTAGCTCCAACCTCAGTGTTTGAAAGTGTGACTGTTGTGGGCAAAACCAGATAATTAATTAGACTTGAACAGTCTGTGGGCCCAATGTCTGTCCTTGAGATTAATTGAAGCTCTGCCAAACAGAAAAAAATAAGAAAAAGTGAAAAGGATTACTTATGTCCTTTAGAGCACAAATCACAAACTTTAAGATGTTTCAATAATTCTCAAAATGTCAGTAATTGCCCTAGTTCCCTATGCTTAAAGGGATTTATTGAGAGTTATTTTCCCATGACAACTGACACTAAAAAAACTACAAGTTGAATAAAAGGAACTGGAATGATTGGCTTTGATGAATTCAAATTACAGTTGCACACTAACTATGGGTGCAGAGAATTTAAAGGGGCAGACGTGCTCTGAAAACAGACTGTGAATTACACATCGCCCCGTGGCAGGTAAGGGACAGCATTGGCGCTGTAGAGCGCTCTCCCTGTAAATGGGTCATCCCAGGCTTAATTCTGTCACAGTTTCAGGACCAGGTACAGGGCTGTGATTTTGCAGATAAGATCTTTTGCTCTGAGCCAAAATACAGGAAAGCCTCTCCCTGCATCATCCCACAGAGCAAAACCAGCAGGACACCCAGGGCCTAGGCATCACATCCTGGACTCCTTAGCCAGACCCCCGCTCAACCCAGAGGGCCTGAGGTCTCCCATGACTCCATGACTCCCACTGGCTTCTTCTGTGGTTCTCAAGCTTCCAGTAACTTCAGAGAAATGAAGAAAACACCAAATTTTCTCAACTTTATTAAGTAAGAAGCAGACGCTCTTCAGCCTGTGGAGAAAACAAGCAGCAATTTCCTAAAAGCAGACTTCACCTTCTGACTCGATGATGATCATCCCCAGAATGATTTTTCATGAACTAGACCCATCAATATTAATTCAGGAGAAAGAGTAAAGGAAAAGAGATACTTTTTTCATGGAAGACTAGACAATTAATTTATGATTGTGTCAATAACAGGGGTTTCTGAAAAGTTCTTCCTGATTCACTGACCAGTCACTATATGGCCACTTCAGTTTAACCTCTACTCACCATGGTCATGGCTGCCAGCAGATGATCTGCCATCTTTGTCATTCACTCAAGACCTAAGGGCCTGCCAGTGGAGCTACGATTGGCTGAGCATGGGTCCCATGCCTCCATCCACCCACCAACATCAAAAGAGAGGAAGGATTTGCCTCCTTAGCTTCCACAGGTGGGGGAGGGGCAGTGGGAGGCAATGACCTGGAGTTACCCCTGTGCAGAGACCATAGAGTAGATGAAAGGTCACTTCTCAGGAGGATTGAGGGGCCAGTGTGCGGGAACATGGAAGCTGGGCATCCAAACCCAATCAGTGACCCTTACCAGGTGGAGAAAGCAAAGGGAAACCTGTGATTGGGCTCCAGGAACCTGGCCTGGGAGCGCTTCTCCCTCTTCACAACTCCCACAGCATGTCCGTGGACCTCACTCGTTGGTCATACCACATGGTCTGCCTGGGGTTCATGAGTACCTCCCAGAGAGATGGCAAGCTTCTTACAGTGATCTCCAAGGAAGCCGGCACAGTGCTATGAACATAACAATTACTCAAAACATATGTGTTGACTAAGAATATGAAACCAATGACATATGTGAATATTATGGGAAATCTCATTGCACTGTTTTTTTTTTGGAGAACGAACACGGTGTCTGGGGACAAACCCTGGAACTAAGCAAACCTTTGTTTCCATCTGAGGTCTGTATGACCTTGAACCAGTTATTTCTCCTTTCTGGGCCTCAGTTTCCTCATCTGTAGATGGATAATAATACCTACCTTACAAGGTTGTTGAGGAAATCAAAGGCAATGCAGGCAAAGTATCTGGCACCTACCAGGCATCCAAAACACAGTTTTAACAATTACAATCGGGCATGGACTTTTTCATATGGAGTTCTTCAAACAGACACTTCACGCCGTGATTGAAGACAAATGTGCTGTGTCTTTAAGTTTGTCTTTAAAGCATCTTTGATTAACCCCAAATTTACTTTATATCATAGAGTATTATTACATACATATTTTTTTAAATTTCCAGATTTTTGTACCTTGATATCGAAACATTAATATTTATTAATAATTTGTTTTAAATTGGACTATGAAAAGGAATAGTGTAACCTGACCCTATGCCTGGAAAATATGTTACAATGTCTTTCCGGATACCAGCAAAGACTTTTTCATCCAAGTCTTTAGTTTGATTTGAGGCAAGAAGATTTAAAAGCTTGGTTCTTGGTTAATTGCAACACTGAATTTTCAAATGTCAACAAGTATTTACTGAGCGCTCACCATGTACAAGGCATGATCCCGGGCATTCAGTACGCACCAGGGAACAAACCAGAGGGAGGTCTCTGCCTTCCCGGGGTCACATCTAGCAGGGGAGACGGGCCACCACCAAAAGACCGAAAGCAGAGAGAAACTGAACACAACATTAAAAGGTGGTCAATATTGTGGGGAAAGGTGGAGTCTAAGGAGGACTGGGTGTGGTACTGAGTATACTGAAATAGGATGCTCAGAGGGGGTCTCAGTGGGGAGACCGCATGGGAACAAAGACTTATAGATCCAGTCAAATAAATCAAAGCCCCAAAATATGCCTGAGAACAAAATGATCTGGAATGGCTTTCTGCAGGTGTCTCGTTACTATGAAAACTGCCAGGTTCATTTTTTTTCTCTTAGGACATGTTATTGTAGGTATAATCACACTCATTCTTCTGGGAACGGTCTCCTCCCCTTCTCCCCGCCCTTCTTTGCAAGGATTGTATATAGAATATGTGCAGAGAGAAACAGCCAGACATGCAAAGGGAAAAGGTAAGTTTCTTTCTCTTAATGAGAAATTTGTTCCTTCAGGAAAATTTTTTTTTTAATTCTAAATTTAAGTAAAAACCACCCGAATTACATACTTAATGTATTATTTTCTGAAAGGGGCCTATCGATTCAAAACATGTCCAAACAAGAGTGAGTGGGAAACACCTGGGAATAGAATGAGTCCTCTCCTACATGGGTTTAGTAACCACCACACCTATTTCCAAAAGCTCCCTTGAGACCTGCCAGAATTTTGCTCTCATTAGTCTGAAAGAGCAAAAGAGTCGTGGCATTGGACCAAGGAGGGACCAGCATAGGAGCAAATCCGCACCTGCCATTATTGGGATACTTACTCATAAAACCAAAATTGTCCTGGAAAAAATCCTGGCTTTATACAGAATTCCCCCAGAATCACATGAGGTACACAGATGCCAAATCTTAAGAGTTCCAGGGGTAACTCTTCAGTTAGCTCAATTTTTTTTTCCCCCGTGACATCAAGCTAGAGAAATCCAAAACTGCAGCTGGAGTGCTCAGCTCTGCCCCTTGGGATAAGGAAGAGGAGGGGACCTGCTCTTTGATTACCCGTCTCCATGGCACCCAGGAAGAAAGGGGAAGCAAGAGGTTTGGGAATGGTAACTGCCAACTCAGCTGGCTTCAAGACACCTAATGCCCAGATTCAGCTAACAAATCAGTGGGGAATAAAGAAACTCCGTCCTTAAGAGGGATCTGTACTGAAAATGAATTTTAGATTCCTCCGGGATCAAGACACTATCTGGGCACATTTGTTCGGCTCTTTTCTCATCTTGTTTACTCCAGTTGTTTTTCTGTCCTGCCTCCTTTTTTCTCCATTCCGTAGTATAAAGTAGTCCCATCTCTAAGCTTCTCTTTCTAAGAATAGTCAACTTAATGTTCCTTTGATCAGGTCAAGTATAGTCTTTTGGGAGAAATTTTCCAAACTGTTGCTGAGGAGCTGAATCACCACTGTCGTCTGCAGCATGGGGGTAAAAACCCTGATCTGACCTCAGGGTCTCCTGTCTGGCATGGGCTGAGAACATGGACATTGCAATTGTCCTGACAAAGGTGGTTTTTTAAAAATCAGTTGCAGACTAGTATTAGGCTGGGTTGAGGTGCTTTATTCGTGTGTGTGTGTGTGTGTGTGTGTGTGTGTGTGTGTGTGTGTGTGTATGTGAGAGAGAGAGAGAGAGAGAGAGAGAGAGAGAGGAGAGACAGAGAGAGGGACAGATAAGGACAGACAGGAAGGGAAAGAGATGAGAAGCATCAATTCTTCTTTACAGTTCCTTAGTTGTTCAGTGATTGCTTTCTCATATGTGCCTTGACCCAAGGGGCTCTCTCTAGCAGGGCAAGTGACCCCTTGCTCAAGCCAGCGACCATAGGGTCATGTCTATGATCCCAGGCTCAAGCTGGTGAGCCTGTGTGAGCCCACGCTCAAGCCGGTGACCTTGGGGTTTCAAACCTGGGTCCTCTGAGTCCTAGTCCAATATTCTGTCCACTGCGCCACCACCTGGTCAGGCGCTTTACTCTTTCTAACTGACTGATACACTGAGAAAAACTGCATGAATTCTAAGTGCAGAGAACTCAATGAAATTGTGCAAGGTGAGCACCCAGATCAAGGAACAGAAGCCTCCTGTAGGTTCCTGCCCCTAGTCACTACCTTACTTCCTCCTTGAACTCTATGGAGTAGTTTTGCTTATTTTTGAACTGGATGTAAATACGTCTATAGAATGTACAGAGTGTGCACTTTCATATCTGGCTCCTTTACCTCGACATGATGTTCATGGGAGTCACCTGTGTTAGGAGTAGCAATAGAGAGTTCACTTAATTATTTTACAGAATTATATTATATGCAGATACCAAAGTTTACCCATTTATCCATTGTGGATATTTGGATTGTTTGCAGTTTAGGATAATTATGAATATTCCATGAATATTCTTTACATGTTTTTTGATGTACACATGTCTGCATTTCTGTAACATATCCACCTAAAGATGGAATCCTCCATAAGTCACAGGATGTGTGTCTCTGCAGCTTTCATAGATGGTGCCAAAGCAGTTATATCCATTTACACCTCCACTATCGTAGTGGTCCAGCAGCTCCAGGTTATGGGCTGACTTGTATCCTCCTAAAATTCATATATTGAAGTCTTAATCCCCAGGGCTTCAGAATGTGACTATATTTGGAAATAGGATCTTTAAAGAGGTGATTAGGTAAGGTAATTGGGGTGCTCATAATACAATATGACTATCCTTATAAGAAGAGGAAGATAGGACACAGACACAGAGGGAAGACCATGTGAAGACATAGGGAGAAGACGGCCATCTGCAGCCAAGGAGAGAGGCCTCAGAGGAAACCTACCCTGATGGCACCTTGACCATGGACTTCTAACCTCCAGAACTGTGACGAAATAGGTTTCTGTTGATATGGCAGCCCAAGTAAACTGATACATTCCCCTCCACATCTTCACCAACACTGTCGGTCATTTTTATTTTAACCATTCTAATGCAGGGGGCGGGGTAGTCATTTTATTGTTCTAGTAATTTGCATTTTCCTGACACTTAATGAAATAGAGCAACTTTTTCTATGTTTATTGACCACTTGGAGATCCTCTTTGGTAAACTGCCAACTCTTTTTTTTTCTTTTTTCTTTTTCTGAAGCTGGAAATGAGGAGAGACAGTCAGACAGACTCCCGCATGCGCCCGACCGGGATCCACCCGGCACGCCCACCAGGGGCGATGCTCTGCCCACCAGGGGGCGATGCTCTGCCCCTCCGGGGCGTCGCTCTGCCACGACCAGAGCCACTCTAGCGCCTGGGGCAGAGGCCAAGGAGCCATCCCCAGCGCCTTGGCCATCTTTGCTCCAATGGAGCCTCGGCTGCGGGAGGGGAAGAGAGAGACAGAGAGGAAGGGGGGATGGAGAAGCAAATGGGTGCTTCTCCTATGTGCCCTGGTCGGAATCGAACCCGGGTCCCCCGCACACCAGGCCGACGCTCTACCGCTGAGCCAACCGGCCAGGGCGGTAAACTGGCAATTCAAATGTTTTTCTCTTGAATATCTTTTTTGATTTGTAAGAGTTCTTTATACAGTGTATTCTTCATATACGTTCTTTATCAGGTATATATATATGTCAACAAGTGTCTTCTCCCACTCTGTGGCATGACTTGCATCCTTTTAACAGTGTCTATTGATGAACGGAGAAGTTCCTATTTTTAATATAATCCAACTTATCAATCTTTTTCTTTGTTTTCTGTTCTGTTTAAGAAAGCTTGGCTTACTTAATGGTAACATAGATCATCTATGTTTTCTTCCAGAAGCACTGCGGTTCTGGTTTTCACAGAGTAGCAACGTGACAGGAATTCATTTTTTTGTAAGATCTCAGGGAGTGGTCAACGTTTATTTTTTCCCCCAGGAAGATATCTGATCCATCTAGCACCATTTATCAACAAAGCATTCTTCCCTCACTGCTCTGCACTTGTTGGCTTTATCATGCATTAAGTACAGGCTTACCTGGGAAATGTTGCAGGTTCCCTTCGAGACCACCTCGATATAGTGAATACTGCAATAAAGTGAGTCACATGAAATTTTGGGTTTCCAGGTGCATCTGAAAGTTATGCTTATACTATACTGTAGTCTATTAAGTGTGCAAAAGCATTATGTCTAAAAAAGGAAAGAACACTGTATGTACCTTAATTTAAAAATACTGTCTCACTAAAAATGGTAACCATCATCTGAGCCTTCAGAGAGTTATAACCTTTTTGCTGGTGGAGGGACTTGCTTCAGTGTTAATGGCTGCTGACTGATCAGGGTGGTGGTCCCCGAAGTTCCGAACAGTGTGGCAATTCTTAATATAAGACAGCAATGAAGTTGTTTATGTTATCTTTTTAATGCAGCGGTTCTCAACCTGTGGGTCGCGACCCCAGCGGGGGGTCAAACAACCAAAACACAGGGGTTGCCTAAAGCCAAAATGGGGTCGCAACCCACAGGTTGAGAACCACTGTTTTAATGTCTGAAGATCAGCTGTGATCCCTCTTTATCAGTCGCGGGCTGGTAATTTGTTATTTCTCTCTCTTTTCCTGATCGATCTTGACAGGAGTTTATAGATTTCAATATTCTTTTCAAAGAACTAATCTTTGATTTTGCTTTTTTTAAGTATACATTTGTTTCTAATTTCATTGTTTTCTATTCTAATTTTATTATTTCCTTCCTTCTGCTTTCTTTGGTTTATTTGCTGTTCTTTTTATCACACTTCAAATGAATACTTATATCATTGATTTTCAGCCTTCTTTTCTACCATACACATTTAAGGCTATAAAAAGTAGTTTTATCTGCATCCAATCATTTTATTATGTCATAGTTGCATTATCACTCAGTTCAAAATATTTTTTCAATTTTTATTGCAATTACTTCTTTGACTCATTAAATTTTTAAAAGTGTTTCTTAATTTCCAATATTTGAAGGGGTTTTTGGTTATTATTTATTTATTTTTATAGATATATTTTTAAAAGTTTTTATTTATTCATTTTAGAGAAGGGAAAGAGAGGGAGGGGAGGAACAGGAAGCATCAACTTCTATATGTGCCTCAACCAGGCAAGCCCAGGGTTTTGAACTGGTGACCTCAGCGATTCAGGTCGATGCTTTATCCACTGCGCCACCACAGGTCAGGCTTGGGTTATTTTTTAAATTATTGATTTCTAGCTTAATTCTTTCAGAAAATGTATTTTCTTATTATTTCAGTCCTTTAACGTTTGTTTAGTCTTGCATTATGGCCCAAGAGACGGCCAATTTTGGTGAATGGTATAATACTCTTGAAAAGAGTGTGTATTCTGCAGATGCTGCAAGCAATATTTTCTATTTGAGTAGGTTAAATTTGTTAATCTTGTTGTTTACATCCTTATTGGTTCTGTGTGTCCTATCAGTTTCAGAGAGAGATGTGCTAAAAATTTCTCACTATGAATGTGAATTTATCTGTTTTCCTTTTAGTTCTCTCAATTTGCTTTATACATATTAAGGCTATGTTAGTAGATGCATACAAATTTAAATTGTTACATATTTTTGGTGATTGACTATTTTTCATTATCCCTCTTTAGCCCTAGAAACAATTCCTATTTTAACTTCTATTTTGTCTGATGTTAATATAACTACACCCACTTTGTTTTGGTTGATGTTTGCATGAACTATATTTTTCCATTTTTTAAATTTTCATCATTTCTAATCTTTATATTGAAAGCATAACTCTTATAAGTAGTATTTAGTTGGATTGTATTTTATTATTCAATCTGATATCTGGTTTTTAATGGAATCCTTTTACATTCATGTAATTTGTGATACATCATGATTAAAATCTACCATCTTATTATAGTATTTGTTTTCCATTCATTTCATTCTTCTACTTTTCATTTAAAAATACTTTTATCTTCTTTCCAATCAGTCAAATCATTTTATGAATCCATTCCCCTTGTCAAATACATATTATTTACTTCTTAAAATCTGGAGATTATAATATATATTTTTTATTTATTGGAGTCTAAAAAAATAAGTGCATTGATTTCTTCCTGGATGATTAAAAATAAATTTTGAATTTCTTAACTCCCTTTTGTTTCCCCCTGAACTAGATACTCTCTACGCCCCACCTAAACCCTCTCGGCACCTTCCATTTCTATACACATTGGCTCAATCAACAATTCCCAGCATCTGTGACTCAGCTTGGACTGAGGGCTTCTTTGGATGATGAGGGCCAAGCAAGCTAGAAGTACTATGGAATCAAAACCTCCTTAGAGTGGTTGTCAACCAATTAATTGTTGACCAGAGTTGGTGGGTAAATCTCTCAGCCTCTTTGTGCCTGAGGTAGGATTAACTCTGGGGTGAATATTATTACATCCCAGAGTTTATAAACAGGATTAAGCTCCAATTACCCACAGTGACAATTTGCTGAATTATGCACACTTCACGGTTTCCTTTCCCTTCCTTGCCTCACTCTCCCAGTTCCATGCTCATATTATCTGGGTTAACTTCCCAAAGAAATTGTTGGAACTCAGGCCTTTGTTTCAGGGTCTGCTCCAGTAAATCTCCTCCCACCTTTTGTGATATTGTCATATATTTTGATTTTATGTAAGTCATCATTACTTTTGTTTTATGCAGCCAGTATTCAATTAGATTTATACAACCCATTTCTTCTTTCTGCCACTTTTCATCCTTCCTGAATTTCCATCTTTAACTCTGGAATTTTCTCATGCTTGAAGACTTTCTTTTAGTGTTTCTTCTAGAATGGTGTACAAGTACCTAATTCTCTGTTATCATTTGCCAAAACATTTCTTTATTTCACCTGCATTTCTTTTTTTTTTTTTTTTTTTTTAATTTTTTTTTTTTTATTAATTTTTAGAGAGGAGAGAGAGTGAGAGAGAGTGAGTGAGAGAGAGAGAGAAGGGGGAGGGAGGAGCTGGAAGCATCAACTCCCATATGTGCCTTGACCAGGCAAGCCCAGGGTTTTGAACCGGCGACCTCAGCGTTTCCAGGTCGACGCTTTATCCACTGCGCCACCACAGGTCAGGCTCACCTGCATTTCTGAAGCATATTTTTATTAGCTGTGGAATTCTAGGTTGACAATTTTCTATCAGTATATTAAAAACATTCCACTGACTTCTGGCTTCCATTCTTTCCAGCAAAAACTCATCTGTCAATTTTCTTTTCCCTTTAGAGAATAATGTCTTTTTTTCTCTAGATCCTTTTTTTTTTTTTTTGTATTTTTCTGAAGCTGGAAACGGGGAGAGACAGTCAGACAGACTCCCGTATGCGCCCGACCGGGATCCACCCGGCACGCCCACCATGGGGCGACGCTCTGCCCACCAGAGGGCGATGCTCTGCCCATCCTGGGTGTCGCCATATTGCGACCAGAGCCACTCTAGCGCCTGGGGCAGAGGCCACAGAGCCATCCCCAGCGCCCGGGCCATCTTTGCTCCAATGGAGCCTTGGCTGCGGGAGGGGAAGAGAGAGACAGAGAGGAAAGCGCGGCGGAGGGGTGGAGAAGCAAATGGGCGCCTCTCCCGTGTGCCCTGGCCGGGAATCGAACCCGGGTTCTCCGCACGCCAGGCCGACGCTCTACCGCTGAGCCAACCGGCCAGGGCTCTCTAGATCCTTTTAAGATTTCTTTTTGTTTTAAATGTTTAGTGTCTTGACTATGATGTGCTGAGGTGTGGTTTTCCTTTTTACTTCCAACTTGGGATTCATGCTCCTTTTCCTCTTGGTCTGGATCCCAATTATATGATGTTAAGCATTTTTTTACATTATTTTATGTATTTTGCATGTTTACCCTCTCTGTATAGTTCTGTCTAGACCAATCTTCTAGTTCATTAGCCCTCCTGTCTCGCCATTCTGCTTTCAATCCACCTGTCTGGCCCTTTACTGACCTCTCTCCAGTGTCATTCTACTGTTAACCCCATCTAGTGTGTTCTTAATTACAGACTAGAATTTCCATTTTATTTTTTTAATGAAAATTGATTGCTGGTGAAATCTTCCACTAATTTATTTTTATATTAATTAGTTTAATAAATTTATTACTAAAGTATAACATATTGAATACAATAAGTCAGGGATCTGTTGAGAAACAGACCAATCAGATATAGAGGGAGAGACGGAGAGAGATTTATCATAAGGCATTGTCTCATGCAATTATAGATGCTGAGAATTCCAGACCCAGGAGAGTCAATGGAATAGTTCCAGTCCATGTCTTAGTATGAAGACAGAAGACTGATGTCTCAGTTTGTTTGTTTTTTAATTAAATTTGTTAGGTAGAGGGATAAATGCTGATGTCTCAATTTGAAGAGAGTCAGGCAGAGAGAAAAATTCTTTCTTACTCAACCTTTTATTCTATTCAGGCCATCAACAGTTGGATGAGGTCTACGCACATTGGGGAGAGCAATCTGTTTTACTCAGTCTACAAATTCAAATGTCATTTTTATTCAAAAACTCCCTCATGCCCTGGCCGGTTGGCTCAGCGGTAGAGCGTCGGCCTAGCGTGCGGAGGACCCGGGTTCGATTCCTGGCCAGGGCACACAGGAGAAGCGCCCATTTGCTTCTCCACCCCTCCGCCGTGCTTTCCTCTCTGTCTCTCTGTTCCCCTCCTGCAGCCAAGGCTCCATTGGAGCAAAGATGGCCCGGGCGCTGGGGATGGCTCTGTGGCCTCTGCCTCAGGCGCTAGAGTGGCTCTGGTCGCAATATGGCGACGCCCAGGATGGGCAGAGCATCGCCCCCTGGTGGGCAGAGCGTCGCCCCTGGTGGGCGTGCCGGGTGGATCCCGGTCGGGCGCATGCGGGAGTCTGTCTGACTGTCTCTCCCTGTTTCCAGCTTCAGAAAAAAAAAACAAAAAAAAAAAACTCCCTCACAAACACACTCAGAAATAATGATTAACTCAGTGGTTCTCAAGCTTTTTGAAGTTGAGGTGCATTTAAAATCCTACAAATAATTGTAGGTGCACTATGTACAAATTTATGAGAAATATGTTATAATAATTAAGTCAAATATTAAAGAAAAAATATATAAAGTCCAAGTGTGCTTTTATGGTAATTAAATGAAATAAATACGACAAAATTAAGTTTATTCTGACATTAAAAACATTTTTATGATACATTTTTTGAGTTATGCTTTTTAGGATTCATAAAAAAGAAGGGTTAAAAAATAAAAAAAAAAAACAAAAAGTTATCTTTTTATATGTATAGATACATTCTTAGTAAGATTTAGTAAATTTGGCAGGTCCCGGCGCGAATGTGTTAAGTTTTTTCATTCTTGTGTTTATGAGAAACATGAGTCTGATGTGTCCTAGTGATTTCTTTAATGTTTGGGCATATATTTGAAAGGCAAACTCTCATTTCCTTATCAATACATTGAAGATTTCCTCTCTTTTTACTCTTAATTGTGTTGAGTGCAGAAAACCCCAACCATACGATATATCATCTTAACTTTACACCAAACAAAGGATAGAAGAAACTTGCCTCCAGTCTTTCCAGGGAACATGGGGGGTAATGTGAACAATTTAGCACCACAGCTTAACAGCCTTTTGCAACCTAATCAGGCAAGTGAGGTGGGGGGTTGGGCAGACTGTCAGCTTACAGCCAATTCCCCACACCTCTGTTTCCCAAAAATCTAAACTCCAAAAACCCTGTTGGTTTTTTGGTCCCCAACAGGCATATATTTCTCTAGAATACCATAGGGCACACCAGTGCACCCTGGCACACACTTTGAGAACCATTGGATTAACCAAATATCTGAGCACCTGTATGTAGCCCAGTCAAGGTTACACAAAAAATTAACCATCACAAATACATACAGAAAAATAGACATATATTTTATTATTTATTATTTAAAAAAAATTTTTTTATTTTGAAATTGAATTTAATGGGGTGACATTGATCATTAAGAGTACATAGGTTTCAGGTAAACATCTCTATAGCATTTAAACTGCTGATTGTTTTGTGTACCCATCACCCAAAGTCAAATCATTTTCTGTCACCATATATTAGTCCCTCTTTACTCCCCTTCTCTATCCCCTCCTCTGGGTAACCATTTTAATTTTATCTATGTTCACTAGTCTCAGATTTTTATCCCACCTATGTGTGAAGTCATATAGTTCTTAGTTTTTCTGATTTACCTATTTCACTTAGTAAAATGTGTTCTCAAGGTCCATCCATTGTTGTCATAAAAGACAATATGTCATCATTTCTTATGGCAGGGTGGTTTATGAATATCAATTTTCATTTGTTTGGCTGCCTGTTTTGTTGTCAGTTTCTTTTGCTATGCAGAAGCCTTTTAGTTTAATATGGTCCCATTCATTTATTGTTGTCTTACTTCCTTTGTCTTTGGGGTCAAATTCTTTAAATGTTTTCTATGGCCAAGATCCATAAGTTTAGTACCTATGTTTTCTTCTGTGTAATTTAAGTGTACCTCTCTTAATTGTATATCTTGCTGAATTTTTTGGGGTTTTTTTTTTGTTGTTGTTGTTTTTTTACAGGGACAGAGAGAGAGAGAGAGAGAGGGATAGACAGGGACAGACAGGCAGGAATGGAAAGAGATGAGAAGCATCAATCATTAGTTTTTCGATGCAACACCTTAGTTGTTCATTGATTGCTTTCTCATATGTGCCTTGACCGCGGGACTTCAGCAGACTGAGTAACCCCTTGCTCAAGCCAGCGACCTTGGGTCCAAGCTGGTGAGCCTTGCTCAAACCAGATGAGCCCGCGCTGAAGCTGGCGACCTCGGGGTCTCAAACCTGGGTCTTCCACATCCCAGTCCGATGCTCATTGCACCACCGCCTGGTCAGGCTCTTGCTGAGTTTTTATAAACTAAACATACCTATGCATCCAGCACCCATATCAATAAATAAAACATAATCAGCACCCAAGAAGCCCTACTCATTCTCCCTCCTGGTTGCTAACCCTCGGTAAGGGTAATTACTGTCCTATCTAGTTTTGCCTGCTTTGTACTTGCCTATCAAATGGAATCAGATAGCATATTAGTTACCCTTTTTTTTTTTTTATAAAAAATTAACCCAAAATTTCATATCTTAAAACAACAAACATTTATTATTTTATAGTTTCTGTGGGTCTGGAATCCATATATGGCTTAATTTGGGTAGCTCTGGTTCAAGATCTCTCATGAATTTGCAGTCAGGCCATCAGCTCTGACTGTGGACTAATCTGAAGGCTCAACTGTCCAGGTGGTAACTAGTTGACAGAACTCAAATCCTGGCAGGTTGTTAGACTGAGGTTTTCCTAAGTTCTTTGCCATATGAGTCTCCCCATTGGGAAAGTCACAGTATGGCAACAGGCTTCCCCTACAGTGAGAAAATGAGAGAGAGGGAGGGAGAGAGAGAGAGAGAGAAAGAGAAAGAGAGAACACAAGATGGAAGCCAGAGCCTTTTTACAACCTAATCTCAGAATTGAGATTTTATCACTTTTCTCATATTCATTAAAAGTGAATCACTAGGTCTAGTCCATACTTAAGGGGAGGATTTTTGACACAGGCATGAATACCAGAAGGCAGAAATGATTGAGGGCCATCTTAGACTCTACCAACCATATACATCCTCTTTTGTATCTGGCTTCTTTTGCGTAATATTATTCTTGTGAAATTTGTCCATGTTGTTTGTCTGGTTATAGATCATTTATTCTTATTACTGTATAGTACTTGATTTATTTACCCATTCAATGATTGATGGGCATTTGGAAGTTTCAAGTTTGGAGCTGTTACAAATAATGTTGTTAAAGAACATTTTAGTACATATCTTTTGGCGAACACTTATATGCGTTTCTGAGCTAAGAGTAGAATTGATGAATATGTTCAGCTATAGTTGATATTGCCAAAAATCTTCCCAAAGAGGTTGTCATAATTTATACCTCCACTAGCAGTGAATAAAAGTACTGGTGGCTCCACATCTTCACTAATATTTGATATTTTCTCTCTTTTTCATTTTAGTCATTCTGGTGAATATGTAGTATAAATCATTATGTTTTAATGTGCATTTTCACAATGACTAATGATGTTGAGCGTCTTTCCATATATTTATTAACCATTTAGATATCATCTTTTATTAATGTCTTTTCAAGTATTTTACCCATATTTGTACTGAGTTGTCTAAATTTTTCTTATTGGTGTGGAGGAGATCTTCACATAATCTGTGTCTGAGTCTGTTAGCTTTATATATTGTACATATCTTTCCACACTTTTTTATGTTATCATTTTCCTAACACTGTTTTGATCAACAGAAGTTTCAAATTTTAATATAGTCAAGCTTCTCAATTATATTTTTTTATACAGTGGGTCCTCGGATTACAGCACAGTTCCATTCCTACGACAGTGACATAACCTGAATTTTGGTGTAAGTTGAAATACATCCTAGCCTAAGTCACTTACCTATCTTAACACAGTTGTAAAATCATAATCTAGAACAGAAAAACACAACTAAGCCACAGAAAAAGGAAAAGAACATAAATATACTGTACTGTATTAACAGAAAAAATGACAAATAATGAGTGTAAAAAGAAGTATGACTCAGCCTGACCTGTGGTGGCACAGTGGATAAAGCATTGACCTGAAATGCTGAGTTCACTGGTTCAAAACCCTGGGCTTGCCTGGTCAAGGCATATATGGGAGTTGATGCTTCCTACCCCCCCTTCTCTCTCTCTCTCCCTCTCTCTCTCTCTCTCTCTTTCTCTCTCTCCTCTCTAAAATGAATAACTAAAAAAAAAAAAAAAAAAGAAAAACTTAAAAAAATATGATGCTAACAGCATAAGCCAAAACACTATGTCTCAATTTTTTAAATTTTCATGGGAATGAACATTGTAAACTTGAAATGTCGTATGTCGAGACTACCATAACCTGAGGACTTCCTGTAGTTACTTTTCATTCCTATGCTTACTTTGAGGTCCTAAAGATATTATTTTGTATTTTTCTGTTTGACATATTTTTATGCTATTATATGTGACTTTTTAATATATTTGTTGCTAGTATGCAGAAATACAAACAAAATTATTATATTGAGCTTGAACTTTCTTTAAATTCACATGTGAATTCTAAGTGTATTTGCAGAATCTTTTGGATTTCTAACATACACCATCATATTGTCTGTGAATAATAAGAGCTTTGTGTTTTATTTTATATAATTAGGCTTCTAATTTCCTTTTATTGCCTTATTATTCTAGGTAGGACCTCAATCAGTTATTTTAAAGTCCATTTCTGATAACCACAATATATGGATCTCTTCAGAGCTGCCTCTACTATTTTATATCTACTATCTAATTTCTCGTTCTAAATTTTTATTTATTACTATCTACTTTATATACTGTTTCCTGACATTCTGATAATTTTAGATGGAATACAAGTTACTATGTGTGAAAAGTTATATAGATAATTAGACACTGTTGGATATGAGCTTTCTTCAAAGAGGACTTAGTTTTGCTAGATTAAGAGCTAATTATCTTATTTTAGTTTGAGATGGAAAGGAGTCTAACTTGTGTTCAGTTTTTTAAGACGGAAGTGTATTTCCTGTTTACCCTTCATTGAGTGTAGGCTTTCCTGGATTTTTTATTTATTTATTTACTTATTTACTTATTCATGTATTTTAGGAAGAGAGATGAGAAGCCTCAACTCATAGTTGATCACTTTAATTCAGTGGTTCTCAAAGTGTGCGCCAGGGTGCATTGGTGTGCCCTAGAAGATTTCCAGGTGTGCCCTATGGTATTCCAGAGAAATATGTGCCTGTTGGGGACCAAAGAACCAACAGGGTTTTTCGAGTTTAGATTTTTGGGAAACAGAGGTGTGGGGAATTGGCTGTAAGCTGACAGTCTGCCCAACCCCCCACCTCACTTGCCTGATTAGGTTGCAAAAGGCTGTTAAGTTGTGGTGCTGGATTGTTTACACTACCCCCCATGTTCCCCAGAAAGACTGGAGGCAAGTTTCTTCTATCCTTTGTTTGGTGTAAAGTTAAGATAATATGCATGGTGGGGGTTTTCTGCACTCAACACAATTAAGAATAAAAAGAGTGGAATTCTTCAATGTATTGATGAGGAAATGAGAGTTTGCCTTTCAAATATATGCCCAAACATTGAAGAAATCGCTAGGACACATCAGGCTAACGTTTCTCATAAACACAAGAATGAAAAAACTTAACACATTTCTGCCAGAACCTGAATTTACTAAATCTTACTAAGAATGTATCTATATATATAAAAAGATAACTTTTTGTTGTTTTTTTATTTTTTAACCCCTCTTTTTTACAAATTCTAAAAAGCATAACTCAAAAAATGTAACAAAAATGTTTTTTAATGTCAGAATAAATTTAGTTTTGTCATATTTATTTCATTTAATTACCATAAAAGCACACTTGGACTTTATATATTTTTTCTTTAATATTTGACTTAATTATTATAATATATTTCTCAGAAATTTGTATATAAGTGCACCTACAATTATTTGTAGAATTTTAAATGTGCCCCGACTTCAAAAAGTTTGAGAACCACTTCCTTTAGTTGTTCACTGATTGCTTCTCATACGTATCTTGACCAGGGTGTTCCAGCTGAGCCAGTGACCCCTTGCTCAAACCAGTGACCATGGGCTACAAGCCTGCAACCTTAGGGCTCAAGCCAGTGACCATGGGATTGTGTAGATGATTCCACACTCAAGCTGGCGACCATGGAGTTTCGAACCTGGGACCTCAGCATCCCAGGTTGATTCTCTATCCACTGTACCACCACTGGTTAGGCATAGACCCTCCTGGATTTTAAGTGAAAGTTTAAATTTTGTCAAAAGTTCTGCTTGGTTTCCCAGCTCCCTAGATGGCTTTATGTTTGGCACCTCACCTTCATACTAATATTTGGAACCAGGTAATGCTTTCAAGGAAGAAAAAACTGCAGAATGTTGGGTTCAACTTACCTCCCTCCTCTCTGGGGTTCTGGCCCACGTTACCAAAATGGAAATGACTGATGTAATTAATTTTTTGACTATATGTTTTATAAGTTTATTATAGATGGAGAGAACAACAAAAATGGCAGCATACACCAACAAATCAAAACCATCTTTTAAATTATATTTATTACAGAAATTGTACAAACATTAAAATATTAAATTAATATAGAAATATATAGAATAAAAAATGAAAGTTAACCATCATTTCTGCCTCTTTATCCCCCTTTTAAAAATATATATATATATACATATATATATATTTCATTTCTTCTAACAACTCTACAGTGTGATAAAGAAGATATCATAACTTATTAGAACATTTATTGGACATTTACATTACTTTCAATATTTCACTTTTAATAACAATGCTGCAGTGAATATCCTTGAACATCTATAATTATTATGTTCTTTATGTCTGCACACGTGTGTGATTGTATGTCTCTGTACAATAGATGCCTAGAAGTGCAATGTGTGAGTTGTATTTTATGTTTGAATAGATAATGGCAAATTTTCCCTGTAAATTCATATCTTTTAAATTACATTTGTTTGCTATAATGAGAATATTCTAGGTAACAGAAAAGCCTGCAGATTGTTTTGCTCTGTTAGAAGTTATAGTACAGACAGAGATGAACAAACTATAGCCTGTGGGTCAAATGTTGTAAATAATCTATTTTTGTCAAATGTGGCCTGCAGCCTGTTTTTATATGGCCCATGAGCTAAGAATTAATTTTAAAGATTTGTAAAGAAAAGAAGTTAGCCTGACCAGGCGGTGGTGCAGTGGATAGAGCGTCGGACTGGGATGTGGAGGACCCAGGTTTGAGACCCCGAGGTCACCAGCTTGAGTGCGGGCTCAACTGGTTTGAGCAAGGCTCACCAGCTTGAGCCTAAGGTCGCTGGCTCAAGCAAGGGGTCACTCAGTCTGCTGTAGCCCCCCAGTCAAGGCACATATGAGAAATAAATCAATGAAAAACTAAGGAGTCGCAACGAAGAATTGATGTTTCTCATCTCTCTCCCTCCCTGTCTGTCTGACTCTCTCTGTCTCTGCCACAATAAATAAATAAATAAATAAATAAATAAATAAATAAATAAATAAATAAATAAATAAATAAATAAAATTAAAGGATAATATGCAATAGACACTGTTTGGGGCCCATAAAGTTTACTATCTGGCCCATTACGAAAACAGTTTACTGACCACTGCTCTAGAGCCTCCCTTTTAGCTTTGTTGTGCATTTGAATCCTGGGAAACTAGATTCAGAAGGTTTGAGTGGGTTTTAGAGTTTACATCTCTAACAAGGTCCCACACAATGCCATTTCTGCTGTCCCCTGGACCATACAGAGTAAAAAGGTCTAGTTCTGCAGTGTCCAAAAACCCAGCACTTGAAATGTGAACAACTGAGGAGCTGAATTTTTAATTTTATTTCATTATAACAAATTTATATTTAAGATTTAAAATTAATACTTGATTCAGTGATTGAAAAACTTTTAAATAGTATGTGAATTTACTTTTCAACTGTCAAGTTTATAAAATTTAAATATACATCAATTATTTCTATTAAAAATTTAGTGTCCAAATTAAGATTTGTTCTAAGTGTGAAATGCACACCAGATTTTTAATACTTTGTACAAGGACTGTAAAATTTAGCAATATATACATACCAAATTCTTATGTTGTACACCTTAATCTTATGTTATGTGTCAATAACATCACAATAAAACTGAAGGATCCATTCTAGCCAGTTAGCTCAGTTGGCTAGAGCATTGTCCCAAAACAAGGTTGTGGGTTCTATATTCGGTCAGCACACAGACAGGAAGTAATCAATGAATGCAAGACTGAGTGGAACAACAAGTGAATGCTTACTTCCCCTTCTCCTCTCTTTCCTATCCTCTGTCTCTCTAAAAATCAATCAATAAATAAAAAATTTTAAAAAACTGAAGGAGCCTTGGCCGGTTGGCTCAGTGGTAGAGCGTTGACCAGACATGTGGATGTCCCAGTTTGATTCCTGGTCAGGGCACACAGGAGAAGCGACCAACCAACTTCCCCTATTACCTCCCAACCTCCCTCTCTCTCTCTCTCTCTCACTGCTCCCCCCACCCATATCTCCTCTTGCAGCCATGACTCGATTGGTTTGAGTTCATTGAGCTAGTCACTGAGGTTGGCTCTGGGGAGCCCCCACCTCAGGTGCTATTAATAGCTCATTTGCAAGCAGCCCCAGCTGAGGTTTGCCAAGTGGATCCTGGTAGGGTGCATTCTGGAATCTGTCTCTCTATTTCCCCTCCTCTCACTTAAATGAAAAACAAAATAAAACAGCCTTATCAGGTGGTGGTGCAATGGATAGAGCATCAACCTGGGACACTGAGGACCCAGGTTCAAAACCCCAAGGTTGCCGGGTTGAACACGTGATTGCCAACTGGAGTATGGGATCAGAGACATGACCCCATGGTCGCTGGCTTGAAGCCCAAGGTTGCTGGCTTGAGCTCAAGGTCACCGGCTTGAGCAAGGGGTCACTGGCTCAGATGGAGCACCCCCATCAAGGCACGTATGAGAAAGCAATCAATGAACAACTAAAGTCATACAAATATGAGTTGATGCTTCTCATCTTTCTCCCTTCTGGTCTGTCCCTGTCTGTCCCTCTCTCTGTCTCTCTCACTAAAAAAATAAAAAATAAAAAAATAAACTGAAGGAGAAAGACAATAAAATAGCTCAGTAATTATATGTTAAAATAATTTTATATATTTGGTTAAATTAAAATTAATTCATTTTAATGGCTTCTTTTTTTAAATGTAGCTATTAAAAAATTTGGATTTACATATGTGCCTTATGCTCTATTGTTGTAGAACAGGTCTAGAGTGACCCAGACCTGTGCTCCTAAATGCATTCAGCTGCCTAAGGAACCAAGTTCTATCAGTCAAGGTGTGGGTAGTACAATGGGAGAAGTAGTTCATGAAAATGTTGTACCAAAAAAAAAATAATGTATTGATGAAACTTGTCCACTTGTCTAGAGTCTTAGGTAAATAAGGAACTCTTTGCCCCATCCCCTCAGATCTAGTTTTCTCTTCAATGGCATGTTACTTTTATCCTTCAGGGAACTAACACCATAATGTGCATCTCAGTATAGTCTCCTTTGTATGATGGGTGAATTCTACGTCACCCTGGAAATACTAAGCATAGTAAGTATTGAATAAAGTCATGAAGGATCAGAATGAGTTTCCATGTCTTGCCTAAATCCAGGAGAATGTGGCAAATGTTCCCTAAGAATGCCTGCAACCAGAAGACTTTGAAAGTGAATATCTATAAGCAAAGAAAAAATAGAAAAAATAAAAAAAATAAAAAAAAAGAAACAACAGAATAAGATTCTGAAGAATAAATTCTACCAATAACTTAGACTCTTCTTTGGGACAATCCCAGATTGATGGGGTAAATGCATTCCTAATATAATTGGAAGTGTGTATTTAATCTAGGCCTTAGAAGTTAGACTTAAGACCATTTGAGTTCTGAAATCTGAAGGACTCAAATCAAATGTAGTAATGGAAATTTTTTATAGTTATTCTACTCACTCAGTTTCTTCTACAGTCTTTCCCTAAAATATCTATTTACAAGTGTTCTAAAAAAAATGCTTGAAGATCAAACCAATAATTTTCTTGGAAAAAGCATGTGAATGTTTCACTTGACGGTGGAACTTTGCCTTACTAAGTAAGTATTCATGGTAGGCTCTCACATAGAATGGTTTTTTAAAGAACTTTTTTGAATTTATTGGGGTGACAAGTTAGTAAAATTCTATAGGTTTCAGGTGTACAATTCTATAATACATCATCTGTATATTGTATTGTGTGTTCACCACCCCAAGTCAAGTCTCCTTCCATCGCCATTTATCCCCCCGATACCCTCTTCTGTCCCCCTTCCTTCTGGTAATCACTATACTGTTGTCTGGGTCTATGAGGGTTTTGTTTTGGTTTTTGCTTAATCTCTTCACCTTTTCCACCCAGTCCTGCCATGCCCCTTCACCCTGACAACTGTTAGTTCATTCTCTATGAGTCTGTTTCTATTTTTTGTTAGTTTATTTTGTTTATTAGAATCCACATGTGAGTAAAATCACATGGTAATTGTCTCTCTCTCTCTTTTTTTTTTTTTTTTTTTTTTTTTTTGTATTTTTCTGAAGCTGGAAACGGGGAGAGACAGACAGACTCCGGCATGTGCCCGACCAGGATCCACCCGGCACGCCCACCAGGGGCGACGCTCTGCCCACCAGGGGGCGATGCTCTGCCCCTCCGGGGCGTTGCTCTGCCGCGACCAGAGCCACTCTAGCACCTGGGGCAGAGGCCAAGGAGCCATCCCCAGCGCCTTGGCCATCTTTGCTCCAATGGAGCCTTGGCTGCGGGAGGGGAAGAGAGAGACAGAGAGGAAGGAGGGGGTGGGGGTGGAGAAGCAAATGGGCGCTTCTCCTATGTGCCCTGGCCGGGAATCGAACCCGGGTCCCCTGCACGCCAGGCCGACGCTCTACCGGCCAGGGCCAATTGTCTCTCTTTGACTGGTTTATTTCACTTACCATAATG
This sequence comes from Saccopteryx leptura, assembly GCF_036850995.1. Lineage (NCBI taxonomy): Eukaryota > Metazoa > Chordata > Mammalia > Chiroptera > Emballonuridae > Saccopteryx > Saccopteryx leptura. The sequence continues at coordinate 37,532,105 of NC_089511.1, forward strand.
CTCTTCAGGTCCATCCTGCTGGCACAAAGGGTAAGATTTCCTTCTTTTTTTATGGACAAATAGTATTCCATTGTGTAAATGTACCACAGCTTTTTTATCTTCTCATTTACTGATGGACACTTCCAAATCTTGGCTATTGTAAATAACGCTGCGGTAAACATAAGGGTACATATATTCTTTTGAATTAGTGTTTTGGGTTTCTTTCAATATATTCCCAGAAGTGGAATCACTGTGTCATAAGGCAGTTTCACTTTTAACTTTTTGAGGTAACTCCACACTGCTTGCCATAGTGGCTGTACCAATTTGCATTCCCACCAACAATGCATGAAGGTTCTCTTTTCTCCACATCCTTGCCAACACTCGTTGTTTGTTAATTTACTGATGAGAGCCATTCTGACAGGTGGGAGGTGATATCTCATTTTAGTTTTAACTTGCATTTCTATGATGATTAGTGAGCATCCTTTCATATGCCTATTGGCTATTTGTATGTCCCTCTTTGGATAAGTATATATTCTGATCCTTTGCACATTTTTTAATTGGATTGTTTATTATTTGGTGTTGAGTTTTATAAGTTCTTTATAAATTTTTTATATTAACCCATGATCAGATGTATCATTGGTGAATATGTTCTCCCATTCAGTGAGTTGTCTCTTCATTTTTTTAGTTATTTCTTTCGCTGTGCAAAAACTTTCTATTTTGATGTAGTTCTATTTATTTTTTGTTTCCCTTGCCCAAGGCAATATATCAGAAATAAATACTGCTCTGAGAAACATCTGAGATTTTACAGCCTATATTTTCTTCTAGGATATTTATGGTTTCCAGTCTGACATTAAGTCTTTAATCTATTTTGAGTTTATTCTGGTGTATTTGGTATAAGAAAGTGGTCTAGTTTCATTTTTTTGCATGTATCTGTCCTATTTTCCCAACACCATTTATTGAATAGACTATCTTTACCCCATTGTGTGTTTTTTTCCTCCTTTGTCAAATATTAATTGACCATAAAAGCATGTGTTTATTTCTGGGCTCTCTATTCTGTCCCTTTTGTCCATATGTCTGTTTTTATGCCAGTGCCATGCTATTTTTTGTTGTTTTTTGGGGTTTTTTTTTTGTATTTTTCCAAAGCCAGAAACGGGGAGGCAGTCAGACAGACTCCCGCATGCATCCGACTGGGATCCACCTGGTACGCCCACCAGGGGGCGATGCTCTGCCCATCCAGGGCGTTGCTCTGTTGCGACCAGAGCCACTCTAGCGCCTGAGGCAGAGGCCACAGAGCCATCCTCAGCGCCCAGGCCAACTTTGCTCCAGTGGAGCCTTGGCTGCGGGAGGGGAAGAGAGAGACAGAGAGGAAGGAGAGGGGGAGGGGTGGAGAAGCAGATGGGTGCTTCTCCTGTGTGTCCTGGCCGGGAATCGAACCCAGGACAGTGCCATGCTATTTTTATTACTATGGTCTTGTAGTGTAGATTGATATCAGGAAGCATGATTCCTCCAACTTTGTTCTTCTTTCTCAAGATTCCTGTGGCTATTGTGAGGTCTTTTGTGATACCAATATAAATTTTTGGAATATTTGTTCTAGATCTGTGAAATACACCATTGGTATCCTGATAGGAATTGTGTGGAATCTATAGGTTGCTTTGAGTAGTGTGAACATTTTAATGATATTAATTCTTCCCATCCATGAATACAGTACATGCTTCCACTTATTTGTATCTTCTTTGATCTCTGTCTTCAGTTTCTTATAATTTTCCGAGCATAAGTTTTTTTTTCTTTACCTCCTTAGTTAAATTTATTTCCAGGTGGTTTTTAATATATATATTTAATATATATATATTATATATATATATATGCAATTGTAAATGGGATTGCTTTCTTAGTTTCCTTTTCTGATAGTTTTTTGGTGGAATATTTAGGGTTCTCTATATACAGTATCATGTCATCCGCAAATAATGCCAGTTTTATTTCTTCCTTTCCAATTTGAATGCTTTTTATTTCTTTTATTTGTTTGATTACTGTGGCTGGGACTTCCAGTACTATGTTTAATAAGAGTGGTGAAAGTGGACATACCTTTCTTGTTCCTTATATTAAGAGAAATGCTTGTAGTTTTTGTCCATTGAGTGTGGTGTTGGCTGTGAGTTTGTCATATAAGACTTTTATTACATTGAGGTATGCTGTCTCTATTCCAACTTCACTGAGAGTTTTTAATGGGTTCTTTGTTTTATTAAATATTTTTTCTGCATCTATTGATATGATAATGTGGTTTTTATCCTTCATTTTGTTTATGTACTGTATCACATCAGTTGATTTGCAGATATTGTACCAAAGTTGCATCCTCAGAATAAATCCCACTTCATCATAGTGTATGATCTTTTTAATGTATTGCTGGAACTGGTTTGCTAATATTTTGTTGAGGATTTAAACATCCATGTTCATTAAGGATTTTGGCCTTTAATTTTCTTTCTTTGTAGTGTCTTTATCTGGTTTTGGAATTAGGATAATTCTGGCCTCATAAAATGAGCTTGGGAGTCTTCCCACCTCTTGAATTTTTTGGAGTAGTTTTAAAAGAATAGGCATTAGTTTTTCTTCGAATGTTTGGTAAAATTCAGCTGTGAAGCCTTCCAGTCCAGACTTTTGTTTGTCAAAAGTTTTTTTATTATTATTACTGCTTCAATTTCACTAGTTGTAATATGCTGTCCAGAGTCTTTGACTCTTTCTGATTCAGTTTTGTAAGGTTTATGTTCTAGGAATGTATGTATGCCTTACATCCAGATTGTCCAATTTGTTGGCCAATATAGTCAGTGGTGGGATTCAAATAATTTAACAACCAGTTTTCTGCCCTAATGACCATTTTAAGTATAAAAAAAAAAAAGATATACCAAAAGGTAGTTTATTATTCCATGAATTTAATACTTACATAAGAACAATAAAAGAGGTACACAAAACTAGATTATGTTATAAGAAGGAGTTTGAAAATAGTAATGAAAAAATATTGCATAATACCTGACAAAAACAATAAAATTGTTATTTAATACATTTCCATATTGCTTCTTGATTGGCGTCCTCATTTGCAATTTTTTTCACCTACGGACAGAATGAACGTTACTATGGGCGCTTAGAATACGCTGTTACGCAGATGAATGTTTAAAAAAGAGTAAGGAATGTAAATTTGTGATTTCCACATTGGGTGGCTTACAGGTGCCTACCTTAGAGAGAACCCTGATTACAAAGCCATCTTGACAACTGGTTCCCCAAACTCAACCAAAAATTAGGTACTGGTTTGAACCAGTGCAAACTGGCTTAATCCCACCACTGCATATAGTTGTTCACAATATTTTCTTACAAACCTTTATATTTCTTTGGTGTCAGTTATTACTTCTTTTTTATTTCTGATTTTATTTATTTGGGTCTTCTCTCTCTCTCTCTCTCTTTTGAGTCTAGTTAAGGGTTTGTCCATCTTGTTTACTTTTCAAAGAACCAGTTCTTGGTTTCATTGATCTTTTGTATTGTTTATTTTTTTAGACTCTATTTTGTGTGTTTCTGCTCTGATCTTTATTATTTTCTTTCTTCTACTCACTTTAGTCTTTGTTTATTGTTCTATTTCTAGTTCCTTTAAATGTAAAGTTAAATTGTTAATTTGGAATTTTCTTGTTTCTTGAGGTAGGCCTGTAATGCTCTGAATTTCCCTCTTGGGACTCCTTTTGCTGTGTTCCATAGATTTGGGGTTGTTGTTTTCTCATTTTCATTTGTTTCAAAGTATCATTTGGCCCTGGCCGGTTGGCTCAGTGGTAGAGCGTCGGCCTGGCGTGCGGGGGACCCAGGTTCAATTCCCGACCAGGGCACATGGGAGAAGCGCCCATTTGCTTCTCCACCCCCCCTCCTTCCTCTCTGTCTCTCTCTTCCCCTCCCACAGCCAAGGCTCCATTGGAGCAAAGATGGCTCCTTGGCCTCTGCCCCAGGCGCTAGAGTGGCTCTGGTCTCAGCAGAGCGACCCCCCGGAGGGGCAGAGCATCGCCCCCTGGTGGGCAGAGCATCGCCCCTGGTGGGCGTGCCGGGTGGATCCCGGTCGGGCGCATGCAGGAGTCTGTCTGACTGTCTCTCCCCGTTTCCAGCTTCAGAAGAATACAAAAAAAAAAAAAAAAATTTATTGATACTTGTTTTGTGTCCTAACAGGTCTATCCCAGAAAATGTTCCATGTGCCCTTGAAGAGAATGTATTTTCTACTGCTTTGTGGTGAAATGCTTTGAAGATATCAATTAAATTCATCTGATTTTGTGTATCATTTAAGGCCACGGTTTCCTTATTGATGTTCTGTCTGAAAGATTTATCCATTGATATCAATGGGGTGTTAAAACCCCCTACTAGCCCTGGTAGGTTGGCTCAGCAGTAGAGCGTCAGCCTGGCGTGTGGAAGTCCCAGGTTCAATTCCCAGCCAGGGCACACAGGAAAAGTGTCCATCTGCTTCTCCACCCTTCCCCTTCTCCTTTCTCTATATCTCTCTCTTCCCCTCCTACAGCCAAGGCTCCACTGGAGCAAAGTTGGCCCAAGTGCTGAGGATGGCTCCATGGCCTCTACCTCAGGTGCTAGAATTGCTCTGGTTGCAACAGAGCAACGCCCCAGTTGGGCAGAGCATCGCCCTCTAGTGGGCATGCCGGGTGGATCCTGGTTGGGCACATGCAGGAGTCTGTCTCTCTGCCTTTCTACTTCTCACTTCAGAAAAATAAAAAAGTAAAAAAAGACCTTACTATAACTCAATTACTGTCCACCTCTCCCTTTATGTCCATCAAAATTTGCTTTACTTATTTAGGTGTGTATGGTGGGTGCGTAAATGTTTACAAATGTTATATCGTCTTGTTGGATTGTTCCCTTTCATTATGTAGTGTCCTCCTTTGTCTTTTGCTATAGCCTTTGTTTTAAAGTCTATTTACTCAACTATAAGTATTGCTATGCCTGCTTTTAAAATTTCCATTTGCATGAAATATCTTCCCCATCCCTTTACTTTTGGTCTGTATCTTTCTTCTGTGGTGGGTCTCTTGTAGACAGCATATACATGGGTCTTGTTTTCTTATCCATTTAGCTACCTTATGTCTTTCAATTGGAGCATTTAAGCCATTTACATTTAAATTAATTACTGATATGTACGTATTTATTGCCACTTTATTCTTTTAACTATGTTTCTCTCCCTTGTCCTCGTCCTCTTTTTCAAAGAAGGCTCTTTAACTTTTTTGTAATACTAGTTTAGTGGTAACAAACTCCTTTAGCTTTTTCTTGTCTGGGTGGATCTTTATTTCCTCTTAAATTTTAAATGATAGCCATGCTGGGGAAAGGTAGTCTTTGTTGTAAGTCCCTGCTTTTCATCACTTTGAATATTTCATGCTAATTCTTTCTGACCTGAAATATTTCTGTTGGGAAATCAGCTGATAGTCTTATGGGAACTCCCTTGTAGGTAACTGTCTTTCTCTTGCTGCTTTTAAGATTCTCTCTTTATCTTTAACCTTTGCCATTTTACTTATGATATGTCTCGGTGCAGGACTCTTTGGATTCATCTTGTTGGGACTCTCTGGAATTCCTGGACTTGTGTGTCTTTTTTCTTCACCAGTTAGGAAAATTTTTAGTCACTATGTCTTTAAACAGATGCTCAGTTTCTTGCTCTCTCTCTTCTCCTTCTGGTACCCCTAAAATGCAGATGGGTTGCATTTCATGTTATCCCAAGTTACTTAAAAGTATCCTTATTTTTTTAATTCTTTTTTCTTTCTCCTGCTCTGACTGGGTGGGTTTTTTCTACCTTGTCTTCTAGATTGTTGATTTGCTCCTCTGCTTCATCCAATTGACTATTTATTCTTTCTTGTATATTCTTCATTTCAGGTATTGTATTCTTCATTTCTGGCTGGTCCTTTTTCAAGGTTTCTGTGTCCTTTTTACACACTGTTGAGCCTCTGTATAACCATCTATACCTGATAAACTGCTTATCTCCATTTCACTTGGCTCTTTTTCTGGAGATTTTTTTCTGTTCTTTCATTTACAGCCTATTTCTTTGTCTCCCTATTTTGGCTGCCCCTTTGTGTTTGTTTCTATGTCTTAGATCTGCTACGATTCCCAATTTTCATGTGGTGGCCTGTGGGATCCAGTGATGCAGTCTCCTTGATCACCTGAACTGGGTGCTCCAGGAGTGTCCCTTGTGTGAGTTATGTGGGCCCTCTTGTTGTAATTGCAGCTTGATTGCTATTGGCCCATTCACTGATGGGATCAACCCTCAGCCTGGCCGACTGTGAGGATCAACCCCTACCACAGTCTGAGAGCTGCTGTGCAGGTGCTGACTTCACAAAACAGTATTCACCTCAGTAGGATCTGGTACCTGCCAAAATCTCTTTTTGGATGTGCACTTGTGAAGCTAATTGGATCCTGCTCTAATGTTGTCTGAAGCTGGCCACTGGGTGTGTTGGTTCTGGGTCTCTTGAGAGAGACTCTGGTGCAGGTCAATGTCAGTAGCTGCCTGTGACTGGCCCTGAGAAACCTGTTTGGAGCTACCACCAGTCCACAGTTTGTGGCTGCCTCTGCTGGAACTGCGTACATGTGGCAGGGACCAAACTGTGCACCAAGGCCTGCTTTATCAGCACCAAGCCTAGGGGCAGGTCAGCAAATGGCTTGAGGCACCCCAAGATTCAGCTTTGCCTGCCTCTTCCTGCTGGCTGCCTGTAAGGCTCAGTCACTGAAAGAGCCTCTGGCAATATTTGCGTTGTATGAGGTTAGTTCTCAGGGGGTCACCAGGTAGGGGCAGGTGGTGTTCACCAGATAGGTATGGGCTCAAACTTGGTGCCAGTGTTGTATCTGACGCCACTCAGCAAAAGTTCCTAGGTATACCAAGTCTAGCTGCCACCTGCTGGGTGCTGCAAACTTTTGTGTTGGGGTGGGGTCTCAAGAAGTCATCAGAGTGAGGCCAGCAGAGTTTATCAAGCCCAAATAGAACATGATTTGATCATATGAAGGGAGGGCTTTGTTCTGGTCAAGTGTGTGAGGGGAAAATGACCCTTGTCTTAGAGCCACACAACTCTGTCTGTCCCAGATTCTGCTGGTAGGAGATGGAGTTCAGCAGGGTGGGCCATTAGGAACTGGGAGGATGCGGCTAATGGATCTCCCCTGAGGGGGAGGTGCTGGTTAGGCTTCAAGGAGAGGGAGGGTGTGGCCTCTTCTTAGAACCACATAACTCAGTCTGTCCCAGGTTTTGCCCAAACTCAGCAGGGTAAAGCCACTAGGAGTTGGGCAGATGGATCTCAAGGAAGCCCAGAGGGTGGTTCTAGTGGATTTACTGTTGGGGCGGAAGCTCCAGTTAGATTCATAAGAAACCTGGGTTAATGGTTCTATTCCAAAGCTACACAACTCAGTCACTGACACCCACTGAGTCTGCCCAAACCTCTACACCCCAGCCAAGGCAGCTGACTCCTCAACAGGAAGTGAGCTCCTCAGGGTGGGGTGAGAGGAAGTCCAGAGGGTGGAGCTATTGCTTTCTCCCAGGGTGATGCCTGTAAAGGAGAGGTTCTACCCAAGAAAGATGGCATCAGTAGTATGGGAGATGACTCAGCACAGGGATCCTGGTGGCTCTCCCCAGAGTCACAAATCCAGACTCTTTTCGCACAACTCTAGTCCTGTTTGCCCTCCTTCTACCAGAGCCCAGGGTGAGTGGTTATGAATGAAATTTTGCATTAGCCCTTTAAGAGGGTGCATGTGCCTCTAGAAGACTGACTCTCTTCTCTCCTTGACAGACAGCGTGCCTGCTAACTTTCATAGAGCCAGATGCTATGTAGATGCCTCTTCCTGGCTCTGGTGCTCTGGGCTGGGGAGTTCAACTTGGGGTTGATACCCAGTGCTTCTCAGGGGGAACCCCCTGCAGCTAAGACATCCCTCTATAACCTCAGCCACCATCCATGGGAGTGGGGCCAGCCTTTTTTACTTCTCTGTCCTTACTACCAGTTTGATGTGGCTTCTTCTGTAAATCCTTAGTTATAAGACTTCTCTTCAGCAAATCTTTAGTTGGTTATTCAGGATGATTGTTCTATAATTTAGTTATAATTCCAGTTTGGTCCTAGGAGGAAGTGAGTGTAGCTTCCAACTATTTCACCACCATCTTGGGTTCTATGGAAGGGTCTTTGAACACAGCCTCTTATCGTTCATAAGAGACATCACTCATGTCATGACCACCGTTTCTTAAAGAACAGTTAAACATGGAGATGACAAACTTTGATATTATAAACAAGTAATTGGAAAACATAACTTGATTGGTCAAAGGAAAGGTACTTGCAAATGGAGTCCAAACATTTATCAATCACCTAAAGTGAAATAATCTGAATTTGAGTTAAAATGGAGTAGATTCTTACTCTTCTGGATGCTGTTCATTCTTCAAAAGGTCTGACTGGACAGAGAAGCCACACAGGTGAACATGAGCATGATATATTTTAGGGATTGAAAAATTAAAGCCATATTTCAGCTACATTAGTTCAAAAGGTGTTAAGCTGGGAGGTGCTGACAAGGAGAAGCGCTAGTGGGTCTTTAGGGTAGATTCTGCTCATCCTTGTTATCCTTGTTCATTCTTTTGATAATAGTACAAGATTCTTATTTGGGGAATCTGGCTTGGCCAAATCAGAGTCAGAGTGATTGGTTGAACGTGCTTATGAGCACATGACTCAGGCTAGAGCAACTGACATTCTCTTTTGGGAATTCGAATGGTGAAAAGAGTGACAAGAACAAAGAATGGTTGGAGCTGATTCATCTTAGCAGCAGCCACACCCTAAATAGATTGTCAATCAACTCTTACTCTCCGGGGCCCTGGAGTTGCCCAGGTTGCTGTCCTTTCCAAGGTTGTTGTCTTTTTCTTTGGATTCTATGAACTTCTTTAAATCCTTTCAATAGATCATTAAAAGGTAATTTAGCCCATCTCTAGATTATTATTAGGCAGAGTTAGATATGAATGATTTCAGAAAGGCAATCAGTCCTAGCTATGCAGAAATAGTGTATGCTACAATGTTGCCTACTATGAAACTAAGTGTACGTACCAAGAAATTCTTCCTTATGTCTAATTTAAAATTCTCTATTTTTTGGATTATATCCATTAAATATTATCATCTCATTTTGGATTTATTAAATGTTTATTAAATGCTTATGAGGTAACAAGAATAGCAAACTGCTGATGCAAAGCTATGATTATGTAGGTGTTCATCGTACTCTTTTCTCTATTTTTGTGAAGTTTGAAATTTCTAGAAGTTGTTCTTTTTAAATGCCAATCACATGTGTAACATGGTGGCAATATTGTGTGTAAAACAAGGTCCTATTTCAAGAAATGTGTAAGGTAAGAGAAAATATAGAACTCTTGGTTTATGCAGAAAAGTCTTTGCGAGCACAGGAGAGGAATAAGGGTCTCAGATAGGGATGAAAACCTCGGAAGAACTTCCACTGGCCTGAAGCAGCCGAACAAGCACACAAACAAAGATGAGTGAATTCCAAGGGTGGGTACCAGGGTTGCGCGTTAGCCATTCACAAAACTCCTACTTTAGTACATGTTAGAGCAGGGGTCCCCAAACTAGGGCCCATGGGCCACATGCAGCCCCCTGAGGCCATTTATCCGGCCCCTACCACACTTCCGGAAGGGGCACCTCTTTCATTGGTGGTCAGTGAGAGGAGCATAGTTCTCATTGAAATACTGGTCAGTTTGTTGATTGAAATATACTTGTTCTTTATTTTAAATATTGTATTTGTTCCCGGTTGTTTTTTTTGTGTGTGTGTGTTTTTTTTACTTTAAAAAAAGATATGTGCAGTGTGCATAGGGATTTGTTCATAGGTTTTTTTTATAGTCCGGCCCTCCAACAGTCTGAGGGACAATGAACTGGCCCCCTGTGTAAAAAGTTTGGGGACCCCTGTGTTAGAGGATGTGCTACTTTTTTTAAATCTGATTGTGTGTGGCTCAGCCAGCTGGCTGCTGGGACACCAACCACAAGAGAACAAACAGAGGTAGAGAAATGGGTTTACCAGAACACCTCGGGGTGAGGTGCAGGGGGTGGATGGGGAGATATGCTCTGAGTGTACGGCCATTGGTAAGCTGCTTGGGTTAGAGAATGGGTCCCCCAAGGGATGTGCTGTGGCAAGAGTAGGTGACATAATCTAATCTGCCTTCTAAAGTACGTGGGTCCCATTACCTGCAGGACTAGCATAGCCTACTGTTAAGAGCAGACACTGTCATCGAATGGTTTTGATTTGAATTCTAATTCCCTTTCCTTTATTTAAATTTTTCAAAAACTATTTGTGGCAAATTATACATAACATGGAATTTTCCACTTTTATACAGTTCGGTAGTGTTAAGCAAATTCCCATTGTCACACAATCAGTCTTTAGAATTCTTTTTATCATGCAAACTGAAACTTTATACCCATTAAACAAGTCCTCACTCCCTTCTCCTTTCCCCCCTTGGAAATCACCATTCTACTCTGTCTCTATAAGTTTGATGATTCTAGGTACGTCAGGTAAGTGGGTTCATATATACTGCTCACAAAAATTAGGGGATATTTTATTGCTTCATATTATTTTTGAAATATCCCCTAATTTTTGTGAGCAGTATACATCACTTGTCTTTTTATGACTGACTTTTTATACTTAGTATAATGTCCTCAAGGTTCATCCAGGTTATAACATATGTCAGAGTTTCCTTCCCTTTAAAGGCTGAGGTATCCCACTGCATAGATAGATCACATTTTGCTCATCCAATTATCCATCAATGAACACGGGTTGCTTCTACCTTTTGGTTATTGTGACTAATGCTACTGTGAACATGGGTGTGCAAATATCTCTTTTAAAACCCTGCTTTCAACTCTTTCAGTTACACATACAAAAGTGGAATTGCTCGATCATATGGTCAATCTATTTTTAAGTTTTTGAGGAACCTCCACACTGTTTTTCACAGCAGCTGCACCATTGTACATTCCCATCAGCAACCTAAGAGTGTTCTGATTTCTCCACGTCTTTGACAGCAGTTGTTATTTCCTTTTAAAAATTATTGTAGTCATATATTATCATAAGGTGAGCCTAGATATTATAACACTCGCATAGGATTTGCAAAATGTACAGTTATAACCTTGGCTGAGAGTACCATAACTAGCCATAGTTGGTGAAATTGAAGCGGTCCCTGTAGAAGAAGGTCACAGACCAGCTAGTGCCAGAGAAGCCAAAAGAGCCAGGGAGAGCCATGGCTGCCCAGATGAGGGAAGTACAGTAGAGCCACACCCAAAAAAACTGTGCTTAGTTGGGGCTACTTTCTACCACAAGTATGTAGAAAAGGCTGGCAGAGTACAAAGAGGAACCAAAGTTATTAAAAGAATGGAGGAATTGGTCCATAGCGGACTTAAGCTCCAAGGGGTAGTTTGGGTCATCTGTATCCACTGGTTACAAATACCTGATGGACAAAACCAGCAAGGGGATTTTTTTTTTTAAAGAAAAGAGATGTGCTATGTGGGGAAAATATGCTAGCAATAATACAAAGACTTAAAAGCGGAATCTGGGTTCAATATTAGGTGAAAATATTAAGATAAAGCTATACCAAATGAGGAATAGTTTAACCAGAAAGGGAGGAAGTACTATTTTTAGAACTCTCTCTGCTGAAAGTAGTTTGTCTTAGTGGAGGGAAAGTTCAGTCTTTCTACAGATCAATCAAGTAACAGAAGAATGTTCAGCCTTCGGCTTCTTTAGTTGTTTTTTTTTTTAACTTTGTTATTCAACACACACATTTCCCCATTCCCAACCAATTCAGAAAACTCTCAGCATTCAAATTCAGCATGTCTGAACTCAATTTCATCCCCTCACCATCCCACACCTCTTTTAAAAATTCCCCTGACCTCCATGGCTTTACCTGCCCAGGTGAGTGGGCTGCCATGCCGCCTACTGACCCTCTCAGCCTCTTGAATCACCTTTGCTGCTGCTCCACTTACCCAGCGGACAGCGCCTCTTTCTGAACTGTTCTCCGAATCCACCTCCTTTTGCTCTCAGCTGCCTGGGACTTGATCCCTGCCCAGCCTCATCTCTGGTGTGGCTCTAACTTCCTCACCCGGGAGACTCACCTCTAGTCTCCACCCTCACCCCTCTTGTACTTCACACCCATCTCCAGCGCTCCCAAACCCCAGGACCACACCAGTCACTGCTCTACAGCTGGTCAAGCCCCAAATACACCCATGATCCCTGGTTTCCCAAAGAGTAGCCTGAAGACGTTAACATGGTCTTTAAGGTGAATCAACTTCCACCCCACAAACAATCACCCCTTCCAGGACTCACCATTCATGCTTTTAAAAAATTACATTATTGGCAAAATGATGTTAAAATAGCAGCAAAAGTTCCCCACAATTTCATCAGCAATTTCTATCAATGTGTATACCGCCGTGGTGTCTGCTAGTTCTTTTCCGTAGGCTCAGTTCATGTTTATAGAGTAATAATGGTAGAAGTTGGAATCCTTCTGTTTTACCTAGCATATCATGAATAATTTCCCATTCTCTTAGGATCTTTTTCTAATTTCCCCTCCGATTTTTACCATCGCAAACACTGCAAAAATGCTATCCTGAGGTAAACGTATCCTGATAGGCTGGTAATTTTATATCTATAAAATAGAGTTGCCATAGTCTCATTTGTGGGTCACAAGGAACATGTGCTTTAATTTTAATAGATATTGCCAATTATTTTCCCAAAGCTTTGCTGCAATTCATATTTCTACGAAGGTACAAGAATGTCTGGTTTCATGTATTCTTACCAGTCACGTTTTCATTTTCTGCCAATCTGATGAGTTTTCAAACAGGAGAGATGCTTCGGTTTCTTCACATATTTCTTGGCTCTTCAGATTTGTCTTTCTCTGACAAGCCTATTAAATCCATTTTCCATTTTTGATTGGACTGTTCATGTTTTTCTTCCCAAGTTGAGGATTGTGTGCATGGTGGACTTAACTTGTCATGTGCCCTATGTGTGATACTTTCCCATTACAGATCTCTCAGCTCCCCTTCAGACCTGAGTCAGAAAACTAAATGTATTTTGTCGTGTCTGTAATGCCGGTGGCTGTGGCCATGCAGATTCACATTGGATTGGGGCAGACGGTAAAGGAACTGTGGAGCCGGACGATGGTGGGCCATTCCGTTTACTAGAGTCTCACAACTGCAGACAGCAGACGGGAAGGGAAAACTGCTTCTCTCTGTCCCTCAGGACTCCCAAGCAAAACAGGTGTGTGGGTGGGGGGGGGGGGGGACCCTTCTCAGGCAAACAATAGCAACCAATGGCCCCTACCACTGGAAGCAGACAATCCGCAATTTGCAATTTGCCGCCCTGAGGGCAAGCACCTGCAGCCTTACATAGACTATATACACCTGGTGCTGCCCCATGATCATGCACCAATCAGGCAAAGCGCAAGCAAGCCTAACACACTTGTTTGCCCAACAATGTCACAGGAGAATGCATCCAATTTGCTGTCTCATTGGGCATCCTGCCCTATCCTCCATCTCCTCCTCAACTAACTGGTTCCCATCAAAATGGTGTGAGCCTTAAGTGTCTTTGCTTAAACCTCATAATGTGATATCATGAATAACGGGGTCCAGGTGAGAAACAGTGGTGGTTTGGACCCAGGCACTGGCACGGGCATAAGGAGAGGTTGAGAGATATACTTGAGTTATCATGGAAGGTTAATGCAGTCAATAAATTATGTTAAGAGATTAAACATGAAGCAGTGAGAGTGAAGGGGAGGTGGAGATGGACTCTTGGGATTCTGGCTTAATAACTGGAGAGGAGGACAGACTGGGAAGGGAGTTCAGAGGGAAAACGAGACTCAGCCCCAGACTTGTCAACCCTGAGGATCCATGAAACAACCAGAGGAGGGGAGATGTTAGAAGATGAAGCTCTGACTTGGCATCTGGGCTGGAGACACGGATCTGGAACTAACAGCAAAGAGATGGTATTTAGAGCCAAGGAAGAAAATGTGATTCCCCAGGAAAAGAATGTAAAGAGAAAAGGAGATGTCTGAGGCTTGAACCTGAGAGAGGAGGAACCGGTAAGGAGACTGAGAAGCAACAGGTGGAGGCCAAGAGAATAAAGTATTTTAACAAAGAGAGAGCATAAAATGCGGCCCAGAAGGGAAGGGAGGTGAGGGCGGGGGGCTGACTGTTGAACCTGGGAGCCCGGAAGCCGCCTTGCCAAGAGCAGGTTCAGTTACGTGCCCAGGGTGTGGGGGCTAGATTGGACTGAGCTGGGAAATTAATGAAAGGTGTAGAAGTGGAGCTGGCCTTGGAGCCAAGTCTGTCAAGAAACTTACTTGTGAATAAAGAGTTAAGAAATAGGGAGGTGGGTAGAAAGAGTGTGTCGAGAGAGGGGTGTTTCGTTTTCTTAAGTGGGGGATTCCAGAACCTGGCAGTTGCTGATAGGGTGAGAATGAGAAGGTGCGAGGAATGGGCCCAGAACACGAGAAAGGGCTTGACCTGGGGCAGCAGAAGTGTCACCTCCCTTGTCACAATAGAGGGGACAATGGAGAAGATGAATTATAGATGTAGGACGCCTACAGATTAGGTGGCTAAAGGTGAGAGGGATCCTGCTCTGTAGGAGTTGAGTTGGGCTGCTGGGAAACTGAAGTCAGGAAGGGCAGCAGGAGGAGAGACAGACAGAGAGAGAAACATTTACAAAGTGGATGAAAGAAAGTGGCCCTTCAATTTTTAAGGGAAGTAATGAAAAGGCCCATCTCATAAAATTTAAGACTACCAAATATATATATAAATCTTCAGAGAGAGAGAGAGAGAGAGAACCAGATTACCCACACATCATCACCATCTTTGTCATGGGCAACACCAGATGCTAGAAGACAATGGAACGCCATAGAGATAGTTCGGAAAGAAATTTTATTTTTGAACCCAGAAATATATCCCACATCAAATTAGCATTCAAATGGAAAGCATAAAATAGAGACATTTTCAAAGAGTCCTAAAGTTTACACTACAGACATTCCTGCAAAATTTACTAGAACATGAATTCCAGGAAGTCAGAAAATGAATCCATGAGGAAGGTAAGTGATACTAAAGACATTGACAAGAAAAAGCGGGCAAAGTGTGCGTCTATAAATAGTGTAAATAATTGCCGGCTGTTTCTTTTAAAATTTTATTGATGATTTTTTTTTAAGAGGGAGGAGCAAGAGAGAAAGGCAGTGGTGGGAGGGAGGCGAGGGGAGAAGCAGGAAGCACCAACTCAGGTGTTGCTTCTTGTGCCTTGACTTGGCAAGCTGGCGACCTCAGCATTCCAGGTCGACATTCTACCCTCTGTGCCAACACAGGTCAAGCATTTTTTAAAAAGATTTTATTTATTGATTTTGGGTGCGGGGGGGGGGGGGGGGAGAGAAAGGGAGATGGGAGGAGAAGCGGGAAGCATCAACTCATAGTTGCTTCTCAAATATGTGCCTTGATGGGCAAGCCCGGGGGTTTCAAATAGGCATTTAAAAAAATGTTTATTTTATTAATTTTAGAGAATAAGGATGAGAGAGGGAGAGAGGGAGAGACAGGAACAACTATCTGTTCCTGTCTGTGCCTGACCAAGGATCAAACCAGCAACCTCTGTGTTTCCAAACGAAGCTCTAACCAACGTAGCTATGGAGCCAGGGCGCTGGCTATTTTTAAAGGTAGTCTGAAACTCAAGTCCAAATGTTGTAAACATGAGAGATGGTAGAGAGGAGAAGGAGGAGGAAAATGAAAGCCCAGTAATTTCCTCGTCTTGTTCAGGGGAGTGACTACATAGATACCGATTACCTCTGGATGTTGATGGAAAAGTGAGTGTTAAAAAAAAAATCCTAGAAGAATAGGTGATGTGTAAATTTCATATATTTTAATTCCCAGAGGGATAAGAATGGGACAAAAAACCAAACAAACCCTTATTAACTCAAAGAAAGTAAAAGATATTTTTTAAAAAGAAAGAAAAAAGAAATAACTCCATTTAGAAATAGAAAACTCAAAAGAAGGTAATAGAAATTTCTCTAAACATATCTCACTGAGGAAAGTGGAAGTGTGAATTACTAGAAAAACATAATATCTGAGTAAAGCTGTCTTCTCTTTTCCATCCCAATAGGAAGGTGTTGACAAAAGCTCTAAAACTTTATTAATAAGTATACTAGTTACTATGACTACATAATTAATTACCACAATATTAGTGGCATAAAACAACTGTTTATTTTGTTCATGGGGTCTACAGAGGAGGAATTGGAACTGAGTACAGTGGAGATGGCCTGTCTTTGCTCCTGATGTTTGGGGCCTGGGTCAGAAGACTTAAAGCTGCTTATTCAGTGCCTGGTGATTGGAGCTGGCTATTGAATGGCAGCCTCCTTTCCTCTCCATGTGGCTGGGCTTCCTCACAACATGGTGGCTGGGTGCCACGAGAAGCCTCCCAATAGAAAAACAGTCAAGTAGAAGCTACAAGTCACACAGCATCACTTTATTCTGTTGGTTAGAAGTTGGTCATTACGGCTAGCTCATATTCCAGAGGAGGAGAATTGGGCTCCACCATTTGGGAAAGAACAGTCAAAGAATTTGTGAGTATATTTTAAAAACATCACAATAACCAAGTGGAAATCTTTATACTAAAACTAAAAAATGTACTATATAAACAAACATGAAAACTTAATTCTACAGCAAAACATGATAATATACTAAACAAAGGTCATCATAAAAAAGACTTTGAAACAATATTAGTCTTAGTGGTTTGTTGTTAACCAGCTCTTTGTTAAATTTTGTTAAGTTTGCTCTTTTTTAGCTCTCACATCAGGTAAAAGAAAATCTAGCTATTTCCTAGTTACAAAAACTATGGACAAAACAAAATTAAAGGCTAAATTAAAAGGATAAAAAAGTTTTAAGGGAATGTAAATATATATATATTTACATATACTTAAGATATACTAGATATCTTAAGAAAAATAACTCAGGGTGAAAATATTAGGGCATTTCAAATTCACTAACCTTATAGGTAACAGGAAAATCGAAGTTAGAACAGTAAGAGATCAAACAAACAAGATTAAAAGTCTAATGATGTCCATTGTTGGCATGGGTGTAGGAAAGGACTATGCATTCACTACTGTGAACTGAAGAAGACATTTTTTAAGGTTGGTAAAGTCAAATTTATTCAAGGTCACAAAGATTTAACCCCATGTTTTCTTTCAAAGATTTTTATAATTTCTGCTCTCTCTTACATTTAGATACTCAATTGTTTTTGTGTTTATTTATTCATTTAATTAAAGTATAATCAACGTGTAATTTTATATTTCAGGTGCACAACATGGTGATTCAACATCTATATGCCTTACTAAGTGATCAGCAGGACAAGTCTAGTAACCTATCACTGTACAAAAATATTACAGTATTATTGACTATATTGCCTATGCTGTACACTATATCTGTCTGACTTGTTTATTTTACAACTGGAAATTTGTACTTCTTAATCCCCTTTATTTTTTTCACCCATCCTTCAATCCCCCTCCCCTCTGACAACCATAAATTTGTTCTTTGCATCTATGAGTCTGTTTCTGTTTTGTTTTGCTTGTTCGTTTGTTCTGTCCTTCAGCTTCCACATATAAGTGAAATCATATGATATTTGTCTTTCTCTGTCTGACTTACTTTGCTCAGTATAGTATCTTCTAGGTCCAGTCATGTTGTTGCAAATGGCAGATTTCATTTCATTCTTTTTATGGCTGAGTGATAGTCACATACGTATATAATAGGCATATATGGGCAAAAGTAGGTTTATAGTTGTTCGAACGGACATACATGCAGGTTATGATTATTGTAATAGCTTTATTAACTCTGTGTTTCTCAGACTTACAATTGTAAACCCACATTTGCCCACCACAGTGGTTTTATAGTTGTAAGTATACGAAACAGTTTTTTCTTGTATTATTAATTATTATTACTGCATGACCTTCCATACGAACGACTGTCAACCTATGTTTACCCACCCCTGTATATATACCACATCTTCTTTATCCATTTATCTGTTGATAAACCCCTATGTTGCTTTCATATCTTGGAGAGAGTAAATAATGCTTCAATGAACATATGAACACATACATTGAATTCGTATTTTTTATTTCTTTGGATAAATACCCAGAAGTGGAATTGCTGGGTCACATGAGAATTCTAGATTCAATTTTTTGAAGAAACTCTATACTGTTTTCCATAGTGGCTGCATCAATCCAACACTGTACAAGGGTTCCTTTTTCTCCATATTTTTGCCAACATGTTATCTTTTTAATAGCCATTCTGAGAGGTGGGAGGTTATATTTTATTGTGGTTTTGATTTGCATTTCCCTGATGATTTGTGATGTTGAGCATTTTTTCATTTGTCTGTTGGCCTCTTGTATATCTTCTTTGGAAAAAAAAGTCTATGTTCTCTGCTCATTTTTAATTGGATTGTTTTCTTTTAAATTTTTTAATGTTTATTTTTTATTAAAGTATAGTTGACATATAGTATTATATATTATATTAATTTCAGATATACAACATAGTGATTCAATATTTATATACCTTACAATGTGATCTCCACAATAAGTCTTATAATCATCTGCCAACACACAAAATTATTAAGATATCAACCATATTCCCTTCCCTGAGCTTACATCCTAGGGATATCATCGTAAGTAAAATAAATCAGACAGGAAAAAACAATATCATCTGATTTCACTTATATATAGAATCTAAACAAACAAACAAAATGGATTATTTAATTTTTGATGTTGAGTTGTATGAGTTATTTATATATTTTGGACATTAACAGCTTTTAGAGATATCATTTGCAAGTATATTCTTCTATTCAGTAGGTTGCCTTTTCATTTTGTTGATGGTTTCCTTCCTTGTTCAAAAGCTTTTTAGTTTGATGTAGTCCCATTTGTTTATTTTTGCTTTTCTTGCCCTTACTTGAAGGACATACCCAAAAAAATATTGCTAAGGCTGATATCAAAGAGTTTACTGTTTATATTTTCTTCTAGGAGTTTTATGGTTTCAGGTCTTCCATTTAAGTGTTTGGTCAATTTTGAGTTAATATTTGTACATGGTATGAGATGGGGGTCCAACTTTATTTTTTTGTATATAGATATCCAGTTGTCCCAGTACCATTTGTTGGAGAGGCTATTCTTTTTTATTTTTTTATTTTTTTATTTTTTATTTATTTATTTATTTATTTTTTTACTGAGACAGAGAGAGGGATAGATAGGGACAGACAGACAGGAACGAAGAGAGATGAGAAGCATCAATTATCAGTTTTTCGTTGTGGCACCTTAGTTGTTCATTGATTGCTTTCTCATATGTGCCTTGACCATGGGCCTTCAGCAGACCAAGTAACCCCTTGCTGGAGCCAGCGACCCTAGGTCCAAGCTGGTGAGCTTTTGCTCAAACCAGATGAGCCCATGCTCAAGCTGGCAATCTCAGGGTCTCGAACCTGGGTCCTCCACATCCCAGTCCAATGCTCTATCCACTGCGCCACCACCTGGTCAGACGAGAGGCTATTCTTTCCCCCACTGAATAGTCTTGGCATCCTGTCAAAAAATCAATTTACCATGAATATAAGGATTTATTTCCTGGTTCTCAATTTTATGCTACTGATCTATATGTCTATCCTATACCAGTATCACACTTTTGCTTTTCATTTGCAGTAAGTTTTGAAACGAGAAAGTGTAATTTTTCCAAGTGTTGTTTGCATTATTGTTTTGGCTATTCTGAGTTCCTTGGGTTTCACATAAATTTTAAGATCAGAATGTCGATTTCCACAAAGAAGCAAAGAAGCCAGCTGAGTTTCTGAAAGGGATTACATGGAATAAAATTAACTTTTTTTTTTTTTTTGTATTTTTCTGAAGCTGGAAACGGGGAGAGACAGTCAGACAGACTCCCGCATGCACCGGACCGGGATCCACCTGGCACGCCCACCAGGGGGCGATGCTCTGTCCCTCCGGGGCGTCGCTCTGCCGCAACCAGAGCCACTCCAGCACCTGGGGCAGAGGCCAAGGAGCCATCCCTAGAGCCCGGGCCATATTTGCTCCAATGGAGCCTCGCTGCGGGAGGGGAAGAGAGAGACAGAGAGGAAGGAGAGGGGGAGGGGTGGAGAAGCAGATGGGCGCCTCTCCTGTGTGCCCTGGCCGGGAATCGAACCCGGGACTTCTGCACGCCAGGCCGACGCTCCACCCCCGAGCCAACCAGCCAGGGCCAAAAATGAACTTTTAAAATGGTAGATAATGTTATGTTGTTCATTCTTATTTTATGGCAAATGATAAAAAAAGTAGCGTTCACCAAATGGTTTCATCACACGCAAGTTTGAGATTTGATAGATGTCAGTGGTGTCATCATCTGGATCCAGAACTGCCAAATCCTTGCTGTATTGCTTCCTATGGAGTCTTTTAAAACCCTGCTTCCTTCTCCATCTCTGGGCTACTCTTCAGTTCAGGCCTCCAGCATTTCCAATCTGCATGACTGCAGTATCTTCCAGAAGTCACTCTGGTCTCCTCTAAACCATTCTCCAACTTGAAGTCAGAATCAACTCTCTAAAACCCAATGATATCTCTTCCTTTTGAAAAACACTTCTATAATTATTTATGTCCATCATGATAAACTTAAAATTTCTTGGCAAACTTATAAGGCACTTCTAAGACTGGCTTCTCCTCACCTGCTGTTTATCTCCTATCCCTTCTGGGTAGTACCAACCCAGCCCTATATTTCAGGCATGCCAAAAATCTACAGTCCCAGAACACATCAGGCACTTTAATGCCTCTCTGCACGGGCACACATGTGACTTTTGTCTGGAATGTCTTTCTTTCTCATTTCTCTGGAAACTGTGATTCATCTTTGGAGACTTGACTCAAACTTCATTTCCATTCTTTTGTTGATGTGATGATGATGATAGGACATGCATTGAATTAAAATTTACACTATAAGAAGTATGTGAAATTAAAATTAAAAGAAATCTCACACTCTCAATCTCCAGTCACACCTCTTTGTTCTATCAGTTTTTACTTTATGTGTTTTGAGGCTCTATTATTAGGTGCATACACATTCATGATTATTATATCTTCATAATATATTGTCCCTTTTTATCATCCCCCTTTTCTGGTTATTGTCTTTACCTTGAATACTCTTTTATTGATATTTTTATAGCCAATCCAGTCTTTTTATGTTTAAGGTTTACATGATATATATTTTCTCATCCACTGATTTTCAACCTATTCGAGTCTTTATATTTAAAATACATTGCTTATAGACAGCATATAATTGGGCCTTGCATTTTTATCTGCTCTGACAACCTCTGCCTTTAATTAGAATGCTAGTCCTTTTTACTTAATATAATTATTTATATAGACAGATTTATGCTTAAAATTTTACTATATTTTTGTTTTCCCTTTTGTATTTTTATTGTTTCTTTTCCTTCCTTTTAATTAACTGAATGTTTTACAATTCAATTTTAACTTTCCTATTGGTTTTGTAGCTATGTCTCTTTGCTTTATTTTTTTGTTGATTGCTCCAGAATTACAAGATACATCCATAATTTTTCATACTTCTAAGAGTTCATATTGCACCACTTCACGTAAAGTGTAGAAAGCCTGCAAACATATAGGTTCATTTACACTGCCCGTCTTTATGCTATGTATTACAAACCCCATAATACCACGGTATAATTTTCAGCTTTAAACAATTATTTGAATTTTGAAGAAATTAAGAGGACAAAAATAATTTTTATTGTAATCCAGATGATCTTCATTCCATCCTGTAGATCTGAGTTTCCATCTGGTTTCATTTTCCCTTAGTCTCAAGAACTTCCTCTAGTATTTCTTATAGTGGAGGTCTACGGCAGATAAATTCTCATAGCTTTTCTTTAATCTGAATGTGTCTTTTTTTTTTTTTTTTTTTTTTTTTACTTTTATTCTTGAAGTATATAGTCAATTGATGAAGAATTCTGGGCTGACAGTTTCCCCCCACCCCCAGTACTTTTCAGCCAGTTGTTCCACTGTCTTCTGGCCTCCTGTGTTTCTGACAGGAGTCTCAGGTCATTTGAATCTTTGTTCCTTGTGTATTGTGTTATTTTCTCTGATTACTTTCAAGGTTTTATTTTTACCTATTGAATAGTTTTCAGCTGTCTGACTATCATGTCTAGAGGTATGTTGTTTTCAAAATCTTGTTTGAGAGTTTCCTGAGCTTTTTGAAATTGCCTTTATCAAATTTAACCATTTCTTCCAACTAGTTCTTCAAATATTTTCTGTCCCACTTTTTTTCTCTTCTCTCCTTCTAGGACTCCAATTACATGTATGTTAAACCTTTTGATATTATCTCACAGGTCCTTCAGGAACTGCTCATTTTTTCAGTCTTTTTAAAAATATGTATATTCATCAGAGCGGTTAATTTCTATTGGTCTATCTTTAATTTCACTAAATCTTTCTTCTCTCATCTCCCTTCTGCAATTAAGGCCAGCCAGTGAATTTTTTACATTTCTGTTATTGAAATTTTTTTTATTTCTAACACTGACTTTTCCACTTTTAGAATTTGTTTGGTTCTGTTTTATAATTTCAGTTCTGTTGGTGAAATTTGATCTTACTTTATTTATGGCAAACATATTTTCTTTATATCCTTGGGAATACTTATAAGACTTTAAAATTTTGTCAGCTATTCCAATATCTGAATCTCCTTGGGGTTGGTCTCCATTGGCTATGCTTTTTCTTGGAATGAGGAACGTTTTCTTGTTTTGTTTTGTTTTTTGTAAGTCAGGGAATTTTGAAGTAGACCTTATGAATGATACATTGTAGAGTTTCTGAATTCTGTTAGGTTCCTCTGAAGAAAACTGATTTGGATTTTAGCTTGCTGTTAACCCCTGAACTCACACTGAACTTAGTTTCCCCTGAGGTGGATGACAACTGAAATTTAAGTTCAATTCTTTTAGCCTTAGTTGACTGCTTGGTGTTTGTCTCATGCCTGCCCCGATTTAGAAGTTAAACAGAGCTTTAGGCAGAGTTTATGCACAGAATTTGGGCTCCCCATCTCCTTTTTTGGATTCTCCTCCCTACTTTCCAGTGACTGTGATTGCTCTGAACTGTCTCTTCTGGTTCATCAAGCCAATAATATTGCAGGTTTTTCTGCCAGAATTTTAGCTGTCTTACATGCACAGACTAGGGCCTGTCTTCAGGCTAAATGCTACTTATAAAGAAGGAAATTCACTCTGCGATGTCCTTTTCTTTCAAATATCAACTTCCCTCCAGCATCTGCCTGCTTTTTTTTTTTCTCATTCTACAGTATCTTCAGGTAGCTGATTTTAAGATTTTTGTCTGGAGTTTATATGTAGTTGGATATATCATTAGATTTTTGTGGATTGATTCTAAAGAAATCTATAGCCAGAAGAAAAAAAATAATAATGGTTAGGAATCCTTGACCTTGCTGTTAAAAGCATTTTTATCTTTATCCCATATAATAAAAAATGTTATAACTCTTTACATTAGTCATTTTTTTTCCTTACTGGGAGAGGTAACTCTCAACATTTATCTAAATGCTATTAATGGGTTATTTTATTTAATTCTCTTAACTCCTCTGTGGGGAAGATGGCTTTATTATCCTCGTTTTACAGATGAGAAGACCGAGCAAGAGAGGTTAAGCTATGCATCAAAGTCACTGTACATGAACGGCATTCAAATGGGCAGCTCACTCCACAGCCTGTTTTCTTTCTTAATCTGTGGATGAGACGTGGCTCACAAGGAGGACAACGTATCAGGCCCAGGCCATAGCTGCAGGGAGAAGAGGGAAGGAGACATCTGTGACTTTGATCTTGGTCCAGTTCTCATTTGTCATCCAAGTCAGAGGCCTACCCCTGCTAGGCATAACCAACAAAATCCACTCTAACTAAAGAGAATAAAGTTAAAGAAGAGTTCCAAAGGATGTTAGGAAGTTGGCAACATGTCTAAGGAGGCCAGAGGATCCACGTGGAGGTTGTGTGGCCACTTACAATGCCCACAGCACCCCAGACACTGACCGTCTCTGGGCTGCCCACTCCAAAGTGGCGTCCAGGGTCACCTGCTCCTCACCTCTCTCACCCATGATTCGTCCAGCTGTGAAGGAGGCTGGGAGAATATTTTTGGTGGGACGTCCCTGGACGTTAGAAGGGTGTTCAAATGGAGCTGGGCAACCAAAGACTCCAATCAATGTGCACATTCCATGTCCATGAGCCACTGGGAAGATCCCGTGTGACCTGCTTTTCTCACAATAATTTCTCCCAGCACGAGGCCAGAACAACCCCTTTCTGTGCTGCCTGACTTCAAGTTTCCCTCATTCAGAGAAAAGCCAAACTCTGAAAGCAGGCAGTTTTATAGGAGCGTGACTCATGCTGGTTTTCATTTAACTGTTATTGCACTTTGGTGATGATTAAATGACTGCATGTGGAATGTAGACTAGATTTTCTAATCAATTATCATAACAATTGGATCCTCAAGATATACTTGTTGAAACACAATTTGTTCAGTGTCACCTCCAAGTGCTGGCCAAGTAGGCAAGGGTTTTATAACAGCGTCCCCCCCCCCCCCCCACAGCCCCCTTCGCAGAATGCTGCATTGGGATCTGGGTCGTGGGGGGTTATCTAGCCAAAAGGGAGTGTCTGACAGCTTAGTGGGTTATGTGCTTTCCAAGTGACCTTTGGAATTTTGACTGAAAATGGTGGAGACGGAACCAATTGGAGGGATGTGAAAGGGGATAAGCCTGCCCTGCCCGAAGTCCCTGAACTGCTAAATCAATGTGGACAGGAAACTCCATTCCATATTTATGGGAAATGTGCTCATGTTGTTTAAGAGTTTTACCGTAACTGACTGGCTTATAGATTTTCTTGGGGACAACAGTGAAAATAAAGTACCGTTTGGGTTTTCATGACTATCTAGTTCTGTTCAATTATATAAAAACTAAACTGAACTCCCCTCTCATTATCCTAAGGCTAGTGCTTTTAGGGTATATTTAGCAATCATATGTTTTTGAATTTTTGGAGCAATCCCAATTTCTTATTTAATTATTGTTTAATTCTTTAAATATATCTTAACATAATCATAAAAACTTCTGACCCATTTGCAAATTCTCTAGTTTCCCTGTTTATGTGTCTATCCTTCCAGAGATGTTCTAGGCAGGGAGAAGTAGGTACATAGACCCTCCCCTTGTTTTTACACAAGTGAAAGCGTACTCTACACAGCTCCCACTCTGCGTGCGCGTGTGTGTGTGTATGCGTGTGTGTGTGTATGCGTGTGTGTGTGTGTGTGAATACACATGTATATGTGTGTATTTTATATACATATTTCAGGGCTCTTTCCATATATGTTAATGCAGACTTTCTTCCATCTTTTTAATAGAGGCACAGAGGATTATTATCCAGCTACCCTATGTTATTTAACCAGTCTTCTATTAATAGACATTCAGTTGTTTCCAGTCTTTTGCAATTACAAAAAATGTTTTAGTTAATATCAATGTATGGACCACTTCGTGTACCTATGAGAGAGCTTATGGGATTACATTTCTATAAATATAATTTCTGGTGAAAGGCAAATGACACTTTCAAATTAGACAGGAATTGCTAAAATGTCCTCCAGAGAGGGTGTATCAACACACAGCCCGACCTGTTTGCTGCGCCCGTGTATCAGGACAGCATGTGAGCAAACGTTTCCATCTTGACCTGTAGGACAAGTTTAGTTTTTAATTTGTATATCTTTTATTTAGAGCATCAGCACCTTGAAATGTGTTTTAAATCATTTGCATTTATTTACTATTTTTTAAAAATAAGCTGTGTACACTCATTTTCTTTTGGATTATGATTTTTCATGCTAATTTGTAGAAGTTTTGATATATAAATAAATGAGCCTTTCTCATTTAAAGTAAGAATGACTTGTTATGTGTAAAATTAAAGTGATTTAGTGCCTATAACTAGGTATGGTTCCCATAGAAGCAAATTCACAAATCAGAAAACAATTTATTCTTAGACTAAGTTTCCAGATTTTTTATTCAGAAAGTACAGTTCTTAAAAAGCATTTTGAAGTTATTTACAAAACTCAGGACTCCATTATGGCATTATATATTTGTAGAGTACATTAAAGTGACTAAAATATTTTACAGTTTATAAAACTATAAAAATTATAAAACTATACATTTAAGGCGATTTAAAATACTTTTATAGTTTATAAAGCTATTAAAGTAATAAATACATATTCATCTGTTTAAAAGTCCAATATACATAAGTGTATACATTTTAAAGTACAAGTCTTCTCCCTTACGACCAGGACAGCACCATTGTTCACAGCTTGGTGTGTACTCCTCCTAACTTCTTTCTATACTCCCACAATATGTATTTAAACAATTGTTTCCCCAAAAAGTGGAAGCTACATGCTGTTCCACAAGTTGCTTTTTTTTCCCCATTAAAGCTTTATCCTGAAAGTCAAGAATGGTAACTTTAGGAATTCTTAAACTTTAACTGGCAGTCTGTTACCACAGACCACCTTGGGACCAGACAATGGCTTCCTTTGGGAGTAATATAATGGGCTAGAAACGCTAAGGTCTCTGGAAGCATCAGGCAGCCCACTGTGTGCAGCTTGTTTTTCCCGTAGCTTCAATGTCTGCACTCAGGAGACGTTTAACACACAATGTGGTGGGTGCTAGACTTGGGGGCGACTGAGTACAATCACAAGGAAGGAGGGCTGACTTAACAAGCCAGCACCTAAAGACTCTTGTTTTGATTTTCAGATTTGATTTCTCACCTTAAGCTGTATTTGTTTGTTGCTTTTGAAGATGCACCAGGAGGCATAAATCCTTGGACTCAGCAAAGAGGGGAATAGGATCAAAATGGCGGGCGCACAGAAGTGGGTGCACAGAAGTTGTCAGGGCTGCATGCTGGGGCAACCACTGCCACCCACGTGAGCCTGCAGGAGGCAGGCAGGTCCTCCCAGATAGATCTGCTGTCTTCACGCCCAAGGACTAAGTCTTGTTCTCCCGGGCACCCTCCCAGCAGTGCCCTACAGATAGGGGTGCTCTGGAGCCAAGGTGGAGGGGTGCGTCTCAGGGCTGTCTCATCAAGCTAAGAAGTTCTTGCTTTATAGACAAACCCAGTTCTGGTGCCCTGGCTGGGGGCATCTCTCCAGAGGAGGAGGCCTTTTTTCTTCCTGACAAAGGCACTTTCTGCTCAGCCAAGCCCCGGGGGCCTGGATCTGCCAGAGGGGGCTTCTTTCGAGTTGGCCCAAAGGCAGTGTGCAGATTCCAGGCCCTGACAGTCTTGCCAGGCACAGCTTCAGGAGGCCTGGGATCGGTCTGCCCAGGGGAGCCCTGACACAGAGGTCGGGTCTCCCCCAGCATCCTTTGGGGCCATGCTTGAGCAGCCTTCGTAGGCTGGGGAACAAGCTCATTTCTGAGACGATGATCTGGTAGCAGTTTTCGTGAATAGGATCCATTCTTGTCCATTCAACAAATATTTGAGGCTCTACCATATGCCAGGGCCTGTTCTAGCTCTGGAAATACGCAGAACAGGACAGACAAGGTCCTGTCTTTGTGGAGCTGGCATTCTAATGGGGGAAACCAGACAGGGAACAAGTAAAATAAGTAAACAAGCCATTTTCCAGAGAGTGCTATGAGGAAAATAAAACACACAATGCCTAAGAAGTGGTGGGGGAAGGGTGGCTAGTGTGCAATTCATACTCGAGAGGAACCTCTTCAAAAAGGTGAGACTCAAATGACAGGAAGAGGGAGCCATGCCAACATTTCAGAAGAACATTCCAGGGAACCGGCAGAGCCAAGTGAAGCGCCCCGAGGCTGGGAGACACTTGGCTTGGCAAAGAGCACAGTTGGGAGCCAAGTAGAGTCTGAGGAGTAAGATGAGGTGAGGGCCAAATTCTGCAGGCCTTATGGCCGGGTTGAGGCAGCACACGTCTGCTTCCACATGCAATGGGAGATCACAAGAGGTTGAAGTAGGTGAGTGACATGATCCCAGCATACAGTTGACAGGTAACTCAGGCTGCTTTGGGGAGAATGCTGGGGGGCAAGGAGGTATGGAGGGGGGCAGAAGGCTAGTTAGAGACCGCTGCAATGGTCCAGGTGAGAAAGCATGGGGGCTGGACCAGGATATCTGTAATGAGATGGAGAGGATGGATGAATGGGGATATAGGTTTCGAATTATTGCTGACACATCCTCCAACAGAAGCAGGACAGGGGCCTCCCGACCAGACCAAAAGCAGTGGTATCACCATTCTCCTGCTTACACTGAATGAGAGCTGGACCTGAAAGGACAATGAGACCCTGCCCGGGAGACCTCCGTACCACCCTTAGACTCAGGTGCTAGGGCCTCTGAATAGGACTCCACATTAGAGAGCCACCCTCATGCCCTCCTCTGACTCCACCTTTCCATCAGGGGGAGGAGCCTACCAGGCCAAGGAACTCCCAGCTCAAACAACCCAGAGGCAGCTACCTGGGCCTACATGGGCTGCATTACCAGGCACTTGGCAGTGTGCACACCCCTAGTCCAAGAGGTGACGGGAGGGGGGAAGTATCAAAGCCTTGCACTGGGAATCTATACCCATCTGACTAAGGAAACTTCTAGTGGGGGATAGCCCAAGAGGTGGATCACAGTTCTCCTCTGCTAAAAGCTGGCTGTCAAAAGCCTATAGCAGGCTCTCTCTTCTTCACCTGGAGCGACCTTGGCCATAAACCCAACCCCATCTTCGGGGATAGTCTTATCTAGGCCCCTCCCTGGCAATCCCTGCACTCCAACCCGGCAAACGTCTTGTTCTTTGTTACCAGAACATGCCAGGCACTCATAGCCTCTTCACCTTTGCACCTGCCGTTCTGTCCACCTATCCTTCCAGCAAATTCCTGCTCATCCTTCAAAATGCAGCTCAAAGGTCCACCTCACATGAAGCCCTCTCTGACCCTCGGTCTTAGCTCACACTGTCATAACAAAATATGACAATCAGGTGGCTTAAATAACATATTAATTTTCTCATGATTCTGGAAGCGGGAAGTCTAAGATCGGGTGCCAGGATGGTTGAGTTTGGGGGAGGGCTCTCTTCTCTGGCTTGCAGACACTCTTTCTCCCTGTGTCCTCACATAGCGCCAGTACAGGTGCCCTACCCAGAGAGAAGGGGAGGCCGGGAGGGAGGGGAAGAGTGATCTCCTTCTCTTCTCTTTACAAGGCCACCAATCCTATCAGATTAGGACCCCACCTTTCTGACCTCATTTAACCTTAATTACCTAAAACAAACCCATCTCAGGATACAGTCACATTAGGGCAGGGGTCTCCAAACTTTTTACACAGGGGGCTAGTTCACTGTTTCTCAGACCGTTGGAGGGCCGCCACATACAGTGCTCCTCTCACTGACCACCAATGAAAGAGGTGGCCCTTCCGGAAGTGCGGCGGGGGAGGGGCGGATAAATGGCCTCAGGGGGCCGCATGCAGCCCGCGGGGCCCTAGCTTGGGGATGCCTGCATTAGGGGTTAGGGTTTCAACGTATGAATTTGGGGGGCACAATTTACTCCATAGCACCTCCTCAAACAAAATGTGTTGATTCTTTCCTCCAGAGCCCTGTATTCACCAGGGCAGGGTGCCCCACTGTCGAACGGCACACGATCCTTCACCCTCACTGTGTCTCCTGACAGACCTTTGATAAATTAACAGATGAAGTCTCTCTGCCCAGTCCCATCCCCTGCTCTTTCAGTGTCACCTCCTCTGCGAGGAGGCCCTTGTCTCCCAGCAGACTGCGATGACCAGTCTGTCTCCCCAACTGTGCCCAGAGCTCCGAGAGGGTGGAGGCCACTTCTTACTCAAATCTGGGGACCAAGCACCCTGCACAGAGCTGGCCCTGTGGGGAAATGCTGGCTCTGCCACGGAAGGATATGCGGCCCTGGGTGTGGGTCCCCTTAGGTGCCTCTCTCGCCCCCACACACCCTATGACAAGGCCTGATTCCAATGTTCCCGCAGCCCTGGGAGCCTCGTGGATGTTCTCCTAGCCTAAGCGGAGACATGCCTGCTGCAACCCTGGCAGGAAAGCAGAGAAAGATCCTAGGAAAAGGACACTTCCAGTAGCCTTTTCTTTGCTCCTATGCTGGGATTGCCATTATCTTAGCACTGCAGAGAAACTGAAAACCTCACTCAGAGTTTTCCTGCAGGCTCCACAGGTGCTGGTGTAGAAACGGGTCCTGCATCTGGCCCAGAGAGAAGCTCCTCAGCTCACAAAGGTTATTTATTTAATATATCTACTTTTACAAGTCCAAAAACATCAAGTTAAAAATATTTTGTGTCTGAGGTCTGGGCTAAAAAAAAATGAAGCAGATAGGTCATTAATCATTGGCAATATGTTGAATAGGAACTTGAATAAAGCACAGCATGCATGCCTCAGTTGAAATTGCTTCTTTTCTGTGACCACAATGGAAGCCCGGCTGTGTTTTTGCTAAGGTCTTGAGGGCTCCTCGGCGGGTTGTGGCTCCTTGCCAAGTTTGGAAGGCCGCTGTCTGGGAGAGGGTCTTGACCCGGTGCTTCTCAAGTAGGCACACCTCCAACTAACATTCAAGCACAGAGTCTTCAGGGCGGTGGGGAAGGAGGCTAGCGGCAGGAGCGACTCTCCGGCCCAAGAGGCCCCTTGCAAGCCCCGCTGTCCGTCCCCGCGATCCCCATAATGCGCGAGGCTCCACGTGGTTGGGGAACTGCGCAACCCTAAACCCTTCTCACCGCAGCTGTGAGTGCGGTGCGGCGCAGTGCCCAGGGGTCACCGGACTTGGCCGCCTTGCTCCCCAGGATATAGGGGAACTCAGCGCCCTGTAACCACCCAGCCGGGTTCTCTTCGTATGTGCTCGGACCCTGGGCCTCCGAGGCTCCAAGGCTTGGGCTCCCTCGATATCCCTTCTCCCGTCTTAGAGCCACCTGCATGGGGAGTAGTGGAGAAGGCAGTGGATACCAACCCCATTGACAGCCAGCCCGGGACCTGGTTCCGGAGGCAAGTTCGCCTCCTCCTTCAGTGCGTTCCCCCACTCCCCGGTACCCCAGCCCCGGAATCCAGCTCCGCTCGTCTCACAGGAAAAAATTGGCGGCTCCTTAGCACTCTGGCTAGGAGAGTAATTAAAAAGAAAAAGTTTTCCAGCCCAGGCGGTCAGACCGGACGAGTCCACCGGGCTCCCTGGCCGCGGCCGCCTCCCTTTCCCTCCGCTCCCCGCGGGGTCCTAGCGCCCGGCTCTGAAGAGCCCGTGGAACCCCGAAGTGCTGCGAGATGTGGAGCAGGGGAGAGGTACTTCTGCACCGAATCGGTGGAGTCTCCTGTAAATCAGAGATAAAGACGCAAAATCACTGTGCTCCGGGCCTCTACACGCGGCAGCGTGCGCTGAGCCACACTACCAAAACTGTTCTCTGCCCCTCACCCCTAACACCACCCCAGCTTCTTCAATCCCCGATCCCGGACAGGACTGGTTCTAGCTTTTAAAGCGAGCCGGCGCCACATGAGCTCGGAGACCAAGACTTGCCCTCAGCGCGTTATGCGCGGCGGCTAGGTGCAGGCGGGCTCCCGGGCCGTTGGCTGAAAGTGGGTGTCTTGGAGAGGCTAGAGAAGAGGGGCCTGCCACTGACCACGTGTGCATGGGAGCGACAACTCGGCCAAGAGTGGGGCACTGCACGCGGGTCATGGTTCTGCTCGCCGCGCAGAGGCCAGTGGGCGTTGCGTCGCAGCCTCTCTGGCCAGCGCTGCGCTCCAGCCCTAATCACGGTCTTTGCAGAAAGGCAGGCCCTAAGACCCAGGAGGCGCCGCTCGCCGTCGCCGATGGTAGGACACTAGAGGGCGACACTAAAGGGTATAAATGCGGGGCTCGCGCGGGCCTGGCCATTTGCGACCCGGAGTGCGCGGGCGCAAACAAGTGGGGGCTCCTAGTGGGTGGCGGCAGCAGCGGTGTTCCGCGCAGCCTGGAGGCCGCCAAGACTCGCCATGCCGGGAGGACTCTAGCTCCCCCATGGAGTCAGCCGACTTCTACGAGGTGGAGCCGCGGCCCCCGATGAGCAGCCACCTCCAGAGCCCCCAGCACGCGCCCAGCAGCGCCGCCTTCGGCTTTCTCCGTGGCGCGGGCCCCGCGCAGCCCCCGGCCCCACCTGCCGCCCCGGAGCCGCTGGGCGGCATCTGCGAACACGAGACGTCCATCGACATCAGCGCCTACATCGACCCGGCCGCCTTCAACGACGAGTTTCTGGCCGACCTGTTCCAGCACAGCCGGCAGCAAGAGAAGGCCAAGGCGGCCGCGGCCCCCGCAGGAGGAGGCGGCAGCGACTTTGACTACCCGGGCGCCCCGGTTGGCCCCGGGGGTGCTGTTATGCCCGGGGGGGCGCACTGCCCCCCTCCCAGCTACGGCTGTGCGGCGGCCGGTTACCTGGACGGCAGGCTGGAGCCCCTGTACGAGCGCGTCGGGGCTCCAGCGCTGCGGCCGCTAGTGATCAAGCAAGAGCCGCGCGAGGAGGACGAGACCAAGCAGCTGGCTCTGGCCGGCCTCTTCCCCTACCAGCCGCCGCCGCCGCCGCCGCCACCGCATCCGCACCCACCTCCCGCGCACCTGGCTGCCCCGCACCTGCAGTTCCAGATCGCGCACTGTGGCCAGACCACCATGCACCTGCAGCCCGGCCACCCCACGCCGCCGCCCACGCCCGTGCCCAGCCCGCACCCAGCTCCGGCGCTTGGCGCAGCTGGCCTGCCCGGCCCGGGCGGCACGCTCAAGGGGCTGGCCGCTGCGCACCCCGACCTCCGCGCGGGCGGCGGCGGCGGCAACGGCGGCGCGGGCAAAGCCAAGAAGTCGGTGGACAAGAACAGCAACGAGTACCGGGTGCGGCGCGAGCGCAACAACATCGCGGTGCGCAAGAGCCGGGACAAGGCCAAGCAGCGCAACGTGGAGACGCAGCAGAAGGTGCTGGAGCTGACCAGTGACAATGACCGCCTGCGCAAGCGGGTGGAACAACTGAGCCGCGAATTGGACACGCTGCGGGGCATCTTCCGCCAGCTGCCGGAGAGCTCCCTGGTCAAGGCCATGGGCAACTGCGCGTGAGGCGCGCCGCGGCGGGACCGCCCTGGGCCGGCCCCTGGCTGGGACCCAGAGAGTGCTTTCGGGTCTCCGGATCTCAAGACTGCCCGAGCCGCACATACCAGGACTAGGAGATTCCGATGCTGCCTGAAAGCCTGGACTGTCGCATGTGCCCCTTGCCGCCTTCTGCGCGGGACACGGTGCGTTAAGATAAGGGGTCAGGCACTAGTTTCTTCCTGTAAGAGGAGAAGCGCCGTGGGGCCAAGCCGGGAGCCTGGCAATTCTAGTATTAAGGAATAACCTTGTGCCTTGGAAATGTAAACTCGCCGCTCTGATTCCTACCAAGTAGGGGGAGCAAATGTGTGCCTTGTCATTTATTTGGAGGGTTTCTGCCTCATCCCCAAGTCTGCAAGGTTGCAGCAGGCCCCCATGAGAGAAGGAAGGGTGCAGGTCCCCAGCAGGATGAAGGTTCAGGGAACAGAGATCCAACAAGCCAGCCGCTCCTCGGGTCCTTGTCCTTGGAGGGGAGGAAGCACAGGGGATCTGGGGCTTTGAACCTAAGGTTGTTCCCCTAGTTCTACATGAAGATGGAGGGTCCCCTCACCCCTTGCCTCTAACCTCCCAGCCTACCACAGGCTGGGCTTCCAGGGCAGAACTCCCTGAGATCGGAGTCACCAGGTGACCAGTGGGAGACCTCACCCCCAGTCAGACCAGAAAGCTAGGTGTGGATTAGCTATAAAGACATATATTCATGGTATTGGTGGCCTAGTGGAAGAGGGGCACCTAGAGGTCCGGTCTGGGGGTTAGGTGAAGGGGCTCTGGGACCATCATCCGTATCTGTACTGTATGTCGCCAGCATTGCCATACAAATATGAAGCACAGTCAGGCTATCCCAGAGGGACCCAAGTTATGAGAAGCTTTCCAAATATTTTGCTCTATCAGCCGATATCAACATTTGTATCTGGCCTCTCTGTGTCCCAGTGGTGCCTTGTGCAATGTGAATGTGCATGTCTATGCTAAACCACCATTTTCTTTGGTTTTTGTTTTGTTTTGGTTTTGCTCAGATACTTGCCAAAATGAGACTCTTCGTCAGCAGCTGCAGGGAGGGTCTGCGGCTCTCTTTCCTTTTGGTTTTGGGATTGCTTTTGCTCCCAAGGGAACCAAAGAGGTGAGATGGGCTTCCCCTTTCCCCTCAGCTTCCCTTGGGGTGGCTGTGGGCCTCAGTCCCCTCCGGCCCCAGACTGCCCACAAGCTTGTCCCCCCCAGAGGCCCTGGCTCCCGGTCTGGAAGGGAGGAGGCCTCCAGCCAGCACACACAATTCGCTGGGCTTGAGAGCCGGGAAGGACAGCTTGGTTCTCTTCTTTTGGGGAGAACATAGAGTTTCATGCTAAATGTTTTATGTATTATATCTATAATATAAACATATCAAAGTAAATGTTGGTGTCTTTTTAAAACCAGAAAAGCTACTTCCACGGTTTTCTATGGGCAAGGTCACATTTGTAAATAATCACAGCGTATTTTCTGGCCGAGAGCCTGACTTTCATTCACTCTCTATCCCTCCTGAGCCCCTCTTTACATTAAAGGGTGACATCCCAACCAAGGCAATAAATGGCAGGAGGACAACAAGGCTCCAAGCTGAGAATGCTGAAGCCTCAAGAGAGTCTCCTGGCTGGAAACTTTAGGGGGGCAAGGAGTCATGGGACCTTGGTGTAACCTCTTCATTGGCCCTTTGGGAGGAGAGGGATTCAGAGAGGGACCCTCCTGCCTGAAGTTGCCAAGGCCTCTTTGGGACTCGGGCAGGCCTGTCCAGCAGCTCCCAGATCCAGGGGCCCTTTGGCCACAGTCACAGCTCCAGCACTGGAGCAGCCTCTCCCAGACTTGCCTTTGCCCCAGCAGGGCTCTGGGTGGGCAGGGAGAGGCCTC
This sequence comes from Saccopteryx leptura, assembly GCF_036850995.1. Taxonomy (NCBI): domain Eukaryota; kingdom Metazoa; phylum Chordata; class Mammalia; order Chiroptera; family Emballonuridae; genus Saccopteryx; species Saccopteryx leptura. The sequence continues at coordinate 37,567,060 of NC_089511.1, forward strand.
CAGCCTAGAACCCCCCATCCCTTCCCCTTGATCTGGGCCATGTGACTGCAACCTACCAGAGCAGGGCCCCGACAGGCAGCCTGAAGACAGAGCTTCCACACCTCCGCTGCCCTAGCCTACCCAGGAGTGGGGCTCACAGCAGGCCTGCTCTTCCCCACACACCCCCGAGCAAGGAGCCAACCCCAACATCCATGCTGCCCTCTGTGTCCATCCTGCAATAAGCCCCCCCCTGGGACAGTTGCTCCGTGAGGACAGGCACCCAGGTACGCTCTCAGCAGCAATGATAGCGAACCGAGGGAGGGTACATTTTCATGCCTGAAAGAACAGGGGCCGGGAGGAAGTAACCCAGGAGGCTAACAGGGCTCTCAGAGTTTACCCTTTCTGAGGGCAAAAGGCAAAACACTTTTTACCTTCTGTCTCTCCCCCACAGTGTTGCAGCTTACAGTATATGCCATTGTGGGCTGGGACAGTTTCAAGAAATTACACATTCTTAAACCTCAGAGCTTTAGTTTTACCTATGTGGTTAATGGGGGTGACCGGTCCCCCTTCCCACTCCCCACTTTCTGTCTTGTGTCTTGCTACCTCCTCACCCATGGCTGCCCTTGGCAGGGGGAAGGCCAGGAGCCCAGTGAGGAGGCGGCAGCCTGCCCCGCTGCCTGGGAACCAAGGAGGCAGAGCCCCACTGCCTGCCTAGAGGCCTGGGGCAGGCCACAGCTTGCTAGGCCCCAGCAAACCCTCTCTGAGTTCAGCGCTAATTCCAGTTTTTCTTGTTTGAGGGGGCCAAGCCTTGGCTTCCCCCTTTGCCCCCAGAACAGATCCCAGGATGAGTGGGGGAGGGGCACCGCTCCTGCCCTCACTCCTCCCCTCCCCTCCCACTGTCCCATCTCCAGGGATTTCCTCTTTCAAAGCTGTCAGCTCATGAAAAGGCACCCCTCCCACTCAGATCCTGAGGTCCAGATCAGGCTTTGTTGGGGACAAGAAGGATCCAACCACAGCCAGCCCCAGGAAAGAGATGGGGTTGGGGGACCCTTTTGGGGCCCCCGATAGATAGAGAACCTGCCAGAAGGATGGGGCAGCAGGAGGTGAACCTGCCCAGCTCGTGCTCCGGGCCCAGCCAGAGAGGCCCCTGGGGAGATCCACTTCATCACCCACTGTTTCCTGCAGGGCCCCCCACAGTTCCCCTCTTGACTTCAGCCTTCATGAAGAACTACTCCAAGAGCCTGGCACACACACCCCCCAAGTATTTACTGAGTCCCTGCTGTATGCCGGGGCCTATGCCTAGGATGGGAACTCAGCTGGGAACAAGCAGACTCGGCTCCTACTCCTGGGGAATCTCATAGCCTTGTGACATCCAGATGTTCTTTGAGAGTGATAAGTGCTATTAGGGGAATCTCAGAGTGTTAATAGAGGCCACCAGGGAAGGCTTCCTGGAGGCAGCAGCTTTAACCCAATGCAGCCATGGACCCAATCCAACAGGCCTGGATGCTTCTGCCCTGTACTCTCCCACAAGAGTTAGCAGGAGCTTCACCCCTTGGTGGGCCACCAGAGCCTGTTGTCCTCTGAGAGCGCTGTCCAGGGGTCCAGCCTGCAGGGAAGGAGCAAGGGCAGAGGGAGAGAGGGAGGCACTCCTTTGTTGCCAGATGCCTCCGGATGGTTTAGCATTGTCACGAATGTCATCCTTATCTCTCGGATCTCCTGGGAATCTGTGAACTTGGGGTTGGGCCCTGACACTTGTGATGAGCCACCAGGACAGGACGGGACGGTTGAGGAGTGTCTGCCCCTCCCAGGCCTCCCGCCCCCTCCTTCCCAGGCAGAAACCTGCCAGGCTTCCTCAATGAGCAGCTGATTTCATGGGAGGAGAGGGGGCAGTGGGGAGGAAGAGGGAGTCCACTCCTGGTGGAGGCCAAGAAGGGGCAGGAACCCTGACCCTGTTCAGCGAGGAGGCATCCTTCCTTAGACACGGGGCAGGGTCCCTGCCTGGACAGAGGGGATCGCCCATCGGGTTCTCTCCTATGCTGGTGGGTAGGGGTAGGCTTTTCATTTATTTAAATTAAACTAAACCATCAGCACCTTTGGAAGATCTTTCTTGCCTCTGTAAAAGACTTGTACTGTCTCCCATCTACTGACACCCCCAACTTCTCCCCCTCCTCCATCCCCCTCTCTGTAGATGGAGCATTTGACGTAAGCAGAGACATAGGAAAGATACCAATTCACTATCAAAGCATCCTAGCTTCATCCCAGAGCAATTAAAAAGCCAGATGGAATCTCTGGGAAATCAGCATTAATAACGCGAACAATCTGTGCAGGCCGGCAGGGACCCAGGAGCCCTGGGCGGGGGCGGGGCGGGGGCAGGGTGCTGGAGCAGGAGCTCGCTGTGTTGGGGCCAGCCAGTGGGGATGGGACCATCGCAAGGGTCTGCCTAGGTCTGGCCTTAGCTGGGCTTCCCCCTCCAGCTCCTGCAAAGAGTCCTCTGTGCATCCTGTATCCTGGTCGCTGCAGACAGAGCCAAACAAATGTGGAACCCATTACTCAGGCAGCCACAGCCTTGGCCAGCCCCATTCTGGCACCTAGAGTTTTGCTTCCCTTTACTTTTGTTTGTATTTATTATTTTTCTAGCCTTCTAGCCCCACCCACCAGGAACAGGCCTCCCTGGGTGACAGCTACCGCAGATGTCCTTTCTCGTCATTCGCTGTGCCCAAGTCATACCTGAGAACCACAGAAGAGGGTGTTGGGGACCCCACAGGGCCCGCCCCCAGAGGCTCCCGTTAGATTACAGACTGGTGGGCACTTGTGGCAAGACCAACCGAGCTCCCAGAAGCCAGTGTGATTGCTAGGGAAGCAGGGCACGGGGGTCCACACTTCCTGGCTGCCCTGTGGGGCCCAGCAGGGGCTCAGCAAGGACCATCAGGAAAGCAACTTCTGCTGTTCTGAAGCCTTTTTTTAGGCAGAGCCAAGAAACCAGATCCTTCCATAACCTCGTTCTTTAGACTGTGGTCTGGAGGCCCACCTGAGATGGACTTAAAAAGATGTAGTTTTCTTACATCCAAAAGTTGGGACGGGAATTAGCTATAACAACAAAAAACAAAAACATCCTTTGTAACTCTTACATATCCAGAGAACCATTTTTTGACCTTCAATCTTCCCTGTCTCCTTGTCCTTCTTTTCACCCTCACCCTCGCCTCCCTAGAAACTGTTCTCCCCAAGGTCGCTATGAGCTCCTGGAGCCGAATCACATGCACTCACTCGAGATCTGCCTGTCTTGGCCTCCTGCTGAATTTGGCCCCAATGGACATTCAGCATCTGGCCCACAGCAGGTCTCCAACACGACACTACACGACACGTGTTAATGCAATTCATCACTCTTCTTCTTTAAAAACCATCCTCACCTTCACCTTTCCATTCAAGGGTTTGTTGGGCTGGCCTAAGGTGCACCAAGCCTGGCTTGAGGGACCAGGCTCAACGTTGTAGGAGGAAACACAAGGGCACCCGAAATAAAGCTCTTTCTACATGAGTCAAGGCTCCTACGAATTTGGTTTTTTAATGCAAGAATCCTAAGAAAGGGAATCAATCCAGTCCTAGATTACTCTCAACACCTCTGTGTGGTTTGCTCACCACCAGAACCAGGGTCTAATCAGACCTCAATGAGAGGTCACGCTCCCTGGAAGAGTGTAGAGGAAGGAGATGGGGTCTTGAGGCGAGGGGAGCGGGCGGGAGAGGCGGCGCAGTGCGCCCGGGGCTGCGTGGCTCTGGGCTGTTCCAGGGCAGGGGGCAGCTCAGACCACGCGTTCCTGCTGTCAGGACCTCTTCAGCCTTTGTGTCTCTCCAGGGTGACTGACAAAGTCCTTATTGAAAGACGACAGTCAGTGGGCAAACGTGGTGGCGTAGGACAAGGACGTGTCACCCAGTGACCCAGACAGGTCTTAAAGGGCACTGTCACGGCCTGTCCCAAGCCCGCTAGATCCGAAGGTATGTCTGTTCCTTTGCTAGCGGCAGCCATTCTCTCACCAGAAGGGAAGTCTCTCCTTCCCAGGCAGCCGCTGGCCTTTCCCTGCCTGGCGAGAAGAGCTCACGGAGTCCCCTGCCTCCTCCTCAGATCAACCCCAGTGTCCTCCCTGGCGCCCCCAGGAACCCAAGTGCTCTCACTGGGGAAGAAACATGGCTGATTATGGAGGCCTTTCCCTCAGGCTTTAGGCAATGGTCTCAGTTGGACGTGGCAGCACAGCCCCTGCCTATGAATGAGGGCAAAAGAGTGTCAGGGATGGGGTCCCTGCCCCAGAGGGAGCCACTGTGACCTTCAACATCAGGTTCGGACCCATCTGAAGTAGCCTCGATGATATGCAATTTGCAAACACGTTTTATTTGATTCCTCAGTTTTGCTAGAGCAATTACTGTGAGTAAGCATGACAAATTGCTCCCAACACGGTGTCTCTGCACTGTTAGGAAATGTGTTTGCTGCACTATTTTGCCTGGTGCAGTAGCATTTTAAAAATAGACTCATTCACTGTACTTGAAGGTAATTTGTTCTAAATTTTCCCACTAATTTGATTTTAATCTGATATTTAAAGTACACGTGACCACATCCCCACTGATTTATAAGGACTAAGCCCTACCTGGCAACACTTTAATTGGCCCTAACCCAGGAGTCCACAGGACGAATAACTTATCCCAGAACAATTTGAAGGCACTAGCGTCTGGAATGCTTAAGACTATGTTTAATTCAGCAAGTGCCCCTTGGCTGGGGCAGGTAACAGTAAGAATAGGTTAAAGGCCACTGCTGCTCTCCTGCAGAGCCTGGGCACCTAGTAGGTCAGCAGTCGTCGGTGAGCAGATGCGCCAAGCCCAGGCGCCCTGGCGTGGTACATGTTTGAGATGTGCACTGAGCTGGGTTCTGGAAGGGGACAGTTTGCTCACAGGTGATAAACAGAAGTTTCCGCTTTCTTCCCTGCCGTGATCAGGATGACCCACCAGCCGTGGCTGTGCATCCCTGGTACCAGCAGACTCCTGGCTATGTCTCTTGCTAATTCTGTGGCCCTTACCAAGTCTCTTCACTCCTCTGAACTTCCATTTCCTTTCATGCAAAATGTATGCAAAACTAGTACATGTCATCAAGTTGTTGTGAAAGGTAAACAGACAAAGCTTGTGAGACACTTGGCCCAGGCTAATGAGATCGCCATTGCCCTGTGACGGCAGGAGGCAGAGTGGGAGGGGGCAGCCACACCTCCGTCCCTGCAAACTCCCCTGGAAGGAGACAGTCATCTGAATAATTTAGTACAAAATCCAGTACCCAGAATAATCAAGTTACTAAAGTCATTTTAATGTGGCTTAATTTTTTTTTTTCCAGGATGCCCATTATTTGCTTAGAAAACACTTAATGAACTCCTCCTGGGTGCAGAGTCCTCTTACCAGTGACCTTGAAGGCTGAGTCTGAGGTCAAACCTTCCTCCACTGGTCGCACAGAGCTAGAAAGTGTGCCCCCTGCGCTTGTCGCAGTCAAAGATCCTTGACTCAAGTGCAAAATCCAAGGTGGCAACTCCTGTTCAATGGGAACAAGCATTCTCACTGGAGCATCAGCCTCCCCAGATGCTGAGACACCCCCCTTTCTCAACCAGTGGGCCTCCCCAATAACTTCCTTCTGTTTGGGAGGCTGGGACCTCAGCAGTGGTGGCCCTGTCCTCCTGTGCTGGTGGCAGGGGAGCGGAGGGGGATGTTATGTACGTCTGGGAGACACCTCCTGCTCTCTTGCCTCCCACAGTTGCCCACTTGGTCATCTCAGTCCTGGGCCCAACAGCTGGTTCCCGTTGGCCTGACCTAGCTCGAGCCCAGGAAGTAAGGAGGGAGCCTGCCCTCTGCCCTGTGGGAGGCTGGCCCGACTCCAGATACTGGGGATCTCCTGGGGTTCCGGAGGGGGAACGAAAGGTCAAGCGGACAGGTGGGAGGAAGCCTTGGCCAAGCTTCCCCAGAGCTCGGCTCACCAGCAGGAAATTGTTCCAGAAACCTACCCTGCTCTTCCCTGTGGTGCCAGCAATGCCACCTTGAGAGTTACTCGAGTTACTTGAGTTAATGAGCAAACCCCTCAGGCAAGGCAGGAAGGCAGCTCTTGGACACCCACCCCCCTCCCTGCTCAAACACAGGAAACAGTCAGATGCCACTTGTCAAGGGAGGGCAGCTGGTACTGAGAGGGCCAGGAGGCCTTAAATCACTGGCCTTCCCCCAGCCAAGTCAGCCAGGCTGGTGCAGGGCAGCAGAAGGGGCAGCGCAGGCCCAGGCCTCGGGCGACCCCAAGGGGAGAGTGGCACCGTGTGGGCACAGGCACAGGTGCAGGAGCATGCCGTGAGAGTATGGACTTGGGGCCGGTTCCGAGCCTGAGGCTGGAGGAGCTGCCGGGCCCAAGGAGGGCAAAGGGTCTTCCCAATAACAATTCCCAAGCTCACAAAGGCCCGACCAATCTCAACTTGAGGAGCAGTCTCATTGGGAAGAGGTGGAGGCATGTGAGTCATGGGCCGGGCCCCTGAGCCAGGGAAGGTGGAAATGATGGCTCTCAGCCTGAAATGTGTCAGAGGCAAGATGAGCACCTTGAGTGATGTGTACTTTATGTAATTATGTGGGACAGCGCTGCCCAGGGTGTGTGTGAGCCACACTAGGAGGGAGAGCAGCCCCCTCCCCGCCGGCCCTCTACTCACTGCATGGCACCCAGGCTCGCCAGGACCCAGCCGCTCACCACAGAGCCTAGCCTGCCAGGACGGGTGATAGGACCGGGGTGAGGGCAGGATCGGCACCTGGATGCCTACACTCTGCGTCCAGTGGGGAGAGTTGAATCCTCTTCACCTCCAAATCCACACAGGAGAGTAAAATGCTCGTGTTTTCTGAAGACTCTCATTATCGATTTTATTCCATGATACCTCCCCCTCCCCCACTTCTACCCAACGTTCCTCAATTTCATTTCCTTTAGTTTCTAATTTTTAAAATTAAGTCAACTGCATGTTATTTAGAACATTTTTGAAAAATTTAGAAATTGGAATGGTATGTCAGAGACATTGCAGAGCTGGGTTTGGGGATCCACATGTCCCCCATCTTTATTCATCATGGGCTGGGAGGTCAAGTGAGGTTGGCCGTCCCTTTCTGCTTTTCCCACGAGACATGACATTGGGACTGATACCCACACAGCACAGTGGCTTGGAGGGCTTGCTGCTGGGGCTGGGAAACTCTGGTCTATGCTGGAAAGCCAGAGTGGGGCCAGACCTCCGTGAGGCTCTACTGTGGAGCTGTTCACAGTGCCCAGGCTCAGTGCTGGTTACACAGGGCTGGGCATGCATTTCCACCCACTGGGGGCGTGAGACCATGTATGTCCTCACCTCACCACACACCTGCTGTGTGACCAGGCGCAGGTTTGGCAGCCTCTCTGTTTGAGCATGTCTGAAAGGTGTGCCAAGACTCCCGGAGGCAAGATGACGAATGGGTGTCCCTCCAGAACAGAACAACCACAAGAACCTGATCCCAGGACGAGTCACACTGAGGAGAACCAGGACCAGGTCACCTGGCAACAAGAGAGGAGTGTGACTCAGAAACAAACTACCCACCAACAAGCCGGTCACTCTCCCATCTAAGAGAACTAAGGGTTGAAAGCCAGAAGGCTGAAAAACCAAGGGTTGGATGATTCCCCTACTGTCTCTGGAGTCCAACCTCTATCAGGGGTCTCAAACTCGTGGCCCGCCGAACAATTTTGTGCGGCCCACAGACTAATCCACGAACTACAGTTTCTGGTCGTTTTGTGACACTGAAAAGTGTTGCGTAACAGTTGCCTTTTGTAGACCTAGTGCAGCCCGCCGAAAGGCTGTGATCTTGATCTGCGGCCCACATGCTGAGTTGAGTTTGAGACCCCTAGATTCTTGCCATCCAGGTTGTAGGCAATGTTGCTGGGCTAGACAATGAGAGACATTAGAACTCCTTGGCCCAGGTAGAGGTCTGGGGTTGGAGGACCATAAGATAGTCCAGCATCATCAAGCCTTCTTCAATTATGGCAAAGGGACTCTCTAGCGTCATTTTCTCTTTCAGATCACCGCGCCCCCACTCCCCGCCCCAGCCATAACCAGATGATGTCAGCCAGCCACTAAGTGAGTCTCCACGAAGCAGCCCTGAATGCCCAGACCAGAGCCCAGCCACCAGGGCCAGGGCTGAGAAGGGACACAGTGTATAGGAAAAGGATGTCCCATTAGTACTGCATCAAGGTGGGAAAGAGGACTTTCTCACGCTACCCGCCCATGCCTCTGCACTGCAGTTGACTGTGGAGGGACCCTGGAGAATAGCATACTGCTATCTCCCAGGGACAGGTCAGTAAGGCCTGTGGGAAGAAACAGTAAGATGCAACTGTGTTCACCTCAGGGCTGCCCAAATGGTTCTTAAGAAGGCAGGGGTGCAGTGCAGAGGCAGGAAACAGGCAAGAGTTGATTTTCCAACTTTTTTGTGTGTGTCTTTTGCTACATTGAACTTGCTATTGTACAACATCATGGCCCTTGGCTAATAACAGGCTGCTTCCAGAATCTACCATCAGTATTTCTTTTAGCTCCAGGCTGTCTGAAACATGGAGATACATCATTAAAGAACGAATGATTCCGCGCATGCCTTCATTCATTCCAGAAAATTCTTACACATTAATCTTTAAAACACTGCCTCTGTTCCATTTCCTCTCTGCTCTTCTTCAGGGACAACATGAACATATGTCAGATCTTCTTTTCCTCTTTATCTCATATCATCTCTTCCATATTTTCTTTTTGTCTCTGTGTGCTACATTGTGATAATTTCTTCAGACCTCTCTTCTGATTTCCTACCCTTCTTTTCAGCTGTGTTTACTCTGCAGTTAAACCTATACATTGAGTTAGTGATTTTAGTTATTACAGTTTTTATTTCTAGAAATTCACCTTAATCCTTTTTTCAGATCTACAAGGTCACTTTTTATAGATTCCCATTCCTTATAGTTATCTTTAAGCATATATTATTTCTTTAAACATCATGTGCACAGTTTTTTTTCCAGTCAACAATTTTAATTCTTAAGGCCTTATTTCTATTTTCTGTTGATTCTCCTAGTTTTCATTCATAGTGTATTATTTTCTTGTGTATCTGATCATCTTTGATTATGTGCTGGTCATTATTTTTTAAAAAATAGTTTGAAAGAAAATTTTTAGATTTAGGAGCAAGGTACATTTCACTAGGGATCATTTTTATTTGTTCCTGCCAAACTTAGTGGAATACTGCTAGTCTAGGATCACTTTAATAAATCTTAAGTTTGAGGTTCGCTAGCCCATCCAGAAAATGAGAACTTAGACTACAAGATCATGTGAGAGCTGGTCTACCTTTGGCTCACCCGTATTCTGAGGGTGTAGCCCTTTGAAATTCCACATTAATGTAGGATGATGACTTATGTGAGCCCTGGGATTTGAGTTCTGTCTCTTTCATTCCATGATGCTGCCAAAGTAAGGTTCAAATTTTGGGAGATCAGAAAATGCCTCAGGGAAAAAGTGGCTTCTACTCTTGCTTACCTGTCTGAATTTTTTCCCTGGCAATTCATTTTCATACTGCCAACTCTTTATATATCTATCTATCACTATCTATCTATCTATCTATCTATCTATCTATCTATCTATATATCTATCTAGGTATAGATAGATAGAGATAGATAGAGATATAGATAGATAGATAGATAGATAGATAGATAGATAGATGATAGATAGATAATATATATTATATATGATTTATTCAGCATTTTTAGTTGTTTTCAGTGCAAGGATGGGCCCAAATAATCTAGCCTACCATTACTGGAAGATGGAAGTTCTTCCTTTAATCACTCAGTGAGTATTTGTGGAGTACCTACTATGTGCTAGGCACTGTGCTGAGGCAGAGCAGCAAAGCAGGCAGAGAGAGCAGACTCTTGTGGTGACCACCATCTCTCTAGGGAGACAGACAATAAACAAAGAGTTACTCAGTTGATTAGTTAATTACAGTTGTGATACATACTGTAAGTAAGGAAATTCAAAGATGATGAGAAGTAGACTTCGTCTGCTTTGTGAGCTCAGGGATGTTGTTCTTAAGGCTGTGATTTTTTTAAAGCTGAAATCTGAAGGATTGGTGGGATTTAGAAATAGTAGTTGGGGGTTGAATCAAGAGAATCCAGACAGGCCCTGGCCAGGTGGCTCCATTGGTTAGAGCACTGTCCCAGTATGTTAAGGTTGTGGGTTTGATCCCTGGTCAGTATACATATAAGAAACAACCAATGACGGCATGAATAAGTGGAACAACAAAATCAATATTCCTCTTCATCTCTCTCTTTCTTTCTTCCTCTCTCTCTAAAAATCAATAAATAAAAATTTTTAAGAAAAGAATGAATTCAGGCAGAGGGAGCAGCCTACAAGGTGGGGCAATAGTAGGTTTACAGTTGTGAGTATGTGAAACAGTTTATTCTTATATTATTAATTATTGTATTTCCCATACGAACAACTGTAAACCTACTTTTGCCCCACTCTGTATACAAAACTCAGTGGTAGGAGGGAACATGATGTTCTAGGTACTGAAAAGTGTCCAGTGTGGCCACAGAGTGTGGAGCAGGGCACAGGGCAGGGGGGTGGAGGACAAGAGGTGAGGCCAGAGGTCAGTTGGGTCACACTATCACACTCACAGAGCAGGCGTTCAGACTTCGGCCAGTGTGCCAAGAGCATGAAGAGCCGTGGAGAGCACTGAAGAGTGGAGGATATGTCACAGCAGGCAGCACCTTGAGGGCACAGAGAGGGACAGATTGAAAAGAGATTTAGGAGATAAGAGAAGAAGGGTTCTACCAAGCTTGGCCATAGACTTTCCCCAGAATGTCTTACCCGATCACTACTGGTTATTCTTCGTTTGCACTTGGCTCCAGTCCATTCCTACTCTTTGCCCTGAGCGCTTGGCCTGTGTGGGCCACACTGAGGGCCCCCCATGCCTTCCATGGCTTCCTGTTGGGTTTGGATAATGGTAGGTACCAGCAGGAGTTCAGAGGGATGAAGAAGTCAGAGGTTGGGATGTTTCTTCTCTGCTCTCTGCCTGCTTCAGTGTCCCATCTGCATGTCCCAAGACGAACTACAGCTGCTGTCAGGTGGCCTATCTCCTGCCCTTCGTGGGTCAAGTTCTCATTGGGCTCCGACAGCACTAATGTCTTCCGTTGCCCCTGGAGCCCTACAGTGGTGACTGTCAGGGCCTCCACATCCCTTCTTGATTCTCTCAACCCTGATCACACCCCACAAACAGTCCCTTTGCTAAAGTCTCTTTACTGGAACCATGAGGGTCGAATCTGGTTTTCTGCCAAGACCCCGAGTGATCACCAATACTCAGGTTATTTTGCTTTAAAGAATCTGGAGAAGCGAATCTGTCTGGGATTCCTGGAGAGGGGCCAGCCCCTCGTGGCAGCCAAAGGGGTGGGTCGGAGCCCACATGAAGGCCTGCTGCCGGCTGCATTCTGTAAACAAACACCCACATGCATGCACAGCAAGCCAGAGCCAAATGACAACCACGGCTGTGACAATTTTATAGAGCCCCGGTATCAGAGAGGACAGAAGTAATTAGAAAAACTATAAACATATCTGGTGTCTTTTGTCTGGCCACACAATCCATGCATGTGTCTGCTGGGGGTGCCAACCTGGGGGAGCTGCTCTCCAATCCTCGTTCACATTCAGGTTCCAAATTCTTCCTAAAAGCGGTGTCTGAGTGACTGAGGTCAAAGTTCATCTGATTTCTGGGGCGGACTCAGTGGGCCCCGTGCTGAGCGTAGTTCAGGGCCCGGAAGAGCCCCGACTTGGCTTGCTTGCTGCCTGTCTCCTCCTTCCCCTCTGCCTTCCCCTTCCCCACCTCCCTCCCGAGCTGAAGTTTGCCTCCCTTCACTTTCACTTTGGAGATGAGAGCTGGAAACACAAGCATCTACTGAGAGGTGACAGATGCATGAGAATTGTGTTCCCAAATTTTGTGGGCTCACTTTGCACCTGCCTCCATGCTGGGGGCTCAGACACAGAGCCAAGTGTGAGGAAGGAGGGAAAGGAAACTGGCCCCGAGGGCGGAGGTGGCCTGGGCGGGGTGGGTGGTCAGGGAAGGCCCCTGAGGAGGCAGTGTTCAGTGCAAACCAAAGTGACAAGAAAGACCCAGGCACGCAAAGGATTTTCCCAGGTAGAGAAACAGACAGAGGAAAGTTCCAGTGAAAGGCTGGAGTGGCCAGCTGAGGGGGATGCGCAGAAAATGAGGTCAGAGACGGGGTCAGAGACCAGCTCTCAGGAGGCCTTGGGGTCGAGGAGCCACGCGTCCCGGTCTGCTTGGGACAGCCCTGGTTTACTCCCACTGTTCCCGAGGAATTGTTTATTGCATCCCCTTTGACTCACAATAAGTGTCACTGCTGTTCAATAAACTAATAACCTGGAAGAAGAGGAAGAAATGTAGATTTTACATGTTTTAACTGCAATGGGAAGCCATCAGAAGACATTGATTAGGGAAGTCACACAACCAAGTCTTTTCCTTCATTCACCAAATGTTTTCTGAGTGCCAGGTGCTCCCTTGTCACCCGGTCACCCGGAACCCGGGTCGCAGAACGGCCTTTGTAGAGCTTACGCTCTAGTGTTAGAAATGCCGACCAACAGCTAACAAAATTAACGATTTCTCCACCACTTTCAGTGTCTTCAGCAAGTAGAAGTGCCCACTGGACAGAAAGAAAGATGAGGATAAAAGAACATCCTGCTGGTTCACTTCCTAAAATTAATTATTGGAAAGTCATAAACTACTTCCCATGAAGTCAGCTCCCAAATTCAGCCCAGAGGCAAGTCTCTGTGGGGATGTGCACTCAGCGCCAGTCGCCCCGACTCTCCTCTCAGCCACACGTCCAGGCTTCTGTGGCTGGCGACCCGGATGCTGGTTGCTCTGAGTGGGCTCTCACTCCAGGCTGGTCCTTAGTTCAGAAATTCTTGCAGAATCCTATTTTGAGTAGCCTAAACAGAAAAGAGCATACAACACTGGCACAGCTCACCTGTGCCAAATTGTCTGCCTCTGTGCCCATGACTCACACACAGAGCCAAGTGCAATGAGGAAAACAAAATGCAATGGGATGTGTCTTCAGGCACGGCTGGATCCAGCAGCCCGGCTTTGTTAAGAGTCCTCTCTCACTGCCATCTGTTGGGTTTGCCATCAGTTGTGCTGGCTGCCGTCTCCTATTAGGGGTTACCAGTAACCCAAGACCTCCAAACAGATACCCAGCAACCAGAATAGAGCTTCAGTTTTTTGTTTTTTTGGGTTTTTTTTTTTACAGAGACAGAGAGTCAGAGACAGGGATTGACAGACAGGAATGGAGAAAGATGAGAAGCATCAATCATTAGTTATTTGTTTTGACACCTTAGTTGTTTATTGATTGCTTTCTCATATGTGCCTTGACCATGGGCCTTCAGCAGACTGAGTAACCCCTTGCTCAAGCCAGCGACCTTGTAGAGCTCCAGTTTTTGAAGAGTTTCATCAAAAGTCCTCGAGTTGGATTCCATTAGATACAGGCTCATCACTGAGCCAGCCACTGTGTCCAGGAAGATGGGGAACACTAATGGACCAATCCTGAGTCATGTCCTTATCCCCCTATATGCACAAACACTTTGGGGAATGGGGAAAAAGTCAGCCTCCATCACACTACATGGAATGAGAGTGGCAGAGGGCAGAAGCTTCTAGAAAAATCCAGGTGTTGTGGCTGGAATGAGAGAAAATGATGCTGAGGCAGGCGAAACAACTGGGACCCCTGCCCCTGCCCCTTGTCCCAGGAGGATCTAGAGCCCGTGGAGCAGAAGGAGAACTCAGGGAGAATCCTTTGTCATGGCTTCCAAGAAAAAAAGCGAGTCCATGACCACAATAGAGGAAGGTGGTAGGTTTCTGGAAACAGCTAATGTGCTTTGGGCCCCACATTCGTTCATGACTTCTGCTCCACCTCAGGCTGCCAGTGGTCTCTCCCCCCCAGGCCTCTCCCTGGGCTCTGTGACCCTGGACCATGGAGACAGGGAGTGGAAGAGGCACATGGCAACGGACAGACTTCAAAGAAGCTCTGCGCAGAGCTCCTGCGTGGAGGGAGATGAGGGCTTAGGGGCCTCTCAGCCCTGAGGCCTCAAAGCCACCAGATCCTGTCTCCTGTAGGCCCCTGGAACTCCTAGACTCTAGCCCTTCTGAGGCCTCCAGCCCTGGAATGGGGACTGTGCTTCCTGTTCCCTGGGACCAGAGCTGGGAGCAGGCTGCTTGGGGGAGTGATGCTGGCTACAGGGAGGTGAGGAGAGGACTCCTGCCACCTGGCCTTGGGAAGGGCCTCCAAAGGAAAGCATTGCTCCTTGTGCCCCTCAGTCAGCTACACTCAAAGACGCTGCTGGACAGCGAGGAAAGGAACGCCCTTACCTAGCACCAGCGCAGTGTGGATGCTTTCTCCAGTCTCTCATTGCGTCCTGCCAGCTGCCGGGGGCTGTCCAGCAGCTGTCCAGCAGGTAAGGGCTAAGGAAGCCCCCCGAGGCCCCCTGGACTTTACTCAGATTTATAAACTATAAATGGAGAAGCCAGGACCTACCACAAGGCTACGGCCCTTCACAGCCTCACTCTTGCCTAAAAGAATGGGCGGTGAGGTCAGGAAGGAAGAGGGGAGAGGCCTGGGAGGTGAGAAGCGAGGCCTAGGGAAGCCGAGGTGCCTCCCCTCCGGGAGGGTGAGGTCCCCAGCCCGGGGCGCGGGCATGCTGCGGCCCAGGCTGGCGAGCGGCGAGGCCGGCCAGGGACCAGGAGGAGTCTTCCTCTCAGAGTCTTCATGCCTTAAGATGTAAAATAATCCCCTTGGCTCAGAAAAACACATTTTATGGCTGTCTGACTCATTTCCCACAGAGCTAGGTTCACCCACCCCCCAACCCCAACGTGTAGAGCTTTTGTTTTGAAAAATAAAAAATATGTTGAAAATTTCAAGATGACTTTTAGACATAAATAGTTCCTTTCCTCACCCTCGTCCCAGGCCCCCCTCACCTAATTTCCCAAACACTGGCTGCCAGCGCCTCAGGAGGACCCAGTCCAAGTGGGTGTGGGATGACTCTGGGTGACAGAGCCTCCAGGGCTGGGCCCGGGGGTGCCCGCGAGGCATCAAGAAGGGCCAAGGGGCCCCCGAGGAAGGTGGGCCTCCCTGGCATCTGCTGCAGTGCCCCTAATCATCTGACTCTGTGTCCCACGTGGGCCCTAACAGCACCACCCGCTCCTAGCTTCACAGTCTCTCTAGGCCCAGGTCCCTCTCCACAGCTTCTGGGGTTCGAGTAATGTTTGGCTGGTTGCTTTGTACCCTGACATTGCAAAGGGGAGCTCCATGGGGTGACCTCGGACACCTAGCAGGGGGGTGCTCCCAGGCCTTGAACCCCACAGTAGAAGCATAAGGGCCTGATCTGGGCTCTGATCCCCAAATACCTCAGGGCTTTTGAGTACCCTTCCACACACACACCTGGGGGCTTGGTCTCCTGTCTCCCTCTGACTTTGCCATTCCTTTAATTTCCCAACAGTCCTGGGCTGTGGGTATCAGCATCCCCATTTCTCAAGCAGGACACAGAGCACCAGACAGAACATGACCACTGAGGGAAGACTGAGTTAAACAGCCGGGCAGCCTCACAGCTCCTGCTGATTCCCGACAGCCCGGGAGGAATCTCCAGGGTGGAAGCGCAGTGTTCTGGTGGAGGTCCATCCCTGGACATCGCTGGTGTCTGGCACATGGCACAGACACACCTGGAGGCCCCACAGCTCACAGAGCCAGCCTCCCCTTCCTTCCAAGCACTGCTGGATCTTGGTACATGCAAGGCTCTTCACACGGCGCTCGAGTGAGCCGCGTTATCCCTCCATTTTCCCAGAGGGTGCCCTCTGGGAGCGTTCTCAGGGTCTCTAAGGGAGGGACAGCCCCCTGCAGCCAGACAGGCGCACCAACCAGAAACGGTTTTCACTGAGCTGGAAGCCAAGACTGGGCAGGAACCTGCTCTCCTGGGCCAGGCGTTTCAGCTGACAAGCTCAGGCTCCTCAGCTGCGGGACTAGCAGAGTGCCTACCCCCAGGTTCAGCAAGTCCCTTGGGGCCCCAGGACAATGGGCCCCAGGACAATGGGCACCCAGAACACAGCAACCTTAGAATTGCCCAGGCCATCGCCCTGTCCACTTCTCAATCGTAACCCATGGTTCACTCTGCAATGTGCCCCCTGGTTCCTGGTTCTCGGGAGCTCTGGACTCCCACCTGGGAGCAGGAAGCAGCTTCTGGAGCTGGGGCAGGGGAGACATCTTACTGTCAGGGCTCTGCTGGGAGGACCCTGGGGTTAACTGGAGGCAAGCATGACGGGAGTATAGATTAGGGTCCCACAGGCTGGTTGGGCCATGGGCATCAGGGGAAGGGCCAGAAGTGACCTGGACTTCCTTAACAGCAAGAAAATGACTCAGCTAAATTAAGGAAGATTTCCGTTCCAGCAGACTACTTTTTCCACTATGGTAAGATCTTTTTACCCACAGGCTCCAGAGGAGCCGAGTACCCCACAGAGGTTTTGGGGAGTTTCGATTTGAATAGTCAATGCTGATTCTTAATCATTATTTTGAAAAGGCAGCTCTTGGTTTTCCAGCAGGTGGCTGGGTCTTGGAGAGCAAAGCTAGGTGTGTGGTGTGTGTGTGTGTGTGTGTGTGTGTGTGTGTGTGTGTGTGTGTGTGTGTGATGCACACTTGTGCCTGAGAACAGTGGGGCCCAGGAAGGGGGAACTTCAGTCAGGACATTTTCCTTTGTTCAGCGGCAGGTCTTGCCCAGGTCTGCAGAAATGACTTAGGTTCTCCAGCCCTCTGAGCCTGTTGGCCCAAACAGGGTGAACAGCTACACTGATTGAGGGCTAAGTGTGAGCCAAGCAGCAAGCTGGGCACTTACCCACATTACCTCACAACCCTGGGAGGTGAGTCCCGCTCCAGATATCAGCTGAGACTCCCAGAGGAAAAAGCACCCATCAGATACTCAGCCAGACGCAAACCCAGGCAGCTGGACACCACTGTAGACACTGATTGCTGCCCCACCTGATCTCTCCCCAACTCCCGGCATCTCCTGACACTGCCCAGGCTTGTCTGCCCTAGCAACTGGCAGCCCTGGACCCAGTGAGGTCTGACAGCTTCTTTACAGGGACTTTGCTCAAATGCCAACCCATCAGTGATCAGAAACTGGGGCCTTGCCCTGGATTCTGAGAGGTAATGTTGGGGAATGCCCAGTGCAGCCCTGGTTTCTACTGTCTAGCCCAGCCTTGGGGCCCAGGCAGGCTGGGTGGCAGATGAGGTCTTCCAAGAGTGGAGCGCCCAGCCCTGTTCCTGCAACTTCCAGCCTAATGAGTGTGGTGCGACAAGTCCTAGTCTAGGTGCTTGATGAGGACAAAGGCCACTGCTTTGGGCCGATCAGGTTTTGGCCTGGATGGCAGCAGTAAGCATCATAAAAACCACCAGGACAGTGACTGCCCAGACTAGGAGGCACTCCTGCCTGTCCTCTCAGTAGAGGGCCCTGTGGCAGCTCTCCCAACCCCTGGCAAGATCCACGACTGGGAAACGGTCCTTATTTCTTTTTCCCCCTTCCAAGGCAGGCTCCACCCTGAGGCCCAGCTGAGGGGGACGACAAGGTGCAGAGTCCTTCTTCCCACTCCGTTGCTGGTTGGACATCAGTTCTGCTGGGAGCCCTTCCACAGGGCCCCTCAGAGCAGACCTGCTCTGAACCGGGGTCAGTTTCCCAAACTGGAGGTAGACGGGGATCAAAGCTGCCCAGTGGAGGAGACTTGCCTGTGTCTGCAAAGACTTCAGGGGACAGCTGGGCCTGGCCGGTGTGTAGCTCTGTGGCCTCCCCACAGCCCAGCTGGCCTGATTGGGAGGAGGAGCAGGGGCTGCAGAGACTGGGGGAGGAAGCCAGGCCAGTGGCCCCTCTAGGGTGCTGGCAGTTCCAGGGCAAAGGGCAAGGTGGCTTTGGCCGGAGAGAGGAAGCAGGGCAGGGAGCAGAATAAAGACGAGAGTCGTGGCGAGCAACCAAACAACCGAGGGCCCTCTGAGCCTGAGCTTTTGATTCGGCCCCTCTCCTGGGTGTCCACTCCAGGAAGCAGAAAATACGAGTAATAGAGAGAGGAGGGAGCCAGGAGTCAGAAATGGGGAGGGGGCTGAGACAGACCAAGGCTCGGAAGGTAAAGGAAAAGGAACAGAGGAGACAGCATCAGAGGTGCGGCTTGGGGAGGTCCCACCGCCGGTAAAGAGGCTTTCCCAGGCCACAGCCCAGGGGTCAGGCAGGAGCAGCGGGGGTGGGGGCTCCCTGTTTACTGCCCCTGCTCACTGCCCACACAGAGGCCCCGCCACACCAGGGCTCACACAAGATGGCTGTCCATGAGTGTCATCCGTATGCTGTGTCTGCCACGTGCACACCTGTTTGCATGTGTGTGTTGTGTGAACCATACATCTGAGGCCCTCTGTTTCTGGGACCCTCAACTACCCAGTGTCATAGAGGCAGCCTGGGCACCAGGATTAGGCCTGTCCCTGATGCCCACGAAGCTGTCGTCATTGGGGGCGGTGGGGAGACCTTGTGGGACTGAGTCTCTGCTACTCCAGAAAGCCAGATGCCCCTCCCACCCATGGAGGGGTAGAGGAGGCAGCTTCACCCTGGGGTCCTCGGACTCTCAGGAACGACATAGTTCCCAGTGGAGGGGGTCCGACTGACCAGAGACCTCTGACCCATTCCTGTGCAGAGCCGGCTCCAGGACTCTGCAGCGGACAGGACTCAAAGCACAGAGTATGCCACAGAATGTTCATTGCATGCAAAGTTCAGTGTGTGTGAGTGTGCGCGTGAGAGCTTGTTCACCTCTGTCCCATTGTCAGTGAGCTCCAGCGTGGAACCTCACTCTTCGGGGACGGCCCCTCATCCGGAACTCCCAGTGGCTCCGAGGGATCCAGCTACTAAGCTCTGCCTGTTGCTGGCTGGCTGGTCCAGGCTTCTCTTGGCCCCTCACTGCAGCCAGGCTTCCTCATTGGCCCTGTTCTTCTTTTATGTTTTCCGTGTAGATGTCTAGCAATGTGCACCTGCGACTAGTGTGCATTTGTGGCATCGTCTCTGCATGGTCTAGGTCAGGTGTGAGACTGCAAATGAAGGAGGAAACCTAATTCACACTGGTTTAAGCATTAAAAAAAAAACCTTAACTTTTGTAATGGAAAAGCCCAAGGTAAACGGGTGTCAGTCGCAGCTGGGTCCCAGTTGTGGAAATGCATATCCATCTCTGAGCTCTGCTTCCCTTTGGGCTCTTCCATCTTCCACGACTCCCATTCCTCTGCTTTGCCACCTAGGGAAAAGAAAACAAATTTGTTTCCTAGTATTTCCAGCAAAACTCTCAGGGCTAATACCCATTGGTCAGGCCCAGGGCACATGGTCCACCTTGGAGCCCTGGGCTGGGACAGCCTTGTTGTGAACTATGTGGTCTGAGAAGGGAAAGGGCTGGTTCCTCAAGGAACATCAGGGCTGCCCTAGAGGAAGGAAGTATGGATGGTGGGGGTCCACCCAGATCACTCTGCCCTTGAATGATTATCAGGAGTGGGGTGGGACACGTGCAATTCTCATCCTTGGTCTCACTCTAAGCTAGAATGGGGTCTGGAATGCTGCAGTTGGCAAGCCCAGGACTTCTGTGCCACCTCTTATTGTACAGATGGGAAAACTGAGGCCCAGAGAGTCAGGGCACTGTCCTGGAGTCACACAGCCGGTCAGAACGGAGCAAGAGGTAGAACATGGAACTTTAGACAGCTGACCCTGACTATGCAGCAGCGCTCAGTGTAGCCCAAGCTGCATGTTGCCTGCCCTCGAAAGTCTGACCCACAGGTCGGATCTGGGGTCCAGGTCCCAAGCAGCAGGTTCCACAAGAATCACATCAAACCTTGGCTTCAGCCACAGAAGTGTAGCGGGGAGGCTTGAGACTGTGCCGGGGACTCCCGGGTCAATGAGCCCCAGCAATACTGAGGCAAGGGCTGAGACACTGTCAGCAACCCCCAGTCCCAGAGGTGATGCCCACCTCCAAGGCCACAGGGTGGGGGGAGAATAAGTGTCAGGACAGGAGTAGGTGATGGGCTGATCCAAGGAGGGCGTCAGAGAGGCCCAGGCATCCAGACCACTGGCCACTGCCCCTGCTTTGCAGCTGAGGGGGAGGGTGACCTGGACCACAAGGCCAGAAGAGGTCAAGGGGCGGAGAGGCCATGAGGGGCCCAGCGGGCCCCAGCAGGCTGAGGACGCTTGGCCAGAAAGGCCTGTTTACTCAGAGGCCCGCGAGGTCAAGGCCCAGTCCCCGGGTTAAATATTAACGGCAGCCTAGCGCGTGGCTGCCCTGTGTGCTGTGGGCTGGAGACCAGAGCCCAGCACCACCCCCTGCTGGCACCCTGCACGGGGGGTGTGGGGGGAACTGGAATGCTCCCCTCCCTTCAGCTTCAAAAGGCACTGGCTCTCTGCAACTCCCAGGGACTCTAACACCCTCCTACCCAGCTCTGGGCAGGCCCGTGTCAGGGTCTGGAGGCACCAAACTGGGCAAAACTGGGGCCCAAGGAAGGCTCTTGGTCACCTCCCACAGCCCAGCTTTTGGGGCATCACATGAGGCAGGATAGCGCCAGGGCAGAGGAGCCCTTATTCTGAAGGAAAAGGTAATAGTGGCTGCAAATGGTAAAGCCTGTGGTTCTGGCAGAGACAGATATGGTGACAGGACACAGGGGTGTCTTTGGGGACAGGCAGGCGCCTTAGACCTGAGCTCACAGGGTTGAACCGGAGGTCTTCCAGAGAACCTTAAGAGGGTCTTTGCTTCTACTGACCCTGTTCAGAAGCAGCTGAGTTCCTCATCATTGGTTGTATTCCCACCATTTCCCTGAGCGAGCCAGGACAGGCGGCTCCCCGTGCCCTGGGGAGAGCTTCTTCCCTTTCCAGGGAGCAGGTGCTGACAGAGGAGCTGTAACTGAATTAGCAGCCTTTGGGCTGCAAATCCCCACTTTGTTCTGCAGATTAGGCCCTCACCACCAAGGCTGGAGAAAGGAGCACCCAGGGGGTGGCCAGACTGGCTGCCCACCTGCTAGGGCTTCAGGCCAGCCTCCCAAGCCCCACCCCCGTAGCCTCAGGGCCCTGGGGCAGTCTTGCCCTCAGCCTGACTCAAGCAAGACACAGACCTCCCCGGCCTCTGGAGGTGATGAGGGAGGCAGCTTGGTCACCCAATGCCTCTGAGGAAGTGACAGCAACTCCAGGAGGGAACCTTATTGAAACCCAAGTGCTGACCCAGCAGGTCTGCACAGGACTCAGGACTCTCAGGAGTGCCAGTTGGGGCCAATGCTCCTGGACCACCTGAGAGAAGCGGCACTTCAGACAGCCCCCACATGGCAGAGCGCTCCTGGGAATTTTTACCCACTCAGATTCAGTTCAGACTTTAAAAGATGGGGCGAGTGGAGGAATAAAGCTTAGGTGGGGGGGACCAGACACCCTGGCCCAGCCTGATGGGGAACCGGGAACAGCCAGTGCCTGGAGACATGGAAAGCCCCCTTCCTTCACACTGTGCCAGTCTCCCCCTTATGGCTGTAAAGGGGCGTCCAGGTCCACAGCCACAACCTGTGTGGCCCTAGTGGGGGGAGCCTTCGGGAAAGGCTTTAGGACATGTCTTAGGGGCGCTGTGAGGGGCAAAGCCTTTCTGTAGCTGCCTCTGGAGACCCAGCCGAGGCTGGCGGCACGAGGCCTCTGGTCTCGGGCACCGTGAAGCACTGCGCAGCCCAGACCCTTCAGTGTCCACTTCAGGACGTGATTGTTTCCTGCTCAAGGCACCACTTCTGCCCAACCAGGAAATCCTGAACAAAGGCTCCCGTCCCTCCCTGAGTCAACACTCACTGAGAAGTAGGGCGGGGCAGCAGCAAAAAACAGGCTACGGAGTCAGCTTGGGCCACACCATTCCCGGGAACAGAGGCCCCACACATGCTATACACACAGGTGCACTCATACAGACACTTGTTCCATACTCATAGTCACACACAGATACACACACACACACATACTGACACATAAGCACACATGCATTGTCACTGTGCACACACACACACTCAGTCACACATGCACCCCCTGGAAGCCACCACAAATGCAGCCTGCACGAGCCACGCCCCCACACATGTCCCCAGGCACAGCCCCACCGGCCTCAGACCCCTGCTCTGCTTGCCCAATGGCTTTCACATTGTTTGGTGCCTTGCCTTGAAGACACCAGCCACATGGCACCTCCAGGAAGTTTGAGACCAGGACTAACTACTTGAACTTCACACAAGATTCTGTCTTTGGGGCCAGATACCCTGGCACCACCGGGAAACGGGGCCTGGGAGGAGGAGGGAAGCGCCTGGCATCCCTAGGCCAGGACTGGGCTGGGGCAGAGGGGCCTGTGGCCCTGCAGGGAGAGGGGTACCCATCTCAGGGCTGGTCCCAGGCCAGGTGCAGGTGCCTAGCTAGACAGACCCTGGGACAGGGGCTGGGGCTGGTCCACGGGGAGACTGCAACACGGAGTGGTCGGATGAGCACAGAAAGGCCTCGCAAGGACGGAGGAGCTCCCTGCTCCCTGTGCTGGCTCCAGGGCCAGGGAGGTCCCCGCCACCCTTTGACCCACCTCACCTCCTCAGCACTGACAGCTGGGCCCGGGCAAGCCAGCCTACCTGTGGCTCCTGTCTCTGGGGAGGCAGGCGGGCTGCCCGGGGACGTGCCCACACACGGCTCCCCTGCAGCCACACGCCAAGCCGAATGGCAGAGGCAGGCCAAGAGCAGCAGTCTCGGGGCCTGCCCACCGCCCACACTCTGCCTAGCCTTCTGCGCCTGCTCCAGCAAGAGACCAGGCTCTTGACTCCCCGGCACAACCCAAACCCCTGTCCACATATCACCCTCCCAGCACATTCGGGAACGGGCATCTTGTCCTGCAGTTCCCGCCCTCAGCCCTCACACAATGGCGGCAGAGCAAGAGATCTTTGCAAACATCAATCTTATCACACTCCAGGCCCTTGTGTCCTGCAAGGTCCTGCGTAGCCTGGCCTCCCTCCCTGCCTCCGTGCTCATCCCTCTGACCCTCTCTCGGATCTGTCCCCCGGCACCTTGCTCCTGCTCCAGGTCCGTGGTTCCCTCTGGGTCTTTGCTTGGCTGGTTCTTTTCCTCATTCAGGTGTGGGCTCATATGCTCCCCCCCACCCCCGCAAGGAGGCCTGCTTGAGGCAACTCCAGTCCTGCCCGGGGACACTGCCCTGCGGTGCGGCACTCCCAGTTCCTTGTGCTCCTAGAAATGGCCCCACTCTTGGCCTTGCTTGCTCATCCATCATTTTTATGGAATTCCCTGCTGGATTGTGAGTTCCATAAAGTGAGGACCGTTTCTTTATCATCCTCAACTTGAAGGAGGCCTGTATGGCAAGTAAGTGGTGGTTCACCGATGTTTGTTGAGTGAATGAATGACTGAGACAGGGCATGACTGAACACGGATGCATGAATCTGAAACAGGAATGGCCAGGTGTCAGGTGTGAGGCAGGCCTACAAGGGGCACATTGGGGCCTCCTCGGGGCCTCTTGGTTCACTCGCACCATATGGCAGGCCCAGTGGAGTGGGTGAGGGCTAGGACTGGATCTGGACCCACACCCTTTGCTCCTATGGGAGTAGGCTCTGCCCTGGCTGCTCCTCAACCCTACGCAGACAGAAACTTGAGTATCTATTCTCCTGATATGCTGCGGTCCGGCACTCTGCTAGTTCCTACCTCCACACCTTGTCTAGGACATTCTGCTGCCTGGAATGCATCCTCTGTCTGCCCAGACAATTCTTCCCCAGCCTTAGGGTGCAGCCAGATACCCTTCTCAGTCCCAAAGCCTTGTCCCCACCACACACAGCCACACGGCGCTCTGCTGCCATGCCGCCCCCTTAGCCCAGCAGTAATGAGTGCCCATTTAACTAGAGGCCTGGCCAGAGGTCAGAACGATGGGGGTTGGGCAAGAGGTCAGTGAGATAAGTCAGGAGACAAGAGGTCAGTCAGGTCTAAAGAAGCTCAGAGATGGGAAGGAGCTAACTCTGAACCCAAGAGATAAGGGCTTAGTTAACTGGTTAGCTGGTTAAATAGCAAGTTAGTTAGCTCACTCATTTGTTTGCTCTGTCCATTTGTTTGATCACATCCCATGTTTGTGCTAGGGGCCTCAGGAACGACTGACCAGCGTGGGGAAAGCAGACTTGGTTTTCACCCTGGACCAGGGATCAGCCCCCCACAGGCCCCCCACCTAGTCAGCCTTGCCGAAGGTTTTGTACAAGCTGGGAGCTTAGAATGATTACGGTTTCTTTAATGGATAGAAAAAAAAAAAAAAAATCATAAGAATCGTATTTAGCCCTGGCCGGTTGGCTCAGCGGTAGAGCATCGGCCTAGCGTGCGGAGGACCCGGGTTCAATTCCCGGCCAGGGCACACAGGAGAAGCGCCCATTTGCTTCTCCACCCCTCCGCCGCGCCTTCCTCTCTGTCTCTCTCTTCCCCTCCCGCAGCCAAGGCTCCATTGGAGCAAAGATGGCCCGGGCGCTGGGGATGGCTCTGTGGCCTCTGCCTCAGGCGCTGGAGTGGCTCTGGTCGCAACATGGCGACGCCCAGGATGGGCAGAGCATCGCCCCCTGGTGGGCAGAGCATCGCCCCTGGTGGGCGTGCCGGGTGGATCCCGGTCGGGCGCATGCGGGAGTCTGTCTGACTGTCTCTCCCTGTTTCCAGCTTCAGAAAAATGCAAAAAAAAAAAAAATAAAATAAATAAATAAATAAATAAAAGAATCGTATTTAGTGACGGAGGAAAATGATATGAAATCTGTAAATAAAGTTTTATTAGAACACAACCACGCCAGTTTATGCATGGTCTAGGATGGCTTTTGTCCTGAATGGCAGTTGAATAGTTGCAACAGTGACTGAGTGGCCCACAGAGCATAAAGTACTTCCCATCTGGCTCTTTACAGAAAAGGTTTGCTGCTCGCTGTGCTAGACTCTCCACCTGCCATCCAGCCGGCGGTGGGCTAGTCGTCCCTGCTGCCGGCGCTCAGTGTCCCCGTTTGTAAAGTGGGTGGACAGCACTCCCCTCAGAGAATGGCAGGGAGGATTCCAGGGTTCTCATCTGTCACTCTTCCTTTATTTCCATAAGTAGGAACTGAGCACTTACTTATTCTGTGCCTGGCACAGGCTGGTCTGATGCCCAAGACCTGCCCTCAAGGGATACACACCCAGGGGCATGGAGACCATTTACTTGGGGGGATACATAGGAGGGACAGCGAATATGGCCTGGAGTGCATAACAGCCTCCCAGGGGGAGTGATACTAAAGCAGTCTTAAAATGTAAATATAAATTTTCTAGGGGAATAGGAGCAAGGAAAAGCATTGTAGGTAGAAGGAACACCTTTACAGCAAAAGTGCAGAGGCTGAGAGAGGGCAGCAGGCCTAGACCTAGTGGGGGTGGTATAGAGCCGGAAAATGGGGGGCCCTGGGCAACCAGAGGTGGTCCCTCACCACCAGCCTCACCTCAATCCCACCTGGGTTTGAGTCCCCCAGGGCAGATCTGGCCGGGTAAGATGGAACATTGAGGGCAGGGAAGAGGGCATCCTTAGGACCCCATTCCTGGGGTCCTGCTCACAGCCAGTGGTACCACTGGAGTTGGATGAGCCAGATGGTAGACAGGAACCTCGGAGCTCAGACCAGCAAGGCTGGGGCTACAGGGTCCGGGGCCGCCTGTTCCTGCCCCTGGCCCAGGGCAGCCACTGATGTCCAGGGACCAGGCAGGCTGCCAAGGAGGGAAGCTGACACAAAGGTCTATTATTCAAGGTTTAGAAAAATCTTATAACCCTCCCAATTTTCCCTCATTAGATGCTTCAAGATGTTTCCCCCTCGGAGGCTGCTGGAGACAGAGGCCCATCTCGGCCTGATTTGTGAAGACTTAATTATGTCCTCAGAGCTCAGTGTAAATCTCTGACGGTTTGTCCTACTACCTCCTCTCGGTGCTCATGCGGAACACAAGTCAGGTGCTGAGCAGGGGGCGGGCGGCCCTGGCCTCTCGGGTTCCCACGAGGCCTTCTTGTGGGGTCCAAGTGGTGCTGCCCCTGTGTCAAGTGCCAGGGCACCTGGGAGGAAAAGCAAGAAGAAAGGAGGGCGAGAGACCCTCTGGGTCCTCTGTCAGGGGCAGGATGAGGACAGAGTGGCTGCTCAAGGTCACTCCAGCAGGACCCAGCCCACCCTGGCCTTAAGCGATGCTCACTCCAGGGGCTCCACTCAGGGAGCTGGGGAAGCCTCGTCCGGAGCTCCAACAGGAGCACAGTGGGAAGGATCGCAGCTCACACTTCAGGGAGCCTCTCCAGGGGTGTAGTGTCCTCCTGTCCTTCCCTCTGCGGATGTCCCTTGAGCTGGGATGACCAGCCCCCCACTGGGCCTCCTGCTGAGACCAGCAAGCCATTTTGAACTGTGATGAGAAGAGGAAGTTCCTGTGGCCCCAAAACAGAAACAGGAAGCTGGGAGGGGGTATATGGATAGGGAACGGGAAGGGGGACACAACACCCAGCACATGCACCCCGAGCTCCCCAGCCTTCGTGGGCCCAGCCCCAGCAGTCCTTTCTGGGTGTTTCTGTCTGACCCCAATGCTGTCAGGCTCATTTATCCAGCCACGTTGACCCAAAGTGTGGACTCCTGGCTAATTGTCCAGGCTTATCTGGTTCTGATTGAGGGGGTTTCGTGGCTCCGCTCAAATCCTGTGTGTGGCCCCTGAGTGTTGCCTCTCCTGAACGACCATGTCTGCGTGACCACCCGACCACTCCCCTGACCAAATACATGACTGGCCATCTCCCTGGCTGTGAGTCTGGTGACTCCCTGCCCCTGCGCTGTTTACCCAGCTGTCCTGCAGGATGTGAAAGGTCCCCAGCCCTACCCTCACTTGTCCTGGAAGCCGGGGCTCTGTCCCTTGCCCACCACTGCCTCACACTATGTCCTTGGGCAGGAATGTCCCCGCCTGGTGCTTTAGTTTCCTCTCCACTGGGAGATGGAATGTCTGAGAACCATGCGGGGGCCCGGGGCCTCTGTGACCCTGAACAGAAGGATGGTGGGATGCAGAATCATGCACCAACCACCAGAAATGGCGAGTGCCTGGCTCGTGCAGGGCCTGGGCCGGGGTGGGGGAGGGGTGTGGAACGCAGGAGAGCAAGGCGCACTTAGGGACAGCACGGCCTGCTGTTCCGCAGGGTTTGGAGGCTCCTGCAGGAAGAGTCTGGGTGAGTGGGTGGGGAGAGGGGGAGCCAAGGAGCCAGAGAGGCAGATGTCACCAATTTCAGTTCTGCCCCTGGTTGGCCTGAGGCAGCTTGGGACTTCCCAGAGTGGAAGGACAGGCGGGGAACCAGGCCACTTGGGGACAGGGCTGAGCCTTGAGGACCCCTTCCTCACCCCAGCTGTGTGATCTCTGTAGAGGGTTTGGGGATCTAGGGTAGGCTAGCTGTGCCTTCCTGGGGTCCACCCTCTCGCCTGCACCCACAGAGCAGGTCCATCCAGGACCTCCGGCTAGTCAGCCCAGGCCCAGATTATGGCAACCAGAGAAGTGCTTGGGTTTTATGTCCCTCAAATGAAGGCCACTTGGGGACAGGGCTGAGCCTTGAGGACCCTCTCCCCACCCTGAAGGATGAGATGGAAACCACAAGAATCTACCATGTGGCTCCATCTCCAGTTCCCTGTGATCAACCCCCAAAGAAGCAAAGTGGCATGCGCAGGAGGGTAGGCAATGAAGCCCCTGCCTTGGCCTCGCCACCCCCCACAGTGACCCAGCGAGGCAGTGGGTCAGCACCATTGCCAGCAGGGAACTGGGCCCCCGGGCGGGGAGCGCATCTGACTGGACCGTGTTCTTGGGAGATCAGTTGTGAAACTTGCTTCAAACCCCCAAACCACAAAAACGGCCGATTTTCCCAGCTCTGTTCTCACGTTTCTCAGATCAGCCAAGGAGTCTTCAGCATTTCCATCCGAGAGACGCCAGGCCAGCCACCAGCCCCTGGGGGGACAAGAAAATGGTGCACAGAGACCTGGGTGCTGCGGAAACCCTCTGGCGTTTGCCCCAAGCACATGGGTCCCGCCAATGAGGTTGCAGAGTGCTGTCTGAGCAAAGGCGAGGCCTGGGCTTGATAAAGGAAACTGGAAATCAGGACAGAGGGACCTAGAAGCTGCTAGGCCAGGGCTGCCTCGGAGAGAGAATTCAAGAACATCCTTCTGGGGGAAGACGGTGTCTGGCTGACGGAGGGTCAGTCTGCTGGTAACCAGGGAAATGCCCTCTGATTTGAAAAGAAAGGTCACAGAGGCATCCCTTTGTGTCCCCCCACCACCGCCACCACCACTCATCTGGTACATAGCGCGCGGCTCTCGTTCTCCCTCATTCAGGGGCTGGTTACAACAGAGAAGCAGGCTCTCAGCAGGCAAGGACTGATACAGCAACCCACGAAGATGAGCAGAAGCCCTCAGAGGGCTCCACGGTTCTCTGTGCTGGGTGGTGACGGTGTGAGAGCCATCTTAGAGAGAGAGAGGCTGCCCATGGGTGCTTTGGAGAGTGAGCTGCCTGGAAAGCTCAAAGCCCCATTCCCTCCCCGCAGGGTACGCGGGTCTCCTGTCTCTGCACCCCACCTGCCTGGCTTCCTCTGGCCAGTGCCCCCAGATGAAGCCAGGTAAGGTCCCTCTGTGCCTCTGTGTCCAGGCCCTGCTCGCTGCCCTCCTGCCTTCCGGCTGACCACCCGCCCTACCTGAGGGCCCACCCTCTCCATGGCCTGCGGCTCCTCTCCTAGACCCGGCTCCCCACTCCCCGTCTGCCACCACAGCCGCCTGTTTCCAGCTGGAACCTCCTCGAGCCTGGGACAGAAACCCTGACCTGAACTAACTTTAGCAGTGATTCCAAAAGTAAAAAGTTGCTGAGAAAAAGAGCAAGGTTTAGCTTTATGTGTGTTCATCCAATCCTTTCTCTAAACTAAGTTTTCTTTAAAATGCCTGCGTTAACCAGAGGTGCTAGTCTATAGTGGCATTGGGCCCGAAGCTTCTTGCTGTAAATACTAATACTTTGAGATCACATCCAGGGCCCAACAAATCTTGCCTGGGGAGCTGTGACCTGGGAAGAGGCCGTTGAAGCCAAGGCCAGGAAAACAGGATGCAGGAGGCCTGCACAGAGAGGGGACCCCACCTGCGGGGCCAGGTTGGGGGCACACATGAGCCACATCACTACAGCACCCACCAGCTAACGAGATGCAATGAGCCCGTAGGAAACGGGGCACGTGTGTGTCTCGGTTTCCTCATACACTTAGCTTCTTAGGGCCATGTCTGTGAATTTGTCTGAGTGTCTGGCCACGTAGGGGTTTCCATGCAGTGTCTGTGGATGAGTTTGTGTGTTTCTCAGTGTGTACTCAGCTGTCAGTATCTCTGCCTGAGTTTATGCCTCTGTTCTTCCAACCACTGCCTAGTGTGACCAGGTCCCAGGCCACGTAAGACTCGGTCCCCATCTCCTCATGCTCACAGTCTGAGAAGAGGTGGGAAGTAAACAAGAAATCACTCCCAGAAAAGTATAGTTAGTCCCAGCGGGGACAGGAAACCCAAGCAGGAGGGCACTGGCACAAGGGACCAGAGCCCCTAAGACCAGGGACCCGAAGGGGACCCTCAATGCTCGGATGGAATGACAGGAAAGCCAAGTGGGCTGGGTGGTGTGGGAGTCGGCCAGGTGGTTGGTGGAGGAAAGTTTTCCCGGCAGAGGGAACAGCATGTGCAAAGCTGGGGCACCCAAAAGGGGTAATGGGGTGAGGGTGGCAGGAGTGAAGGAGTGGGAGATGAGGGCAGGTGTGGTCCAGGAGCTGGACATACAGCTCTGAATGCCACAGCGATGATGGTGGGGCCTGGACAGCTGATCCTGAAAACTGTAGGAGGGCCAGGTTAGGAAAGCAGCGTCATGTGGCTGTTTACCAGGGCCGCTCCGTCTGCTGAAAGCAGAGTGGGTTGCAGGGCGCCCAGGACAAGGCCCGAGAAGCCCTCCAGTCCGAGCAACATGGCCAGGGGATGGGGCGGGCATGTGAAGGCGATGGGAGGAGGAGGTGCAGGGCCTGGTGATGGGGGAGATGTGCAAAGGTCCTGGAGGCTTCCTGTATGTGTGCCCATGTGTGTGCACAACTGTGAGTGTGCACATGTGGCTGTGCACACGCCTGGGAGCGGCTGGGGCCTGGCCCTCTGCTCTCTCCCCTGTTCCACCTCGTGCCCATGTCCCCCACTGCCTGGCGACAGACATGACAGTGACGGTAAGAAGGAGTCAGTGTCGCAACTGCATTTCCTCTCGAACTCAGGACCGCCAGAGATTAGCTGAGAGCCCCGCATGCACCAGATGATAACACCCCTCTCCCCGTTTCCTAATCTGATTCATTTCCAACTGATAACAGGATGAGCGCCCGTGGGCAACTAAGAAATGCCTGGCTGGTCCTGCCAAGGCTGCCCCCAAGGGACCGCAGGAACTGAAGACAATCAGGGACAGGGTGAATGTGGAGAGGGAGAGAGAGAGGGAGGGACGGAGAAGGGGTGGAGGGAGAGAGGGGGAGGGAAGGAAGGAGGGAGGCAGGGAGGCAGGGGGGAGGAGTGGAGAGAGCCGTGGATCATGGAGACAGGGAGACGGACAGAGGGAGATAGAGACAGACAGAGAGGAGCCAGGGTCACGGTGGGGTGATAAGGAGAGAGAAAATTGCAGAGAGCAACAGAGACACAGACTGGCAGATGTATAAATATGTACAGAGGGGAACCGAGGGCCTGGGAGCTGGAGAGAAAAGAAATGGAGGAGACCGAGTGAGAGAAGGAGGAGAGAAGAGGTAATCCAAGGTAAAGAGAAAGGAGGAAAGTAAAGAAGGAGGCATGGGTAGAAAGCGAGAGTGTGGGAGTGTGGAAAGGTTGGGGTGACCTGGCTCTCTCCAGCAGGGCCCATGTGGCCTGAACACAGTGGGTCCTAGCAGGGTGCTGGTCTTGCTGAGTCAACCTCTGCCAGGCACAGGCCCGAGCTGGGACCAGAGAGGCAGAAGCAGCAGTTCCAGCCCCACCCCCATCCCCACCCACCCACCCACCCACCCAGGAGCCCTGGCCCTCAGGGCCTCAGGAGGAGCATGCGAGGACTGTGGGTGAACATGCACAGCTAGGGACTGACTGAGCCATGCTCCCTGTCCGCAGGGCTCACCAGAAACGGGGCTAAGCCAAAGCAAAAGGAACGGAGTAGTTCCCCAGGGTTTCTTTGTGTCCTGCTGGGGTCTGGTGGGGCTGAAGTGAGGCTGGACAATCATGATAGAGTAGGCAGGAACTCAGCCCAGAGGGAAGTGGCAGGAACCCGGGAAGTAAGGAGCCGCAGTATCCCTTCTGTACCCCGCCCAGGCTGGGCCCTCCTCTGGGGTCAGAGTCTGCCTTATGCTCAGTGATGCTCGGAAGAGGGGAGCTGGGCTCCAGGAGCTATGAAGCCTGGCCTCCCCTTAGCTCTAAGGCCCTGCTCCAGGGTCCTCCTTAACACGAGACAGAAGAGAGCAGGAAGCTGCCTGTTTGCGGGGCGCCAGGAGCTGGGCAGGCTCACACAGGCTACTGGACTCAGGCCTCCCTTCAGGGAGGAAAGGACTTCCCCAGAGCACCAGGTCATCGGCTGATGGCTTCCCAAGGGGCACGGACAGCAGGCCTTCCCTCAGTGCCTGCAGGAGAAAGGAGGAGTGGGTGTCACTCAGAAGGAACCGTGTGAGCAGGTGCAGGCCAGGCAGCATCTGGAGATAACGAGAAGCAAGGAGCAAATCGCCAGGTCCCGACAGACTTCATGCTGCTGGCAGAGTGGAGCTCTGGAGGCTCCCAAACATGGGACTCATGGTCTCCATGGGGTAAGTCCCTCCATCCCCCAGACCTGTCCCCAGACCTGACCCGTGAAGGACAGCAGCAGATTGTGCCTAACCAGGGTCCTCCGGGCCCAGGCCTTCGGGCCAGGGGAGGCTCACCTCGCCCCCTCCTGGTGTAGAGTAACCGCCCTCTGATTTGCCATGCCCGTCCTGATGCCCTGACTGCCTCGACCACAGGAAGTGCTGCCCCAGCGCAGCACTTCCCTTTTCTGAAATCTGCCCCCAGCAGCCTGGTGGCCAGGGAAGGCAGACTTCCCGCTGCCCCCGCCCCAGGCTCTTCCCACCGGTCACAAGTGGTTTGTTCCTGAGCTTCCCTGGGCAGAGGTGACCTTCTTGCCTCAACCACAGATCAGTTATTTATCAGAACAGGAAAGATGGCACCAGAGATATGTCTTCACCACCCCCAGGAGGGCCTGGCCTGCTCCAACGACCACACGCCTGCTCCCCACATCACACGGGCTTGTGTTGCTGGCGCGTGCAGCCTGCACAGGGGAGGGAGCTGTGTGGGAGGTGCCCCCCACCCCGCAGGTAGGGCTGATACGTGATGCATCCTGGTTCACGGGCTCCCGGCTCCGCTGGGCTCTGGGTTGGGGTGGGGGGGGCACTGGGAACTGTGGAGACATCTGGTGTTCTTTGGGTCCAATGAAGCTACCCTTCCTCCAGTTGTACCCACAGCCTGTGGCAGGTCCTGGGGCTCTTTGTCCTTCCAACTCATCACAGAAATAGGGCTCAGTCCCTTGAGAGTCAGGACCCACTTTGAGAAAGGGAAGAAGCAGCCATTAGAGTTCATCAACAGCAGCACTGTTGAGAGTTTAGGCCAGATAATTGAGTCTGTGTGGTAGGGGCTGTTCTGTGCCTTGTAGAATATTTAGCAGTATCCCTGGCCTCCATCAACTAAATGCCAGAGACCATTCACCACCGCCAACACCAGTCACAACAACCAAAAAAGTCTCCAGACATGGTCAAATGTCCCCTGGGAGGACACAATTGCTCTAGGTCAAGAACCATTGATCAGGCACATCAGAAGGCCCTGGTGCCCATAGCTAGAAAGTGCCAGGGCTCAGATGACCTGCTTTATGGTTTTGTGCTAGAATTTCATGGACTAAAGAGACTAACTGGTCAGCATCTGGCATTCTTGGGAGCTAGGGGGTATGCTTACCTAAGGGATCTGTGCTGTAGGGCCCCCGCTGGCCTTTGGGGCATAACTGTGTCACAGAACCTGGAGCAAGAAATGGGAGCACCTGGGACTTAAAGAGATATGGTGAAGCTGGGAGCTTTCATTTAAGGGAATGTCAGGAAGATATGCTTTAAATCAAGTCACCTAGGGCTATGGAGGCACTCAGTTAGGATCATAGGCCAGAAAGATGGGGAAAGGCTTCAGAATTAGGGCAGAACACAGGGACAGGATGTGTCCTGGACTCACTAAGGTGGCAATGTGGACCTGACCCTGGTGTATAAAGCCCAGGGTTGAAAGGACTGCCCCATACAAAGGCGCCTCATTAAGCTGACCCAAGAAAATACAATGAAGCTTTCCATCCTCTTGCGGTGGGAAAACAAGTCACCTTGGAGAAACCAAAACTCTAGCTAGAGCCATAAATAGATGTGTGATTTAAATTTATAAAATCTAGGGATTCTAGAACCCCAAATCTAGAAATTAACATTAAAAAACTATTATAGACCTATGAAAGAAACTTATTTCCACTCAACGTTGTATGGATACTTCCACAGGCCAGGACAATAAAGATGAGTTCACAGTACAAAGAAATTATTAATGACCCAAAAAAGCAAACCACTACATCAGCAGAAGACCTTAGATCTGGAACTATTAGAATGATCTGAAAAAGGTTACATAATTTAAAATTAAGGAGGGGAGAGAAGAGGGAGTGGAAGACATAATAAAAAGTGTTACTTGAAAATAAAGAACAAATTTCAAAGGAAATCAAGAAGTCATTGCAGTATAAAATAAGAGCACACTGAATTGATTGTATAGGAAATTAGTTGTACTGGAAGAGGGATTACAAAGCTGGAAAACAGGCCTGAGGGAGTCTCCTGAAATGCGGCACAGAGATATAGAAACAAGGAACATATGAGACTGGGGCTCTTATAGGATAGAGTCAAAAGGTTCAAGATGACCCAACATCCATATAATGGGAATTCCAAAAGGTAAAAAAAAAACAACAGATAAATTCAAGACATAATGACTAAGAAATTTCCAGAACTAAGGCATTAGTCCTTACATTGAAGATGCACACTGAGTCTTAAGAAAGATAAACAAAAACAAATTCACACCATAGTTAAACTACAACACATTAAAGACAAAACAACACTCTTCAAGGTAGCAGGAAGAAATTACCACAAAGAAACGACAATTAGACTGACAACAGACTGACTGCTCAGCAGCAGCAGTGGATGCCAGCAGACTAGACTCTAGTCACTAGAGAACTATATATTCCAGGTGCTCAGGAAAATATCTTTCTACCAAGAATCCTATACTCCACTAAATCAGAGTGAAATAAAGAATTGGGGTGCAAAGAAGTGGGCTCAAGGCAGGATCTGGGGTGAGAAGGTAGCATTCATTAGGTCAGGAGTAGGACTGACAATCTTCAAAACAAGTGATGGGTGGTGGGACAGAGCGGAGAGGTGGCTTCACTTGGGAGGACACTTCAGACGGGAGAGCTGTGAAAGCCAAGGTCTGCCATGGTCCAGAGAAAAACAAAAGAAGCGGCAAGAGAAACCAGCAATCCAGCCCTACGGTCCTGACGAGGTCACGAGGGTGGGGTCAACAGCCACAAGGGAGTCCTCTAACTCTGGAGCCCCACTGGCCTCTGGGCCACACTTCCCTGCATCTCCACGGTTCCCCATGCTCCACTCAGATGCTCCCTCTGTAGTGTTTTCCCCCTGACGCCTCACCAGATTCAACCTCTCCTTCTATGAGCCATCTTAGATTGTTTTATTCGGGACTTCTGTGTTCTCTTTCCCTATGACACACCCACTCTGGATCAGTGGACACTCGCCTGTGCTTCCCACACAAGCCTTCCACGACTTCCCTTCCCCGGTGGGTGGCCAGGAAGTGCACTGCTCACTCCTCAGAGGCTGTTCAAAGACTCAGCTGCACCCCAGTGACCCTTGGTCAGGGTAAGGCTGCAACGGAGCTGGAGGACCAGAATGCTACCACTGCCCCAGGACCACTCTAAGATGCTCAAACCTCAGTGTCTGAGACAAGGGGTCCTGTGTGTTGGCCTGGAACACAGAGGGTAATGAGTCAGCCATTTACTATGGTAGAGTCAAGCTGTCATCACTTCCTGTTACCCACAGCCTGTCCTCTGGGAAGATGAGGGGGAAAGGCCTAGGTCTCCTGAAAGCAGGAATTCTCCGTGCACTGCTAAGTCCAGCACTGCTTCTGTGGCTGGAGCTAGAACTGGCAACACAGAGCTAAGGACAGATACCAACCCACTCAGATCTGGGGACCAGACTCAGGTCATCCACATGGTGGGTGTGGCCTGCATCTTGGTACCACTGCTCCTTGTCTCCTGCCTGCTCCTCAAACACTACAAACCTGTTCCTGCCTCAGGGCCTTTGTACTTGCTGTTCCTTCTGCCTGGGACACTCCTCCCCCCAATAGTCATTTGGTTGGCTCATTCAAGTCTTGGCTCGAATATCTCCTACTAGGGAGACTTTCCCTGAGCCCCTTAGCTAAAGCCCCCCACAGACATTCTCACCACTAGCACCACTCTGATTTGTGTTCTTTGGGGCCTTTATCAAAAGCTGAAACTACTCTATTCCATTTCCTTATTTGTTTACCAGTTGATCATTGTCTCCTCCCAGAATGTCAGCTTTCCAAGGGCAGGGATGAGCCTGTCCTGCTCACCACGGTGTTCCCAGTGCCTGGCACAGTACAGAGCACAGAGTAGGTACTCAGTAGATGTTCAGAAGGTGAATGACTTAGGAAACCCAGAGGACGCTGTGAGTAAACAATACCAGCCCCTGACTCCAAGCCTGTCTGCACTGACTACTCCCCACCCACAGGGTTCACTCATTCCCATCCTCGCAGCAGCTTTCTGGGCCAGGCCTTGGAAGGCTGGGCCTCATTCTCCTTACAGTTGGAGCCTGGGCTCATAAAGTGCCAAGTTCAAGTCCTGGCGCTATCAGTTATTGGCTGTGAGACCCTGAGCAGATCTCTGGGCTTTCACTTCCTCATCTGTAGCATGGGCCCACCGCCTGGCAGGCGTTCTGGGAAGACTCACTGAAATAACAAGCAGACACCTTCAGCACAGTTTGGTTCCTAATGGGTGTCCCAGGAGTGTGGACCCTTGAGTCAGCCTGGGGGTTCCGGGGGTGTCCCGCTGGAGGGCCCGCAGCATTTCCCAGAGGCTGGGCACCGAGTTCCCAGCAGCTGTTGGTAGGTGACTAAGGCCCTTCCCAGGAATGGCTGTCCCACACCCAGGAAGAATGACAGGCAGGCACCCACATGGCACTGGAGAGCACTTTCTGTTTTCATCCCAGACTGACTGTGAACACAACTCCTACCCCAATGGGCTGGTCTGCCATCTTCCTGAAGGACCAGAGCATGACACCCGGGCCTGGGGCCTCCTTCAGGAATCCTGAAGTCTTTTGCCACCTTGGTGTGGTCAGGTTCTTCCTCCAAAGACCTAGGGCTGCTACCAATGCCATTGCTGCCCCCCTGCTGGCAGAGAAGCTAGTGGGCAATGACTGGTGCCAACAGCAGAGACCCTCACTAGGTTGTGATGCCAGTGAGCAGTGACTGCACTGCTCTGCCCAAGAAATACCACATGAGCTGGAGCTCAGTACCTGTTCCACCTTTTACCACCTGAGGCTGCCATCCTGGGCCCCAGCCAGAGGAGGGACAGCAGCCTTGGTGCTTCAGAATCCCACTGCCCACTCTCTAACCTCTGGGAAAGGCCCCAAAGGACTAGTGAAAACCATCACTTCTTGGAACCCCCCACATCCGGGCCCCACGAGTCTTCAGAGCCCCTACCCCTTCCCACTCGTTCACAGACGGCCTGTGAGGCATTCACGGGAGCCTTGGGCACTTACAGCAGAAGGATCTGACCCCAGTGGTGAAATGTCAGGCAGACAAAGTGGGTCAGAGGTCTCCAGGGTCCTGCTTTCCAAGATAGGACTTCTGTCTCGACCAGCTCACAAGTTTGGGAAAGGCTACCCTGCACTCCAGAGCCAATGGTGTGTCCTGGCCCAGGCCAGGGGACTGCTACAGGTTAGGCCCCTAGTTCTGGGCACAAGATGTAGGGACCCCTCTATAAGAAGTCCTGTGTTTCAAAGGTAGGGGTCCTGTAGGCCACCTCAGGTAAGCCATGAAAATATGTGTGAGGGACCAACAACCAGGACTTCTGACACACCCGCCCTTAACCCAACGGGTGGAGAGAGGGCCTTGATTCTGGTGGGGGAAAGAGGCCCCTCAAAGAAGTCCCAAGAAAGTGATGCCCCTGCCCTGAAAAATTCAGGGGCACCAACATGTCTCCCAACACCAGGCCTCATTGTCTAGCTGCCCACTCCAAAGAGCACACTATGCTCCTGACCCCAACCCAACAGGACATCTCCCTAAAAGCTCCCATTTCCCCTCCAAATTCCTCCCATCAGCCGTTCAGTCCAGGACACCCTTCCCTCCCTGAGCTCCAGGTTCTGTCCAGTGGAGGCTGGGGAAGCTGTGGGCTGGGGAAGGGTTGTGTGAGCCCAGGCTCCTATAGGGTGACTTGGTAGGCTCTGTGAGTCCATGTGCATGGTGGGAACTGGATGCATGTGGCTGACGTGGGCAGGGTCAGAGCATGGGCTGTGTGTGACTGTGGGCTGTGTCGGTGTGGTCTGTGATTCAGCACCAGATGTGTGGGGCTGTGGACTCCAGCAGTATGTTATGTGAGTCTATGTGTGTGATGTGTGCCTCTGTGGTATCCGTAGGCTATGAGAGTGTGTGTGTAGGGGGTGTGCATGTGTATGCATGTGTATGTGTGTGATGTGTATCTTGTGTGCTGTGTGTTTCTGAGTGTGGGTTTGTGTATGTCTGTATGGTGTGTATGTCTGTGTGCATGTGTCCAAGCATAGGTCTTACCCCTAGACCGGGTGGAGAGGTGTCTTATGGGAAGCCTGGGATTCCACAGAGAGCAGCAGGGGCCCCAGGAGTGTGTCACAGAACTAGAAAGAGCCAACTCCCCAGCTGTCATGGAGGGCAAGGGCAGAGCAGAGCAGGCAAACTTCAGGACCCGCAGCTGTGGTGTTATCTGCACCCTATCTGTCTCCTGCCCTCCAGATGTTGCCCAAAGCCCCAAGTGCCCTGCAAGCCCAGGTCACATTTGCCTCTCTGCTGGCCAGGCAAGGCCCCAGGCACCGGTGGAGAGAGAGCATGGCTCAGATCCACACACAGCCGAGACTCACCTCTTGCTCTTACAGCAGGATTTCCCTCCCAGTGGCCTATGACTCCCAGCCTCGGGTTCAAGTCCAACTCCATCTCCTGGAATAACTGTGGGAGTCACTCACCTCCCTGAGGCTCAGCACCCTGAGCCTGGGTCAGGTAACCAGGCAGTAGACTTAGCCCAGCGGTTCTCAACCTGTGGGTCGCGACCCCCTGTGTTTTGGTCGTTCGACCCCCGCCGGGGTCACGACCCACAGGTTGAGAACCGCTGACTTAGCCCAAGACAGGCACAGATGGGTCGCCCCTACATGTGTGATACTACTACTGTTACTTCCCCACAACCTTCTCTAGTCCAGGACACCACAGCTGGGCTGACGCGGGCTGTTCCCAACTGACTGGCCCAGATCCCAAGCAGAGAAGAACCTGAGGCTCCTGGAAAGCCCAGAGGACTGCGCGGTGGCACAGGGGTGGCCTAGCATACACATGGCTGATGTGGGGAGGGCCTCAGAACGCCACCGTGAGGCCTCCTAGACACCCCCTTTGCCCACCTCCGAGCTTGCTGCCCACACCCCCACCAACCCAGCCGGCCCAACCAGTCCTCAGCCGCAGGCCTGGCCTTTCTCTGCTGGCTCCTGAGACTGCCCCAGGGAAGCAGAGAGGCAGGGCTCGAGCGGTCCTGCAGGGGGTCAGGACACCCCAGGAGTCGGCACCTGCGGGAAGTCTAGGTAGAGGCTGATGGACTCAGGGGCAAAGTGAGGACTCCTTAAGTTCAGTGTTAGGCCCACCTGAGCCCATTTCCTGGCTACCCTACTCACCTGCTTCTCTGAGCCTCATTTCCACACCTGCAATGTATCCGCCCACCTCCAAGCACTCCTCACCTGCCTCTCCCATCTTAGTGAGCAGCCCTTGCCCATCCTGCTCTCTGTTGTCCCCCTTTTCTTTCCTCCTCCCTCTGCCTCCCTTCTCATCGCTGGATTTCTAGGCCACAGCCCCTGCCCCCACCACAGATCCAGGCAGACCGAAGACAGAAGGCGTTGGGCCCCATGGCCTTCAGCACGCCCATGACAGGGACTGTCTTCTCTTAGAAGCAGGAGCCAGTGGGCAGATACTCCAGGAACAAAGAAAGGCAGCCAGGACAGGGTCATATAAAGAGTGACCAGCAGGTCCTGTTGTCCTGGCCAGACCCTCTGGGGGCAGAGTCTCAGGACAGTGGTATCCACCTGGGTGCCCAAAACTCCCTAAATCGTATCTCAGGGTGGTTCAAAAGACAAGGCTCCCAGAGTCCACAGAGGATTTTAAGGGGACAATGGGCTAGTCCTCCCACAGGTGCCAGTCCCGAGCTGGAGCAGGCTGGACAGGGAAACGGAGTGGCCAGATCAGTGACTCTCCCCGCTGAGTCAAAAGGGTGGCTGAGGCCCGGGGAGCATACCTGGAGGCCTCTGAGCAGCCCCTTTCTCACCCTCAAATCAAGGCTGCTGGGACACAGATTGGTCAGGGGCATGGCTATAGGGTGGGCCCATAGGATGGAGGCCTGCATCTCCTAGAGGCTTATGGGCTGGTCCCCTGGTTATGGGGCCAATATAGGATGCATGCTATCCCAGCTGTATTCCTGCCTGTTCTCGGGATCCTTCTCAGCCATGACCATGCTGAGGATGGGATATTTGAGGCTCAGGCCCCTCTGCATAGCCATTTGCAAGGGAGTGGGAGGTAATGCATTTATAAGCCTCAGACAGGAGTTAGGAAGCCCAGGGTCCCTTCCCTGGTGGTTGGACCTCCCAAGACCCCTGGGCCCCAGTGGGAAGCCTCCAAATCCTTCACTCACAGCCCTGGGCTATTTGACATATTTAGCTCCAGGTCCCAGCCTCTTCCCCTGTCAAGCAGGGCCCCTCACAGAACTGGCCCACCACCTGCCCCCAGGGCAGGGCTGCCTGCAGCCCTGAGTGTGGAGAGCAGGCAGGAGGCTGGACCATAGAGCTTAATGGCTTCACACTCCCTTCCCCTCACAGCCTGAGCTGGAGCCAGAGGGTCACCCGTCATCCACCCCAGAGACCAGGACAAGGATTAGTGAAGAGACCCGTTCAGGGATCACAGTGTGTGGCTGAGTCAGAGGTCAAAGATTTGCTGATAGCAAGCAGCCTTGGAGGTATTGATCTGGTGGGGGAGGTGACAGAACTCTGTCCCTGCCCAGGGCTGTGGGCATGGGCTTCTGGTTAGCACACGGGACCCAGCAGAGCCTACCCCAGAGCAGGCTCCTGAGGAAGAGGTGCTGGGGGTCACAGGGACCCTCTCCTGGCCCCACGTCCCTCACCAGGCAGGGGACTGATTGTCCTACCACAGGTGGTTTCAGTTATCACCCTGGGGCTGATAGTCCAGCATGCTTGGGCCTGTATGGCCAGAGGGAACAACAGGGACAGGGAGGCCATGTCCTCCGGCCCCCAAGTACACAGGTTGAGATGACAGGGCCTAGGGGAGTCAGGAACGAAAGAGTCAATAAGCCCAACCTCATCTTGGAGAGGACAGCAGGCTGCGGACTGGACTGGCTCCCCAGGCGGCGGGTCGCACAGCTGCAGGGACCTCAAAGGCCACCCAGTCTTACCTGCTCTAGGGAGTGAGCCTGGGTCATTCCTTGACAACAGTGACCATAGCACCCTGGAGTCAGGCTGTCCCCCACGCAGGGACCCTATGCCAAGCTCACTTATATGGGATACAGGCATAAAGTGAGCCCCTTCTCACCCAGAAAGATGTAGTGACTGAGTCGCTAGCCTCTGCCCAGAGCACCCCCAGAGGTGGCCAGACAGCCCGTCTGCCCCTCACTACTCCCTTACACAGGCCCCAAGCAGCCCAGTCCGAGTCAAGACTAGTGCCAGGGAGAGGGGATGCCACGACTGGGAAGGTGAGGGGGCCCCTGCCCCCAGCTGGACTCACCCCAAAATGACTGGACTCATAGGTGTTTTTCAACCACACTTGAGGCTGCCTGGAGAAACGGTGGGGAGTGTGTGTGTGTGCACGTGTATCCGCATGTATGTACATTCATGTGCTTATTGGTGCATGTATTTGTGTGCATGTTATATGTGTGTGTGTTTATGTGCACTGAGTACATGTGTGAACATTAGGTTGTGTGCACGTGTGAACTGCGTGATTATGTGTATATGTGGGTGCATTGTGTGTGTGTGTGTTTGTGTGTACTTACATGTGTTTGGCCCGGACCCGAGGCTAGGCTTGGCCCCCTTCCAGGTGCTGACTGGAGAGACACTCCAGCTGTCCCTTGGAATGGCTTGATCTGAGCTTAGCCAGAAACCCT
Organism: Saccopteryx leptura; assembly: GCF_036850995.1. Classification (NCBI taxonomy): domain Eukaryota; kingdom Metazoa; phylum Chordata; class Mammalia; order Chiroptera; family Emballonuridae; genus Saccopteryx; species Saccopteryx leptura. The sequence goes on from NC_089511.1 coordinate 37,608,675, forward strand.
TACCAGTCCCTATGGCCCCGGCCCTGGCAGCTGTCCTAGAGCTAAGGGCTTCTGATCAGCCCTGGCCAAGCTGGCCGCGTGACCACAGGGCAGCTCTGTCCACTGGGAGGGCATGTGGTGGGCCCTGGCTCAGAGCATACCTAGGCTCGAGGTCACTGGCACTGAGGCAGAGGCACGTAGCCCACTAGGGTCCCGAAGTCTCCTTGATGCCACCAGGGCCTGGCTGGGGCCTCCTCATAGGAGTGACCCCTGCTGGAAACATCAGTTACTGCAGACTGGCTCTAAGAGTCATTGTCAGGAAGAGAAGTCCCCTTCACTACAGTAGGATTCCTCTCTGCAGTGAGCAGCAGTGGGTACGTATCTATGGTTTGCAAAACATACTCCAAGGAACCCCTAGGGTTCCTTTAAGTCCCTCCAAAGTTTCCCAATAGTTATGCTCCCAGCTGTCTACCTCCCTCCTCAAAAGAACATTGCTTGTATGTATTGGGCTTTTGAAGACATTTCTCCAAAACTATTTTAAAATCTCTAGGCTAGATTTTGACCTTTCAGTTCTAGGAGTCTGTGAGTGGTCTCAGTCAAATCTTTTAAAGCAATTCATTGGGCTTTAATCCCCTTATCTCCTTCCAGGGGATAATGTTAATTTTAGTGGGGTTCTGATGTAAACACCTCTTGGAAATCAGAAGAGGCAGTAAGAAAGAGAAGGTCCACCTCGTAGCTGGGCAGCTTTGGGGGTGCCCTGCAGCCCAGCCCTTGGGTAGAAAGCATGTACATGAAAGGCTCCCGGGGAAGTGCCGCCCTGCCACTCAAGCTGTGACACAGGGAGACCCTGAAAACAGGGCGTCTCCACCCAGCAGCTCACTGGCTTCCCCCCACCCCAGAGGGGGCAGGGACATGATGGCTTCTCTCTCCCTGCCATGTGGTTTCCCGCATCCTCCCACATGTCCCCAGTGTCCCTGTGTAACAAGGGGGGCGCTCCCCAATGTGCTCATTCCACACCTTGCAGCGTTTGCATAAGGCCATTAAATGTGATGTGCTGGATTAAAACACAGTTCACAGGGGCATGAAGCAGGGCCAGGGGTGCTGTGAGCAGGGGCTCTGCCACCCGGGACCCAGCCTGGCCCAATGCTTCCAGCTTTAGATGGGCCCTAGGAAGCTCCCCATGGGGACCATCTCCCAACAATTCCCTCCAGGGGCTGTGGCAGGACCCAAAGCAGACCGAGCAGAGCATGACAAAGCCTAGAGAGCTCTGGAGCAGACAGCACCTTGTTCAGGCCTTTGGTTCTGCTCCAGAGGGATGGATGCTGAAGCCCAAGGATGGTCCTGTGGTGGCCAGACGAGGTCAGGAGAGATGAGGACAGCCCTGTCCTACCTGTCCTCATTCATTCATCCAACATCAGTGAACAAAACAGACCATTCAGTATATGGTCTAGTATGGCTAGTGGCGGAGACAGCAACAAAACTAAATAAGTAAATGACATTGAATTCCAGATGGTAAGCAGGGGGAAAAGCAGGACAGAGTGGAGAGAAAGTGCTGGCGTAGGGGATGCGACTCTCAATGGAATGGTCCAAGATGGCGTCTGAGAAGGTGACATGGGAGCGGTCCTGAGGGGGGGTGACAGCCTGAGGCTGTCTGGGAAGAGCGTTCCAGGCAGAGGAAGAGCAAGCCCAGAGGCCTTAAGAAAGGATGTGCCAGCTTACAAAGCATGTGGCTGGAGCCAAGTGGGTACAAAGAGGACATCTACTTGAGGAGCAATGTTAGGGGGCTGTACGTAAGGTCGTTGCCATGATACAGTCTTTGGATTTGCTCTGTAGGGGACAGAGACATTTCAGGGTGTTGATCAGCGGAGCAACTCAGTATGGGACCTCTGTCACCCTTCCCTCTGCTTTACCCCCCCTTCAACTTTGCTCCCAACTGAGGAGAACCTATCCAGGACTTTATTGGTTTCCCAAAAGTGATCTTCCCAGCTCCCCACCTTCTGCCTACCCTGTCTTGGGGAACTCTCCACCCTTGAGGAAAAGCCCTCTTGGGTTTTACCTGCTCCTCAGTCCACAGGGATGTGAGGGCTGGGTCCTGTTGGATTGCCCATCATCTGTGCCATCCAATTCTCACCACCTACACAAAGCCCCTGAAAAGACAGGCCTTTGGGCCAAATCCTGGTTTGAAGGCTCCACCACTCTGCAGAGGGGATGGCCCCTGACAACCTCTCTACATTGAGGGTCCTTGGGGAGGAGAAAGCAACACAACCTGAGGTCCTTTATAGTCTGTTTGCTCCCACCCTTTAACCTCCATCACTGCACTCCATCCACATAGGCCTCAGTGTTTTACTAACAACATGTTTGGCTTATTCCTGCCTCAGGGCCTTTGCACATACTGTTCTAGCTGCTCTGAATTTCTTCCCTCTGGTGTTCACATAACTGATCCTTCTTTTTACCTCCTTACAAAGGCCTTCCCTGAGGACCCCCCAAAACAGCCATCCCGATAGCCTTCCCAGTCCCTCCATGATTTATTTCCTTTGTGACAATGTCTCCATCACAAATTACCTGGTTCATTTATGTGGCAACTCTAATGTTCTGTAGCACGTAAAGTAGGTGTGTGTGGCCCAGCCGTTCTGTTTGGCTGGACCCCTGCTCCCAGCACACAGTAGGTTCTTGCTGAGCATTGTATGAGTGAATACACAGCAGGGGATGGGGGCCAGGCCTGAGAAGGGCAGAGGAAAGGCTGAAGAAAGCCCACAGAAACCCGAGGGGGCTTTAGGAATCTAACTGCCAAGTCGGACCTGGGTGGGGACAGGGGTGGGTAGGTGCAAGCAGGACTCTACCCTCCTCTTTGACCAGGCCGGCAGGTCCAGGTCCAGGTCCAAATGCTCACCTGAGGGTGCTGGCAGAAAGGAGATGCCCGCAGCAGAGGGCCTGGTCCAGAGAGAGGCAGGCTGGCTGAAAGGGAGTGTACTTCCCCACCACTCACTAGCTCTATCCTCAGCCCAGGCCGGTGTGGGTGAGGGGTGGGGACAGAGAGGCCTCCATAGAGAATATCTCTTCCTGGACAGGGCAATGCCATCCCATCGGCACCACATAGCTAGTGGACACTCAGACCATTGACAGACCAGGGAGTGTCCCCTGCCTAAGGGAATGAGCACACCTGGAGGAACCAAGGGCTCTGGCCCCTCACCTGGCCCTTCTTCTGTCTTGTGGGTTCCTGGTGACACCTAGTGGCCAGCATGCCTAATGCACTGGTTCCTGCATTCTAACTCCCTGGGGATAGGGGTTTCCAGGCAGCAAGGGTGCCCTGGCCTGAGGCCTCCACCCACTCACATGCTCCCCATCTCCCACGAGGACTTGGGCTCACACCCATGTGCTCATTCTCACCCTTCTCTCATCCTTCCCACACACAGTGACAGAGCCCCAAGTGCCTGTGGGGATATCCTTTGGGCCCTCTAGGCTGAGGGTCTTTGGTGACCCACCAGCTAGTGACCTCTGGGAATGGCGGCCCAGAGGGGATTATGTAATGACACCTCCTGCCTCCACCATGGAGCCTTACAGATGCTGCTGGTATAAACAAACCCAAGCAGAGGCACGAGGCCAAAGTCAAGAAGCAGCAAGCACCCAGGAGGTTTCCACCATGACCAGAAGCCTATGAAGAACCAGCCCGTGAGCAAGGCCTACACCAGTGAGGGTGATGACCCTTGAGAACAGCAGGCAGGAGCGGAAACTTGGGAGCCAGGCCAGGCCCAGGAGCAGGCATGTCCACATTGGCCAAGAGCAACCTCAGCTGAGCCTGGGCCAGGCTGCTTGCTTCACTGAGAGGAGCCCGAGGAACTGGGGGAAAGGCCTGGTAGGCAGGAAGCCTGCACCCTACCAACTGAGGCAAGGGGCACGCATGACCAGCAGTGCAGGGCAGTGCCCAGAACCTGGGACCCCAGACCCAGTGGCCCTGAAGGGACCAATGTCAGGTACGCCACTGGCCTTCTCCTCCAGTAGTCAACGGAAGAAGAAGGCAAAGGCCACTTTCCCCATATCCCAGCTGGGTCCCTGAGGCCTGGCAGGAGCTGACAGAGAGGAATTGCTGATGTCTCACTTTCCAGGCTGCAGAGTATCAGGGTCTTTGCCTCCTCCCAGGACCCAGGGGAGGTGCACCCAGCCCTGCCAGCATAGAGATGGCCTCATCCACCAGGGTGCCCCTCCCAGGCCTTCCCCCCAGACACTGGGCCTCCAGTCCCTGAACTGCACAAAGGCGGTGTCTCGGAAACCACAGCACCCATAGGACAGGAAGGGACCTTTGCCAAAGACTGAGGAGTGGCTTGGTAGGGGCCAGCCCATAGCCCTTGCCTGCTTGCCTGGCATAAACCTTAGTTAGGGCCAGGCAGGCTTCAGGGAAGATGAAGAGAGAGGAGAAGGCTGCCCTAGGGTGCTTTCAGCTGCTGCCATGCCCAGTGCCCCATGACCTCAGGAGCTGGAAGTTCAGTCTTCACCAAGGTAGGTGCCAGGGGCTGGGCTCTCTAAGGGGTCCTCTGGGTTGGAGTTAATGTCTCTCTCTGCCTCCTCCAGCTCTCCCTTAGCTCTAGCTCCACTTTGGGTGGGGGAAGATCTTTCCTGGATGGGCACTCTTGAATGGACAGATTCCAGTGTCCATAAAGTCCCCACCTTTCCCACAATCCTTTAGGAGAACAGATGGAAGCTCCCTGCAGGGAGCCAAGATGCTGGGTCCCTCCCAAGTCACTCCCCTCCCATGCTCTAACCCACTGCTCTCCTACGCATGCCCTGAGTATGCACCTCCTTTGGTTTGTGGGGTGCTTAGTGAATGAAAATAGAATTGAACTGCGTCATGGCCTCAGCCAGGCCACCTTCTCAGATCCAGACTCTGACACCACTAGGGATGAATTGGAGGGTAGATGGGAAAAGTGGGATGAGTGGATGGCTTCACAGGTAAAGTTTACCAAACATTCAAAGAAAAACACCTATCCTTCTCAAACCATTCCAAAAATTTCAAGAGGAGGGAAGATTCCAAAGCTCAGTTTATGACATAAGCGTATCCTGATGCCAAAACCAGATGACAACACTACCAAGAAAAAAATTACAGGCCGATATCCACGATAAACATCAATGCAAAAATCCTCAATAAAATATTAGCAAACTAATTTCAGCAATACATTAAATACTCATAGACCATGATCAAATGGGATTTATTCCTGGGATGCAAGGTTATTACAATATCTGCAAACAATTAGCACGATACACCACATAAATAAAAAATAAAAATCGTATGATCAAAAAAATCATATGGGCTCTGGCCAATTGACTCAGCAGTAGAGCTTTGGCCCAGTGTGTGGATGTCCCAAGTTTGATTCCCAGTCAGGGCACACAGGAGTAGTGACCATCTACTTCTCCATCCCTCTCCCTCTCCCTTCTCTCTCTCTCTCTTTCCCTCCTGCAGCCATGGCTTGGTTGGAGTAAGTTGGCCCTGGGCGCTCAGGATGGCTCCATGGCCTCACCTCAGGTGTTAAAGTAGTTCAGTTGCCAAGCGACAGAGCAACAGTTCCAGATGGGCAGAGCATCACCCCATAAGGGTCTAGCCAGGTGGATCCCAGTTGGAGTGCATGTGGAGTCTGTCTCTCTGCCTCCCCACTTCTCACTTAAGAAAAAATAAAATCATATGATCATATCAATGAATGCAAAAAAATCATTTCACAAAACCAGCACCAATTTATGATAAAAATTCTCAGTAAAATGGGAAGAGAGTAAACATACTGCAATATGGTAAAGGCATATATGACCAACCTGCAGCTAACACCATACTCAATGGGAAAAAACTAAAAACATTTTCCTTAAGATCAGGAACAAGAAAGAAATGTTTATTTTCACCACTCTTATTCAACATAGTACTAGAAGTTTTACCCACAGAAATCAGAAAAGAAGAAATAAAAGGCATTCAGTTTGGAAAGAAAGAAGTGAAATTGTTATTATTTGCAGATGACATGATACTGTATATATAGAGAGACCCCTAAAGATCCCACCAAGAAAACTACTAGAACTGATCAATGAATTCAGTAAAGCAGTAGTACACAAAATTAATATTCAGAAATCAACTGTATTTTTAACTCAAATAATGAACTATCAAAAAGAAAAACAAAGAAGCCAATCCCACTTACAAATGCCTTAAAAAATAAATAAATAAAGTATCTAGAGAGGAATTTAACTAAGAAGGCAAAAGACCTGTACTTAAAAATTATGACTATAAAAAGAGAAATTAAAGAAGAAACAAATAGATGGAAGCCTAAACCATGCTCATGGGTAGGAAGAATGAACATCATTAAAATGTTCATACTACACAAAGCAATATATAATTTTAACAAAATTCTTATGAAAATACCAATGGCATATTTCACAGAAATAGAACAAATAATCCAAAAACTTATATGGAAACACAAAAGATCTTGGATAGCCACAGCAATTTTGAGAAGCAAGAATAAAATTGGAGGTATTACACAACTTGATATCAAAATACACTACAAAGCTATAGTAATTAGAACAGCATGGTACCGGCATAAAAACAGAAATATAAAACAATGGGACAGAAGAGAGAGCCCAGAAATAAACCCACACCTATATGGGCAGCTACTATTTGACAAAGAAGGAAAGAATATACAATGGGGTAAGGACAGTCTATCCAATAAATAATGTTGGGAAAATTGAACAGATACATGCAAAAAAATGAAACTAGACCATCAACTTACACCATATACGAGCATAAACTCAAAATAGATTAAAGACTTACATGTAAGACTCGAAACCATAAAATTCCTAGAAGAAAACATAGGTAGGCAGTAAAATCTCTGACATTTTCAAAGCAACATTTTTTTTCTAATAACTCCTAAAACAAGGGAAACAAACAAACAAAAAAGATAAATGGGACTACATCAAATTAAAACGTTTTACACTGGAAAAAAAAAACCATCAACAACATGAAAGACAACCTATTGAATGGAAGAAGACACTCACCAATGATAGATTTGATAAAGAGCTAATACTGAAATTTTATCAAGAAGTCATACAGCTCAACACCAAAAAAAATCCAATTAAAAACATGGTCAGAGGGCTCTGGCCGGTTGGCTCAGTAGAGTGTAGGCCCGGTGTGTGGAACTCTGGGGTTCAATTCCTGGCCAGGGCACACAGGAGAAGCACCTGTCTGTTTCTCCACCCCTCCCCCTCTACTGTCTCTCTATCTCTCTCTTTCCTTCCCTCGGCCAAGGCTCCATTGGAGCAAAAGTTGGCCAGGACGTTGAGGATGGCTCTGTGGCCTCAACCTCAGGCACTAGAATGGCTCTGGTTGCAACAAAGCAATGCCCCAGAGGGGCAGAGCATCGCCCCCTAGTAAGCATGCTGGGTGGATCCCGATCGGAAGCACCTGGGAGTCTGTCTCTCTGCCTCCCTGCTTCTCACTTCAGAAAAATACTTAAATAAATAAATAAATAAAAATAAAAACATGGTCAGAGAACCTGAAAAGACATTTGTCCAAAGAGGACATACAGATGGCCAAAAGACATGTGAAAAGATGCCAAACATCACTAATCGTCAGAGAAATGCAAATTAAAACTCACACCTGTCAGAATGGCTGTCATTCATAAATCCACAAACAACAAGGATATGGAAAAAAGGGAACCTTCGTGCACTGTTGGTGGGAATGCAATTTGGTGCCGCCATCATGGAAAGCAGTATGGAGGTTCCTCAAAGAGTTAAAATTGAAACTTATGACTCAGCAATTCCACTTCTGCGTATATGTCCAAAACACTCATTTGAAAGGCTATATACACCCCTGTGTAACCATAGCCAAGATATGGAAGCAACCCAAGTGCCCATCAATAAACAAGTGGGTAAAAATGTGGTGGTACATATATACAATGAAATATTATTCAGCCATAAAAAAGAATGAAATTTTACCACTTGCAACAGCATGGATGGGCCTAGAGAGTATTATGTTAATCCATAAGTCAGTCAGAGAAAGACAAATGCCATGATTTCACTTATATGTGGAATCTAAAAAACAATATAAACAAACAAACAAAGCATAAACAGACTCATAGAGAAGAAACGGATGGCTATTAAAGAAAAGGGGTTTGGGGGGATTGGGTGCAAAAGGTGAAAGGATTGAGAAGTACAGATTGGTAGTTACAGAATAGTCCCGGGGATGTAAAATGCAGCATAGGGAATGTCATCATTAATATTGTAATAACTGTGTATGGCGTCAGGTCAGCCCTGGAATATCAGGGGAACACTGTAAGGACATCATTGTCTAACCACTGTGCTGTACCCCTGAAACCAATACAAAATAAAATTAACTGGAAAAAAATATATATATATATACATTTGTTTAAATGAAAAAAAATGACAAAGCTGGCTCTTTAATAGAATGAAAACTTTATGACTAGGAGTTTGGAAATAAAAGCTATTTGGAAAATAACTGAGATTTTTACATAATGTTACCGTGTCTGGGAAATCATTATAGTAGAGATTTATCCACTTATGTTTTCATCAACTTCGTGAGCATGTACAGAGTTTCTAGTATAAACTCAGCACTTTATTTATATCTAGTTGGTGATACAATGGAGTCCAAGGCAGAGGGAGCTCTCTCCTAATGAAGCATGCATTCCTGTTGCACGTAATGGACAGCAAACAATAAACATACATTTTTGGCAAGTGGAATAAATCAGGATATTGTGAGTTAGTGACCAGTACAGTACTGAAAAGCCATGTTCTCTTCACAGTAAGAAAGGCACTGCTGCCCGGCTTTGGCCATGCTATCTGCAGTGTCCAGTTATCACAGTGCAGATTCAGTGTGGGTGAGGATCCCCTACTAGGTCACGGAATTAAATTTTTACTAACATTTTAAATGAAAAAAAAAATAGAATAGAAAATATCAGAGATTATCTCATATGTTGACAGTAAGTATTGTTTAGTTTTAGATTTAAATCAGGGGTAGTCAACCTTTTTATACCTACCGCCCACTTTTGTATCTCTGTTAATAGTAAAATTTTCTAACTGCCCACCGGTTCCACAGTAATGGTGATTTATAAAGTAGGGAAGTAACTTTACTTTATAAAATTTATAAAGCAGAGTTACAGCAAGTTAAAGCATATAATAATAATTCCTTACCAAGTACTTTATATCGGATTTTCGCTAAATTTGGCAGAATAAATCTTTATAAAACAACTTACTATAGTTAAATCTATCTTTTTATTTATATTTTGGTTGCTCCGCTACCGCCCACCATGAAAGCTGGAACGCCCACTAGGGGGCAGTAGGGACCAGGTTGACTACCACTGAAAATGTATTGATGTACTGGTTCTAATACAGAATATGTCTTCCAGCAGGTAACCATCAAACAAGTGTGAGAGCATGGTTCCTCGGGCTAGAAACTCAGAGCTCTCCCACCCACATGAGGGGCTAAGGGATCGTTTATCCTGATGACAAAACAGAAAGCTGGTTCCTTTGGGTGATGAGAAATAGACAGTCAAATTCAGCCCCACTTCAAAGCACAGACTTTACTATTAGACAGTTTCTAATTTTTGTCAATACTATTTCCTACTTACCTTACCCTGAACAGATTTCTTTCTGCCTGTGTCTAAAGCTCATTGTCCCACTGTAAAACCAAGAAAAATACTACTTTTCATAAGATGGTTTAACAACTAAAGGAGATGGTGTAAGTAAGCTCTTTACACTATCTGTCCTTAATTAGTCATTATTGAGTATCTATCAGGTCCCAGGCACGGTGTTAAATAAATCACGCATGGTTCTTACTCTCACCAGGTTTATAATCTTACTCTTCGCTGTCTAACTTAGTGATCCTTAACCTTGGCAGCAAAATATAATCATCTGGAGAGCTTTTAAAAAATACTTATCTTCATTCCCAGAGGTCTGGTTTCATTTGTCTGAGATAAATATATTTAAGCTGTCAGGGGGATGCTCATGTGTTGCCAGTATAGAGAGCCAAGGCCCTATAACAGTCAAGTGACAGAAGCAAAGTAGATTTTGGGTGGTGGGCACATAATAGCGTACACAGATGTCATATCATAAAGATGTACACCGTAAACTTACATAATATTATTACTAACCAATGTCACCCCAATAAATATAATTTTTTTAAAAATCATATAAATTTGTATAATTTTATTTTTTTAATTATTTATTTATTTATTTATTCATTTTAGAGGAGAGAGAGAGAGAGAAGGGGGGAGGAGCAGGAAGCTTCAACTCCCATATGTGCCTTGACCTGGCAAGCCCAGGGTTTTGAACCGGCAACCTCAGCATTCCAGTCAACGCTTTATCCACTGCGCCACCACAGGTCAGGCTAATTTGTATAATTTTAATCTTTGCCTAAGATACCTAGGCTCTGGCCAGTTTGCTCAATGGATAGAGCATCAACCCCACGTATGAACGTCCCTGGTTCAATTCCCAGTCAGAGCACACAGGAGAAGCGACCATCTGCTTCTCTCCCCCTTCTCTCCCTCTTCTCCTTTTGCAGCCAGTGGCTCAATTGGTTTGAGCATCAGCCTCAGGCCCTGAGGATAGCTCAGTTGACTCAAGCATCAGCCCCAGAAGGGGTTGCCGGTGGATCCCGGTCAGGGTGCATGTGGGAGTCTGTCTCTCTATCTCCCCTCCTCTCACCAAAAAAAAAAAAAAATGATACCTAGAACATTTTGTATCTCAGTGTGGTATAATAAAATCTTCTTACAATAGTAAGGACTTTAAAATTTCTCTAAAAATGTCAGCATCTGTAAAACCCTTGAATTACTTTTATTGTTATTTCTCTGGCTGAACATTGGTTAACAGCCAGTTTGCTATTGCAGGGTGGCCAGGGCCTGAGAGAAGGGAGACCCTACTGAGACCATTCTTCCTCCACAGACTCTTCTGAGGGCACCCAGATCCCGTAGGACCCCTCTGGACAGGGTCTCTGGAGAAGTGGGCCTCCATCCATTTCTCCAGAGTGGCTCATTCCCCACAACCCAGAGAAGTCACATCGCCCATTTCCCTTGTTGGCTCTGGCATTCGTCAGCACTGGGGTGACCCTCACAGAAACCGTGGGTGAGGAAGAGGCCCCCAGAGGCCAGCCCACACCCACGGAATAACCACCTGCAGCGTCCCAGGAGCCCATGTGTTCTCAGATCTAAACAGTATCTGGTTATGTGCAGTCTTGTTTTCACATTAAAAGTGTTGGTTTGTTAGAAGTACACACTTAGATTGCCCCAATTTTTTTGTCTCTGGTTTTGATGTTTGTTGGGGTTTGGCGCCTCAGAGGGGCCTGCCTCAGTGCCCAGCCCCACACTGCCTTCTCCCCTCCGGTGGCGCCCCTCTGCCGCCTGCGCCTTTCCCAGGCTCACTGCCTCCCTGCCTGTTGGGCAGGGGGGTAAGCTGGGCGTGGGGCCTGTAGAGTCCCTGCTCACCAGGTCATGGTTGGCCTGCCAGGGTGGCGCCACTAAGCAATGAGAAAGGCTGGGGCCCATCAGATAAAGGTCAGGGCCCTCCCCACGCCACTGCTACCACAGGAGGCTCCATCACCTCCCAGTCCCTCCCCAACCCCGCACAGAGGCAGGTGCGCTGCTCAGAATGAATTTCACTACCAGACCGCTTTGGTTTCACTATGAGTTTCCTGACCCAGGCCAGCTCCCGTGGCCCCGGGGCCTCCCCTGCACCGCTCCGGGCAGCCTCCCCCTCAGGCAGCAGCCAGAGGATGCCTGGGCAGCCTTTGGGAAGGACTTCCCTGGCTCCCAACTGATTCTGGTGGTTCCAGAACAGGCTGAGTCCTGGTCCCAGAAAGCCTGGCCTACCTTCCCGGTCGCCCTAGGACAGGATCCAGCAGAGGCCTGGATTCCTTGACATCTCAGAGGAAGGCTACCAAGGTCCATCCCAGGGACCAGGAGGCTGCCCTCTGGTGGTACCATGTAGAATAGCAGGCACCCTGAACCGTGAAGGCCACGGTTCAAGGGTGCCCTAGTCTGGCCATGCAGAATTTGGGGCTTAGACAACCAGGAAAGAAAAGAGAGCCCAGTTTCAGAGCAGAGGCCCAAGCCCCAATTTCTCATGTTCCCTAGTGGTTCCTGTTACCCACAGCCCTTACCATCACCAACGGAGGGGCTGCACAGGGACTGTGCCTTAAGTTGACACAGGAAGACATGAGAGTCTTAGGCTCCCCAACACGTCACCTCTCCCCCCATTTCCTTTTTCGGACCAATGGACTGAAAAACCCGTCAGCCAGGGCAGGCTGCCCCCCACAACAGCTGTTGGCCCTAACGGATTGTGTGCCACCCCCACTTCCTTCACCTCACAGATGTTAAGTGACTCATTCAGTTTACAAGTCAGTCGCAAAGCTGAGACTATACCCCGCATCTCTTAATTCCCAGGTCAGACTCAGAATTTTAATTGAGGACCTACTGTGTGCCAAGAGGAGGGCCAGATCTCTGCTTTTGAGAAGTACTGCCCCAGTGGGAAGAGAAGCAGCAAGGAGAGGTGGCAACATTGGCATAGAATGGGCACATCCATCCAGTGTGGAGACCAGGATGGCTTTCTGGAAGAGGCGGAAACCAGGCTTATTCACAAGGAACAGGGAGCATAAAGGTGTGAGGGGGTGCCAGCCAGGGAGACAGCATGATCAAGGCAAAGTAGGGACCAAAATCTGAGCATGCAGAGCTGGTGACAGCAGCTTTAAGGAGAGTGAGCACACATCCCAATTTGCTCCGACATCTGCTTTATACCTATTGTCCTGCTGGGATATGGGTCCCAACGACAGGAGGGAGTGGCTGAGGGCTCTATGTGGCAACATTATTTGATCATTATAGAAGCACTGAATGTGCAGACTGGGCCCCTGAACCTAGGAAAGGCGGTTCCTGCCATGGACCCCCAATACCAGGGAGAACCAGAGTGTCACCAACACCAAATACAGGGCTGTTGTTTTTTCAGATTAGTATCAATACATTTTGAAGCTTGAAAACTAATAAATACAGGTGAATTGCGGGAGAGAAAAAAGTATAATACACAGCCCCCACCCACCAGGCTGGGAGATGCTAGGCTAAAAGTGGGATGTGTGCGTGTGTGGCGCGCAGTGGGGGTGGGGGGGTGTCACAGCCTCCACCCTGGGAAACCAGGGGGAAAAAATAATGCTTTTGTTTACAGTTGCCTGTCCCAGACCACCAAAAGAGTATCCAGGCAGCCCAGTTTCCCCATAACTGTGCCTCCACTACTGTCTCTTCCATAGTGACATTTGGAGAGGGCATTAGAATGGCCTGGAAATCCCAGGTTAAGAAAGTGATGTAGGCCTGACCTGTGGTGGCGCAGTGGATAAAGTGTCGACCTGGAATGCTGAGGTTGCTGGTTCAAAACCCTGGCTTGCCTGGTCAAGGTACATATGGGAGTTGATGCTTCCTGTTCCTCCCCTCTTCTCTCTCTCTCTCTCCCTCTCCCTCTCCCTCTCCCTCTCCCTCTCCCTCTCCCTCTCCCTCTCCCTCTCCCTCTCCCTCTCCCTCCTCTCTAAAATGAATAAATAAAAAAAGTTAAAAAGAAAAAAGAAAGTGATGTAAGAGGAAAGGGTGGCCAGGCCAGCTCCCATCCCAAGCTTGTGTTCAGGCCCAGGAATCTTTGATACTGTCCTAGCTTTTCCCTACTCTGTGAAGAAAATATGAAGAAATAAAAGGGACTCATTAGAGTCAAGCTGCTAAATTACTAAAATCAAGTAAGCTGAGGCAGAGGAAATGATTTTAGTATTGATTCAACTCGCCTGGGAACTTAAACTTTTGAACTCTCCAATTATGCCTGAAGATAAACCATATGTGTGTCCTATAGGTAACCCTCTGCTTACCCCCTGAAGAATTTATTTCTAGCCAAAGCCTTCAGATTCATTTAGTCTTGGTCAATACCTGCTTCAGTTGATAGTGGCCATCAGGACTGGCCTGGAGAGAGTATGCTCCAGGGAGTGTGGTACAAGGAAGGGTGTAGTCTGACCAGGCGGTGGCACAGTAAATAAAGCATTGAACTGGGATGCAGAGGACCCAGGTTCAAAACCCCAAGGTCGCTGGCTTGAACGCGGATTCACCAGCTTGAGTGTGGGGTCACTGGCTTGAGCGTGTGATCATAGACATGACCTATGGTCACTGGCTTCAGTCCAAAGGTCACTGGCTTGAGCAAGGGTCACTTGCTCTGCTGTAGCCCCCCCAACCCCTTGGTCAAGGCACATATAAGAAAGCAACCAATGAACAACTAAGGTGCCACAACAATTGATGTTTCTCATCTCTCTTCCTTCCTGTCTGTCTGTCCCTGTCTATCCCTCTCTCTGTCAAAAAAAAAAAAAAAAAAAAAAGGAAATGTATAAACGAGGGCTGGGTCATGGCAGAGTTTTATTTGTAACTTCTAAATATTTAGACATACAGTATGTGGAGCCTTGGTTTGCACTCTTGCTTGAGTAGTGTTAGGACTGGGCATGAGTAGGGCTGTCCAACCAGGGTTCAGAGGGACGAGAGAGAAGAAGGCAAGAAAGAAAAGCAATAATGTCCAAGGCCAAGGACCCCTGATACGGAAGCAAAGAGAGATCCCCAAGAGCCATTGACAAAGATGCTTGAGACTTGGACAGGGAGTGGTTTGGGATCAGGAGGGTAGAAATCAAGGAGAAACAGAGACTGCCTAAGTGGGTACCTGGGCTGGACTCGCAGGTAAGACGGGGAAGAGGAGCTGAGGCCAGAACGTGTGTGGGAGCGCTAAGTGGGTTCAACTCCCATGAGAAGCTGGTGGAGAAAGAGGAGGCCCAGAGACCCCCAGTGTGGGTCCTGTCCTTCCCAGGGACCATGCCCAGGACATGTTTAATGTCTTATTCTTGTTGAAGTCAGTGTAACCTACACACAAAAAATTGCACAAACTGCGGGTGTTTAATTTTAAGTGTTCTCATGAATGTGCAATGACATCTCATTATGGTTTTAATTTGCATTTCCCTGATGACTAGTGAATTTGAACACCTGTTCAAGAGTTTACCAGCTACTTGGACATCCTCTTTTGTGAAGCACCTATTGAAAGTCTCTTTCATATCAATTTGTAGTAGTTTTCATATTTTTAAATACGAGTCCTTTATCAGATATGTGTATTGAAATAACTTTTCTTACATGTGGCTTACTTTTTCCTCTCTTAATCATAGCTTTTGATTAACAGAAGTTTCTAATTTTAATGGAGTACAATTTGTCACTTTTTTACTGATAGTGTTTGTGTGTGTGTTCTGCTTAAGAAAACAAATCTAGGCCCTGGGCGATTGGCTCAGAGGTAGAGCATCAGTCCAGTGTGTGGATGTCCTCAGTTGATTCCTGGTCAGGGAGCACAGGAGAAGCAACCATCTGCTTCTTCCCTCTTCCCCCTCCCCCTCCCCTTCTCTCTCTCTCTCTCTCTCTTTCTCTCTCTCTCTCTCTCTCTTTCTCTCTCTCCTTCTCTTCTCCTCCTGCAACCATGGCTCGATTGGTTCGAGTGCATTGGTCCTGGGCACTGAGGGTGGCTCCATGGAGCCTGTCTCAGGTGCTTAAAATAGCTCAGTTGTGAGCATGGCCCCGGATGGGGGTTGCTGAGTGGATCCCAGTTGGAGTGCATGTAGGAGTCTCTTTATCTCCCTTGCTCTCAACTTGGAAAAGAAAATAAATCTACTCTGTCCTGTTAGTCTTCTTCTAGCATCTCTGTGGTTTTACCTTTTTTTTTTTTTAAGTGAGAGAGGAGACAGTGAGACAGACTTCTGTACCTGGCAAACTCCATCTGGGGCTGGTGGATGCTCAAATCTACCAAGCTATTTTTAGTACCTGAGGCTGATGCCCTTGGACCAACCTAGCTATCCTCAGTACCAGGGGCAGGGGGGGAAGAGAAAGAGAAAGAGGAGAGGGAGGGGAAGAGAAGCAGATGGTCACTTCTCTTCTGTACTCTGATGGGGGATTGAACCCAGGACACACATTTGCTGGGTGCACGCTCTATCCACTGAGCCAACTGGCCAGGGCTGGTTTTATCTTTCAACATACATTTACTTTTCACATTCATGTCCACAGAATTGGTGTTAGGGTATGGTGTAAGATAGATAAAGAATCTTTTTTTTTTCCAATATGATAATCAATCCAGCAGCATTTATTGAAAAGTCTGTCCTTTCCCCACTGTCTTGCGATGTTAACTTTGTGGTGATGAACCAGGAGCCAATAGATGGATGGGTCTGTTTCTGCATTTTTTTTGTTTTATTCTGCTGGTTGATTTGCTTATTCTTGCACTGATACCAAACTGTCTCTGTGACTATGGTATAAGTCAGGGGTCCCCAAACTACGGCCCGTGGGCCACATGTGGCCCCCTGAGGCCATTTATCCTGCCCCCGCCGCACTTCCGGAAGGGACACCTCTTTCATTGGTGGTCAGTGAGAGGAGCATAGTTCTCATTGAAATATTGGTCAGTTTGTTGATTAAAATTTACTTGTTCTTTTATTTTAAATATTGTATTTGTTCCTGTTTTGTTTTTTTACTTTAAAATAAGATATGTGCAGTGTGCATAGGGATTTGTTCATAGTTTTTTTTTATAGTCCGGCCCTCCAACGGTCTGAGGGACAGTGAACTGGCCCCCTGTGTAAAAAGTTTGGGGACCCCTGGATAAGTCCTCCAACTTTGTTCTTCTTCATATATATTTTAGATTCGGTTTCATAAAAAAAAAAATCCAAGTAAACCACAACAAACCCTTTGGGGCTTTGACTGTAAGTGCATTGGATTTATAGATCAATTCTGTAGTTCAATTTAGAGAAAACCAACATTTTAATCCCAATTCGTTAATAGAGACTATCCCTCAGTTAATTTACATTTTATACAATTTCTCTGTAATATTTTATACTTTTCCATCTAGAAATTGCACACATAATTCACTGGATCTATTTTTAGGTATTGCTTTTTATAAATTTTATTTTCTAGTTTTTGTGGGTATATAGAAATACAATTCTTTTTTTTATATTGAACTTGTAGCCAGTGCTTAACTAATTAACCTTAAGTTTACTTACAATTTTTTTTTTTTCTACCCAGTCATGTCATATGTAAATGAAAGTTATATGTCTTCCTTTCCTGTCTTCATATCTTCTTACTGCTTTTCAGATTGGCTTTTTTCGCTTAGTAACATGCATTTAACTTTTCTTCATGTCATTTTATAGTTTGATAGCTCATTTCTTTCTAGCACTAAATATTATTCCATTGAATAGGTTTACCACAGTTTATCACCTACAGAAGGACATCTTGGTTACTTCCAAGTTTTGGCAATTATGAATAAAGCTGCTATAAACATCCATGTGCTGGGTTTTGTGTGGATATAAGTTTTCAACTCCTTTGAATAAATACCAAGGAGCGTGATTGTTGGATTGTGTGATAAGTTATTTTAGTTTTATAAGAAACCGCCAAACTGTCTTCAATGTAGCTGTACCATTTTGCATTTCCACCAGCAATGAATGATAGTTCCTATTGCTATACATCCTCACCAACATTTGGTGTTGCCAGTGTTCAGGCTTTTGGTCACTAAAAAGTGTGCCTTTTACTTCCTTTTCTTGCTTTATTGCACCCCTAGGACCTCCATCACAGTGATGTATATAATTGAAGAATGCTAACATTCTTCTCACTTCCAGTCTCAGTGAAAAACTATCCAATATTTCACCATTAAGCATGATATTAACTATACGATTTTGTTGTTTCTTGGTGGAGTTTGGGTTTGGGTAGATACCTTTATCAGATTGAGAAAGTTCTCGTCTGTTTCTAATTTGTTAAGAGTTTTTGTTTGTTTAAATTGTGGACAACTGTTCTCTAAGTCTATTGAGAAAATGATTATGGTTGTCCTTGTTTTTCTGTTAAAATTACTGTATACCGATTGACTTTGGGATGGTAAACCAATTTACCAACCCTTTCTTCCCGTTGGGGTTTACAGGTTCAAGTTTAATTCCGCTAACATGATCTCCTGAGCTGTGAGCCTGGACAGCAACCTGCAAATTCCATCCTGTGCAGTGCATGAGAAGCAGTCCTCCTCAAACACACACTCCACATTTCAGGTGACATTTCACCCTGGAAAACCACAGGCTCCTGGCCTGTGAGACTCACGCCAACCTCAGGGTGCACTAGCCTTGGCTGGGCCCTAGCGTTGAGAGAGTAACGATAGGGATAGTCAAACCAGTAGGTGAAGACTACTGCGATGATCAAGTCTCCAGAACTCTGCTGTCTCCCCCAACCCCAACCCCTGAGCGAGGCTCCTTTAAGAGAGCCGGCTGCTGAACGCGTCTCCCTGGGGCGGGAGGCGGAGGGCGCCAAGAATGCCGACTCCGACCCGACCCGACTACGAAGGCTGAAGTTTCTCCTCGCTGTCCCCCCTAGCACGTCCACCTAGAGGCGATCCCGCTCCCTACCCCCAGGTCCCCGCCCCCCACTTCGAAAGTCCCTTTTCATTCGACGAACCCCTGCACCAACCACCACTCGCAACTTGATGCTCCGCGCATAGCCTGAGACGGCACCCCAGCCCCCACCCGAGCCCGGGTCCACCCTACAGTCTTCGGACCCCGGGCGGGGGCCCCCCCGCAAACCGCAAGACCGCCGGCAGGGGAAGGATGGGACGC
This sequence comes from Saccopteryx leptura, assembly GCF_036850995.1. Taxonomy (NCBI): domain Eukaryota; kingdom Metazoa; phylum Chordata; class Mammalia; order Chiroptera; family Emballonuridae; genus Saccopteryx; species Saccopteryx leptura. The sequence goes on from NC_089511.1 coordinate 37,627,291, forward strand.
CTGGCGCGGCCTCATCCACATGCAGGGGACAGCGCGTCGCAGCGGCCGCCAGGAAAAGACAAAGGCTGTTCCGCCGCCGGCTGCACCGTGCCAGGCTCGCCCCGCCCGCAGCCCCGGTGGCCCCCGACGCCGCCCCGCCCCCCGGTGTCTGCTCCGCGGGCCGGGCCGGCACAGTCCAACAGCTCCTGGGAAGAGGCACCTTCCCTCGGATCCTCAAGCCCGACTTCCTCCTGCGACCTCAGGGGCCACAGTCCCTTTCTCTGTGTCTCCCGATAATTGAGGTGGCCTCGTCTCCTTGAGCCGGGTTGGACTGCGTGGGGCTTTCCCCAAAGACCGGAGTTCTAGTCCACTGAGCCCCGACTGTAACCCATGGCCAGGCGTCTGCAAGTGGAACCTGTCAGACGCAGCCCGGAGCCCGAGCTGGTGGGGGCGGGAGGGTGGGGGGGCTGGGCAACACCCTTCCAGGACTCCCACAGGCAGCGGGTCTCGGTGGGTGCGGGTGGGGGCTGCCCTGTCTCTCCACTTGGATGGTGGGTGCTTAGGGTCTCCTGATCCCTCAGGGGGATTCCAAGACGCAGCCTCCAAGCCTCCGAGGGCTGTCCCTCACCCCCCGCCGCCACTGTCTGGAAGCCGAGACATCAGAAAAGGTCGTCCTCTCCGCCCCCATCACTTGCTTCTACAAATCGTTGGGCCTCAGCGTCCACCTAACCTCCAACCCTCCCCCACACACGTGCTCGAGGTCGTGCCAGAATTCAAGGAGTATGGAAGCGCTGGCACACAGTGGGTCTCAGTACACAAGCAGCTCCTATTTTGCCAGCTCCCTCAGTCTCCCTGAGGGCAGGAACAGTCTCGCCTTTGATCTCTGCTCCCTCGCCCCCACCCGGAGCGTGGATGTAACTCAGGCAGCAGAAGGACTCCTTCCTTCTCTCAACTACGAAGTTCTTCCTAGGTCTGCCCCGAGTCCTCTCCTTCCCTCCTAGGACAGGACTGAGGAGGGGGACAGCAGGGGTATTTTCCTTTAAGGGAGGTGGGGGAGGGGGCTGCCGGACAGCCCTCCTTCCGCGGCTCCTGGCCCCAGCAGCCCGGGGCCCACGGCCCGGGCCCCGCGCCAGCGCATGCGCCCGCCCTGAGCGCTGTCCGGGCTGCGAGAGCGGCGCACTCCCCGACAAACCGGCGCACCGACGGACTGACGGCCGGTCGGGTAGACGGGACAGCGCACCGAGCCGGGACGCGGCTGGACAGAGAAATGGCCAGCCACACGCAGCAGCCAAGCGGGCGCGGGAACCCCGGCCCTGCGCCCTCGCCTTCCCCCGGTCCAGGCCCCGGCCCCGGCGCCTCGGAGCGGGTGACGCTCAAGAAGGAGATCGGGCTGGTGAGCGCCTGCACCATCATCATTGGTGAGCGGGGCCCCTGGCGGGCGGGTGCCTAGGGTGCAGGGCCCAAGGCGTGAGGTGCACAGCCGCCTGGAACAAGGAGCACCGCTGTCCTGGCGCTCCCACCTGCCTGTGACGATGGGACCATAGGTGAGCGGAAAGCTAGAGCACCTGCAGTGTCACCTCTCACACAGTGGCCGCAGGGCTTCTAGTTCCCACCTCCTCGGGCGCCCTGAATCCTCCCGCCTTTACTTCGCTGTGAGGCGCTTTGGCAAGGCAATTACCCTGAGTTTTCTTATCTAAGCAATGGAGAGGATCATGGTCCTGCCTAAAGTGCAGGGACCTTGCAAGTGTGGGGGCTGGGTAGACTGACCCGGCTAAGGCCTCAAGTTCTGGTCTGTGGCTCAAGCTAAGTCCCTGCTATGTGCAGAGTCCCAGCGCCATGCTGTGTGAGTGATTTAGTCTTCAATATCAGGAGGGGCTGTGGGTAAACTGGACAGATAGATAGAGCCAGCCCAGTGGGGAAGTAGGTTCAGAATATATTTATTGCAGTTTAGTGGCGGGACCCCCGAGAAGGGGACGGAACAATCAGACTCCAAGATGCCAGTGTTGGGGTGTGGGTAGACCAAGCCTGCAAAAAAACCAACAGCTCCCTGAGCTGGGATCCCAATAGGCACTCACATCCTCTGGCACTCTGGCCCCAGCTTCCTCGCCTGAGAATGGGTTCATGTGTCCTGCTCCCATATGGGAACATCTAGGTAGATGGGGAGTGGGGCGGGGGGGCTCAGGGTACAGTGAGAACAGTGATAGGGTTTTCCTCTTTCTGTCCCAAGTCAAGAACACTGACTTCTCAGGAACTGGCACAGCCTGTGTCCACACCAGGTGACTCAGAGACACTTCTGTGCCCCAAGAGTCATGGCTGGAGTGATGAATGACAGGGGTCTTGATTGTTCTTCATCTGTCACTTCCTCAACCAATGGGAGCTGCTGGTCCATCCACTGCCCACCCACCAGGGATCTGGGGATGGAGAAGGTCGAGGGCTGAGGAGAGTAGCCCTGGGTCTTTGCCGAACCTCCTGCCCACACACTGGGGGCTCCTGGACCTGGCTAAGGCCTGGCTCTTGGCTAGCATTTACACTCACACCAAGAGTTGCCCCAGAACGCAGCCTCTGTGCAGGTAGCTGTCCGCCTCCCCATTGCCCCTGGAATGGCATCTTCCAGGAGTGGGTCCTGGCCTGGCCTGGCTCTGAGACCTTCTTGGCCTAGGGTGCTCCTTCTTGACAGTCCGCTGGCAGGAAGGGCTGGTTCCAGGGATTTGGCCAGGATACTGGTTAGAGCTTTGTCCCAATCCACACTCTTTCCAGGAGCTGTGCCCCCAGGAAGGGGAAGCCCGCACATCATGGATAGGCCAAGAGGCTGGGGTCAAGAGGCATGTCTGGAACCAGCTTCAGTGCTCTTCCTAGGCCCTCAGCAAGTCCATATCCTTGAGCTGTACTCCTACTCTGCCTTCTCAGGGGGTGACTTGTCCAAGGGTGGCAGACTCAGAACACAGATGACCAAACCCCAACCCAGAATACTCAGTGGTGGTCCAGCAACCTTGCTTGGGGACTTTTGAAGGGTAAAAGCAGACAAAAGGCTAGACTGCGCAGGAGACAGACCAGGGGAGCATCAACCTGAACCAGAGGTGACAAGAGATGAGGGAGGAAGCAGTATAGACTAAGGCAGGGTCTGCACTGCCATCCCCACCTGATGCCGTGAAGGCACCCAGCGACTCCCCATTCACTGTTCTAGGGGGCCCACCTCCCACATATTACCCGACCTTCCTGTCCTGGGCAACCTGGTCAGAAAGTCAAAAATGTCTGTAAAATATCATATTTTAGCTTTCAAAGTCTTGAGAACTTTATATCATAGTCCATAATCTTTCTTGTTTGTTACCAGCTACTGAACTTATCTCCAAAACTTCCAGATAGATTTTCCCAGATCCTGTAATCGTCCTCACTTGTACCCCCAGCCCTGTCCCAGGCTGAGGAGTGGAGCTTTCAGGAATTGAATGAAATGGAAGGGCTTTGGCCTAAAATAAGACTCCACCTAAAATATGTTTTGGACAGCATCTGCTGGCCTCTGTGGACACCACCGGAGGTGAACTGGCCAGCCTGGAGGAGAAAGAGCCAGCTGGGGCAGGGCTGGGCAAGATATTGTGCATCTGGTGCCTGTTCTGAAAACCACCTCCTGTATCACATGAAAGCATGTTCTCCCTTTATCTCATTTGGTTCTCATGCCTGCTTTGCAAGATGGGACTTTGTATACCCATTTTACAGATGTAGAAACTGAGGCTGGAAGTTGAATGACGCTGCTACAAGTGGTGGACTCGGGTTTTGGAAACGGATTTGGGCTCATTTCCTAATCCTTTGCCCATCAGAAGTATACTGCTGGGCAAAACTGGGACCAGATTTATAATTCTTAATGGGGGAAGGCTAAGACTGAGCTCATCCAAGCAGGCTTTACCGAGCGCTCCACTCCACTATGGATGGGTGAACAGATAGAGAGAAATCTCCCCCATCTCCCACACTTCCACCCAGGGCTGTATGTACAGGGTGTCTTGTCCTGACTCAAGGACCTCAGCCAGCTCCCTCTAAACCCACACCCAAGGCAGGGACTTGGCTAGCTCCAGGAGAATGGGAGTCACCCCCGGTCTGCTGACTAGGCTACCCTGTCTTCCACTCTCTCCCTTTGACTCAAGTATCCAGCCCAGGTAGGTCTTTGTGAATCAGGCTCAAGTATGTTCAAGGACTCAGGAGTCTGGCGCTTCATGAACCCCTTCTCCTTAGGAGCCAGTCCCCGCCCATCCAGCCTGTCCAGGCTCCTCTCTGTGGTCTTCAGACCTGGAGGTGGCCAGGCTGCTCAGAGGATGGCCTTCTCCGGCACTCTGGCCCCTCCTCACCAAGACCCTGAGGAGGCAGAAGGTCACACAGGGGCTTGTCTGTGCCTCACCACTGCCCCAGTTTACAGAGGAGGAAACTGAAGACCCGAGGCTGCAACCAGCCCAGGGTCGGGTGCCCTATGTGCTCTGGGAAGCCACTCGGGCCAAGCGCTCAATCATGTTTAACAATTAGGTACTGAACAGCGTCGGGCACTGTTCTAGGTGCTGGACACACAATAGGGAGCAACGAGACAATATCCCTGTCCTGCTGGAGCTGACACTGCAGCATGGAAGTCAAAGGGCAAATGAGATAACCAGCTGGATGTTCAGCTGGCAGGGCAAAGATAAGTGTGCTCAGCTGAGAAAATGAAGGCAGGAGGGGGGATTCTAGATGGCACATGAGGCAGGAGTGGGTTGGGGTCCAGTTTTTTTGCCTTCCCTATGTGTCATGGGAGCCCCAGCAGGGCTTTGAGCAGAAGAGGGATGTTGTGACGAGATGGGAAGGACGGGGATAGGGCGCACAGTGGAACAGAGGCTGTGGGCAGCAGGAACAGAAGCAAGAAGCCTGGTCAGGAGGGTCCTTGAGTCACAGTGGCTCGGAGCAGAGTGGCAGCCGTGGAGGTACGAAGAGGAGGTTCGGTTCTGGGTGTGCCTGGTAGAGCTGAAGGAGCTGTGCTGAGGGAGGATGTGTGAGGACACAGGATGTGGGAAAAAGAGGGGAGGCAAGGGCGACACCCGCCCATCCAGCCCGTCCAGGCTCCTCTCTGTGGTCTTCAGACCTGGAGGTGGCCGGGCTGCTCAGGCTGGGTCCTGAGCAGTCTGGAGCACAGTTTGCCATTTATTGACCCGGGAAGACTGTGAGAGGAACAGGTTTGGGGGAAAGAGGGCTAAAAGTTAGGAATCCCGTTTTGAACGTGTGAAATGAGAGATGCCTATTTGTTGAGGAATCATTTGGATATACGGGTTTAGTTGAGCAGGGAGGTCCGTGCTAGGGATATAAATTTGGGAGTGGCCGGCAGAAGCTGGGGTACTGGCTGAGCTCTCCAAGGGAGTGGGTGTTGTAACAGGAAGATGCCCCAAGGCTAAGCCCTGGGGAACCTGCCCTCTAGGAGTTAGGAGAAATGGGAAGGAACCAGCAGAGAAGCTCAAGAAGCCCGTGAAATAGAGGGAGAACCAGGAGGCTGCCCCGTGAGAGGAAGGGGTCAGCTGGCCAGATGCTAATGACAAGGGAGGTGCGCACAGGCCAGGGCTGGACCGCTGGACCTGGTGAGACTCAGCCTGGAGACAGTGCACAGGCAAGGCTCACTAGACGAGGCCGGGCTGGGCTGAGCAAGCTGGCCATAGAGGGCTCCACACTTCTGCTCATCCCCCTCGCAAAAGGAAAGTGGGTTAGGCTGGACATCCATGCCGGCCAATTGGCAATTCCAGGCATGTCCTGGAAACATCCCCACTCACCTCCCTAGAGTTCTGCCAAGGCCTCAGCAGGCACTTTTGTCCCGCTGGACGGGTGCCTGACACATGCTCACTGTAAGGACATTCATGTGCTTAGACGTACAGGGTGACAGCAGGGCCCTCAAATTAGAGCCCTGGCTTCTGACCCCAGGGTATTGAGGTTCCATAGAAGTCAGGTCTCCAAAGACCAGATAGGGTGACCTGAGGTGTCTCTAAGGTGAATAACAATACTAACATCCATAGGCTCTTCCTGGGGCCCCAGTATGCCAGGTGGGGCGGGAGCATGCCTGCATCACTGCCTTGTCTCCCCATTTGACAGATAAGAAGGCTGATGCCTGACCTGTGGTGGCGCAGTGGATAAAGCGTTGACCTGGAAATGCTGAGGTTGCCGGTTCAAAACCCTGGGCTTGCCTGGTCAAGGCACATATGGGAGTTGATGCTTCTAGCTCCTCCCCCCTTCTCTCTCTCTGTCTCTCCTCTCTCTCTCTCTCTCTCTCTCTCTCTCTCTCTCTCTCTCTCTCTCCCTCTCCTCTCTAAAATGAATAAATGAAAATAAAATTAAATTTAAAAAACAAAAACAAAAACAAAAAAAAAGGCCGAGAGGTGAGGTGAAGTACCTTGTCCACAGCCCCCACGGGGGGGGGGGGGGGATCTGGGATTCAAACCCACATCTGGGAGATCTCAACTAGTAAGTGCCATTGCCCATGGCCCAGGGGCCTGAGGGCCTATCAGTGGGAACTTGGAGCTCTTTGGAGCAGTTTGTACCTTCCAGAGAATTTAGAGGCCAGAGGCCTCATGGATCACACTCTAATAGGAGATACTGGGACTCGTTGCCTAGAGCAAAGGAAGAAGGCCTGGCCCGTGGCCAGTCCCTGGTCAGGCCCAACAGGGCAGCGTGACCATGCTCCCCGAAAGAGTCAGGGATAGGCAAGGTGTGTGCAAGGCGACCCAGCCCTGTGCGTTCCCTGTCCTTTTGAAGGAGCTCAGGTATTTCAGCTCAGCAGACCCGACCCTCAGGATGGCAAATAAAGGAATCAATCACTTCCTGGCCATCCTCCAGATACCATGGCAATAGGGCAGGATCCTGGTTATAGGGGCCAATGTAGGGAATCAGGGCGAGCTTCCTGGGAGCGATGTTGCTTCAGGGAGGCCAGTGCGCTGGAGAGAGACCCACACAGCATGGGACAGGGGGCCGTGAGCAGACTATGTTTCCTTGGGCCCCAGGCAGGTGTACGAGACACATGCACCCTGCCCAGCAGTGCCTCTGCCAAAGTCAGTTTGGACCAACCCTCTGCTGCCCCCTCACCCAGTGGCTCTACAAGGAATAAGGAGAAACTGAGGCCCAGAAGGGCACCACTGGCCTGAGCCCACACAGACAACTCCTGAAAGTGTTTCTAGGGCTGCAGGATGGTGCCAGCAGCCTGACAGGACCTTCCTGCCCCCTCCCCAAGTCAGGCTGTGCGTTCCCCCCACACGCGCCAAGGACAGCTGGCTCCTTCCACCACTGTGACCTCCACGGTCCACCCCGGTGACCTCCATGGTCGGGCACTGCCTCCCAGAAATAGGTCAGTGCGCACCGCAGCAGCCAGGGGAACAATGGCCCTTTCTTCGTTCCTCCGAGGAGCCGGGTAAGCCCCATCAGCCCTAACATCTTAATGTGATAAAAACCACTCAGTGCAGGGTGGGGGAAGCGGGGCAGGAGGGTTGGAGGGGCTCCTCACATCCTTGCCCACCTGCCCAGGAGCTCTAGCCCCACCACGGACCTGTAGGGACCACAGGGCGGCCGTCTCATTGGGTGGATGGGAACACGAAGGCCTTGGCAACCACATTTCTCCAGACGGCCGGCCGTCAGTGAGACACCTGAGCAGGCACTCAGCAGTGCTTCCTGGTCCATCCCCTGGTCCCTGGTTCCTGTCCCTCCTCCTCTTCTTCCAGAGCAGGGTCCTCAAAGGGCTGATTCTGCTGGACCTAAACGTGAGGGCTCAGGCGGGAGGCCTGCGCCCGCCCCATGGCTGGGCAGCACCCCTGCAGCACCTCCTTACACTCGTTACCCCTTCCCCTCACCTCTGCTCTCATCCAAACTCTGGAGCTCCAGCCCTGTCTCTTCATCCCGTTCCCCCCCCACCACCACTTCTTGCTCTCTGCCGCTGGCCCAAGCCCACAGACCCTGCTGCTCCTTTCAGAGCCCACCCAGCCCACCCAGCACACATGGTGCGGTGTCGAGAAGAGCCCATGGACCTCCGCAGGGCTTTTTGCCACCTTCTAGCACAAACTTGCAGTACCCAGGCCCAGAAAGATGCCCCCAGGGACCTGAAACGTTAGCTGGCACAGGTGTTCCTTTGAGCCACATGGAGAGCAGTCCTTCACCGTAGCCTGAGGCCATGTGTCCAGCCCCTCCCCCAGATCCCACCATCCCAGTATTCAGCTACTGGACACAGGCTAGTGACTTGTCCCTTTTAGACCCCAGCCTCGAGGACAAGGTATCAGGTATGACTTTGCTGAGGGCTATGGCCATGAGGCCCTGCCAGGCTGAATTGTGGAGCGTGGTAGGGTCCCCACAGGGTGGGTGGCTTAGGGCTCTGGATGCCCCAGCCGCAATGCACCTTGCAAGGCCACCCAGCTTCTTACAAAGCCACCCAGCCCCCGCTGGCTTCCAACCTCACTGGATTTTGGCAAATCCCACTCCAGCAGGTCCTGAGAACATAGACTGCTACTGGGGAAAGCAAACTCAAAGGACTTTTAGAAACCCAGCAACCCACCCAGGCCCTGGGCCCCTACGGCAGATGAGGGAGGTTGCCCCTCTCCCACTGGGAGCAGGCTGAGGGCACAGCTTACCTCCGGGGTCTGGAGGACATTAATTCTCTCGTCCTTATCTGGATGTATTTAGGGCTCCGGGGATGTGACTGGAAAGCCAAGCGGGCATCGTGGCGGTCCAGACTGGAAATCTGTGTCGACCGGGGGTGGGGGTGGAGGGTGGCACCGTGGACAAGGGATGCATGCAGATTGGCAGCCACAGCTGTGTCCTCTTCCAGACCCGCCTGCGGCCTGGCAGGTGGAGCAGGCGGGCTCTGCCTGATGGACAGGCATACCCCTGCAGGGCCATGGTGGGTGGGGTGGTCTTGTTGAGGGGCTGAGCCTCAGATCCCAGGAGTGTTGTTTTTTATTCATGGCCTGTGGATTCTGGGACTGTGTCCTCTGGGGTAGGCCCTAGTGCAAATCGCCAGGGATGTGACCTGATTCGTTTACACAGATGAGACTTCCATCAGGACGCTGCCTCCACTTTGCCCTAACTGGCAGGGAGCTCAGGGCTCAGTGGACGTTCAGAGTCTTGCTTATCCTGGGAAACTGCTCTGCAGATTCTGGCTTGGCCCCTGAGCATGTCCCCCTGTTGCACTCCCAGACACTGGCAGGGAAGACCTTCCATGACCAGAGATTGCACTTGCACCCCAGCCTTGGAAGCCAGCCACCCCCTCTGCTCTCCTTCCCAGCCCCCTCCGGGAGGGCCGAATGGAGAGTGCTGCCCCCGTTCCATAGATGAGGAAATCGGCCCTTCACATCAAGGCTTTGGTGCCACTTTGGGCATTAGGCATTATTTCATCCATTAGTGTACTCAGCAGATGTGTACTGAGCACCTATTGTGTGCTGAGCAATTGAGATGAGCAAACACAGGTGAGGCTGCAGACAGTACACAGAGTCATGCAAACAAAAAGGCAGAATACATCTGGATACAACTGACAGCTTCCCTCATGGTATAAATAATGCCCTTGTACAGACGGGACTCGAGAGGTGGCCTGAGCCCGGAGAGATCCCCAGGTCTCCTGAGCCCCCACCTGGTCTGCGATGAGAGCAGCGACCTCTGCAACCAGTGGGCTATCCCAGGGGGAGAGGCAGTTCGTTCGTGTCCAGACCCCAGGCCGGGCCAAGAGTCCCGCTCCATTGCCCTCTCCATTCCTTGCATGATGGCTGCTGACCAACTCCTGGCCCTGAAAACACACCCCACTGGCTCTTGCCAGGTCCTGGGACATTTTCACAGTGCCAGGAGACGAGGTCTCTTCAGAGTCTGTGTCTGCAGCCTGGGTCCCGGGTCAGGGAGGAGTCCAGGAAGCAGGCAGGGGAGCTCCCCGACAGGGAAACGGGGGATGAAAGAAACAAAGTACAGGCCAAGGTCTGGGGAACCACAGAGCTGTGAAGCGGGAGGAGGAGCCCAAACCAGCACGGTCAGGGGGACTTCATAGGGGAGGGGCCACTTCCTGAGCCCCTCCATGAGGTTGGTCTTCAGTCAATGGGAAAGGGATAGAAAAATGTCCTGGTCAAGGTCTTGCTTTAGAAGGCCAGCTCTGGCCCGCAGGTTGGGAGTAGGACAGGTGGCTTGAGGTTGAGAAGAGTGGAGGCCTCAGGCTGGGGCAAGGGGCTGAGCCTGGGCCCTGTGGGAACGCACAGGAGGGGCCGCCACTCTGCCATCCCTCGCGTGGCTGAGCCTCCTTGCTTGAGCTTGCCTCTTACTCGTGGCAGTAAGGGGTGGGGGCGCAGAGAACTCAAAACAGGACCCCACCTCTGGCAGGGGAGGCTGGCTTAATGGACAGGTGCCACTCCTATACCAAGGGCTGGGGAAGGTAGATGATGAGCCCAGAGTGGGGTTGCAGGGTCTGAGGGACCCAGTGACAGCCGCAGGTCTCCAGGCCCTCCTTCCTCCTCCAGAGAGCAGCCTGGGTTCTCTTCCTCTCTGCAGCATCCAGAGGCCCGCAGAGAAGGCTGACGCCTCCCCATCTCCCCCGCAGGGAACATCATAGGCTCCGGCATCTTCATCTCCCCCAAGGGGGTCCTGGAGCACTCGGGCTCTGTGGGTCTAGCCCTCTTCGTCTGGGTCCTGGGCGGGGGCATCACCGCCCTGGGCTCCCTCTGCTATGCGGAGCTGGGAGTCGCCATCCCTAAGTCTGGCGGGGACTATGCTTACGTCAATGAGATCTTCGGGGGCCTGGCTGGGTAAGTGTGGGGCAGCAGCGGCTTGGCGGGCAGGGGGGAAATCTCTCCATAATAGACGGCCAGCTGGGCCGGGACCTGCATTTTCTCTTCTGCTTTTCACATCACAGACAGATCATGTAGGAAAGGTGTTGGAGCTGTTGGGCCACCTTCCAAGAATAGGGTGGGTGGGACCAATGCCCACATCACTCAAACTATACACTTCAGCCCCTTGACCTCTCTGTTTCCTTTTAAATAAAGCTGTCTCTAAGCCCCACTCCCCACTCAGTACTTCTGGATGGAGAGGCCCTTACTATCTGAAACCTCAAAGTAATGCTAGCATCCAGGTAAGGATAGCCTTGATTTTAGTAAGTCCATATGAGGGGAGTGAGAGGGCATGATATTCTTATCAAGTGACCTGCCAAGAGCTCTCCTTTAAATAGCTCCCAATACTCCTCTATTCAGTGAAAATTGGCTGAGCACCTACTGTGTGCTAAGGGCCAGGGGTGCCGTGATAAAAAGCCATGTCCCTGTCCTCACGTTGCTCACAGTGCAGAAGGGAATCCCTCAAATGTGATTGAAACCTAGAGGATCCCAGCGTTGAGGGTGTGGGTGAGAGCCAGTGGCCTAGCAGCCTACCACCTGGGGAAGGCGCCCAGGAAAAACCACGTTTGTGCCAAAGCCTGGAGGAACAGTGGTATTTTCTCGGCCGAAAAGTAAGGAGTTGGAGCAGGTACAGAGAGTGGTCCGGGCCAGCTTGTCAAATCCATGGGAGACAACAGAGCTTGGAGGGTGGGGCAGCCTCAGGGTGGAGGGGGATCAAAGCAATTGCAGCTGTCCCCCTGAGCCATGCTGAAGGTCTCAACAAAAGTACAGGAAGATTCCAGAATCAGACAGGAGCCTGGTCAGGGAGGAGGAGGAGCTGGTAGCCAGCATGGCACGAGCAGAGGTGGGTACAGTAGGAGTGGCACTTGCTCTCCCACTGGGGAGGCTCCCCAGGTGGCGATTCCCGGGATGGGGTGGGGCTTATTGGGGGGTTTGTGGCATATCTGGGGAAATGCTCAGTCAGGTCTTGGTGGGGGCGGGGTTTCTGGAGCTCAGAGAAAAAGTCTAGGCTGAAGTTCACAATGTTTGGGGACTTTAACGGGACTTTAGGTGTGGCCCTGACAGGGCATGCACACCCCTGGGTGCTGTCATCTGGGGTCAGGGTCCTCAAAGGGGCCTGGGACCTCAGGAAGCAGAGAATTGTGCTGAGTAGCTGGAAAGAAAACTGGAGAAGGTGGGAGGGAGGGGAGGGCCCAAGAACCTACCCCCGCTCAGCCTGGAGGCGCCCAGCGTTAAGGGTTTGCAGAAGGGAGCTCCTAGCTATGTGGGGGGTCACAGAGCTAGGCTGCCTCAGAAGCCAAGGGGCTGGGGGGAGGGTGCAAAACAAGGGGCAGGCCCTGGCCGGTTGGCTCAGTAGTAGAACGTCGGCCTGGTGTGCAGAAGTCCTGGGTTCGATTCCCGGCCAGGGCACGCAGGAGAGGCACCCATCTGCTTCTCCACCCCTCCCCCTCTCCTTCCTCTCTGTCTCTCTCTTCCCCTCCCGCAGCCAAGGCTCCATTGGAGCAAAAGATGGCCCGGGCGCTGGGGATGGCTCCTTGGCCTCTGCCCCAGGCGCTAGAGTGGCTCTGGTCGCAACAGAGCGACGCCCCGGAGGGGCAGAGCATCACCCCCTGGTGGGCGTGCCGGGTGGATCCCAGTTGGGCGCATGTGGGAGTCTATCTGACTGCCTCCCCATTTCCAGCTTCAGAAAAATACAAAAAAAAAAAACAAAAAAAAACAAGGGGTAGCCAGCAGGGCTACACAGCAAGGGTGAGGACCAAAAGGAGGCTACCAGAGGTTGATGGTGTCCCTCAATGAGGTGATCCCCACCCTAGAAAGCTGGACTAGGGGCTAGGACCACTCCCACGGACCGACCCCCCTGGATGCAGACAGAGCCCCCGGGAACAGGTAGGGCCTCACAGCCTTGAGCAGAAACCCCACTCCTACATGGCCACCCCGCAGAGGCACGATTAGGGAAGAAGGAACATAAATTACTCCCCACCCCTGGCCAGGGCTCTGCAAGGTCTGGTCCCTCAGGGGATGGCAGCTCAGAGTCTGTCATCTGCAGCCATCGGGCCTGCTAAGATCTGCAGCTGGACAAGACTCAGGGGATACTCTGCCCCCTTCCAGCGCTGGAAACAGCACCTGGCCGGGAGCTGCGTGGCCTTTAGAAAGGTGGTCAGTTCCCCAGGCAGTTCTCGACACCTGCCCCAGGGCAGCGCATAGCTGTTTCGCTGTGCTGAATGCAGTCTCTGTTGGAACCTGCCTCCCCGGACCAAAGCCAACCCCCAGTGTTCACACCAGCCCTCGGGTTCCAGGACCCGGGGTGCAGCCCCACTGCGCACAGCTGGGCATGCTCTGCCAGGAAGGCGATGGGATGCCCATGCCGCTTGGGGCCTCACTCGTTGCAGCTTCCTGCTACTCTGGAGCGCAGTCCTCATCATGTACCCCACCAGCCTGGCTGTCATCTCCATGACCTTCTCCAACTACGTGTTGCAGCCCGTGTTCCCCAACTGCATCCCCCCTGCTGCGGCCTCTCGCGTGCTCTCCATGGCCTGCCTGAGTGAGTGCCCGCCACGGGGCTGGGCTGGGCCTCTGCTGTCTGCCACGTGTGGGAGGACTGGGGACCCCTCCAGCTGCCAGCTCCGGAGAGGTCAGCCTCGGGGCGGGGCTTCTTGCACTGTGGCGCTGTGGAGTGTGCCCACCTCCTGCAGCTCAGGCTGGACTGGCTGTGCCCCCCTCCCCCGAGGGTCCCGCCCTCAGGCGCTCACCCACCTGGCCCCTTTCCTCCCCAGTGCTTCTCACGTGGGTGAACAGCTCCAGTGTGCGCTGGGCCACTCGCATCCAGGACATCTTCACCGGCGGGAAGCTCCTGGCCCTGTCACTCATCATCGGCATGGGCTTTGTCCAGATCTTGCAAGGTAGGGCCAGGGTGGGGCTGTGCCTAGGGCTGGGGAGATGGCGCTGACCCTTGACCTCTGAACTCCCAGGACACTTCGAGGAGCTGAGGCCCAGCAATGCCTTTGACTTCTGGATGACACCCTCCGTGGGTCACCTGGCCCTGGCCTTCCTGCAGGGCTCCTTTGCCTTCAGTGGCTGGAATTTCCTCAACTATGTCACCGAGGAGCTAGTTGATCCTCGAAAGTGAGTGGTGCACCAGGCTGGGCCCTGGGGGCGGGGGGCGGTGACAGGAGAGGCGGCCTCCCTGCGCAGGCCTGCCGTGTCACCTGTGACTCGGTCTGGTCATCTGCCTGACCATGCTACTGTCCCCCAGGAATGGCTGTGGGAAGATAGCTGGGATGCTTGTATTCCGGTCTGGTCATGTGTGGCTGTGGGCAAGTCACAGCCCCTTGTGGGCCTCAGAAACACTGAGTATCATTGTTCCGCTGTAAATGAATCCGGCTATTTGCATTTGGCCAAAAATTATATAATACATGTGTGCACAACATGGTCCCTGCAGATGAAGTCAGTGGCTCCATCTGATGCTTAGCCAAGGACCCCATAGTGAGCAGTTCCAGCTGGGGCTGGGCCGGTAGGGTAGGGAGTCCCACGGGCATCCTAGGTCTATGGACTGAGTTCTCAGAGCACTTCTGGAATTTCCAAGGCTGATTTTGGCTGTATGCAGTCTTCTCTTTACATGTAAATAGATATTAGACTCACCTCTTAGGGTATGATGTAGCCCCTCCCCCATCTGCCTTTCCTCCCACCAGCCTGTGCCTAGGCTGGGGTTAGGGGTTAGGGGGTCGGGGGTGTGAGACAGACAGCAGTGCTGCCCCCTTCCCTGCCCCCAAAGCCCCATCAGACACAGGAGGTGGAGACCACACTGCTTCTGTTGCTGGTCCCTAGTGCCCCTCTTCATGCCTGGGCCCTGCCCACAGCCCCCAGAGGGCCGACACTGATACGTTCCACCCCTGTGCCGCCAGGAACCTACCTCGAGCCATCTTCATCTCCATCCCGCTGGTGACCTTCGTGTACACCTTCACCAACATCGCCTACTTCACTGCCATGTCCCCCCAGGAGCTGCTGGCCTCTAACGCAGTGGCCGTGGTGAGTGGGGCCCCGCTTGGTCCGCAGCCCTGCCCCGCCCCCGCCGGCCTCATGCGATGCCTCTCTCCTGTGCTCTCTCAGACCTTCGGGGAGAAGCTGCTGGGCTACTTTTCTTGGGTCATGCCTGTCTCCGTGGCACTTTCCACTTTCGGAGGGATCAATGGCTACCTGTTCACCTCCTCCAGGTGACTGGCCTGGGGAGGGGGAGGTCCAGGTGAGGCAAGGTAGGAACCCTGGCCTGTGAGCCGTGCTGGGGCCCAAAGGAAGAGAACGCCTGTCAGGTGGGCCCCCCTGAAGCTGAGACGATGAACTCCCCCGTAATAGATGTCTGATCCCAACTCTGAGAAACAAAAAGCAAGAGGGAGGCAGGCTAGAGGGGGACAAGGACTGCCAGTGGGGCTGCTGGGGCCTGGAGCAGGGGGTGAGAGGTGACAGCACAAGAGGGACATCAGGGCTAGCGCTGAAGTCCAGGATCTGGCCAGAAGGGAGGCCCAAGGCCAGGCTCACAACCCCCACCCATCTCTGTCTAGGCTGTGCTTCTCTGGAGCCCGAGAAGGGCACCTGCCCAGCCTGCTGGCCATGATCCACGTCAGACACTGTACCCCTATCCCTGCCCTCCTCGTCTGCGTAAGTTGGGGGACCCAGGCTGGTAGGGCAGAGAGCCCAAGCCACCCAGCCATGTGGGTAGTGGCAGGGATGAGCTCTGGCCCTGGTGGGCAGCCCATGGAGGGAGTGGGGAAGGCCAGGGCTCACCGACCTCCTGGCCTGAGCCCTCAGGCCCCGGACAGCCCTCAGGGCTGACAGGAGGCAGGTGAGAGGCCAGCCCTCAGCTCCGTCCTCTCCCAGTGCGGGGCCACGGCGGTTATCATGCTTGTGGGAGACACGTACACGCTCATCAACTATGTGTCCTTCATCAACTACCTCTGCTATGGCGTCACTATCCTGGGCCTGCTCGTGCTGCGCTGGAGGCGGCCTGCGCTCCACAGGCCCATCAAGGTGAGGCCTGGGGGTGGGCGTGCCGAGAGCTAGCCAAGCTTCACCCGTTTGGGCATCAGTGGCAGGTGATGACAGCGAAGGGGATTCCAGCTTTCACCAGGGCCTTGTGGGCACTGACCTATTCAGTCCTCTTATCAACCCCATGAGGTGGGTGCTCTGAATACTCCCAGTTTACCGACAGGATAATGAGGCTAAGATACTCACTCGTGGTGCACAGGGTTCCAGGAGCCCACACCAAAACAGAAGACCCTAAATGAACTAAAAGAAAATTCCTCCTGTTTGCATATAAATCCTTGAGCTGGAGAAGGGTTCAGTGCCTGAAATGTGACAGACCAAAAAATAACTGACCTTCAGCCAAGTGCAAGTCACAAGTCCACATACAATCGCTGTGTGGAGCTCAGACCTGCTGACGCTTTGACGAATCTGCAACAGTTTGGCCAGCTGGACATCCATGAATGGGCTTCCAGCAGGCTGGGCTGCTGCCAGAAGGGGGCCAGCTCCCAGAAAAGGGCAGAAAGTGCCAGGCCCCCAGGGTGGTGGGGCAGGAGGGGGGGGGGTCCTGTGCCCTTGTTGCACTACTCACTCTCTCCAGGTGAACCTCCTTGTCCCTGCCACATACTTGGTCTTCTGGGCATTCCTGCTGGTCTTCAGCTTCATCTCAGAGCCCATGGTGTGTGGGGTCGGCGTCATCATCATCCTCACCGGGGTGCCCATTTTCTTCCTGGGAGTGTTCTGGAGAAGCAAACCAAAGTGTGTGCACAGACTCACGGGTGAGCCAGGCAGCCTCTCCCAGGTACTGGGGCCGGAGATGGGACCCACTGAGGGGCTCGCCCATGAGCGGGGTCTCCCAGCAGCTGCACTGGCAACACAGAGCCTAACCACCACCAAATGTCTCCCCACTATGTGGCCCAAGTGTCTGAGACCCACCACCAAAGGGGCAGCTCCTTGAGGACCCCTGTCCCACGGGGTCAGACCCCAAGGTCCATCTGTCTGTCTGTCTGTTCTCAGAGTCAATGACACGCTGGGGGCAGGAGCTGTGTTTCGTGGTCTATCCCCAGGGCGCCCCCGAGGAAGAGGAAAATGGCCCCTGCCAACCCTCTCCGCTGCCCACCTCGGACAAGCCCTTGAAGACACAATGAGACACTTGTGGAGCCTGAAGCAGCTATCTCTGTTTACATGTTGTTTATTGAGGAGGTGTTTTGCAAAAAAAAAAAAAAAAAAAGTTGTTTTTCCTGAAGAAAAAAAGAAAAAAAATCCAACTCTGAGAGGCCTGTGACAAGGAAGCCCTACAATGTGGACTGGGCTCCCTGGCGCACTGCCCTGCTAGCCTTTCCTGAAAAGATCTATGAATAAAACAGGGCTGGTGGAACATGTCTCAGGTGAGTGCCGGGGGGCCCGGCTCTGGGGCACCTGTGGAGCTGGCGGGGGACGGTGGCAGGCTCTGGAGGACGTCCTCGGCATGGGGGACTCTGGTGCTTGAGCCGGGCTCTCCCATTCTGGGACTGCAGCTGGGTCCGCAGCCACCCCTGCCCCAGAGGGACACTGAGTATTGGGAAGTGGCTGGTGTGCCCCTCCCCAGGCCCAGCAGGACAGGCTGAGTCTCAGCCCCTGGAGAGAGTCCAGGGATTCCCACCAGAATTGCTTTTCTTGCCATAAATTCCCATGGAGGGAGTGTCAGGATTTCAGAGCTCATGGCCTCATCTTAGTTTACAGGTTAAGGAAACTGAGGCCCTGAGACAGAATGGGCTGGATTTGGCCAGTCAGTTTGTGCCTCAGCCTCTGTCCCCTAAGAAAGCTTCTAGCATTATCTCCCAGGGCCTCAGGGCCTGCAAGAAACCCACAGGATTCCTCTACCCTGTGTCCACATTTTCAGTGCCCCAGTGCCCAGGAAAATGACCCTCTCAGCTAGAGGGCGAAGGGAAATATCACGAGCTTGGCCAGGCCCGTGCTGACACCACAGGCATGATGAGGGTAGAAGCCTCTGAGCCCGCTCCTCCAGGGTCTGTGGGGAGGAGGGAGGAGGGCTCAGAGCCCACCACAGACAGGTCCACGGCCACGGTCAGTCCAGGCACAGCTCCGGCACCCCCCCCCCCCCGTGAGTGAAGTGAGAAGCCACAGGCAACACCCCAGAGCACTCTGCCCTGGACCTCCTGCTTCTCTGGAAACGGGTCCCCAGAATGGAGAGGGGGAAGTGGAAGTGAGACTCCAGAGGCACCACTCCGCTCTCCTCCCCACTGAAGCCCACAGCTCCGCCTCAGTGCCCACCCCGGTGGGGCACGCTGAATGTGGCGGGCTGGCGGGCTGGCTTCTGTGGGCCGCATGGCAAGAAAGAAGGACGCAGAGGCAGGGTAGAAATGACTGTATATTCCCTGGTTACAAAGCGGGGCTGTGGCAGTCACCAGCGCGTCCAGTGGGTCAGCAGACCAGCAGGGCCTCGTCGTCACTGACTTCCAACGTTGGGGAGCAGGGGGGTGGAGGGCTTCGGC
Source organism: Saccopteryx leptura (assembly GCF_036850995.1). Classification (NCBI taxonomy): domain Eukaryota; kingdom Metazoa; phylum Chordata; class Mammalia; order Chiroptera; family Emballonuridae; genus Saccopteryx; species Saccopteryx leptura. The sequence continues at coordinate 37,645,607 of NC_089511.1, forward strand.
AGACACCCAGTGGCTCTGGTGGGTGGGGGCCTAGGGTGATGCTGGCAGTGGGGGCTGGGTGTTGGGGGTCCTGGGCCAAGCAGGACTCCCGAGGCATGTCCACAGGGGCTAGGCTGTCCCCCAGAGTGTCTCCGCAGGCCCTTCCGTCCCTGTCCATTGGACTGTGCTCTGGGTCCGGCAGGCCTGAAGAGGGCAGCACAGAAGGTTCCACCTCCGGGGCATGGCTGGGGGGGCTGGGGGGTCCATCTGCAGGTGCCCCCGGGCTGCCCATGTCCATAAGGGGTGCTGGGGGGTCCAGGGCGGCCCCTGGTGCAGGCTGGAGGAGCCCGTCACCCAACACTGTCTGTGAGGTACGCGCCGCAGTCAGCAGTGGGATCTGTCCGCGCGGCGCCCGAGGCCGATGAAAGAGCCGGTTCCACAGGCGACCCAGCCGGCGGCGAGAGGGTCCTCGGCGGGAGGCGTGCCGGCGCATCTGTCGCCGCATGGCCGTGCGAAGGTTCTGGAGCACGGAGGCCTGGAGGGTGGGGCGGCGGCTGAGGGGACAGAGGTCAGCACGACCCCCAAGGGACCCGAGACCCCAAAAGATCAACTTGTCCCCCACCTCTGGCCATGGCCCCCCTGTCACCTTCCCCAGGCCTCACCTTCTGCCTCCCTCTACCCAACCTTGCCTCAGCATGCTCTAAAGTCCATCTGGGAGCTGGGGACCTGTAGGGTCTCATGCCCTCTGGAGCTCACCTGGGATGCACTGTAGACAGGAAAGTCCTCCACAGGTGGAATGAGGCCCTGTGCAATGAGCTGCCCGTAGGACGGGGGTGCCTCCCGCTGCACAAACTCAGCCTCTAGGCGTGTCATCTGGGTTTCGAAGGCCCTGGAAACGATGGGCAGAAGAGCAGCATAGCAGGGCTGGCCAGGACCCCACACTTCTCACCTCCCATGGGACCCTGTGCAAGAGCTCACAGCAGGATGTGGGCCCTGCCACTCCCTCCAGACATCCTGAAATGCCTGAACCCTGGAAGCACACGAGAAGTGCCACGTGGATGGCCCGCGCCCCAATTCACAAACCCACAGCTGCAGAAACAGTGAACCCAGAGCCTCTCTCCAGAGAAATGAAGAAACCGAGGCCCCTAGCCTGCCACCCCAGGCATGGGCAGCAGCGAGCCACCACCGCCCACCTGTACTCCTGTGTGCGCAGGGAGTAGAGCTTGAAGGCGCAGCCCAAGGCGATGACGAGCAGCAGGCCACAGACCAGGCTGCCGATGAGGGCGGCAGTGATGACCTTTCGGGGCACAGCCGCCAGGCAGCCGTGCTCATCGCTGCCGTCCTGGCAGTCCTCCTGGCCGTCGCAGCGCCACGTCTCAAAGATGCACAGGTTGGTGCCGCAGTGGAAAGTGCCGGGCTGGCAGGAGAAACAGTTCTTCTCGTCGGCACCATCTGGGCAGCTCTTCTGGTTGTTGCAGCGATCGGCAGGCGTGTAGCACTGGCCGCTGCCACCCTCGCAGGGGTACTGATCGGGCGGGCAGGCGGGGCAGCCCTGTTCGTCTCGGCCACTGGCGCAGTGCCACAAGCCATCGCAGCGCTGTGGCTCCGTGAAGCAGCCCTGCTCTGCCGCGTCCCCCATGTCGCCCTCACTGCTGCTCCCACACGGCTGCTCCCACGGGAGGCAGTATCCCTTCACCTGGTAGGTGGCATTGAAGCCATGGCCGGCGCTGCGGGCACGGGCATGGTAGGACACAGTGAGGCGGCCCTGGGCGGCCTCGAGGCTCACAGGCCGGTGGTTGCTCCGGTAGGACAGCGTCTGCAGCAGGCGATCCCCGTGCTCACCCAGGCCTTCGTACACCTGCACATAGTCGTCATAGCCCAGCCGCAGCTCCAGCTGTAACAGCACACGTCGCGGGTCTTGTGTGTCCACTAGCCACGTGCAGTGAAGGTCCGAGGGCCCTCGGGCTCCACCATACAGGTCTGGGGAGGCAAAGGAGCCATAGAAGCTGCCCAGCCGCCGACCACATGTCAGGTCAGGGCAGCCAGACTCATCAGAACCGTCGCCGCAGTCCTGCGTGCCATCGCAGCGCCGCTCCACGGGCAGGCAGCGGGTGGAGCGGGCCCCGCTGCAGGGGAAGGTGCCCCCGGGGCACAAGGTACCAGGTGGCTCAAAGGAAGGTAGTGAGCAGTTGCCCTCATCGGAGCCATCGCCACACTCATCCATGGTGTTGCACTGCCATGGGCCCGGCAGGCACTTGCCATTGTCACAGTGGAACTCATCTGCCTGGCAGGACGCCTGGCCCAGCTTCCCTGTGAGATAAAGAACAGAGAGGAAGACATTCGGGGGAGACCAGAGCCTCCCTCCAGCGCTGGGCCTGAGGCCAGGAGTGGGCAGGGTGGTTTCCCCTTCCCATCTTCTGCAGGAGACATGGAAAAGAGCCCCTGGCCTCTCCACAGCCATCTGAGGGACAAAGACCCGTGGAATGTCAGGGTGAGCTAATTCCCTGACCTGAGAGGAAAGAGGGAGCTTGGGACAAGGGGTGAGCCCCCATGCTAGCCAAGTCTTTGAAGTGGAGGCAGTGACCTAGAGGCAGCAACATGACCAATCCCAGCCCCACCACTGTGATCAGACTGACGAGATTCCCGGGGAGACCCTGCAGGAAGCGGGCAGGTGGGGGGCACTGCTCTGGCCCCGGGCGCCCGTGTGGTGTTCTGAGTACTCTCTGCTGCCCTGCTGATGCTGTCACCTCGGATGTATGAGAGACGGAAGCCCTGGGCCTGGCCAGAGCTGGAGGCGTCAGAGTGGAAGAAGATCCAGACATGGTCCCGGGCAGAGATGAAGGCAGGCGGGATGGCTGAGCCGCAGAACCGAAAGGCCTCCTGGCGGGGCGGGACCGCTGGGCCCAGCATGACCCAGTCCAGGGAGCACTGGTGGGACTCCTCCACGTCAAAGTTGCGGAAGCTGCAGGGTGGACAGGACCGCAGACCTCGGTAGGCAGGCCGGGCCCATGTGGCCGAAGACCAGCAGGGAACAATCAGGCCTGAGCTTAGAACAAGGATGGCCAGCCCCGCCCCACCCCCCTTCTCCTCCACCCCCAGAACCCAGAGCTCTGAGGGCAGCTCCAAGAAGCATCGGGACAACTGAACAGCACCCACCACATCAGCCCCTGCAGCTCTCAGGAGGCCTTGTCAGCACACACAGCACCTCCACCCCAGAGCCAGCGTGGAGGCCCGGACTGGGCCCCGTCCTGGGCAAGTCCCTCCTGTGACACTCTCCCAAGTGGGGAAACCCACGGGTCCAGATCCCAGCCAGACTTGGTCTGCTAGGACAGCCCTTATACAAACTCACAGGCCTGTGCACTGTTGGGGGGGAGCGTGCCCACGGGGCTGGCCTAGGCTGGGGCTCGGTGACAGCTTGTCACCTGTGTGGAATATACTAGCCCTGGACCCCTGGTCCAGGCTGTGGGATGAGCAGGCCTCGGGGCCTGGAGTCTTTGAAGAGAGTGTACCTGAGAACCATGGCCCTGTGACCCTGGGAAAGCAGACACAGACATCAGGACAGACAGACCCTGATCGTGTTCATCACATCCTACGCTTTGGAGCTATGGAGTAACTGGGAGCCTTCTGGGCACTGGCATTTCGGAGAGTGACTCCCTAGCCAAATATCCCCACGGCCACCCAGGCCAGGGTTCCAGCCTCAGTCCCACCACCTGGTCACCTCACCCCATTTCCCTCTGCACGTCTCTGCAGCCGGAGCACGTGGGCTCCTTCCTGGTTCACTCCCTGCTGAGACTGCCCTGAGGACCCGAGGGAAACCCTGTTCTGGGACCCATGCCAGCCTAGCCTCAAGCCACCCCTGCAAGACAGAGAAGACACCTCTGCCGCCTCAGAGAGAGCTGGACCATGCCCACCAGCTCCCTGGGCTCCCCTCCCTGCAGGCCCGAAATGACTGACAGCCCCCATGGCCCCTGAGGGAAGCTCAGGGCAAGACGAGGCCCAGCTCCATGTAGCCAGCACAGAGGCCCACAGAGATCTGGGGAACTGGGCACACTCACATGCTCACACATGCTCACAGCAACTCATAGCCTTTCAGCTCACACATGTTCACACCTGGACTCTCACCCATGGACTTGTACATACACACCTGCTCACACAGGGTCTCCAAACTTGCTCAGACATGTGCTCATACATTCATACATGTCCGTTATACCTTCTCAGATGTGAGTTCATATACATACACAAGCACACATGTGTGCTTACACACATATACACTCATCTGCTTATGCCTGTACTCTCCATATATGTACATATGTACTCACACAATACATACTTGCATGCGCCCTGCATTTCTGCCCACATGTGCACACATGCACCATCACACATAATCACTCACGCACACACATGCACACACTTAGCACATGCAGACCCACAGAGATTCCCTCAGACACCCCTAGGACCTCTATACCTGACGGTGATCATGTCCCCACGGTCACCCTGGATGTACCAGCTGCAGTTGGTGCCCGGGGGGTAGTTGAGGGGCCAGGCCGGGCTGTAGATGACACCACGCCGTTCTGTGTGCTGCTCCAGTTTCCCGCTGCAGGCAGCTGGCAGGATAGGAGACAGAAAGTGCTGGCCTCACCTTTGGGTAGGGAGTGGGACAGCAGGAGGCACTGGAGCCCCCCATGGCTTGAGCACAGACCTTTCCAAGGTGGGATAAAGGACAGCCAAGAGCGGGAATGGCCAAGGGCAGGGTCACTTAAGACTTCGTGGACGTGGTGTATATGGCGGAGCAAAGAGCCCCACATAGACTCAGCAGCTGTTGCCCCCAACCCTACCCTGTGCACCAAGCCTAGGTCTTCCCTTCCTGGCAGGGCTGGGAGCAAGCCCACCAACTCCCCTTGGTGCCCTCGAGGCGCAGCCTCTTGGCCTTGGTACCTCAGTTCAGTTAATAATTCTGTGCCCCCAGGTCTGCCTGGCCTCCCAGGAGCTTGACTGATACCAACCTCAGCCCAAGAGAGGAGCAGCTTTGCTCACCCAACACAGATATGAATACCTACTATGTGCCAAACACAGTGCTGGGCATGTTGAGTAAGACAGGCAAACACCCTGCTCTGTCAAACACACAGGCTGCTGGGGGGCAGGGAGATGGGTCAGGCTAACTTCACGCAGATCCTGAGTGGAGTGAGGATAATAAAACGGGCCTGAAGGACGGGGCCAACGTCCAGATGGGGCTGGAAATGCAGGCTGGGTCTGCTCACACCTTGTGTGGAGTTTGGGTTTTATCCTGAGTATGAGTGGGCAGCCCCTGGAGGTAGAGCTCATAACCAGATGAGGAAACTGAGGCTTAGGGAGAATAAGTGACCAGCCCTTGACCACACAGCCAGTAGCAAGTGGCAGTCAGAATCCACCCTATTTCTCTGGTAGGCTCAGCTCTCACTGCTTTGCCTGTGCCAACATATTTATGAAGTGTCAAGTGTATGCTGTATTAGGGACTGGTGCAGAGTGTCACACCTGCCAACAGGAGGGGCCACCAAGCCAGCCCATGGGCTCACTGTACCCACTCCCTTCTACATGCCTTCTACTCCCCAGCTGAAGGCACAAAGACGGCCCTGGTGTGCCCTGGCCTTCCCGGGACCAGGCAAGGCCCCTGCAGTTGGCTGCCCCCACCCCTGACTGCTCCTTCAACCCTTCCCCACACTGCTTCATTGGATCCTCCCAACACCCTGTGGCAAAGGCAGGGCCCACTAGACAGACAGAAAACCAGCTCAGGGAGACGAATGATGACCTGAGTCCAGAGACTGACCTCCTTGCTCTCCCACCGCCTGGCCCCTTCCACTGTTGCCCTGGAAGCAGGGTCTCTCTGCTGGCTCTCAACAGAACTCTTTGGGGCCCCAAACAACACAGCTGCACAAAAGAGAGTGAAAGCCCTCCAGCTACCTCTCACGCTCTTACGACAAGGACAAAGTTCATCACAGTGGCACCAGGCCTTCACCTCTTTTGCCTCATCCCCCCTGTAACCCATCTATCTCTCCACTCACCCCTCCTGTGGCACCTCCCATGGAGAGAGACGCTGCCCTGCAGCCCCCGCAGGGTGCTCCCCCCACCTGTTGGCCCACGCACTCCTACGGGCTCGGGCAGCAGCCCCCTCCTCAGGGCCCCTCCCCTCGCCGCACAGCACCTGCCATAGCAGCAGTTTCCCTTTGAGTGGTTCTGGTTCTGGCTCAACACTATGTCTCCAGGACCCCACACAGGGCCTGACACACAGTAGGTGCTCAATAAATAGGTACCAATGAGTGACGTGGTCAGTCCAAGTAGCAGCTTAGCATTTAGAGGCATGAAACCCCTTCTGTGACTGTGGAGGTCTGGAGCGGCAATACTGTGACTACCAGGAAATCAAAAACCCCCATTCAACAGCTCATAAAACATTCAAAGGACTAGAAGGGAAACACCACCCCTGGACCTTAAAGCAAGGCTGACCATGCTCGGTTTGCCGGCAGAGCCTCAACAGTCCCAGGTCAGAGAGGTGCCAGCCAGGCCTCTTCACTTGGCACTCACGGGTGGCCTGGGAGGCCAGTCTCTCCGACCTTCAGATTTCTCGCCCATAAAATGGGAGCGATGCACTCTGGTCGCAAGCAGGGAGAGGAAGGACTGAACCCAGAATGACCTGGCCGCTCCCTCCGACAGGTGAGGCACAACTTTGTGGACCTCACAGGGGCCCTGCCTGCTGGCTGGGGGATGCCCAGGGATGCCCGGGGAGGTGAGGGGCTATGCAAACCAGAACTTCTCTGGAGGGCGCTGGTAGGAATTCACAGGCAGGAAGGGCCCAGGCTGCCAGAGCGCATCTCCCCCACACGGAGTCTCTGAATCATGTTAAACTGAAGCACCAGGCCTCTGAGGCAGGTGGCTGCAGCCGGTCAGGCTGGGAAGCACTGTATCCCCAGCACCCGGGACAGGCTCTGGGGAAAGCACGCCCTGTCAATACCTGCTGTGGCCCGGAAGCCTCCCCTAGAAATGGAACTCTCACAGAGGCCAGGTTTCCCATCCCCGCTGGCCAGGGAAGGCCCAGCCTGCATGCCTTTCACTCTCTGGCCAGAACACTTCTCCCTCCAGGACTTACGTCTGGCCCTCTTCCCGAGGTCAGGAGGCCTGTCTCTCAGACCACCAGCCACATCAGAAGCAGCTGACTGGGCAGCTGCCAGCCCAGCTCTGCCTCTGAACAAAGCCCTGACGACACATCCCCCCAACCAGCCTCACTACCGAGGGCCCCCCAAGGCTGCCCCGGAAATTCCCACGTCCATGGCAGCAATGCCACTCGGTTACTGCCTGCTCCTCCCCAAGGGGGCCACAAAGGCCATGGTTTCTGTAGCTGTCAGCCCGGCCCCCACAGAGTGGCCCATGCAGAGTGGATGTGGAGCAAGAGGGAGGCTGGGGTCAGAGCAGGAACCTGGGAGCTCTGGCTGGACGCCTCTGGCTGGGGCCTGGGGGTTATCACCAGCTCCGACAACCAGCCCCAGGCCCCGCTGTGAGAGCAGGCTTCCCCCACCCAAAACACTGACCCAGGATCCAAGCACGTGGGGGAGACAGGGGCTGCGAGTTCAGTCCCCGGGCCTCTGCTTGTCCATCAGTAAAATGGGGTCAGTGGGTGCTCTTCTCTGAGGGTGGTGGGAAATCTGAGCAGAGTGACCGTCTCTGGGCAAATATTCACGTGATAAGGTGAGTAGGGGGCTACACTCACATGGGAGCTGAGGGTCGTGACAGTGTGTGATGATGGGCGGGCAGTGAGGGGGCTGGGGGGCTGTGTGTTTGGGGAGACACGGCTGCAGGGTAGAGGGTGTTGGAAGTGTTCGGGAGGCACTGAGAGGGCTGGGCAAGCTGTAACTGAAGGGGACCTGTGCTCACCTGGACGGGAAATCTCCTCAGCCCTCGTGGAAAAGTGGCCTGCTCAAGTGGGCAAGGGATGACCGAGCATTTTTAGACCAGTGAGCAGCGCTGTTTTCTGGTCCAACGAGTCATCAAATACTCTTGAGAGGGCCTAGTGAGGCACAATTTGCGGATCCAGTTTTGAGAGGCGATCAATACCCCAGACAACCTGCCTGGTGTCAGCAGACGACAGGGAGCTGGGAGCTCCATCCCAGAAACTCAGGGAAGCGGCCAGGTGAGCGGAGAACAGACCCCACCCAAGCCACCCCCAGGTCACGGTGGGCGCAGAGTGGAGCCAAGAGTCCCAGGTGCAGGAGGGATTAGTCAGGGCCGGACAGCAGGGGCTGAGGCCCTCAGGGTGGCCCCGCCAGGTCCCCCGGAGTATGAGCCCCGCGAGGGCTAGGAAGCGGAGGGGGAACAGTTGTGGTCCAGGATCCTCACAGCAGGGGCCACAGGGAAAACCCTGAACACGCAGAGCCATGGAGCCTTGGGTGGGGGTAGAGGGGGCGCCTCAGGCAGCCAGAAGCTGTCTCTTAGCAGTACTAGAGGGGTCAAGGCTGGATTCCAGAAGAGCTAGGGCCCAGACCACCGTCTGTGACCACACGGACTGTACACAGCTCAGGACACCAGGGACACCATACACAGGCACCATGATGTGAACAATGGCCTCTGAGTTAGGCCATGTGGACCCTGCTGCAGCCTGAGGTCTTGATAGCTAAGAACACCCAAACGTGTGGCCCTGGATGGCTGTCCTTCTCTCTCTGGCTCTGGGGGTGAACCTCATCTCTGGAGCATCACTCTTCTAAACCTGGGGCACATGCATGTGGCAGACATGTCAACTCCCCACACCAGCAAGAGAGCTGGCTGGAGACTCACTTTTTTTTTTTTTTTTGTATTTTTCTGAAGTGAGAAGAGGGGAGGCAAAGAGACAGACTTCCGCATGCGCCCAACCGGGATCCACCCGGCATGCCCACCAGGGGGCGATGCTCTGCCCATCTGGGGCATTGCTCTGTTGCAACGTGCCATCTAACGCCTGAGGTAGAGGCCACAGAGCCATCCTCAGTGCCCGGGCAAACTTTGCTCCAATGGAGCCTTGGCTGCAGGAGAGGAAGAGAGAGACAGAGAGGAAGGAGAGGGGGAGGGGTGGAGAAGCAGATGGGCGCTTCTGTGTGCCCTGGCTGGAAATTGAACCCGAGACTTCCACACGCCGGGCCAACGCTCTACCGCAGCGCCAACCGGCCAGGGCTGGGGACTCACTTTTTTTTTAAAGATTTTTATTTATTCATTATAGAGAGGAGAGAGAGAGAGAGAGAGAGAGAGAGAAGGGAGGAGGAGCAGGAAGCATCAACTCCCATATGTTCCTTGACCAGGCAAGCCCAGGGTTTTGAACCAGCAACCTCAGCGTTTCCAGGTTGACGCTTTATCCACTGCGCCACCACAGGTCAGGCAGGACTCACATTTTTAAGACCTGCCACCCCTGTCTTGCTCCCTCACGGCCAACTGGTCTTCTCCTGGAATTGTGTGGGGAGACTGGCAGCTTGCTGTGGGGGCCAGGATGCCAGGCAGGCCTGGGGCTGGCTCAGTGCTGAGCAAGGCAGGGCCCTGGGCCAGCAGAGGAGGCAGAGGAGGCAGGCTGCAGGGAGCTGGAGTGGTGTGCAAGGAGAATCGGGGGGGGGGGGGGCTGAGAGGCCATGTCTGTGAGACAGCTTCTCTGGCCCGTTGGCCGCCCCTTCCCAGTGACCTTGGCTAGCAAAGACGCCTCTCTTTGAGCCAGCCTCACTGAGCTTCTACTATGAGCTGGGCCCTGAGAAGTACTAGAAGTCCAAGGTAGCTCCTTCCCCTTAATGCAGCACAACAGACAGCAAATAAATTAGCAGCACCCCTACCCCCACGCCCAGACCAGGGACTACACATTCTTCCAGCTTCCTGAGGCCCTTCCCAGATGTCTCCTGGGCACCAAGGGTCATGAGGACCTAGAGTTATGCATTTGCCAACCCCTGGAAGCCCCCTCAGCAAAGAGAAAATGCCCCGATGGCCTGGGCCACCCTTCCTGGGCCACCCTTCCTGCTCCTGGCAGTCTTTACTGCACTTGGCACTAGGCACAAGCAGAGATGGCCAGTGGATGGACAGACCCACTCTGACAGGCAAGAGGCGAGGGCACAGCTCCAGCTGTGTCTTCTCAGATTCTGTATGTCTATTTGGCACCCACTAATCACAGGGCCAAACTATTGGTCAAAGTGTTACCTCTCTCTTGCTGTCAGTTTGTCTAGAACCTGCTTTTTCCCAGGAGGGCTAATCAAACCTGAACGCCCATCCACCATCTCACCTAACTCACACACCAAGCCAATATTTCCCCTGCCCTAGGCTGTCCTAGGGCTGAAATGATTCAATCCAGCTAATCCTAAACTGCTTCCCTTGCTCTGCCTTGACTCTCCTATGGAAACTCCAATTGATGCTCTGGCCCAGGTCTTCCCTACATTGCTGCATCAAACCTCACCAAACAGGTGGCCCTGCATGGTGTGACCAGTTTCCCTTTCTCTCAAAACACAGAAGTAACAACTTCTGTCAATGGCATTGGCCCCTCCATATCATCACTCAGTCACACCTTTACAAATTAAATTTCAGTTATGATTTTAAAACAGGCAGATCCCCTTGGGGGACCCCACAGCCTACACAAAGAACAATCTGTCCACTGTAGCAGGCTCATCACAGTTTGCTAGTGGTATTAAGCCACCATGTGTCAACACTACGCTGAGCATCTTGCCTCACTTGCTCCTTCAACCCTGTAACAGGCTTTGAAATAGGTCCTAGTATTGCACTCATTTTCTAGAAGAGGAAACTGAGACTCAGGGCAGTTTAAGCCTGCCCAGGCCAAACAGTTCCTCTGGGGTGCAGAAAAGATGCACAAGGACTGACCACAGGTGGAGCCAGGACCCCGAAGGCCTGTCCTCAGAGCTCACTAAACCAGGAGGCAGGGAAGAGGGGAGGTAAGAGAGAGGCATCTTACTCACCTAAATCAGGAACTGCGCTGCTGAGCTGGCCAGTGAGAACAATGTTCACTGTGAGAAACACAAAGAGGGTCCAGTGAGGGGGCGGGTGGCTCTTGGGACTGGCCCAGGCACCTGCCTTGGGCCGGCAGCAGCCCTTTTGGGTGCAAAAAACAACATAGCCCAAACTCCAGGCTGGTTTTCTCTCGCAGGGCAAAGCCTAGAGCACTGCCACAGAGTCCCAGCCACCAGCTCGGGCCTGCTGGAACTGCAGAGGGTCTCAGCACCCACCTGCACGCCAACAACAGGAGAGAGCAGTATGCAAGCCTGGCTGCACCAGACCCCTCCTGCCACTCCCCACTCCTGGGAATGCTAACTCACTTGGGAGGGGGTGCGTTGCTGTCTCCTCTCCAGATTGAGAAGCTCAGGCCTGGACCACCCATCAGAGAGAGGCCCAGGCTCAGCCTGGGCAGAGGCCTGTCTGTCAAAGGGGTTCCTGCCACCTTGAAGGGCTGCTTCCCTTTGAGGAGACCTTGCCCGCCACCTCGTCCACTGGAGGCCAGGGAGGGAGGGAAGTTGTTCTGATTACCCCATTTTACAGGGGTGCATGGTAGCCAACTTCAAGGATGTCCTCACTGTGCCACACTAATCTTGAGAAGGGAAGCAAAGAATTCTCCTGCCAGCCACCCCCTCAAATAGCCACCTCCTGGGGTTTGTTCTTTGCTTCATGTATTGCTTTTCTGCACGGGAACCAGAGGAAGATATGGGCAAACCCAATTTTCCAGGCGTTCAGAGTGCCCCTTCCCCAAAGATCAAGTGAGCCAAGGAAGGCAGAGGGCATCCCTGGAAGGGAGAGCCCCAATCTGGTGAGGAAGCAGGGGCAACCGTCCCCTCGCAGGACACCCAGCTCTGGGCCACATCTGGACAGGGAGAGCCTTGGGAAGCTAAAGGGCCTGTCCTTCTGCCTTGCTCACCAGGGAAGCCCACCCAGCAGCTCAGAGTCCAGAGCATAAGACCACCAAGAGATGGGGAGTCAGCACTTCGGGGTCACAGCCCTAACTGAGACCAGCTCAAACAACAAAGGCAGGTGCCTTCCCTCCAAACACCGAGTTCCCTGATTCTTGGGGGGAAAGGGGTTCATGAAGCTTAAAACCTTCCAACTTCTTTTTTACTTTGTCATTCCAGTGGCTTCAGCAAACCTATGGGGTTACAGCACCTTCCTCAATGACCCCTTACTCAGATAATGGCCTCCCTCCTTTATCATGGTAAATAAAGAAGCCATGTGCATTAAGGATTTAACTCTCCTTTTCTCCCCAAAACAGGGCCCTAGAAAGGTGGACAGAAAAATTTCTGAGCAGGGTAGGAGCCCTCCTGTCCAGGTGCCTGACCTAGACAGGTCCCCCAGCCCTCCCCAGACATACCACACTGGGTTGAACAGGCCACCCCTGGGTCTGAGAAGACCCGATAGGGAGATGGGGCATTCTAGAAGCCTCCTTCTGCCTGGCATCCTGAGTCCAGGCTCCAGCCAGCACCCGCCCCCACCCTGACTCTGGACAGAAAACGGAGACTTCTTCAGGGGACAGCCAGCCTCGCCTTCGTCCGCAGCTCCGGAGGCCCGACTGCCACCGCCGCCAGGCTAAGCGCAGCCCCGTGGGCCGGAAAGCCGCTGCCTGCGCACCCGGCCGCCTGCGCACACGGGCCGCCCTGCGCACTGTTCACCGCGCTCGGATCCGCTATTCCGAGCCCGGCGGGAGCCGGGGCTCGGCGGCCGTAGTTGCCCACCCAGGCCTACGACCCCAGCAGGCCTGAAGCTCCCCCAGTGCCGGCTCCGGAAGCCCGGGTCCTGTCAGAGCGTGGCGCGGATCTACGAGACGGGGGCCGGTACTCCCGAGCCTGCGCGGCCCACTCACCCAAGCAGACGACGGCCAGCTGCGCCCGGGCGCCGGGCGCCCCCTCTGGCCCCGCGGCCACCCTCTGCTCCATGCCGGGGCCGGCCGCCCGCGGGCGCTGCCTCCTGCCCCCGGATCCCGCTACGACTCCTGCTCGGGCTCAGGCTCTGACTCCCGCAGCGGTTGCGGGCCTGGTGCGGATGGCGTCTCGGTGGCGTCTTTGTGAGGCAGCGATGGAGGCCCGCAGCGCGCGGGGCCACATCGGCCACGGCGTCACGGGCCCCGCGGGGGTTCAGCGGCGGCCGCCAGGGAAGACCCCCGCCCGCCGCTGCCCCCGCACCCCGGGCGCCCAGCCGCAGCTGGCCTGTGCCCGGGGCCCCCCGGCGTGCCCATGCCCCGCGCCGTGCCGCGCAGCTCGCCTGGGCCCGGCGCCCCCGGGGCCGCCTTGCACTGCGCCTAGCCCGCCCGGTCGGTGCCGCCGGTGGTGGGTCCGTGGGTCTGTGGTTCCTCCCGCCCGGCCCTTCGCCCGCCCGGAGCTTGGAGGCCGCGCCGCGCCAGCCACGTGACGCGCCCGCCGAGCCGCAGTGGCGCTGGCAAGGCGGGAGGAGGAAGCGGGGGCGTGCGGGGGGCGCGCGCCCCGCCTCGGGTGCTGGACAGCTCCGCGCAGGCTACTCTGTTCAGTTCGCGCCTGGCGCTCAGGGTGGGCTTTTCAGGGTGGGCTTTTCAGCCGGAGTCAGCGCTTGCCTGGCCTCCTGGCCTCCTGGTGGTGGAGAAGGCCAGGTCTCTCTCCGGTGCCCAGTGGTGCTGAGCGCAGGGAAGGGAGGGCTGGTAGAAGGTGACAGCTAGAGAAAAGGGCTAGACAGGGCTGCTTGAGGGACCTGAGGGCAGGAAAACATGGATAGCACAGGTTCCTGCCCCTCTGTCCTGAACCCCTCGTTTGCCACAGCCCAAGGAAACATGTCACATCCCTGAGATGAATTTCTCTGTGCACGGCAAGAGCTGTAAGGGGATATTGTTGGCCACTCTAAGAGGTTCTGGAAAGAACCCCTCGGAGGGGCCTCTGAGTCCACCCAGTAATTCCGACTGACACTGGGAAATGGTGAGAAGGCCTGCTTTTCTGGATTAGGGCCACCATCTAAGAAGAGGCAGAAACCTGGAGAGACATAAAGAAGGGTTGAGGAGGCCATTTAGGGTCAAACTGGGCAGCCTTCCTTCCTTGAGATTGATGCGAAATCAGAGGTGCCCAAAGGTTCTCTGGCATGGAGGGTAGGGCCCCAACCATCCTCAGCTGAAGCTCAGGACCCCTCTACATCCCCTCTCCCCCAGCTTTGATCATAGCCAGTTAAGAGAGAAGGTAGAGAGAAACTGGCAATGTTAGTAAAAGTTATAGACCGAATAATTCGCTTTCACTGTGCAGTCCAACGGGATTTTAATTTTAAAACTTGGGGCTGGGAACCTGGCTTGTTGTGGCACAATGGATAAAGCGTCAACCTGAAATGCTGAGGTTGCCAGTTTGAACCCCTGGGTTTTGCCTGGTCAAAAGTACATACAACAAGCAATAAATGAATAACCAAAGTGAAACAACTGTGAGTTGATACTTCTCATTTCTTCCCGCTCCCCCCACACCCTGTAAAGTCAATAAATAAAATCTTAAAAACAAAAAACAAAAAAAAACCCAAACAAGTAGTTGGAGGGGAAGCAGCTTTTAGTTTTGTTTTTCTTGTTCCCTCTCTTGTAATTCCTTTGGTGATTTTTCCAAACAGACCTCTTCTTGGGCTATGCATTAAAGGATTTAAGAATCAAATAAGATAAACAACTCATTTATGGTAGAGATCACTGGCCTGCCTTAATTTGGTTTCAGAATTTCCTCAGACCGCTCCCTGCCCATGTAATGGGCACTCGTGCAGGGCAGAATGTTTGGCTGAAGTATAGGCACTGGCAGGGAGGGTCTGCAACTTTATTTTCACGTCAATGTATGTAATGTGTTATGTAAAGAAGTCGGGTTTGAGATCAGTGCCATAGGAAGCCCTATTTAAGAGGCTGAGGGAAAGGAAAAATAGGAGCCTCTATAAACAATCATCAGAATATCCTCTCATATTTTGAACCAAATGGAAAAGTTTAATTAAAGCTCTACAATCATAAAACATGACTATATTAAAGCTCTAAGTTACCCAATCTGCTCATACCTCATTGTTAACCCTCATAAAGCCAAACAGCAGGGGACAGCCAATTTACCTGGGAACCTTGGGCTCATTAGAAACAACTGTTCCCATTGTGCAACAGTGTAGGGTCATAAAACAAACAACACCTATCTTCATTTAAACATTTGCTCCTTTGCTCATTATGGATATTTTGCATTTATTTTTATTTTTTTAAACATTATTTTTCCACTGGTAGTGCTTTCATGGGTCTGTCGGTTTTTCGGCCTGGCTGGGGTTTTTAGCACAAATTTAAACCCTGCCCACATTGAGACTTTGACAGCTGACACGTCATTTCTGGTTCAGTCCCACGGTGGTCTAGTGCCCTCTAGAGGCTGCCGCCACAGGCTGGGATTTCGCTGGGAGTCCTCAGGGTAGCCCTGGCCCAGTCCCCTCTGATAACCCATTTCACCATTTCTAGAACAGTTCCTGGCAGCCAAGTCTCTGCTGCAAGACTCGACATCCTAGCTGCGATCACCTGGCACCGTCCGCCTCTGCAACTTTTTAACAAACATGCGTACTGGCATGAACTGTACTCAAGGAATTTCTGTCCCTCACAGCCCATGATCTTCCAACTAGTGGAGAATTTAGTACTGAAAGATGGTGATGCAAATAATAGACCCAGAGAACACGCAGACTGGCTGGGACAGATGAGGGAGAAGTGGGGCGGAGCGGCGCAGACACCAATCAGGACCCTTATGGTGGGAGGCTGGCGTTTCTACTTAGGAAGAAGCAAAGATGCTGTCACTCATGTTTGTCCCTTGAGATGCAGACTGTGGGCCATTGAGCCATTCTGCAGTCTCTTCCAGCAGTGAGGAGAAGACAGCAAGCAGAAGGGAGAGGGAAGGAGCACAGAGGTATCCCACATAAATCCTTGTCCAAAACAATGGTCACTGCCATTACCCACTCACTGGCTGCATGCCCTAAGGGTGTCAAAGGACGTAGAAGAAGCCACTGTCCCTGGAGAATTTCCCTACCCCCCCTCCACCATTTACCTACATACAAATGCAAACTTAAGCCCTCTCTCATCCAACTCATTGCTGGACACTACATAGAGGATACTGAGTTAGATGAGAATTATATTTCTTGATTTCAAACAGGTAAAATTTATTGTAGGGTCTACGGTCAAAAGTGGCTTTGGCCAGTAAAACTAAAACAAGGTCCTACCACCACCTGGTCCGGGTTTAGTGCAGGTGCTTACCAGGAAGGCAAACCCTTTACTGTCCCACCTGAACTCGAGAACAGACACCTCCCGCAGTCTGTGCCTTCCCTGCTGTACCCAGCTTGGTGCATGGCCATATCACTTATTGACTCAATAACCTCTGCTCCAACGCTCCTACACCATCCATCACTAAGTCTTGATAGTTAATCCCCACATGCCTCTCAAATCTGCCCGCTTCCCTTCATCACCATGGCCACCTCCAGGTCCCAGCCCCCATCTCCTCTCTCTTGGACCTCTACAGAAGCCTCCCACATGGTCACCTGTCTCTCAATCAACAGCTCATATTATTCACATGCAAAGTGAATCATGCCCCCTGCAGAAAATGCTCCAGAACAAACTTCAAAGTTTTTAACCTGAGTTTTGTGATCCTATGGGGCTAGCCCTGCCTATAAAGCCCTCCTCTTCACCCAACTCCTTCTGTCCCCAGGAAATTTCCACTCTTCCCAGGGCTGATTCCCACTCTTCCTCTGTTTTGCCAGGACAACAGTCAAGAAGGCAGAGCAGACTGCGTTTGGAGAGCTGTGGCAGCCTCAGGAGCAGCCCTTCCAGTGTGTGGATGTACGAACAGACGCCCTGGAGAGAAACACCCAAGGCCAGCTACTCAGTCGAGCTAATGGTGAGAGGACAGTTCTGTCTGTAACTGTGATCCAGTTTCTCCTTGGGCAGAACTGTCGCGAACCAGCATGACTAGTAATTCCAGGTCCTGAGTGGGAATGGCGCAGAATTAAGAAAATATGCTTAAAGAATTAAAGAATGGGTTCGGAGGGCTCTACAATTGCTGCTGGCAAGAAGAGAGCATGCCCAAAAACCGCACTTGCTTTATTTATAGAGCAAAGTGAGCCATTAGCAAATCAGTGAGATCTCTGAACACGTTTCCAAGGCAACTCAAGAATTTTTACCAAGTGCAAAAAACCTCCACCATACATAACATCTTAACTTCACAAAACAGGATAGAAGAGGCCCTGGCCGGTTGGCTCAGCGGTAGAGCGTCGGCCTGGCGTGCAGGGGACCCAGGTTCGATTCCCGGCCAGGGCACATAGGAGAAGCGCCCATTTGCTTCTCCACCCCCTCCCGCAGCCAAGGCTCCATTGGAGCAAAGATGGCCCGGGCGCTGGGGATGGCTCCTTGGCCTCTGCCCCAGGCGCTAGAGTGGCTCTGGTCACGGCAGAGCGACGCCCGGGAGGGGCAGAGCATCACCCCCTGGTGGGCAGAGCGTAGCCCCTGGTGGGCGTGCCGGGTGGATCCCAGTCGGGCACATGCGGGAGTCTGTCTGACTGTCTCTCCCCGTTTCCAGCTTCAGAAAAATACAGGGAAAAACAAAAACAAACAAACAAAAAAAAACCCAGGATAGAAGAAACTTGCCTCCAGTCTTTCCAGGGGACATGAGGGATAGGATGAGTATCAGCTAACATGGATATGTGGGGAAGGACTTAGCCTTTTGCAACCTAATCAGGCAAGTGAGGTGGGGGGTTGGGCAGACTGTCAGCTTACAGCCAGTTCCCCACACCTCTGTCCCCCCAAAATCTAAACTGCAAAAACCCTGTTGGTTTTTTGGTCCCCAACACAGAACCCTGCCTTAGGTGCTTTATAAAATTCCTTTGGATCCCAGCAGGTGAGCCTCACAAGACAGTGTCTTCTAAAAGCCTATTTTTCCCTCATATACATTAAAATTCATGTTTCCCAAATTATGTTTGAAAATCTCAGTCATTTAGGTAGGAACAAACATAAAAACCTGTAACTAGGGAATTTGTGAATGGCAGCTAACGTACAACTTTGAAATAAGATGGTGGGAGGACAGAAAAGGAGGTAAGAAGAGAAAAATAGCTTTAGAGAAAGGGAATTAAGGTTTATTTGAATTAAAAATACTAAAAATATCAAAACCACAATAAGCTACCACTTACATCCATTAGAATGGTTATCAGAAAGAAAGAGAGCGAAAGAAGAAAAGTAACAAGCGTTAGCAAGAACGTGGAAAAGGTAGGACCCTTGCACATTGCTGATAAGGAATGTAAAGTGGTGCAGCTGCTATGGAAATAGTTTGGCAGTTTCTCAAAAGATTAAACATAGAACTACCATATGACTCAACAATTCCACGTTTGGATATACACCCAAAAGAACTGAAAGCAGAAACTTCAGGGAATGCTTCCACACTTGTGTTCATAGCAGCAGTATTCACAGTAGCCAAGAGGTGGAAGATCAATGGAAAAACAAACATAGTATGATATATCCGTACAATGTAATATTATTCAATCTTAAAAAGGGAGGACATTCTGACACATGCTATAACA
Source organism: Saccopteryx leptura (assembly GCF_036850995.1). Lineage (NCBI taxonomy): Eukaryota > Metazoa > Chordata > Mammalia > Chiroptera > Emballonuridae > Saccopteryx > Saccopteryx leptura. The sequence goes on from NC_089511.1 coordinate 37,664,090, forward strand.
TAAATGAACTTTGAGGACATTATGCTAAGTGAAATAAGCCAGTTACAAAAGGACAAATACTGTATGATGATTCCCCTTCTATGTGGTACTTAGGGTACTCAAATTCACAGAGACAGAAATTAAAAGGGTGGTCACCAGGGGCTAGAGGGAGGGGCGGTTGGGGAGTTCATGTTTAACAGCTAGAGAGTTTCAGTTCGGAGGACAAAAAGAGTTCTGCACAGATGGTGGTGATGGTTGCACAACTATGTGAATGTACTTAATGCCACTGAACCACACTTTAAAATAGTTGAAATGGTAAATTTTATGTTATATGTATTTTACCACAATAAAAAATACACTAAAAATAAACCAGTAAAATTCAGGGTTGTCATATTTCCACCTGAGCTCTGAGGGATGGGGCAGCCAGTCCGGGTTGCTGCTTTGGGTTTAGTGTGACTTCCTAGTAGCTCTGCCTTCCTGGAGCCCTGTTCTTTGGGGAAGAGGGACAAGGCATGATGCCCAGAGCTTGCTCCACCCAGTGAGAAGCCCAGACACCCCGCCACCATTCTCCCCCCCCCCCATCCCGCCCCACCCACTGATCCAGCTCTGCCACATCTGCAAGTACGTCTGTGGTGATGGCCTGAGGGTGGCCGTGCACATCTAGCCATAGACGCTCTCCAAGCCATTGCTGCTTCTCACAACTTTAATAGACCAGTAGCAGTAAAATCATTTCCCCTTCAGTATCGAGCAGTAATTTTAAAATTATTGGCCTGAAACAGTGATAGTAAGTATGTCGTAAAAACACCATTCAAAAAAAAGAAAAAGGCTTCTATTGCAATAAAAACGCTAGCACCGGGTCATCCCTTGGTTTACATAACCCTCTTCACAGTAATTTTAGATGATGAGTGCAGTTCCAATTTTCAATCAAAAAGCTGCCCTCAGCCTTGCCGAAGCACTCACATGTGCCCTGAAACAATAATCATTCGCGTATCGATTTGAGGGGGAAATCAATCCAATTCAGTCCACCTCAGTAAATTATTAATGGAGCAAAAACGCATCAGAAGCCCGAGGTGGGTTAAAAAATAAGGTTTGTTCCTTAACCCTGTTGCTGCCACAGAAGTAAAAGCCCGAGTCCGGAGACACGAGGGATCCGGGAGAGCCAAGGCTGGAGCACGGTCGGGACGGCTCGGGACGGGCTCGGGACGGGCTCGGGACGGGCTCGGGACGGCTCGGGACGGGCTCGGGACGGCTCGGGAGGGCCCTCACATGCCACGGAGCACGCGTGGGAGGTGAAAGCAGCCTGCGGAGGTGGCCCTTGGCGAGGCGGTCTGTCCCCGTTAGAGCTCCCAAGGCTCTCTGGAGACAGAGGGTGGTGGGGGCAGAGTGTCACAGTGTCAGCCACTCACCAGGGCTCTTCCTCCAGTATAGTGGACAGCAAACTCTATATTATGGACTTAATGATTGTACCTAAATAAACTCGTTTTTATTGTATTTAAAGAAATTTTATATCATTACTTTGAATGTAAATCCAGATGTCTAGGCATCAAGAGATAATCATAAATAGGTAAACATGACCAAAAAAAAAAAAAACCAAACACTGTATATTTTGTTGCCTGAATATCTCTCTCTCTCCTCTCTCTTTCTCTCTCTCTCTCTCAGTTAGTCTCCACCGGGGACGTTTAAAAAGCAGTCTAGCATTCAAGGCTCACCGGCATCCAAACAGAGAATGTCTCCTCAATCGCATGAGAAACACTAGAGGAGAATTGAAGAGAGAATAATGTCCTTGTGTTGCGCTCAGTGGCATTCCCTGCAGGATGTGACAGCCCTGACCCAGATCGCCAGGGCTCCTGGAAGTCACCCGAGCGTCCCACAGCAGGAAGGCCCTCCTCACGGTAAAAACCGAGACTCCAGACCAGCCTGAGGATGCTTCCACAAAGCTCCCCCACCCACTCCCCACGGGGGCAGGTGTTTTAACCTTTAAGAGCCTTGGCTTCCTCATCTGTAAGTAGGGGCACAACAGCACCTACATCACTGGGTCATGATAAGAACAAAAAGCATTAATACCTGTAAGGCACTTACAACAGTCCCTGGCATAGAGTAAGCACTCGGTCAATGCCAGTCATTCTCCAACTGCCCCTCCTGGGAAACTCTCATTCAGTCTTTATTATTTATTTATTTATTTATTTTTAAAGATTTTATTTATTCATTCTAGAAGGAAGACAGAGAGAGAGAGAAGGGGGGAGGAGCAGGAAGCATCAACTCCCATATGTGCCTTGACCAGGCAAGCCCAGGGTTTCGAACCGGCAACCTCAGCATTTCCAGGTCGCTGCTTTATCCACTGCGCCACCACAGGCCAGGCTCATTCAGTCTTTAGAACCCAGGTCAGACGTCCTCTCTCTGGGCCTCCCAGGGGGAGATAATACTTCCTCTCTCCTCAGTGCTCCTTCTGTACCTTGAACAGGCTTCTGGGGCTGCACACATCTTCCTCTCGTGTGTGATTTATAGGCTCATGTCCATGGCTGTCTGTGTCCTTAGGCTGTAAGGCCCTTCCCAGAGGGTCACCATGCCTCTTCCATCCCCGCCAAGCAGAGCACCTCTGCTCACACCACAGAGTAGCTGGTCAGCCAGCATTTACCGACTGGGGTTAAAGCAGACGACAGCATGGCTCGAGCTGTCTACAGAAACGCTGCTCTTTGGCCGTGTCTCAAACCTCTCGTTCCATAAATCACGGCCTGTAGGACAGGTGTGCCACCCAATGTCTCTTGGAATCAGGCAGCACCACCAGGGAATCCTTCCCTCCCTATCCCAGCCTAGGTCCAACCTGCATGCTTCCTCCTTCATATTTATACTTTTATTTTACTAGATACTATGTGCCTATGACCAATGTATCATATTGTTTTGTGTGTTTTAAACTTTTACATAAGTGGTAACGTATTGCTTCTATCCTCTAACAACCTGCTTTGTTCACCCAACATTCTGTCTTCAAGATTCAGTCACGTGGACATTGGAGATCTAGTTTAGCCACCTGGCAACCTGAAAATACATGATTCCCAGGCCACACTTCCCACATGCTGCTCCCAGCCAGAGGTGGCGCGTGACCCTGCCACTAATGCCAGTCACCACTGTGAGATGTGGGACTCCTTCCACGAGCAATTTTGATACAAGGACGCCCCGACAGCCTGGCCAAATCTTCCTTGAAACTGTGCTGCCCTATGAACCTCTTTCTACCCACCCCTCCTTGGCTGCGACCTCAGGAGACACTCTGCATCAGAGGCACCCAGTTAGGCAAAGTCCTGATCCACAGAAAACATGAGATAATACAAATTGGTTTTTAAGCCACAGAGCTTTTTGGTAATTTGTCATGCAGCAATAGATAACTCATACCGTGTCCAAATGCATTCATAGACATCTATCTAATTTCCCTGCCCCAGAGCTACCGGTGGACCCTGTGTCCTGGCCTTCATCTTCTCTGGGCTCATTTTCATCCTTGCTCAGCCTCAGAGTCTGCTGGGGACAGCATCATCACCAAGCTGGGCACACCTGTCAGATCTCAACTCCACAGTGCCCCCACAGTCATTATCTTTCCCTCTTCCCTTCCTTCCTTCCTTCCTTCCTTCCCATCTTCCTTCCATTCTTTTTTCTATCCTCCCTCCCTTCTTCTCTCCCTTCTTCCCTCCCCCCTTCCTTCTGTCCTTCCTTCCTTCCTTCTTTCCTTCTTTCCTTCCTTCTTTCTTTTCTTCCTTCCTTCCCACCTTCCTTCCATCCTTCTGTCCTTCCTTCCTTCTTTCCAACCTTCCTTCCATCCTTCTTTCCATCCTTTCCTAACTTCCTTCCTTCCTTCCTCTGCCTTTCCTTCCTTCTTTCCTTCCTTCTGTCCTTCCTTACTTCCTTATTTTCTTTCTTTCCTCACTCCTTTCTCTCTTTCCCCCTTTCTTTCAATTCTCCAAATATATTTGAACCTTCATTATCCACCTGGCAACGTTTGAGACTTAGTAATACAGCAGCAGAAGAGAGGACCAGGATCCTTCTTGGAGATTGTTATGGGATGAGTTGTGTCCTCACTCCCAATACCTCAGAATGTGACTGTATTTGGAGATAGGGTCTTTAGAGGTTATTAGGTTAGACTGAGGCCATTAGGAAGGGCCCCAATCGGATCTGACTCGTGTCTCTGTAGGAAGAGGAAATTTGGGTAGAGAAGTGTGAGCACAGAGAGGAAAATGCCACATGAGGACATTAACAAGAAGGCAGTCATCATCTTCAAGCCAAGGAGAGAGGTCTCAAGAAATTAAACCGCCCTGGCCGGTTGGCTCAGCGGTAGAGCGTTGGCCTAGCGTGCGGAGGACCCGGGTTCGATTCCCAGCCAGGGCACACAGGAGAAGCGCCCATTTGCTTCTCCACCCCTCCGCCGCGCTTTCCTCTCTGTCTCTCTCTTCCCCTCCCACAGCCAAGGCTCCATTGGAGCAAAGATGGCCCGGGCGCTGGGGATGGCTCTGTGGCCTCTGCCTCAGGCGCTAGAGTGGCTCTGGTCACAACATGGCGACGCCCAGGATGGGCAGAGCATCGCCCCCTGGTGGGCAGAGCGTCGCCCCTGGTGGGCGTGCCGGGTGGATCCCGGTCGGGCGCATGCGGGAGTCTGTCTGACTGTCTCTCCCTGTTTCCAGCTTCAGAAAAATGAAAGAAAAAAAAAAAAAGAAATTAAACCTGCTGACACCGTGATCTTGGACTTCTGTGAAAGAACACGTTGTCATTGTTTAGGCCTCCATCTGTGGTATTTTGTTATGGCAGCTGTACCTAACTGATACAAGGACTAAGGGAGACATGACTCTAAACATGGAGGTAAGGAAGGAAGCACAACACCTCAGGTGAAGGTAACTGCACTAGAGAAAATAAAACACAGATCAGGACGGAGGGAATCTCGGGTGGCCTGGCAGAAGGATGCAGCAGGGTGGCCAAAGACTATACACGGGGCAGGGAACAGCTTGAAAAAACTGGTCTTGGTCGGTTGGGTCAGTGGTAGAGCATTGGCCAGGTGCGTGGATGTCCCTGGTTCAATTCCCGGTCAGAGCACACAGGAGAAGAAACCGTCAGCTTCTCCATTCCTCTCTATCTTCCCCTCCCACAGCCATGGATCCATTGCTTCAAATGCAAAGGCCCCAGGCGCTGTGGATGGCTCCTGGAGCCTCTGCCACAGGTGCTAAAAATAGCTCAGTTGCAAGCATGTCCCCAGATGGGCAGAGCATCTGCCCCAGGCAGAGGTTGCTGGGTGGAGACTGGTCGGGGTGCCTGCAGGAATCTCCTGTCCTCTCACCTGAAGAAGGAGGAGGAGGATGAGGAGGAGGAGGAGGAGGAGGAGGAGGAAGAGAAAGAGAAGAAGAAAAGAAGAAGAGGAAGAAGGAGGAGGAAGAGAGGAGGAGAAGAAGAAGAGGAGGAGGAAGAAGAAAAGAAGAAGAGGAAGAAGGAGGAGGAGAAGGAGGAAGAGGAAGAGAAGAAGAAGAGGAAGAAGAAGGAGGAGGAGGAGGAGAAGAAGAGGAAGAAGAAGGAGGAGGAGGAGGAGGAGGAAGAAGAGGAATAGAAGAAGAAAAGAAGAGGAAGAAGGAGGAGGAGGAGCAGGAGGAGGAGAAGAAGGAGAGGAAGAAAATAATTGCACTTAAGGAAAATCTGTCAAATGACAACAGCTAAGGAAAGGTGTGGGGCAGGTTCCAGGTCTGCATAGTAACATTTTTAAATTTTAAATGGAAATAAAGGTATTCAATGAATCCACAGCTCACTAAAAAGATAAATAAATAAAATATGCATAACATAAAATTTACCATTTCAAACACTTTCAGTGGCATTAAGGACAGTCACACTGTTGTGCAGCTATTGCCACCATCCATCTTCAGAACTTTCTCATCTTCCCAAACAGAAGTTCTGTCACTAAACACAAACCCCCCTTCTCGCCTCTCCCAGCCCCTGGTAACCACCAATCTGTCATATATTCTGTTTCTGTGGGCCTGACTCATCCAAGTACCTCACATAAGTGGAATCCTGTAGTATTTGTCCTTTTGTGACTGGCCAAACTACTTTTATAAACACACACATACAGATTTTTTTTACAGAAATGGAGCCATAATAAGCAAGAGTTGTAACTTTATTTGGCAATATATGTCTCCACATTCACATACGAAGTTCTACACCCTAATTCTGAGCACTTCTCCCACACTCCAGGGAGTGTCAGACGTGTCACCTGCCTAATGCATCCCTGCTGCCGGGCACTAGGTTGTTTCTAGTCTCTCTCATGAACAGTCTTTAGTAAATGACCTCAGTCTTCAAACTCACAAAGGGATGCAGCCGGGTCTTTAAGATTAGTGTCTTGGGAGTCTGGTTTCTGAGCCTCAAGGAGCGTTTTTATATATTTTTTTACATGGCTAGAGAGAAAATACTCATGGCTTCAATCTGCATTTATTAGATCGAACAGCTTTTCATGTGTATTAGCCACTTTCCTTTCTTCCTTTGTGAATTGCCTATTTCTATGTTCTGCAATATTTTTAAGGAAAAAAAAGATATTCAGAAATAAAGAGGTACACATACTACCCTCAGGAACAAGGCAAAAATTAAATTGTGCCCCTTAATCCTCTCAGAAGGGCACATGTGTCAACAGAAAGAACGTGCTTTGAACTTCCTCCTTTAGCAAGTTTCCAGGAATTTTTCCCAATATGTGAGTCATATTAGCATCACAGCAGCTGAAGTAATCAGGATGAAACTTTCTAGGTCACCATCCAGCTCCTAAATCTCAGATAACAAAGAAAATAGCAAGTTATTGAGTATTGGAAATACAAATCTACATTTTCCAAGTAACTGAGAGAAAGCTCAACTTACCATCATTTCTGGCACCTAGTGAACTGTGTGCCGGCAGGAGGTCACCAAGATCTTGGAGCTTGAATCCCTGTGTTGTCAGCAAAGAAAAGTATATAAAAACAAGGACATACTTCTTTTTCTCCAGAGAAGAGCAACAGATATGCCATCCCAAAAGTTCATTCAACTATTTATTTAAATGACAAGAAATAATGTTCTTTTTTAATTTTCTTAGTTTTTTAAAAAAGTTTCTGCCTGACCTGTGGTGGCACAGTGGGCTAAAGCGTCGACCTGGAACACTGAGGTTGCCGGTTCAAAACTCTGGGCTTGCCTGGTCAAGGCACATATGGGAGTTAATGCTTCCTGCTCCTCCCCCTTCTTTCTCTCTCTCTCTCTCTCTCTCTCTCTCTCTCCCCTCTCTCTTTATATAAAAATCAATAAATAAAACATTTAAAAAAATTTTTTTTTAAATTTCTATTGATAAAGAAGAGAAAATAATTCTAGTTCCTTTAATTTTTTCAGCAAGAGCTGGTCTAATTTGATTCCACCTAAAGTGTGTCAACAGAGAGCCATGAAGGTGTCGAGTGTGGGAGGCAGGGAGAACAAGGGCACGCCTAGAACTATTGTGTTCGGTTAAGTCTAGTTATAACAGTAGTGATGACAACAATACTAATAAGAGCTCTTAAGAACATGTGATTGGTTGATTGATTTTTGAGAGAAAAGGAGAGACACAGAGAGATATCTATTTATGCATTTACCGGCTGACACTTGTATGTGCCTGATTGAGATCAAACCTGCAACCTTGACCTATCAGGAGGACTCTCTAACCAACTGAGCAACCTGACCAGGGCCAACAAGAACATTTTAATACCTTCCAGGCAACAAGCTTAGTTTTTTTTTTTCTTTCTCTTCTCCTAGGGAGATAAAAATCCCAAATTTTGTCCTGGCCAGTTGGCTTAGTGGCTTAGTGGTAGAGTATCAGCCTGGCAGTCCTGGGTTTGATTCCTAGTCAGGGCACACAGGTAAAGTGCCCATCTGCTTCTCCAGCCTCCCCCTCTTTTTTTTTTTTTACAAGGACAGAGAGATAGTCAGAGAGAGGGATAGACAGGGACAGACAGACAGGAACGGAGAGAGATGAGAAGCATCAATCATTAGTTTTTCATTGCACGTTGCAACACCTTAGTTGTTCATTGATTGCTTTCTCATATGTGCCTTGACCGCGGGCCTTCAGCAGACTGAGTAACCCCTTGCTCAAGCCAGCGACCTTGGGTCCAAGCTGGTGAGCTTTGCTCAAACCAGATGAGCCCGCGCTCAAGCTGGTGACCTCGGGGTCTTGAACCTGGGTCCTCTGCATCCCGGTCCGACGCTCTATCCACTGCGCCTCTGCCTGGTCAGGCCAACCTCCCCCTCTTGCTTCTCTCTCTCTCCTCCTCCTCCTCCTGCAGCCATGGCTTGATTAGAGAAAGTTGGCCCAAAGCATTGAGGATGGCTCCATGACCTCTGCCTCAGGCGCTAAGAAGAGCTCCATTGCTGAGCAACACCCCAGATGGGCAAAGCATCACCCTCTAGTGGGTTTTCCAGGTGGATCCCAATTGGGGTACATGTGGGTGTCTGTCTCTGCCTCCCCTCTCTCACTGAATAAAAAAACAAAAAACAAATCTTTACCCCTATTATCATTGCCACTCTTTGATATACCTTAGCCCCAAATCCAGATGACCATAGGCAAGTTGTCATGTCCCTCCTTACAACATCCTGTCCAGGCTGTCCTTTGAGTACCCTCTCCATGCAAGATCCTCCATGCAGTTAAGTCAGAGTGGATTTCCTCACTTTGTAGAAGACAAAAATAAGGAGCAATATGACATGGCTTGACCACTGTCACCCACCACTTAGACTAAGGAGGAAGAGGCCAGCTGAGGGAAAGTGGCAGGTGCTATGGAAAAGCTCTCCTCTCTAGAAGAAAACATAAATTGTACAAAGAGAGCCTTTTGATCATTAAGACAATTTCTGCTGCAAGTAATGGAAACCTGACTCAACTTTTCCTAAGGGAAGCTTGCCTGAGATGCATCCCAGAGGTCAGGACAGGAATGAATAGAAAAACTTGGGAGCAAACTATGTGGTTCAGAGCTCTCTTCCCAGCCTCTTTCCCTATGCCTAATCTGTTCTCTTTCTCAGCTTCTTCTGTTTCCTGTAACCACGTGGCAGAAAACATGGCACCTGCCTCCACCACTATCGCCCACAACACCTGAGTCTGCACATTATATGCCAGCCACCCAAATTTCAAATTCTCTAAAAGTACTCTGATTGGCCCAGCCTGACCAGATACTCTTCTGTGTAGGCCACCCTGGGCCAGGTGTAGTCTGGTCGGGAAGCCCTGGAATAGACCTCAAGTAGAAGCCATTCCCAGATATTCCTGCAGTGTGTCCTACAACTTGCCATGAACTTCTGAATTAAAAGGTTTTGGTGAGAGCCTGACCAGGTAGTGGCACAGTGGATAGAGTGTCAGACTGGAACATGGAGGACCCAGGTTCGAAACCCCAAGCTAGCCAGCTGGAACATGAGCTCATCTGGCTTGAGCACAGAGTCACTGCCTTGAGCATGGGATCATAGAATGACCCCACGGTCGCTGGTTTGAGCCCAAAGGTCACTGGTTTAAAGCCCAAGATCACTGGCTTGAGCAAGGGGTCACTCGTTCTGCTGTAGCCCCCCCAGTCAAGGCACATATGAGAAAGCAATCAATGAACTACTAAGGAGCCATAACAAAGAAGTGATGCTTCTCATCTCTCTTCCTTCCTGTCTGTCTGTTCCTCTCTCTGACTCTCTCACTGTCTCTGTCCAAAAAAAAAAAAAAAAATGAGGCTTTGGTGAGAAAATAAGTTTTAAATTCACATAGGTAAATATCTAAGAGTGGGATTGTTGAGTTGTATGATAAACATATGTTTAACTTTATAGGAAGCTACCAAAGCTCACTCAAGAAGAAATATATAAAGTGAATAGTGCTTGATCTATTGTAAATTGAGTTTATAACAAAATCTTCCAACAAAAAAAAGCTTCAGCTTGACCAGGCGGTGGCACAGTGGATAGAGCGTTGAACTGGGATGCCGAGGACCCAGGTTCGAGACTCCGAGGTCGCCAGCTTGAGCATGGGCTCATCTGGCTTGAGCAAAAAAGCTCGCCAGCTTGGACACAAGGTTGCTAGCTCAAGCAAGGGCTTACTCGATCTGCTGAGGGCCCGTGGTCAAGGCACATATGAGGGGGCAATCGATGAACAACTAAGGTGTTGCAACAAAAAACTGATGATTGATGCTTCTCATCTCTCTCCGTTCCTGTCTGTCTGTCCCTATCTGTCCCTCTCTCTGACTCTCTCTCTGTCCCTGTAAAAAAAAAACCAAAAAGAAAACTTCATGCCCAGATGGTTTCATTGATGAATTCTAACAAATGATGAAGGAAGACATTATATCAATTCTACACAACTTTTTAGAAAAATAAAACAGGAGAGAAACTTCCCAACCCACTATATGAGGCCAGATTTATCCTGATACCAAAACCAAAGAAAGACTTTACAAAAAAACTACAGACCAATATATCACATGAACACAGATGTAAAATTCCTTAACAAAATACTAACAGATTTGATCTAGCAATATATTAAAGGGATAATATATCACAACTAAAATGAAGCTTATTCCAGAAATGCAAGGCTGGCTCAATACTGCAAACTCAGTATTATAATTTGTCAAAAAGTTAGAGAGCAGAATACCACAAAGAGTGAATTTTACTATATTCAACTTTTTAGAAATCACCAGAATGTCAGGAAATCAAGATAGAATACGCCTTATGACATGAATGGTTACAAATGGGTCACTCAACCACCCTGGAACTGACGAGGAAGAGAAGAGGTCAGGCAATGTTTTGACTAGATACTGTAAGACTAAAGAAAAAAAGAGTTGTAGAGAAATACTCCGGTTGGCAAATTTGTTTCTCAAACAGATACAGGCTATGAATTCTGAAACTGTTTTCCACGTACAGTAGAGTTGAACAAATAAGTAAATGTATAGGAAACAATGGGAGAGATGGGCTTTTCATTGACTGAGAAAGAGAAAGCAAGTGGGAAGGCGAGAACGAATACTATGGTGCTACATTGGAGTCAGAAATATCAGCAGAAACTCATGTGTTAAAGTATGTACATGGAGAGACAGAAATATAGGTATGTGTATATGCATGTTTTAGACTACATACATAAGGATGCTCAACAGCATGAAATAAAGCATAGAAACCATAAAAAAGACCATTCAGAAATGAAGTAAAGACTATATTGGAAGGAATAAACATGCGGTTGGATGAAGCAGAGGACTGAATCAGCAATTTGGAAGACAAGGAAGAAAAAACCCCAATCAGAGCAGCAAAAAAGAAAAATAATTTTTAAAAATGAACTGGACCAGGCAGTGGATCAGTAGACAGAGCATCAGACTGGGACACAGAGGACCCAGGCTCAAAACCCAAGGTCGCCAGCTTGAGCATGGGGTCTCTGGCTTGAGCCCAAAGGTCACTGGCTTGAAGCCCAAGGTCACTGGCTTGAGCCCAAGGTTGTTGGCTCGAGCAAGGGGTCACTCACTTTGCTGTAGTTCCCAGTCAAGGCAAATATGAGAAAACAATCAATGAATACCAAAGGTGCTACAACGAAGAATTGATGTTTCTCATCTCTCTCCCTTCCTGTCTGTCTGTCCCTATCAGTCCTTCTCTCTGTCTCTCTCTGTCTCACTTGCAAAAAACAAAAAACAAAAAATGAATATAGTTTAGGGAACCTCTGGGAAAACATGAAACATAACATGCACATGGTAGAAGAGCCAGAAGGAGAATAGAAAGAGCAAGGGATTAAGAAGCTATTTGGGCCCTGGTTGGTTGGCTCAGTGGATAAAGCATCGGCCTGGCTTATGGACATTCCAAATTCACTTCCCGGTCAGGGCACACATGCTTTTCTCCCCCTCCCTCTCCCCTTTCTCTTTCCCCTCCTGCAGCCAGTAGCTTGATCTGTTCGAGCATGGATAGCTCCATTGGAGCACAACAGCTTCAGGCGCGATAAATAGCATGGTACTTGAGCATGGGCCCCAGAGAAGGTTGCCAGGTAGATCACATGCCAGTCTATCTTACTATCTTCCCTCCTCCCCCACACACACACACAAAAAGGCAAAACAAACAAACAAAAAATCTTTCTTAACCTGGTGAAGGAAAAAGACACACAAGTTCAGGAATTTTAGAGAGTCCCAACAAGATGAACCCAAAGAGTTCTTCACCAAGGCATATCATAAGTAAGATGGCAAAGGTTAAAGATAAAGAGAGAATCTTGGCCCTGGCCGGTTGGCTCAGCGGTAGAGCGTCGGCCTAGCGTGCGGAGGACCCGGGTTCGATTCCCGGCCAGGGCACACAGGAGAAGCGCCCATTTGCTTCTCCACCCCTCCGCCGCGCTTTCCCTCTCTGTCTCTCTCTTCCCCTCCCGCAGCCAAGGCTCCATTGGAGCAAAGATGGCCCGGGCGCTGGGGATGGCTCTGTGGCCTCTGCCCCAGGCGCTAGAGTGGCTCTGGTCGCAACATGGCGACGCCCAGGATGGGGCAGAGCATCGCCCCCTGGTGGGCAGAGCGTCGCCCCTGGTGGGCGTGCCGGGTGGATCCCGGTCGGGCGCATGCGGGAGTCTGTCTGACTGTCTCTCCCTGTTTCCAGCTTCAGAAAAAGGAAAAAAAAAAAAGAGAGAATCTTAAAAGCAGCAAGATAAAGACAGTTACCTACAAAGGAGTTCCCATAAGACTTCCAGCTGATTTCTCAACAGAAACATTTCAAGCCAGAAGGGATTGGCATGAAATATTCAAAGTGATGATAAGCAAGGACCTACAACCAAGACTACTTTACCCAGCAGGGCTATCATTTAGAATCAAAGGAAAAATAAAGAGCTTCCCAAACAAGTAAAAGTTAAAGGGGTTTGTTGCTACCAAACCAATATTACGAGAAATGTTAAAGGGTGAAGAAGAAGAAGAAGAAGGAGGAGGAGGAGGAGGAGGAGGAGGAGGAGGAGGAGGAGGAGGAGAAGAAGAAGAAGAAGAAGAAGAAGAAGAAGGAGGAGGAGGAGGAGGAGGAGGAGGAGGAGGAGGAGGAGGAGGAGGAGGAGGAGGAGGAAGAAGAAGAAGAAGAAGAAGAAGAAGAAGAAGAAGAAGAAGAAGAAGAAGAAGAAGAAAGAAGAAGAAGAAGAAGGAAGAAGAAGAAGAAGAAGAAGAAGAAGAAGAAGAAAAAGAAGAAGAAGAAAAAGAAAAAGAATGAGGAGGAGAAACAGAGGAACATAATGAAAAGCAGAAAATGGCAATAAATACTCACCTATCAATATTCACTTTAAATGTAAATGGCTTAAATGTTCCAATCAAAAGACATAAGGTACCAGAATGGATAAGAATTCAAGATTCTATTTATGTTGTCTACAAGAGACCCACCTCAGAATGAAAGACACACACACAGAGACTGAAAATAAAGGGATGGAGAAAGATATTGCATGCAAATGTAAAGGGGGAAAAGCTGGGGTAGCAATACTTATCCCTGAAAACAGACTTTAGACTATATATACAAAATTTCCTAATACTGTCTGTACCCATAGAAAAAAATAACCATTCACCTTTGGTCTTGGGTTTTTTTAAAGCATAACACTATGCCATTGCATGTATCTTTCTTCCTATGCTTTTTTTCCTCACTCAGCAATGAAGGAATTTTCAAGGGTCCCCTCAGGAGGTCTCTTGAGTCATTCAGGAGTACATGCTGATTTGTCACCAGGACTACGAGAGCACACTGTGGACCTTGCCCACCCAGTCATCCTTCCTTGCCCTTTGCAACAGCATTTCTAGTTGTCTTTGGCCCTCGCTGCACTTGTGCTCAGCCCAGGTGGTGAGTGGAGCTGACTAGCTACCACACCCCCACACCCCAGTCTCAGGAACCACCTGTGGCCCACAGCTGAGCCAATCACAGCTCATCTTGTATTCCTTTCCCTGGTCTCAGAGATCTGCACTAAGACATATCATAAGAAAAAAGGCCTGAGACCCAACTCTGACTCATAAACTCAGCCTAAGGTTTCAGAACAACAGGAAATTCTACCCTGAGCAGGTGGAAGTGGGATGTCAGTCTGGGGCCACTGGCAGTCAATTCCTCTCCTGACTGAAAGAGAAGCAACTCCAAAAGAAGCAGAGCCAAGAGACGGAGAGTGAATTAAGGCGTTGGAGGAGACCCTGGAGCAGCGGCGAATTAAGGTTGGTTGACACCCCATGTGAAGAAGAAATATTGGGCCCCTCAGAAAAAAGAGAGAAGCCCTGACCAGCAAGCTCAGCAGTAGAGCATTAGCCCAGTGTGTGGAAGTCCCAGGGTTTGATTCCCAGCCAGGGCACACAAGAGAAGTGCCCATCTGCTTCTACACCCTTCCCCCTTTACTTTCTCTCTATCTCTCTCTTCCCCTCCTGCAGCGAGGCTCCATTGGAGCAAAGTTGGCCCTGGCGCTGGGGATGGCTCCATGGCCTCTGCCCCAGGAGCTAGAATGGCTCCGGTTGTAACTGAGCACTGCCCCCTAGTGGGCATGCTGGGTGGATCCCGGTCAGGCACATCTCTGCCTCCTGGCTTCTCACTTCAGAAAAAATTAAAAATAAAATAAAAATTTTAAATTAAAAAAATTTTAAAAGACAGAAAATAAAAATACATGTTAACCATATTTTTAAATAAATAAAAAACATTATGTACTATTAGTGTTAAAATTGCACATATGAAACCGAAGTTGGTGTCATTAGAAAAAATCATAAAGGTGGGGTTTGCAGGGCCCTTCAGAAGTCGGGGCCCAGGGCATGCACCCGGTGCGCCCACTGTTAAATCTGCCTCTGCCCTGGAGCCACCCAACCAGAAGCCAGTGGCACTTTTGGACTTCCCAGTGTCAGGAGCCTGTGAAGATCTCTTTTGCTTCAGCCCTAAGGAGCACACAGGCCCGTGTGCCAGCTGCAGAGCTGCAGGTCACCTGTTCTCTTCCCCACCTTCCTTCCCATCAGGACTTGGGTCCTTCCAATGGAATACGACAATGCCCTCCAGGTACCTTGAGACCGTGTCCTTTGATTGGACTGATCTCCTGAAGGTGCTGATGACAATACCAGAAGACACAACCCAGTCAGTAGCACCATTTGTTTACATCCACTTTATCTGTCAGAATCCTTTGGCCTTTTTTTCAAGGACTGGTCCGTGCATTGGCATGCTCTGTTCCACCATGCTGCATGTTTTGGTGGTGGAAGTAGTTTTAAATAATTATAATTATTTATAATTATAAATACAATTATAACAATTTTTTTTTCATTTTCTGTTGCATGAGGTTTTAGAACTGTTTCTATATATTTCTGCATCGCTGATTCCAAATCTGAAATCTGTTTTTCGGTGCATGCTCTAGTTTTTATGCAATTTTAACTTTTTTTTGTTACAGTTAATGGCATGGATTGGTTTTTAAGTTGGAGTTAAAGGGCAACAACCCTTGGATTGAACATAACCACAAGGCAATTCATATTCTACAAACATCACTTTTACATAATTGTAATTGCTTTTAAATGTAAAAAATTATTATCTGATTAAAACACCCTCTTATTTTGTCTTAAGATTGAATCATGGCTTCTTCAAGTAGGCGTAAATGTAAGAATAGTCCTGACACCTTCTGTTATATATGTGGCTGTTACGCACTTCAACATCAAAGGCGCAATCTTTCCTCATTTGTGACACGTGCATATATTGCCTATGTTCAAGTTCCCCTTGGCGATCAAGACAAGAATTGGGCTCCTCATATTGTGTGTCATAATTGTGAGGAAATGCTTCATGACTGGACAGAAGGAAAATGCAAAGGAATGCCTTTTGGTATTCCCATGGTTTGGCGTGAACCTAAGGACCACAGCAGTGACTATTATTTCTGTCTGATCCATACAAAGGGCATCGGCAGGAAAAAACAGCATATGATCACATATCCTAATATTCCTTCAGCAATACGACCTATCCCACACTCTGAGACAATCCCGGTTCCAGTTTTCAATGGTTTTATTTCTTCTAAGGACGAAGAAAGTGAACATGGTGATCAAGTGTATTTTGATAAGATGCATGAGGAAATGGTTGTAGAATCTGAAGGGTCTTCTTCTGATGCCAAGCAGTCATTAACCCCTCAGCAGTTTAGCCAACCCAAATTGAATGACTTAGTAAGAGATTTAGGCCAATCAAAGAAAGCAGCTGAGTTATTAGCCTCCAGGCTGCAAGAAAAGAATGTACTTCACCGGTCAGCTAAAGTATCCCATTTCAGGAAGCATGAACAAATTTTTGTGGACTTTTTTTCCGAAGACAAACACTTTGTTTACTGTCATGATATCAGTAGTCTTCTCAGCCAGCTAGGTGTTACCACTTACAGTCCAACAGAATGGCAGCTATTTCTTGACAGCTCTACACAGAGTCTGAAATGTGTTCTCCTACACAACAGTAATGTTTATGCAACGGTTCCAATTGGTTATTCAACTTATCTGTGAGAAGATTATAATGACATAAAAATTGTCCTCAACTTTCTGAAGTATGAGGAGCATAACTGGATCATTTGTGTGGATCTTAAAATGGTAAATTTCCTGCTAGGACAACAGAGATGTTTCACGAAGTATCTTGCTTTCTGTGTTTGTGGGACAGCTGAGCTCGGGAGAAACACTGGACACAAAAGGAGTGGCCGAAACGTGAAGCTCTGGAAGTCAGGGTGCAAAATATTGTGAATGAACCTATAGTTAATCGAGACAGGATCATTTTCCCCCCACTTCACATCAAACTTGGCTTAATGAAGCAGTTTGTTCAGGCTTTGAACAGAGAAAGTGAATGCTTTCAACATATTATTTCTGCTTTTCCTGTCTTGTCTTTCAAGAAGATAAAAGCAGGTGTATTCGATGGACCTCAAATTCGAACCCTCATATGTGATGAAGAATATGCCAGGAAGATGAATGAGGAGGAGAAAGCAGCATGGCAGTCTTTTGTGGCAGTTACAAAGAACTTCCTTGGCAACAAAAAAGCAGAAAACTATGAACTTCTGGTTTCAAGGATGCTGTTGGCTTTCCGGAACATTGGATGTAACCTGAGCGTTAAGATTCACTTCCTGAACAGTCACCTTGATAAGTTTCCCAAAAATCTTGGAGCTGTTAGTGATGAGCAGACTACTGCTGGAGCATCAAATGAGATTGTCCTCAACAAGTACACAAATGCAAGAGCTACAAACGCAAAATTTTGCCTGAATAGAATTTAAATAAGTTTGGAAGAAATTTTATGATTAAAATAAGTGTTTTAATATGTTCTATTTCAAAATTGTAGACAAATTCTGATGCAATCATATCTTTTAGTGTATTAGTGTATTTACTGCATTATATAAATTATTATATTTTCACAAAGATATGCCCAAGAAGACATTCTACTTCATTATGTTAAACTAAATGTTGAAAATTTTACAATAAGATGAAAACCTAAAATCTTGAATTGCAAAACTGTAGTTTACAGAGAAAAACTAAGGTCAGATTTGAGATCAGCACACTCGAATTAGGTAAGAACAAGTGTTTTTGTGGATGCAACAAAAATTTTGTTCCCCAGTGTTATTTTTAAATTGTTATAGAAATTATAAAGTTTGCAACAGTAAATGTGTGTGTGCCATCTGTGGCTGGATACAAAATTATCTCAAATTTATTGGGAGAAATTGTACATGTTTATAATAGATTACTACATGCTAATTGCAAATGTGTTCATTTTAGAATGTGAGGAACCCCTGGCTGGTTGGCTCAGCCGTAGAGTGTTGGCCTGGTGTGTGGAAGTCCCAGGTTCAATTCCTGGTTAGGGCACACAGGAGAAATGACCATCTGCTTCTCCACCCTTTCCCCTTCACTCTCTCTCTCTCTCTTCCCCTCCCACAGCCATGGCTCAGTTTGAGCAAGTTGGCCCTGGGCACTGAGGATGGCTCCATGGCCTCACCTCAGGTCCATGAAAATAGCTTGGTTGCCGAGCAATGGAGCAGCGGCCCCAGATGGGCAGAGCTTCCCCAGAGCTTGCCCAGTGGATCCTGGTCAGGGCGCATGCAGGAATTTGTCACTCTACCTCCCTGCCTCTCACTTAATTAAAAAAAAAAGAATGTGAGGAATCAAGATTATAATAATCATAATTGCAGGTCTCTTCATTTGTCTACTTCCAATCTCATTTTAAAATGCTGCAATCTAGAATAATTCTTAGCTCAATACTTTTTCTAAATATGTTATAAATTTAGAAAATGTGGTATAGAAATATGTTTGATGGAATGGATTTATAATTATATCTCTGTACTACAAGTCAGGTTGATTCAAACAAAATTATTTCATTACCATACATTAAAGAGAGCTTTGAGATGCATAAGAGGGAAGTCAGGGGTGCAGGTCCCACCATGAGCCTATCAGCTTGGCATGGCCGTCTCCAGGGCTTCATCCTCACAGGTATGGATTTTACTGAAAGTCACTTGATTGGCAGTCTGACTCCATGCCCGAGGTCACCCTTAGCTGTGTGCACTTAGGCTTGGCCCACCGAAGTTGCAAAGTTCTGCCGACATTCACCAGCAGACGTGCCTACAGAACCCTCCTCAGAGTAAGGTTCCCAGGCTCCTGTATGCAGTTCGGCCTCAATTGCAGACAAGCACAGCAGGTAATCTGCCACAAACAGCAGAGTCAGCACAGTTAGTGGTTGACTTGGTACCAATTTATTTTTCAAAATTACTGATGTCAACAGCTTTCTCAAGGAACCAATCTCAGGTTCAGAAAAAAGTTACAGATCATCTCAGGGACACAGCCCAGCGAGGAACCCAAACACAAAGGCTGGAAACCAGTCCCTACCAATGCCTACACCTAAGCTTTGCTTCCCTTCTTAATGCTCCATCAGCCTGAATTTGCCCCACATAGACTTCTCATCTCATGCTTACAGCCCCCAGAGCATGGAGTGAATCATCCTACACCTAGTAGACACTCTACATTTGCTGAATTTAAATGTGGATAAGTTTTTGTGTTAAAGTATAATCTAATCAATTGTAAGAATTAAAATGTGGTGCCAAATGTTTTGTTTCAACATTAGTTGACCTGTTAAAATAGTAAAATGTAATAAATATCATTTGTACAAATACATTCAACGTTACAGTTTGCTTTATAAGAATAACCACACGGTTGAGCAGGGATAAGGGAAATCACTGACTGATTTTGGCTCCTCCAGCTGAGAACCAGCACAGTGGAGACCTCACTCCCTGCCCTTCCCTGGCAGCAAGGCGGAGCTCTTCCTGCGAGGTTGTCAGTGGGCTCTTCCCCAAGGCTGAGGCCACCACTCCAGAGGATCACCAAATGTGGAACCCTTCCTAGGGAGCAGCTAATAGGGTGTACACATCCCTGCTCACCTCGCCTACATGAACTTTTCTCTGGAAGGCCTTAGGCTGGAACTGCATAAGAAGAAGAAATAGAGGTGATGAGATAGCCCCCCAGTCGAGGCCTGGCCCTGCTATGAGGGTGCAGGCAATGGGCAAGGTGAGTTAAACAGGCACGGAGCTGGGTGGGGGTGAGAAGACTGGGGGAAAGATCCAGATCGCTGTCAACATGGCTTTGGTTGTTTTAATATTTTAAAAGAGATTAACTTTCATGCAGTGAAATGCCTAGATCTTAAGTATACAATTAAGAGAGTCTTGAAAAAAATACATACCCACACCCTAGCCAAAATAAAGAACAGTTCCATCACCCCAAAAGTTCTTTTCTGCCTCTTTTCAGTCAGTCTCTCCACCACATACACAACTACTGGTCAGCTGTCTCTACAGATTGGTTGGCATTTTCTCAAGTTTCATATGAATGGGGTGATAATCTCTGTACTGCACAATGTGAAATTTCATCTATGTTGGTGCGAGCATCGGAAGTCCCTTCCTTTTCGTTGCTGTGTAGTAGTCCATTGCTTGGCATGCCAAGGTTCATCTATCTCTGTGATGGACACCTGGGCTGGCCCTAGCTTTAGCTATTGCGTTTAGAGCATCTGTGAACATTTGTGTACAAGTGTTCTTATGGATATTTTCTTTTTCATTTCTCTTGGAGAAATACTGAAGAGTGGGATTTTGATGATACGGCTTTTCAATTCTGATAAAATGAGGTCATTCCCACTGCTCTGCTAAACCCACTGGATCCTTCCTTTGCTGAAAATCATTTTGTTACTTATATGTATTGCAGATATCTTTCTCCAGTTTGTAACATTTTTTTTCTTAAGATTAAGTTTATCATTCAATATCCCAATTTGTACAACCCAGAATCTTCCCTCCCCCCAAATCTAACAAATTACTGTCAATAATAAAAGAGTCAGTCAAGGTGCGCCCTCCCTCCCCGGAGCACACCTTACTTTTCTCTTCCCCATCTTTCTCCCCCACAGGCATGCATCTCCTAAACCCTAAGGGACTTGCAACCACGGAGCATTGGGCAGCAGCACCTCATCCTGGACCAACCCCCTAACCCAGGGGTCCCCAAACTGCGGCCCCCTTAGGCCATTTATCCGGCCCCCGCCGCACTTCCGGAAGGGGCACCTGTTTCATTGGTGGTCAGTGAGAGGAGCTCCTGGAGTACTGTATGGGGCGGCACTGCAAAGCAGGGCGTCACTCACGTACAGTACTACTTCCAGTGACGCAGGATGCCCGCGTCACGGCTCCGGAAGCGCGTCATATCACTTGTTACGGCTAGCAGTGACAAATATGGAACTGGACATTGACCATCTCATTAGCCAAAAGCAGGCTCATAGTTCCCATTGAAACACTGGTCAGTTTGTTGATTTAAATTTACTTGTTCTTTATTTTAAATATTGTATTTGTTCCCGTCTTCTTTTGTTTTTTTTTTTTACTTTAAAATAAGATATGTGCAGTGTGCATAGGGATTTGTTCATAGTTTTTTTTTTATAGTCCGGCCCTCCAATGGTCTGAGGAACAGTGAACTGGCCCCCTGTGTAAAAAGTTTGGGGACCCCTGCCCTAACCCCTGTCTCCGAGGCCCCCCTTTCTCTGACTTTCCAGTGAGCTGACAGCAGTCCCTCCTTGGCTCACTTCTTTCACTGTGATTTTTATTTCTCAGTGAACCAAAGTAGCCTCTCCTGGGTTCTCTTGTTGCTTCTTCTGTCCTAAGCCATTCCTTCTTTCACTGTCCCCAGCTTTAATAAACATACAAAATAAAAAGTCAAGCAAGAGCGCGGCTTTAAAGAGCCATATCCAAACATATGAGGCATTCCTACATGCTAGGAATGTAAGAATTAAAAATTAATAGGAAAATTGTCCCATTCACCATACATAGGAAACATACAAGACCTAGATTAAGAACAGTATAAACTCACCAAAGGACTTGAAAACTGACATAATTAAATGAAAAGATAAAAGACTGTAACAAAGTCAAAAAGCAAACAGCAGGCTAAGAGATAATATTGATTACATCGCCTGACCAGGTGGTGGCGCAGTAGATAGAGTGTCGGACTGGGATGCCGAGGACCCAGGTTTGAGACCCCGAGGTAGCCAGCTTGAGCGCGGGCTCATCTGGTTTGAGCAAAGCTCACCAGATCCAAGGTCGCTGGCTCCAGCAAGGGGTTACTCGGTCTGCTGAAGGCCCACAGTCAAGGCACATATGAGAAAGCAATCAATGAACAACTAAGGTGTCACAATGCGCTCCGAAAAACTACTGATTGATGCTTTTCAACTCTCCGTTCCTGTCTGTCCCTGTCTATGACTCTCTTTCTCGCTGTGTCTCTGAAAAAAAAAATTGATTACATCTATAAAAGGTCAAGGATTCTTATTTAATATAAATTCCACCTACAAATCAGTAAGAAAAACACACAACACAACTGAAATTCTGAGCAAAGGTTACAAACAGGCAACTCACAGAAGGAATACAAATAGCCAAAAAGCATCTAGAAGGATCCCCAACTCCACTTGAAGTGAGGGAAATATGGAATAAAATACCAATAAGATGGCATTTTACAAAACTGTCCCTGATATTGGCAGGCTCCCGGTCTGGCGAGGTATGGAGGAGTGGGTACTCCAGAAAAGCTCAAGGAGGGGGAAATCAGAGTGGCCTGTACATAGTACACTCAGAAATCCTCTCTTAGCTTTGTCTTTGAAAAACTCAAGTGCACAAAGAAACCTGTGTGTGAAGGGAGTGCCGTCCCAGCTTTGTCCATGGTGGTGAGGTTCAGAAAAAAACCCACACCACCACATTGTCCATCAGCTGGGGGAGGGGGTCTCCTAATTCATATAACAGCCACAGCTGAGCCAGGACCACTGGGAAGCAGTAAATGAGAAATAAGGAAACTAAGGACACCCATCTGGAAAGACTTCCAAGATGATCATGTTAATTGTTTATGTAAAACATATGCACATGAGATTTATTCTAGTACTGCAAGGTTGGTTTAACATCTAACAATGAATTAATGTAACACGCCATATCAGTAGAATAAAAAAACCCCACATAATTGTCTTAACAGAAGCCAATAAAGCATTTAACAAAATCAACACCCTCAACAAATGAAGAATCAAAGGGAACTTCTTCACCTGATAAAAAGTGTCTATTAAAAAATCCACAGCTGGCCCTGGCCAGTTGGCTCAGTGGTAGAGCATCGGCCTGGCGTGCAGGAGTCCCGGGTTCGATTCCCGGCCAGGGCACACAGGAGAAGCGCCCATCTGCTTCTCCACCCCTCCCCCTCTCCTTCCTCTCTGTCTCTCTCTTCCCCTCCCGCAGCCGAGGCTCCATTGGAGCAAAGATGGCCCGGGCGCTGGGGATGGCTCCTTGGCCTCTGCCCCAGGCGCTAGAGTGGCTCTGGTCGCAACAGAGCCTCCCCTTGGAGGGGCAGAGCATCCCCCCCCCCCCCCCGGTGGGCAGAGTGTCGCCCCCTGGTGGGCGTGCCGGGTGGATCCCGGTCGAGCACATGCGGGAGTCTGTCTGACTGTCTCTCCCCTTTTCCAGCTTCAGAAAAAAATTTTTTTTAAATAAATAAATAAATAAAAATCCACAGCTAATGTCATATTTCATTAAGTATGAAGTATGAAAGACAGGATGCCCTAAGATAAAAAAAAAAAAAAAGACAAAAATGTGTGCTCTCACCACTTCTGTTTAATATTGTACTGGAGGTACAATTAAACAATTAGGCATGAAAATGAAAAGACATTTAGACTAAAACAAAAGAAGTAAAACTATAATAGAACAATTATTTATATACAGAAAATCCAAGAAAATAGAAGATCTAAGGAATTCACTAAAAACCTATTTGAACTAATAAATGACTTCAGCAAGGTTGCAACATATAAGATTAAAATACAAAATCAATTGTATTTCAATATATTTGTAATGAACAATCTGAAAATTCAATTAAGAAAACAATTCCATTTACCATAACATCAAACAGAAGGAAATGTGTAGGGATAAATTTAACAAAAAAAATGTGCAAAACTTATACCTTGAAAACTAAAAAAAAAATTAACGAAATTAAACATCCCTCCTTAGTCATAATAAGCAAATGCTCAAAACTGACCTGACATACCTCACGCTAGCAGTAAAGATGTGTCGAAAAAATAGCAGCCCCACAATGACTCAAGCCTGTTACCAATAAACTCATCTGTGATGTTCCTATCAGAGCTGCAAAGCCTCAAATTACCCCTACAAGTTTTTCTTTGCAATGTCAATCGAAAACAACCAAGCTGCAATGGGCAAGAAATTGACGGTTAACCAAATTTTAAAAATCATAATAAATCCAGAGCCATAGGAGAAAGAGAGAGAAGAGCTCCTTCTGGGGCAAGTGAATTTGAGACAGACTGATGGCATGACTGCTTTTTCTGCAGCTCGTGAAACTAAACTGTTGAGAGGCTGACATGAATTCCGTTCAGTTTGACGTGAGAATTCCTGTGTAACTTTTTTATTATTATTATTACAATGCCTCATCGCGTCCCCAGAGACTGCGATGCAATAGCTCTAGGCCAGGGCCCGCGACCGTGTATTTTCACGCAGCCGAGCCTTAGGGCGCAGCCGCACACCGAGGCCCCTGGAGAAATGAGCTCCAAATCCGGAGTCCTGCTTGATCTGTTCCCCCCCGGGGCCCTGTCGGCCGCTGCCCATATCGCGCGCCGTGGCAACCGTGGAGTTCTGCGCTTCCTCATGGAGGGACGACTCCGCTTGGTGGCGGGGACGGAGATTGTGTCGCAGTTCTCGAGACCCGAGGCAGACTGCAGGGAGGGCCAGGGGCCCGCCCAACCGCAAGGCAATGGCTTCTCAGAATCACCCTAACACTCCCAAAATTGGGAGAAGGGAAAGGGGGCAAGCCAAAATTGGAAATTGGGCAAAACTTGAGTATGTTCGGGTACTCGGTTGAGGCACCGCTGGGATTCGAACCCAGGATCTCCTGTTTACTAGACAGGCGCTTTAACCAACTAAGCCACGGCGCCGCCCGCAAGTGCACCGCGCGTTTCTATTCCTCATCACTATTTACTCCATCAGTCGCACGCATGCGCACAAGTTTTACCAGCAGCACGCGCATGCGTGGTATCGGTCTTTGTTTACACACGCGGCTGTGGTGGAGTTGTAGACACCGAAATCTGAGACTCTCAAGGCGCGGGGTGGGTGGAACCCCGGCAGTGTTCTCTCCCTGGTCTTTGTAGTGTCCGCGTCCCGGCGTGGAGCCAGGGGGGCTTCCTTCTCTGGGAGATATTAGCGCAAGGCCCTGGCCTTCTGCCCTCCAGAGCTGGCGCAGGCAACTCCACCGGGCTGTCCAGCGATGCCGAGTCCCCTCCCGCTCCGGAAATCCCCGCTACGCCGACACCGCGCGGCTGCCGGCTGCGCCCACGTTGGGTCAGGGCGCACACCCCGAGGTGGTCCCGCGGTACCACGCCTCGCACCCATCCCACTGGTACCCTTCCAGACGACCCACCTCGGCCGCACTCTGACCATTGGTGTCGCCGGCCCTGTCATCGTGGAGTCTCATCTACCCGCCTGTCAAGACCAGACCCGTGGCTTCTATTGGGCCGCTTCACCGACGGACCCTGAGAGGGCAGAGTCCGCGGACGCAGGGATCAAGAGCTTCGAGGAGCCCAGGCTACTGGCCTTGGAGCACCACCAACACCATGATTGGGGAGGATTCTGCTGCAAGACAAGGCTTTACCCACCCAAGCTTCTCACTTGCCCAGTGTGGGTCCCCTCACTCAGACACATTGCCCCAGTACTTTAGGGGACCTTTGAGCAACCACAAAACCATACACTACTTACTAATCCTTAAGCCAGCAATTCCTCAGATGGGAGAGGCTCATCCACAGAAAAGTTGTTTCTGCAAAAATACATGCACAAGAAGGTTCACTCCCATATTATTTGTGATAGCAAACAAACGAGAAACAACCTAATGCCCATCAATGAGGGCCGTGTTGGTGTATGTAGTCCACCCATCCTTCACAGCGGAGGGAAGAAGACACCTGTGCATGCCTTCTTCTGTCGGAAACCCAAGACCACTAGCAATACGACTTCTCTTTGAAGAAGAACCGAATTGCTAAGAGCGCCAGAGTTTTGATATGTTCACACATCATTCGTATAAATAAATGAATAACTACCGACCAGACTGCTTTAGTCTGAGCAGTCACCAGGGTTGTGACGGAGGAGGGCATTACTCAGCACAACAGGACTTGCCCAAAGAATAACGAACAGGTTATGGTGCTCCTGAGCAGTATTATTGGATGCCAGTCAATTGACACTAAAATCCACCAATTAAGTATTTAAAAAGGACCAATGGGCATACAAATGGTATTTTATGGAAATCATGTAATACCAAATGGAAAAGGGGGCCCTTCATGTTTGTCAACTGAAATCTTCACTACCGAAGTAATTATGTTGTAGATACGCTGTGGAAGCAGGAAGAGGGCGGTCTGTGTGCATGGGCATGCTGGAAATGGAAGTCTGGGTTGGATAGCATGAAACATTCTGTGATGGAGATGCCCACCACCTGCCTGCGTAACCAGACCTTCCTCTGCTCTAGGCAGGTGGCTATCTGAGAGCATTAAGGAGGCACCCACAGTCTCCACAGAGGGGGCCCCACACATCTTACTCTTTATTCCACCAGCCCCTGAGGGTTGCCTTATAGGGCAACTCCAGGGCCCAGAATGGGAATCCAGATGTGTCTCGATGAACACCAGGACATAAAGCTTATAACAGCAAGAATGCTTCTGGAATTCACAAGCACACTCATTTTCCAAAAGGATATAGTTTTATTCTGCTGAAAACTAAAAATAAAGCATCCAATCCCATTCAGTAAGGGTGCTGTGTGCTGAGGAGGCAGCACAGTGGTGGGAGCCCGGCCCCAGTCTGACAGGCCCACCCAGCCAGGGAAGGGCCCAAGAGAAAGGTCCTTGCAGAGTCCTGAAACCTACACGACAGGTGGCCTGTGCTTAAGCCACTCAAAGGGCCTGGTGGCCATCAGTCATCCTTGCCTGGGCTGCATCCCTTGCCGGTGAGTCCTCTTCTGATGATGATAATGAGGCTTCTGCTGACAAGTCTTTTGTTTCCATCCGGCAAAACACACATTTGGTGACTGTTTCAGAAAAGACATCACTTTCATAGACAGAGAAAGGCCTGTCACATTCTTCACACTGATGTGAAATATTTTTTAAAAAGCGGAAAGGAGATGCTAGTCAGAGAGAATCAAGACATGGCAGTTAGAATTCTCCCACCCAATCCAGCCACCTTGGATTAGGTCAAGGCGAGGGCTGCCTCTCCTCTATGAGGTCTCTCTACCCATACAAGGGTGGAAATTGCAGGCCACCAAGATGAGCACAGGCTACTCCCTCTCTTCCCCCCAAAAGCTATGCAGGTACTGCCAGCCCACGTTTCCTGCCATGGGGGTCCTGAAAGCAGGACGGTAAGCCATTTGGCAATGGAGAGGACAGGGCAGAGGGGTTTAACCCCATCTCTGCTCTGTGCAGAGCAGAACTATAGGATGAAGGGGATATCCTAAATCCTTGACATCCGCAGTCTTACAGAACTACGAGAAGCAAATTAGCACAAGTTCTGAACAAAGCGGGAATTTCTACTAGATGGTGGAGGTGCCGAGCATCCTCCTTCACTTTGGCGCCTGTTCCTGGCCAAAGCACACAGAGAACAGTGGACACCAGAGCACAGCTCACTCACTACATCTGCTTCCCACAAACAAGTGAGCAACCACGGAGTGGGCTCTCAGGCCATGAGCAGAGATCTCTCAGGAGTCCCAGCCACAGCACAGTCCTCTGAAACAAGCCTGCAAGATGGCATGCCCCTGCCCTGGCGCCTCAACACCCTGTGCTCTGCCTACTTCAGGACACTAAGACCCACAGGAGAGACGGGGCAAACTCTGTATAGGGCAGGGCCTCTGGGAAATCCAGCCTCTGAGAAAACCAGCCTTTTCTAAAATTAAAACTTCTTTATTCTACAGTATAATTTCTCATGATCCAACCTCAGAATGGCAGGGCTCAGAGGAGGCAGCTCCCGCTGGCAAGTGGAGGACATGGGCAAGTACTACTCTCTAGCTAGACAGCTTCTAGGGCTGAGGGCCAACCTGGCCACAGAGGCCATGAGAACCAGCTGGCCGCAAAGACGAGGTCCACGTGGGCCCCACCCCTCGCTTCCCTTCCCCGTGGTGCTGTTCCCAAATTAGTCGTTCCCAGAAGCAGTGGCTCCGAGCCAGAACTTCTGAGAGGAGACAAGCCCCGGTGGCTGTAGGATTCCAAGGGAAGGAAGACTCAAGAGGGCCGAGCACAGACTCCTTAGCCTCTTAAGGCAGCAGCCAGGTATCTGCTCTGTGGTCCCAGCAGGGACAGGCCTCCACTGCTCAGGAAGAACCTCTGTGGCCAGCCCCAGCTGCACCTGGTGAAGCAGATGTGCCCACTCTACCACCAAGATCTTTCACTAGAGAAACATAGGAACCTGAGCCCCTTCCATGAGAAATGGGACACTGAAGCTGGCCAGAGGGCCTGCTGCCGGAGGCTCACAGTGTCCAGCTGTGTGCCCAGTGCTCCCTCAGGCCTCATTTCCCAGTCCCCCTCAACTCAACTGCACCAGGCTCACTCCTGCCCCATGGTCTCCACACTGGCTGTTCTCTCTGCTGGGAAGTTCTTCCCCTGGTCATCTGCACATCTCACTCCCTCACCACCTTCAAGTCTCTGAATAAATGTCACTTTCTCAATGAGACCTACCCTTAGAAATACACCAACCTCCAACTTCTCATTCCCTTTCCCTGTTATTCTCTAAATTACTTATCACCATGTGAGTCACTAAATATTTTTTTCTAGTTTCTTTGTTTTTTCTCCCCTTTTAGAATTTGAGCTAACTCAGGGCCAGGATTGCAATCTGTTCATGGTTTTATCCCCAGTTGCTAAAAAAAAAGTTTATTCGAAGAGTAAATTAATTGTAGTGGTAACTAATGAAAGCTTTCACTGGGCTTAACTTTACCCAGTACCAACCTGTTTCACGTTTAAGCCCAGGGCCGTTTTGTTCTGCATTACCAGAGGAATTTGGTCAATTTCTTCAATATTCCATAGTCTCATGGTCCGATCCTAGAACAAGTTAAACAGCAAACCAGCAGTCACAACATGGGCTCTTAAGGGGCAGACCCAGAGAGGAGCATCACATCAGGTTACATATGTAGGAGCAACCTACAAAGGAGCAGTTAGGGCGACCAACTGCCTCAGTTTCTCCAATACCTTTTCAGCTTTTGCTCTGCAAGTCCCGTGTCCCAGAAAACCCTGTCAGGGTACAAAAAGTCCCATTTTTTAGCAATGGGTGTGGAAATTCATAATAACAGAAAGCAAAATATTTTCAGTGCCAAATGGATATGTATAGATGATCCACACCTTCCATAGGTCAATCACTGTTTTCCACAATTTGCAGTTTACAATACTAGATTATCAATTATTGTGATGCAACTTAACTATTCAAAGTGACTGCTTTGTAATTCTGGGTCTTAACAGTTTGCCTTTGATTCTACCTGTGGATTAATTATTGTGCTTTGTTTCAAGATAGTGCTGGTAGAATTCTGAATATTGTGAATATTGTGGTTACATTTTGTAAGAGTTAGGATAATAAAAATGAGAACAATTACAAAACCAGTGCCAGCATGAGCCAGACAGCACCAGAAAAGGAGGCTATACAACTGTGTTTAATGACAGATAAGCAGTCATGTAAAACCAGATTGGGCGGTAAATAACCAGAACAAAGCATACTGCACAGTATGCAGAAAATAACGGGATTAGATTTAGTGGAGAAGGGGATGTGAAAAGCACATATGGTCACTGAGATGAGATGAGACAGGCAAGTTCTAAATTATTCAAAAGTTTTTCACTTCCCACAACGGTACCCATGTGAAATATATATATATTTATATATATATAGTATTCAGTATATATAGTATCGATAATATATATATACGTGTATATATATATTCGATAGTATTCAATATATATAGTGTTCAGATTGGAAAAGAAGTAAAACTATTTCTATTTGAAGATTATATAACCTTGGATATAGAAAATCCTAAGAATTCACTAAAAAGCCATTAGAACTAACAAGCTCAGTTGGATTGCAGAATATAAAATCAATACACAAAACTCAATTGTAGCTGGACCTGTGTTGGCGCAGTGGATAGAGTGTCAACATGGAATGCTGAGGTCGCTGGTCTGAAACCCTTGGATTGCCTGGTCAAGGCACATATGACAAGCAAGCAATGAACAGTTAAAGTGAAGCAACCATGAGTTGATACTTCTTGCTCCCTCCTCCTCTCTTTGAAAAATCAATAAATAAAAACTTTTTTAAGAAAAAGAATTTTTAAAAAATAGTATTTTTATGCATTTGCAGTAAACCATCTGAAAATGCAATTAAATAAACAATTCCAGCCTAACCAGGCAGTAGGGCAGTGGATAGAGTGTCAGACTGGGATGCAAAGGACCCAGGGTTTGTTTGTTTTTTAATTTTTTTTTTACTTATTTTTATTGGGGTTTTTTTTGAAATTTTTTAAAATTAATTTTAATGGGGTGACATTGATAAATCAGGGTACATATGTTCAGAGAATACATCTCTAGGTTATTTTGACATTTGATTATGCTGCATTCCCATCACCCAAAGTCCAATTGTCTTCCGTCACCTTCTAACTGGTTTTCTTTGTGCCCCTCCCCTCCCCCAACCCCCTCCCTCCACACTCTTGTCCACATCTCTGAGTCTCATTTTTATGTCCCACCTATGTATGGAATCATATAGTTCTTAGTTTTTTCTGATTTACTTATTTTGCTCAATATAATGTTATCAAGATCCATCCATGTTGTTGTGAATGATCCGATGTCATCATTTCTTATGGCTGAGTAGTATTCCATAGTATATATGTACCAAAGCTTTTTTTTTTTTTTTTTGTATTTTTCTGAAGTTGGAAACAGGGAGGCAGTCAGACTCCCACATGTGCCCGACCGGGATCCACCCAGCATGCCCACCAGGGGGTGATACTCTGCCCATCTGGGGCATTGCTCTGTTGCAACCAGAGCCATTCTAGTGCCTAAGGCAGAGGCCACAGAGCCATCCTCAGCACCCGGGCCAACTTTGCTCCAATGGAGTCCTGGCTGCGGGAGGGGAAGAGAGAGACAGAGAGGAAGGAGAGGGGGAGGGGTGGAGAAGCAGATGGGCGCTTCTCCTGTGTGGCCTGTTCGGGAATCGAACCTGGGATTCCTGCACGCCAGGCCGATGCTCTACCACTGAGCCAACCAGCCAGGGCCTACCAAAGCTTTTTAATCCACTTGTCCACTGACGGACACTTGGGCTGTTTCCAGATCTTCGCTATTGTGAACAATGCTGCCATAAACATGGGGGTGCATTTCTTCTTTTCAAACAGTGCTATGGTGTTCTTGGGGTATATTCCCAGAAGTGGTATAGCTGGGTCAAAAGGCAGTCCGATTTTTAATTTCTTGAGGAATCTCCATACTGTTTTCCACAGTGGCTGCACCAGTCTGCATTCCCACCAGCAGTGCAGGAGGGTTCCCTTTTCTCCACATCCAGAGGACCCAAATTTGAAACCCCAACGTCACCTGCTTGAGTGCGGGCTCACCAAGTAGAGCGCAGGGCTGCTGGCATGAGCATGGGATCATAGACATGACCCATGGTCACTGGTGTGAGCCCAAAGGTCGCTGGCTTGAACTCAAGATTTCTAGCTTGAGCAAGGGGGTCACTCACTCTGCTGTAGCCCCCGATCAAGGCACATATAAGAAAGCAATCAATGAACAACTAAGGAACCACAATGAAGCATTGATGCTTCTCATCTCTCTCCCTTCCTGTCTGTTTCTATCTGTCCCTCTCTCTGTCTCTGTCACACACATACACACACACACACACACACACACACACACACACACACACAAATCCACTTAGCATCAAAAGAAATAAACACCTCACCTGTGGTGGCACAGTGGCTAAAGTGTCGACCTAGCCCTGACCAGGCAGTGGTGCAGTGGATAGAGCGTCGGACTGGGATGCTGAGGACCCAGGTTCGAGACCCTGTGGTTGCCAGCCTGAGCATGGGCTCATCTGGTTCAAGCAAGGCTCACCAGCTTGAGCCCAAGGTCGCTGGCTTGAGCAAGAGGTTACTCTGTCTGCTGTAGCGCCCCGGTCAAGGCACATATAAAAAATCAATCAATGAACAACTAAGGAGCAGCAACTAAGAATTGATGTTTCTCATCTCTCTCCCTTCCTGTCTGTCACTATCTGTCCCTCTCTCTGACTCTCTATCTCTGCCACACACACAAAAAAGTGTCGACCTAGTATGCTGAAATCACCAGTTTGAAACCCTGGACTTGCCTAGTCAAGGCACATATGGAAGTTGATGCTTCCTGCTCCTCCCCGCCCCCTCTTAAAATTTTTTTATAAAGGAATAAAATACTTAGAAATAAGTTTAACAAAAGAAGTGCAAAACTCACAGACCAAAATCTAAAAATTATTACTGAACCTAAAGAAGACATAAATTGAAAGATATCCCATGTTCAATAAAACAGAAAACAATATTGGTAAGATGACAATACCCCCCAAAATGATCTACAGATTCAACACAATCACTATGAAAATTCCAGCTGACTCCTTCCAGAAATTCACTAATTAATCCTAAAATCCATATGGAAATTCAAGGGACCTAGATTAGGCAAAAAAGTCTTGAACAAGAACAACTTTGGAGGACTCATACTTTCCCATTTCAAAACTTAGTACAAAGCTACAGTTATTAAGACAGAGTGGTTCAGGCACAAGGCTAGAAAGATAGGTCCAGCAGATAGGTCCAGGCAGTTTTTAGAGCAGTGAAACTATTCTATGATACATATATTATACTGTAATGGTGGCTACATGACATGCATTTTGTGAAACCCATATAACACAGAGAGTGAAACAAATCATAGACTTTAGTTAATCATATACCAGCATTGGTTCATCGGTTATAACAAACATACCACAGTTAATACAAGATAATAATAATGAAAGCTGTCAGGAGACGGGGTACTTGGAAACTCTCTTTACTGTTTGCTCAATTTTTCTGTAAATCTAAAGCTTCTTTAAAAAATAAAATCTAGTTTTTTATAACACAGCACCAGTGCTTCTAAAAAAATAGTGATTGCTAAATTCATTTGGAAATACTATCAAATGAACATCCATTATCAAATCAGTCTTATGTCACTGAATAGTCAGCAGAACAGTGCCCTTCCCCCAGAGAAGTCTACACCCTAATGGCAGAACCTGTGAACATAATCACAACGATCCTTAAAAGTAGAACATTCAGTCAGAGGAAGCTGTGACTGTGGAAGAAAGGCACAGAGAGAAGCACTGTTGCTGGCTTTGCAGATGGAAGAAGAGGCCACATGCCAAGAAATGTGGGTGGTTTCTAGAAGCTGGAAAGGGCAGGAAATTGATTATCCCTTTGAGCCTTCAGAAGGGAATAGAGTCTTGTTGACACCTTGATTTCAACCCAGTGAGACCTTGCCACACTTCTATTTTACAGAACTATAAGATATTAAATTTAATTTGAGTGGTAAAGTTTGTAGTGATTTATTATAGCAACAATAAAAAACCAACACACATGTAATGTTACATTTCCTGACCCAGCAGTAACAGCTAAATGTCCTGTGGGAGAACAGAAGGGAAAAGTTTGGTTACGTATGTGTTGGCCCCTTGCAGCACAGAGCTGTCAGATTCTACCAATAATCATACTGCCTATAGAATATCAAGTGATTTGTCCAATCATGGCAACAAAAAGAATGTGATTTGTCCAATCATGGTAACAACAGAAATGTTCCCCTAGTTCTTATTTTGATTTAAAAGTTGGAGCTTTCAAATCATCTTCTTGATTTCTGAGAAGATTTTAATGAAACTGCAGAGAACATAAAACAGAAGCATGTTGACATTTTATCCAAATACAAACTAAACATTTACATATTCAGCAGACAATGCAAATGTAAATTCTGGCAAATTCTATTCAGTCTACTAACTTCTTACCAAAGTAAATGAAAAGATCTTACCTATTAAATGTCCTGTACATCATGCATATACACAGCACTCCTAAAAAAGTATATGATTTGCTTAACTGTGGTGCTGGGTTTTTCATAAAAGTTTTGTTTTTGTTTTGAGAGGAGTGGAGATATTGAGACAGACTCCCACCTATGCCCTGACCGGGATCCACATGGCAGCTCCTTCTTGGACTGATGCTCAAGTACCGAGCTATTTGTAGTGCCTAAGGCTGACCTGCCTCAGTATCCAGGCTGATGCTTGAACCAATCGAGCCACTGAGTGCAGGAAGGGAAGGGGAAAGAAGGAGGAGAGGCAAGGGGAGAGAAACAGATGGTCGCTTCTCCTGTGTGCCCTGACCAGGAATCAAACCTGGGATGTCCATACACTGGGCCAATGCTCTATCCACTGAGCCACTGGCCAGGGTCAATAAAAGTATTTAGTCTGTGAACAAAAAAGTGCTCTGTAATAAATCTGACAAGCTCAAGTGACCGAAAGTAACTTCACAGGGTGATCCGATTACAAATTCCTAACTGAGCAGGTCATGGTGGATAGTCATTCTCCAGGGATATAACTTTCTTAGTAAAAGGTCTGTCTTTACCGTAAATAAGCACTCTAATTTAACATAGTACTAGACATTCTATCACAGCAATCAGACCAAAGAAAGAAACAGAAGACATCAAAATTGGAAAAAGAGAAATAAAGTTGTCTTTGTTTACAGATGATGTAATCTAATATTTAGAAAATCCTAAAGGCTACACACACACACACACACACACACACACACACACAAAACCTGTTGGAAGTAATCAACAAATTCAGTCAAGTTGTAGGATACAAAATCAACATACAAAAATCAATGTGGCCTTTCCAGCAATGACAACCTCCCCACAACAACATGCCTCTCACTAAGGATCTCCTCCGTCCTTCCCCAGAAGAGGAGAAGAAACACAAGTGCCTGCTGCACTGTCCTCTGTCAGCCTGCAGGAGGAAAGCAAGGCTGACAGAGGGAGCAGCACCAAAATCGCCTTGAATCAAGACGAGGGAAAACCATGCTAATAAGTACATTTTGGATTTTTTTTAAAAAATCAGTTGTGTTTTTATACACTAACAATGAAAATGAATACAGAAAACAATCTCATTCACAATAGCATCAAAAACAATAAAATACTTAGGAATAATTTTAACAAAGAAGGTGAAAGATATATACAGTGTGTCCGTAAAGTCATGGTGCACTTTTGACCAGTCAGAGGAAAGCAACAAAAGACGATAGAAATGTGACATCTGCACCAAATAAAGGAAAACTCTTCCAGTTTTATACCTATTCAGTGCAGTTCGATGTGGGCTCACGCACAGATTTTTTAGGGCTCCTTAGGTAGCTATCCCATATAGCCTCTACAGACTCGTCACTGACTGATGGCCTACCAGAACGGGGTTTCTCCACCAAACTGCCAGTTTCCTTCAACTGCTTATCCCACCGAGTAATGTTATTCGCTGTGGTGGCACTTCGTTATAAATGCGCCGATATTCATGTTGCACTTTGGCCACAGATTCGAATTTAGCAAACCACAGAACACACTGAACTTTCCTCTGTACCGTCCACATCTCAACTGGCATGGCCGTGGGCTGCTACGCTGTATACACGGTGTTACATCATCATCTGTGCATGTGCACATGCTGCCACATCATCCTACAGAAACTGGGAGGGTTTTCCTTTTATTTGGTGCAGATTGCATATTTCTGTCATCTTTTGTTGCTTTCCTGTGACTGGTCAAAAGTGCACCATAACTTTACGGACACACTGTATTCTGAAAGCTGTGGCCCTGGCCAGTTGGCTCAGTGGTAGAGCATCAGCACTGCGTGTGGAAGTCCCGGTTCAATTCCCAGTCAGGGCACACAGGAGAGTGCGACCATCTGCTTCTCCACCCTTCCCCCTGTCCTTCCTTGCTGTCTCTCTCTTCCTCTTCTGCAGCCAGGGCTCCATTGGAGCAGAGTTGGCCCAGGCGCTGAGGACAGCTCCATGACCTTCGCCTCAGGCGCAGAATGGCTCCAGCCACAAAGGAGCAATGCCCCAGATGGGCAGAGCATTGCCCCCTAGTGGGCATGCCAGGTGGATCCCAGTAGGGCGCATGCGGGAGTCTGTCTCTCTGCCTCCCCGCTTCTAACTTCGGAAAAATACAAAAAAGAAAGAAAGAAAACTGCAAGACTTTGATTAAAGAAATTGAAGAAGGCACAAAGAAATAGATCAAAAAGAATTAACAGAGCCATCTATAGATTCAATGCAATCCATATCAAAATTTCAGCAGCATTTTTTATAAACATAGAAAAAACAATCCCAGAATTTTTGTGGACCCACAAAAGACCCCAAATAGCCAAGGCAATCTTGAGAAAGAAGAACAAAGCTGGAGACATCACATTACCTGATATCAAACTATACTACAAAATTATAGTAATCAAACAGTGAGGTACTGGCATAAAAGTAGAGAACCCAGAAATAAACCATCACATATCCAGTCAACTAATATTTGACAAGGGAACCAAGAGAATTCAATAAGGAAGTGTTCATTAATCTGGATAACCTCATGCAGAAAAATTAAATGAGACCCCTATCTCAAACCACTCACAAAAAGTAATGAAAAAAAATATAAGGCTCAATAGTGTAAAACTCCTGGACATTGATCTTGCAATGATTTTTGGATATAACACCAAAAGCACAAGAAACAAAAGCAAAAATAAATAAGTGGGACTATAGCAAACTAAAAAACTTCTGCACAGAAAAAAAAATCAACAAAATGAAAAGGAGGCTTGTGGAATGGGAGAAAATATTTGCAAATCATGTATCTGACAAAAGGTTAATATTCAAAATATACAAAGAACTTATACAACTCAGTAACAAAAAATAAAAATTTCCATTAAAAAATGGGCAGAGGAACTAGACATTTCTCCAAAGAAGACATACAAAGGGTTAACAGGTACATGAAAAGGTGCTCAATATTGCTAATAATCAAGGAAATGCAAATCAAAACCACAATGAGATACTACCGACACCTGTTAGAAAGGCTATCACCAAAATGACAAGAGATAAGTGTTGATGAGGATGTGGAGAAAAGGGAGCCCTTGTGTACTACTATTGGTGGAAATGTAAATCGATACAGCCACTATGGAAAACAGTATGAAGGTTCCTCAAGAAATTAAAGATACAACTACCATATGACCCAGCAATCCCAACCTAAGTGTTTGTCAATGGATGAATGGATAAGAAAGATGTGGCATGTATATAATATTATTCAGACAGAAGAAACTTTTGCATGTGCAGCAACATGAACAGACCTGAGGGCATAAGGCTAAGTGAAATAATTCAGACTGAGAAAGACAAACACTGAGTGACCTCACCTATAGTAAAACCTAAAAAACCAAA
Source organism: Saccopteryx leptura (assembly GCF_036850995.1). Classification (NCBI taxonomy): domain Eukaryota; kingdom Metazoa; phylum Chordata; class Mammalia; order Chiroptera; family Emballonuridae; genus Saccopteryx; species Saccopteryx leptura. The sequence continues at coordinate 37,700,899 of NC_089511.1, forward strand.
TTCATAGAAACAGAGAGTAAGTAGAGTGCTGTTTACCAGCAGTTAGGGATGGAAGAAATGGGGAGATACTGGTCAAAAGGTACCAACTTCCAGTTATAAAATGAATAATTTTGGGTGATCTAACATACAGCTTAGTGATTAGAGTTAGTAATATTGTATCATATACTTGAAACTTGATAGAGTATAGATCATAGATGTTCTCACCACAAAAAAGAAATAGTACTTATGTAATATGAAGAAGGGATTAGCTAAGGCTATGGTGGTTATCATTTGGCAATATATAAGTGTATCAAATTAACATGTTGTACAACTTAAACTTACATAATGTTATATGTCAATTATATCTCAATAAAGCTAGAATATATAAATATATAAATAAATATAAGTAATATCTAATTAGTCAAACCTATAGTATTTATATCCTATTTTATAAAGTCTTACATTTATGTATTTCAAGAATATAGAATGACACAACCTACAAAATTTTAAAATACAATAAAGACGTTTTTAAAGTCTAAATAAATTGCGGTATCAGTGGGTAAAAAGAAACATTATAAAATATTTTTTGTATTTTCCTTAAACATGTTTAATTAGTTCTCGTAATTACTACTAAGAGCTGCTGTTAACCAGTCCCACTGTTGTTTCATTTAAATCACATTTATGCAACAGAAAAATAAAAAATACAGAAGACAATTTCAAGTAAACATTTATTTTTTTATATTTTGTTTTACATTTCTACTTCTTTTTCAGCTTTACTGAGATATAATTGACAATCACTTATCTTAACTTGATATTAAAATAATAACACATAGGTATAAAATTTTTATTATGTGTCATTTATTATGGTTTTCCTGTCAGGTATGGTGGTATCTGGGGTTGTCTCCCTGACAAGTTGGTCATGATAGGCATAGTCTTGCCCACAGTCTCATAGATCTAGAAACTCCCAACCTAGAGGATAACATGTCCCTAAGAAAGGCGAGGGTCAGGGTGACCCCCTTCTTCTCTGGTGCTGCCGCCTAAAGGAGCCCTCAGGATATCCCGTGGGAGCTGTCTGTGCCATTAAAATGGGAATCCGGGGATCTACTGAGGTACAGAAGGAAGTCCCACCTGCGACCTCAGGGTGTCTCTGCTGCTTGTCTGCAAGCTGAGCCTTGCCCTCCAAGGCTCCTTGTTGGCTTTTGTACTCACCAGTCTGGCCAGGCTCTTGCTCTAATAAACTCAATCATCAGAGGTGCAGACACAAAAATACTTAGCTACTCTGCATATGAGCAGACAGAGGGACCTGCTTTTCATGTGCAGGCAGCCCCCTGGATGGGGGTGGCCTGGCCAGGTGTGGCCCTCAGACTGAGCCTGCCCACGGATTTTACTTGACAATTGCACTTCTGTTATCATCAGTTTTCACAAATGCAGTAGAGACTTTAAGTCACTGAAAGGTTGGCCACTTTTACCTTTGAAGCAGATAAAATCCACTTCTTGTTGTTGCTAATGGCAACATCCATCACCCAGTCATCATGACCCTGAAGAAAAATAGAATTTTAACAAGGATGGAAAAGCTTTTGTAAGAACAACTAAAGTGGTGAAGAACCCAATGTGGCTTACATTTCAGGGGAACTAATTGTGCTTCCTTGGTTTCACCAAGGACAATTAAGGCAGACTACAGAGTGTAAAGGCTTGTGATACGCATGTATGTCATGGCATCGTGTGTGTTAACAACAGCAGGATGGGAAAAGAATTATTGAATTCCGAGCTAGTACCAGAGCACCGCTTGCAGGTTTTTGCTTGCTTTCTTTATTCTAAGAAATACAACTCAGGGGTCCAATCAGTGAGGAGGCTTTTGGCTTCAATAACTGCAAAGAAGAGAAACACCATTGCTGGGACAGACACTTAATGCCGGGTCAGGGCTCTGTGTTAGTGTCCTTATCGTTCTCCAGGCTTTCCATTATGGAAAGAGGCAGACAGTGAGGCAATGTGGTTTGGTAAGAGGACAGGGAACAGAGAGACGGTTAAGCTGCTGTGAATTGCAAAGGGACAGGAATTTGAGAGGGGGGTGGAGAGAGAGGGAGGTGAGAGGAGGAGCAAAGTGATCTGAACAAACTCATAGGAAGACAAAAGGATTGCATTTTAAGCACAGGAAGTCTGGACATTCAGTTTTAAGCCATTGATTTGCTGTGATGTAAACTCCCTTTGCCTCTCCAAACTCTCAGAGAAGAGAGCTCAGGTAGACCAACCCTGGGAGCCTGAACGTTGTGGTATCAAGGGGACATCATCTATATTTGGGTCACAGGGAACAGAGAGACCAAGGCTCATGGATGCAAGCATTCCCTGACAAAGGTGGCCATGACATCACAGGATCAGAAAGTATGCAGACATTTGGGGGAGGGGGCACCTGGAACAGAGGCACTGCAGGGACCAATCCTGGGACTGCCTGACCTGGCTGTGTTAGATAACCCATCCCCTATTCTAATGCTACTTCGAGTGGCACCTTCTCTAACTTGCAGCCAAAAGCACTCAACTGACACCCTCCATTTTGGAGCACCACAGTTTTCCATGCATGCCTCATTACGGCATGTAGCCTTCTGCTCAGTCATTTCTGCTGTTCTTAGACACTTTCCCATCTCTGAGTTTTTGTATTTGCTGTTCCATCTATTAGGAATGCCCTCTACCAAGATCCTCACTCATCCAATCCTTCCTTGCCATCTGGTCCTCAGCTCAAAGGCCACCTTCTCCATTCAGCCCTCCCTACCCACCCCCTGTGAATTAGCCCCCACAGTCTGTTTCTATCACATCATCACCCTATTATGGTTTCTTTATTTCACACATCACTGTTGGTGGCTCCCCACAGAGGTGTCAGCTCCATAGGGGACATCTGGGTCTGCTGACTCCCTAGCATCCAGCAGCACCCAGCATGGAATGACTAAGGAATGAAGCTCAGATTTTCTACCTGATGCTGGTATGGGTACCTTCAAAGAGAGCTTCCGGTAGACGTCTCCTACATCCCAAATAGCCACAGTCCTGTCGAACCCGCCAGATATGAGAAAGGATGCTGCAACACAAAATAAAAGAGTCTAGAGGGGTCATCGTCCCCCAGGCAATGGCTTCCTCCTGTGGTGAGGTCAAAGCAGGCTGAGGCTGCGTTAGTGGTGCCGTGGCTCACTCTGAGTACATGCTGACCCCTTCTTGGTGGTTCAGCCAGTCCCAGTTACAGTCGGTTCTCATTATTAATGGTAGTTATATTCAGTCAAGTCATCACAAGCACTGAATTAGCAAATACTGAACCATTGCTCCTAAGGAAAATACAGGGTTAGGTTCCTGTGAGGCTCTGTTCACACTTTCTTAACGGATCAATCCCTAACCTTGTTTTAAGTCTGTTTCTGTTCAAAGACACCTTATTTGATATATATTATTTATCCATCAACACTGAATTCGTGGTCACCAGCACTATAATTCGTGCCTGAAGGAAGCTTCTCTAACGTGTGTTTTCCCTGTAAAGCACATCACAGCCTTCCTGCACTTAGGAATGCCAGGCAGCACTCCAGCGCTATGCTAGAGGGCCATTTCTAAACAGCAAAATCACCAACTACAAGCTCAAACTGAAAAACGTGGCCCTCAATACTCCACAAAAAGTCCACTATACAATAGGAGAGGTGAAACAAGAAGGCAGTGAGTTACCTTGTTCCACTTCTTCAGGCACGAATGTGTGCACAGCTAACTCAAACTTGTCACTGCACTTCACATACCCACGCATGACCACAAAAGTGCTGTGAGTATTGACTTTAGGTTACAAATAAATTTTAGCCAGTAGGTGAAATCACAAATATGGAATCCGCAAATAGTGACAGTCGACTGTCAATTCTGAACCCAATAAAGCAAAGGACAGAAACTGGTGGGGTGTCTCATAGTGGGGTCTGACTTACACATACAGAGGCTGCTTCTGAAGACGGAAAGTGATTCAGAGAAACCCTTCCATTTCTCAAGTCAGACCCTCACTGTGTGTGTACTGGCTGGGTGTCCCACACACACACTTCATGAGGATGGAGGAGTGTAACTTTGGCTCCTGAGTATCAGGAACAGTCACCACCCATGTGGCAGCCTCTTGTCATTGTCTCTGCTGCATCCATGCCCCTTCATCTCAAATAGCTTCTTAATTTCTCTCACCTGGTTCGGAATGACTGACCCTAACCTCTAACTGTGGGAGCGAGCAAGTCACTCAGACCTAGCCAATCAGCACCTTTTATCCCCTGCTAACGTGATTGGTTCAGAGATGGGCATGTGACCTAAGCTGAGCCAATGGGAGTCTTCCATAGGACTTGTGCTGACATCATCAGAGAGAGCTTCTTTCTCTAAGATTGACAGAAACCAGAACTGCTATTGGCCTGAACCACCAGAAGCCACTTTTTGCCTACTTGGGGAGAAATAGCAACACAAGAAAGAAGCTGATCTGAGAGGATGAGTTGGTTTCCTGGCAGCACTGATGTCCATACAGGCAAAGGCATCCTGGCAGCATTGTCCAAGTGCCTGGACCCAGCCACATCTGAAGCAAGACCTGCTCTTGGACTTTCCTATAACAGGAGTTAATGAATTTCTCTTTTGCTTAAACCATATTGAACTGAGTTTCTGTCACTTACAAACTTGTGCCTATGAATCTCCATCTTAGCTTTTTTGTTCTTGTGGAAAATTATTTCATCTTCATTTCAGCAACATCGAAAATCATCTCTAGTCCTGGCTAGGTGGCTCATTGGATAGAGCGTAGTCCCAGCACTCTATGTTCATCAGTTCAATCCCCGGCCAGGGCACATGTGAGAAGCAACCAGTAAGTGTACAACTAAATGGAACAATTTAGTGAAACAATGAGTTGATGCTTTTCTCTCTCTCCTTTCCCCCTTTCTCCCTTCTTTTCTCCTCTCTCTTTCTTTCTCTCTCTCTTTCTCTCTCTCTCACACAAATCAATGGAAAAAAAACTTTAAAAAGAAAATCACCTCTATGTGCTAAGGGAAGTCCATGTGACTGAAACATGAAGAACTCTGCCCCAGCACTCCCCTGGGGGCAGAATCCCTTTGTGTGTTTATTACTCACTGTCTCTGGCAAAGTGGCAGGAACTCACAGAGCCTTCGTGACCCTGCATCAGAGTCACACAGGCTCCACAGTTTCGAAACTCTCCTGTGTAGACGTTCCATATTTTTAAGGTTTTATCCCAAGAGCTTGTACATAGGAAATGGCCACTGAAGGTAAAACAGCAGTTAGAGATTGCATTGTTATGTGCCCTGAAACACAGAGGGAAGGATGCACAAGTTAGCACTTCACTCCTGGAAAATCTTAGGACACGCCTAAAGGGAGGAGGGTGAAAGGAGGGAGAATTGAAGCCGATGCCTTTGCGATATGGACATTATGCCTCAATCACTGCCTACCATGATCCAAATAGTAATCACTCTATGTCACACTATTCCAGGATTTCTCAATCATGGCAATACTGACATTCTGTTCAGAATAACTTGTGGTAAGTGGCTGTTTTGTACATTGTAATATGTCCGGCAGCATCCCTGGGCTCTACCCACTCTCTGCCAGTAGCCCTCACACCAGAAATGCCTACAGATATTGCCAAATGTCCACAGGGGTACAAAATTGCCTCTGAGCTCATTGAGAGCCACTACACTATTCAGAGCTGCTTGAGGCTTGAGGAAAAACAACAGCAGGAAAAGCTGTCAGTGGTGATTAATGGAGAAACATCCCTCAGGTTTGGTACTGGATCACACAAAGTAGGCCTCTCCTATTTACTCTCCACCTCCTTCCTCTCCCGGACGTGGAGGCTTGGTTACTTCTCCCCTGCCCTCCCTCACCTCACCCCTACCCTCTTAACTCCTCTTCTCCCCAACGGCTCCCTCTCTCTTCCTCTCCTCTCATCTGTCTTTGCTGTCATTAATAAATACATTTAATAAATGCATTTAATAAATACATGTGACCTTAGCCGAAAGGCCTTGAAGCAATGCACATTTAATTCACAAAGTTTTGGGTTTTTCGTTCTCAATTTTTAAGTGTCTTTTCTGTTTTGAGGAAAAAAATCTGTCATAATTTTGCTGCCTTTTTTTTTTTTTGGTTTGTTTGTGACCCTCAAAGTATTTTTCCCATGATTGTCATCTCCTGTTATATACTGCTAACAAAATTAGGGGATACTTTAAAATTAATATGAAGCAATTTAAAAAAAAGCATTTTATTTTATTTTATTAAATAAGAACATCAGAAAAGCAAACGACAAGTCAAAGAAAGTTGCTCAATTATGCAAATGAGATGCAAAACCAACTTTTATTTCATTGGTGAAAATGCATGATACAAAAAGGCTGAAAGTACTGGAATATCTGCACGGTACCTGATCCCATAATTTCTGTGAGCAGTATAGTTTTCAAGCAAACCTATAAGTATATATGAATATCTCTGAATAGCCTGAATCATAAAATCAATCATTTTACCTGAGGAAGAAGTTAGACAAAACTGTTTTCCAGAGCTTAGGTCAGAGTTTTGGACCCCTTTTCAGTTCTTTGACATGTATAAACTGAGCAAGATCAAGCGGCAAAAGTCAACCTCTCAGGGGTGTCCAGGGTAAAACTTTCCAAATCCTTGTGCCTGTTGGACTAAGAACCATCCCAGCATCCAGACACTGCCATTGGCGTTAAAATTTGAAAATGAGAAACAAAGCCCTCCTCAGAATCCAGACACTGTCACTGGGGCTCAAACCAGAGCTATCTCTATGTTCCAGGATGGGATTCTCATTTCAAATAAATTCCATTTCTCATAAAAGACCACTTTTCTTAGTACAAATGTTTGGGGAAAGTCCTTGTGTTGCGTATACATGTCTGAACAAGATGGAGTCAATATATTTCTCTCTATTCCTCCTGCTAAGTACAGCTAACCACCCTGGGCAAACAGAATAATAAAGCAAACAGAAGACTGTGAAAGGAAGAGAAAAGAAGGCAGACCCAAGAATGAGTTCCTAAGGATTTTATTTCTTCATACATCTTGGACTGGGTACTGGAAAAACTTATAACACACCACACACACACACACACACACACACACACACACAAACACACGGCCTCTAAGTAAAGTCATTCTCCCTAGTCAAAGGGAGAGCCTCACAAAACAGAACACCCTTAGACAATACCCACCTTACAAAATCCAAATATCTTGGAGAAAACTGTAGCCCCATTTCCACCCCTGTCAACAAAAGCCAAGGGGAGAACCTAGACTGTCACCCTGGCCATGCTGTAATGAGGTGGTCTGCTAAAACAAGATTTTAAGTAAAATAGAGTTTCATAATATAATACCCAAGAGCTCCAGGATACAACTAAGACTCAATCATCATACTAAGAGCCAGGAAAATCTCAACATAAATGATGAAGACAAACAATAGATGCCAACACTGAGACGGCACAGATATTAGAATTATCTGACAAGGATTTTTAAGTAGCCATCATAAAAATGCTTTGATGGACAATTATAATCATGCTTGAAACAAACAAAAAGAAATCCTCAGAAAAAAAAAAAAAAAAAAAAAAAAAAATATATATATATATATATATATATATATATATATAAATAAAGAATAATCAAATATTAATTTAAGCCTGACCAGGCGGTAGCACAGTGGATAGAGTGTTAGCCTAGGACACAGAGGACAGAGGTTCAAAACTCCAACGTCACGGACTTGAGCATGGGCTTATCCAGCTAGAATGCTGGATAACAGGATCAACAGTTTGAGTGTGGGGTCTCCAGCTTGAGTGTGGAATCACAGACATGAGCCCATAATCACTGGCTTGAGCCCAAGGTCGCTGGCTTGAGCCCAAGGTCACTGGCTTGAACAAGGGGTCACTGGCTTGGCTGGAACCCTCTGGTCAAGGCACATATGAGAAAGCAATCAATGAAAAACTAAGGTGCCACAACTATGAGCTGATGCTTCTCATCTCTCTCCCTTCCTCTGTCTGTCCTGTCTGTTTTTATCTGTCTGTTTCTTTTTCTCTCTTGCAAAAAAATAAAAATAAAAAATAATTCAGAACTTTGGGGAGGACAGAGGAAAAAATTAGTGAATATAAAGGCAGGCAATATAAATTAACCTATCAAAAAAAAACAGACTGGAAAAAACCCAAAGCCTCAGGAACCTGTGGTACTATAACAAACTCTCTAAGCATTTGTTTCATCAGAGTTCCAGAAGGAAAGGAGAAAGAGGGTGGTGCTGAAAAAGTAATCAAAGAAATCACATCTGAAATATTACCAAATTTTACAAAAGACATAAACCTATAGATTCAAAAAGCTATATAATTCCAAATAGGATAAATTCAAAGAAGTCTACACTTAGACACATCATAATTAAACTTCTAAAAACCACAAAGAAAAAAATCTTGAAAGCAGCAAGAGAGAAATGACCACCTCAATTTTAAGAGAAAAACAACTTGATGCAACCTGTGGTGATGCAGTAGATAAAGCGTAGACCTGGAATGATGAGGTTTGAGGTTGCCAGTTCAAAACCCCAGGCTTGCCCAGTCAAGGCACATATGGGAGTTGATGCTTCTTGCTTCTCTCCCCTTCTCTCTCTCACTCTCTCCTCTCTCTCTCTGTGTCTCTCTCTCTCCCTCCCTCCCTCCCTCTCCCCTCACTAAAATAAAAAAAGAGAGAGAAAACCAATTTGAATGACAGTAGATTTCACACCAGAAACCATGGAGGCCAGAGAAAACGACATGACAGTTTTCAAATGCTGAAAGAAAAAAAAACCCTATAAATCCAGACTTCTATACCCAGCAAAAATATCCTTCAGTAATAAAGGGCAAATCAAGACATTTTCAGATGAAAGAAAACTAAGAGAACGTATGGCCCTCAGACCTACCTTAAAAGAGGTATGCCTTGCTAAAGGAGGTTCTTATTTTTCTTTTCTTTTCTTCTTCTTTTTTTTAATCAAGTGAGAGGCAGGGAGGTGGAGAGACACACTCCTGCATGTGCCCCAACTGGGAACCACCTGGTAACCCCTGTCTGGAACTGATGCTTTGCTTATCTGGGGCTGCTCTTCCATTGCTTGGCAACTGAGCTATTTTAGCACCTGAGGTAAGGCCATGGAGCGATCCTCAGCACCCAGGGCCAATTTGCTCATTTGAGACTTGGCTGTAGGAGAGGAAGAAAGAGAGAGAGAGAAGGGGGAGGGAAAGGGGTGGAGAAACAGATGGTTGCTTCTCCTGTGTACTCTGACCAGGAATGGAACCCAGGACTTCCACATGCCAGGCCTACACTTGACCACTGAGCCAACAAGTCAGGGAAAGGGAAGTTTTCTAAACAAAAAGAAAGTAGTAAAAGAAGAAAATTTGGAACATCAGAAAGGAAGACAAAACATAGCAAAAGTATGGGCAAATACAGTAGACTTTTCTTCTCCTCGAGTTTTCTAAATTATATTTGAGTTGAAGCAAAATAAAATTATATCTATATAATTATATATATATATATGACAAAATATTTATGTTTGCTCCTAGCAAGCTTCAAAATCAGTTGAGATTATGTTGGCTGACATTGAAACAAAGGCATCCGAGGCCTGCCCCAGCCCACAGGCCAGAGTTGGTGGTTTCCCCAGTCTGCTCTCCTCCTTCCCTTCTTCCTCTTCAGCCTCCTTGTAGCACCACAACAAAGTTGGAGATACACAACACGAATGAATGCTGGCTTACAAGCTGAAAGTGTGCAGCCCAAATCCAGGAGGGCATGGATGGGGCCCCCCACCTCCCTGCTGCAGGATGCTGCCCAGTCTCCTGAGGCCCCTCCTCACTTGGTGATGGTGAGCAGTGTGGCCTGAGATGTAACATCCCAGATCTTGATGCTTCTGTCCAATGAGACGGAAGCCACCTTCTGGCTATCAGGATCAAAGCAGCAGGATGTGACCAATCTTTTGTGATGATCTGAGGCACAGGGAAAGGATCTTGTTACGCATATGCCACATTCTGAGCCACGTGCTCACACGGCCGAGAGGTTCATAACTACTCCCCCAGGCAGTGACAATATTCCAGAAACACAATTTCGGTTTTCACTAGGGTCTATTCAGTCACACCTTCCTGAGTGCCTACCACGTGTGCCAGGCTTTGAACAAGGAGTGCTGCCAATCCACTCCCTGTTCCAGCAGAACTGCCAGTCTGATGGAAATCCACCCTGCTTCGGCAACGCTCCACAGCATACCAGGATCCATGAGAGGAAGAGAAGGTAGCTCATGGCTCCTGGCCAGTAGAAGCCTGGCCCAGCCTGGGGCAACCCCGATATGTCAAAGAAGGACCCAAAAGTTATCAAAAGAAGCAGAACAAGGGAGAGTGCTCCAAGCAGAATAAACAATATGAGCAAAGGCTTGGAGGAGGGACCCGGGTGTGGAGAAGCACAATGAGCAGCTAGAACCTGGAGAGTGAGGAGAGGTAGAGCAGGATGTGATGCATTAAGGGAAACACATGAGCCATAGGGCCCTGCACATATCATCATCTCATGGTTCTATGTTGATAAAAATAAGCATAATGCACATACAGAAAGTAACACTGTATGACAAACACACACAGAGAGTTTAGGAACGCCAGCAACAGATTGTCTACAACAGGCATCTCTGGGAGGAAACAGGACACGTACAGAAGCCTTTAACTTTTGACGTTACACACTTATCAAATGTTTTTACAAAGATGGTGTATTTTTTAAGCATTTATTTTTGCTATAACTATCAACTGACATTCAGTAATAGGAAGATATGAAGAGCTCCTGTGTGTCCAGTTTCCCTCAATGCATAATTATATATCACAACCAGGAAATTGACACACGATGGTTATTATTTTAATATTGAGAAAATACAGATAAAAATGTTAAGAATCTTGAGCCTCCACCAATAGACGATTGGGCTTCAAATGTTCACGTGAGGTTGGAGCAAAACATTGTTTCATTTATTATGAGAACAAAACTGAATAAAAAAAGTTTAATTGCTGAGGACCAGTCTTGGTATTAATGGCCAGTGCTTTCATCAGTCAGTGTCTTAGCTTTAATGATGTGGCTCAAATCATTCCAATTTCACCAAATAGAGCAATCAGAAATCAAGTGACAAGCAGTTTAGCATGGAAGACAGAACAGAGCAGGGAGCCCATGCAAACTTACCTTTGATGTGTGACACGGTCATTGTGTTTTTTGCGTCTATTATAGAGATTCCATGATCCACATCCAAGCCTGAGACCACGTATTTCCCATCAGGAGAAAATTTACAGGAGACTACGAAGTTTTCATGACTGATCTTCCACTGAAATAGGGCAACAATCAAAAGGTTGTTTTCTCTCTAACCCAGTTGTTTGTTCAGTAGAGATTACTGTAATGATGAAAATATGCCATCCATGCATTGTCCAATATCCTAGACCAGCGGTTCTCAACCTGTGGGTCGCGACCCCGCCGGGGGTCAAACGACCAAAACACAGGGGTCGCCTAAATGCCAACGTGATTGGCCCACCATGAAAGCTGGAACGCCCACTAGTGGGCAGGAGGGACCAGGTTGACCAGCATTGCAAAAGTGGGCAGTTTTTGTAAAAAGGTTTGCCATCATGGGCTTAGGGTATGAGTTGGCACAAATTTCTGGAGGGCAATTTGAAAAGCGCAATGTTTTTATACCAAATAAACAATAAAATCCAGCTATATATATCCAGAAACATTTGGTTCATACATATAAAAATTATATGCAGGCCCTGGCCGGTTTGCTCAGTGGTAGAGCGTCGGCCTGGTGTGCAGAAGTCCTGGGTTCGAATCCCGGCCAGGGCACACAGGAGAAGCGCCCATCTGCTTCTCTACCCCTCCCTCTCTCGTTCCTCTCTGTCTCCCTCTTCCCCTTCCGCAGCCGAGGCTCCATTGGAGCAAAGATGGCCCGGGCACTGGGGATGGCTCCTTGGCCTCTGCCCCAGGCGCTAGAGTGGCTCTGGTCGCGACAGAGCGACGCCCCGGAGGGGCAGAGCATCGCCCCCTGGTGGGCAAAGCGTCGCACCCTGATGGGCGTGCCGGGTGGATCCCGGTCGGGCGCATGCGGGAGTCTGTTTGTCTCTCCCCGTTTCCAGCTTCAGAGAAATACAAAAAATAAATAAATAAATAAATAAATAAATAAATAAAAATTATATGCAAACTCTTTTCATTGTATCATTGTTTTTGACAAAGTGGAAAGAGCCTTAATGTCCTGTAGCAGGGAATGGTGAAATACAGCATGGCTTATTTGTCCCATGGAATCCACATGTCCATTAAAAAAGATGATGCTGATGTGTGCTTAAATAATACTATGTTGTTAACAGAGCAGACTTGCCTGTGTTCATGCCAATGTGTAAACATAGAAAAAGAGACAGCAAGATGTTAATCATAATCTCTGGGGGTTGTTATAAGGTTGTTGTTGTTTTTTAAATTATGACTTGTGTTTCTAAAAATATTTTAAAATAAATATAAATTGATCTTTGCACTAAGAGATTTTTTTTTAAGGAGAGAAAAGAGGTGGAAGGGAGAGGAGAGGTGATGAGGAGCTGCTAGGGGAAGGGAATCAGGGATGGGACAGGAGACCCCGAAGCTGCCTGTACGGGGCCAGAGCTGCGTGGGCACCGGACAGGAGAGAGAGGGAGTGTGGGGGAGGTTTCGATGGGTGGGTGGTGGCCCCACCAAGATGGAGAACAGATCGGGAAGGGCCCAGAACTCATGCTTTAGCCAGGTGGCCTTTTTCTATGGCCTCAGGTCTACTTCCTACTTCATCAAATCCAGACACCGCACGGGGGAGGGTCTCTTTCCCTCAGTCTGAAAAGCCCTGGCACCTTACCCTCCAACCCACCCCCATTCCACTTTTTTCCGTGTATCCATCCTTCAAGCCCTCCTTCTGCCTGCTCCAGAAAGTTTTCCTTCTCCGATGTCCACCCATATCATCTTGGGTCCCCGAGAAAATTCCCTTTTCCTAGAAGACTGGCTTCTCTTCCCACCCCACGCCCAGCCCAAGGCTCCCTAAGTCCCCGTCAAGACCCTGTGCTGCGACATCTCCACTGGGGCAGGGCATACTTACCAGCAGCTTGCCTGTTTCAAGGTCCCAAGTCCTCACTGTTTTATCATAGGATGCTGCAACAATTCTGGAAGTGAAGTGATGAGCACAGGGTCTTTATGTCAGAGATAGTTATGCATATGTCTTCCCCATAGAGATTTGTGATAATTTAGAACCAAGATTGCAAATAAGACCAGATCTCTCTAAAGATGTTCCATGACCCACCCCTGGAGAGCAGTGGGTTCTCACTGAAAACCGAGAACCTAACGCAAAAGCACTCCAGCACAACTTCTTCCTTCACTCTCCAGCCGTCCACATCTGTCCTTTCATGTTTAGGGCATTAAAGGTATCATCTCATCTGTTCTATAACTGACCATCTTCTTCTAAGGCAGTGGTTCTCAACCTTTCTAATGCCGTGACCCCGCAATACAGTTCCTCATGTTGCGGTGACCCCAAACCAAAAAATAATTTTGGTGGCTACTTAATAACTGTAAATTTGCTACAGTTATGATTCGGAATGTAAATACCTGATATGCATTATGTATTTTCCGATGGCTTTAGGCGACCCCGCTGGGGTCACGACCTACAGGTTGAGAACCGCTGTTCTAAGGTAATATCTACAATTCACAAGGATTAATCAATCACTTCTGCTCACATATGTAATTTGTGACAGAAAAGAATACTTTAGTACACAGCTCATTTCATTCTGAAATGTTTTATTGGGCATTTAGTAAAATAATAAAAATGCACCTTTGTCTTGTTATAGTGCATGTTTCCATGACAACCATCGTCTTTTCTATAAGAGAAATTTTCATGAACATGAAATTCCCATGTTGTTTTTACTCTGCTTCCCCCAGAGGGCTGGACACTGGCCTGTCTCCTCACCCTCATTTTTCTTGACCTGTGGAAAAGAAGGAAAGGTCACCTTCTGCTGTCAGCCGTGACACTGCACTCTAAAACAGGAGCTTCAGGCCTCTCTTCAAAATCCCGAACAATAGATCCATCTACAGCATCCTGAAGTCAACAGGAGAGAGGGGTAGAGAGCAAGAGGTCACTGAGGCACTGACTGAAGCTGTGAACTGAGTTCCACACAAGCCCTGAGCTGCTCTGCAACCGTGAAGTATTAGAACCACATGGCCCTATGACTCTCGTCCAGCTCAAAAGGGTGAAAGGACATCACCCAGGATCACATAGCTAGTGGGTCCCAAATGTGACTTAAACCACTTGGACAGTTCCCAAACCCTCCTGCCTAGTCTGCCTGGCCTTGGTACCCACCAACGATACAGAAAGTTATCTGGAGGGTGAGAAGCTATCCTCTACCCAGTTACCTGAACTGGAACCCAGGATCCAGCCTTGACTCATTTCATACTGTCTCTCTCCTGCCCTTAAAGCCAGAACAGATGAAACAACTCAGAACTGACTGTCCTTCCCCATGAGCCCAGCTCCAGCCACAGTCATCTGCCACCTAGTCCCTGAGGAATATTGCCATCCCCCAGCCCTGCTCTTGACTGACCAGCAAAGCCCCGCCCACCAACAGGCTTGCTGGGACCTGCTGGCTATGCCCAGAAGGCTTCAGAACAGTTCTGGGTGACCACCTCTCTGAGACCTTGTCTGACCATCAGATCCCTGTTCCTGTGCCCCTGCTTCCTGCACCTTGGGGCACTGATCTCAGGCCTGCCTCTCTCAACATCCCCTAATAAACAAGTCCCAGGCCCGGCCACCTTTCTGTCTGTGACCAGTCAGTCCTGGCCATAACATCTCTGTATATAGAACTCCATTTTCCAAATGACAAGGAGACCTGAAGAGATAACACAGCTCTGTCACCCCAGGTAGGGCCTTGACACAACTGGGACCCTCCAACCAAAGGTGCGAGTTCCCAGTCCAGTGGTCTCCATCTCCTGCTCTCACTGATTCCAAATCAAAGTCTAACAGCAGCTACACCAACCTCACCTCTCTCCAGGGGCTTGACACTAGTGAGGGCCCTCACTTTGCTTCTCCCTCTTACACTTTGCTCAGCAAGACCTCTCCAAATCTTTGTGATCCTTGAAAGTCTGGAAATTCACCTCTTGCAGACTTTCCACAAGAGGTGACATAAGCTTACAGGTTGTTTTGGTTCCTCCTAGCATGGGGCCACCTACCCACAGCTTCACGGTGCAGTCATAGGAGCTACTGAGGAGCTTTGTGTCATCCACACAGAAGTGACAAGAACTCACAATATGCTGGTGTCCGGTCAGAATTTGAAATGGGATCTGAAAAAATATATGTAGACTAAATGAGATCAGCAGGTTGCAGAATACAAGATCAATATTTTTAAAAACCAGTTGTATTTCCATGCATTCACAATAAACAATCTAGAAAAAAATTAAGAAAAATCTATTTATAAAAATATCAATATATAAATAAATTTAACAAAGTGTGTAAAACTTATACTCTGAAAATTGCAAAACTTTTTGGAAAAATATTTTTAAAAAGCTAAATAAATGGGAAAACATCCTATGCTCATGGATTAACAGACTTACTATTAAGATGAAAATACCCTCCAAAATGATCTATAGATTCAACACTATCCTATCGAAATCCCAGCTGAAATTGACAAGCTAATTCTAAAATTTATATGGAAACTCAAAAGAAGCAGAATAGCCAAAACAATTTTTAAAGAGAAGGTGGAGGACTCACAATTCCCAACTTCAAAATTTACAACATACAAAGTTACAATAATCAAGACAGTGTAGGACTGGCATAGGATAGACATATAGATTGATGGGATAGGAATGAGATTCCAAAAATAAGCCCTCATGTTTTAGGTTAATTGATTTTTGACAAGGTTGCCAAGAAATTAAAGATGGAGAGATAAAAAGTATTTTTTAAGAAACTTTACTGGGACAAGTGGAGACAGTATTCACATGCAAAGAATGAAGTTGAGGCCCTGGCCCAGTTAGCTCAGTGGATAGAGTGTTGGCCCAGTATATAAATGTTCTGGGTTCAATTCCCTGTCAGGGCACACAGGAGAAGTGACCATCTGCTTCTCTCCCCCTCCATCTTCCCCATCTTTTCTTCCCCTTCTCTTTCTCTTCCTCTCCTCAGCCAGTGGCTTTATTGGTTCCAGTGAGAATCATCCTGGGCAAGGGGGAGGTTTTGAGTCAATTATTATTGTTTTAATTGTGACATGTGACATTTTCATTGAGCTACACAATCACGTTGAACTCACTATGTAAACACCTCCAAAGTACACTGGTTTTAGTCACTGCTCTCCTCTGTTTATTTTAAGTCATTTTCTCTTACTTGAGTTTTTAAGTTCTCATTCTTTGCTGTTTGCCAGCATGTTCTCCCTGGAGTAACTCTTTCCTCAGAGAGAGGCATCCTTTCTGAGTCTTCGCAGCTCAAAAAATGTTTTTCTGTTGCCTTTATTGGGAATCAGCAGTTTGGCCAGGTAGAGAATGCTTAGATCATAAACCTCTCTCTCAGAGTTTTGTAGAACTTCTCAACTTCTGTCACTCTAATGGGTCATAAAAATCTCAGGCCAGAAAATCATCAGCCACCTGAATGTACATCCACAGGAGGCTGGTTAGACTCATCAGGGAGCAGCTAGCCAATGGGATACTATCCATAAAAAAATAAATAAGGAAGCTATTTCTTCATTGGTGGGAAAAGATCTCTGAAATATATTAATATTTTTAAAAAATTTAAGGGTACAGACTGACCAGGTGGTGGCGCAGTGGATAGAGCGTCGGACTGGGATGCGGAAGGACCCAGGTTTGAGACCCCGAGGTCGCCAGCTTGAGCGCGGGCTCATCTGGCTTGAGCAAAGAGCTCACCAGCTTAGACCCAAGGTCGCTGGCTCTAGCAGGGGGTTACTCGGTCTGCTGAAGGCCCATGGTCAAGGCACATGTGAGAAAGCCATCAATGAACAACTAAGAAGTCGCAACGCGCAACGAGAAACTGATGATTGATGCTTCTCATCTCTCTCGGTTCCTGTCTGTCTGTCCCTGTCTATCTCTGCCTCTGTAAAAAAAAAAAAAAAAAAAAAAAAAAAAAAAAAAAAAAAAAAATTTAAGGGTACAAAAGAGGGTCTAACATATGCCTCAATTTATGGACAAAAGGGGGGCTATACATGTATGTGCTGGTAAATGCATAAAACATCTCTAAGAATACAGAGGAAACTAGAAATATTTGTTGGCTCTCTAGAGAGAAATGGGATAGTTGGAGGGCAAGGGTGCTAAGGAGACTTTTGTTAAAAAAAATTAAAACCGCCTGACCAGGTGGTACATAGTGGATAGAGCATTGAGCTGGGAAGCTGAGGACCCAGGTTCAAAACCCTGAGGTTGCCGGCTTAAGCGCGGGGTCTCTAGCTTCTTGAGTGTGGGATCATAGACAAGACCCCGTGGTTGCTGGCTTGAGCCCAAGGTTGCTGGCTTGAGCAGGGGTCACTGGCTCGGTTAAAGCCCCCCAGTCAAGGCACATATGAAAAAGCAATCAACGAACAATTAAAAGTGCTACAATTGCGAATTGATGCTTCCCATCCTGTCTCTGTCTCTCACTAGAAAATAAATAAACAAATAAATTAATTAAATTAAAAGCTGAATTTGAATATTATGGATGTTATTTTCAGAATATAAATTAAATACAATCTCTGAGGCCCTGGCCGGTTGGCTCAGCGGTAGAGCATCGGCCTAGCGTGCGGAGGACCCGGGTTCGATTCCCGGCCAGGGCACACAGGAGAAGCGCCCATTTGCTTCTCCACCCCTCTGCCGCACCTTCCTCTCTGTCTCTCTCTTCCCCTCCCGCAGCCAAGGCTCCATTGGAGCAAAGATGGCCCGGGCGCTGGGGATGGCTCTGTGGCCTCTGCCCCAGGAGCTAGAGTGGCTCTGGTCACAACATGGTGACGCCCAGGATGGGCAGAGCATCACCCTCTGGTGGGCAGAGCGTCGCCCCCTGGTGGGCGTGCCGGGCGGATCTCGGTCGGGCGCATGCGGGAGTCTGTCTGACTGTCTCTCCCTGTTTCCAGCTTCAGAAAAATGCAAAAAAAAAAAAAAAAATACAATCTCTGTACTCTCCTTTAGTTTTACTTTAAAAATCAGAATAAACACAAAGCAGAAGAAAGCACTGGTACATACTTTGCTTTTTCTTCAGACTTCCCCATGGAGAGCCCAGTGCAGGGGGTGGGGGGCGGGGACAGTCAGCCAATGGACAATCCCAGTGTGGACTCTGCTGTGAGGACAGCTGGGGAAGCTCAGATCTCAATCTGACCCCAGGCTTTTCCATCTGTGTGCAGGTCAGTCTTGCTCCTGTCCTTGTGATGAATGCAGGCATTCACCTGGTGTAGGTTAAATTTCTTTCCAATCTTACATTGAACTTCACCATCTCTTTCCACGAGAGCACTCCAGTCTTCCTCCAGCCCAGGGAAATTTTCTTCCTTGTTTCCTGTTTCTTTCCTCCTCCCTCTCCCTCTCCTCCACCTCTCCTGTGTGTATTGGCTCTTCTGGATCTCTCCGGTAGGCCCCCTTGTCTTTTCTCTCATAATTATTGTTCCTTTATATTTCTTTTTCTGAGTTCTCAGAAAATCCCATGAGCTTGTTTTCTGATTTTCTGTTTCAGTTCTCCCCTCCAATGTTAAAGCCTTCCTGGCCCTGGCCAGTTGGCTCAGTGGTAGAGCTTCGGCCTGGTGTGTAGGAGTCCCAGGTTCGATTCCCGGCCAGGGCACACAGGAGAGGCTTCTCCACCCCTCCCCCTCTCCTTCCTCTCTGTCTCTCTCTTCCCCTCCCGCAGCCTGGGGCTCCATTGGAGCAGTGTTGGCCCGGGCGCTGAGGATGGCTCCGTGGCCTCTGCCTCAGGCGCTGGAATGGCTCTGGTTGCAACAGAGCAACGCCCCAGATGGGCAGAGCATCGCCCTCTGGTGGGCATACCAGGTGGATCCCGGTCGGGCACATGCGGGAGTCTGTCTGACTGCCTCCCCGTTTCCAGCTTCGGAGGGATACAAAAAAAAAAAAAGCCTTCCTGGAGGATTTGAAAATCCTTTCTTATCCGCAAGAATTCTCTGTTCAGAATGTTTCCTCTCTCCAGCTGCCTGTCTCTGTTTTATCAATGCAATGTCTCCCAAATATCACTGAGAATACATAGTGTTGTCGGTTCTTACGTTTTTTATTATTGCTATTCTGTTTTCTGCCGCTTCTGGTGCTGTTTACTGTGTGGGGAGGGCTCCTTCACTGACCAGGAGGTATGCATTTGGGCGAGTCACCAGGGGGACGTTTAAGAGGCTCAGCTGGAGACCCCAGGTCTGGGTTGGGTCAAGGGTAGCCGCCTTGAAACACTGTCCTTACTGCACACCCCACCTCCTTCCCCAGGACAGCCCTGTTTTCCCCAACAGGGAAGGCCGAGCCACCTACAGACACTGCTGAGCCTTTGTCCTCTAGCTGTGCCTCAGGCAGGGAACTGAGCCTAGGGCTTCACTGCGGGTTCTAGGGAAGCCAGGTCCCCTCTCACAGGTCCCCTCGTGGGCTCTAGCCCTCCCCATGTGTAGGCAACAAGTCACTGTCCCCTCCTCCCAGGCCAGTTCTGACCTTGGCGAGGGGCTCCTGGTCGCCCCAAAAATTCTTTTCAGGTATCAGGCGCCTCTCGGGCAGCTCCGGGTCCACGTCTAGGGGGTTGAGGGGGCCCTGTGTCCTGCCCCGCCGTGCCTCCAAAATCGGCAGCTTTATGCGGCGAAGGGACTTGATCAGGGTCATCCAGGGCCCAAATGAGTCATGGGTGGCTGAGACCAAGCGCCGCTGCACACTACAGTCTTGGGGGGCTGACTTCCCATCCTTTTTCGGGTATTTTGAGGAGCTGGAGTCGCACGGTTGCTGGGAGGCCATCTCGGAGCCCCGCCTGCCAGTGACCGGCACCCAGGCCTGGCTACAAACGGTAGTACTGCGCGCACGCGCACCCCACGCCCAGCGCCCAACCCCTGAGTCCCACTCGCCCACCCTGTCCTCCCCACCCCCTAGGGGCCCAGCAATCTTGCTGCTCACTCTCATGGCAGAACATATTAACCCAAGAAAAACAGGTTTTGAGTTCCCGTGAGACCCCATCCTCGTGACCTTGCTTTGGGTCTTCCTGGCTCTCTCCCCAAAGACAATCTCCGTATGTCCTCTTCCTCTGTAGGGGCTCCCGGTCAACCCACTTCACGTCAACAGAGAAATGGTCAATAAATTAGAGAATAGCGCTGGATGAATTAAGATGCAGCTATTAGGGGAGGTTACACTCAATCTGTTAGAGCAGGGCTACTCGGGTAGCAGTCCCCACCCCTAGAAAAAGACTGGACAGATATCACAAATCAAGGCTTGTCATCTCTGGGTGGGTAAAAGTGCTTTTCTCCCTTTCTTTTTCTAAAATTGTTCTGATCTTTTTCAAATGTTACTTTGATAATGTACAAAATTACTTTTGTACAAGGTCTCATCAGGGCAGATAAGGCATTCACAGAGCAGGGAGCCAGGAGTGGGGGTGGGTGCATACTCTCCCTCTCTTGGTCTCAGTGCCTATGATACACTGGTGACATCTACCCTGAGTGGCTGAGGCCACCTGCCAGGTTCCTGGCATTGAGCAGTCCACTAGACTCATGGCTGCCACCATCAACCAGATGGGAGGAGCCAAACCCCAGAGAGAAAAACTGCAGGAATGAAAGGGAAGGACCAGCTCCCTCCCCTACCAGTCCACAGGTGAGTCCTGCTGTCCTTATCTGGACCTGGCTTTCTTCATAAAAGTTTCAGGAAATAAAAAGAAGAAAAAAAAAACAAGGAGGAAATAGAAAAATTCCATTTTAATTAAACTGTACAGTCTGAATTTTTTCCTTGACATTAACTGAAGTTAAAAATAGAAACCAATTTCTGCAACCTTCCAAGGCAGCCTTTGAAATGTCAAGGTTTAAAAAATTATGTTACAGCATGAATTTACATATAAATACAATCTGTACAATGTATTAACTAAGCAGTTAAGCTTCCATCATGGAGATCTGGTTTGGGGACAGACCAGGACAGAATTCAATTACTGCCTCCTTAGTGGAAGACATTTTAACCTAGAAGAGGAAATAAAAGGGAAAGAAGAAAAGTTAGATATGAAATAAAAAACCAGACAGCTCAATTTTACTAATGCCTCACATTCTACAACACTGGGATGGAGGGGTTCATTTTCATCGCTGCTAGCTTCCTCACCCTAATACAACTGGCTCTCCATTTGAAGAAAAGTTAGGTATCTACCCCTATGCTATTTGAGAAAAACAAAAACAAAACTATAAAAGCATGATTATAGTGTATAGACAGATATGAAACCTTGGGATGGGAAGGCCTTTAAGACAAAAATTAAAACATGCCAACAAAGAGAATTGGTAAAACTGAGTGCACCAACAATTAATACAACAAAGATAGTTAAGATCATATGATAGGCAATACACTAAAACACAAAGAATTAATATCCAGAATTATTATATTTTCATTCCTAAAAACCAGTAAAACAATCTAAAGAAAACAGAATACTGTGCAAGGGACATGAGCAAGCTAGAGCCCATGGCAAAGGCTGAGACACAGGAAAGGACGAGCAACCTCATTAATAATCCAGAAAGTGCAAATTACAATGAGATGCCATTCTTCATCCATCATACTGGCAAATATTTTGTAACGTTTATATCTGATGTAATAAGAAGGTGCTCTCCAATTGTAAACTGACACAGCTACTTTTGAAAATAACTGGGCAGTATTTATACATTCTAAATGTTCATACCCTACTTATGCTACATAAAATTATATCATTTATATTAAAAACGTGTAACAATGTGTGCGTATATGTTATGTGTGGTTGTGCAAAAAATTCTTCAAAGTTACATATGAAACTGACAGAGGTTCCTGTGGGAAAAGGAGAAGTTTGGGGAATTGGTCAAGGGCCACTTTAAGTTTTCTCTGAAGGTATGAATTTTCACAACAATAACACATTCACATATTACTAATCCAATTAAAAATTAACCTTTTAAAAACTCTATTTAATACACTATTTCTGACAATTGCCTCTAAGCAAATACA
This sequence comes from Saccopteryx leptura, assembly GCF_036850995.1. Lineage (NCBI taxonomy): Eukaryota > Metazoa > Chordata > Mammalia > Chiroptera > Emballonuridae > Saccopteryx > Saccopteryx leptura. The sequence continues at coordinate 37,722,973 of NC_089511.1, forward strand.
TCAAGATTTTAATGAGCCCTTGAAAGGGTCCTGAAAGCCGCAGGCCCCTATCGCCCTCCCATCCCCCACCACCTGCCTGCCCCATCTCCTCCCATCCTCCATCGCCCCCCATCCCCCATCGCCTCCCATCCCCCATTGCCTCCCATCCCTCATTGCCTGCCAACCCCCACCATCGGCAGGCCCCCCATCGCCCCCCCAGCCCCCATCGCCCCCCATCCCCCATCACCTCCCATCCCCCATCGCCCCCCATCCCCCATTGCCTCCCATCCCCCATTGCCTGCCTGCCACATCGCCTCCCATCCCTCATCACCTGCCATCCCCCACCAGCGGCAGGCCCCCCATCGCCCCCCAGCCCCCATCGCCCCCCATCCCCCATCGCCTCCCATCCCTCATCGCCTGCCTGCCACATCGCCTCCCATCCCCCATCGCCTGCCTGCCACATCGCCTCCCATCCCTCATCGCCTGCCTGCCACATCGCCTCCCATCCCCCATCGCCTGCCTGCCACATCGCCTCCCATCCCCCATCGCCTGCCTGCCACATCGCCTCCCATCCCTCATCGCCTGCCATCCCCCACCAGCGGCAGGCCCCCCATCGCCCCCCAGCCCCCATCGCTCACCGTCGCAGCAGTCCCTCGGGTGACACATCTGCAGTGCCTTCTGCACTCTCGCTGTCACTGCTGTCAGTGCTCCCAGAACTACTGCTTTTCTCTGACTTTTTATTCTTTTGCTTGCCTTTGTGTTTATGCTTCCGGTGTTTCTTTTTCTTAAAAATAAAAAAGTTGCTGGTACACACTCGGGCACACTCACTCACACAGGGTTTCCTTCCCTAATTCAGTACAGTGATAGGCTAATGCGGCATTCAATTGCTGGAGTCATTCAAAAACAAAAACAAAACCTCATTTGGAGTAAGCTTTAGTTCATTTTTATTGATTGATTGATTTGAGAGAGAGAGAAGTACTGATTTGTTGTTCTACTTATTTATGCACTCATTGCTTAATTCTTTTATGTACCCTGACCAGGGATCAAACCCACACCTTGGAGTAGTGGGATAACGCTTTAACCAATTGAGCTACCCAGCCAGGACTGGAATGAGCTTTAGCCTCGTATGGGACAGACCAGGGACACACAGCTGTGCACCCACTCACAGACTTGATCCTCTAGGGACAGGCACAGCAAACCAAGCAGATACAGGCAGGACACTGCCTTGACACTTAGCCCCCATCTTATCCAAGGTGACCCCTGCTACTTCCTGTGAATCTGACTGGTCCATTTTGTTAGGCATATGTGATAAACTATACATCAAGATGGCAAACACCCTGGAAATGCACAAAGAAGAAACTAGTAGAAAGTCAGAGAATAACAGATACACGGGTTAGAAACAAATGAACTCGGTTTTTGAACCTGTCAGCATCAGTCTTTTTCCTTTCTCTACAAGACACTTACCTCATCGTCTATACTCAGGAATCCTTTCTTCTGATAGCCAATAAGGGAGCTGTCTACTGCCCAGACCACTTTGTACCCAACACTGTTAACTGAATCAAAAGCCTGTGCCTAACTGAAAAGAAGACATGGACGATGAAATGAGGGATGTCCACAGCGAACACACAACTAATAATTCCAGTTTTCTTAACTTCAAATGCAAGCTATGGACCAACGTCTCCATGTAATGATGACAAAGTAGTTGAGAAATGTTCAAAATAATACCTTCACTTAATATTGAATGAATAATCAAAAAACACTTTCATTATTTAATACTCAATCATTATTCTAAAATACATAAATATCCTTTTTCCTATTTTTTAATGCTCACAAATTTAAAAATTTTAAGTACAACTAAACAAATCATTTTGTCTGAAAGAAAAACAAAGTTTCTGAAAATCAAGGGTTTACCTTTTTTTTTTAGCAAGAGAGAGAGAGAGAGATAGGGACAGACAGGAAGGGAGAGAGATGAGAAGCATTAATTCTTTGTTGTGACACCTTAATGCTTTCTCATAATGGCCTTGACTGGGAGGCTTCAGCTGAGCCAGTGATCCCTTGCTTAAGCCAGTGACCTTTAGGCTCAAGCCAGTGACCTTTGAGCTCAAGCCAGCGACCATGGGATCATGTCTATGGTCCCACGCTCAAGCTGGCAACCCCACGCTCAAGCCTGTGAGCCCATGCTCAAGCCAGATAAGCCTGCACTCAAGCTGGCAACCTTGGGGGTTCAAAACCTGGGTCCTCTGTGTCCCAAGCCAATGCTCTATCCATTGCGCTACTGCCTGGTCAGGCTTGAGGGTTTAAATTGAATGTCTAGTCTACACTTCTGTCAAGGTGTCGAAAAGCCCCCATACCCCCATCTTGGTCACAAGATACTCTCTTCCACAGGCTTCATGTGTGGCCCCTGGGGGCTTGTCTGGATTACAGAAACAAGAGCAACAGACCCCACACTCTTGATCCTGGGACACCCAGAAGAGACTCACCTTCTCTTTCTTCCGTCTGTGCTCTTTCTTGGTCTTGTGTTTGTCTTTGTTCTTTTTATGTTTCTCTTTTTGAGGAGCCTCAAGTTTCTGACGAGCATCTGAAACACAAATGCAGTAAACACATGAACTATATATAGGGGAAAATAAAGGCTAAATTATTGACTTAGGAATCTGCCTTAGATGGAATGTTTAACAGTAAGGCACAACGCCCGCCCTGCCTCACTGATATACAATTGGATTAGCACAGCAGTGTTTCAGGTTTCTTTGGATATATTCCCAGAAGAGGAATCGCTGGGTCGTAAGGCAGTTCCAGTTTTTAATTTTTTGATGTAATTCTACACTGCTTTCCACAGTGGCTGCACCAATCTGCATTTCCTCCAACAGTGCACAAGGGTTCCCTTTTTTCCACATCCTCGCCAGCACTTGTTGTTCGTGGATTTATTGATGATAGCCATTCTGACAAGTGTGAGCTGATAGCTCATTGTGCTTTAATTTGCATTTTTCGATGAATATATGCATCCCAATGTTCACTGCAGTGTTATTTACAATAGCCAAGACATGAAAGCAGCCCAAGTGTCCATAAGATGAGTGGATAAAAAAGCTGTGGTACATTTACACAGTGGAATACTACTTGGTTGTAAAAAAAAAAAAAAAAAAAAGGAGGACCATTTACCCTTTGTGACACCATGGGTGGACCAGGACATCATTATGCTCAGTGAAATAAGCCAGTCAGAAAAAGACAAGTACCATATGATTTCACTTACATGTAGAATCTAATGAACAAAATAAACTTACAAACAAAATAGAAACAGACTCACAGAGAGAGAGAACAGATTGACAGCTGTTAAAGGGGAAGGGGTTTGGAGGCTGGGTGAAAAAGGTGAAGGGATTAAACCAAGAAGAAGCAGCTCGCAGAAACAGACAACAGTGTGGTGACTGTAGGAGGGAAAGCGGGGTGTGGGGAGGTAGAAGAGTAGGCCAAAGTGGGGGTGAATGGTCATGAAAGGAGACTTGGGGTGGTGTACACGTAATGCAGTGTACAGAGATGCATTATGGAATGGTACACCTAAAGACTATGTAATTTTATTAACCAATGTCACCCCAATAAATTCAATTCAAATGGATTAGCACATCATGTGTTAGCTCTATATTTAGAAGCTGCCAGAAATGTACACACAAGACCTGTGTGATCCAACCAGTATCTTGCCAGATGAAGATAAAGTCATACAAGAATGCCCACAACACCTTTGCAATTTAACATCCTTAGGTAAGCTCACAATTTGAACCTCAGTTGTGTCACCAGCTCTGTGATGTTTAGCACCTTGCTTAACCTTCTCCAGTCTCAGTTTCCCCTTCCATGAAACAAGGATCAGAAGAATCTCTATCTTCTTAGGCACAGAGAGGGTAAGACGGGACCACGCACACAAATCCCATAGCCTAGCATCTGGCACAGAAATGTCAGCTCCTCTCACGCTGTCCTCCCGTCACAAAAGCACATGAAGATGAATTTGTCTTATAAGTGGAAACACTAAAAAACTAGCATCAGAGCAACATAGTATATGTAATCATTAAAATGACAAGTTACAGGCACCTAAATTCTCCACCTCCAAATCTGACCAAAATCTTTTCATAAGTCGTTAATTTCCTGATACCCAAACAAGCAAAAACTCACAATAGTAGAGGCAGTGTAAATCATTACATTACCTTTCTCCACCTAAAGAAAAGTTCCAAGGTATTTCAGAAGTGTGTATGTTTTCCAAATCCAGTTAACAGGTGTCTGCAACTTTCTTTTTCTTTTCTTTTCTTTTTCTTTTTAATTAAGTGGGAGGCGGGGAGGCAGAGACAGACTCCTCCATGTGCCCCAACCAGGATCCACCCAGCAAGCTCCCTACAGGGCAATGCTCTGCCCATCAGGAGCCACTGTTCTGTTGCTTGGCAACCAAGCTATTTCAGAGCCTGAGGAGAGGCCATGGAGCCATTGTCCAAGACCAACTTGCTTGAACCATTCAAGCCATGAATGACTGCAGGAAGGGAAGAGAGAAAGAGAGGGGGAGAAAAAGGGGTGGAAAAGCTTCTCCTGTGTGCCCTAACTAGGAATCGAACCCAGGACTGCCACACTTCAGGCTGACACTCTACCACTGAGCTGACCAGTCAGGGCCTACAATTTTCTATTCCTATAGTTTGATCAGATATTTCAAAAACTGGCCTCTCCAAACTTTTTTTTTAATGCTAGTGTTTGGAAAATCATTTTCCCTCAATAACCCATAGACCAAATTAAGTTATTAAATACTCCAAGGATATCAAGGAAAATATGGGAAATGGGCATAAATAACTTAGCTTCAAGAGCTAACACACTTATTTTAAGCTAAATATTTGAACAACTAATGCAAATAAGAAATATATTAACTGCTATTTTTCAAAACTTCACACTTTTTACCTCTCTCTGCTTCATATCTCTTTGAAGGCTGGGTTAATTGACTAAACAATATTTATATGTGAGCACTATAGGAAACTACAAAGTAGATAACAATTATTTATTATTCATATACCTCAGCTGCATTATCAGAGGTTTGTTAATCCAGCCTTCAAAGCAATGATAAACCAGTCTCAACATTTTAATGTGAGCTGTCAATTTAAGACGGCAGTGCACAGAAGCTGTTAACAGCTATCAGAGGAGGAAGAGGGGCTGTAGGTACTTCTGAAAGAATTCATTGTATTTTATTTGTTACATTAGCCAAAGTATTAAAAAGTCTTAGAATGCCCTACGCCCTGCAATTCCCCTCCCATCACTGTGTCCTAAGTGACATTTGAGATACTTAGAACTCTACTGTAGCCTGACCTGTGGTGGTGCCGTGGATAAAGCATCGACCTGGAACACTGAAGTCCCAGGTTCAAAACCCTAGGCTTGTCTGGTCAAGGCACATATGGGAGCTGATGCTTCCTGTTCCTCCCCCACCACCTCTCTTTTCTCTGTAAAATGAATAAATGAAGTCTTAAAAGAAAAAAAAAAGAACTCCACTTTAAATATCTGATAGTTAAAAAGAAAAAAAAGGCCTGGCCACTTGACTCAGTGGTAGAGCATCGGCCCGGCAAGTAGATGTCCCGCATTCAATTCCCGGTCAGGGCACACAGGAGAAGCGACCATCTGCTTCTCTACCCCTCCTCTTCCCCTTTCTCTCTCTCCCTCTCTCTCTTCCCCTCCTGCAGCCATGGCTTGATTGTGCATAGGCCCAGGATGCTGGGGATGGTTTCATGGAGCCTCCACCTCAGATACAAAAAAACAGCTCAGTTACCAGCATGGCCCCAGATGGGTAGAGCATCAACCCCTGTTGCCAGGTGGATCCCAGTTGGGGCACATGTGGGAATCTATCTCCCCTCCTCTCACTTGGAAAAAAGAAAAAGAAAAGAGAAAGAAAAAAAAAGCTTAAAGGTCTCTGAGGCTGTAAAGCAGGGGTCCCCAAACTTTTTACACAGGGGGCCAGTTCACTGTCCCTCAGACCGTTGGAGGGCCACCACATACAGTGCTCCTCTCACTGACCACCAATGAAAGAGGTGCCCCTTCCAGAAGTGCGGCGGGGATGGATAAATGGCCTCAAGGGGCCGCATGCGGCCCACGGGCCATAGTTTGGGGACACCTGCTGTACAGCAACAACTATCATTAGGCAACAAGTAGAGTAATGGATGTAAAAATGTGGCTGAGAACTGACAACCCAGAAACAAATACTTGGCTGGCCTCATGCTGGATTAGATGGGTGGGTATATATAACAGAGTTCGAGTTGTCATATCTCAGGGGACACTGCAGCCAGTACAAACAGGTGAACCAAGAAGCTCGGGACTCACTGGGGCAGAAGACCGGAGGCAGCCGCGGGCCGAACTCTTCTCTCTCATCTACCTGCATCTTCTGTATCACGAAGGAGGGTGTGGGCTCCTGGGGGGCCGGCTCACTAGCTGAAAAACACCAGGGTATAAATTTCACATATCTGCCAAATGTTAACATGTTTGAGTCTTTAACTAATGTCTGTTGCCACCAGATAACATGTGCTCTCCTTCATCACTCTGCTCAATTAGCTCATATTAGGGCTGAGAACAGAGGAGCTGTGAACACATGGACCTGACCTCCGACCTCGCGGGCATTAGAGCTGGGAAGTCAGTCACACAATGGCACCTGCAACCAAGTGCACCAGCGTCTGTGACACAGGGGCGTGCAGAGCACACAGTGCCAACCACCTACTACAACCTGGAGGGCTGCATGACGTCCTCAAAGGAAGGTCGACAAAAATAAAACTTACAAACGGGGAAGTAAAATTATGTCCCAGCTCAGAAAGCTTATGTCACTCAAAATGAATTATCAAAGAAGAGAAAAACTGAATATAAATGAATTATCATGTTCATATTAATAATCTCATTAAAAAAAACAACAGATGACTAGGTTTTCAGATAGAAGAGATAAAAATAGAAAAAGTCTGAGAAAATAAGCATCAGAGGTGTTCACAATGCCCTGGCCAGAGAGCTCAGTTGGTTAGCATCATTCTAATACATCAAGGTCATGGCTTTGATCCCTGGTCAGGTCACATAGGAGTATCAACAATTGAATGCTTAAATAAATGGAACAAGAAGTCAATGTTTCTCACTCTCTCCCCCTTCCTCTCTCTTTTATTAAATTAAAAAAAAAAAAGCTATTCTTTTAAATAAAATTTTTACTATTTTAAAATTCTTTTCTTGCCTGACCTGTGGTGGCGCAGTAGATAAAATATCAACCTGGAATTCTGAGGTCACTGGTTTGAAACCCTGGGCTTGCCTGGTCAAGGCACATACAAGAAGCAACAACTACAGGCTGATGCTTCCTGCTCCCCTCCCCTTCTCAACCTCTCCAAAATCAAGAAATAAAATCTAAAAAATAAAATCTCAACTAGAATAAGTAGGAAAATCAACATTATCGAACACCACTATCCTAAAAATATACCAGAGATTTACACCAGATAGATAAAACAGAACACTAGTCTACACCAATTAAAAATGTACAAGAGCCTGACCTGTGGTGGCGCAGTGGATAAACTGTCGACCTGGAAATGCTGAGGTCGCCAGTTTGAAATCCTGAGCTTGCCTGGTCAAGGCACATATGGGAGTTGATGCTTCCAGCTCCTCCCCCCTGTCTCTCTCTCCTCTCTCCTTTCTCTCTCTCTCTCTCTCTCACTCTCTCTCTCTCTCTCAAATGAATAAATAAAATAAAATAATTAAAAAAAATAAAAAATAAAAATGTACAAGAGCCTGACCTGTGGTGGCGCAGTGGATAAAGCATTGACCTGGAATGGTGAGGTTACTGGTTCAAAACCCTGGGCTTGCCTGGTCAAGGCACATATAGGAATTGATGCTTCCTGTTCCCCCTGCTTCCCTCTCTCTCTTCTCTAAAAATGAATAAGTAAAAAAAAAAAAATTTTTTTTAATGTACAAGATTGCCTGACCAGGCAGTGGTGCAGTAGATAGAGCATCAGCCTGGAATGCTAAGGACACAGGTTCAAAACCACAAGGTCACTGGCTTGAGTGTGGGCTCACCGGCTTGAGCGCTGGGTCACCGGCTTGAGCATAGGATCACAGACAGGATCCTGTGGTCACTGGCTGGAAGCCCAAGGTTGCTGGCTTGAGAAAGGAGTCACTGACTCAGCTGGAGCCACCCCCAGTCAAGGCACATATGAGAAAGCATTCACTGAACAATTAAAGTGCTGCAACTACGAGTTGATGCTTCTCATCTCTCTCCCTTCCTGTCTGTCTGTCCCTCTCTCTCGCTAAAAAAAAAAATTGTAAAAGACTAAAACACCACTGACTGCTAATTATCCAATTATCCTGGTTTAAAATTACACACGAAACAAAGCTGCAGCTTCTCTAGCAACATCATCGTCATCTTAGATCCCGAAGTCCGAAACATACTGTGTGCTGCAGACGATGCTTTCACCAAGTCACCCTCCTGGGGACTTTCGAAGTTGGCCTCCCCGGTACCCTCCTGATCATCCTCGCTGTCACCCTGCTCATCCTCAGAAGATGAGGACTTTTCTTCAGAGGAGCTGGCAAAGATGGCCTTGAACAAGTCCATGGAGGGGCGGCTATCTTCTCCTTTAGTCTGTGAATCCACACCTTTGTTTTCCAGCTGTATTAACAGTGAAACAAGAGTCAGGAATGAAGAGGCAAGGGTGAAAGGAGCCGAACGTTCTAGCATGCACGCACATGTACACACGCCCACACAGACACACACATACTGGTGTTTATGTTCGTGTACATGGGTCTCCACATCCGCACACTGCCTCACTACGCCCTTATCACATACAGTATTGATTTTTGCGGTATTTCTGATTCAACAACTGCAGAATGTGTTGTATGGTAGAAGCAGCTGAACTTTCTCGTGGAGATATGCCACTACTCAGAATTGCAGAGAAAAATGCAGCAAGAAATAGCACAATGCCTCTGTCCTATTTCCAAGAGTCTATCTGAGCTTTCAGAGGTCTAATATTAAAGGTGCTGAAGTCAGTCTACTCATATGAAAATGCTGAAGAGAAAATTGGGTCCTCCACACAATGGGAAGGGAGCCAGGAACATTTCAATAAAATGGCTACAGAACTTTTCTTTGCAACTACACATCACCCTTCCTAAAAGAAGTCCAGATAGGGACATTCATATTAAACCAGATAAAAAGCCAGTAACTTTGTACACATTCAATTCAATAAGCAAAATGCAAAGGTATGAGGAAGACACAGCTCCCACCGTCCAACAGCGTATCACCAGACAGACACTGGGTAATCTAATGTGCTAAGCAATACGAGAGAGCCCAGGACTGGCCCAGATCACAATCCACTTCAGCCCTTCCGTTTTACCACTGGAGAACCTAGTCAGAGATGAGAGGCCCAAGGAGTGGATCTGGACACTGCTACCCAGCTCTCCTCACTCGCAGCCAGTGGTCACTCCCCCCATACCTCAACACCTCCAATTTCTGGAGCAACGTTACAAATACCCACATGAAGAAAACTGGTACAGGACAGTGGCATTTGTAGTTTTAAAGTAAACTCTTTTCAAATATTTAAGGAGAAAACATATACCATTCCCCACTAAAAATAACCAGGGCACCTTGAAGAATGAACTGAATCTAGAGCTAGAACTGAGAAATAAAAAGAGCCAGAAAGCAAGGCTAGAGAGTAAGAGGGGTATACCCAAAGGACACAAGAGCCAACTTGAAGGGGCTCTAACCAGCCAAACTAGTACAATTTGAGCATTAAAATAAAGAATGATAGTACCAAATTTATCCCTTTGGACAAAATAGAAAAGCATGGGTCCACAGTGACACAAAGAAATAGTTTTTAGCCTTGGCCGGGTAGCTCAGCATCCTGATATACCAAGGTTGTGGGTTCAATCCCTGGTCAAGGTACACGCAAGAATCAGCCAATAAATACATATATAAGTAGGACAGCAATGTTTCTCTCTTTCCTTCCTCTCTCTCTAAATCAATCAATAAAAAAATCTTTTGGCCCTGGCAGGTTGGCTCAGTGGTAGAGCATGCGGAAGTCCTGGGTTTGATTCCCGGCCAGGGCACACAGGAGAAGCACCTATCTGCTTCTCCAACCCTCCCTCTCTCCTTCCTATCTGTTTCTCTCTTCCCCTCCCACAGCCAAGGCTCCATTGGAGCAAAGTTGTCCCGGGCATTGAGGATGGCTCTGTGGCCTCCTCCTCAGGTGCTAGAATGGCTCTGGTTGCAACAGAGTGACGCCCCAAATGGGCAGAGCATCGCCCCCAGGTGGGCGTGCCGGGTGGATCCCAGTCAGGCGCATGCGGGAGTCTGTCTGACTGCCTCCCCATTTTCAACTTCAGAAAAATACAAAAAAAAAAAAATCTTTTAAACTAAAAACAAAGTTTGATGAGAAACAGTATTTATATTTCAAAGCTCTTAAATATTTATTAAAAATAATTAAGTAAAAATTAATAAGAAATAAAATATTTATTAATTAGAAAGGGGAAAAGATTAACTTTACCATGAAAAACCCCAAAAGGCACCACATTACTCAAGTGATCAAAGTGAACGTCACCAGTAACGGGACACACTGACATCCTGCACCTGGCTGGGATCAATGACAGCACAGCAGCACCCTTGCCGAGGAAGTCCTACGGAAGATGCAGAACCTGAGTCCAGCCCTGAGCTAACATCAGACAAGCCCAAATTGGAAGATGCTCTTCACAATACTGGCTTATAATCTTCAAAAGTATCAAGATCATAAAAGTCAAGGAGAAAAAGAGGAACTGTTCCAGACTGAATGAGACTAAGGAGACATGACAGTCAAATGCAACAAGTGATGCTGAACTGCCTCCTTGTTGCTACAAAGGACATTATTAGACTGGTAGGCCTTGAATGGGTCTGAGCATCAGATAGCAGTTACACGTCAATGTCACTTTTCAATTTTGATGGATGTACTTTGAATATAGAGGAGATTGTCCTGTTTTGAAGGAATCACAGAGGTGATGGCACAGCTTATGCTCAAGTAGTTCAAGAAAAGTTTTATCTGTACTGTATTTAAGCTATTGAGATCATTTCAAAAATGTTTTAAATCATATAAAAATTCAGGAGAGAAAGCCTGACAGTGGAGCAACAGGAAATCACATGGCAATTCCATAGAAGAGTTACGAGTCTGATATATTTATGGCAAACTACAGATACCAATGTCACATGTGTGGACCATAAACTGAATGACAGGTGGGTGATCTCTGTGTTCAAAGGCATTTCTGGCCTTTCATGGTGTTGATATTATTCAATGTACAGGCAGAATTGTCATAAGTACATAGGATATTTACTTATGTACTTATACAAGCTGATATGTACTATTCAAGCTGATCTTTTTTGTTTTTATTTTTTCTGGAATATAATAAGCTGTCCTGGAATAAAATGACAACCACAATACACACCAGATATACATCATCTAAGTTTACAAAGCTTCCTCACCGCACCCCACACATATTCTCCCATCAAAAGGTGTGAACATTCACATTTGTGCTGACTCAGAAGTTCCCAAAGAAAAAAGTGTTACCAGTCCAAAATGGCTTCCTTGGCCCTGGGCTGAGCGAGCGGGCCACCATGACCCAGCCGTGAACCAAGAGGCTGGGGCTGGAGGCCCTGATAAGGACTGCTTAACACCTTTACTTTCAGATGAAATCCACGAAGGGATGAACGGGGAGCTTTATTACCAATAGAGCCAAATCCCTTTCCTCACCTGCCCTCCTCTCCCATTCTAACCTCATGCACTGGTATGGGTGCTTGGTTTTAAAAAATCATGTTAACAGAAACTTAGAAGCAGAAAAAATATATATTAAATAACCCAGAGAGGGGGAAGAGATCTTCGGGTGCCACGGCTAATAAGTGAAAAACTAAGAAAACAAAACTTCCCAGAAAAGCCTGACCAGGCGGTGGCTCAGTGGATAGAGCGTCGGACTGGGATGCGGAGGACCCAGGTTCGAGACCCCGAGGTCGCCAGCTTGAGCGTGGGCTCATCTGGTTTGAGCAAATAGCTCACCAGCTTGGACCCAAGGTCGCTGGCTCGAGCAAGGGGTTACTCGGTCTGCTGAAGGCCCGTGGTCAAGGCACATATGAGAAAGCAATCAATGAACAACTAAGGTTTCGCAACGAAAAACTGATGATTGATGCTTATCTCTCTCCGTCCCTGTCTATCCCTCTCTCTGACTCTCTCGCTGTCCCTGTAAAAAAAAAAAAACAACTTTCCAGAAAAAATGACCCAAATACTATGTCAATATAATTTTTCAGAAAATCTAGGCTTTCTAATCTAAGGACCGTATCACATTTTATCACATATCATAAAATCCCTGAGTAGGATTTTATGCCATTAAAAAAAATAACAGTAGCTCCGACCAGGTAGCTCAGTTGGTTAAGAGCATTGTCCTGATATGCCAAAGTTGTAGGTTCGATCCCCGGGGTCAGGGCACATAAAGTATACACCAATAAACCCATAAAGAAGTGAGACAACAAATCAATGTTTCTCTTTCTCTCTCTCTAAAAAAGAAGTAACAGTAAAAGCTGAATGGAGAGGTTCCAAATCCATGGTGGCAGCTGCCAGACTCTAAAGGAGGGGAAACTTTTTCTCTGACCACAGATGCCAAGGTCCCAACAATCTGGATCAAATCCACTGCTTTTTTTCCTTCCTGCCCTCCTGCCACTTGACTCCAGCCATAGAGAAAGTCACAGGAAGTGCAAGGCAGAACAGGGCACCTAAAGTCCCAGCTTTCTGACTGGAGAATGGAAGGAGGAGCCCAGCAAGTCAGAAAGTGACAGAAAGATCATGAAGAGGAGTTCAAGAGGGTGAGCCTACAAAGTGGTCCATGAGCTTCTGGCTCACCTCTGAGCTCTGCCTGTGTCGATCTGACTCTAAACAAGCAAACCAGCCTAACCAGGTGGTGGCGCAGTGGACAGACCATTGGACTGGGATGCAGGTGACCCAGGTTCAAATCCCTGAGGGCATTGGCTTGAGCACAGCCGCTGCCTGCTTTTGTAACTAAGATTTATTGGTACATAGATGTACTCAGTTGTTGTTTTTGTTGCTTTTTTTTACAGAGACAGAGAGAAAGTCAGAGAGAGGGATAGACAGGGACAGACAGACAGGAACGGAGAGATGAGAAGCATCAATCATTAGTTTTTCGTTGCGCATTGCAACACCTTAGCTGTTCATTGATTGATTTCTCATGTGTGCCTTGACCATGGGCCTTCAGCAGACCGAGTAACCCCTTGTTTGAGCCAGCGACCTTGGGTCCAAGTTGGTGAGCTTTTGCTCAAACCAGATGAGCCCGCGCTCAAGCTGGCGACCTCAGGGTCTCGAACCTGGGTCCTCTGCATCCCCGTCCGACGCTCTATCCACTGTGCCACAGCCTGGTCAGGCTACCCAATTGTTCTAATACTGCCTGTGCTTCCTTTCACATTCAACAGCAGGGCTGAATAGCTGCAACACAGACTATAGCCCACAAAGCCTTTAATATTTATGTAATACCCGGCCCTTCACAGAAACAGCGTGCTGACCCCTGCTCACTATAGAGAAAGGTAAAGGCCACAGCTAGCCTGGCACAGAGGACCAGAGCCCCAAGTACCTTGTCTGAGGGCGATTCCTTCACATGCTCTTCCTCTTTGTTTATTAATGGACTAGACTCTTGTTTAAGTGGACCAACTTTTGATCTAGCCAAACTTAAGAATTCACTAATGGAATCTTCTTTCTTTTCTTGTTTAGATGTATCCCATCTGGATGGTTTCCTTGATTCTAAAAAGTAGGACATAGATATAACATCAGAATTAGCAAGCAAAAAACAATTTCTTCATCACAGCTCTTTAATTCATTCAAGAACTTCAGTGAATCTGTTACAGGGAAGGCACTGTGCAGCGCTGTGGATGTGGCAGAGGCTGAGGCAGAGTACCAACCCCAAGGAGGACACATCTGGACCATTACAGCATGAGCCAAGGTATCCACATGAGCAATTCTCCCAATGGAGGGAGAGTTTACACGTTATGTATCCTTAGCATTAGATGACCCTTCACTTTTGTCTTCCCAATGGTCTAGGGCTTGAGACCATGGGCAGCACATAGCCCGGGGAAGCCCTACTCACTGTCGGGACCTCGGTGCTGCGGTACTTTTTCACTTGATGCTTGAGTTGTCGGCAAAGAAGCTGTCTCTGGGAGTGTCAGAAAGTTGAAGACTGAGTATTTGTCACGTTTCACTCTTGGTAAGCCAACTAAAGTTGAACTGGGGATTGAAAAATATATATAATATATATGAATATGATTTTAATAACAACTGTGAGAATAACATCCAATTCCTATCAAGCTTTCCATCTCATGTTCTCTACCAGTTGTTCCTCCACTTAGCCGAAAAGATCCCCTAAGATGTTTTCACTTGTCAAAGCAGCTTAAAAATTCATAATGGGTGACTTCAGTACCCATTAGATTTTTCCTGATTATAGTAAGAGCTAGAATTTAACTTTGAAGATGGATTTCCATTAAGGAAAACTTCCACTGCTAAAAATACAGTTGATTCTGAACAGCACCAGTTTGAACTGCACAGGTCCACTTATATGCAGATTTTTGTCAATAAATATCATAAATGTATTTTCCTCATGATTTCCTTAACATTTTATTTTCTCTACAGTACTTTACTGTAAGAATACAATATGTTTAATACATATACCTACAAATTAATGTGACTGTTTATGTTGTCTGCCAGCTTCTGGTCAACAGCACTATTAGTAGGTAAGTTTTTGGGGGAGTCAAAAATTGTATATGGACTTTTGCCTGAATGGGCAATGGATAGAGTGTCAGACTAGAACGCTGAGGACCCAGCTTCGAAACCCTGAGGTTGCCGAGTTGAGCATGGGCTCACCAGCTTGAGCATGGAGTCGCTAGCTTGAGCATGTGATCACAGACATGACCCCATGGTCACTAACTTGAGCCCAAGGCCACTGGCTTGAACCCAAGATTGCTGGTTTGTGCGCAAGGTCACTGGCTTGAACCCAAGATTGCTGGCTTGTGCGCAAGGTCGCTGGCTTGAGCAAGGGGTCACTGGCTTGGCTAGTGGCCCCTGGTCAAGGCACATATGAGAAAGCAATCAGTGAACAACTAAAGAGTCACAAGTATGAGTTGATGCTTCTCATCTCTCTCCCTTCCTGTCTGTCCCTGTCTGTCTGTCTCTCTCTCTCTCTGTAGCTAAAAAAGGGGGAAAAAAGTTATATGTGGACTTTTAACTGCACGGGGCCAGTGCCCCTAACTGCCACATTGTTCAAGGGTCAACTGCCTACCTAAATTTTCTGATAAAGTCTCTGATTCAACTGTATATGCTTTCTTGTGTTGTTTATAATCAAATAAGAAGGTACTAGACTTTTATAAAGAATTAGAAAACATAAATAACATTTTAAATGTAAACTGTATGTGCATCATTGAAAAGGTAGCAAATTAGACAAGCATTGAGTTTTTATAACTTGACATATCTGAGTTTCATTATCTTCAATATGGAATAAGTTTGCTATGGATGTCGAGTGTTTATTTTTTTAGTAACACATAAATAGAAGTTAAATCTACATAATCTGCAACTGAAGTAAGTTCCTCTAGAAAAATGGCATTTATATGACTATGTAAGAAGATTAACTTTAATACAGGGAATAAGTACTGATGGAAGGGCAGGGTTATCCAACTTACTCTGGATAAGGGTCAGGGACATTAAACCTCTTACACAGAAGCTTGTCGGGGTGCCACTCAAATGTGTCTCGGGTGAGCTTCCCAAACATCTTCATCTTCACAGCTGACTGCTTGTCAGTGACATCATTCTGGAAGAAGACATTCACTCTGTTTCATCAAGAGGTCACACGACTGACCCGACTGCTCTTCCATTTAAAAGTTCTCAAGCAATCTCTCAGAATTACAAAACTGCTTACGCTACATTCTTGCTAAAGTAAACAGGAAGCTGACAGCATAAAAATAACTTCTAATTCTATAATGCCACGTACATATATTTTGATCTTTTCACCAAGGGATATAAAATATTTGGCTTTGCAATGTTTTAATTTTTAAAAACACCAGGTAGGGACATGATGGCGACAGACCTCTTGGTCTCGAGGCACCTCCACTTGATCTGAATCGTCCTCCTCCCTGGCATGAGTGAACCTGGAGGACAAGGTCGAGCGGGAAGACGCGTACAGCAGGGCTGCCCGAGCAAACTCCTCCCGCTCGCGGCCGCGCTCCCACTCCGTCATACTGGGGTCCAGACAGCGTTCCAGCGCGTCTACGGGACAGAGAACAAGAAACTGCTTCTTTTAGGAAAAACACAGGGCTTAAGGAACATCTGGTGGCACTACTGTGTCCTTATAGACTTCACCAGAGGAGACGAACCCTCATCCTAGTTTGTAAGGGCACAGTGGGGAGGTACTTGGCAGGTAATACTGCTCACTCCCTAAAAATGATGCTTCTTTTGAATTCCACTGCATGTATCTGAGAAAAACATTTGGGGACTCATGTTTGATTAAATCTTTGAAGTGAACTTGTTACCATTCCCAGACATGAAGTTCATTCCAACTATATTCCTAAGTTTTAGCAAAAAAACACTCCTTTGTCTAACATTTTTTTAAATTTAACAAATAAAAGTTAGGGGTCTGGATTCTAGTAGTACACGGTGCACAGTCCAGTACACAAAGATCTGCTTTGCAAAACCAAAACTTGCTACCTCTCACAAGTACTGCATACAGCAGCCAGTCCTCCCCCAAGTCTTGACATACTTACCATATTGCCCCATGTATAAGACGCAGCCTTTTCAAAAAATTTGGCGTCTAAAAACAGGGTGCGTCTTATACAGTGGTTGTAAATGTTTTTAGTTCCATGTCCAGCTTTTTGTGCTTGTTTTTGCACTCATTGTTGAAGACAGTGATTTGTCATCAGACACAGATGAGGACAAGCTAATGGATGGGAGTTTTGACAGTGATGAGGAATTGTATGAATTTTATGATGAATAAAACTTGAGTTCAATAACTTTATATAATACATTTTTTTCAAATTTCAGGCCCCGAAATTAAGGTGCATCTTATACATGGGAAAATGTGGTACTTCACAAATCACAGAGTGATTTTTTACACAGTGTAATGGTTCAACAGCCAACTCTAAGTCAAATTTTAAACTATGATTTAGAGCTGAATGGTTAGGACCTTAAGAAAGTAGGAGATGACCTTGTCCTCTGTGTGTGAAATGCAACACTTTCAGAAGTCAAGCATTTGCGAACAGAAAATGGTCTGTAATTTAGCATTAGCCACCACCTCGATGTGCTCCCATTTAATCAGCTATCTTTGCGACCTGAGATATACAAAAACACAAGCTCATTGTTCTCGCTCTCTAAGGTCAAGAGCCAGGGCCTAAAATCTCTGCACTGTTCACAGCGGAACGACGCAAACACGGCAGAGCAGGGCACACCGCCTTCAAATCTGGGACAAGGGTCAGAATCCCAAGAACACGGCACCTGGCAGAGACATGGGAGCCCCAGGCCTAGCACCTACCTTTCTCACCCCGTTTCATATTTACTAAAAACTTCTCATATCGTTTTTGCTTTTCTGGATCTTTGGCAAAAGGTTTGAAGTTGCTGGCTTTTGTGGCAGCTGTCCCACCACTCAATGCCACGTGCCAAGAGCCGTGCCCGATATCTGGAGAGGAGGGCTGGGTTCTGCTGCTCGCGGCACTCTGGGCCAGACTCCTGGCCCTCAGTTGGGCTGCTTGAAGGTCAGTTGCCTGCTTCATTTCTTTGATTCTCTCTTTATCTTTTTGGGACAGAAATTCTAACACAGAAGTAGCTGAACCTAAATAAAAGCAGTAATAGGAAGAGATGAAAATTATCATAAGAAAAACATCGTTACATTTCCCTGTACATACATCTTTCAATGTCACAAATTTATGAAACTAGAGTATTTTACATTCAGTGTTTCATCTGTATTCATATTATCTCTGTAAACTAGACAGTAATAAAACAATAAGGCTCCTATTTTACAGTTGGGAAAAATGGAACTTAGTACTTGGATGTTTATCAGGCCAGCAAGTGGTCCCAGAATGAGGAAGCTGCCACCTTGAACCCCTGGCCTCCAGTCTGTGCTGACTGCCATGTCCACAGTCCTGCCCAGCATGAGGCTGGTTCAGGGCACAGCTACCCATCACACTCACTCGTGTCACAAATGCACACACTGAGCACACTGGCCTGGGGCTGGGAGGACAATGCAGGCAGGGTCCTGCTCTCACTAACGAGGGAGAAGGACATTAAAGAATCCAAAAACCACCACCAGAAGATTGCTATGAGAGGAGGACTCTGGAAAAAATAGGCTGATGTGAGTGAGGGTAAGTTAAGTATAAGAGCTGGCCATGGGGGTAGAGGGAAAGAAAACTAGCTTTATATGGTTGGCAGGGAAGGCCTGGAAGGTCCCTCTGAAGAGGTCGTATTTGAGGTAACTTCTAAGTAAAAAAGGGGTCAAAATATAAGGGAAGAAAAGAGGCAGAGAAAACAGCAAACATAAAGACCCTGAGGTAGCATCTTGGCTGGCAAGTTCAGAGGGCAAAAAGGAGGGTCATGCGGTTAGACCACAGCGGGTTAAGGGAAAATGGTATAAGATGTGGCTTGAAAGGTGGGCAGGAATGGATCCACAGAGCTTGGTGGAGAGTCTGGATTTCTCTTTAGCTAAGAAGTACCGGAGCATTCTAAGGGGGAATAGTGATATAATTTGGTCCACCTCGCTGTTGAGGGGAACAGATTGCAGAGGAGACCTCTCAGAAGGCTACCACAATAGTCCAGGTGAGAGGAGATGGCATTCAGACTGCGGGGGAAGCAGTGGAAATGCAGAGAAGTAAATGGAGTCCATGTGCCTATCGGGGGTAGAAATGAGAGGACTTGCTGATAACTGGGCAGGGTAGGGAAGGGTGGAAAAGAGAGGAGCTAAGAATTAGAATTCTGGCCCTGGCAGGTTGGCTCAGTTGTAGACTGTCAGATCGGCATGTGGATGTACCGGGTTTGATTCTCGGTCAGAACCCACAGGAGAAGTGCCCATCTGCTTCTCAACCCCTCCCTTCTCATTCTCTCTTTCTTCTCTCTCTCTTCTCCTCCTGCAGCCATGACTCGATTGGAGCGAGTTGGCCCCAGGTGCTGAGGATGGCTCCATGGCCTCCACCTCAGGTGCTAAGAAGAGTTCAGTAGCCAAACAATCAAACATCGCCCCCTAGTGGGCTTGCTAGGTGGATCCCAGTTAGGGGCACATGCTGGAGTCTGTCTCTGCCCCCCTTCCTCTCACTGAATAAAAAAATTTTTTTTAATAAATTAGAATTCCTACATTGTGATTTGAGCACTGGGTCACTGGTGGTATCATTTACTGAGAAGGGGAAGACTGGAGAAAAAGCAAGTTTGGGGAAGGAAATGGGCACCAAGAATGCTGTTTGAGTCTACTACACTTGAGATGCCTATAAGGCTCCCAAATGGCAAGTACAAGTTCATCTCTCGTAGCAGGTCTTTCTGCTCCAACCTACAGGGGATTCTGTACATCTGTCCATACTCTCACACGCACTCATTCCTTTTAGCCTTTCAGGAAAAGCTCTACAATACCCTTCCCTTCTAAGATAAAAACCCTATGTTCCCTGGCTATGCTGAAAAAATGAATGTGCACACGTCCCTGGTCTTTGCCACATTCCTGAACAACTGTTAAAATCTGAAAACTGCTGAGCTGAAGACAAGGGCTGTAATTTTTATTTTATTTTTTTATTTTTTTTTTCTGAAGCTGGAAACAGGGAGAGACAGTTAGACAGACTCCCACATGTGCCCGACCGGGATCCACCCGGCACGCCCACCAGGGGCGAGGCTCTGCCCACCAGGGGGCGATGCTCTGCCCCTCCGGGGGGTCGCTCTGCTGCGACCAGAGCCACTCTAGCGCCTGGGGCAGAGGCCAAGGAGCCATCCCCAGCGCCCGGGCCGTCTTTGCTCCAATGGAGCCTTGGCTGCGGGAGGGGAAGAGAGAGACAGAGAGGAAAGCGCGGCGGAGGGGTGGAGAAGCAAATGGGCGCTTCTCCTGTGTGCCCTGGCCGGGAATCGAACCCGGGTCCTCCGCACGCTAGGCCGACGCTCTACTGCTGAGCCAACCGGCCAGGGCAAAGGCTGTAATTTCAATGACACAACTCAAACTGACAGTGGGAAACAGTCCTAAGAAGTAAAGGATGTACATGCACGTGTGCCATTCACAATAATTTTATTCCCACAGTTTAGAATACAAAATCATGGAAAAGATTTCAATGGGAAACCATTTTTCCATTTTGATTTTGATCAGTCAGATTATTATAAAGTTATTTATTAGTCTTCTCCATGACACATACCTTGAATAGGTGTTTCTCCTAACAACTCTCCCCGCTTGGAGGCATTCAGCTGGTGCCTACTATGTGCCCCTGGGTCATGTATTGGCTTTCCAGCTGACTCTGATAATACCTGAAGTAAGTGGGAGTTCTCTGAGGTTGCAGCTACCACAGGTCTGAAATAATGCATTGGTCGATAGTCTCTTGGCAAGTCAGGTGGTGGATAAATCTTAAAAAAAAAAAAAAAACAAAGCTCTGAAAATACACGCTGCAAGATTGTGCTTGATTTACCCAAGAAAACCTGTTACCTCTCGGTGTTATTAACCTAATACTTCTCCAGATTGTCCAGCTGCCATGATTGTCTATAACATCCATTACAGATCTAGAGGGTCACCAAAACCACAGTTCTAACCACCAGACACTTTTAATATCACCCCTGCCCACTTCTACACAGAGATGCGAACATGCACGTTTTATACAAGAACAAGAACAATAATAATAGTTAACACAATGGATAGGTCCACATGCAGAACTGGCCACTGAAAATCAGAAATTTTAGAAAGGTAGAATCAAGGTGTAGAAAAAAATAATAACTTTAACTAAGTTACTTTTAAGTTCAGAATTTTTTTTTCTGGTTATGTTTCAGTTCCAAATTGGAACTTCAGGCCTCATTTTTTACCTGAGGTATTTTTAATTCAAAAGCTAACTAAACTGAAGTTAAAATATAGTACTTGGGAAACTTGGGCATTAATGATGGCAGAACAGATAAGAGAAAGTACTAGATATTTTTAAATTATTGCACCAACTGGCCTCTCTCGCACCTGGTCTAACAGACATGTGCAGTCGTATGTAAGCTGGTTTCCTGATTTTTCAGCTACCTGGAGCTCTGAGCTCCGTAACAGTGAAGCAGAGAGCGCTCTCTGCGGCAGTTCTCAGCCCCAGCTGCACCCTGGACTCCCCGAGGCTTTTAAGAGTAATGATGCCGGCTCTTGCAAGCTATGGGCATTGCAGAGACCTCTTGATCTCATACTTTTTCTCTCTGAATTTATTTCTCCATTCTGCACCGTTCTCATCCAGGACCTGGGCAATTACTAGCTGAACTGGTTTGTGGCAGCGACTTGTTTTGTTTTTTTATTTTGGTTACAGAGACAGAGAGAGAAGGACAGATAGGAACAGACAGACAGGAAGGGGGAAAGATGAGAAGCATCAATTCTTTGTTGTGGCATCTTAGTTGTTCATTGACTGCTTTCTCATATGTGCCTTGAAGGGAGGTTGGGGAGGCTACAGCAGAGGTAGTGACCCCTTGCTCAAGCCAGTGACCATGAGATATCTATGATCCGCGCTCAAGCCAGCAACTCGGTGCTCAAGCCAGTGACCTCGGGGGTTTCAAACCTGGGTCCTCTGTGTCCCAGTCCAACACTCTATCCACTGCGCCATCACCTGGTCAGACAAGGGGACCTGTTTGCTAGATAACCTCTGTCCCATTGTTTCTGGCTGTTTAGTAAGAACTTACCTGTTGTGTGTGTTTTGCCCTTCTTCAATTACCTATAAATCGCTCTCACTTCTAAAATCTAAGACCTTGTCCTTGCCTTTTCTCCTTTGTCCAAAATGTCATTAATAAATGCTGCCTTTCTGTCTTTAGACTTTTCATGTTTATGTGAATTCCCCATGCATATGTGTTAGGCAAATAAGTTTGTAACAAGTGTTTTTTAGGTTTGCTCTTTTGGACTGGGGCAGCACGCCCTGTGTGTATAGTCTACGGAAGGCTGCTGGTGCTTGCCCTCAGGGCAACAGATTGCAAATTGCAGATTGCCTTACTGCTTGGGAGGGGCCCCTGTTGGCTGGAGAAGGGTCTTTTTTTTCCCCCAGCCGGTTTGTTGTTGTTGTTGCTGTTGTTTTTATAGAGACAGAGAAAGAGTCAAGAGACAGGGACAGCCAGGGACAGCCAGGAAGGGAGAGAGATGAGAAACATTAATTCCTCATTGCAGCTCCTTAGTTGTTCCTTGATTGCTTTCTCATATGTGCCTTGACGGGTGGAGAGGGCGGCTACAGCAGAGTGCGTGACCCCTAGCTCAAGCCAGAGACCTTGGGCTTCAAGCCAGCGACCAGGGGTCATGTCTATGATCCCATGCTCAAGCCTGTGAGCCTGCGCTCAAGCTGGCAACCTCGGGGTTTCGAACCTGAGTCCTCCGTGTCCCAGTCTGACACTCTATCCACTGCGCCACCACCTAGTCGGCTCCCCCAGCTGGTTTTAGCTGCAGAGTCCAGAGGGAGAGAGAGAGTGCTGAGGGGCTGCGGAGCCCTGCCTCTTTGCTTGTCGGCCGTTAGGAGACTCTCTAATAAACAAAATGCCCACCATTTTCTGTCTTCACAGTTCCTTTACCGTCTGCCTGAATCCAGTGAGAACCTGCATGTGCACGTTCATGGTGGTGGCCACTGGTATTACAGTATTATGTTTTTTTTGTGTGTTTTTTTTGTATTTTTCTGAAGCTAGAAACGGGGAGGCAGTCAGACAGACTCCCGCATGCGCCCGACCGATATCCACCCGGCATGCCCACCAGGGGGCGATGCTCTGCCCATCCGGGGCGTCGCTCTGTCGTGACCAGAGCCACTCTAGCGCCTGGGGCAGAGGCCAAGGAGCCATCCCCAGCTCCCGGGCCATCTTTTGCTCCAATGGAGCCTTGGCTGCAGGAGGGGAAGAGAGAGACAGAGAGGAAGGAGAGGGGGAGGGGTGGAGAAGCAGATGGGTGCTTCTCCTGTGTGCCCTGGCCCGGAATCGAACCCGGGACTTCCACACGCCAGGCCGACGCTCTACCACGGAGCAAACCGGCCAGGGCCCAATATTATGTATTAAAATTTTATTTTCTGCCTTTGCTATGGTGGTGCAGTGGATAAAGTGTTAACCTGGAACACTGAGGTCACCGCTTCAAAACCCTGGGCTTACCCAGTCAAGGCACATGCAGGGAAACAACTACTACTGCTTCCTGCTTTTATCTCTTCTCTGTCTCTCTCCTTTCTCTAAAAATCAATGTTAAAAATAAAATAAAAAATAAATAAAATTTTATTTTCTCTTGTTAAAAAAAAAAAAAAAGAGTAATGATGCCTGTGTCCCAACGCCACAAAGTCTGCAATAATTGGAGTCCCTCAAGCTTCCCCAGTGGTTCCCTGAGGAACCAATCCTAAAAGGACTGGTATTATCACTGTTAGGAAATCATATTTCTTATCATCTTAACCTAACCACTTCTCTGAAAAACAGACTCCCCAATCAGCTAGCAAATACTCTAATGTTACCAAGAGAAAAACCCAGAGGAGCACAGCAGAAAAGCAGTGTGTACGCACGACTCTTTCATAACCTCCGTTACACTTAAAGCATTCCAGGGTGGGGTTTTCAGCCACATATTTAGAAAACTTGCCTGTCTGCGAAAAACTAGGTGAACAGAGCCCTCTTCTGAATCACTCATGCTCAAAGCCCTCCCCCAGCGAGGAGGACCTCAGGAAGCCCCAGTGTCCGTCTGCCCACTTACGGCACTCTGCCCTCCAGTGAATCTGTCTGTCTAGTACCTTCCCTGAATAGGGCCAGACTTTGTCCTAGTTATCCTTGAGCCCTGAGTCGAATGAATACTTCTCAGCCATTTTTATGCTCTTCTTTCATAAACGTAAAAAACTTGCATTTTCATTTGACATTTCTGATAATAATAGCAGCCTACTATGTGCCCAACACCGTTTTAAATATCTTCTGCTCGTTATGACAATGCTTTAACTGTTACCACTAAACTAGTCACAGCGCTTGCCATACTGAATGTGGTTTCTCAGGCTGCACTGCTCGTGGCCGCTCCTGGGCCGGAGAACCACAGGCCACGCCACAGACGTACTGAATGTTTGCTGAATAGAAAACAAAAAGCCCATTCATTACATAGTGTGGGACAACCAAAAAAAAAGAATGCCTAAAGGACACTTAAAAAAAAACACCCTAAAATCAAGGCAAATGGCCCAGCACCCCTCCTGTGCTATCCACCCACAACTAACTTATAAAGTCAGCTTAGAGCAGGTGACTAGCCAGAAAAACAGGCAGAGTTCTCCCCAGGCTGGACCTGCATGCACGGGGCTTCTCTCCCCTCCGCTGGCCCAGGCAAGGAGCCCAGGAACCCTGCCCCCATTGGTTAATAGGCCTCAGCCTTGTGGAGTCATCAGGGCTATAGGTCATTACAGCTTTTTGAGTTTTCTACTTTCCTTAAGCTACATTGTCTCTAGAATATTAGCAATTTCATTCTCCCACTAGTTTCTAATAAAATTCTTTTTTAATAAAAATCATCAGTCACTTGAAGTTTGGATTTAAAAGATCAGCAATTAGCTGTTTTGAATATAATGTGGCTACTTGATTGACATTTCTAATACAGAATATGTTTTTCTCAATAATCTCTAGTAACTAGGCTGGTGCTTTCAGAACACAGAATTTACTTGTCATTCTAGTGTTGTTAATATAATAACTCAGATTACATAACAAATATTTTAAAATACAAAACCAGTAAAAAAAAAAATATTTTTTTTCTTACTTTCTTAGAAGATAAAGGTTTAGAAGCCAAGGAAAATCCATCCAATATTTTGCCAACGTATCGAAGATCTTTCTCTGATTCTACAAAATGATGTCATTGATTAATTTCAGAAGCACAGATAAGAATAAGACAAAAGACGCCAGTATTTTATCTCTAAGAACACAAACACTACATGTCACACATGATATCGCACAGACAGCAGCAGAGCAGGAAACACCTCTGCTGACGCTGGCAGCTGGGCCCACACCACCCACAGCTGATTAGGTGCTTGAGGTCCTAGCTAAGGGGCACAAATTTTACTCTATGGAGTAACAGATCTTAAGGAAAATCATCAAGAGAACAAGTATGGACCTTGGCCGGTTGGCTCAGTAGATGAGCATCAACCCGGCGTGCAGCCGTCCTGGGTTCAACCCCTGGTCTGAGCACATGTGAGAAGCAACCATCTGCTTTTCTTCCCCTCCCCTCTCCCCCTTCTCTCTCTCTTCTGCTCTCGCAGCCAATGGCTTGGTTGGTCTGAGCATTTGCTTCAGGAGCTGAGGACAGCTTGGTTGATTCGAGCACTGGCCTCAGATGGAGGCTGCCAGGTGGATCCCGGCAGGGGCACTTGCGGGAACCTGTCTCTCTATCCCCCTCCTGTCACTTAAAAAAGAGAGAGAGAGAGAAGACGAGAAGACAAGTATGGAGAAAAGTAAAAATCATAACTGTGAGAGGGTCATTTCTAAAACTAGGTCAAGAACCTAGGGACAGACTTCCTCCCAATTACCTTAGCAGCCATCCGAAGAAGGTAGAAAAGCAATACAACCAGGCCAGCTGGGAATCTTTGTACCCTTAGTATAAATTAAAAGGCACTCTTGTCTTTTTCTCAAATGAAATTCTAACAAGAGATAAGGATCACTAATTCAGGAATCAAAATGACCAAGACACTCTGACTTGAAGCCAGGGATAGTCCATCGGTCACAGAGACAACCCCATCGACAAAGACTTTTTCTTTTAATTTATTGATTTTAGAGACAGAGGATGAGAGAGAGAAACTTTGATTTGTTGCTTCACTTATTTATGCACTCATTAGTTGATTCTTATACCTGTCCTGATCAGGGATTGGACCCATACCCTGGTGTATCGGACAACACTCTAACCAACTGAGCTACCCGGTCAGAGCAAGGCTCTTTGATTATCAAGGATTTCCTGCCCATGATGGTTCTGTCAAAACTCATATGCAGAACCCTACATTTCAACTACATTTTCTGTAGCCAAAGCCCCCTCCTCAACCACCACAAGCACTGACACAAGCTGGTGTTCTGTCCTCCAGCAGGTACAGCTGCCCACAATGCAGGGGAGGCTGAGGCTTTCCGCACTTAGACTGTTGCACAGCCAGGCAACCATCCTCCCCTGAAAATCATTCCTTGTACTTCAATTCCTGTTGAACTTTAGTACCAGCTTCTGGAAGTTCCTAAGATTCTGTAAAGTAATTTGGGATTAAATTTCACATTCTTCCTATTTTGTAGTCTTTTAAAACCCTGAAACTTTACTTTTATGAATTTATTCTAAAGAACTATTCAGCAAATGTGCACAAAGAGCCATAAGAATATTTGTTATAGCCATACAGATCAGGGAAAAAATAAGAACAATTCAAAAATCAGCCCAACCAGGCGGCAGTGCAGTGGCTAGAGCATTGGACAGGGACGCAGAGAACCCAGGTTCGAAACCCCAAAGTCACTGGCTTGAGCACGGGCTCATCTGCTTGAGCCCAAGGTTGCTGGCTTGAGCAAGGGGTCACTGTATCTGCTGTAGCCCCCCCCCCCCCGTCAGGGCACATGTAGGAAAGCAATCAGTGAACAACTAAGGTTCCGCAACGAAGAATTGATGTTTCTCATCTCTCTCCCTTCCTGTCTTGTCTGTCCCTATCTGTCCCTCTCTCTGTCTCTGTCATCACACACAAACAAAAATCAAGCATTATGATTGACTAACTATAGATTCACTCAGTGAAAAACTATAAGGTCAACACTATAGATTTTATGGTCCTACGGGTGGGAGAGAACAGGCAGCTGTGGGAGGGGGGAGACCACAGAGAGGGGGTACAGGGAGGCTGGGGAGCTCAGGGAGAGCACCGGGCCAGGCTAGATGGAGGAAGTGCTGGGGATCAGTCAGTCGGGCAAAAGTGTTATATAAGGGAAAAGCCAACGATTTGGCTCAAAGAGCAAATTTAAATATGTATACTTATTACAGATTAGTAATTATTACACAATTAATATATTGTTAATTTAGTAATATAGCATTGTGTTAATGCTATAACTGACATTTAATATTTCTATAGTATATTTAACATATTAATATAATATGTATGTATTATTATTATATAACTTCTTTTACATTATAAAAGTGATAGTCATAGTAGAAAATTTTAAAATATAAAGGTAAAACAAAAATACAAAGGTAAGCAAAAGGGAAGAAATAAAAGTAGTCCGATTATCACACAGAGGTAATGCCAACTAACCCAGGGCATGAGCCCTTCCAGCACTGTGTATAAAACCTTTTGTTCTTGTTATGGCGATGACAAGTCACTCAAACTTACAGAGTGCTTGCTGCATGCCAGGCAGGTTCTAAGCCCTTTATGTACATTAAAATCTCCACGGGCCTGACCTGTGGTGGCGCAGTGGATAAAGCGTTGACCTGGAATGCTGAGGTCGCCGGTTTGAAACCCTGGGCTTGCCTGATCAAGGCACATGTGGGAGTTGATGCTTCCTGCTCCTCCTCCTGTTCTCTCTCTATCTCTCTCTCTCGCTAATAAAAATGAATAAATAAAATCTAAAAAAAAAAAAAATCTCCACAGGATACTTATGCCACTGTCATGCCCACTGTGCAGGAAAGGATGCCGAGGCACGTCAAGGTTAAGCAGCTTGTCCAATGTCACAGCTGATACATGGGGAGAGCCCAGACTGAAAGCAGGCAGTCTGTCTTCACAGTTTGGGTTCTTAGTGATATATTACAACATATTAATATAACATGTATTGTTATGTAACTTCTTTTAAGTTATAAAAATGATACAGTCTTAGTAGAAAATTTTGAAAATATAAAGGTCCATTAAGCAAACTACCTCTTAAAAACTGTTTTGCACCTGCCTTTTCTCTTCTAGAAATGTAAAACAGGTATTTTGAGGAGTGATGTTAAATTATTTCTGCAAGTGTGGTTTCAGATGTATTTACAAGAGTTAGATGCAATTTTATCTGACTATAGCTAAAAAATGTCTGAATAGATGGCTTTATCTCAGCTTTTGCGTCCTTACTTTATTTAGGTGATACTTATTATTGAACCAAAGAACAGTAAATGCCATTAATTCAGCCTTTGCGGCAGATGCCAAACCCACTGTTATGCCATTTAACCCTCATAATAACCCCCAGAGTGGATTTTATCCTCACTTTATAAATGATGCCCAGAGAGGTTACAAATCTGGCCCAAGGCCACACAGCTGAACAGAAGAAAGCAGCAACCCAAATCCAGGTCTGATTAACTCCAAATCACATGTTACTAATACCTATACCACACTCTTTCCTCCTTACACCTTTTCTGGATTGAAAAAAAGAAATATTACCTAGAATCTAAATCACTATTGACTGTGACTTAAAATTCAAGTTGTGTTGAGAGATGTCCACCTCTTTGCCCCTAAGAGCCCCCTAAGAACCAGGAACACAAGCAGAAGACAGGCTGACTGCCAAGCTCCCTCTTGCTATGGGCTCTCAGTATTCCTACCACCAAATCACCACACCTGGCCTTCGGACCTACTGCTTGAGTTGGCCTACTTTGACTATTGCCTAGTTTCTCAAGCTGGGAATGTCCCTCTGACCCAATGCCAGCTCTGACCTGCAACATGAGCACCTGTCCACACACTTGTGCTTTCCCTAATTCCAGACCTCTTCTTTCTCTTCTCCTTGGCCCTGTCTTGATAATTGGCTTTGACTTTGACACGACCCATTCTAAACCCTGCATTGGTTTTTTGTTGTTGTTGTTGTTGTTTTACTGAGAGACAGATAGACAGACAGACATGAAGAGAGAAAGGTCAGAAGCATCAACTCATAGTTGTGGCATTTTAGCTGTTCACTGACTGCTTCTCATATGTGCCTTGACTAGGGAGCTCAAGCCAAGCCAGTGACCCCTTGCTCAAGCCAATGACCTTCGGCTTCAGGCCAGCAACTTTTGGATCATGTTGATGATCCCATGCTCAAGCCCGCAGCCCCATGCTCAAGCTGGCAAGCTTCTGGATGAGCCCACGGTCAAGTCAGCGGCCTCAGCATTCCAGATAAACACTCTATCCACTACGCCGCCACCAGCCAGGCTTCATTGGTCTTGCCTCCCACATTGGGCCTCTCCTCTTCCCACTTTGTTTCTCACTGTGCATCTTTGACCAACAAACCCCTACTCCACGCAGGTTGACACTGCAGTATCAACCTTGCTTGCAATCCCTTCTTCCTGATAACTGACACTGGTCCTACCACCTGCTGTGGGTCTATGGAATCACCTCTCTGACTCCGGTACTGCTTGGGCGCTGTCCAGCCATACAGTCCATCTCCAGGCTCTTCGTCCTTCAAAATGGTGTCATACTTAGACAGAGTTTCTGTGGCATAGATATCATCATCTTCCTCTTCCAGGGCACCAACACCAAAAGCCTATGAAAACAGGGTTCAAATAGCAATTACAGGTTTTAGGGTATATGTCTACTTTAAAAGATAAAGCTACTTTAAGGATATAATTGAACAGAGCACATTAGCACTGTAAGATTACCAAGAGAGAAGCAAATGGGAGACCCAGATTAACACACAGACTCAAGTCCTTTGGATTACAATGACCAGAGTGAATGCCACGCCCAGCAGGGGCAGAGGAATGGAGAACACACACAGTAGCTGTGCAGGAGAAATGGGGCCTCCAAAAGGAGAAAGGAAGTGTTCATCTACACTCAGTGTGGCCTGGGGACGGAGCTGGTGCCCAGGGTGTGAAGATCATCACTATTCTAATAACTGCTATAAGGACTCCTAATCTTTGTGGGAGATGATCTCTAACTAGTATCACTTTTTGTTAACAGAATTGGAAAAAACAATAATGACATTTTCTAAATGTAATTTAGGAAAAAACCTGAGTCAACTTGAGAGGATACGCAGTCAGGAAACACTCTATATTTCCTCAAAGGGACAAAGCAAGTCTCCCAAGTGAAACTTATACCTATACTCCCAATTTAGGGCTGGCAGCCCTTGAAAATAGTCCCAGAGGTAATCAAACCTGAACCTGAACTTGGAGAGGCAGACTGAAATTCAACTATTAATTAAACCAAAGGGGTAAGTGTGGTGTGGTTTTCTGCTCAGCCTCACAAGAGTGTGAAAAAGCAGTCCTCACTCCTGGGAACACATAAACTCCACCAAGGACATAGGTCACAGGATCTCAGGAGTAAATATTAAAATCAGGAAGGTGTACTTTATATGACTTCAGAAAAGATCCTAAGGAAAATATAACCACTCCAACGTCTTTGTGTAGTCAATTAATAATGAGTGCATATTATGGGGCAAATAATAAGGAAAGAATTCTCATTTGTCAATGGCTCCATATTTATAAAACAGAAACATTTTTATACCTGGCCTGAAATTCCCATTTTCCTTCCTTTGTTCACTCTAATATCTCCAAGAAGATCACTTGTCCTCTCAGGTCTCCCACCGAAAAGAGTAAATTGTTCTCCCGAAGTTCCAAACAATGCTTGGTGGGGATCCAGGCCCTTGTAAGCCAGTCCATGGACATTATCTTTAGGTGTGAAATCCACAGGCATGACATCTTTGGGTGCAAAGGTCACATTCTCTGGCAGGTAATCATCATCTTCATCCTATTTAAAAAATGGAATGAAGGCAAGTCACTGCCTGGCCCAAAGTAAACCTATAAAATACTATTTTCAAATACAGTGATTAATTCCAGACAGAACAACGACCAAACTTTCATTTCCATATTACAAATCACTAACTCAAGTCCCTGAACAAATACTACTAACACAAGCAATTCTATTTCAAGAATTTAAACAGACGTGGGATATCTATGGTGCTGGCACATTGCTAAATACAGGATCTGACATTCTGAGGATAACTTCGGGGTAGTGGTATTTCACTGTAAAGGGGTATCAGTGATTTCAAAAATCTTTTCAGATCATAAAATTTCACGTTCATAAAATAACAAATGCTACTGAACCACACTGGTCAGTCATCCCATATAATACCTCAGATCCTTCAGAGCCTCCGGGAGGTAATGCACAGCCATAGATCTTGACCCCAGGATCTGTAAGAGATTTCAAATATACCAATCATGAGCAATTGAAAACATAGAAACTCGACTTGCTGACACTCTTTAGAGATATATGGCTGCACCTGTAAAAGGTTCTACAGCTTTAAAAAAAAAAAGTGCTACAGCTTTAGGGTAGGAGACTGATCATTCAGGAATTATTTTCCACCAGCCCCTGCTCACATCTGGCAACAATGTATTGCTCCAGCACCAGGAAGAACTCAAAAAATTATTGCTGCCTCCAAGAGTTCACTGGTTGGCTGGGGAGACCAAGGACAAGAAATCAATAGAAAATGATCATGTTAAACTGTGACACAGTTTTGGCAGAAGTAGGAAACAGTGTCATACGCTCCTGATGGAAATGTAGACTAGTACAATTTGTTCAGAAAGCTTTTTCACATTACATAAAAAAGCCTTAAAATACCCGCATACCACTCAGCAATTTTATTTCTAGAAACATGTAGCCATTAAAAAGTAGTAATGTTAAGGTTAGGATTAGAATTAGGGTCAGAGTCAGAGTCAGAGTCAGAGTCAGGTCAGGGTTGGGACTACAGTTAATGACAATCAATATGCTTACCAGGTTTTTCTCGGCGTGGTCTTCTCTTTACTCGAGGACCAATTCCTTGTCCTTCCTTCCAACCCATCTTTCTTAGCAATTCAAAACCAACAGATAATCTAGGATATCAAGGCATTGAAAATGAACTTCTTTTTATACAGAACAGTAGGAATAAGCAGCCCCTGAGTTTCTTCCCAGCCGCTCTACTTGTCCCTCACCCACGTTAGAACTACATGTCCCTGCCTTTCTGGACGTGTACTGGATGGGCTGACTACACTTGGGAAGTCAATCAGATGTCTTTTCTCCCGGGCCTTTGCAATGGGCACAGAGGGACTCTGCATGGTCCTGACTTGTCAAGCATGCGGTCTAGGAAACCATGACAGTCCGAGTCTGCGACATCAGGCCACTTGCTCAGAATCAGAACAAGGAGGTAATCAGAACAAGAGAGTACAACGATGCCCTGGCCAGATGGCTCAGCTGGTTAGACCACTGTCCGGAAGCAGCAAGGTTGCTGGTTTGATCTCCAGTCAAGGGCACATACAGGAACAGATTGATGTTCTTCTCTCTCTCTCCCTTCCTCTCTCCCTAAAATCAATAAATAAAATAAAATAGCCCTGGCCGGTTGGCTCAGTGGTAGAGCGTTGGCCTGGCGTGCAGAAGTCCCGGGTTCGATTCCCGGCCAGGGCACACAGGAGAAGCGCCCCTCTGCTTCTCCACCCCTTCCCCTCTCCTTCCTCTCTGTCTCTCTCTTTCCCTCCCGCAGCGAGGCTCCATTGGAGCAAAGATGGCCCGGGCGCTGGGGATGGCTCCTTGGCCTCTACCCCAGGCGCTGGAGTGGCTCTGGTCGCAACAGAGCGACGCCCCGGAGGGGCAGAGCATCGCCCCCTGGTGAGAAGAGCGTCGCCCCCTGGTGGGAAGAGCGTCACCCCCCTGGTGGGCAGAGCATTGCCCCTGGTGGGCATGCCGGGTGGACCCCAGTCGGGCACATGCGGGAGTCTGTCTGACTGTCTCTCCCCGTTTCCAGCTTCAGAAAAAAAAGTAAATAAAATAAAATAAAATAAAATAAAATAAAATATAAAATAAAATAAAAAGAAAGAGAGCAGAACATGGCTGGAGCTCTCGAGTACTCCATGCAATAACAGTGGAAGACCCTTTTGGCAAAACCCCCTTTGCACTCAAGCTAGGCTGAGAAGGCTTGTCCTACTTGCACCTAGGCCTTCCCTAAATAAGAGCATCATACATATGCAAAGCAGTGATTTCAAGATGAGAAAAGTCAAAATGAAATTCTTCTCACGTTGCTGGTGTTATGAGGTCATCAAGCAGAGTGGCTCCAGGAATGGGGGCAGTAGCAGCTGCCAGCTGCCTGGCCTTTTCTCGTATTCTGTCTTTGGTTTTGGAGGCAAAATCATCTGTGGTAACAATCGCTTTAGGTGCTATCCCAAATTCACTAAGATCCTTAAAAACAATTCAAACAGAATTACTTTCATTGTTTGGAAAGTGACTAAACAAGATACATCATGTAGCTTTAGTTCTTTCAAAAAAAACTTAAAGCTACAAAATTGAGTTTGGGATGACAGGAGCAGCTGATTTTTCACACTGACTTTGGAACCCTCAGTTAAGTGAAAGTCAGTGGCCAAGGACAAGGGCATTAGAATCACTACTCACTGAAGCCACAAGGGGCACTGCCAAGCTGGGAAAACAGGAAGGCCCTCATTTTCTCAAGCAACATTTCAAGGCTCAGTGTGAAGGGGGCAAATCTGAGTCACAGTCAACAACCATTTGTGAGCACCTATGTGCCAGGCCCAGAGTTAAGTTCCTTTGCATTTACCATTGGCTGCCTGCCCAACAGCCATCGCCCCTCCCTCTTTCCTCACTGTCCTGAGATTGTCCAGACACCTGCCTTCCTCTGCACTACCATGCACCTCAAGAGTCACGTCCCTGGTGTGCGTGGGCTGGGGTGAGGGGAGGATTAGAGAACGGGGGTTCGTGTCTTATCTAAGCCAGTCATTTTGATCCCATTTACCTTGCTTTAAGAATGAACATGTAAAAAAACAATTTGTCCAAGCAGATGAGAGGGAAAATCCACTGGAGGATTTATGTAGTTTCTTTGATCTAAAGACAAGATACCAGGAAGAAAGCCTTCCTTCTACTGAATAATGTCCTCCTGGGTGTGCCACTGTGAACTACTGCAGCCACCTTACAACCACTAGGAGATCTAGTACAAGGACAAGCTGACATGCAGAAATGACTGAGAAGAGAATCGGGGGCCTCCCTGGCACCCAGACGTCTTATTACGTGAGATATGTTTCCTTATGGGTTATCTAGTCGGGTAGGAAAGGGATCTCCCCTTGCCTCTTACCTGCAACCCAAAGCATGCTGATATAAGTGTTTTATTTCACCTTTATCACAAATGAATCCATGAGTAGGTTTTAAGTTAAGAAGAGTTTAATTTTAAAACAAAATGCACAGCCGCAGGCTGGCAGGACTACTTTAGAACCCTTCCCCCCATGAGTCCCCCTTTACCCCTAAGAAGTTTACAGTCATTGTCACTTTAACAATCTGCCCAGATGCCTGCACCTGGATTCCTTCAACTCCTTCTCTAGTCACTCACTGTTCCTTAAACTGCAATGTGCGTGAGTCACTGTGAAAGGCTGTACACTTGCTCAATGAATACCCCACTTTTGAAGCAACTGGGGCTTTTTCAAGTAAATTTGCCTGTACAGGCATTCCTTGTTCTATTGCACTTCACTTTCCTATCCTTTGCAGATATTCCATTTATTACAAATTGAAGGTTTGTGGTAACCCTGCATCGAGCAAATCTACCCATGCCATTGTTGCAACAGCCCCAGATGATAGTTAATGTTTTTTTTAGCAATAAAGTATTTTTAAATTAAAGTATATACTTTTTTAAAAGAAATAATACATTGCACACTTAATAGACTATAGCAGAGTATAAACATAACTTGTATATGTACTGGGAAACCCCAAAATTCATGTGACTCATTTTCTTCCAATATTTGTTTTATTGCAGGGGCCTGGAACCGAACCCATGAGTAACATCTCCAAGGTATGCCAGTACCTGACTTTCCCCTACACTCTTGACTGTAGAAACTAGCCCCAGCATAATACACTAGTCCAATAATGAGAATCCATTGATGTACGGAGCACTATAGTCCCAATATTTAAAAGATAAAGCCTTATATACAAATAGGAAATCATATATTGAATTTTCTGGGGAAGGACAAGGTGCTACAACAACCAACCACAGCTAACTGGCAATTAAAGTTCGGCACACCCACCTCTTCATCCATGAAATCCTCAGGACCAAGCACAGATTTGTCTGCTCTGTTCTGTCGTGAAGACACAAAGGAAGAAGGTGTCCATCCTTGAAATAAAAGAGTTTAGAACATTACAATCCTAGATAGCATTTTGGTTTATAACTAAATAAGTAACATGTATGACTTTAAAGCCTCAATAACTATAAACTCCTAGCTACTCTTCATCTCACTGCTCATATAGATGTAATTATTCCACATAAATTTCTTATTAATCCCCATACCTCCCGCTGCCAGAATTTAGTGGTTACTAAATTCCATTAGAATTTGGAACCAAGTAAAATCATACATTGAAAGTTAAACAGTGAAAGGAACACAAGAAAATCTGAACAGAAAGATGCAACATCACATTAAAAGGCAGAACCATTCTAAGACCAGCAGAAAGGCAACCTACACTAGCAAACTGACATAACAAAGAAATGGTATGTCTGGGGAACACACTACACAATATACAGTTGATGTATTATAGAATTGTACACCTGAAACCGATATAATTTTATTAACCAATGTCACCCCAAGAAATTCAACAAAAAATTAAAACATTTTGTAAATAAAATATACATATCAAGATGCATTAGTCAGCCAAGAAAGGATGGCTAAAGACAGAGTATCGGCCTGACCAGACAGTGGCACAGTGGGTAGAGCAGTGGCCTGGGATGCTGAGGACCCAGGTTTGAAACCCCATGGTTACCGGCTTCAGTGTGGACTCACTCAGCATAAGCACAGGCTCACCAGCTTGAGCATGGGATCATAGACATGACCCCACTGTTGCTGGCTTGAGCCCAAAGGTCACTGGCTTGAGCCAGGGATCATTAGCTCTGCTGGATGGTCAAGGCACGCATGAGAAAGCAATCAATGAACAACTAAGGAGCTGCAACTGAGTTGATGCTTCTCATCTCTCTCCCTTTCTGTTTGTATGTCTGTCTGTCTCTCTCTCTCTCTCTCTCTCTCTCTCTCTCACTAAAAAAAAAGAAAAGAAAAAAGACAGAGTTACAAAAGCAATCCAAACAACATTCAGGGTGCCCTGGCCTAAGGCCTCAACCAGGCATGTCTAAGGGCAGGCAATGGCCATACTGGCCCCCAATTCCATCAAATACCTGAGTCCTATAACAAATGCTCCTGTTTCTCATCCATAGTCACAAGCATGCGCTGTGCCTAAAGTGAGAGAATGCTCTGGTGGTCAAATGTATCTGTAACCCTCTGCAGGTAACTTCTTTAGATTTCTCTAAGAGTTATACACCTATGTTCAGATATCCTACAAGGGTCTTGCTGAGGAGTCTTACTATGGGCAGATCTACTCTTGGCAGATGGGTGGAGCAGGTTTCTAGACCGGCCTGGGAGACTGATTCCCCAGGAGAGTAAGGATGGGCCCGCCACCATCTTCCACCTTGAATTTCTATAGTCTTTGCCCTGTTCCTATGTAGATAGGAACCCATTGCTCCTAATGATAAAGAGATATTCCAGTATATTAACATATCACAGTCTATACCTGACAAATCATTTGAGCTGGTCTTACTTTTAAAGAATTACAATGCCCAGCACAGCCATTATCATACTAACCAGCAATGCATTAGTATACTCTTTTCTTCACAAATCCTACTGCCATTTTAAAATTTTAATAAGTGTGTTATTTTAATAGTGCCTTAGTTCTCTTAATTTGCTTTTGTTAATAATAACGCTATATATTTCATATAGCATTTTTAGCTTGTCTGGAGTAAACTGTTCAAATACTTTAATCACTTGCTTATTGAACTGATCTTTATACTTTCTGGATATTGAACTTTAACCATCTTATCAACACCAACTATTTTTCTTACATGGCTCTTTTCCTTTCTTTCTTCCATTACTTTTCATCTTTATTTCACTATTGTTGTAGTATACAAGTTATTTTCATTCTTTTTTTAGTTTTGTTTTTTTTTTAGCAAAAGAGAGAGGAGAGGGACAGACAGGAAGGGAGATGATAAACATTAACTCATAGTTGTGGCACCTTAGTTGTTCATTGATTGCTTTCTCATACATGCCTTGACTGGGGGCTCCTGTTGAGCCAGTGACCCCTTGCTCAAGGCAGTGACCTTAGGTTCAAGCCAGCAACCTTAGGCTTCAAGCCAGCGACCATGGGCTTCAAGCCAGTGACCTTTGGGCTCAAGCCAATGACCATGGGGTCATGTCTAGGTTCCCATGCTGAAGCCAATGACCCCGCACTCAAGTTGGTAAGCCTGCGCTCAAGCCGGCAACCCTGTGCTCAAGCTGGCGAGCCCATAGTCAAGCTAGATGAGCTTACGTTCAAGCCAGCTACCTCAGGGTTTTGAACCTGTGTCCTCAGCGACCCAGGTCAATGCTCTATCCACTGCACCACCACCTGGTCAGGCTACAAGTTATTTTTAATTATTTATTTTCCAATTATAGTTGACACACAATTTTATATTACTTTCAGGTGTACAGCTCAGTGGTTAGACATTTATAAAATTTATGAAGTGATCCCCCGATAAGTTCAGTACCCATTTGACATCATACACAGTTATTAAAGTATTACTGACTATATTACAAGTTACTTTTAAAATATATATATAAAAGATCTGTCCCATCTAGTTCTTAATGATTCCTACATGAGTTAATCTATTCATATATCAGATATATGTGATCTTTTTACAGTTTTATGTTAAAACACTAAAAAATATATTACTTTTATCAATACAGAATATATTATATTGCACCATGTGAAAAAATTTAATGGACTTTTCTCCGGTCGAGAGTATGTACTGAGAAGTAAGGCTGAGTCCCACATCAGGAGACAACAGCTCTTATTCTCAGTGACCTCATCTACAAAACAGCTGTAACACCTGCCCTCCTTAATCACTGAGTCGTGTGAGACAATGACCATTTGTGTAAGAGTGCTTTGTGCATGGCAGATATAATATGAAATGGAGGTCACTACCATCATTTAACGATCTAATTAGAGGGTTTTTTTTAAGTGGAAACAAACTCTCTCACCTTCAGGTTGCCATCAATGAATAACACACATTGAATCTGAAAACATTATAAATATTCAGAGAACACGCAAGTGCACAATGTATGTACTAAAATGTTACATGAAGTTTTCAAAAAAAACAGAGGTAAAAAAAAAAGTGAGTGGTGGGGAGGTGAGAAACTTGTGATAGTTAGTCATCACTTGCTTTAGCAATATTATAGCTATAAGTAGGAAAATCATACCTTCTTTTGAGCCAACAGTGTTGAAGTACCCAGCAGAGAACCCTCCACTGAAAGCTCCGTGAAACCGTTTATACCTTCCTTTTTCATCTCTGACGGTCTGATCCTGAAGAGGAATTGGTTTCTTTGGTCTTTCACCTAAAAAAAAATATATGTATTTTTATATATATATATATATATATATATGGTGGACTAGAAAATATTTCTTGAATATCACTTCCTGTAACTTCAAATATAATAATTTTAATTAAGGTGCATTTCCTTGGCTTCACTAGGTTATATGGCTTAGAAAGCAATACATTTTAACAAGCTTCTTTATAATTCTAAAACAATTATAAATATCTCTTATTTATATTAGAAATAAATACGTTTTAGCAAAAATGGCCTGCTCTTTCCACTAAATTGCATTATGAAAACTGAATTATTAATACATTGCTTGGGGAGGAGAGTTCAAACACACAGAAGGGAAACCTGTGGGCAGTGAAGCAGGCTGACTGCTGGGTGGTGCATGGCATACAGAAGTTTGCAACAGAAGAAACATTTCTGTATCTCTCCTAGCATTTCACAGCATCCTGACTCCAGAACTTTCCCCTTGGTATTGCTCATTTCCCCCAAATCTTAAGCGTTTCTGTATTTCTGAGAATCTTCTGATTCTATAGTTCCTATTCTTTAAACTTGTTCTTTTTGCTACTTTGCTATAAGGGGCTGGGTTGCTCCATCACACAAGCAGAAAGGAACTTACTGTAATATATGTTAACCTAGTCTAAAAATTACTCAGGTTTAAAGTTTTAGGTACCATGATCCCAATTACTAATTTTATCAACTCCAATCCAAAATTCTGAATCTATTTAAAATAAAAAGTAACCATGAAGTTACTTCCAAACATTCGATACAGAAAGCAAGTTATACAGTAGTTAAGGGCACAGAGTTGAGTCACAGCACTATGGATTTTAAAGTCAACTTCACCTTTACTAGCACTGAGACTTAGTCATCTTAACCTCTCAGTGCCTTGATTTCCTCATCTGTAAAATGAGGATGACACTAATAGTAATAACTATTTTATAGAATTGTTATGAAAATTGAATAAGATAATACCGATGGCCCTGGCCAGATAGCTAGGCTGGTTAGAGCATCATCCTGATAAGCAGAGGTTGCTGGTTCAATCCCCAGTCAGGGTACATACAGAAACAGATCGATGTTTGTCTCTTTCTCTCCCTTCCTCTAAAATCAATAAATCAATAATAAAGATAATGCCTATAAAGTGCTTGTCAAGAAGAGGCACACACAAATACCTCTTTTTAATAAAGTACTAGCTATTACTATTATTATTATTATTATTATTATTATTATTATATACAATAGGTAAGATGCATCCTAAAGTCCACATGTACCTGTTACTTCAATAATTGAGCTAGTTACTACTCCCGGAAGATGGAACAAAAAGGAACTTCCAGTTTCACTGTCTTAAATTCTTATTTGTAGCTTATGAGGTCTCCAGATCATTTCTGGAGTATAATCCATAACAGGGTAGCCAGTCACAAGTTCTGGTTCTGAAGACCAGGTGATCTAGGCTCAAATCCCCTTACTCTATTACTTGCTACCTCTGTGAACTTGGGTAAGTTACTTGATCTCCACAAGACTTAGCCTCCAAAACTATAAAATCAGGGCACTAACGGAGCCTACTTTGTAGAGTGGTGCTGAGGATTAAATACCACATGCAGAGGGCTGACCACAGTGCCTGGTCTCAGGGAAGCTCAGTTGATATCAGCTACAATTTCATTTAACTCGAAAGAACTGAATTACAACTGAGGACCCCCAATCCAAGATTGTCACCATTTCTTAGAAATGCAGTACACACACTCCCTTAATGCATGTGCAGCTGGCATGATTCTTGACTAAGGTGGTGTTCCTCGACCTTAGCACCCACTGCCAGTCTGTGCTGGGGAGTTCTTTGCTGTGGGGAACAGTCTTGTACACTGTAGGATGTTTAGCAGCATCCTGGCCTGTAACACTAGATGCCAGTGCAACTCCCCACCCTCCAAGCATGACAACCAAAAATGTCTCCAGACATTGCCAAATGTCCCCTAGAGGGCAAAATCATTCCCAATTGAGAGCCACCCAGTTCAAGTGAGAGAGGGTAGGTCCTGCCAATGCTAGGTACTGTTCTTGCTCTGTTCTCCAGGTGCTTCTGATCTGAAAGGGGAGATAAGATCTGCAGACAACTACTTGGAACCTGTGGCAGCAGATGATGAGGTCCAACCACAGGGCTCCTGAGGAGGCGCCAGCTCTAACCACAGCATGGAAACTCCAGGGAGGTGACATTTTAGCCAGGCCCTCTTATAATTATTGCTACTAATAACAACTAATCCCTTCCTGTCACACAAATTATCTCATTTATCATACCCTGATAAGACTGCTTGAATTAAGTAACTTCCCTGAGGTCCACAGCTAATCACAAAGCTGAAATCAGATCTCAATTCTGCTTCCAAGCCAGGGATGCTACCCACGCTGCCCTTCACTCATCCCTGACCAAAAACTTACTGAGGGCCTTACCATGGAAGCAGCCCTGTTCTAGACCCAGGGTATGGAAAACTAAGTACAGCTCCATTCCTGCTCCCAGGGTGCCCAAAGCCCAGCAGAGGAGACCTGGATGTATAGGAACTCTTCTGACAGTGTTTAAGGAGCACAACATCACAGTCACACTAGGCAGGAGCAGAATCGGATAGCTGCAGATAGGGACACAATTCCTGACAGAAGCAGTTAAGTCCGTCAGTAAACAGGGTAGTGTCAGATGGTTTGAGAAAGTAGTCTAGTCTGACTGGACAGCAGGGAAGGAATGGAAGATGAAACCAGACAGGAAGAGCATGCAGAGGACCTTGAACATGGTGCTGCAGGGTCTGTGGTATGTCTTGTGGGTTATGGGAGCCACAGACAGTTTTAAGTGATAGAGTCACAGCATCAAGGAAGAGGAAATGGTCCTAAAACTTACCTGTGTAAAGATGAGCTGGAGATGAGAATTCTAGAGCCAACTGAAAAGTGTCTAAGGGAAGATGGTGCCCCCTTCCTTCCAGGCCAGAGAGCCTATGTGTCTATGGGTCTACGTTTGATGGTGCAAACAATAAACCTGTCCATCAGGGCCAGCAACTTTAATTAAGTAGTGAAGTCGAGCCTGACCTGTGGTGGCGCAGTGGATAAAGTATCGACCTGGAACGCTGAGGTTGCTGGTTCAAAACCCTGGGCTTGCCTGGTCAAGGCACATATGGGAGTTGATGCTTCCTGCTCCTCCCTTCTCTCTCTCTCTCTCTCTCTCTCTCTCCTCTCTAAAAAATGAATAAATAAATAAAATCTAAAAAAAAAAAGTAGTGAAGTCCTTCCTCTAACAATGTTTGTCTAACCAGTGGTTAGAAAACCGCGGCTCGTGAGCCACATGCTGCTCTTTGGCCAACTTAGGAATACCCTAATTAAGTTATTAACAATGTACCTACCTATATAGTTTAAGTTTAAAAAATCTGGCTCTCAAAAGAAATTTCAATCGTTGCACTGTTGACTCTGTTGACTAATAAGTTTGCCGACCACTGGTCAATCTATCATTAAAACTTCAAAGCACGAAATAAAAACGACTACTGAGTCTAGTATGCTATCATGTAAAATGTACTCCGAGTGCATTGTGTTCCGTGGATGAAAAGGGGGTTCTGCAATAAATTTGACAAGCTCAGTGGTGACCTCACAGAATGAGCTGAACATAATTCCTAACAGACAGGTCATGGTGGGTAATCAACAAATTCTTTGAGATCATGAGGTGATGAATTTGCCCATAAAGCTAATGTGATCTTAGGCTGTAGGAAGGAATTTGCCCTTCTCTACTCACACTCTGGTCTCATACTTGGAGAAAGACTTTAACAAATTAGAGAACTGAAGATGGTAAGTGTGGTACAGAAATGTCTTTAAAGAAATTCAAAGGCTGTCTTCAAACACACAAAAAAAAGCTTTCAGGGGATTAGCCTTTCTTTGTCTTTTGTAAGCAGGGATAGAAGCAGGGCCAGTATGTAGCAGAAGTTTCTAATGATTAGAACTGTTTAGAGCAGGGGTCTCAAACTCAACTCAGCATGTGGGCCGC
Source organism: Saccopteryx leptura (assembly GCF_036850995.1). NCBI lineage: Eukaryota > Metazoa > Chordata > Mammalia > Chiroptera > Emballonuridae > Saccopteryx > Saccopteryx leptura. The sequence continues at coordinate 37,765,376 of NC_089511.1, forward strand.
AGAGTAAGATCACAGCCGTTCGGCGGGCCGCACTAGGTCTACAAAAGGCAACTGTTACGCAACACTTTTCTCACTGCAGTTGAAAACAAAAAAAAATCAGTACAACAAGCACAATCGTACATGCAGTTTACTCAGTGTCACAAAACGACCAGAAACTGTAGTTCGCATCACAACTGCTGTTAACTAAGCTACTATCTAGCTAGGATGCTAGAGAAATGAAAAATACAAGTAGGCCCCTAGGCTTACTTAATTTTATCCAAAATATTTTGAACTTCGTGGATTAGTCTGTGGGCCGCACAAAATTGTTCGGCGGGCCGCGAGTTTGAGACCCCTGGTTTAGAGGGAATAAAAAGGTCATCAGTGGAAATATCCCAGCATTACAACCAACCTGGCAGGATGTGGTCAGGGTAGAAAAAAGATCTCAACCGCAGGTCTACAAGTAACTCCTAGCCCACCATGCTTCTTTTCTCTTTCCCACAAGGCTGGCACTGCCATCAGGCCTTGCTGAGCATTCAATACAAATCAAGTCATTAAGTGAATCAGACTAGAAACATGAGAAGGAACCTTGCTTCATCTTGCCCTCCCCCACATTCCACCAGCAAGTATCGTCAGCTCTGCTTTCCAAGTGTATATTGACCCAGGCCACGACTTACCACCACCAGTGCTAACACTCCAGTCCAAGCCATCATCGTCGCCAGACCTCTTTTTGCTGATCTCCCTGCTTCACTCTTGCCCACCCCCAACCCGACGCCTATTCTCCAAATCGACAGAATCGTCTTTAAAATAGACACTCCTCAATTGTGTAAACTCCCCAATGACTCTCCTACACTTCACATAAAACCCAAACTCTCTCTTCTCCCGACATCAGGCCTGCCTGTCCCTCAATTTGCAAAAGTGGCCCCGACTTTCACACCCTTGCACTTGCTGTTCTCTCTGCCTGAAATCCTCTACCCCCCAGGTCTTTGTACGGTAGTTCCTTCCTCTGTTTCAAGACTGAGCTCAGATGCGCTCTCCTAGTAAAGACATTGCCTGACCACCCCAAACCCCGCTCTCATACGAGGCCCTTTCGTCATCTATTTCCCACCCCTCTGAGTCTCCCTTCCGTCGCTCCAGAACATGAGCATCCCAAAAGTTCGGCGCACACCCCTCATCGCTGTTCCCAGGGCCCGTAGTTAGGAGTCTTGCCCCAGGAGCCTGCCAAGAGCCGACACCGGGGTATACGTTTCGCCCCGCATCCTAAGCCCTAGCCCCATTTCCACAGGAGTGCACCTTCTTCCAGTGGCTCCAAGCCTGTGCCATAGCTGACCAAGTCCTCATCGCTGTCACTACCCAGCGCCGCCATCCTGATCCCTTCCTGGCCCCGCCCCCTTGCTACGGGGACTTCGACAGGCCAAAAGCCTTCCGCTCGTTCTGCTTCGCAAACCTAAGTCTTCAACCTGGGATCTGTGCCTGAAAGTTCTGAAGCCACAACAGCCCATTCTAGGAGGTACCTGAGAGAAGCTAGAAACCACTTAGCTATCCTGCCACAAGGCAGGCTTCCGTTCCTCTTCCAAGAGAGACTGCTTGCCTCCATACCATCCCGCCACTTGTCGGGAAAGTACCTTTGTTACCACACACACACACACACACACACACACACACACACACACACACACACTGCTTGCCTCCATACCATCCCGCCACTTGTCGGGAAAGTACCTTTGTTACCACACACACACACCAGTATCACTCTTAGGTTTGCCAGAGTGGAGTTCCCTTCCAGACTTCTGACCCGGAAACCCTGATGTTCCTGGTAAAGGCAGCTCCAGACAACAGTTGATCAGAGAGAACAATGAACAAGAAAATAAAAGAAAAGGAGAAAAAGAAAGGGGTAATGTGAGTTTGGGAAGAGGAATAGAGAGAAAAGGAAAAACCTGAAAAGGAGAAAAAAACAGGAAGGGAAAAGAAACAGCAAGCAGACAAGCAAAAAGTTGCTGGGAGGTAAGGGGGATGCTGTGGGCTGCTTTACTGAACCTAAAGAAACAAACATCTGTCAAATGGGGTGCTGTTATCCCACCCCAAAACTCTTTTTATTAGAGGCTGAGCTGAAAACCAGCCCTGGAAGCCCAAGTTTTTAAAATAAGGGTCAGAAGGCTGTGTGAGTGAATCACTAGGATATTGTTAAAATGCCCCTCGACCCCCGCCCCAGACCTCCTGAATCAGAATCTCTGGGAGTAGGGTTGTTTCTTGAGCACTCCAAGCACATCTGACCTTAAGGCCTTTGTAGCCCCTGTTTCCTACGTTAGGAATGTTCTTCCCGCAGATACCGCATGACTCACTGCCTCACCTTCTTCAGGTCTCTGCTCAGAGGTTACTTCCTCAGTGAAGCCTTCTCTGACCTTGTTTTAAAAGCAATCACTATCTACTATACTCCCTATCCCCCTTATATTTATCCTACTTTATATTTTTTTACACTTATTATTTTTAACACACTATATATTTTATTTACTGTGGCTATTGTCTTTCATAATTGGAATATAAACGCCACATGAACATAGATTTGGACCAGGTTTGTTATTTTTTTCATTTATTGATTTGAGAAGGCAAAAGAGAAAAAGGAGTAAGGGAGAGAGGGAGAGAAACATCAATTTGTTGTTCTAATCATTTATATATTCGCTGGTTGATTCTTTTATGTGGCTTGCCCAGGGATTGAACTGAAATTTGGTATACGGGGACAACGTTCTAACCAACAGAGCTGTCCAACCAGGGTGAGTTGTTTTGTGGGATTATTTCCTTTGAGTTATCCTCAGAGCTTAAAATACTGATTAGCAGGTAGTAAACATTCAATAAATAATTTTGAAAACAAGAATAAATAACTAGTTAAATTAAGTCATGGTACATGACTTTAAAAAACCAAAAGTTAAAAAAAAAAAGCAGGTATTAAGACATAGCCCCAGCCTGACCAGTGGTGGCACAGTGGATAGAGTGTCAACCTGGAACACTGAGGTACCAGGTTGGAAACCTCGAGGTTGCAGGCTCACCAGCTTGAGCATGGGATCATCAACATGATCCAAAAATCACTGGCTTGAGCCCAAAGGTTGCTGGCTTGAGCCCAAGGTCACTGCTTGAGCAAGAGGTCACTGGCTTGGCTGGAGCCGGCCCCCCATCCCTTCATCAAGGCAAATATGAGAATCAATGAGCAACTAAAGTGCCACAACTACAATTTGATGCTTCTCATCTCTCTCCCTTTCTCTCCCTGTCTCTCAAATGGAAAAATTTTTTGAAGGAAGGAAGGAAGCAAGGAAGCAAGGAAGCAAGGAAAGAAAGGAAGAAATGGAGTCTATGTCCTCTCCCCCTGATGGAAGGAAGGAAAGAAAGAAAGAAAGGAAGAAATGGAGTCTATGTCCTCTCCCCCGGAAGGAAGGAAGGAAGGAAGGAAGGAAGGAAGGAAGGAAGGAAGGAAGGAAGGAAGGAAGGAAGGAAGGAAAGGAAGAAATGGAGTCTATGTCCTCTCCCCCGGAAGGAAGGAAGGAAGGAAGGAAGGAAGGAAGGAAGGAAGGAAAAAAAGGGAGAAAGAAAGAAAGAAAGAAGGAAGGAAAGAAAGAGAAAGAAAGAGAGAGAGAGAGAGAAAAGAAAGAAAGAAAGAAAGAAAGAAAGAAAGAAAGAAAGAAAGAAAGAAAGAAAGAAAGAAAAGAAAGAAAGGAAGAAATGGAGTCTATGTCCTCTCCCCCTGAATCTAGGCTCCATGACTTGCTTGACCAAAAATATAGTGAAAGCAAAACTGGGTCAGGGGGAGGGGTGGTAGGATAGGGTAAAGGAGGAATAAATGGTGATTGAAGGGACTGACTTGATGATGGAAGGAGACATGACTTGAGGTGGTGAGCACATAATACAATATATAGATGATGTGCTATAGAACTGTGCACCTGGAGCCTATATAATTTTATTAACCAATGTTGCCCCAATAAATTTAATTTTTAAAAAATAATAAAAAAATACAGTGAAACCAACAATAAAACAATTTCCACATCAAACTTTTAAGAGATTGGCAGATTTTAATTTTTCTCAGGGTGCAGACTCTTAGAACCCAACCTCCTTAATTCCAAAATGATAAAAGAAGCTGCAAAACTTATTCTCTGGAGCATTTCAGATCTTGCTTCCCAGCAACTGTCATCAGTTTGGCTCAAATAAAATCTTATAAAAATTGCCCTGGCCAGGTAGCTTGCTCAGTCGGCTAGAGCATTGGCCCAAAATGCCAAGGTTGTGGGTTCAATTGCCGGTTAGGGCACATATAAGAATCAACCAATGAATGCATAAATAAGTGGAACAACAAATCAATGTTTCTCTCTCTCCCTTTCCTTCTCTCTAAAACCAATAAGTAAATAAATAAATATAAAATAAATAAATAAGTGGAATAGCAAATCAATGTTTTTCTCTCTAAAGTCAATAATAAATAAATAAATAAATAATAAATAAAATTATTTACAGGTATGGACATTCTGACATTTATGCAACTGAAACACCAAATACCCCTCCTTTCTTATTCAGGTATGCAAGACACAAATCTCAAAATCTTATCAGGAAACTGCAGATAATAAAATGGGCTAAGAAAAGCAAAAACAAAAAAACAAGAAGATGGACTGAGTCACCGTGATAGGGAGTGATTTCTTCCTCAGGGTCCACACATCTGTGCCGCCAGTGAGATGGGTACTCATAACAAGGGAAACCCTTACAAATAGAGATTTCCCCTATAAGTGTAAACGCCCTTTCACAAAGGGTAACTTCTACTTGTACCTGTGAACTTCTCCCATGTCTGCTGGTTCTTAAAATTAACCAGCCTTAAATAATCAATATTCCTAAAAGGCATATTTTGGCACCCTAAACTCTGCTTCCCTTAGTCTGTTACCAGACAGGGATTGGGTCCAGAGCAGGTCTGCCTCAGACCAGCTGGCAGTGTGTGTAGGTTCTTGACTTTGTACAGGAAAAATTTCACAGCATGAGTCCAGGACCAAGTGATATTGAGAGTACATTTAGCCTTACCTGTGATGGCACAATGGATAAAGCATCGACCTGGAATGCTGAGGTTGCTGGTTCAAAACCCTGGGCTTGCCCAGTCAAGGAACATAAGAGAAGCAACAATGAGTTGATGCTTCCTGCTCCTCCCCACCTATCCTTTCTCTCTCTCTCTCTCTCTCTCTCTCTCTCTCTCTCTCTCTCTCTCTCTCATCTCTCTCAAAAAAATCAATAAATAATTTTTTTTTTTGTAGTATTTTTTTGAAGTTGGAAACAGGGAGGCAGTCAGACAGACTCCCGCATGCGCCCGACCGGGATCCACCCGGCACGCCCACCAGGGGGCGATGCTCTGCCCATCCGGGGCATCACTCTGCAATGACCAGAGCCACTCTAGCGCCACGGAGCCATCCCCAGCGCCCGGGACATCCTTTGCTCGGGGCCGCAGCTGCGGGAGGGGAAGAGAGAGACAGAGAGGAAGAAGAGGGGGAGGGGTGGAGAAGCAGCTGGGCGCTTCTCCTGTGTGCCCTGGCTGGGAATCGAACCCTGGACTCCCGCACGCCAGGCCGACACTCTACCACTGAGCCAACCGGCCAGGGCCAAAATATTTTTTTAAAAAAGAGAGCGAGCCTGACCTGTGGTGGCGTAGTGGATAAAGCGTCGACCTGGAAATGCTGAGGTCGCCAGTTCGAAACCCTGGGCTTGCCTGGTCAAGGCACATATGGGAGTTGATGCTTCCAGCTCCTCCCCCCTTCTCTCTCTCTGTCTCCCTCCTCTCTCTCTCTCTCTCTCTCCTTCCTAAAAATGAATAAATAAAATTTTAAAAAAAAAGAGAGAGAGAGAACGTTTATTACAACTGGGAACAGTGTAATGAAGGAAGGGCTTAGGATAGAAGAAGCAACAGGAAAGAGTCTAGGCAGTTCTGCTTTGGCTCTCTGGAAAGTTAGAGAAAAAGGGGGCCTCATTGACAGGTTCAGGGGGTAAGCGCTGGACAAGCTGCTCCCCTGTTTTCAAGTCTCCTTACAGTCAGAGAGAAAGGTATGGGCATGCTCTAGAGACAGCATGCTCCTGGGTCCTTTCTTTTGAGACTTTTTCTCTTTCTTTAGCCAGTGGGAATCCTAGAGGAGGTCTTGGGTGAGGAGGTCTTAACAAAATACTCATTAGCTTTACAGGTTTGTCCTTCAATGTGTTGATTCATCAAAATACACGTAAAGAGGAATCAGGCTTATTTTCTGGTTAATTTTATTTTTAAAGAAAGTCATCAAAGAGGGACCAGGACCAAGGCTGGTCAGTTCCAGCATATTCTGTAATGTGTAAACCATTTGCTCCTAAGTGTCGTTGGTTTGGGAAGATAAAACCTTGTGATTCATTAGCTGGCTGTGAATTGCTCAAATTGTTTGGCCTTGTTTAATTATTTTGTCTCAGTTACCCTTACTCAACTTGTCAAGGAATTTCCCTAATTTTTCACTATTCTGCATTAGTCCCACCTTCAAAACTTCATATAAGAATTCCCACATTCCAGAAACTAGGTTAATACATTGTTCTCTATCTCATTAACCAATTTTTATCTTTGTTTGTTTTTGCATTGTTTTTATTACTTAAAAGAGCTTCTTTTTTTAAAATTTAGCTCTCTGACTCTGTGCTTGTGCCTTCAAAACTCACAATGATTATCTGCTCTTCAGTAAGGAAAGTACGCTTGATCCTGTCACTGACACATTTAGCACAGACCTACCATAGGCCCTGCTGACATGTTTTTTCATTTTAGACAACCTCATTTGAACTTTAGGTCTCACAGTAGGAACTCCGCGAAGTCAGCTTGGCCAACCATATGCAGATTTTGGTGTTTCCCCAACCTTCTTGGTATAAAGGTAAACAATTCCATTACCAGAGGTTTAGGACAGCCTTCTTTTGTTAGACTGTTGTAGGACAGCCTACTTTGGTACGTCAAACACTGGACCATTCTAAATAACAATAGACATCATCCCTGGAGGAAGCAAAGGAAAAAAAAAAATCTCAATCTTAAAACTAGGTCAGTTTAGCCTGACCAGGTGCTGGCGCAGTGGATGGAGCATTTTCTTGGGATGCTGAGGACCCAGATTCATAACCCCGAGGTTACTAGATTGAGCACAGGCTTACCAGCTTGAGCACAGGTTCACTGGCTTGAGCGTAGCAAGAGATCACTGGCTTGCTGGAGCTCCCCAGGTCAAAGCATGTATGAGAAAGCAATCAATGAACTACTGAGGTGCCACAACTATGAGTTGATGCTTCTCATCACTCTCTCTTCCTGTCTGTCTGTCCATCTCTCTCTCTAAAAAAAAAAAAAAAAAAAAAAAAAAAAAAAGGTCAGTTGTGTCAGTGTGTCTGACCCTGATCGGGTAGCTCAGTTGGCTAGAGAGTCATCCCAACCAGCCAAGGTTGTGGGTTTGATCCTGGTCAGGACACATACAGAAATTAACCAATGAATGCATAAATAAGTGAAACAACAATTTCTCCCTCTAAAATCAATAAATTTAATTAGAAAAAAAAAATACTTTGCCCTGGCTAGATAGCTCAGTGGGATTGAGTGTCATCCCCATATGCCAAGTTTGCAGGTTCGATCCCCAGTCAGGGCACATACAAGAATCAATCAGTGAATGCATAATTAAATGGAACAACAAATCAATGTTTCTCTCTCTTTCTCCATTTCCTCGCTCTATAAAATCAATAAATAAAAAAATAGATTTCTAGATGTCAAGGGTGGTAGCATTTTTTGCAGTTTCAGTGTCTTGGATGATGTCATTGGGTGTTCAGGTAAACTCTCTAAATGAATTACACAGCAACAGGCATATATGAGCTGTTATGATGATTTCTTTGATGTTTATATGGAATTGTCTAGTTGCAGTCTTCAAGGCTTCAGGGGAAAAGAGTTTTGTTCTCAATTATACCAAGCCAAACGATGGGAAAAAAATTGGAAATATTACTTTGGAGAGTTACAGCCAAGTATTTGAGGAAACTAGAAGATTTCAGGATCCAGCCAGCTTACAGCTAAATAACAAAAACTTTAAAGAATTTAATAGGACTAGAATTTAATATCCATAAATGTATATTTTAGTTCCTATTGAATCATAATTTTTCTCTTATTGATTGACGGATTGATCTTAGAGAGAGAGGAAGAGGGAGAGAGAGAGAAACATCAACTTGTTCCACTTATTCATGCATTTATTGGTTGATTTTTGTATGCACCCTATCCAGGGATTGAACCCATATCTTTGGTGTATCAGGACGATGCTCCATAAAGTGTCATTTAATTTTTTTTATTGATTGATTTTGAGAGAGAGAGAGAGAGAGATTGACTTGTTGTTCTACTTATATATACATTCATCGGTAGATTCTTATATGTGCCCCGACCAGGAAACGAACCCACAACCTTGGCTCGTTTCTATTACCTCTAACTTTCTAAATAAACTTTCTCTTATAATTTGAAAAAAAATTTTAATAAAAAATAAAAATAGAAAGATAGCTTATATTAGAGTTCCTGGAGAATACCAGGTATTACCATCTCAAAGGCACAGGGGTTGGGGGGGGAAGAAATGCAAGCTCCTCCTGAAAGGATTTGGAGATAAAGAGGGGAGATTTAGGGGTGGTAAAAAGTCACATGCTAACCTGACCTGTGGTGGCGCAGTGGATAAAGTGTCGACCTGGAAATGCTGAGGTTGCTGGTTCAAAACCCTGGGCTTGCCTGGTCAAGGCACATATGAGAGTTGATGCTTCCAGCTCCTCCCCCCTCCTCTTTCTCTCTCTCTCTCTCTCTCTGTCTCTCCCTCTCCTCTCTAAAATGAATTAAAAGAAAAAAATTAAAAGTCCCATGCTCCCCTGTGGCACCATATGGCTTCAATTTCTAAGAATTTTTTCATAAAAATTGCAAAATTATGTCTATAATTTACAATGAATTGTATTCACTTAAGGATTTGTCTTGTACAAGCCCTAGCCAGGTAGCTCAGTAGTTATGGTATCTGCTTTGTTGTTATCTTTGCAAATGTCTGTTTAGGCCCAGTCTAAATGTTATTCTGCCCAGTTTTTGTTGTTTGTTGTTGTTGTTTTTTTTTACAGAGACAAGGAGAGAGTCAGAGAGAGGGATAGACAGACAGGAATAGAGAGAGATGAGAAGCATCAATCAGTTTTTCGTTGTGGCACTTTAGTTGTTCATTGACTGCTTTCTCATCTATGCCTTGACTGTGGGCCTTCAGCAGACTGAGTAACCCCTTGCCCAAGCCAGCGACCTTGGGTCCAAGCTGGTGAGCTTTGCTCAAACCAGATGAGCTAGCACACAAGCTGGTGACCTCGGGTCTCGAACCTGGGTCCTCCACATACCAGTCCGATGCTCTATCCACTGCGCCACTGCCTGGTCAGGTGTATTTTGCCCAGTTTTAACATTCCAAGGTTTGAGAAGTGAGAAGTACAAGGCAGTTCTTCTGGGATGGCACCTCTGACACCATTTTATTTTTTATTTGTTATTTTTTTGTGACAGAGACAGAGAAAGGGACGGACAGACAGGAAGGGAGAGAAATAAGAAGCATCAATTCTTTTCTTGGGGGGGGAAGAAGCATCAATTCTTTGTTGCGGCTCCTTAGTTGTTCATTAATTGCTCTCATATATGCCTTGATCTGGGGACTACAGCAGACAGAGCGACCCCTTGTTCAAGCCAGCAACCTCGGGCTCAAGCTGGTGAGCCTTGCTCAAACCAGATGAGCCCACACTCAAGCTGGCAACCTCGGGGTTTCAAACCTGGGTCCTTCACGTCCCAGTCTGATGCTCTATCCACTGCACCACCACCTGGTCAGGCTCTCTGACACTATTTTAAAGTGGCACCGTTTTTATTATTCTTCACACTCCAGAGAAGCCAGTGCTACTTTTGTCAACAAGCAGGTCTTAAGAGATGATATCTACATTTTATTTGGAGGAACTGTGTCCCTGAACCAGCAATCGCTGGCCTCAGCCAGATGGGAAAACAGCAACTTAAAGTAATAGCTGTTTCCAGCTAAAATTTTAACCTTTTGCCCATCTCAGAAATTCCCACCCCACTTTTTTATTAAGAGAACAGGAGTTCAGCCTGACCTGTGGTGGTGCAGTGGATAAAGCATTGACCTGGAAATGCTGAGGTTGCCGGTTCAAAACCCTGGGCTTGCCTGGTCAAGGCACATATGGGAGTTGATGCTTCCAGCTCCTCCCTCCCTTCTCTCTCTCTGTCTCTCTCTCTCTCCTCTCTCTCTCTCTCCTCTCTAAAATGAATAAATAAATAAAAAATTTTAAAAAAAGAGAACAGGAGTTCATTGGTGTGCTTGTGAAACATGCCGCCAACAGGGTTGACAAGTAGAAAGTAGATTAGATGTTACTCTCCTGCTGGGCCAGCTGCAGCTCTCATTCTTGATCACAGTTGGTTCAGAGATATGGGGTCAGGCCTGTGGGTTCCTCTGCAAGGAGCCATGAGAATGTCTAGTCCTGCATGCCCCAAGGAGTGACATGCACATGGCTCACATAACCAGGAGATGCCTGCTGGGACTCAGAGAAGAGCTACTTTTCCTCCAAAGATGCTCAGGTAGTCTTTGAGTAGGCTGGTACATCTTTATTTATTTTTTTATTTAATTATTTTTTTTTGTATTTTTCTGAAGTTGGAAACGGGGAGGCAGTCAGACAGACTCCGCATGTGCCCGATTGGGATCCATCCGGCATGCCCACCAGGGAGCGATGCTCTGCCCATCTGGGGTGTTGCTCTGTTGCAACCAGAGCCATTCTAGCACCTGAGGCAGAGGCCATATAGCCATCCTCAGCGCCTGGGCCAAGTTTGCTCCAATGGAGCCTTGGCTGCGGGAGGGGAAGAGAGAGACAGAGAGGAAGGAGAGGGGGAAGGGTGGAGAAGCAGATGGGTGCTTCTCCTGTGTGCCCTGGCCAGGAATCGAACCCAGGACTCCTGCATGCCAGGCCGACGCTCTACCACTGTGCCAACTGGCCAGGGCCAGCTGGTACATCTTTAATACCGTGCTTCCTTCTCTTGCTCTTCTTTTTCAATCAAAGAAGCAGTTCAAGAAGGTAATGGTTGGCCCTGCCAGTTTGCTCAGTGGATAGAGCACTGGTCCAGTGTGCGGACATCCTGGGTTTGATTCCCAGCTCAGAGCACATATGAGAAGCAACTATCTGCTTCTCTTCCCCTCCCACTTCCCCACTCTCTCTGTTCTCCTCCAGGTAGATCCCGGGTGACATGCTTGAATCTGTCTCCCCTCTTCTCACTTAAAAAAAAAAAAAGAAGAAGGTGATGGTGTCAGTCTAAAGAACAGATTTTGTTTTTTACTGTATTATCTTTTTTTTTTTTTTGTATTTTTCTGAAGCTGGAAACGGGGATAGACAGTCAGACTCCCGCATGCGCCCGACCGGGGTCCACCCGGCACGTCCATCAGGGGGCGATGCTCTGCCCATCCGGGGCGTCACTCTGTTGCGACCCGAGCCACTCTAGCGCCTGGGGCAGAGGCCAAGGAGCCATCCCCATCGCCTGGGCCATCTTTGCTCCAATGGAGCCTCACTGCGGGAGGGAAAGAGAGAGACAGAGAGGAAGGAGAGGAGGAGGGGTGGAGAAGCAGATGGGCGCTTCTTCTGTGTGCCCTGGCCGAGAATCGAACCCGGGACTTCTGCACACCAGGCTGACGCTCTACCACTGAGCCAACCAGCCAGGGCCACTGTATTAACTTTTATGTGTATCCCTCTCTATGGCAAGTACTGCTGGTTTTCTGCTTATGGTTATGACATAGTTATCTTCTATTATTTTTATTGTTTTTAAAGTATTTTTTATTGTGAGACAAAGAAACAGAGACAGGAAGGGAGATGAGAAGCATCAACTCCTGGTTGTGGCACTTGAGTTGTTCATTGATTGCTGTTCATATGTGACTTGATGGGGGTGGGGGTGTGGAATGACTCTAGTTGAACCAGTGACCCCTTGCTCAAGGCAGTGACCTTGGGCTCAAGGCAGCGACGATGGGAACATATCTATGATCCCATGCTCAAGCTGGCCACCTTGTGCTTAAGCCAGTGAGCCCATGCTCAAGCCAGCAACTTCAGGGTTTCATACCTGGGACCTCAGCATCCCAGGTTAACATTCTATCCATTGCGCCACCACCAGTGAGGTGACATAATTATCTTTTAAAATAAAGTTTTTTTTAAATAGAATAAATATAAAGACTATTTAATCAATAATAGTACAAGTAGCACATACATATATGAGATATTGTAAAGGTGACAGTGTTTCAGGGTGGTAAATGACAAAAATCTGAAGGTGATAGGGAATAATTGTAGTCAGCAGGCCTGAACTAAAACTGATCCTGGCCACAGAGGAGCCTGCCATTGGCTGGCCACTTCACTACTCTGAGCCTTAGTCTTCTCAAATGGAGATTATTTAATCCACTTACTTGAAGAAGGGTTGTAAGAATGAAACAATATTTATAAACGTTGTGGATAACTTTACTATATAGTAGTAGCAGGAGTAGTAATGGGAATAGTATTACAAATGTAATAGAATGATCCATCAGCCCTGGTTCCCAGAAATGGAAGCAGCTGTTTTTAACTCCCAACCCAGGATGGTACTTTTTTACAGGACAATTGATCAATTATAAGATGCTCTACATGCTGAAATTAGCTTTATACTCATCACTTCTGACCCTAGGAGAGAAGGGAAAGTTCTTGCATCTGCTAGAGTTCCTCCATACACCTGTCCCAGCGCTGAGCTAGTTAAAACTCTCCAGGTTGCCTGATCAGGCGGTGGCGCAGTGGATAGAGCGTTGGACTGGGATGTCGAGGACCCAGGTTCAAGACCCCGAGCTCACCAGCTTGAGCGCGGGCTCATCTGGTTAGAGCAAAAAGCCCACAAGCTTGAACCCAAGGTCGCTAGCTCCAGCAAGGGGTTACTCGGTCTGCTGAAGGCTCGCCGTCAAGGCACATATGAGAAAGCAATCAATGAACAACTAAGGTGTCGCAACGAAAAACTGATGATTGATGCTTCTCATCTCTCTCCGTCCCTGTCTATCCCTCTCTCTGACTCACTCTCTGTCTCTGTAAAAAAAGTAAAATAAAATAAACAAATAAATTGTATTATAAAAAACTCTCCAGGTTCTCTTGAAATTAAAACAGTCCTTTCCGGAAAAGCCGTCCCTTGTGCAGCATATTGGAGTAGGCAGGTGGATTTTTTTTACATTTCCTTGGTTGTTGGTTCTTGGTTGTTGCTACTATTTATTTTAAAACTTTCAAACAACTCCTAATGTACCTCCTTATTAATTTTAATTTTATTTTTTAAAAGAAGTAAACGTTTGGCTTGTTTTGAAAGTATATTGCTTCGTTTTATCTCTGACATCTACCACGACAGCCAAACGGTGGTAATTGCACAAAAGTGTCCCTTGGTTGGGGGGAGGGTTTTGTGACTTTAGGACGGCGGCCAGGAAGGGCATGGCCCCGGGGCTGGGGGCTTCCGGCTCGGGCCGCGGGTTGTGGGACCCAGTTCTGTCATACCTCTGTCGCGAGTCTACGGGTCAGCGGGGGGCGGGTGGGAGAGTAGTGTGAACCCCGCCCCCGACGTCCCCTTTGGCTAAGCCAGACACGTCCCCTCACCCAGCTAAGAGCTTTAACACGCACTTCCGTTGCAATACTTTTGACCAGCCAGAAAGCCGACGACCCGGCCCCATTTTGCAGTTGAGAAAACTGAAGTTTGAAGTGGTGGTTAATAAACATCTGCCGAGTTTGTCGAGCACAAAACCCGTTCTGGGAATCTCTTCGTGGGCGGACGCCGACTCCCAGAGCCGTCTGCATTTCCCCGCGGCTCCGCCAGTCTCGGTAGCGAAGGTGGGGGGACAGGGAGTTGACCGCTGCGCCAACTGGTCTGAGTCACATGGGCAAGGCCCTCGGTGGTGCAGCTAACTCTCTCTCTCTGCGTCCCGGACTCTGCCCCGGGGTCCCTCACCGCAGCCAGCTGTTTGGGACCCCTTGGCCCAGAACCCTGCGCTCCAGCCGCGCCCTAGACGTGGCGCCAGGTCTGATCACCGTCCTCCAGAGTCTGCGCTCCTCCAGCGACGAGCGCGAGCTGAACGTGCTCGCTGCATTTGCCCCCAGGGCTACAGGTGAGGGGCCCGGTCCCCAGCCTCGGCCTAGCTGCGGCCGCGGAGACCCCAAACGGCCCCTGAATCACCGGGCTGCGATTGCCACGACACCCGGGTCAGGTCCCCGAGGCGTAGAGAGGGCGAGCGAAGCGCCCGGGGGTCCCAGCTCCCCGTGCGGCCGGGCTCCTGCCTGGGGCGCCGGTTCCGCCCCGCCAATCAGGAGCCGGGGCGGGGGCGGGGGCGTGGCCTCGGCGGCCCGGCCGGGTCTGCAGGGCTCGCTGCTGCGCCGCGGGCGGGGCGGGCAGGACGGGGCGGGTCCGGGCGCCCACTGGGGCCGGAGCTGCTACTGAGCCTCAGTCGGTTCTCCGTGCCCGCGCTGCCAGCATGACTGACGCTCTGCTGCCCGCGGCCCCCCAGCCGCTGGAGAAGAAGGACGACGGTTACTTTCGGAAGGTTGGTGGCTTCTGGAGGGCGGCGATCTGTGCAGACAAACCTTTCCCCGAGAATGTGGAGGGGGCTGCGGGAGCGCAGGGCGGGGTAGACCAGGCCCGAGTGGGACGAAGCGCGCCGGCGTGGGGTGGGGGTCGGGGTGGGGTGGGGGTCTCCAGTCGAAGAGGGGTGGGGCGGCGGTGGACCCCGCCGAGAGCAGGTGGCTCCCGAGCCTGGGAGGGGGGAGGGTCGCCTGGGGCCGTCCCGCGCAGGTGCGGGTGGAGAACGGGGCCGGGAGGGTGAACCTGGGGAAGGGACCCGTTCCTCCTCCTCGCGGCTCACTGAGACCTGAGCACCTGCCCGGGGTGCGGGTGAAGTTAGAAGGACCACCCCAGGCGGGTTGGCGGACCTTATTTTGCCTCGTGAATGCTTCCAGGACCCGTTTCTTTGACTTTTTAGAGGGCAGGAGAGAGCTGCTGGTGGGAGGTGACGTCGGGCGTCGCCACCTCCTCTACCCCAAGTCGTTGGGAGGCCGTGAGCGCGGCAAACAGGATTCATTTGATTGTTGGAGAAACCCGGGGCAAGTGCGGGCTTCTCAGGAACTTGTCATGTCCAGGCGACCCTCGGCACACACACACAGGTCTCCTGTCCTACAGAAAACATTCCGCAGCCCAGTCCCTCACAAATGACCCCAGCCTGTGGAGCGGGGACACAGGATGCCCGCAGGTGGCAAGGCCTGGGCTACAAAGATGCTTTTGAGCCTGGAGGCAGGGACACTTTCCACCTTTCGGATTCTCAGGTCCCTGCCAGTCTAAAAATAGGCTTTGGAGCTTGGCCAGGTTTGGGTGGGTTGAGAGATTGTTGGGGTTTTTTTTTTTTGTAAGATATATGACCGAAGGTAGAGTGCGTAATTATAAACAGGGAAGTGAAACTGTTTCCCATAGAACAATCAATTCATGATTGTTCAAAGCCTAATGATCCCGTGTTAAATGGACTTGGCATTTTCCTCCTTCCTTATGAGGCTTTTACTCTCTGGTGAGGAGTAGTGGGCGGGACTGAAGGGGAATCTGGAAACAGGTGAGGACAGAGTGGAAAAATAAATTTTTTTAAGTGAATTGCTTTTAGCATTTAAAAAAATAGTAGTTTTAAGGTATATTTAAGTTCAAAGATGTCATCATGGAATTACAGGATTATAACTTCTAATTATGTGTGGCATTTGGGACAGAGGATCACAAGCCATGGAATTGCAGGAGGCAAGGCCTGGGAATCGCTAGTTTTCAGTCCTAGGGCCCCAGAGCCTGACTGCCACCCCCACAAAATTGCTCTGTAGCCTCCAGCAAGTTGCTGCCTTTTTCTGGGACTTCATTTCCTCCCTGAACTGTTTCTCTGAACAGGTGGAGACCTGGACCTACAGCATCATCTGGGGAAAATGACTGAGGGAGGGGCAGAAGAGATGGAGAATACCTGTAACAGTTATGTTCCCAGGTCTTCCACAACAGGCTTTCTTTCCAGGGGGAGGATGTGCCTTGGAAGAATAGTTGGCCAGGGAGCTGTGAATGAATGCCGAGTTGGATGTTTTTTAGAAGCAGTTTCTATGGTGGTGGACAAGAGAATCATGGGTGCAAAATAAGATGAGCCACTGGTTTACAATCAGAAACATCTCTTGCAAAGGAGACCTTGCAATGATCATTGTGCTACATCATACCAGTCCAAAGAATATTCTTTCTATGAGGTTAATAAAAGGTGCTAACATTGAACACTTCCTGATCTCTGATAGGAGCTAGTTTAACCCAAAACAAATGTTCCTTGAATGAAAGGTAGAGAAGGGGGAAGAAGGGGAGGAAGAGCATATCAGGCAGAGGAAGCAGTGTGAGCAAGGGCATGGAACTGTGAACGCTTGTGAGGGAAGCCTCTGGGGTGTGGAGGTGTAAGTGGGAACTTGGCTCTTCAGGGTCGTCCTTCCTGGATCGATGGGAGGAGAGCTGGGGATCCATCCAAGTGTTGAATGCAGTAGCAGACATGTGAGATCCCGTCACAGAAAAACCACTTTGACAGCTGAGTTTTTGGTTGATGGGGGACAGAGAGGTGGCAATGTAGAGTCAGTCAGGAAGGAGTAGAGTTGGGGGCCTGAGGGTTAGCCCCCTGTGACCTCCATTGTCTCTGCCCTCCCTACTCTGATATGGATTACTGATGACTTTTCAGTCAGTTATCTAAAGTGCTGTGTAAACACAGCTTCACCACCCATGCCTCCCACCTGCTTGCACCCCTAAATCAGACTGGAGGCAGTGATCCCAGTGAGGAGGTTGAAATGATGAGGGCCTGAGCAACAGTAGTGTTAGAAGGGAAGAGAAGGGAAGGAAAAGGAAGGAAATGGAAGGGAAGCGAAAAGAAGAGAATAGGGAAGGGAAAGGAAAGGAAGGGAGGGAAGGGAAAGGAAGGGAAGGGAAAGACTAATAAATGGGATTGACATCCAAAATGTCTTTTTAGGTGTTTGATTGGATGGTCAAATGCCTCACTGACACGGGGGACCCAGGAGACAGGTGAACTTGAGGCCTTGGTGGTGGTCCCAGTGGGAAGCTCACTCCATTGACCTGGAAGCCCTGGGAACACCCTGACTGGAGATGGGGCTCTGGAGGGCACCAGTGTGGGATATTGTGAAAAAAGACCTAATATAGGAGGAAAAAGTACCTCTACTTAAGGGACAGGTAGACAGATGAGAGGCAAGCCAGGAGGGTAGCACAGTGTCAAGGAAGCTGAGAAAGAGAGTCTTTGGTGGAGATGTGAGGTTGACAGATCAGAAGACTTAGTCCTTTAGTATTTAGGATTTAGTCCTTTGGGGGTTGTTAGTGAATGAGTGGGTAGAGAGTTAGGACCAAAAGTCCCTGTGACTGTTGTGGCGAAGAGCAGAGAAGATAGTTGTTGGCGGGAGATGGGATTAGAGAAGAGAGAAGAAAGCAGGTTTGTTTTAGAGTGAGGAAATCTAGAGCCTTTTAAAGCTGAAGGTGAAGAAGTTGGGTGGGACGGGTTTGTTGAAGATTCAGTGGAGAGAAGAGAAGCTGTGGAGGGGTCCTAGGAAGTGCATGGGAAGTGAAGATTGGAAATAGCTGTTGCATTGTTGGGTGGGTATAGTCAGAACATGATACAGCTGCCCCAAGTAGGCTCCCCCATCTTGGCTTTGTTTTATTATTATTTTTTTTTTCTCCATCTTGGCTTTGGATCTTTGGGATTTTGTGCATTCTTAGAGAACCAAATTAATTTCTACTAAATGAACTTCTCTTTCATCCTGTACTCTTTATCCTACCCTCTCTCCCCTTCCTCTTTTCTTGAGAACGCCATTTTGGCATAGCAGTAGTGGCCTAGTGGAGAACGCCATTTTGTTCCATTTATTCCAAAAATATTTATTTTATTATTATTTTTAAGTTTATCCATTGATTTTAGATAAGAGAGAAGCATCACTTCACTGTTCCCTTATTTGTTCCATTTAGTTGTGCACTCATTGGTTGCTTCTCATATGTGCTCTGACCAGGGATCAAACCATCGACTTTCGTTCTCTAGGACAGTGGTCCCCAACCTTTTTTGGGCCACGGACCGGTTTAATGTCAGAAAATATTTTCACGGACTGGCCTTTAGGGTGGGACGGATAAATGTATCACATGACCAAGACAAGCGTCAAGAGTGAGTCTTAGACGGATGTAACAGAGGGAATCTGGTCATTTTTAAAAAATAAAACATCGTTCAGACTTAAATATAAATAAAACGAAAATAATGTAAGTTATTTATTCTTTCTCTGCGAACCGGTACCAAATGGCCCATGGACCGCTATCGGTCCATGGCCCGGGGTTTGGGAACCACTGCTCTAGGATGAACCTCTATCCACTGAGCACCCGTCCAGGGCTATTACTTTTATTATTATTATTATTATTATTATTGATTGGTTTGAGAGAGAGAAGAAGAGAGAGAGAGAGAGAGAGAGACACCCCTACCCACTCTTCCACCCCTTCATACACTCACTTGTATGTGTCTTCACCAGGGATTGATCCCCCAACTTTGGCATATTGGGATGATGCTCCAACCTACTGAGCTACTTGGCCAGGGCCAAAAGCATTTATTGAGTGACTGCTCTGAGCCTGCTGCTGTCTTGTTCTGGGGCATACTCAACCCTGATTCAGTATGGGTTCTGTTCACAGCAAGCCTCATTTCCTGAGGTGCTGAGCAGTGATAGGAGTCGGTACTTTGTCCAATAGATTGGTCCATGCTTGAACAGGAATCAGCTTTTTTGTTTTAGTCTAAAAAGCAGAAAGTGAGATGGGGTGGGGGTTTCACAATCCATATCCACAGCTTCAGGTCTGTTTTGTGTGACTTGTACATATAATGAAGACTCATTTCCTAAAAGTCCACTGTGCCAACTTGTCCTGGTCATTGAATGTGAGACAATACTGGCAGAGATGGAAGCCCCCTTATAAATCAAGGTTTTCTTACAGTTGTGTAGGACTTGGCTGTACAGAGGCCAAGGATATGAACATATCTTGGCCTCAGGTCAGGCATGGGCACCCCCTAGTACAGACCCTGGTGTCCTGGCTAACAGCATGGAATCTCTGAATTCAAAACAACAAAAAACACTTTTTTTGGTCTATCGTAATAGGTTTCTCTCTTCTCTGGCTTCTCACTGTTTTTTCTTCCTTTGCATGAATATGTTTACATAAAAATACAGCTCTGTAAGATTAGTACTATAAATTACTTTCTTAAAAGAATGACCAGTGGAAATGGAGCTTATTTTTCCTAAACAGATTGTTATACTCATCCTAAGGAAAGTCCTGGAAGAATATGTGTCCTGGCCTATATATAGTTAATGCAGAGTAATATAAGTTTCTAACGCAATGCATCCTGAGAGCAGGGCCCATCTCCAGGGATCTCAGGGTGTTGTTGTCCCAAAACCCGAAGGAAAACCTGTTTTTGGCCAAGAGAAACCAGCTGGAGAAAAACTAGAGAAAGCTGTTCCCCAGGACCGTTGAAAGGGCCTAAATGAAAGATCTTACACTGTGTGGAAGAAGAGAGTCTGCACAAAGTGCAGCATTGTCGGTCCTTATCTCTGCCGCTATATCCTCTGGGAACGCTAATGACCCGAAATGAATTTAGCTCCATTGTTTTTACTCAAGAGCTGGAGAAGAAGTTGTTTCTTGTTCACAGAATCTCCAGGCTGGATGGGGCCCCAAGGTTCACGGTGTCCTGGTTTATTGTCACTGTTTACTCTGGGCCTCCTGGAGACTCCAGCACAGAAGAAAGGAGATTCCCCCTCCAACCTCCCCAATGCAGAAGTTCCTTCTTGTTCCTTCCCTGCACCATTCATCTTAGTGGGCTGTAGTCTCACATTATACACACGTCTATAGGGAAGCCTTCTGCTGGGCTGATTCACGGAGCCCAGGTCATAGGGGCTCATCAGCTTCGGCTTTACTGGGTAGTGATGATGTCTCTGTAGGTATTTGAACCCATCTCCTTGGAGCCTTTAATCCTTTTCCAGGTGGGGAGAGGAGGGAGGAGGAGGGATGCGAAGGTGTGTGATGCTGCCTCCTCCCTATCCTAGATCCCACCATGATCAAAGACAAGTCCTGAAGGCCAGGCTGCATGTACCCAAGCTGATCATGGCCTTGCTGAGTGTCTGCCTGGCTGCCCTGGTGCGCACTGGCAGCCCAGAGGTGTGTCTGACAAATATCTTATCCCGTTGTGGGATCCTGGCCAGGAGGGGTCCCCTGGCAGAAACAGAATTTTCATGGTGACTCAGGGGAGAGTCAGTGTGATGAGCTGTAACACTGTAAATGTCCCTTGCTTCCTGGGGCTAGTTGGATGGATTCCAAGACACCACCTGATGAGACCAGGCATTGGCTTTAGGCTGATCACCACTTCCTTGTTTGGCTCAGATACCAAAGTCTCGTGACAAGGGCTACATTGGAGGTGGCCACAGAGGACAGTGAAACTGCAGGTGCAGCCAGAGAACCGAGTGTCTACCTCAGCAGGCAGCAAGGGGTGCCAGCAGGAGCGAGGTCTCCCACCTGTAGCTCCAGGGACAGGGAGAGAGGAAAGTCCTGCTAGCCTTTCGGGTCAGACCCACAGAATTCATTATGGCCATATGCCCTCAGAAAATCCACGTTTCAAATTGGATTGTAAAAAGCAGGTGATCGAAAACCACCTCAGAAGTTGTTTCTTTTTCTTCCATATTATTTGTATTTTAAAAGTAACATAAATTGTATGAAAGGTGATTACGGAAATGTACACAATCACACACATACCAGCCCCCACCCCACCCCACCTCACCCCACACAGTCACCTTCCAGATAAGGAATATTAACTTTTAGTGACTACATCCTACTGGATGAAATAAGCAGATCATTAGTTGGGTCTGGAAATATATTTGATTCATGGAAACTCATGATTGTAAATCTTTGTTATTCATTCAGCATGTTGAAAAATAACTGAGTGGCCTACAGTAGGTGTTCATAAAGATTTGTAGGACTGACCGAAGGGAGCCTCTAGTTAAAGGTTATGCCTGAGTGTTGATTCATATTGTGGGTGAATGGGTTGGACGCTGGAGGGTGGCAGCTGAACGTCGGCTTGCAGCCCTGATGGAGACCCGGGAGGGGGGGAGGGCTCTTCACAAGTGCCAGATTTATGTTTTGATTTTTATGAATGTGAAAAAACTGGGTTCTGTTCATCCAGCCTGCCCTGAGTCTCTGGCGAAGAGTTAAGTGAAACGTATGTGTGAATTGCAGGGTACTACATGCTATTTCTGTGCTTTCTGGTTGACAGCTTCTGGCTGACTCATAAACAAACAATTCTTTTTTCCAGAGTTTGGTGTTTGAGTGAGAGATTATGTAACTAGGAAGGAGTGAGAAAGGCAGAGAAACTATCTGTGCTAGAGAAGCAGCAAAAAGCACCTGTTCTCCCATGCCCGATGTGAGGGTCTCTAGCCAGGAGACCCTGCACTGTCACCTCACTCACCCTCACTCGGTCTTCTGACCTAGAAACCCCAAGTTCACACTGTGTCCTTAGTTTGCTGGAAACATATCTACATGTATGAGCTTTTTCTGTGGCTGTATGTAGAAGGACCGCACTGGTTCTCCAGGTGGAGGGGTGCCAGGCATCAAGGGGTGCCCAGAGCAGGCCCCCGTCTGGGAGGAAAGACTGATCTGTTCCTTCTGTGCCTGCCTTCCTGGTGGCCGGGCCTGTCTTTTCGGTGCCACTCTGCAGGTATAAGCTAGGTATCCCTTCCTTCCGAGTCAAGTGCCTCCAGGTTTCACCTAGGTGCTGCTCTCCAATTCTAGCTGTACATTAAGGGCACACACGTGTATGTGACAACTAGAGTTTTCATGCTTGGGGAACTTATTCTACATTAGAACGTTTTTAGTTGCAGGTGCCAGAAAAATTTAATCCAAAATGGTTTAGGCAGATAAACGCTGGTGAAACATCCCTGCTATGGAATTCTACTCAGCACCCTAAAAGGAACAAACCGCTGATAAGTGAAACAACATGGATGAATCTCAAATATTGACCAAAATAAGCCAGACTAAAAAAAAACCAAACAAAAACATACTGTATGATTCCATTTTTGTGAAGTTCTAGAACAGGCAGTGCTGTGGTGACAGAAGCCAGAGTATTGGTTGCCTGGGGGTGATGGAAATGGTCTGCATTTTTTGTTGGGAGTAGTGGTTACACAGGTTTATATATTTGTTCAAACTCAATGCACTCTGTACTTAAAACCTATGTATTTTATTATATGTACATTATGCCTCAGTTTAAAAAGTGAATGCATTGGCTCCTGTAACTGAGAAGTCCAGAGGAATGACTTCAGCTGTGGCTTGATCTAGGACTCAAATGTTGCCATCAGGCTCAGCCCCTCAGCTCTGCCACCCCTCGCCTGGCTTCATTTGAGAGGAGGCACTCCCCTGCTGTGGTGGGAGCTCCAGCTTTCCAGCTTCCCATCCTCCCAGGTTCACAGCTGATAGGGAAAGGGAAGCCGGAAGGGTTCTGGTGGTCCTATGACCAGGTGCTCACCCTGAACCAATCTCAGAGCCAAGGACCTTTGATTTTCCAAATGGCCATACTCTGGTTTCTCTTCAGATCGCATAAATCTTTCGCCTTTTACCAGATGGCCAGGCATGAGTCAGATGTTCTTCCCCTGGGAAAGGAGGTGTGGGAGTATGGATATACCACATCTGACCGTTCCGGGCTGTGAGGAGGAGAGTGGGACACAGGTCACGGTGCCCAAAGGATGTGCAGTGGTGCTCTGCAGCCCTCAACCAGGGAGCAAGCGAGGGGTGTCTGGGGATTGGCAGGAGAGCTACCCCAGCATTCCCACACATTTCTGCTACCCATCATAGAGTGCCAAGAAGGGCACGGGCTCAAGTCTTGTGCCCACCCTTACTGCCTCTGTGGCCTTTAGTAGCTCGCTTAACCTCTGAGCCTCAGAGTTATGGGATCCGAGAGGCTGGTCTACATCACCTGTCTGACACATAGGAGATGCCCACAGCTAGTGATGGAACTGAGGTTTCACTTAGTGTTGGCTGTTGGTTCATCTTTCCACATTCTGAAACTGATGCAAATGCCCAACCTTAGTCTGCTAAGGAAACTGACAGACCCCATGTTGGGGAAAGGCTCACTTTACTGTAAGCCTGGCAGACAGTGATCTTGGAGGCCACGACAATTCAGTTGCCCCCTCCCTGCTCCAGATCCTCAGGCCAGGCAGGTTCTGCCCTGTTCTGTGGCCCAAACACCAGTTTTGGAGCAGCTCTACATCCTGTTGTGAACCAATCAAGAACTAAGTTGTGGGCAAGGATGTGGGTTCCCATCAGCAGAGAAGCTCTGGCAGGGGCCAGTGAACAGGGATGGCTAGACAATCACTAGTGATGTCAGGGGTGGAGGGTTAGGGACGGTCTTTCTCATCGTCTTGCCCAGGTTCACCTCTCAGGGCTCCGGGAAGTTACCCAATAACCCCATGGGCGTTTCTGATGTTTCCAACAGACCCAGCATTCTTACTTGTCAGTAAGAAGTAATGTCGTTTGGGTCTAATTACTCAGTCAAATCTAATCCTAAACATTCCTTTCTTATCTAGAAACTTGACCCCACATCTGTGGGCTGGTTTAGGGTATAGCAATTCCAGGCTAGCCAGAAGTTGGGTAAAAGTATAGGAGCAAGAAAAGTTCTTATCCGTAAGCTGGAATGGCTGCTTATCTTAGCTCTGGGAATGTGCATGAAAGAATTACATAGTTATAAAGCTTCTCTGTCAAATGCAACACAGCTTTTTTTTTTTTTAAATGAGATTTTATTTTATAAAATTTATTGGGGGTATTTTGTTTTTGTTTTGAGAGAGAGAGAGAGAAACAGAGATTTGTTGTTCCACTTATTTATGCATCATTTATTGATTCTTGTATGTGCCCTGACCAGGGATCAAATCTGCAACCTTGGTATATTGAGACAATGCTCTAACCAACCTAGCTACCTGGCCAGGGCTGGAACACAGCTTTGGTGAACCATGTAATTTTGAGTCAAATTGAACTATCCTTTCATAGTAATTTTAGGAAGTGGAAAGGAAAGAGGCTGGCAATTATTTTAGCCCTTTAATATTAAATTACTTAATTAGCTTAATATGAAAGATATTTTAATCATATCTTAAAAAAGACAGTTTTCTGATTTTTGTTTTAAATCAAAAATCATTTAATAAGTTAAAAGAGATTAACTTTAAGATCATTTCAACTCAGATTCTGAATCTCTGTGTAATTTGGAATTGGAGGGCTGCGCAGGGGACAGGTGGGTAGTTACCTGCTAGGAGGGGAGAATGAAAAGTCTTTGTGGAAGGAGAAACATAACTCATTTCTGACTTGCTGGTCCAAAGGCCACTGATACGGGGATCCCTGAAAAGGTTGGGGCTGTAGATAAAGCACTTCCCCTCCTTCAGGTGGAGTCCATAGGTGCGACCTGCGCAGAGGTGTGGGAGGCTGTCACGGTCATGACGCAACTGGAAAGAAAGGGCAGTCTTCTCACCAGTACTGCCCACCAGCCGCTCCCAGGGTGTAACCACAGCCCCATCAGTGGGCAGAATCTCAAGATAAGCTTCAAGAAGGAATAAAGCCCTCACTTAGATCCCAGGGCTTCTACCTGCCAGGTGGGAAGAATACCATAAGGT
This sequence comes from Saccopteryx leptura, assembly GCF_036850995.1. Classification (NCBI taxonomy): domain Eukaryota; kingdom Metazoa; phylum Chordata; class Mammalia; order Chiroptera; family Emballonuridae; genus Saccopteryx; species Saccopteryx leptura. The sequence goes on from NC_089511.1 coordinate 37,790,078, forward strand.
TAAAATGAGACTTTTATTTGGATCTTAAACTTTTCAGAATGAAACATTATAATCCAAATATCCCAGGAAATAATGGGCAGAGGACACAGATAATTCACTAACAAAAAAATTCAAGTGATCAATAATATATGAAAGAAAGTGTTTACCTTCACTAATAATAAGGTGACCAATTGTCCTCCTACATGTCCTCCTTTTTGATATTGGAAAACTAATCTGTAACTGTCTGTATTCTATCACTGCAGAGTCAATCCATTGTGTGTGACGTGATGTATTTGTATCTTAATGAGTACTTTTTTTACAATTATTATTAAAAATTAATAGGCATATAAGCATAATTACAATATAAAATATTATAAATGTTTTTATTATGCATTTATCATATTATAGTGTATTATTGTTGCAATGAATAAAATGTTTCTTTTATTTACGATATTATTTTCTTCAATTTATTTTTGTCCTCCTTTTCATTGTAAAAAAAGTTGGTCACCTTACTAATAATAAATGCAAATTGGAAGAATAAAGATACCTATTTTTGCATATCAACTTGGCAGAAATTAAAAACAATACTTGTCAAAACTACAAATCAGTTGAAACAAATAACCCAGTTTAAAAATGGGCAAAAAATTCTGAATTGATATTTCTCCAAAAATAAATACAAATGGCCAATAAGGACACGAGAAGATGTTCATCATTAACCATCAGAGAAATGCAAATCGAAACCACAATGAGATAACCACGCATCATAGGTTGGCTATAATAAAAATGATGGACAGTAGTAATAAGTATTGGTGAGGATATGGATAAATTGTAATCACAATACTATTGGTGGGGAAGGTAAAATAGTATAGCCACTTTGGAAAATAGTTTTATAGTTCCTCAAATGGTTAAACAGAATTAACCATGTGACACAGTGATTTCACTCCCAGATATAGCCCAGATCTACTTGAAAAGTTACAAAGAAGCAATCCTATTCACAATAGCCAAAAAGTGAAAGTACCCCTAAATGTCCATCTACTGATGAATGGATAAATAAATGCAGTGTATCCATACAGTGGAGGATTGGTCAAGGAGGAAAATGAATGAAGGACTGACACATGCTACATGGGTGAGCCTAGAAAAGAGTAAGCTGAGTGACAGAAGCCCATCACAAAAATGACCGCAGGATTGTATTGATATGAAATGTCTGGAATAAGCAGATATATGCAGACAGAAGGTAGATTAGTGATTGCCTACGGCTAGGAAAAGAGGGGCCAGGGAAGAGGGAGTGCTTTTCTTTCCTGGAGAATAATTGGGCCCTTAAAGGGGCCCCATTATGTTGCCCTGCAAATATATACATACTTAAAGAAAAGATGAGGGTTATAAAACAAATATGCATCAAATAATTATATAGTAGCATATGCTTGGAAACAATCTAACTGTCCAACTATAAGGAAATGGTAAATCCTAAAAGGGAGCAATATTATACAATTATTAAAATCATTGCTTTCAGGAACATTTCATAATAAAGGAAATTTTCATGATTGAGTATGAAGTGAGAAAACACAGTAACCTTTATGTGCACTCTGTGCAAAAGGCCAGAGGCTGCTGTTCTTAGGAAGGCCTGCTTGCAAGGTTGGTCCCTAACTGGCTGGTGTGTGGGGACCTGCGTCTTGGAGTCTTGCCCCCATCCCCTAACTGATAAGGTTGGCTTACTGTGCCTAGACTGATGGTGAAAACCATGTGGTTTATAATGAACACCTGCCTTCCTTCTGAGAGCCTGAAACGTTGGTACGTGCTAGGTAGAGGGTGCCTCTGTGATCAGCCCCCAATAAAACCCTGGGCATTGATTTTCAGATGGGCCAACCTGGGCAAAGACATTGCATACATGTTGCTAGGAGAAGAGTGTGCTCTGGGTAACCACTCAGGGGAGAGAGAGCACAAGGAAGTGTGTGTGATGATTCCTCCAGGCTCTGCCCCTGTCTTTTCCTTCTCGATCCAGCTGTGCATCCTTACTAAGCCGCTGTCATAACTCTTAGCTGTGGGTGCAACTATATGCTGAGTCCTGTGAGTCCTAACGAATCTCTAAACATGGGGCTGATCTTGGGCACTCCCGACACAGCCACTAATACGGAAAATAACAACAGGTACATAAAAGACATGGAAGGAGGCCCTGGCTGGTTAGCTCAGTGGTAGAGCGTTGGCCTGGCGTGCGGGAGTCCGGGGTTTGATTCCCGGCCAGGGCACACAGGAGAAGCGCCCATCTGCTTCTCCACCCCTACCCCTCTCCTTCCTCACTGTCTCTCTCTTCCCCTCCCGCAGCCAAGGCTCCATTGGAGCAAAGATGTCCTGGGCGCTGAGGATGGCTCTGTGGCCTCTGCCTCAGGCGCTAGAATGGCTCTGGTCACAACAGAGCAATGCCCCAGATGGGCAGAGCTTCGCCCCTGGTGGGCATGCCAGGTGGATCCCGGTCAGGCACATGCGGGAGTCTGTCTGACTGCCTCCCCATTTCCAGCTTCAGAAAAATGCAAAAAAAAAAAAAAGACATGGGAGGAAAGAAACCAATTTACAGTGGCTGTTTTGGAGTTGTGTTATTATAGGTGACTTATTTTCTTTTTTACACTGTCCAGTATTTTTTTTTTTTTTTTTTTTTTTACTGTCCAGTATTTTACATATGGTACTTTCCATGTTATCAGTTAAAAAAAATTTTCTTTTTCAGGTATTGATTTTAGAGAGAGAGGAAGGGAGAGAAAGATAGAGACAGGAACATCGATCTGTTCCTGTATGTCCCCTGACTGGGGATCAAACTGGCAACCTCTGCACTTCGGGATGATGCTCTAATCAACCAAGCTATCCAACTAGGGCCCATATTGTTACTTTTATTTTCAGAAAAGTTTAATTTTAAAATCCTTTTCTGTTATATTAAATGTGGTCATCAATTCTAGAGTGACTGACCTCTGATGGAGCATCTCTTCTTTTCCCTTAGGGTTGCAATCCCCTCGCACAAACTGGCCGGAGCAAACTGCAAAATCAGAGGGCTGCCTTGAACCAGCAGATCCTGAAAGCTGTGCGGATGAGGACAGGAGCAGAAAACCTTCTGAAGTAGGTATCTGCTGGCTCCACGGCCTCCCCTGAGGCCTTCCATCTGTTCCCTAAACTCCTAGGCCTGCCCAGCTTTCTCTCCAACTCTCAGTTCTAGCTTTGGGTTTCCTCTTCATTCCTGGCACCTGGAACAGGCCTTTCTTGGCCACAGCTTGGTTATGTTAAACACAAGTATTTACCTAGCCTGTCCATGTGTTTAGGGGTACAGAGACACTGGAGGATATCTGGTTATCGTGTTTGTGTTTTCTTTTCCCTGCTTCCTGTGGGACTTGTTTACTTCTCTACTGCCCAGCACTGTGCCTGGTCTAGAATCACTGCTTGGTGTGTGTTGAATGTATAAAGAAAAGGAAGACAGAAAGGAGGCAATGGGAGCATTTCCATTGCCAGTGTCCATCCTTCTAATGAGAGGGGCCCAATAGAGCCCCAAACTTCTGGGGTACTCTTTTTTTTAAAAATTGATTTTAGCAAGAGAAGAAGAGGGGGAGAGAGAGAGAGAGAGAAATATCAAACTATTCCTGCATGTGCCCTGACAGAGGATTGAACCTGCAACCTCTGTGCTTCGGGCCAGTGCTCTAACCAACAGACCTATCCGGCCACAGCTCCCGGGACACTCATTATTATGCTCTGGTAGTAAAATAGCTGCTTATCAAGCATAGAACTCAGTGAAGCCTTACCTGTGTCACTGGCAGCTATAATCCCTCCCCACGCCCTTCAGTGCAATGCAAGACCATGTGCTGGCTTCCTCTTCTGAACTTCCTTCAGAATTCTAGGGTGCCGCATGCTAGCCCCACGTTGCCTTCTGCACTGGGTAGCTGAGGCAGCCACCATGCCTGCAGTTCTGAGGAGTGAGGCAGATGCCCCCTGGCGCCTCAGCAAGATATGGAATGCTTATAGGAACCTAGAAACTTGGCAGGGTACCCGGAAACCTGGCAGGATATGGCTTAAGGGTGTTCCCAATGGATCAGCTTCACTGTTGGTGCCTTAGGGAGCCCAGGTGGCTCAGAGGTTGTTGGGAAAAACAAATACACCAAACTGGGTGTTTAGAAAGGAACCACAATACTTTGATATATACGATTTGCAGGATCAACTCCTCCACATGGCAGTCACTCACCTGAGCACTCAATAAACAGGAGGAGGCTCTCTGACCATGAACTTGGGCTAAATTTATTTTTTGAATCAATCTGTATTTGCACCTTAGGAAAGATCTCTAAGATATTAAATGGGGTGACAGAAAGGCTCAGGACAGCATGTCTTGTGTTTATTTTTCTATTTTTTTAGAGCTAGAGAGAGCAATAGACAGACAGGGACAGACAGGAAGGGAGAGAAATGAGAAGCATAAAATAATAGTTGCAGTACCTTAGTTGTTCATTGATTGCTTTCTCATATGTGCCTTGACCAGGGGACTCCAGCAGAGCCAGTGACCCCTTGCGCAAGCCAGCAAACTTGGATGTAAGCAAGTGCCCATGGGGTCGTATCTATTATATGATACCATACTTAAACCCATGACCACACGCTCAAACTGATGCCCATGCTCAAGCTGGTAACCTTGGGGTTTTGAACCTGGGTCCTCAATATCGCAGGTTGATGCTCTATCCACTGCGCCACCACCTGGTCAGGCTGCCTTGCATTTATTTTAAAGGATTTGTAAATGAGCTTTTGTATATGCACAGACCGTTTCCAAAAGGGATAAGAAAAAAAAAGCTGTGGCTAGAGTCAGCTCTTGGGAGCAAGACCATGATTGGGAATGGAGGTGATTCTCTTTTTCATTTTACTCCCTTCAGTGTTTGAATGTTCTTTTACAAAGTTCATGAATTACTTCCATTCATTTTTATTATGGAATACTGCAGAGGCCCAGAATAATAATATAAGCACTCCGTGAAGCTACCACTGGGTCAGGAAAGATAGCGCTGTGCCTGTGTTGGTTTTGTAACAATGGACTAGCAAAGGACACAGTCCTGGTGTGGCCAAGTGCCTGGGAACCTCTTCTCCAACTACTTTGGTGACAGGGTGTAAGGGAGAGTATTACTGGAGGAGACTGGGAAAATATTGTAACATTTTACCTTTTAAAATGTCTGATGGCTGGACTTGTGGTGGCACAGTGGATAAATAAGGCATCAACCTGGAACGTTGAGGTTGCTGGTTCAAAACCCTGGGCTTGCCTGGTCAAGGCACATATGGGAGTTGATGCTTCCTGTTTCTCCCCCACTTCTCTCTCTCTCTCTCTCTCTCTCTCTCTCTCTCTATCTCTATCTCTCTCTCCTAAAATGAATAAAGTCTTTAAAAAAAATTTTTTTTAATTAAAAAATAAAATGTCTGATGGCATTCCTGTCCCCAGAGAAGTCTGGGAATTGTCAGGTCTACACCACTGTGGACCACAGGTGGCCAGGGCCTGCCATGTGCTGGGTTTGCTGTGCTGGGGGTCGCAGGCATGGTCCCTGGTATGTTGTGGCTATAGGCTGTAGTTGACACTTTGACAGGCCAGCTCTGTGGCCAAGGGGACAAGTGAACAGCCTTGACTTTGTAGCTTCCTTAGAAGCGGGCTACAATTGACTTGCCCGTTCATTCACCCGACACGTGGATTTGTTGAGCACCTACTAAGATGCAAGCAGTATTCGAAGTGCAAGAATAAGGGGGCGAGCAATTCAAGTGAGACTCTGCTTCTTGATGCTTAGTTTCTTGTGGCGGGACCTTGATACCCAAGTAAACAAATCCCGTCATGTCAGGAGGCAGTGTTTCGAGGATACTGATGAAAAGGAAATATGACAGATGTTGACACAGGGTGGCTGTGGCCTCAGAGACAGAGGGTGTCTCTCTGACCAGGGGACTTGGTGTTTCTAAGGGGGGAACGAGGGTGGTTTTGTCTGTCTCGCTCTGTTAACACCAGCAACAGCCTCTCTGAGGCCCAGCGGCTCAAACTCTTTGTCAAGTGACAGTTGTTGAACTGGCCGGGGTGGGGGTGGAGTGGTGTTGTTAATGTTGTTAATGATTCTCGCAGTGACCTAAAGGTTCAAAGTGCCCCTCTCTGGAGAATGTGGTCAAAGGAAACCCTGAAGGTATTTATTAAACTGACTCAACCAGCAGCAGTGGTTCCCCCAAAACAAATAGGGCATTTAGCCAAGCCCAGCTCTGTCCCTTGAGTGTACCTGGGCGGCCGATTAGGTGGCCCTTCCTGCTGGCAAAGGGCAGTTTCAGTTATAAATTGAGCCCGGCTGTTCTGTCTGTGCATTTGTCTGCTTGCAGGTTCCCCCCTGTCCTGTTACCTCCCCCGGATGAAGGTAAAGCAGTTGGAATATGTTTGAGGAAAGGGCATTTGGGAAAATGTCCCCCAAAATGCAGAAATGCAAGGGTCCTGGTTTTTCCCTGCATTGGCACGGGGGCTTCGAGGCTAGGCAGGCACTGTAAGGAGCCAGGTGTTATACCCCTTCCAGGTCATCTGCAATCTGTATCAGCTGAGAGTCCATGAGCTAGCTTCCTGCAGTTTGATTAGGAAGATATCAGGTACTTTATTTTATTTTGCTTTTAAATTTTATTGATTGATTGATTTGAGAGAGATGGAGAGAAACAATGACCTGCTGTGTCACCCATTTATGCATTCATTCGTTAATTCTTTGTTATGTACCCTGACTGGAGATCAAACCCACAACCTTAGCATATCAGGATAACGCTCTAACCAACTGAGCTACTCAGGGCTGGGATTATTATTATTGGGGGGGGGGGGGCTGGGATATTTTAAATGTACTTTTTCAGGCTAAGCGGGGACAATATTTTCTCTCTTTTCCCAGTTCCCCTTTCTCCCTTGAAAAAAGCTGGGGTAGAAATGTGATGATGTTTCTCTAAAACCGAGATGGTCTTTGTGAAAATTTTTTTTTAAAGATTTCACTTATTGATGTTAGAGAGAGAAAAGAGGAGAAAGAGGAAATGAGAGAGGAGGAGCGGGAAACATCAACTCACAGTGGTCACCTCTCATATGCACCCTGACTGGGCAAGCCCGGAGTTTCAAACCAGCGACCTCAGCCTTCCAGGTCGTTAGGTGGTCTTTGTAAAATTTAAAGCAAGTTGCCATATAGTTCAGTTTTATTTAACTAGTTCTTTTCTTTTTTTTAAATTTTATTTATTGATTTTAGAAAGAGGAGAGAGTGGGGGGAAGGAGTGGGGAACAACTCATAGTAGTTGCTTCTCATATGTGCCTTGACTGGGCAAGCCCAAGGGTTTCAAACTGGCGACCTCAGCATTCCAGATCAATGCTTTATCCACTGCACCACAGGTCAGGCTTAACTGGTTCTTTGAACAAGGGTAAGTCATTTAACCTCTTTGGGCTTCATGTCCCCTTCTCATACTGGTAGCTATTACAGTAGGGGTGGGCCACTCAGGAGCCTCATGGCATGGAAAAGAGTGAAAGACTGGGACTGGTCCTGTGAGACAATAGGGAGTGGTAGGGACTATGGCGAAGTGCAAAACATATGCGCTCTTTGGATGGAGCGGCTGCAATTTGCCCTATATGGAGGGCAGGGTCAGAGTTGCCAGATCTTCAGATTTTTTTTCTTTTTCAGGAGAAGCTAGAGATAGGACTTTTTTTTTTTTTTAATCCTCTAATAGTTGAATTGATCATTGTGGGGGGATAACACCCTGATGAGCCAAGTGAACAAGTCCCACAGATCTCTAGTTTGTGACCTCCAGACGCAAGGTCATGCAGTTCTGGGCCAAGGGTAAGCTGAGGTGGCTTTGGCTGCAACGGGAGTGACGTGAGGTTAATGACTGCTCACACTGTCATGAGGGGACAGGAGCATATCTGTGTAGTGGGGGGTGCAAGCTCCCCACGGCCGTTAGGGCCAGCTCCAACTCTGAGGCCTGCCTTCCTACACTGAGAGATGAGCTGTGGGCTGATCTGCTGCCTTAGCTGAGTGCCCACATGAGGGCACCAGGCAGCACTTGCTCCAGCCCCCCTGAATTCCTGGCAGAGCAGGATTTGGGTTCAGGTGGATTAAGGCCAAGCTGCTCCACTAAGGCCTCTGAAGCTGGTGCAAGCTTGTAGTGCCTATTCTTGGAGGGACAATTTCACTAAAAGACTTGGGGGGAAATGACACTAAAACAAATGGAGATATATGGGTCAGAATGCAAAACTCACATGCATTTTTAAAGATGAAACATGAGGATGTTAAAAAAAATTTGGACTTGAGACAAAGAAGCAGTTATCACATAGAGGCTCCTTCTGGTGGAAAAGGCCTCAGGGCCCGACCTGTGGTGGCGCAGTGGATAAAGCGTAGACCTGGAACACTGAGGTTCAAGACCCTGAGCTTGCCTGGTCAAAAGCTAGGTGATGTTTTCCGTTCCTTCCCCCACCCCATCCTTTCTCTATCTTCCTCTCCTCTCTCTAAAATCAATAAATGAAACCTTTTTTTGTTGTTGTTACAGAGACAGAGAGAGAGTCAGAGAGAGGGATAGATAGGGACAGACAGACAGGAACAGAGAGAGATGAGAAGCATCAATCATCAGTTTTTTGTTGCAACACCTTAGTTGTTCATTGATTGTTTTCTCATATGTGCCTTGACCGTGGACCTTCAGCAGACCAAGTAACCCCTTGCTCGAGCCAGCGTCCTTGGGTCCAAACTGGTGAGCCTTGCTCAAACCAGATGAGCCCGCACTCAAGCTGGTGACCTCGGGGTCTCGAACCTGGGTCCTCGGCATCCCAGTCCGATGCTCTATCCACTGTGCCACCGCCTGGTCAGACTAAAATAAAGAAATAAATTTTAAAAATCTTAAAAAAAAGAAAAAAGGGCTCAGAAGCTCCAAATTGTGGGAAAATGTGGTTGATGTGGCCAGTAGCCTCAGGAAATAATTGGATGTGGCTTTCCTTCTCTTGTTCACATTTGGTGGGTTGATCGCTCAGGCAAAGTAAGTGGCACACTTTCAAATTCTGGACTTCTGTAGTATGTGCGTGTTCTTTAGGAAAAACCCAAGGGAGTGGGCCTTCCATTGGTAGAGGCTGTGGAGACTCTGGGCAGGAAAGGGCCGAAACACCTGCCGCCTCATCCCCGTCAGCCTCTGTGCCTTTTGGCTGTAACATCAGTGACCAGACCCCAGAGCCTCAGAGGAGGTGCACCCCCACAGAAAAGCCGTGTTCTTCCAAGAAGGCCCACAGAAGCCATTCAGTTTTAGCTGGAAAGGCACCCTGGGGCAGGCATCAGTACTGAGGAGACCATGGCTCTGGTCTTAATTCCTAGTTTGAGCCAGCAGATTCCATTCTTGACTGTTGCCCCAAGCTGGGCACAGGGGAGCTGGGGATGTGCACCATATTGAATTGGTGTACCTTATCAAAAAGCCCCTTTCCACCAGTGAATCAATGAAAAATCATTACCCGTACTAGAAACAGCTCAAATTCTAGTTGATTTCTGAATCATCAATGTACCCAAAGGTCAGCGTTGTGGCAACCAAACCTTGCCAGGCCACCAACCCTTTCTAGAGTGGCTCACACAAAGAAGTCTACATCCAAAAAGCAATTTATTGGTTTAATGAAAACCCTAAATCTCCAATTTGGTGCTAAATTGAGAGGGAGGAGATGTGGCAAATCAATATTTAGAGGTGGAAAAGATTATGGTAATTTGGAGGCTCTCCAGGTATTTGAACAGGGGTCTTAGAGACGAAGGTGTTATATTTTAGTTGGACCCACTCTGCTGCCGAGAACCAGTCAGCACCCCCTCCATCCCTCCCGTACCCCCACTTTCTTCTAGAGTGGTCTTTATTCTGCCATTTGTTCTTCATCAACTGAAACTGTTGAGCCTCTACCATGTGGAAAAGACTGTGACAGGTTCCAGGAGAAATACAAAGAAATAGAAAGCAAAGGTCTTGTCATGCAAGAGTCATACTTATTTATCTTGCCTCATTCCAAAATGGATTTGAAAAAAACTAGTGAAACAACAAAATGGATTTGAGGCACCTTAACATACTCATACAGTATGTAAGATTAAAACAAATGAATGAGGATATGGGGGCAGAAGGAAGAAGAATAAAAGAGAGATTTGGCTAGAAATAAGGCTAATACATGTTACAAGGTCCTATATACTTTATTAGACGTGGGCCATGGCTTATCTCTGAGCTTCCTGGAAGGCAGTATGAAGAAATGGATGTGCTTTGGCCAGGTAGCTCAGTTCGTTAGAGTGTTATTCGGATACGCCAAGGTTGTGAGTTTGATCCCCAGTCAGGGTACATACAAGAATCAACCAATGAGTCTGATTGGTGGTGGTGCAGTGGAGAGAGCATTGACCTGGGATGCTGAGGTCCCAGGTTTGAAACCCCGAGGTCACCGGCTTTAGCACCAGCTCACCAGCTTGAGTACGGAGTCACTATCTCTAGTATGGGATCACAGATATGAACCCATGGACACTGGCATGAGGCCAAGGTTGCTGGCATGAGCAAGGGGTCACTGACTCAGCTGGAGCCCCCTAGTCAAGGCACATATGAGAAGCAATCAATGAACAACTACAGTGACGCAACTACAAGTTGATGCTCCTCATCTCTCTCCCTTCCTGTCTCTCTCTCTCTCTAAAAAAAATAAAACTTTAAAAATTTTAAAAATAAAAATAAAAATACATCATGTAGGGAAACAGGTGGGACCAGATATTTAGCAAGGTGGAGGAGCCACCCCAGTGGGAGAACAGACCGTAGGGAAACTGTTAGTGCTTTGCTCTCTAGAGGAAAGGTGAACAGGTGGTGAGCAAAGCAAGCTGATGACAGGTGGCTAGATTTTCATCACTGAGTGGGGGGCTGGTCAGGGACCCTCTAACTGGAGCTCTTGGCTGATGAACCTCAGATGTCCTCATCCATGAAATGAGGATAAACTCTAGTACTTGGTCTGAGGGGTAACTCGAGGGCCTGCCTGGATGGTTCATGGAAATGTGTGCAGCAAGGCGTGGCTCTGCACTTGGTTTTTACTGATACTTTTGCAGTGATTTCTAATCTGTAAAGTGAGGGAGCACTTGTAAGGTCTTCAGGTCTGTGTCAAAACCCCTACTGAAAAACTTGGGTAAAGTTCTTGCCTTTGTGTTGCTTAACACTTTCAGTCTGTGGATGAACCACATTTTGTATATCTATTTGCCAGTTAATGGATATCTGGATTGTTTCCACTTTGGGGCTATTATGAATAATGCTGCTCTAAACATTGACATACATATCTTTGTTTGGATGTATGCTTTCATTTCTCTTATATAGATTCCTAGGAGTGGAATTATTCTGTTAGATGGTAAGTTTATGTTTTAACATTTTGGAAACTACTCAACTGTTTTCCAAGGAGGCTGTACCATTTAAATTCATCAGTGTATAGGGTTCCGGTTTCTCCACATCCTTACTAACACTTGTTATTTGTCTTTTTATGCTACAGTCTTGGGGGGGGGGGAGTGTGTGTCAGTATCTCAGTATACTTTCAATGGCATTTCCCTATTGACTAATGGATATTACGCATCAATTCATATGCTTATTGGCCCTTCATACATTGTTTTAGTAAATATCTTTTGAGCATTCAAAAATTGAGATGTCTTTTTTTAGTTTAATGAACAGAACTCTATGTATTCTAGATACAAATTCTTTATCAGATAGGTAATTTGCAAATATTTTCTCCTAGTCATGGCTTAGCTTTTCTTTCTTTTTTCATTTCATTTTATTTTTTAATAGAGAACCTATATTTATTTTATTTTATTTTATTTTTTTAGCAAGAGACAGACAGACAGGAAGGGAGAGAGATGAGAAATATCAACTCATAGTTGTGGCACTTTAGTTCTTCATTGATTGCTTCTCATACATGCCTTGACTGGGAGGTTCCAGCTGAGCCAGTGGCCCCTTGCTCAAGCCAGCGACCTTTGGGCTCAAGCCAGCAACCATGTATCATGTTGATGATCACACACTCAAGCTAGCAGCCTTGGGGTTTTGAACCTGGGATCCTCTATCCGTGGCACCCCCACTGGACACTCGACCCACTGTGCAACCACAGGCTGTTTCTTTTTATGTTGTCTTCTGAAGCACAGAAGTTTTAAAATTCAACAGAGTCCAATTTATCAATTTATTTTTTGTGGGTTGTGCTTTTGGTATGTAGTTAAGAATACTTTGCTCATTCCAAGGTCATAAAGATTTTCCCCATATTTTCTTCTAGACGTTTTATAGCTTTAGCTCTTATATTGATATCTCTGACCCATTTTGATTAAATATATTTGTGTATGATAAGAGACTTAGATTGAGGTTTATCTTTTGCCTATTGTACAGAAAAGAGTTACCATGGCAAGCCCGAGATAGTTGTCCTAGAAAGGCTTGCTTGCAGGGTTGGCCCTGGCTGGTGTCTGGAAATATAGACTTCAGGAGACTTCTCACTATTCCTAGAACTGATAAGAGGGTCTCATTGTACCTAAACTGTTTGTACAAATAATGTGGTTTATGCTGAACATCTGCTTTCCTTCTGGAAGTCTGAAATTTTAGAATATGCTAGGCAGAGGTGCCCACCTGACTAGCCCCTAGTAAAAACCCTGGATGCTATGTCTCTGAGCTTCCTTGGTAGATAGTATTTTACACATATAGTCATAACCCCTGGCTGGAGGAATTTAGCCATTCTGTGTGACTCCCCTGCGAGAGGGGTTTCAGTGGCCTGTGCCTGGATTTCTCCAGACCTCACCCCGCGCATCTTTCCCTTGGCTGATTTTGCTGTGTCCTTTTGCTATAATAAATCAGAGCCAGGAGTACAACTATGTTCTGAGTCCTGTGAGTCCTCCTAGTAATCACTGATGCTGGAGATGGGCATGGGGGACATTGACATACACTGAAATGTCCAATTGCTTCAGCATCATTTGTCTGAAAGACTGGAAATATCTTTTGACCATTCAAAAATTGAGATGTCTTTTCCCCCTGGAATTGTCTCGTCACCTTTGTCAAAATCAGTTGACCACAAATGTGAGGATTTACTTCTGGATTCTATATTCAGTTCCATTATGCCAATAACACATTGTCCTGATTACTGTGGCTTTATATATATTGTTTTAAAATGAGATAGCATAAGTCCTCCAGCTTTGTTCTATTAAAAAATTTTTTTTTTAATTTATTGATTTTAGAGTGAAAGGGAGAGGGAGGGAAGCATTCATTTGTTGTTCCATTTATTTGTGCATTCATTGGTGGCTTCCCATATATACCGACTGGGGACTGAACCTGCAACCTTGGTGTTTTGGGACGATGCTCTAACCAACTGAGCTAACTGGCCAGGGCTCAACTTTGTTCTTTTTCAAAATTATTTAATTATTCTAGGTTCTTTGCATTTCCATATGATTTTTAGGATCAACATGTCAATTTTTACCAAAAAGCTTACTGGGTTTATTTTTTTTTTAATTTTTGTTTGTTTGTTTTATATATTTTTTAAATTTTATTTATTTATTTATTTATTTTTTACAGAGACAGAGAGTGAGTCAGAGAGAGGGATAGACAGGGACAGACAGACAGGAATGGAGAGAGATGAGAAGCATCAATCATCAGTTCTTCATTGCACGTTGTGACACCATAATTAGTTGTTCATTGATTGCTTTCTCATATGTGCCTTGACCACGGGCCTTCAGCAGACCGAGTAACCCCTTGCTGGAGCCAGCGACCTTGGGTTCAAGCTGGTGGGCTTTGCTCAAACCAGATGAGCCCGCGCTCAAGCTGGCGACCTCAGGGTCTCGAACCTGGGTCCTCTGCATCCCAGTTCGACGCTCTATCCACTGCACCACCGCCGGGTCAGGCTTTTTTAAAAATTTTTAAGTGAGAGAGACAGACAGTAGGGAGAGAGATGAGAAGCATCAAACTGTAGTTGTATCACTTTAGTTCATTGATTGCTTCTCAAACATGCCTTGACCTAGGGGCTCCAGCCAAGCCAGTGACCTCACTCAAGCTGGTGAGCCTGTGCTCAAGCCAGATGAGCCCACGCTTAAGCTGGCAACCTCAGGATTTCAAACCTGGGACCTCAGTGTCCCAGATTGATGCTCTATCCACTGTACCACCACTGGTCAGGCAAGCTTACAGGATTTAATTTGCAATTTTATATCAATAGAAAATATGAATAGAGAATTGATATCTTGACAAGTGAGTCTTCTAATATATAAATACAATATTGAACATATCAGCAATGTTTTGAAGTTTTCTGTATAGAAATATTGTGCTTCTTTTATGAAATTTATTCCTAAGTATTTTGTTCTTTTTGATGCTATTGTGAATAAAATTTTCTTAATTTCATTTGAAGATTGTTCATTGCTAGTATATAGAAAGAAAATGACTTTTGTATATTGAATTATATCCTGTGGCCTTGCTAAGTTTATTCGTTTTAGTATTTATTTCATGGATGCCTGTATGTTTTCTAGGTACAAGATTATGTCATCTGTGAATAAAGACAGTTTTATGCCTTCTTTCCAATCCAGATAGATGTCTTTAATTTCTTTATTTACCTTTCTTCCTGATCACAAGGGAGAAAGCATCTGTCTTTCACCATGAAATGTGATGCTAGCTATGGGTGTTCATAGATGTTCTTTATAAAGTTTTGTAAATTCTCTTTTATTTCTAGTTTGTTTAAAATTTTTATCACAAATCTGAGTTGGACTTTGTCATCCACAGTTGCACCTCACTTTATTGCTCTTCACTTTATTGTGCTTCACAGATGCTGCATTTTTTTTGAAGATTTTATCTTTGGTATAAAGTTCTTTTCAAGTTTTTATTTATTGATTGATTTGAGAGAGAGAGAGAGAGAGAGAGAGAGAGAGAGAGAGAGAGAGAGAGATTTGTTGTTCCATTTATTTATGCATTCATTGGTTGATTCTCATATGTGACCTGACCGGGTATCAAATCTACAACCTGAGTGTATCAGGATGACACTCTAATGAACTGAGCTACCCAGCCAAGCATATTTTACAAATTGAAGGTAAGACTCTCCACCAGCCAAAAGATCACAACTTGCTTTATTGTGATACTCGTTTTATGGCAGTACCCACTTTATCACAATACTCACTTTATTGTGGTGGTCTGGAACCAGTTCGGCAATATCTTTCAGGTATGTCTGTACTGTTCTGTTTTTGTTTGTTTGCATCTATTAAGGTGGCTATGTGTTTTTTGTCCTTTTTTCTGTTACATTATTTGATTTATAGACGTTAAGCCAACCTTGTAATCCTGGGATGAATCCATCTTGGTCATGGTATATAATCCTTTTTATGTGTTGCTAGGTTCAAGTTGCTAATATTTTATTGAGAAATTTTACATATTTACTTATGAAGGATATCGGTATGTCATTTTGTTTTCTTGTGATATCTTTTTCTTATTTTGGATCAGGGTAATATTAGCCTCATAGAATTAAGCTATTCTTTTATCAGTTTCCTTTTAAGAGATAATTCATGGGAACAGTTCTCTATTCTCTTCTCAAAGCTAATTCTTTGCAGAGATAGCTTAGAATTTATGCCTGACAGCTCAGTCTCATTAGCTATGTCTAAGGTCCATTTATTTACTGGTAGGTGTGGCTCAAAATGGGATAGATGCCTGGCGTCCCTGAGACACCTTATCCGATCACATCTGGCACTCACATCTGCAGGTGGACCCTCAGAGCCTTCTCTTTTCTTAACTTTCTTTTTTTTTAATGTTTATTTTATTTATTTTAGAGAGAGAGGAAGAGGGAGAGAGAGAGAGAGAGAGAGAGAGAGAGAGAGAGAGAGAGACTAGAACATCAATCTGTTCCTGGATGTGTCCTGACCAGGGATTGAACCGGTAACCTCTGTTCTTCCGGAATATGCTTTAACCAACCGAGCTATCCGGCCAGGGAAGGACCCTCAGAGCTTTCCTGCAAGGATTGGGGATTCTACTCACCTAGCAAATGGGATACCTGGCTGACGGTGCTTCTCTCCCCCCTCTCTTTTAACAGAGCAGCCACAAACCAGAAGGTACGTGAGCAGGTGCGCCTGGAACTGAGCTTTGTGAACTCAGACCTGCAGATGCTCAAGGAAGAGCTGGAGGGACTCAACATCTCGGTGGGAGTCTATCAGAGCACAGAGTAAGTGGGGGCAGCGCTTCCTCCATGACTTTCTGAGCCTCAGAACACGCCGCACCAGGAATGGTGCAAAGATAGCCCTGAGGGTGTGGCATCCCCACTTCGGGAAGCGAGGAAATGATTAGTTCTGGGAAGGAGAAAGGCGCCGGGATGAACCTCTGGAATTTGTTGGGAACACCTGGGGAGTTGGACAAAAGGGCATTTATTTGTCCTGGGACCCTTGGAACATAGCTTTATGGAGAACTGTGTAGCTGGGTCCAGGCAAGGAGATGGCATCTCTCATGGGCTGGGTGGCTCAGCCATAAAGATGCCCTGGCAGCACTTCTGTGGTTAGCTCTGAGAGTCGGCCTGCCGGGTGGACCCCAGTCACCCTGCCTCCTTTCCTCTCAACCTCACCACCATGCACAGGGCCTAATTCTGGGTTGATAGAATGCAAAATGTCCAAACTACTTTTGTATCAAAAATTAGGCCCTGGCCGGTTGGCTTAGCGGTAGAGCGTCGGCCTAGCATGCGGAGGAACCGGGTTCGATTCCCAGCCAGGGCACACAGGAGAAGCACCCATTTGCTTCTCCACCCCTCCGCCACGCTTTCCTCTCTGTCTCTCTCTTCCCCTCCCGCAGTCAAAGCTCCATTGGAGCAAAGATGGCCCAGGCGCTGGGGATGGCTCTGTGGCCTCTGCCTCAGGCGCTAGAGTGGCTCTGGTCGCAATATGGCAACGCCCAGGATGGGCAGAGCATCGCCCCCTGGTGGGCAGAGCGTTGCCCCTGGTGGGCGTGCCGGGTGGATCCCGGTCGGGCGCATGCGGGAGTCTGTCTGACTGTCTCTCCCTGTTTCCAGCTTCAGAAGAATGGGAAAAAAAAAAAAATTAGGGGACTTGTGTGAGTTTCTTGAGGAGAGGTTGCAACTGAGACACTTCAGAAATATATCCCATTAAATATTTGTGGGACAGATGGTCTAACTTCAGAGGTATTCCTGAGGGATTGTTTGGGAGGCAAGGTGTTAAGGTGTGGCCTCCTGGAGAGCTCAAGGAGTCCCCTACCCCAAGATGAGAAATGTATCTTTAGGGAGAAATAATTTTGAGAAGTTCCACTGAAGAATTTGCCTACTTCTCTGTGTGGGGAAGTGAGAGTTCTCAAAAGGTAGGGGAGGGAGCCCCAGGGGAAACTCAGTCAGAAAATCATTCCCTGGATTAACAGAAGGATGACATTTGAGAGCCTTGAGTCATCTTTGGAATGTGGTTTTTCTGATTGTCCCCAATCCTGTGCATGGGCTTTTTTTTCCCCAGAGAACCAGAGGGAAAGCATTAGTAAGGGTTATCCGGTGAAACCTGTGAAACCTCTGTTCTTCCCTTTGTGACGTCTGGTTCAGCCAGTGGACCAGGCTGGCTTAGCTGTGGGCCCCCTGTGTGGTTTCAAACACCTAATCAGAACAAGTGAAAGGTTTCTCCCAGCCTACACTCTGGTACTAAGTTCCAGGGTTTGCCCAAAAGGTCAGGGTTCCTTGAGGAGGTGTGGCAAGGCCACACGTGGGGCATAAATGGAGGCTGCTTCCTATTCCCACTTGCTGTACTGAAGCTCAGGGATGTCCACTGTGAAGACCTCCCACAGAAACATGCAGCTAAGGCCCCAGTGTGATCACAGCCTGGCTCTAAAGTGGGCAGTCCATCCCTGGGCCATTGGGAGGAGGGGAGAGAGGTATACACATTCATTCATAATACCACCACCTTGCATTTGAATCCGCCTCCTCCCTGTTTTCAAAGTAGATTGCTTCTTTCTTAGCACAGTTGATCTTGAAACACTTTGGCGAGGTAGGCTAGAAAGAAACAAACTCATGTGCAGATGAGAAAACACAGGGAGATTGGAGGTTAGCCCAAGAGTGGAGCTGGGGTGCCCTGCCAGGGGTCCTCAGGATACTGGCTGCTCCTGGCCAGTCACAGGAAGAGCAGATCTTGCCCCCAGTCCTGTGTGGGGTGAGGACAGGAAGGCACTGGGGACAGAGAAGAGTGGCATGGTCCATCCTCATCTCCTTCCAGCAGGGTCCAGCTTTCCCTGTGGGCTTTGGGGAGGCCACGCACCCTTGTTATATTTCCCCTGCTTTGAGCACAGCCCCTTGTTTTTCTCCGCCACAGAGGCAGTTTCAGCTTACAACTGCGTTGTCTACTGCCCTGCTCAGCATTCCTGGCCTTCTTGCCCAGCTGGGCTGAGGAGCCCCAGAAGGTCTCCTGTTACTTGTTAGAGAGCTAAATCCCTGTTTGCAGAGCACAGCCTGAGCCAGATTCACTTCCTGTTGGCCCTGCCCCTAAGAACCAGGCTCAGGGTGCACTTCCAGGGTAACCTGTGGGATAACCAAGTGGTCAGTGGGGGGAGAGGAGATGGAGGCGAAGCAGCCAGCCAGGGCCTGACCCTGGGCCGACAGCTAGGAGCATTTAGTTGGGGGGGGGGGGACACGACACTCTGCCCTCAAGGCCTTTCTCCTGCAGGTGGTGAGATACTTAGAGATAGACCTCAAGGAAGAGGCACCCAGGAGCCTATGGCTGGAGGGCTGCAGGAGAGGAGGGACCCAGGCACAGTCCCCGAGAGCCTATGGCTGGAGGGCTGCAGGAGAGGAGGGACCCAGGGACAGGCCCTGGCACGTAGCCGGTTCTCAGCACAGTTACTGAAGGAAGGGTTGAGACTGGAGGGATAGCTTGATTGAGATGGTGGTAGGCTCTTGTGTGTTAGGCTGGGACCAGGACCAGTTTTATTTTTTTTTTATTTTTTATTTTTTATTTATTTATTTATTTTTTGTATTTTTCTGAAGCTAGAAACTGGGAGAGACAGTCAGACAAACTCCCGCATGCGCCCGACCGGGATCCACCCGGCACGCCCACCAGGGGGCGATGCTCTGCCCCTCTGGAGTGTCGCTCTGTTGTGACCAGAGCCACTCTAGCGCCTGGAGCAGAGGCCAAGGAGCCATCCCCAGCGCCCGGGCCATCTTTGCTCCAATGGAGCCTCGGCTGCAGGAGGTGAAGAGAGAGACAGAGAGGAAGGAGAGGGGGAGGGGTGGAGAAGCAGATGGGCGCTTTTCTTGTGTGCCCTGGCCGGGAATCGAACCCAGGACTTCTGCACGCCAGGCCGATGCTCTACCACTGAGCCAACCAGCCAGGGCCCAGGACCAGTTTTAGAACACAGACAGGGCTGTGACCAGAGTCATCTTTATGGAAAATAAACTGGTGCTAGGGTTGGTGTAAGGAGAGGGTGGGGACCTGCGATGGGCTGCTGGGGGTAGCTGTGGGTGCAGAGTGACTGGCATAGGGATGTTCATAAACCTGCTGTGCTTCTTACAGGGAGACGTTTACAATACCGCTGATTCCGCTTGGCCTGAAAGAAACCAAAGACGTTGACTTTTCAGTCTTTCTCAAGGTAAATCTCACAGCAACAGGAGCTAGAATTGTCATTTAAGAAAAAATATGTAGAAATTTACTATTCCTTACAAGTGGCTTTAGGTTCAGTGGGCCAAGTGTCAGTTGATTTCTGCAGGGTGACCCTGAGCCCCCTCGGCAGGCCACAAAGAGAACCTGGTGCATCCCTTTTGCATTCTTTTTATTTTTAAGTTTTCCATTAATTGAAGAGAGAGAGAAAGAGAAGCATCAGCTTGCTCCACGTAGTTGTGCCATTGATTGCTTCTCATACGTGCCTTGACCGGAAATCAAACCAGCGACCTCAGGTCTCAATCCTGTGACGTTGGTGTTCCAGGTGGATGCTCTATCCACTGCACCACCACTGGCCAGATACTTTGTTTTTAAAAAAAAAATAAATTTGCTTTATTAAATGTAAATTATATATTCACCTTTTCAAAGTGAACGATAACTGGCTTCTTCTTAACGTGTGTGTCTCTGGCAAGCAGCACAATACTCTGATAACTATCTGATAATGTCACAGGCCCTGCCTGGAGGGTTCAGGTGGGAAGTGGGAGAGGTACTGTGATTGGAGGCAGCGGGAAATGTCCCGCCTACCGGCTAGGGCCAGGAAAGGCTTCCTCAAGCCTGGAATGCCCTTCTGTTTCTCCTCTTCTCAGCTCCACCAGCCTGAGTTTTAATGACTCACCTCAAACTTCCACTTAAGAGGAGAAAGTGGAGATGGGGTGGAAGGCAGTGCCTGTCTCTGAGCTTTCCACACAGGCATGGATGTAAGAATTAATCCCAACATCATGAAAAATGTTTCAAAGAATTATGTTTCTTTTCATAGTAATCCTTTTAGTTGACTCATTTGGGACTACTTTTAGTTTAGAAAAGAAAAAATTATCATAAGGCACTTTGGGCACAATAGAATTTGTCCTTTTAAAAACAATCTGAAAAGAAAAAAAGCAATCTGTTAATGCTTTGAAAGCTTCTGCACTTGACTCCATTCTGGTGGTCTGGCAGGACCCAGGATCACCGGAGATTGGAGTATCGGAGTAGGAAACAATCCAGGAACCACAGCTTCATGCCAACTTTTCACAGACTATTTGAACTTTTAGATGTGACACTTGTTGTAGGTTTGCGAGACTCAAATGTTCTGTCTGTGGAAATGTCCTTAGTTGCTTTTGTAGAATAGTTTCCTTAAGATTTAATTCATTGCTCGGTATCAGAGCTGCAAGAATGTAGGCAATTTAAAGGGAAACTCTTGAGAAACTTGGGAATTTCATGGGCATCAGTAAGGACCCAAACGTCTTACATGCTGAATTATACTTTAAAGCCAGTGAAAAAAATCACATGTGGGCATGGCCAACTGCTTTTCAGCTGAGGCTTTCAACCATATCATTTTAGCCTTAAAAGGGACTCTAGAAATGTCAGTTATACAAAAATAAGAACTTTTTTTTTAAGAGAGGGTGGGGGGGACAGACAGGAAAGGAGAGAGACGAGAAGCATCAACTCATAGTTGTGGCACCTTAGTTGTTCATTGATTGCTTTTTCATATGTGCCTGAACCAGAGCATTCCAGCCGAGCTAGTGACCCCTTGCTCAAGCCAGTGACCTTGGGCTTCAAGCCAGCAACCTTTAGGTTCAAGCCAGCTGCTATAGGGTCATGTCAATGATCCTATGCTCAAGCCGGTGATCCCACGCTCAAGCTGGTGATCCACACTCAAGCCAGATGAGCTTGTGCTCAAGGAGGCGACCTCAGGGTTTCAAACCTGGGTACACAGCATCCCAGGCTGATGCTCTACCCACTGTGCCACTGCCTGGTCGGGCAAAAAATGAGAACGTTTGAAAGGGAGGACATTCTGTTTCCTCCCTTTCACATTTGTGCTTCAGAGTAACAGACAGGTGCTACAGAATTAATTATAGCAATTCAAATTGTTTTCAAATCTGATGCGTATGTCTGTGTGACATTTAATGATCAGTAAAGCCTCACAGTGTGACTTGGTTTTATTTTAAATAAATAGGCTTTAAAATGTCCTCATTAAAAAGCACTGTCAAAATTTTCTTTCCAGAGAATTTAAGTTCTTTTTTAATGCTTTTAAGTAGAGCTTTACTTATTTTTATGAACAGCATTCTAAAGCATCCAAAAAATACCAAGAAGTGTAGAGATCACACCACCTCTCCGCACTGAGCTCTGTAACTTGCTCAGCATATAATTTTTGGACACTTGGACTCTTCCTCTGGCCAGGGGCCTGCCTCATGGGGCTGTGTGACTCCTCCCTTCCATAAAAGCATAGCGTGGTATCTCCTTGTGCTAACAAGGTAGTTATTTCTTTCTTTCTATAGGCAGCTTCCAACCTTTGCTACTGTCAGCAGCTCTCTATTGAGCATCTTTGCACATTTTGCTGAATATTCCCTTTGGATAAATTTCTAGATGTGAATTTGGTAGGTCAAAGATGCATGTTCTATCATCTAACTTCCTACCAAAAGTGGTCTTGCCTACAGTCCTTCCAGCGTGTAGACGGCTCATCTTCCTGCACCTTTGGTTACACTCTGTACCAGTCATCATTTTGATTTTTAAAAATCTATCTTTCTGATTTTTGTGAAATCAGGCAAAAGGGACACCTTATTTTAGTTTGCATTTCTTTGATCAGAAAGAGGCTTGAATACATTCTCATGTATGTTTATCTGCTCCTTACCTTCCTCCTTTTCAAAATGACTGTTTTTGTCATTTGCTTCCCATAGTGTTGCTCTTATTACTTAAAACAGTTTTTGAAAACATGCAAAGGATAATAATCCTTGGTTATATACATTACAAATATTTCTCTCAATAATTTTTTTTCTTTAACATTTGTTATATAAGCAATAACCAGTTTGAAAAGTACATATATAGCCCTGGCTGAATAGCTTGGTGGGTTAGAGCAGTGGTCCCCAACCTTTTTTGGGCCACAGACAGGTTTAATGTCAGAAAATATTTTCATGGACCGGCCTTTAGGGTAGGACAGATAAATGTATCACGTGACCGAGACAAGCGTCAAGAGTGAGTCTTAGACGGATGTAACAGAGGGAATCTGGTCATTTTTTAAAAATAAAACATCATTCAG
Organism: Saccopteryx leptura; assembly: GCF_036850995.1. Classification (NCBI taxonomy): domain Eukaryota; kingdom Metazoa; phylum Chordata; class Mammalia; order Chiroptera; family Emballonuridae; genus Saccopteryx; species Saccopteryx leptura. The sequence goes on from NC_089511.1 coordinate 37,812,665, forward strand.
ACTTAAATAATAAATAAAACGAAAATAATTAAGTTATTTATTCTTTCTCTGCGGACCGGTACCAAATGGCCCACGGACCAGTACCGGTCCATGGCCCAGGGGTTGGGGACCACTGGGTTAGAGCATTGTCTTGAAGTGTAGGGGTTGCCGGTTCAATGCCTGGTCAGGGCATATATAGGACATGTCTCTCTTGCTCTTTCTCTCTCTTTCCCTTCCTCTCACTAAAATCAATAAATAAAAATATTATCTTAAAGTATATATATATATTTTTCTTTCTCAGTACAGATTTTATATTGTTAAACTTATCAATTCTTCTCTTTACAATTCTGCCTTGCTGACATTTTCAGAAAGGTATTCTCATACCAAGATGTCATAAATATTTTGATGTTGTTTCTCCTAGTACTTCATTTTAAAAAATTTTAACAAAATCTATCTGGAATTTGTTTTGGGGTAAAATGTGAGGTGTAAGGCTTTAACTTTTTATTTTCACTAAAGGGGTAGCCAGTGTTTCTTGAATGAAGTATAAAGAATCCATCTGTGGCCCTGGCTGGGTAGCTCAGTTGGTTAGAGCATCGTCCTGAAGCACTGAGGTTGCTGGTTTGATTCCCAGTCAGGACACATACAGGAACAGATGGATGTTTCTCTCTCTCTCTTTCTCTCTCTCTCTCTCTCTCTCTCTCTCTCTCTTCCTTCCTCTCTCACTAAAGTCAATAAATAAAATTTTAAAAAGAAAGAAAAAAAAGAATCCATCCATAGTTCTGGATGCTGTCTGTTCCCCTCCTTCCCTCTCACCCCCCACTCCCCACCATCCACCGTCCTCCATCCTGCTTTGTGCCAGAGAGGCAGCAAGTGGCTCCTGCTCTGTGGTTTCCCACTGGCTGTGGCCAAGGGGGAGGAGCACCAGCAGGAGATGAGAGGGTAGAAAAAGAAGGAAGCTGAGCATTTATTGCTGGCTCCCTCAACTGGCTTCCTTTTGCATTCCCTTGGGGAAGGTCATGATGGCTGTTTTGTACCCACCTCTCCCCATTTCTAAAGCCCCTTCTCTTTTTTGACCCTCTAGCTCTGGAATTCTAATGGTTCTGGAGGTCTCATACCATCCACACCACTTGTAATAGTTGTTTTGTTAAACTCACATCAGTCACACCATTTGTGTGTGCCACCTCCTTCCTGCCAGGACCTGTTAGGTACTTCAGCCTTTTCCACTTCCATGGAATTCTGACTTTAGTTATGTACCTGATTCTCCACCTGCTTCAGTCTGTTTCAGATCCATATTTGGTTTCATTGTCCATTTCTCACTGATTAGTCCCAGTATGTTTCAACATTAAATAGAGCAAGCCTCTTTTATTACTATGCTTTTCAAAATGTTCTTAGCTTTTCTTCCACATTTTTACTTTCGTACTTTGTGAAGTTTTCCAAAATAAGTCCTTTTGGGTTTTAATTGAAATTTCATTAGAATCATAGCCTGGTTTTCCCTGGACGGTTAGCTCAGTCAGTTAAGAGCATCATCCTGAAACAGCAAGTTTATGGGTTTTGCTCCCTGGTCAGGGCACACATGGGAAGCAAGCAGAGAATGCATGAATGAGTGGAACAACAAATGCTTCCCTTCCCCCTCCCCTCTCTCTCCTTTTCATTCTGTGTCTCTCTAAAAAAGTCAATAAAAATAATTAAGCCCTGGCCGGATAGCTTGGTTGATTGAGTGTTGACCCAGACTGTGGTGCGGAGGTTGCTGGCTTGATTCCCTGGTCAGGGCACATATAGGAGCAACTTGGTGTTCCTGTTTCTCTCTCTTTGCCTCTCTCCAAAAAATTAAAATGAAAAATAAAAGAATCATAGTCTAATTTGGACAAAATTTCACCTTTACAATATTGCACATTTTTATCCATGCATATATTTCTAATTGCTGATGTCAAAAAACAGTAAGTTTATAGGGCAGGAACGAATTCTGTCTTATTTAAATGATTTTTATGAATTAAATAAAGAATGAAATAACTAATGTCTTTCAGTAAAGTTTAAGTTTTCTGCTTAATTACATTATCTTTATCCCTAGAAATATTGTGCTTTTATGTTATTATGAAAATTATTAGTCCCCGTTACATTTTTCTAATTGGCTATTGCCCGTATAAGAAAGGAAGACTATTGACTTTTATATGTTAACTTTTTAGCCAGTTAACTGAATTATTATTTGATGCTCTGAAGTTTTGTTAGTATACTATTTTTTTTAAGTTATTTTATTTCTTCCTTTCTAATATTTGTGTCTCATTTGTCTTAATTTGTTGGCTAGAGAACTTTTAGAATTATGCTAAGTAATAGCAATGATGGTAGAAATTCTTGTCTTGTCCTCGATGGTTACAGTGGGTTTCAGCTAGATACTTTTTATCTAATAAATACATGTAATCTACTCTAGATTACTATATTTCAAAGATTACTATATTTGAATTTTTATCAAGATCCTCTTTGATTTCTGTGAGGTTAACATAAGGTTTCTCTTTTAGCATCATATTTTAAGTGTAATTTCTCTTCTTTCAAGAAAATTCTTGCTGGTCTGCAGTAGAGGTTGACAGAGCAACATTCTGCTCTATAAAGCATCACCTAGGTGGTGGCCTTTGACCCTGTCTCAGGGATGGCATCAGAGAAGCCCTAGTGACCTTGTCCCTCAGATCATCCCCTCTGTGATTAATGTCACTAATAACATAATTAAAAACATTTGAATGCCATTTCAAATTATACAAGTCATCCTTTTATTTGTAGAGGAACTGATTCCAAGCATCAGCACTTTAAGTAAAGTTGTAAAGAAAATCTGTGACAGCGTCCTGAAACAAAAAGAAAAGTTGGGTAAAAGGGACCAAATTAAAAAAAAAAAGGCAGGAGCCTCTGCATAGCCTTGGGCCTAGCAAGACATCTTCTCAGGATTTATTCTGAGGAACTAATCAAAGGTTTGCACAGGGATGGTTATCATGGGGTTACCTCTAATTGCAAAACTTACAAATGACTTTAAGGTCCAACAATGGTACGTGAAGACTGTCATGGTACATCAATTTACTCATTGAATAAATGAATTGAGTACATTCATTACATTGGAGGATTATATAACCACTAAATGTCATGTTATAGGATATTTTATAGTATATGAAAATATTTGATGCATTGCCAATGTAAAAAAAAAAGTAAAGCAAGACTGTATTCATTCAGTAGTACAATCCCACTTTTATAAGATGAGGGTGTATGGGTGTATATATAGATATGCATTAAATGGACAAAAAGTAGAAGGAACTCTAATATGGAAAGTGTGTAAATCTTCAGACACTTGGGAAGCATAATTACACAATCTCTCTCCTGGCCTTTCTTGCAGCCATGGAGAGCCAGCACTCATAGAGAGTGTTATATAAGAATAAAGTGTGTCCGTAAAGTCATGGTGCACTTTTGACCGGTCACAGGAAAGCAACAAAAGACGGTAGAAATGTGAAATCTGCACCAAATAAAAGGAAAACCCTCTCAGTTTCTGTAGGATGAGGTGGCAGCATGTGCGCATGCACAGATGATGACGTAACACCATGTATAGTTGTATACAGCAGAGCAGCCCATGGCCATGCCAGTCGAGATGTGGTCGGTACAAAGGAAAGTTCAGTGTGTTCTGTGACTTGCTAAATTCGAATCCTTGACCAAAGTGCAACATGAATATCGGCGTGTTTATAACGAAGCGCCACCACACAGGAATAACATTACTCGGTGGGATAAGCAGTTGAAGGAAACTGGCAGTTTGGTGGAGAAACCCCGTTCTGGTAGGCCATCAGTCAATGACGAGTCTGTAGAGGCTATACGGGATAGCTACCTAAGAAGCCCTAAAAAAATCTGTGCGTGAGCCCACCTCGAACTGCACTGAATAGGTATGAAACTGGGAGAGTTTTCATTTTATTTGGTGCAGATTTCACATTTCTATCATCTTTTGTTGCTTTCCTGTGACCGGTCAAAAGTGCACCATGACTTTACGGACACACTGTATATTCTCTATACCCCCGATACTGCTCTTGTCTTTTTTCCCTATAATACTTGCCTTCTTCTAATATACCATGTAATTTACATATTTGTTGTGCCCCTATGAGACTATAAACTCCACCAGGCAGGATCTCTATTTTGCTCGCTGATGCAGCCTAGGTGCTGTGAACGTGCCTGGCACAGGCGCGTGCTCCTGAGTATGTGTGTATGACTGGTCGGCTCACAGAGCGCTTGTCAAACGCTGGGCTATGGGCCTGGGAGGGAGTCTCGCTAGGGCGCTTCCTTTGTGGAAAGGCTAGAGCTGCTGTCACAAAGGTTCACTTCACAGACCCTGAGGGTAACATCCTTTTCACAGTACCCACACACAAGTTTCCTTTCCCAAGAAGACTGTGCCCCAGGTCTTGAGGACAGCCCAAAGGATGCAGGTCTGAGCTCCTGAATACCTGTCATGTTTATTAGAATCATTTCATGTGCAGGTCACTTAACCGTGTTGTAAGACATTAAAAAAGAATAACTTCAGCTTTCCTTTTTACTGAAACAACAAAAGCAAAAATTTTAAATATACATAAACAGAATTAAGAAAATAAACCCCATCACTCAGAAAATCACCATAGTGGACTATCTCCCATAGGTTTCTATGTATTCTTATGTGTTTCTAAAGGGAGCACATTAGACATAATTATTTTACCTCTATGGTTTTGAATCACATCTTATCTCAATTTTCTTATCCCATTTTTCTTACAGGATTTTATTCTGGAACATTACAGTGAAGATAGCTACCTATATGAAGATGAAATAGCAGATCTGATGGATCTGAGACAAGTACGTTTCTGCATGCAGCAGGGAGGGGAGAGTGGCTGCTGGGGCTTGTTGAGTCTTGGGAGTATCTCACTATCACACTTGAAATCTTATAGATTGCTTGATGGTTGGAGGTGATTGGGAGGGGCTGTTGGCATCATCTGTTCTACTTGTCACATTAGATCATGGAAGGGAAGAGACCTGTCCACTGCCATGTCTGGGGCTGGATTCTGGGACTCCTGAGTTCATCCCAGCTCTTTCCACCTCTCCTAGAGTTCATGATACCAGTAGCAGAGCCCAAGCTCCACAGTAATAGCGTGTGGGAGCACCTCCCAGCCGCCTCTGCTCTGTCCTCACCTGCTCATCCCCTTGGTGGTTCCTTTCCTTGCAGGCCTGTCGGACACCCAGCCGGGATGAGGCCGGTATTGAACTGCTGATGAGTTATTTCCTCCAGCTGGGCTTTGTTGAGAGCCGGTTCTTCCCACCCACCCATCAGATGGGGATCCTGTTTACATGGTAGGTGCCCCACTTCAGTCACAGCGTGGAGCATGGGCACCACAGAGGCTCCTCCTCACTGCTCTTTCTAGTTATTCCCTTTATACTGGTGTTTATTTGTGAACAGGACCTGAGGGGAGAAGGCTCCAACAGACCTTTTTGCTTCTCGGAACAACTGAGCCGAGAAGAGGCATTGTGTCATGCTCATTTTATCAGGGAAACACTGGGCTCTGAGGTGGAACTAGCAAGAAGCAAGATTCTTGTCCCAGATGGGCTGGGAATCAGGTTTTGTCCCAAAGACAAGGGCTGCAAACAGAAATAGACTGAATTAAAAACAAAGCAGAATGTTTGGTTCTTTCCGTAGTTAGTATTTTCAAAGATTAGTGTTGTTTAACTACCTTTAGAAGCGCTGTACCTGTTCTCTGAGTGTGGGTAAGAGGAAACTAAATCCCAGTAGTCAGGATCACATTCAGAGTTAAATTGTACCACAGCAAGCCCGTACAATGCCTGCCTTTTTATTTTTATTTACCGTATTTTTCGCTCCATAAGACACACATTTCCCCCCCTAAAAGTGGAGGGGGAAATGCCCTTGTGTCTTATGGAGCGAAAAATATGGTATTTTATTAAATATTTTAACACACCATTTGGTTCAGAATACTTTTTTTTTCTTATTTTCCTCCTTAAAACTCGCCTGACCTGTGGTGGCTCAGTGGATAAGGTGTCAACCTGGAAACACTGAGGTTGCCAGTTCAAAACCCTGGGCTTGCCTGGTCAAGGCACATATGGGAGTTGATGCTTCCAGCTCCTCCTCCCTTCTCTCTCTCTCTCTCCCTCTCTCTCCTCTCTCTCCTCTCTAAAAATGAATAATAAAAAAAAAAAAAATTAAAAAAAAAAAAGAAAGGCATAAAACTCTAGGTGTGTCTTATGGTCAGGTCTTATCGAAAAATACACTATTTATTTTTATTGAGAGGCAGGGAGGCAGAGAGACAGACTCCCACATGCGCCCCAACTGGGATTTTCCCGGTAAGCCTCCTACAGGGCAATGCTATGCCCATCTGGGGCCGCTACTCTGTTGCTCAGCAACCTAGCTATTTCAGCACCTGAGGTGAGGCCATGGAGCCATCCTCAGCTCCCAGGGCTAACTTGCTCACCATTCAAGCCATGGAGGAAGGGAAGAGAGAGGGGGAGATAGGAAGAGAGAGGGAAGAGAGAGAGGAGAGAGAAGGGTGGGGAAGCAGATAGTCACTTCTCCTGTGTGCCCTGACCGGGAATCGAACCTGGGACTTTCACATGCTGGGCTGATGCTGTATTGCTGAGCGAACCAGTCAGGGCTGATGCCTGCCTTTTGAAAGGAAAAGCAGATGACTTTTTGTAAAGATGCTGTTAGCTGCCTGCTCTGGTGAAGGTACTAAAGGGACTCAGTCTTGAATTAAGGAGGAGTCCATGTCTATCTGCTGATTGATATGTGAACTTTAAAATAAATCCTGAATCTTTTAGACTTTAGGGAGCATTATGAGGGGCTTGTAATTTCTGTATTTCATTTAGGAGAAGCCTTATTTATTTATTTATTTAGAGGGAGAGACAGGAAAGGAGGGAGATAAGAAGCATCAAGTTGTAGTTGTATCATTTTGGTTGTTCACTGATTGCTTCTCATAACATGCCTTGAGCTGGGAGCCCCAGTTGAGCCAATGACCCCTTGCTGAAGCCAGAGACCTTAGACTTCAAACCAGTGACCTTGGGCTTCAAGCCAGTGACCTTTGGGCTCAAACTAGTGACCATGGGATTCTGTAGATGATTCTGTGCTCAAGCCAGCGTCTTTAGGGTTTTGAACCTGGGATCTCAGCATTCCAGGGCAACACTCTATCTAGTGCACCACCACTGGTCAGGCAAGAAGCCTTATATTTTTAAAATAACTTTTTTAGGGCAGTTGTAGATTCACAGCAAAATTGAAGGGAAAGTACAGAGATTTCCCATAAACTCCCTGCCCCAGCACACCAACCACCTCCCCCAATATCATCACCCTGCACCAGAGTGGTACATTTACTGCAATTGGCGCATTATCACCCAGAGTACATAGTTTACATTAGGGTTTAGTCCCTTCTAGATGTATTTGGGTAAATGTATAATGACAAGTATCTGCTAATCCAGTATACAGAGCAGTTTCACTGCCCTATAAAATTTTTGCGCTCCACCTATTTGTCTCTCCCCCTTCTCCCTCTGAAACCCTGGCAACCACTGAATCTTCTTCTGTCTCTATTGTTTTGCCTTTTCTAGAATGCCATAAAGTTGGAATCATTGTATGTATCCTTTTCAAATTGACTTCTTTCACTTATCAATATGCATTTAAGGTTCCTACATGTCTTTTCATGGCTTGATAGCTTATTTTATTTTATTTCATTTTTCCAAAGCTGGAAATGGGGAGGCAGTCAGACAGACTCCCGCATGCGCCCGACCGGGATCCACCTGCATGCCCACCAGGGGGCAATGCTCTGCCCCTCTGGGGCATCGCTCTGTTGCATCCAGAGCCATTCTAGCGCCTGAGGCAGAGGCCACAGAGCCATCCTCAGCGCCTGTGCCATCTTTGCTCCAATGGAGCCTTGGCTGCAGGAGGGGAAGAAAGAGACAGAGAGGAAGGAGAGGGGGAGGGGTGGAGAAGCAGATGGGCGCTTCTCCTGTGTGCCCTGGCCGGGAATCGAACCTGGGACTCCTGCACGCCAGGCCGACGCTCTACCGCTGAGCCAACTGGCCAGGGCCTTGATAGCTTATTTTTTAGTGCTGAATAATATTCCACTGTATGGATATACTACTGCTTGTTTACCCATTCACCTACTGAAGGACATCTTGGTTGTAAAACCTTATTTTTGTGTGATCTTGTGTGTGTTTTCAGTATGATCAGGCCCATAATCTTGTTTGGGAATGAAAGCCTCATTGTATGTGCATCTTTGAATTTTATTCAAGAAATAAATTTTGTCCATTTTTTTACCCAAAAGTGCCATTAACTTAGCCAAATAATCTGCAGTCTCACAACACATTTCTTTTAAATAGGTATGACTCCCTCACTGGGGTCCCAGTTAGCCAGCAGAACTTGCTACTGGAGAAGGCCAGCATACTGTTTAACATTGGAGCCCTGTACACACAGATCGGGACCCGGTGCAATCGGCAGACACCAGCGGGGCTGGAGAATGCAGTGGACGCACTTCAGAGAGCCGCAGGTGTGTCTCCAAGAGGGCTGCTGGGATAGGGTCCTGACCCCATGGGTCGGCTGGGTACTCCAGCTCAACTGGTCTGTGGGTCCTTCCCAGGTGCACACTCCATTTCACGGGCCTGAAAGGGCCAGGCCAGTTTCCAGCACTGGTATAAATTCCCACCAACAGAATTAATGGTTTAAACCCTGTTGGCTCAGTGTGGGTCTGGGTTATGGCTCATATGCATAGTGAATCCTGTGGTTAAAGATTAATCTTTTCCAAATGAGTGGCCTCAAGGATGGCAGTGAATGAAGTGTTTTTTTGAACATTATGTTAAAGAACAGAATAAGTTTTTCCAAGTAGTGAAAATGTAGACTTAAAAAAAATATATGTATGCCTTAATAGTGCCTATTACTATTTATGCCTTTATATTTTGCCTGTCTACCTGCGGTTGTTCTTCTCGGCCCTTTGTCAGACGACACCTAGCACCAGCCTATGGAGGACCAGTGGTCAGAGGCCTGATGCTGTGGGTGGGCCCAGCGTGGCTCACGAGTGTCCAAGGTCCTGTCTTGCTTCGCTGTGCAGCGGTTCTCAACCTGTAGGTCGCGACCCCGGCGGGCGTCGAAAGACCAAAACACAGGGGTCGCCTAAAGCTATCGGAAAATACATATTTATTATACAATACATTTTTAAATAAAATCTTTCCCTAGGGCCCCGGGAAAGATCAGCTCAGCTCATTCCAATGGAGATTTTTATTCTGTAGCACTCAGCTGACTTTTTTTAAATGCTTTTGAAAATTAACTGTCACAACATAAACTGACATCAATCTGGAACTAAAGTAAAATCTCCATGAATCCCATCTGACTGGTTCCTCTGGTTTTGGCATTAAGCAAAAGGATGGCAAATGCTGCAGGCTGTTTGCTCCCCTCTGGTTCCTTCTCTCTGCTCTCCAGCTTCATTCTGTCCGTATCTGCGATCTTGGAGACAGGTCACAAAGTACACCTGCTCAACATTCCTCAGAACGATGAGTCCAGAAAAGGATTGACTGTGAAAGAAGTCGATTTCTACATAGAATCTTAGCATATTAGTTCATCCCGAATATGCTGGAACAGGACCTGCTACAGCAGCGGTTCTCAACCTGTGGGTCGCGACTGAAAGCAAAAGCGCTGAATTTCTGAATGACCCAGGTGTTCAGTGTGAGCGCCTCCCTCCATCATTCCGCCTGCTTTCTGAGTGCTTTGCTTCCTCAAATGCCTGGTCATGTTTGGAGGTTCTCACAGTTGTCCCAGAAAAGATGGGAATGGAAGGGAGCAGGCTAGTTTCCTTTCTTGACAGAGATGTACCGTAAATGTTTTGGAAGAGAGTTCAATCTTTTCTTTAAACTGTGGTAAAAGAGCCGTAACAAAATTATCATTTTAACCATTTGTTAAGAATCTAGTTCATTGGCATTAAGTACATTCACACTGTTGTGCAACTGCCTATCTCCAGGGTTTTTTCATCATCTCAAACTGAAACTCTGTTTCTATTAAACAGTAACTCTCCACTCCCCCTCCCCCTCTCCCCTTCCCCAATCCCTGGCAAACACCAATCTACTTTTTGTCTCTAGGAATTCCAGACTATTCCAGATACTGTTTCTCAGTGGAATCATACAGCATTTGTCCTTGTGATGGGCTTGTTTCACTTAACATAATATCTTCTTCAATATTGTAGCATGTGTCAGAATTTCCTTCCTTTTTAAGGCTGAAAAAGATTCAACTGCGTGTTTGTACCACATTTCGTTTATCCATTAATCCGTCAATGGACATTTAAGTTGTTCCTGCCTTTCGGCTCTTGTGAATAATGCTCCCCTGAACATTGTTGCACAGCTGCCAGTTTAAGTTCCCAATTTAGTACTTTGGTGTGTACATCTAGGAGTGGAACTGCTGGATTTTATGGTAATTGAAAATCAGATTTTTTTTTTAAGATGCTCCAAGGTGCCAGTTTTATATTTTTGCTTCTGTCATTCTCTGTATCTCTGGGCAACAGGGTGAAATAAATATGACCCCCAACTAATGTGCAAAAATTTTTCAATTGTAGGGGTTTTAAACTACCTGAAAGAGACATTTACTCACACACCAAGTTATGACATGAGCCCCGCCATGCTCACTGTGCTGGTCAAAATGATGCTTGCACAGGCCCAAGAATGTGTGTTTGAGAAAGTCTGCCTTCCTGGGATCCAGAATGAGTTCTTCATGCTGGTGAAGGTGGCTCAGGAGGCTGCCAAGGTAAGCCTTCCTGGTTCTCAGTGCTTTCAAGGTGGGCAGGATGTGTTGGAGTGGGCCCACTGAAAGCAGCTAGCCCGTTGCCTGAGCAGTGTGTGCACCCTGGCCAGAGTGCCGGCTTGCATTTTCTTGGCAAGTGCCAGTGTTTCAGCTATGGATCACTGATTCCATCTGCAGCTTAGCCTAAAAACCAGCATAATGATAGTTGTCTGATCTCCCAGTTAACTCTGACGCCGACAGCCCAAAGAACCCTTGGAGTTGTGCCCAGATCGTGGAGCAGCCTCTGGCAGGGGCTGCTGCATAGAAGAAAGGGCTCTTTCTGCAGCCTGGGTGCATGAGGGCTCCTGTGCCAGGCTTCCCCTTCCCAATATCCTTTCTGTTGCAGGTGGGAGAGGTCTATCAGCAGCTGCACGTGGCCATGAGCCAGGCACCAGTGAAGGAGAACATCCCCTACTCCTGGGCTAGCTTGGCCTGTGTGAAGGCCCACCACTACGGAGCCCTGGCCCACTACTTTGTAGCCACCCTCCTTATCGACCACCAGTGTAAGGCTTGGGGGCTCGGGGCTCTGGGCTTTGGTCAGGGTTGTAGTTTTTCCTACCTCCAGGAGATTCTGAGCTGAGTGGAAGCTGTCTGCCTGCCCTGGAGATGCTTACAGCCTGGGCACAGAGGGTGGGAAGTACACGTTGGCCCAGGGAGCTGTCACATAGGCCAGGGTGGGATTAGGCGTTATATGTTTCCACTGCAAGAGGAAGAGGGAAGCGTTAATTCTGCCTGGGATGGAGCAGGCAGCCTCCTGAAGCTCTAGAACAGGACAAAGACCAGGGCGAGGACTAGGAGGCACTGGCCTCAGGCACATAATCTAAGGCAGGGGTCGGGAACCTATGGCTCACGAGCCAGATGTGGCTCTTTTGATGGCTGCATCTGGCTCGCAGACAAATCTTTAATAAAAAAAATAATGTTAAAAATATAAAACATTCTCATGTATTACAATCCATTCATTTCCTACCGCTTGTATTCATGGTTGCGGGTGGCTGGAGCCAATCACAGCTGTCCTCCTGGACAACACCAAATTTTTATTAGATAATGCATAATGTACATGGGTCATTGTATGGCTCTTATGGAATTACATTTTAAAATATGTGGCATTCAGCGTTCTCTCAGCCAAAAATGTTCCCGACCCCTGATCTAAGGGAATGCCCCAAAATTCAGTAATTAGATAAAATTTTAATGAGACATTTTAAATGGATCAAAATTAATGCGCCTACCTGTGATGGTGCAGTGGATAGATCGCTGAGGTCGCCAGTCGAAACCCTGGGTAGGCACATGCGACAAGCAACCAATGAACAACTAAGGTGAAACAGCTAGGAGTTGATACTTCTCGCTCCCTGCTGTCCTCTCTGTAAAATCAATAAATAAAATCTGTAAAAAAAAATTATTACAAAATTTCCATGGTGGTCAAAATTTTAAATAAAGACAGGATTGCTAGCAATGCCGTGCTGAACCACATTGGAGCCCAAAGCAAAAAATATATATATATTTTTTTGTTTACATAGATTCTTTTGCACTGATTTTGATATTTAGAAACTTGTATTAAACTATTATATACCTTGATCTTTGAGTTTGGGCACCCCCCTCAATTTTCAGTTATTGATGAGTGCATCACTCTTCTCACCCTAATCTTGGCTCTGATCTCAAGTCGGGTGGGACTTTTGTTCTGATTAATACTAATCAAGGCAGCCTCAGCATGATGAAAAGGATAACTTTTGGAGCTAGACTGCCTGGGTTCATATCTCAGTTCTGCCATTTACAAGATGTGTGATCTTGGGCAAGTTACTTAGCTGCTGTGTGCCTCAGTTTTCTCATCTCTAAAATGGGGATGTGAAGTGAACCTATCTCACAGGGCTGTTGTGAAAACAGTACCCATGTGCAAAGCGAAATCATGCCTTGTATACAGGTGGGCTCTCTGAAAGTGTTGGCTGCTACTGCTGGCATTATTATGTAGTCTGCTAAGCAGGACGAGTCACGTGAACCAGTGGTAATATTATGCTTGAGTAATTGTCGTAGAGACACCAATAAAGCAGCAGTGAGACTCCTTGCTGTGGTCATGGACAGTTTTTCATTTAAGTTAGACTTTGAACTCAGGAGAGAACTCTTCCAGCTGATCAAGGAAGGAAAGGATAGCTAGAGCAAGAACACTCCCTGAGCTCTGGGATGGAGGCCGGAAGTGTTGAGCGTAGCGGTTAGTGGTTCGGGGAGGTTAGAGGGGTGCACGTGCCAGGGAGGGTGCGGGCACAGAGGCCGCCAGAAATTTGAGGTGGGGCTGTGCTAGAGGTTCCGGGAAGTGGGTGGCTTGGAGGGGGTTGAGAGTGGGGCCTCAAAGCCAAATTATGAGCCCCAAGTATGCAAAGAACTTGTGGGCTGGATTGCCTGGAGTTTGGCCAAGGGCAGAAAGGAGACCTATTATCCAAAGTTCCTTGTAAAACTGGAGAAGAGAGGAACCTGAAGATGTGGTTGAAAGAGAAACCTCTGAGTGGGTCTGGGCGCCATCTCCAGAGCCCTTGGCCACGTCCACGAGAAGGGACTTACCCTGTGGTTCTTGTTGCAGTGAAGCCTGGTACAGATGAAGACCACCAGGAGAAGTGCCTGTCCCAGCTCTATGACCACATGCCAGAGGGGCTGATGCCCTTGGCTACGCTGAAAAACGGTCACCAGCGCCGGCAGCTGGGTGTGTATTGGCTCTCCTGCTCACTCCCCCTTGTGCCCCATTTGATGCCCTGCCAGTCCTGCTCACAAACAACCCTGCAGATACGTCCACAGGGCAGGGCTTGGAGAGTAGAGGTCCATAGTCATTGTGGTCATTCCGGCTTCCAGAGCTGTGTTGTCATGGGTTCTGCTCGGGCCCAGACCTCCCCAGTGGAGCTGGAACTTTGTCCTTCTCAGGCCACACCTGAGAGCTGTCATGAATTGTCCTGGTGTGGTCTCTGCCAAGACAGAGCGAATAACTCTTTCCACGTGCAAACCTGCCCTCCACTCCGAACAGTTTCCCCATCACAGTGGTGGCAACTGCATCAGTCTAGGTTTGCAGGCCAGAAACCTGGGACTCACTCGTGCCTTGTCTCTCTACAGCTGCTTAGTCAACCCCATTGACTCCACCTAGAAAACCAGCCACTCTTTCCCTACTACCCTGGTCGAAGCCACACTCATTTAGTGCTTACTAAACTGATGCTGATTTGCTGAGACTTCACACAATCCTGAAATAAGTGTGGCATGATCCCCATTTTTCATCTGTGGAAAGAGAGGCCCAGAAAGGTTACACAGCTTATCCAGCTCTTTGCAGTGGCTTTATAGTGGGTCTTCCTGCTTTCCTGTCTGCTCCTTTGTAGGCCGTTCACATAGGTCACATCAGTCCTCTGCTCACATGCTAATGGGCTCCCATCCCACCCACAATATAAGCAGAAGTCCTCACCCTGCATGGCTAGACAATTTTTCAGCACCCTTAGTATAGAAGGACACAGTAGCTCATTTTCTTAGGCCACACTGGCTCTTGATCCTCTCTGTCCTTATTTCCTACCCTTCTCTGCCTCACCCCCAATCTCCTTGTTGTCCTTGAATATGTAGGCATGGTCCTGCCCCAGGGCCTTTGCACTTGCCTTTTTTTCTTTCCAGAATGCTCTTCTGTCAGATATCCTCATGGCTGCTCTCTTACTTCCTTCAGGGCTCTATTCAAAATTTACCTTCAAAAAGGCCCTCCCTGATCACCCATCCTGGAAGAGCAACTTTCCATTCACAGTCTTCTCTTGCTACATCTACCTATGTTTCGCATTTCTCCATATTTTATTTGCCACACATTCCATTGCATACTGCTTGCTTGTTAATTATGTGTCTTCAACTACTAGCATGTACACTACATGAATGCAGAGGCTAGTTTTGTTCATTGCTTTATCTCTACTGCCTAGAATATTCAGTAAATATTTGCAGAATGGGTGTTTTATAGGCACAAGTGAGTGTATTGCACATGCATTTCAGTGACTTCAGCTGCCTGCTCAGATTCTTCAGAAAAGGGAATGTCCGCCTTTCTGAGCTGATCCTTGGACACTTTGGCTGTCCTTGTACTTGTGCTGCAGTTTAGGACACATGTCACACGGTGTTGCTTTTCTGTTGGCAGGCAAATCCCATCTGCGCAGAGCCATTGCCCATCACAAGGAGTCTGTGAGGGAGGTGAGCCTTTGCAAGAAGCTCCGCAACATTGAGCTGCTGCAGGAGGTGCTGTCCGTGGCACACCAGCGCTCCCAGCTCAAGTACACTCAGCACCAGGAGGAGGATGACCTGCTAAACTTGATCGCTGCTCCTGACATTATCTGTGAGTGATCTGGGCGCCTGTGCCAGGTGCCGAGTGTGCTCTGTGTGAGAGGCAGGGGCACTTGGACCACACAGCCTTTATTTCCTCATTGGGCGAACCCTCGCAATCTGCTGAACAGCAGGACAGTGCAGAGGGCTACTCTTGCCCATCTCCTTGTGCCTGAATCCAGGGGTTCTTTATGGTTTTGTCCTCTTCAACCCCTTAGCAACGTCTGACTCCCCTCCTGACCCCTCCTTGGTGTTGGGGTACTCTACCACCTTGTCCATTCCCACCTCCCTCTCCACCCCCTTTGCTGGCCACTCCTCATGCTCAATCCCACCCACCCACCCTTCCTGGCATTCTAAAGGGTCCACTCTTCCTGGTTCACTTCCTCTAGATTCCTTTCCTTAAAATCTCCCAGCCTCCTTTGCAGTTCCAGCTATCACTTCTAGTCAGGAACCCCTGAAACTGCCTTTCACCCTGATGTTTTTGCTACACTCCACACCCGCCCACATTCTGGGAAACTGCTCTTTGCTATCTGTCATTTATAGCTCTGGCCCCACGGTTTGAAAGCTAATGCATCCTTGTTCCCTCTCCTAGGCTTGCTCTTTCCCTGTGTACTATGTCTTTTATTAGCACCAATGTATTTTTTTCTTCTAAGACAAAAATTATTTTTACTAATAAAATGAGAAGCAAAACTTTCACTGATACAGTGTAACCAGGGGATGTAGGGAAAAATTTTCAAAACCTAGTTCAGAGTGTGTGTGTGTGTGTGTGTGTGTGTGTGTGTGTGTGTGTGTGTAGAACACTTAAGATCTCCCCTCTTAGAAAATTTCAAGCATACAATGTGGTATTGTTCACTGTAGTCACCATGCTGTGTGCAACCTCTCTAGAACTTATTCTTCTTGTACCTGAGACTTTGTACCCTTTGACCAACATCTCATTTCCCCCTACCCCTAGTGTCCAGCTATCTGCTGTCTGTTTCTATGAGTTGGACTACTTTAGATTCCACATGGAAGTGAAATTGTGCACCACGAGAATTTTCTACGGCTCTCCAAGGTGTCAGGCACTGTCCTGGGTTCAGGCATACGGAGGTGAACTGGACAGTTGTTGCTGTCCTTACCGAGGTGCCAGTCAGTTCTGCCCTGGAGGTCAGGAGTGGAGGGACCTCCCTGAGAGGTGACTTTACAGTGAAGAATGACTAGGATCTCTCCAGGAGTTAAGGGAAGGGGATGGAGGGCGGCCCGGTGGAGGGAACCCCCTTTGGCCATATCCCCTCTTACCTGACTTTCTAAACCTCTGCCCCAGCCTCTGGAGTTCCACCTCCAATTTTCAGGGAGCAGCTCCTTAGAATATCATTCTAGCTCAAGCTAGACTCCTGGGTTTGTCTGAAGTCTTGTTGACTGATATCTGCCAGGCACAACAGTAATCACCATTTGTATATAGGATCTCATTCAACTCTCCTTCCAACTGTATGAGGGAAGTACTGGAATTTTCCTTATCTTGAAGATGAAACAGTAAAGGCTTAGAGAGATCAAAGTCCTTGTCCCAGGTGACCAAGCTGGTTGGGAGAAGCAGGAATGGTGCTCAGGGAGTCTCCTTTGCAGACATTCCTTAGCCCCCTTGTCCACGCCATGTGCTGATAGGCAGGAGGTAAAGACTTAACTTCCATGGATGGAGGGAGACAATGGCTTCTGTGAGGTCCAGGGTTGGTGGCACCACTCTCTTAGTAGATGAGCACCCTGTCCAAGCCCAACGCTGGGTCAGGCAGTTTATAGGAAGTCACTGGGTCCCTCTATGAATAGAGGGTGTGTTCTACCTTGGCGTTGCCAGTCTGCTTCCTCAAGTTTTCTTTTTATATTGTTGTTTGTGTATAATCAGCCTGCCCTGGGATCCTTTGTGAAAAGCCAGCTAGCCTCGTGTAAGGGTGGTAGGGTGGGTTGGACCTGTCACTAGTATGTGGAGATTTGAGTTTATTGATGGACACAATTTGACAAACCCACTGCTCACTTTAAAATCATCACATTACACATTAATAATGAAAAGAAGCACCTCTCCTCAGGACTCTGTGCTGAAAGATATCGTACTTCCTTCCATTACAACCACACCTAAACATCAACAACTTCTCAGTAGGGTTTTTATTTTTTTATTTATTTATTTATTTATTTATTTTTTTTTCATTTTTCTGAAGCTGGAAACAGGGAGAGACAGTCAGACAGACTCCCGCATGCGCCCGACCAGGATCCACCCGGCACGCCCACCAGGGGCGACGCTCTGCCCACCAGGGGGCAATGCTCTGCCCATCCTGGGCGTCGCCATGTTGCGACCAGAGCCACTCTAGCGCCTGAGGCAGAGGCCACAGAGCCATCCCCAGCGCCCGGGCCATCTTTGCTCCAATGGAACCTTGGCTGCGGGAGGGGAAGAGAGAGACAGAGAGGAAAGTGCAGCGGAGGGGTGGAGAAGCAAATGGGCACTTCTCCTGTGTGCCCTGGCCGGGAATCGAACCCGGGTCCTCCGCACGCTAGGCCGATGCTCTACCGCTGAGCCAACTGGCCAGGGCCCTCAGTAGGGTTTTATGGGTGCCAAAGGAAGTCCACTGGAATACAAATAAGCATCCTGGGTTCGTGAGAAGTGACCACCTGCTTCTCCCCCCCCCCCCCCCCGTGTCCCCTTTCTCTTTCTCTTCTTCTCTCGCAGCCAGTGGCTCAGTTGGTTCAATCGTTGGCCCCAGGCACTGAGGATAGCTCAGTTGATTCAAGCATTGGCCTCAGATGGGGATTGCTGGGTGGACCCAGATGAGGCACATGCAGGAGTCTGTCTATCTTCCTTCCTCTCACTTAAAAAAAAAAGAATATAAATAAGCTACTTGAAGGCAGTGAATGTGTTTGTTTGTCCCTACTCTGTCCCAGGGCCAGAGTAGGGTGTAGCTCCTAGTAGATACCCAAATGGAAGATACAGGTCATGCTAGGCCAGAGGGTTGACCAGTAGCCCGTCTTCTCCACTACTTGTCTAAACCAAGCAGGGGGGCACATGACTACAGGAGCCAGGCTTGCTTCCTCTTCCCTTCAGAGAGAAGACTTAGACTTGAGTTTTCAAGGATAACTTTCAACTACAGAAACATCTGTGCTTTCCCTTTTAATCTTATTTTCTAGCTAAAACTGAGCAAGAGGTTGAAATTATACTGCCACAGTTTTCCAAGGTGACGGCAACAGACTTCTTTCAGAAACTGGTATGTTGAATGCTTATTTCCTGATGACCTCAGGCATAGCTTTCACATGTTGCAATATTGTAAAAGGCTATTTTTAGATATTCTAGATTTTTAAATTAGAGCTTTTCATTAAGATGATTTTATTTAAAATATTTGGCTATTTTACAGAAAATAGTAATTAATTAATGTTCTCCTATGACCTCTGTAACATGTATTATCCCAGAGGGGGTCGTTACATTAGTCTCTGAGCCAGGCTGGGTGAAACCTGCAAGGACAACATCGCAGCGTCTCCTTTAGCTTTCAAACGCCCGATTCAGCCCTCAGCTCCTACAGCTAATGCCACTCTGTTCCGAAGGGCCCTCTGTCGGTATTTTCGGCTAACAAGAGATGGACACCCCCTCGAAGCGTTCACTTCACTGCAGAAGAAGGGGACTTGGGGTTCACCTTGAGAGGAAACTCTCCAGTTCAGGTCCACTTCCTGGATCCTTACTGCTCTGCTGCCGTAAGTGTGTAGCATTCTAGGTGGGGAGCAAAACTCACTGGCATCTTTGCGGGCGGTCAAACTGGTACAACACAAAGAAAGCCGACCAAACAGATTTATCGGGGTGGATAAGTTTAGAGTTCCTTTAGGTTAAAGGCCTGACTTTATGCAAAAGCACTCTCATGGATGCTATGTGCTGAAAAGAGAAAAAGATTCACTTTTGCTTTCTTGAAACAAACTTATGCAAATATCTATTTTATTAATGAACTTGTAAACTGATTCTGAAAATTGGATGAACCGAACATTGACCTTTATTTACATCATACTTTTGTAGCTGGCAGGAGCCAAGGAAGGGGATTATATTGTTTCCATTCAAAACGTGGATTGTAAATGGCTGACAGTGAGTGAGGTTATGAAACTGCTGAAGAGCTTTGGTGAGGACGACATTGAGATGAAGGTCGTGAGCCTCCTGGACTCTGCCTCATCCATGGTGAGCACTCATACCCCTGCAGTAAATAGCGCAGTGCAATGAGGTTGGTGTGAGTCCAGCCCCAGAGGTCTTCTCCTGGCCCTCTTCTACCCACATGTGTAACAGGCTACAGCCGACTGAACTCCTAAGCTTGTTGTCGCTGCAGTGTGCCTGCCTTGGGTCAGAGCACTGCAAGACTTTTATCACTGACCCTGCAGACAAAATTACCAATTGCTTTGTATTTCTAATTATATCCTTTCTAATGACAAAGGTAATACATATTTGTGTTAAAATAATATTCAAATGGTACAGAAGGGCTTGTCATGTGAAAGACCCTCTCCACGTGTCAGAGACAGCATTTGCTGTTCCCCATGAGATCTTGGGAACAGTTTGATACCTGTGCAAGTTCATGTGCACAGGTATATCCTTTTTATCCCCCAAGTGGGAGGATTCATTTCATACATACTTTCACACTTTGTCACATTTTATAATAGGTATACCTTTGACACTACCCTCTGTAACAACATTCATTTACTCATTCAACAAACAGTGATTGAGCATTAGCTGTAAGCCAGGCCCTTCTTAGGTGTTGGAACTACAGCTGGAACTAGACAGATAAGGTCCCTGCCCTCGCAAAGCTGGCACTAAATAAGCAGATAAGTGGTTGTGATTTCGATAAATGCTGTAAAGAAAATAAACATGTCATAATAGAATGACTGAGGGTAGGGAGAGCTCCTCTAGACAGTACTTGCACAGAGACTTGAGTGATGAGGAGGAAACTCTTGTATTTGAAGAAGTACAAGAGGAGCATTCTGGGCCCTGGCCGGTTTGCTCAACTATAGAGCATTGACCCAGCGTATGGAAGTCCTGGGTTCAATTCCCGGTCAGGGCACACAGGAAAGGTGACCATCTGCTTCTCTCCCCCCCCCCCTTCTCTCTCCCTTTCTCTCTCTTCCCCTCCTGCAGCCATGGCTCAGTGATTCAAGCTCATCAACCCTGGGTGCTGAGGATGGCTCCATGGAGCCTCTGCCTCAGGCGTTAAAAATAGCTTGGTTGCCAGTGTCCCCAGATGAACAGAGTATTGGCCCCAGATGGGGTTGCCAGGTGGACCCCAGTTGGGGCACATGCAGGAATCTGTCTCTGCATCTCCCGTACTCTCATTTAAAAAAGAAAAAATAAAGAGCATTTTGGGCAGGGGGACCAACAGGTGCAGAGACCCTGTGGCAGGAAGAAGCTTCTAATAGAGGAATAAAAAGAAGGCCTTTTGACTGGAGCATTGTGATGACAGGAAATGAGGTGGGAGGGAGACAGGGTTTCATTGGCAGCAGTGGGAATTTGGAAGCCATTGAATCTTTTAAGAAGGGGAATGAAATAATAGGATGTTTATTTTAGAAGGATGTCTCAGCCTGAAGGCTGGCCAAGTGGCAGCAGAGTGAGCTGGCTGTGGCAGTCATCAGGCCAGCGATGTCAGGTGTCACTAGGAGGGGTGACAGTGGAGGTGGAGTGAGGTGGATGCAGCTGAGACATAATTGAAGGTAGAGATAATTTGTAGATGATTCATGTAAAAAAATGATGGAAAGAGACGACTCCTCAGTTTTGGGCTTGAACAGCAACATCATTTTTCATGGTGATGGAGAGCAGGAGAGGTGAGGGATGTAGAGGAGAGAGAAAAAAACAGGAGTTATGCTTTGTGCTTCATATGCCATTGGAGATCCAGACATAAATTAAAGTAGGCAGCTGAATATTCAAATCTTATGTTTAAGGGAGAAATCAGAGCTAGAAATAAATATTTGAGAGTCTTCAGCATAGAGATGATACTTACAGCTGAACAGCATTTGCCTGAGACTGCAAACATCTGGAGGCCCGTTAGAAGAGAAGTGGGCGCAAAGGAAATTGCGAAGGCAAGTTCAGAGAAATTGGGATAAAAAGGAGCTTCTGAAGCAAAGGAAGAAGAGCCTGCCCAAGAGAATAGTTGGCTGTGTTGCATGAGTTAAGAGATGGAGAGTGAGGGAGGAGGAGCTGTGTCTATTGTTGGCAGCAAGACAAAAGGGCAAAAGGGGAGATGGCAACAGAATTCAGATTAAAGAAGGTTGGAGAGAATGGATTGTGTGATTTCACTGATAAGAAATGCCCAGAATAGGCAGTTCCATGGAAACAGTGGAAATTCGTGGTTGCCAGGGGTTCGTGCTGGAGCACGAGGGAATGAAGTGCAGGGTTTCTTGGGGAGGGGGTGGAAATGTTCTGAAATTAGGCAGTGGTGGTGGTTACACAACTGTGAATATGCTACACACCACTGAATTGCATGAATATTATGGTATGTGAATTACCATATTTTAATTTTAAAATAAGACAAACAAGTCGAGGGACTGACAGAGCACGTTGGGGGAAGGGACTGTGAGAAACTGTACTTTTAGGGGTAGACTCCATAGAATTGCTGGACAAGTGGTCAAGGGCCCGACCAGAAACAGAAAAAAGAGGTTTGTTCAAAAGGAGAATGAATAAAGACTGGGCTCTGGGCTGAAGGGCTGGAGTATGGCACTGACAGGGAGGGAGGCATGGCTTCACAGAAGGACCCTGCCACAAACAGAGATTGAAAGGCTTATCTTTCAACCCTGTCATCTCTATGAAGAAGGCAATTGGATGTGGTGGTTAAAAGCAAGGATTCTACTCTCAGAAGATTTGAATCCTGGCTTTGCCACCGGCTGTCTGATCTTGGGCAAGTCAGGGAACAGCTCAGTCTCAGGAAAATGGGGTCAACAGTGCCTGACATGGGGTGTGTTTCAGTCCATAGTAGATGGTAGAATAACCATGATGTGTTACTCTTTTCTCCCAGCAAAGACTTTAGGCAATAACATGTGAGCAGCTTTTTTTTTTTATTCTTTTTTTAAAATATATTTTAAAGATTTTTTTTATTTATTCATTATAGAGAGAGGAGAGAGAGAGAGAAAGAGAGAGAGAGAGAGAGAGAGAGAAGGGGAGGAGCAAGAAGCATCAACTCCCATATGTGCCTTGACCAGGCAAGCCCAGGGTTTTGAACCAGCAACCTCAGCATTCCAGGTTGACGCTTTATCCACTGCTCCACCACAGGTCAGACCTGTGAGCAGCTTTTTTAGGAAGCTTTTTTTAAAAATTCATTTTAGAGAGGAGAGAGAATAGAGTATGAGAGAGACAGAGAGAATGAGAGAGAGAGAGAGAGAGAGAGAGAAGGGGGAGGAGCAGGAAGCATCAACTCCCATATATGCCTTGACCAGACAAGTGCAGGGTTTTGAAACGGTGACCTCAGCATCCCAGGTCGACACTTTATCCACTGTGCCACCACAGGTCAGGCCCATTTGAGCAGTTTTTAACTGCTGAGCCTTTTCTTTAAACAAAACAAAATACCTGTAATGAGAATAAAGCCGAGTGTTCTTGCGGAGATGATTACCCACTCCCCTACTCTCTCTGGATTGCAGTGGGGATCCCTGGGGACTCCTACGCTTGGAATCAAAAGACCTGGAATCAGGCCTTGTGTACCATTGACAAGCTGTGTGACCTTTAGCAGGTTAATACCCACCCCTTGGCCTCAGTTTCCTTATCTGAGTAATGTAAACTTTGATTAGGGCTCTGGTTTCAGACTGCTCCAGAAAGCCCTGAGAGTTCCAGAGAGATGCCCTTGGAAGCTGTGAGTCGGGAGCATGCTGGATGAGGACATGAAAAAAGTGAATGGAAGGGAAGACCTGTGAAAGGGAGCAGGGACATTGGAGGGTAGCTGGCGGGAGGGGGGCACGGATGTAGGGAAAAGGAAAGCTTTTCAAAGGAGGTGCTGGTGTGTGTGTAGGTAACCCAGCAAGCTTGTGTGCCGGTGAGAAAGGTCTGGGAGATAGGAGGGCAAGGAGGGAACTCTCGGAGAAGAGAGGGCATGAGATCCAGGTACACAAGAGGGCCTGTTTTGGGGGACAGACGCAATTAAGTAGAAGGCAAGGATATCAGGAGGGCATGTGAAGGGCTGGAGAGAAAGCACGTAGGAGAAAGGGAATGAAGTTACTAGGAAATGGAGGAGTGCCAGGTGATGGGGTGTCCAGTTTAGAGAGGTTTGCGGTCTGCGTTAGAATGTCATGGGAAGCCAGTCAGCTTGGCGAATGTCCTCCAGTGATGTGCAGCTGTTGCAGGCATTAAGTCTACCTTCAGGAGTTTACTGTATTGTATGTAATGAGAACATGTGTGTCCTGTGAAGCATGTGGATTAGTGGCAATTTTATAGAAAGGAGAGGATTACTTCCAAACGAGCCACACTCAAGAGGAGCATTTTATAAAGTGAATACCCTCCTTTATGGCTGCGTCACTCAAATCCCTTGATTTATATTATGAACCATGTACCCAACCACTGAGCTGTCTTGTATGTATACTTATATACATGGCCTCATTTCAATGCCTGGTGTTCGATAAACATTTGGTGAACAAAGCAACCTCAGTGTTAGGCAAACCTTACAAGCAGGTGATAACCCACATGGAAGTGTTTAGAAAACAAATTTCTTCAGATTTTCTATTTGAGTACAACACAATCCTTTAAAAGTTAATAGTTGGGTTTAATAGGCACGGTTTTATTTGGGGAAGATGAGAAAGTTCTGGAGATGGATGGTGCTGATAGTTGCCCCACAGTGTGAATGGATATACCACCACAGGACTGTACCACTTAAATAGGGAAAACAGTTCATGGTGTGCTCACCGTGGATTCTATATTGTCTTTAAAGAGAATGAAGTTGAGCTATACCTAATGCACAGACTGAAATCCAAAATACAGTAAGAAAGCAGGGTGCAGACCAGTCAGTGTGTAGTGTATTCCTTTTAAGGAAAGACAGATGGTAACATATACTTAGGCACATATCATTACCTGCACATATGAACATTGTCTCCAGAAGTATAACAAATCATGTTTAAGTCAGAGGGGCCTGGAGCCAAGGCAGGAGGAACCCCTGCTGTTCACCATATTTTCATATTGTTGAACATGAGTATGTATTACTTCTTCAAATAAACTTTAAAAGTGAGTCTGGTCCTTGGCCTAAATTAGTACTGAGCCTGACCAGGCGGTGGCGCAGTGGATAGAGCGTTGGACTGGGATGCAGAAGGACCCAGGTTCGAGACCCCGAGGTCGCCAGCTTGAGTGCAGACTCATCTGGTTTGAGCAAAGCTCACCAGCTTGGACCCAAGGTCGCTGGCTCCAGCAAGGGATTACTCGATCTGCTGAAGGCCCACGGTCAAGGCACATATGAGGGAGCAATCAATGAACAACTGTGTTGCAACACGCAATGGAAAAACTAATGATTGATGCTTCTCATCTCTCTCCATTCCTGTCTGTCTGTCCCTGTCTATCCCTCTCTCTGACTCACTCTCAGTCTCTGTAAAAAATAAATAAATTAGTACTGAGTATATCCCTTAAAAAGTGTCCTTGTTTTTAAGAACCTGAGTTTCAGAATTACATCAACCTAATTTTAAAGAGGATGCTAACAGTGTAGAATGTGCGTGTCAAACATCGCAGTCATTCACCAGGTATCTTGAGGATTTCTAACACCCTTTTCTTCCTTTTCTTTGTGCAGCATAGTAAATGTGCCACGTACTCAGTGGGAATGCAGAAAACTTACTCCATGATCTGCTTAGCCATAGATGATGATGATAAAACTGATAAAACCAAGAAAATCTCAAAAAAGCTTTCTTTCTTGAGTTGGGGCACCAACAAGAACAGACAGAAGTCGGCCAGCACCTTGTGCCTCCCATCGGTTGGAGTTGCCAGGCCTCAAGTCAAGAAGAAGCTCCCCTCTCCGTTCAGCCTTCTCAACTCGGACAGTTCTTTGTATTAATGTGAGCAAACAAAATCGTTCCGGCCTGAAACATTTCCAGCACCCCGTAGGCCTCCATATTTGTGCCATAATGGGACATTTCTAGCCTCACATTGTTTTCTTACAGTGTAACCTTACAAGGGATATCTTTATGAATGAAAGTAACAAGAACCTCTAGAAATTTGTGGCAAACTTATTCAAGGAATGTTACCATATTGCAACAAGTTATTTATTAAAGTATTATAAATAGAATAGTGATGAAAATATGGCTGTTTTTAATGGCTATAATTATGACTTTTAGTTACTATCAGTTAAATTGGGGTTACCTCTATTGGTCCTATTTATAAGTTTCCAGGCTTGGGTAATAGATCATTCCTTAACCCAGAATCCAGGGGAACCCCAATTAAATCAGGTCAAGGAACTATAAGAATGGATTTAAATTAGTGTTACTAAAAAGTTCCAAAGAGTTGCTTTCTAAGGGGAAATCATTAATCTAAAATGACAAGATTTACTATTTCAGATTGCTATTTCCCGATAAAGTCTAATGTCCAATTTGTCATGACTTATTGGATAAAACAATTTCAGAGTAGGTTTTCTTCTAGTTACATGTCACTCACAAGTTGCTAACACAGCAGCAGTGTTAGATGAAGATCTTGTCTACAAGGTAGATAATATACTGTTTGATACTCAAAACATTTTTCATTTTGTTTTTAAAGTAGAAAGTACATAATTGTATATTTTAAGAGCCTTTAAAATGGGTTGAACTTTATAAGGTAATGGTGTAAATGATTCAAGTTTAAAAGCTCTATTTGATTTTTAAAATGACTTTCTTACCAATTTCTCGTAAGTTGGATGATGCCGTGATTCTATTAAGATTCACTGTGGACATAGTACAAGCTTAAAACTGTATTATTTCATACTGTTGAACATGAGTATGTATTACTTCCTCAAATAAACTTTAAATGTGAGTCTGGTCCTTGGCCTAAATTAGTACTGAGTATATTCCTTAAAAAGTGTTCTTGTTTTTAAGAACCTGTTTCAGAATTACATCAACTTAATTTTAAAGAGGATGCTAACAGTATAGAAAGTGTGTCAAACTTCGCATAGCTTAAAAATATAGCAGAGATCTAATTTTGAGTTTTTTAAATTATTATTTTATTTTATATTTATTTTTTTTTACAGAGTCAGAGAGAGATAGATAGGGACAGAGAGACAGGAATGGAGAGAGATGAGAAGCATCAATCATCAGTTTTCCGTTGTGACACCTTAGTTGTTCATTGATTGCTTTCTCACATGGGCCTTCAGCCAACCGAGTAACCCCTTGATTGAGCCAGCGACCTTGGGTCCAAGCTGGTGAGCTTTGCTCAAACCAGATGAGCCCGTGCTCAAGCTGGCGACCTTGGGGTCTCGAACCTGAATGTTCTGCATCCCAGTCTGATGCTCTATCCACTACGCCACTGCCTGGTCAGGCTAATTTTGAGAGTTAATGAGAATTTAAGATATTCTCTAAGTGCACAATAGCAAAAGAAAAGCAACACCTGTGGAAAAGTGCATCTACTGCTCTTAGGACCATTTTTGTATATTTAAATAAACACATTCATTTCATTTGCCTGAGTTAATGTTTCGGACTTTGGTACTTTAATTCCCTCCTTTCAAATTGTTTCTACCCTAATGCACAAATGATTTTATTGTTTGATTTTTAAAAATTTCTAAGCCTGACCAGACGGTGGTGCAGTAGATAGATCATCAGACTGGGACGCAGAGGACCCAACTTGGAAACCTCGAGGTCGCAGCCTTGAGTACAGGCTTATCTAGCTTGAGCACGGGGTTGCTGGCTTCAGTGTAGGCTTATAGACACGACCCCATGGTCGCTGGCTTGAGCCCAAAGGTCGCTGGCTTGAAGCCCAAGGTTGATGGCTTGAGCAAGGGTCACTCACTCTGCTGTAGCCTCCCAGTCAAGGGACATATGAGAGAGCAATCAATGAACTAAGGTGTGGCAACAAAGAATTAATGCTTCTTGTTTCTCTCCCTTCCTGCCTATCTGTCCCTACCTGTCCCTCTCTGTCTCTTACTAAAAAAAAAGAAAAAAAAATCAAACATTTCACAAAAGAGGACTTTCTTCTCTCTGAATACAGCTGCCCCTGCCATTTTCCTGTGTACCTTCCCATTGTTGGGCTACACATTCACAAACACATTATTTTTCTTCCCACACATACTGGCTTTTTATCTTGAAGTGGGTGCTCTACACTTCAGGCTGTGTTCAGATGAGCCCATGATTATAAACAAACTGTGCAGCTACCACGAATGAAGGGTGGGAGGGAGAACAAAGGCTGTACAATTGGCAGCAGGCCTCAAAGCACAGGTTTAAGAGCAGACCTGGAGAACAGTGGCTCTGCCACCAGGAACAAGGGGTATGTGGTACACAGTGCTTCATTGTAAGTTTGTTCCCTTTAGAAGGTCATATCCACCACCTGAAACTTGATAAGACCTTTCCATGATAGATGCAGGTCAAGGTCACGCAGTCAAATCTGCTCAAAATGGCTTTTTGCTGAATCTGGGAGTCCTTAATCCAAGTGACTCTCAGGAAGATCCCTGCTGGCCCTCTTTCAGGGTAGCAGAATCAGGGCAGCCCCATTGGAGCCTACTAACTTCAGTGCCTGCACCCAGAAAGCAGGGCAGGACAACTGGCATGCTCTACTCAGGCTTCTAGTTGCTGTGAAAGGAAATCTTTCTTCTTGATTCCTAAATGTGAGAAGAAAACAAGATCCTGTAGTTTGTGGTCTAACAGAGAAAACGTAGTAAATGCTGTAAGAGCTGTCACCTGGACCGTGTGAAGAACGCATGGATTTGCTGTGCTACTGATTGTCCAACGACTGGCTCCAGTTCTTGGATGGAAGCATTACTTAGTTGCTGGATACTTGGGAACTTCTGAAGCAGAAGGGGAGCTTTGACTTTCCCAACTCCTGGGATCTGTTGCACAGTGCGAAGTAGGGACGCCTCAGAGATCACAGCCTGTTTCTTCCTGAGAAAGGGGTTCTTACTGGGCTCTTTGGTTTGTTCTTGAACCTGAACCGAAATTAAAGAGTATGTGAGCACCCTATGAAGGCCCAGCAGTTTTCTTAAAAATTTGTTTTGTGGAAATTTTATATTTTCTATTTGGTTCAGCTTGACTTACCGCTACAGGTGTTTTTATATACCATGCATATAACTTTTCATCAACAAAACTATTGAAAGATGAGCCATATGACTACACAAAGGAATAAAAGGCAAAAAAATAAGAACTTGGGTTTCCAGAATGCTTAGGATAAAACCAATGAAAACAGATGTCCCAGGTTTGATTCCCAGTCAGGGCACACAGGAGAAGCGACAATTTGCTTCTTCCCCCTTCCCCCTCTTCCTTCTCTCTCTCTCTCTTTCCCTCCCACAGCCATGGCTCGTTTGGAGCAATTTGGCTTCAGGTGCTGAGGATGGCTCCATGGCCTCGCCTCAGGTTCTAAAATAGCTCTGTTGCCGAGCAATGGAGCAATGGCCCTGGATGGACAGAGCATCACCTGGTAGGGGGCTTGCTGGGTGGATCCCGGTGGTCAGGGCAGATGTGGGAGTCCTGTCACTCTGCCTCCCTGCTTCTCAGTTAAGGAAAAAAAAAATACTCTGAGGAATTCAAATATGTTCCTATGGTCCACTAAGAAGTGTTTCAGTTGTATGAGATTAAATGATGCCTACACTGAAACTGGACCTGCTTGATAGAGTACCTGCAGGGAACTTGCCTATCAAAGGAGAAACCAAGTCTTCAGTTAGTTGTGGTTATAGAAAGGCAGACAATAGCATACACCAAGGGAAGTCAGGAATAGTAAAGCCAGAAATGTGGCAGAGAGCCATGGAGGGAATCTGTGGACAACACAGGACTGCATTTCCAATTTGGTTCTTAACCCCAGAGCACATAAGGGGAGGATCTATCTTATTTTTTTTTAATTTTACTTAACATTTTTTTCCCCATTGATTTGACAGAGAGAGAAGCATCAACTTGTTCCACTTAGTAGTGCACTCATTAGTTGCTTCCCATTTGTGCCCTGACCTGGGATCGAACCTGAGATCTCGGTGTACCAAGAAAATGCTCTATCCAGTGAGGCACCTGGCCAGGGCCGAGGGTGGGTAAGATTTATAATCAACAACACAAGCCCTGGCCAGTTGTACAGTGGAGCGCGCATCCTCCCGGAGCTCTTGGCTTACCGGTTCCACCCAGGGTCGCCTGGCTCCATCCTGAGGGTACTTGCTCTACCTGGAGACCCCCAGTTTGAGCCCCAGTCAGGGAACATATAAGGCCCAATTAACTGGTGCACAGCTAAGTGGAACAATGAGTTGATGCCTCTCTCTTTCTCCCTTCCTTTCTCAAATTATAAATAAAATCAGTAACAAAAACTGATGCTGAAGCCCTACTCCCACATTCTGACTTTTAATTGGTGTGAGGTAAGTAAGGCTCATGTATCGCTCTTTTGAAAAGTTTCCCCACAAAATTCTGGTGTACGTCATGTTAAATAATCTTGTAGTTTAAAAACAACAGAAACTCACACACAGAAAGTTGACGCTTAAAATATACATGGGGAGCCCTGGCCGGTTGGCTCAGCGGTAGAGCGTCGGCCTGGCGTGCAGGGCACCCGGGTTCGATTCCCGGCCAGGGCACATAGGAGAAGCGCCCATTTGCTTCTCCACCCCCACCCCCCTCCTCTGTCTCTCTCTTCCCCTCCCGCAGCCGAGGCTCCATTGGAGCAAAGATGGCCCGGGCGCTGGGGATGGCTCCTTGGCCTCTGCCCCAGGCGCTAGAGAGGCTCTGGTCGCGACAGAGCGACCCCCCAGAGGGGCAGAGCATCGCCCCCTGGTGGGCGTGCTGGGTGGATCCCGGTCAGGCGCATGCGGGAGTCTGTCTGACTGTCTCTCCCCATTTCCAGCTTCAGAAAAATACAAAAAAAACAAAAACAAAAAAACATGGGGATGAGGTAAAGCAGTTGCTAGCTGACATTTTCACCAGCATCAATACAGAATAATCTGTGACGGAGTCCTCACAGCCTGGAAGTCTCCAACTTGTTCACTTTGTTATACAGTTGCCTAGAATGGCTGTCAAGCTAGGCTGGTTGCAAAGGCAAGTTCTGAACTTAAAATCCTCAACAATGTCTTATAAACCAACACCGAATGATTAGATTGGAATGATGGACTCAGGAAGAAACCATAGCAAGCAAAGGCAGCTGCTAAAAGATCCATGAAGGTCAGTTGAGAGTCCTTAAGACAGAGCTATTGTGGAAACTAGGAATCAGTACTTACTAACTGGATAATGAGGCAGGATGCTTCCACCTGGCTGGCCACTGGTAGCAACACCATCCCAAGGTCCAGCACAGTAAACTTCTGTATGGCTGAGAAGTACTGTTCACTTGTCTGTGTTTTTTCAACTACTATAATTCCTTGAAGATTCTTGGACTTCAAAAAGAAATAAAACAACAGTGAGCCCTTTTGTAACAAAATTCAAGTTTAAGAAAGCTATCATCCGCCTGACCTGTGGTGGCGCAGTGGATAAAGCGACAACCTGGAAACGCTGAGGTTGCTGGTTCAAAACCCTGGGCTTGCCTGGTCAAGGCACATATGGGAGTTGATGCTTCCTGCTCCTCCCCCCTTCTCTCTCTCTCTCTCCCCTCTCTATAATGAATAAATAAAATCTTTAAAAAAAAAAAATTTAAAAAAAAAAAAAGAAAGCTATCATCCTGCCTGACTAGGCAGTGGAGCAGTGGATAGAGCATCAGACTGGGGCGCGGAGGACCCAGGTTGGAAACCCTGAGGTCGTCGGCTTGAGCGCGGGTTCATCTGGTTTGAGCAAGGGGTCACTCTGTCTGGTGTAGCCCCCCCCCCCCCCGCAAGGCACATATGAGAAAGCAATCAATGAACAACTATGGTGCCCAAACGAAGAACTGATGCTTCTCATCTCTCTTCCTTCCTGTCTGTCCCTCTCTGTTGTCTGTCTCTGTCTCTATCATACACACACACACACACACACACACACACACACACACAGAAAGCTATCGTTCCAAGAGTGCTTGGAATGGCTAAAGGTTTTATAGAAATTATTCCAAACATAACAGGGAGGAGAAATAGAAGACAGTTTTCAGTGTCAGTTTCTTCAATTCAGTACTCACATTTCTAACGCGAACAAGCCTCTTTCGGTAGCTATTTCCTGCCACCAAATCAGCTTCCTTGATATAAAGAATGCAGGATCTGACAGACAAGTAAAAATCTACCGGTGCCAGGCCATCCTCAAAAACAACTGTAATTTTCCCTTAAAATGCAGACAAGAAAATAAGCTACGTGAGCTCTAGATGAAAAGGCAGCAATTAGTAAAACGTTTTTTTAAAGGGGGGTGAGTTAGAAGAGGGTTATGCAGAGGGCAGCCCACTGACCTTGCATGCCCTGTGCCAGCTGCGACCCACGCCATTTCTCATCGGCAATAATGTGCCCAAAAGGCACGTGCACAGGGCCTGCGCCATCAGGGGGGTTCCTTTCCATGGTGGCCTAGATCTGCAGAGGGAAATGCAAGGCGGCATTTGAGCAAGCTGTTCTTCCTGCACGCGGCCCAACATTCCACTCGAAGCCGGGCTTCTTGGCAGGAGCCAGTCTGCAGTGTCCTCTAAAAGTCTGAATTATTTACCAAAGTCTAAGAGTCAGGAAATTTAGTCCCCTCATTTTCGTCACCTACCGGTTCCACCCCGCAGCTCCTCAGTCAAGTGCTTTGTCTTGCCCGCTCTCCGCCTCCCAGAACGTCAGATAGGCTACGGCGTTAGAGATCGACATCTCCTCTAGCCAATAAAAGAAGGGACAGCGCACACAATTTCCGCACGGGAGAAGATTTAAATGAGAACGGCTGGTTGCCAAGAGCGACGGGTCTGCAGTATCCTTGGCTCTAATTGGCCAGTGAGAAAGCAGAGCCAGCAGCAGGCGTGGTTGTTGTGGAGTTCCCCTGAATAGAAAAAGCGTCTGGGGATAGGCCAGCTGCCGGGGCCAGGTTTTAGGGAGCGGTCCTGGACTCTGAGATTTGATTGTCCATTTAGACCTGGTGTGACCGCACTCGGCAGCAAAGATGCCCCTGGGGTTTCAGAGAGGCCGCAAGAGCCACTTTGTAAGTAGATTCTCGCCCGGCTTGCGTCCTGGCCTAGGAGGGGACTAGGAGTTAAGGGAGGAGGGTTTGGGACTTGGCCTGAGATCGAGGCAAAGTAAGTGGTTTTCCATTTGGAAAGCCCTGATTTTTCGTGTTCTAAATTATTCTTTATCCCTGGATCAGCCTCAGTCGGACAGGAATCGCCCAGTCTCCTCAACATTCACTCCGGTGTCGGGGAGTTAACTCCTTCCCGGCACAGACCTTCCCTACTGCTGGGTGTCCCTGTTGGAGAGTCATTTTGATTCCTCCCTGCCACCCACCACGGATACCCCATAAGCAAGTTCCATAGATTCTTCTACCCAACAAATACATCTGGCAGCTGTTCCCGTCCCCGTCCTGTCCTCCAGCATTTACCTAGACTTAAAGCAGCAGCTCCTCACTATTTCTATGCCTTTTCTTTCTTTCTTTCTTTCTTTCTTTCTTTCTTTTTTGTTTTGTTTTGTACTTACTTCCTTTAGAATCCTAATTCCAACAAACCCCCTACAACCATTCTATTGACCTTACCAGTGTTCTTACTGCTCTGGTTTCCAGCCCTGATTTCTAATTTAACAGTCTGTTATTATAATCACTCTCCATAGACACCCTCAACTCCTGTATTGCTGTCTTCCTTGTCCACACTTGACTGTCGAAACTCCAAACCTACTTATACCCAGTTCTCCATAAACGTAATACTGGAAGTGCAGAGAAAGCATTTTGATAAGGGAGTTCCTGAGCTCTGGTTAAACCGAGGTTAGCAAGCATGTCTGACTTCTTGGCTCTCTGTTCTCAGCCCCATCACAACCACCTGCGGCATTTTAGACAGGGGATGTTGAGAAGCAGTGAAGACATACCTGAAACATATCCTTGCACTGCAATTTTGCTAACTCAGCATGACATTATTGAGTTCCTACTCTGCTTCAGATACCCACAGTTGATTGACAGCCTATGGCCACATTGTCCAAAGGATAGACAAACCCATTAAGTAATTCAACACAAAATGGCAAGGCAAAAAATTACTGGTAAGACCCATACTAAGGAAGAGGCAGCAAAGTCAGTCTGGAGAATTGACCTAGGCTGGGGGAAAGGAGATTGGGTAGATAAGGAAAGAGAATTCCATTAGTGGTGGGAGGGCAGGAAAACATCATATATAAAGGCCTGAAAAAGAAGGTATTATTTGCTGTGCGGAAAATGGAAGGCAATTCTGAGAGCTAAGCATAGAGTATATGTGTAGGGATGAGGACTGGGTTCAT
The DNA here is from genome assembly GCF_036850995.1 of Saccopteryx leptura. NCBI lineage: Eukaryota > Metazoa > Chordata > Mammalia > Chiroptera > Emballonuridae > Saccopteryx > Saccopteryx leptura. Next base: position 37,846,130 of record NC_089511.1, read on the forward strand.
TGTAGGTACCAACAGATAGCAGCTTAACAGCCACACTAGATTTATCTGTCATCAGGAGAGTGGGGCTGCCCCTGAGGTTTTTCACGCTAGGTTGAGATAGGTTCATCCTGTGTTTTATTTTATTTATTTATTTATTTATTAAATGAGAAGAGGGGAGATAACGGAGCCCAGCAACACCCGTCTGGGGCCAAAGCTCTGCCCATCTGGGGCCACTGGCAATTGAGCGAGAGAGAGAGGGAGAGAGAGGAGGGGTAGAGGGGAGAAGCAGATGGTCACCTTTCCTCTGTGCCCTGACCGAGAATTGAACTCGGTACTTCCACATGCCAGGTCCACGCTCTACTGCTGAGACAACCAGCTAGGGCCTCATCATCCTGTGTTTTAGAGGCTCACAGTTCGGAAATAATTATAGTGATATCATGAGAAATGCTCAGCATACTCTTAGAATTTCACTTTACCAGAAAAACAAAGCACCTGACCAGGCAGTGACACAGTGGATAGAACGTCGGTTTTGAACCTTGAGGTCACCGGCTTGAACACTGGGTCACTGGCTTGAGCATGGGATCATGGACATGACCCCATGGTCCCTGGCTTGAGCCTAGAGGTTGCTGGCTTGGCTGTATCGTCCCTCAGTCAAGGCACATATGAGAAAGCAATCAGTGAACAATTAAGGTGCTGCAACAAAGAATTGAAGCTTCTCATCTCCCTCTCTTTCTGTCTGTCTGTTCCTCTCTCTGTCTCCCATTAAAAAAAAAAAAAGCACAAAACTAATGAGGCCTTTTTGGAGGACCTACCAGATGCCAGCCCCTAGGAATTCAAAGATAAAGAAAACCTTTATTTTCTCTTTGAGCATCTCCCATGTGTGGGGAAGGGAGGTAGGAGATGGGGGAGAAGGCAGACATTAAACTGTAATGCAGGATGGTAGGTGCTACACAGAGAGATAAACAGAAGAGAGAGATACAGCAGACACTGCCCTGGAATGCCTGCTTTGGGATTGGGCATGCGAGTGAAATTGGGGGGCCAGGGGTGGGCGCTGCAGGAGACATTTGGGAGGTCTATTCATTCCTCACTCCTGAAAGATGCCCAAAACCCTGGCTCTTCCCCTCGGTTGTACCTCCCGTGTCTTCCTAGACCTTATACCTACTACAGCCTCGTTAGTCTTTCCAGGGGCTAACTCTAGTTGGTGCTCCTCACTGGGCCACAGGATCGCCTTAGTCTGGTATCAAAACTCTTAAATGGAAACAATCCCCATTCTAACCCCCAGCCTATTGGTCAGCCTCTCCCTCTCGATCGATGCTTCTGTATTACAGCAAACTGGGTACTTGTTATCTGCAGAGCACTGCCACTCCTGTCTTGCTTCATTCCTTTGTTCCTGCTGGTCCCTCTTCCTAGAATGCTTTTCTTCTTATCTCCCAAATGTGAGAGCGGTGGCCATCTTAAAAGACCTAGTCTAAATGCCTCTGTGGTTTTCTTCAAGGGGCAGGAGGTCCCCTTGCTGGCCCCCAGACCCGAGGGCCTCCTTCCCTCCATGATCCACCTCAGCACTTCGTCTTTACCTCTCCCTTGGCACATTCATAATTCTATGTTATATAATAAGTATTTGGGTATTTTTCTTCTGTCCTCTCCCTCCTGAAGGAGGAGGACATGGTTTCTTCATTGCTGTCGTGGTGTTTTGCCCCTAGTAGGTGTGAATGAATGGCCAGTGCACAGAAAGTGACTGGAGTATACTCTGAAACTTCTGAGAGACTGCCAGTTGCCTAAAGCAGGATTCCCCTACTTGCAATGTGGGTAGGAACTAGTTTTTGTTATTCTGCATCATCAAAACTACCTTATATAGGCCTGACCTGTGGTGGCGCAGTGGATAAAGTGTCGACCTGGAAATGCTGAGGTCGCCAGTTCAAAACCCTGGGCTTGCCTGGTCAAGGCACATATGGGAGTTGATGCTTCCAGCTCCTCCCCCCTTCTCTCTCTCTCTCTGTCTCTCTCTCCTCTCTGTCTCTCTCTCCCTCTCTCTCTCCTCTCTAAAAATGAATAAATAAAAAACAAACAAACAAACAAAAAAAAACACCTATAAATTGCCCTGGCCGGATAGCTCAGTTGGTTAGAGCATCATCCCACAGCGCAGAGGCTGCTGGTTTGATCCCCGGTCAGGGCACGTACAGGAACAGATGTTCTTGTCTCTCTCCTGCTCTTTCCCATCCCCTCTCTAAAAATCAATTAAAAAAATAAAACCTACCTAGACTCTTTAATAAGTACCGACAGGTGTTGGGCAATGGGCTTAATGGATTGGTAAAGACAAGAGAGTTGCCTGCTCTCAGGAAGCTTCTGTTCTGCAGGGGGTTGGCGAGTGAGTAGGGTCACTGGAAGCAGTGTGTTAGACAAGTGGAGGTGCTAGTCAGGGACTCTGGAGGTCAAGGAAGCTGCTCTGAGGAGGGAAGGGTGAGAGGGCCCCACTATGGGCAACTGTAATGGGCTCCTTGGGTGGGCATGCTTGCCTGCCACATGGGGATTGGAGATAGCAAGGCGAGGAGTGGGCCTCCTGGTGGGGCTAGATCCCTGGATGACCAGTGCAAGCGTCCCTTCTCAGGCCCAAGGAGGGGTGGTGGCAGGATCTTGGCGATTTCATAAAACTGTTCTGGGTTTTATTTGTGCAGCCACACATCATCCATGGCTTTCTACCTGCAGCTAGCATCGCCCCGAAGCCAGCTGTGCCCCGCACACCTCCGCCCCGCAGCCCCAACCCGTCCCCAGAGAGACCAAGGTGAGTCTCAAGTGAGCAGGCACCGACCTCACCCCTGTGCTCAGCCGCCAAGTAGTGGGGTCTAGCATGGTTTGAACTGGGAAGAAGATTACAAGTAGGGTGATTAGAATCATGTCCTTTGAAATATTTATCATGGTTCTATAATTTAATATGATTTTTTTTTTTTTATATTTTTCTGAAGCTGGAAACGGGGAGGCAGTCAGACAGACTCCCGCATGCGCCCTACCGGGATCCACCTGGCACGCCCACCAGGGGGCGATGCTCTGCCCATCTGGGGCATCGCTCTGTCCCGACCAGAGCCACTGTAGCGCCTGGGGCAGAGGCCAAGGAGCCATCCCCAGCGCCCGGGCCATCTTTTGCTCCAATGGAGCTTGGCTGCATGAGGGGAAGAGAGAGACAGAGAGGAAGGAGAGGAGGAGGGTTGGAAGGAGAGGGGGAGGGTTGGAGAGGCAGATGGGCGCCTCTCCTGTGTGCCGTGGCCGGGAATCGAACCTGGGACTTCCGCACGCCAGGCCGACGCTCTACCACTGAGCCAACCAGCCAGGGCCTAATTTAATATGATTTTTATGCAGGATAATGGTTTATTGCTGTCAGGTATAGACTTCTCACATTTTGTAATTGAATGCATTTAGTATTCTTCAAAACATAAAAGCCCGAGTATTTTGGTTGATGGTGTGTTAAAAGGAATTTGAATTGTGTGCATAATTTTCTCTTTAAACATAAGTCTGTCTTTCAAAAGAACTGCTTTATGGGAAGGGAGGAGAAGTGGGTTTACTTCCCAGGGGCTGGGCTTTGCCCGTCCTCCAGTGCTCCTAACCATCAGATAGATACGTAAGACCCCGGTCTGTGCGCTCCAAGATTTCAGACAGAGGAGAATTTTAGACAATTTTTTTTATCCATAAGATACCTGGATACATAGCTTGACTATTAACAATGAGAAGATTTCATTCAAGGGCAGCCCTTCTTTTTAGTGTTCTTTGAAACTAGAATATTGTATGCCTTCTGATGAAAAAGAAATAACACACCACTGAGATATTTTTAAGTGTTTGTTTTCTCCTTTAGTACAATCTTGATAACAAGAATAGGCATTTATTAGCATTTACTCTGTGCCAAAGGCTGCGGTAAGTGCTCTGAAAGCATCATTTCATTTCACCGTCTCAGTGGCGCAGTGAGAGAGCTCCTGTTGGCCTCTCTCCTTCGAGCCGGGTTCAGCCTTGGCCTGCAGCCTCACAGCTGCGAGCGCGGCGGCGCTGCAGTGTACTTGCGGGTCTGCCAGCTCTTCAGTGTTTGTGTGAACAGCCATTAGTGTCATTAGAACTTTAGTGTTTATGTAGCAGCAGCAATAGTGAGAGGATTTGCTTTACTTTCCATGATAAAGCAGAAAGAAAAAGAACACGTGTCCTATCGTGGCAAGCATGCTATAGACTTGTTAGAAAATTTTTATAGTCTTCAATCTTTATAAACCCAATATAACCAACATGGCAGTAGCAAATGTGGCATACTTCTAGATTTTTTAAATTTTTTTTAAAAAACAACATTGGCCTGGTCTGTGGTGGCTCAGTGGATAGAGCGCTGACCTACCTGGAACGCTATGCTGAGGTTGCCAGTTCGAAACCCTGGGCTTGTCTGGTCAAGGCACATACGAGAGGCAACCAGTGAACAGCCAGAGTGAAGCAACTACTTCTTGTCTCCTGCCCCTTCCTCTCTCTGTAAGATCAATAAGTAAAATCCTTTTTTAAAATTTGAAGTTAATCTTTGATATCATTCCACTTTATGTGCAGTGTAATAGTATAAGAATCTTATAGCTATTTACCTCTGTTGTCAAGCTTCCTTCCCATCCTTCTTATTACTTTATACATTTTAATTCTATATGTTACAGACCATGTAATATATTACTATTTTTGGTTTAGAGAGTTCTTTATCTTTTTAAAAGTTTTTAAGGTATAATGGACTACAATAAAGTACATATTTAAAATTGATAATTTGTAAATTTGGGCGTATGTTTACACCTATGACACCATCACCACAGTCAAGACAATAAATATATCCGTCATCCTCTGAAGTTTCCTCATACCCCTCTCTTTCACCTCCCATTCCCCTGCCCAACCCACCCTCACCCCATTCCCAGGCAACCACTGATCTGCCTTCTCTCACTAGAGGCTAGTCTGCATTTTCTAGACTTTTATATAAACAATTATGCAAACTAATGAAGCTGGCCTCTTTCACTCAGTACAATTATTTTGACATTCATCCATATTATTGTGAAACACAGTAATGTGTCCTTTTTATTGAATGTGTCCATTATATAAATATGTCACAATTTGTTTATCCCCTCACCTATTGATGAATATTTGGGTTGTTTCCAGTTTGGGGCTACTAGAAATAAAGTTGCTATGAATAGTTTTTAAAGGGTTTTTTTTTTGTTGTTGTTTTTTTTGTATTTTTCTGAAGCTGGAAACAGGGAGAGACAGTCAGACAGACTCCCGCATGCGCCCGACCGAGATCCACCCGGCACGCCCACCAGGGAGCAACGCTCTGCCCACCAGGGGACGATGCTCTGCCCCTCCGGGGTGTCGCTCTGTCACGACCAGAGCCACTCTAGCGCCTGGGGCAGAGGCCAAGGAGCCATCCCCAGCGCCCGGGCCATCCTTGCTCCAATGGAGCCTCGGCTGCGGGAGGGGAAGAGAGAGACAGAGAGGAAGGAGAGGGGGAGGGGTGGAGAAGCAGATGGGCGCTTCTCCTGTGTGCCCTGGCCGGGAATCGAACCTGGGACCCCTGCACGTCAGGCTGACGCTCTACCACTAAGCCAACCGGCCAGGGCCAAAGTTTTTTTTTATTTTTATTTTTTATTTAAGTTTTATTTTATTGATTTTAGAGAGAGAGTAAGGAAGAGAGGGAGAAAGACAGGAACATCAGTCTGTAGTCTGTTCCTGTATGTGCCCAGACCAGGGATCGAACCAGCAACCTTTGTGCTTTGGGGTGACGCTAACCAACTGAGCTATCCAGTCAGGGCTGCTATGAACATTTGTGCACAAATCTTTGTTTGGACATATGCTTTCATTTCTTTTGGGTAGGAGTGAAATATCTGCCAATTATGTTGTATATTTACCTTACTAAGAAACTATTTCCCAGTCCTGGCCTGTTGGCTCAGTGGTGGAGCGTCAGCCTGGCGTGCAGGAATCCTGGGTTCGATTTCCAGCCAGGGCACACAGGAGAGGCGCCCATCTGCTTCTTCACCCCTCCCCCTCCTTCCTCTCTGTCTCTCTCTTCCCCTCCCGCAGCCGAGGCTCCATTGGAGCAGGGATGGCCCAGGCGCTGAGGATGGCTCTGTGGCCTCTGCCTCAGGTGCTGGGATGGCTCTGGATGCAACAGAGCGAAAGCCCCAGATGGGCAGAGCATCGCCCCTTGGTAGGCGTGCCAGGTGGATCCCAGTCGGGCGCATGTGGGAGTCTGTCTGACTGCCTCCCCGTTTCCAGCTTCGGAGAAGTGAAAAAAAAAAAAAGAAACTTTCCCAATGTTGTGATTCCGTTTGTGTTCCCACCAGCAGTGTATGAGTTCCAGTCTCTTTGCATCCTCACCAGCACATGGTCTGGTGAGTCTTGGGAGTGTGTGCTTGTGGTTTTATAACTTTGACAGTTGGCCACTAGTTCTCATTCACATTTACTGTTTGTATAATTTTTGAAAGTGTTGACCCGTACACAGGTAACAATGTATAGCGCTTGTTTGATGAACCTTCATCTTCATTACGCTTTCTGGGCAGCCATATACTGATGAGGTGTGGACAGTCCTTATTTCTTTGGCCCAGTCAGCTTTGTTGAGCCTGGAGTCTATGTCAACGTCTGGAGCTCCTATCTCCTTCTTGGAAAATTTCTGTATCTCTTTGAATGCCTGAGGAGAACATTTCTCTTTTTTTTCAAGATTTTTTTTATTTATTGATTTTACTGAGAGAAGAGAGGGAGAGCGAGAAGTTTGAACTCATAGTTGTTTCACTCTGGTTGTTCATTGCTTCCTTGTATGTGCCTTGACCAGGCAAGCCCAGGGTTTTGAACCTGTGGTCTCAGCATTCCAGGTTGATGCTTTAGCCACTGTGCCACACAGACCAGACAAGGGAAACATTTCTTTTTTTTTATTTTTTATTTTTATTCATTTTAGAGAGGAGAGGGAGAGACAGAGAGAGAAGGGGGGGGAGGAGCTGGAACTCCCATATGTGCCTTGACCAGGCAAGCCCAGGGTTTTGAACCGGTGACCTCAGCATTTCCAGGTCAACGCTTTATCCACTGCGCCACCACAGGTCAGGCGGGAAACATTTCTTGAAGCTCACTCCATGGATACACTTGTTAATGTTGGTGGCGTACTGTCTTGGTCACCACCTCATTGATGGCAGAATAACCCCTTCTCACCACCCTTCTTTGTTTTTTATATATGTATATGTATGCATATAAATATATATATATATATATTTTATTTATTTATTTATTTTTTGAGAGAAAGAGAGAGAGAGACAGGAAGGGAGAGAGATGAGAAACATTAACTCATAGTTGTGGCAGCTTAGTTGTTCATTGATCACTTCTCATAGGTGCCTTGACCAGGGGGCTCCAGCCAAGCCAGTGACCCCTTGCTCAAGCCAGCAACCTTGGGCTTCAAGCCAGTGACCTTGGGATCATGATGATGATACTGTACTCAAGCTGGCAACCTTGGGGTTTCGAGCCTGGGATCTCAGCATCCCAGGTCAGTGTTCTATCCACTGCACCACCACCGGTCAGGCCCACTACTCTCCTTTGTGGGAGCCATTCTGTCAGGCCCGGTTGAAGAAGAAGAACAAGAGGCATGAGAGATTGTCTTGGCCAATCTTTTTAATTTTGGACATTCTAATAGATGTGTAGTGGCATCTCACTTTATTTTGCATTTCTCTAATTAATGATATTGAGCAGGTGCTTATTTGCCGTCTGTATATCTTCTTTGGTAAAGTGTCTGTTCAAATCTTTTGCCCACTTTTAAAAACTGAGTTGCTTATGTTGCTGTTATTATATTTTGAGAATTCATTAATTAGTCTGGATACAAGTTCTTTATTGAATATGTGCTTGGCAAATAAATACATTCTCCCCACCTGTGGCTTATCTTTTTATTCTCTTAACAGTATTTTTCAAGGAGCAGAAGATCTTAATTTTTATGATGTTCCACTAGTCAATCTTTTCTTTTACAAATTATGATTTCAATATAATATCCCAGAAATCTTTGCCTAACCCAGGTCACATGATTTTAATCCAGAAGTATATAGTTTTAAGATTTACATTTAGGTCTAATATCTGTTTTGAGTTCATTTTTGTGTGGTGAGAGGCATGGGAGGTATGGGTACAAGTTCCTTTTTTCCCATATGAGTATCCAATTGTTTCAACACTGGTTGAAGGCTATTGTATTAGTTATCTATTGCCATGCAACAAATGACACCAAAACTTAACTATCTTAAAACATAAAACAATAGCAGTTTCTTTTTATCTCATATCCCACTGTGTATTTTTTAAATTATTTTTCCGCTCTGAATTTCATTTTGGTTACTTTTTTATTGTCTTGCCTTCAATTTCACGAGTCTATTCTGCAGTGTCTCCTATCCAGTGTAATTTTCATCTCCTAAAGTTCAAGCCTTTTTTATGCTCTTCTTTATCTCTACTTAGCTTTTAAACATATGGAATTCAATTATAACTGTCTTAATGTCATTCTCTGCTAATTCTAACATATGTGTTCAGTTCTGATTGGATTTGATTGATTATTCTTTTCATTATGGGTTTTTTTTTGTTTGTTTTATTTTGTTTTTTGTCTCTTTGCATGCCTAGTTATCTTTAATTGCGTATTAGACATTGTGAGTTTTATGTTGTGGAGTACTGTATATTTTAGTATTCTTATAAGTCTTCTGGAATTTTATGCTGGGATACAATTAAGTTATTTGGAACCGTTTTGATCTTTTGGGTCTTGCTTTTATGATTTGTTAGGCGGGGTCTGGATTAGTGTTCAACCTAAGGCTCATTATTCCCCACTACTGAGTCAAGACTTTTTGGAGTACTGTACCCAGCATCCCATGAATTATCATTTTTTCCTGTCTTACTGTTGGGACAGACTCTGGCCTCAACCATATGTAAGCACCTGGCACTGTTCCCCTAATATTTATGAATGGTTCTTGCCCCAGTCTTGGGTAGTTTCTTCACACTCATGCACTGAAGAGCATTTTACTGAGTACTGCAGATTTCCGAATTTTCTCTGTTCAGCTCTGTCTCTCTGATACTCTGTCCTTCAAATTCTACCTGCCTTGGTGCTCCTGGACTCTCAGCTGCATCTAAATAACTCAGGGAGTCTGTCTGGCCCCCCCTCAGTTTCTCCTTCCTTTGCTGTGACCTGGAAATTCTCTCTGGCTGTAAACTGGGCCATTTGTTCCATTTGTTAAGTCTGTTGCTTTATTTTACTTTTTCAGGTGGGAGAGTAAATTCTATCTTTCCTATATTATAGTTTTGATTAATTTGCAAATTTAAAAAACATTTTATGTCTTTTTTTTATTCATATATATATATATATTTGTATTTTTCTGAAGCTGGAAACGGGGAGAGACAGTCAGACAGACTCCTGCATCCGCCCGACCGGGATCCACCCGGCACGCCCACCAGGGGGCGACGCTCTGCCCACTAGGGGGCGATGCTCTGCCCCTCCGGGGGGGTCGCTCTGCTGCGACCAGAGCCACTGTAGCGCCTGGGGCAGAGGCCAAGGAGCCATCCCCAGTGCCCGGGCCATCTTTGCTCCAATGGAGCTTCGGCTGCGGGAGAGGAAGAGAGAGACAGAGAGGAAGGAGAGAGGGAGGGGTGGAGAAGCAGATGGGCACTTCTCCTGTGTGCCCTGGCCGGGAATCGAACCTGGGACTTCTGCACGCCAGGCCGACGCTCTACCACTGAGCCAACCAGCCAGGGCCAAAAAACATTTTATGTCTCTTTTTTATTCCAATATTTTATTTTAAGATTAATATAAACTTAAATATAAACTCCCTGGATTAGAGACCTGGTTCCATCTCCTATTAGCTAATAAATCTTGGGCAAGTTATTTAATTTATATGAAAAATGGAGGTGACAATAATATCTCTTCGCACAGTTGATGTAAGAATGAAATGACATCGTTTGATGGCGCTAACAGACTGTGGGCCTGTGGTCAGTAGATATGCACCAAACATTGTAGAACAGAAGGTATACCTTGATTAATTGGTGTATCCTGTGTTTAACCTTCCATTGACCATCTCACTGGGGTGCTTTCGTCCACAGGTCTGCTCTGGCTGCAGTCATTCTAACAACAACACTGACTAGCCAGACCGTTGCCCTTCCTCAGCCACGCCGAAGATCCCGGTCTGATAGTGACACGGCCTACGTTGAAAATGACAGTTTCATCGAGCCCTATGCCACCACCTCCGAGCTGAGGCATCAGTAAGGACCCTACCTCCGGCTCTGCTTCCTGTCAGGGCAGAGGAGGAACAGCCCGCGTGTGTGTGAGTGTGCCTGTGTGGGCGTGCGCATGTGGCCATCACCGGTGTCATTGATTGTTCTTGAATTGTATCAGGATTTTCTCTAGAGTAGAGTAGAGTTTGTTAAGTCAGGGCTTGTGAGCACAGCGGTCGTTTTCATGGCAGCACAGAGCCCATGAGTCAGTGCTGCTCTTAGGCTTTAGTGGGATTCTCTGCGCCACAAGCTACAGAGTGAGAGTCCTCACTCCGCGCTTCTCCTGTATCTCCTCTTTGATTTGACCTTGGTTTCATCTATACTGTAATTTTTCTTCTTTAAGGTCATATCCTCGATCGCTTGAGCTGGGTTAATGGTAGCAGGGCTGGGGGTCAGGGAGGTTTCCTCCTGAGGAAGGAGCATTGAGGGGAGCACCTGAGGGGAGCACCAGGGGTTTACAAGAATCAGTGGGAACAGGCTGAGGGGGATGGTCGGTGCAGGGCTGGGGTGGGCTTTCTATCCAGAGAAAGAGGGAGCGTGCCACATGGGAGCAATGGCAGGAAGTTTGTGGCTGGGAGAGCTGGGGGTAGTGGGGAGTCATTTGAGATGGGGCTGGAGGAGTCGGTGGGCAGGTTTGGGGACATGTGATCAGATTTGCCTTTATTTGTCATGTTTATTCAATCTTGTTTTTGTTTATATTTTTACATACCAAATATTCTTATTTTTTATGTAGTAAGATCTCTCTTCTCCCTCCCCTACCACCACACACATGTGTCGTACAAGGGAACCCATGAGACTTGTAGCCAGGGGAGCAATGGGCAGTGGCTGCTTATGCTAGACTAGCCCCCTGAACCTGTCTCCAAGACCCCCTTGCTTTGACTTTCCCATGCGGTTTCTAGGGGCCGAGGCAGCCCTGCCTAGACTCTCTCCTGTTGCTTCTATCCTAGGCCCTTCCTGTGTCACTGTCCCCAGCTTTAATAAACTTGCTCTCAAAAGAAATAAAAAGAAAATTTTAAGAATGTGCGGAGAGATGGGATAGAGGATGACTTAATTATTTGGTTCCTATAAATGCTGTTCTTATAATGCTTTTATGGTGGGGGCCCTGAGGCAGTGCATTTAATACATGTTATATGCCAATGTGAAGTAAGTGGCTGGTTTAGTTACTTATTTTTCTCTTTAATGTTCTAATACAGACCAAGTTGGCAAAGTGAGGCAGGAAGAAGAACTTCCTTGCCATCCTTTGAAATGCTGGGCTACAGGGAGGAGGAGGACACTGACTCGCACCTGTCGTCCAGCTACAAGGAGTCGGAGGATGTCAGTGCCCGTAAAGAAGCGAGGGGCTTCGGCGATGCTGCGTACGCCATGCCACACAGAAACCAGGTGTTTGTCACATCCCAGAATGTCGTCTGCACCTTGACACCAACTTACAGTACATTGTGTATGAGTAAGGACTTTCTTTTCTCTCTTCTACCTTTGACAGCTTTTGTTTCGCGGCTTTTTTTTTTTTTTTAACACATCCAGCCTTGTTTTCTATCTAGTTATGCTTAAATTTAAAACTTTTCCTTTACCTTTCAAAGACAAACATCATTACATTTTCAGGTAGCTTTTTATCTGATGCTAAGTAATCCTGTTCCTTTCTTTGACCCTAAAAGCTAATTTTTCTATCACTTTTCCAATATCCGTATGCATAGTTGCAACCTGTCTTCAAATTCATACCCGACAAAAGGAGTATTGTCCTTTGTATTAACTGACATTGAGTGGTTAGCATAGTGAGTCTCTATTTCAAGCTCTTACCTGTATTTATCTCCCCCTGTCTCGGTGAGGTCGGTTCCTGTTATGACCCTGTGACACGTGGGAAGCCAAGGAACAGAGAGGTTGAAAGAGCCCGTTTCTGCCTGACCAGGCAGTGGCGCAGTGGATAGAGCGTCGGACTGGGATGCGGAGGACCCAGGTTCGAGACCCCCGAGGTCGCCAGCTTGAGCACAGGCTCATCTGGCTTGAGCAAAAGGCTCACCAGCTTGGGCCCAAGGTCGCTGGTTCCAGCGGGGGGTTGCTCGGTCTGCTGAAGGCCCGCAGTTGAGGCACATATGGGAGAGCAATCAATGAACAACTAAAGTGTTGCAACGCGCAACGAAGGACTAATGATTGATGCTTCTCATCTCTCTCTGTTCCTGTCTATCTCTGTCTCTGTAAAAAAAAAATAAAAAGAAAAGAAAGAGCCCATTTCTCCACCACTACCCAGCTAATGGTGCCATTTCTTTAATGGCAGAAGAGAGCACCACACTTTCCTTTCTTTTCACTTTTCTCACCATCACCATACCATGTGCTAAGCTTCCTGACCACACACCTAGACTGGCAGCATCAAAGTACATTCACATTGATTATATTATGTTGATCACCCTCCACTATTTTGAATCACATTTTAAATGGCCTGAGGGAGCTGATTTTGGGGATTCCGTATGTGGATGTTTTATGACTAGCCATCACTTTCTGACGTGGATAGATTTGAACATGCAGAGTTAGGTTTCTCTGCAGCCGGTCGAGGCTGCTGGGAGCCAGAGGAGGGCCTTCCACAGGGCTCGAAAGGCTGCGAGCCAGTCCCACGGCCCCTCCGTCTGCACGTTTTCTGGTAGTTTTTTGGATTGAGGTTAACACTTGTCTCACTCAAATGTGTTTTTTTTTTAATTTTTTGACAGAGAGTCAGAGGGAGGGACAGATAGGGACAGACAGTCAGGAAGGGAGAGAGATGAGAAGCATCAGTTCTTTGTTGCTTCACCTTAGTTGTTCATTGATTGCTCTCTCATATGTGTCTTGACCCAGGGGAAGAGGGGGGCTACAGCAGAGCAAGTGACCCCTTGCTCAAATCAACAAGCTTGGGCTTCAAGGCAGCGACCTTTGGGCTCAGGCTGGTGAGCCTTGCTCAAACCAAATGAGCCCACACTCAAGTTGGCGACATTGGGGTTTTGAACCTGGGTCCTCTGTGTCCCAGTCTGATGCTCTATCCATTGAGCCACTGCCAGGTCAGGCTCTCACTCAAATGTTTTGAAGTGAAACCTACTATGACATTTCCCTTAGAGGAAAGAGATTATAGTGACCTGTACAACCTCCTTTGTCATTTAGCAAGACAAGTACTTTATTTTTTAGGCAAGTCTGTCATGATGCCTGTAAGACCCATGTGCAGTGGGGAAATATTTTTATTTTAAAAATTGAAAAGTAGAGCAAGCCAACTGCTGATACCAAGGATCGGTGAGGCTGTGGAGGAACCGCTAATGCTGGTGGGCGTGTAAGCTCATACCACCGCTTTGGAACACTGTTTGGCTCTACCTGTTAAAGCTGAGCACGTGTATTTTCTTTAACCCAGCCAAAAAAGGAGAGTTAAAGAGTAGAAAATAATATAACATGTTAGTGTTTTCATTCTCCATAATGAGCAGGTATTGACATCTTACCTTTTTTTTGCTTCAGATTTTTTAAAAGAAATAAAATTACAAACCCTGACCAGTTGGCTCAGTGGATAAAACATCAGCCCAGCGTGTGGACATTCTGTGTTCAATTCCTGGTCAGGGCACACATGAGAAGCAACCATCTGCTTCTCTTCCCCTCCCTCTCCTCGTTCTCTCTCTCTTCTCTCACAGCTAGTTGCTCGATTGGTTTGAGCATTGGTCCCAGATGGTGGGGCTGCTAACTGGATTCCAGTCGGGGTGCATGCAGGAGTGTGTCTCTCTGTCTCCCCTCCTCTCACTTAAAAAAAAAAAAGCCTGACCTGTGGTGGCACAGTGGATAAAGCGTCAACCTGGAACGCTGAGGTCACCGGTTTGAAACTCTGCACTTGCCTGGTCAAGGCACATATGGGAGTTGATGCTTCCTGCTCCTCCCTCCTTCTCCTTCTCTCTCTCTCTCTCTCTCTCTCTCTCTCTCTCTCTCCCCTCTCTAAAATGAATTTTAAAAAAATTAAAAGAAGAAGAAATAAAATTACAGTTAGGGTTGAATTCCCTCTCCATCCCTGGAAGGCCTTCTCCTCTTGGATTTGGAATGCAATCTAGAGTCTGTCTTTTTATTTTTTTACTGTGAATAAGTGTCAGAAAACAAATATGGTACTATTTTGTCTTTAAATTTTACAAAGGTCATCATACTGAACCGTTCACTTCACCTCCTGGCTTTTGCACTCGACACTGCAGTTTTGAGACGGGTCCGTGTTACTATATCTGCTCACCTACTGAGTGAGGAACATTTAGGTTATTTCCCTGAACAGTCGGTACAGGTAGCTAGGTGTGCTGGTTCACACTATTCGCTTTCACCACATTGTTCTCCAGGGCAATTGTTCCCTTTTGCCTTCCTACCAGCAGTGTATGCACGCCAGCCTCCACATGTCTGTACAACAGGAAAGTCCTTTCCTGTACAACCCAGGAACCAGAGGTGAAGCTGTAGTAACTGATTGCAGTTAAAAGTTTCATCATAACCTTTATATTGTCCTGGCAGATGGCATGAATGAAAGGGATTTCAATTTCCCACAGCCTTACGAGTAGGCTTTTTTTTTTCTGGGGGGCTGTTAGTAGGGGGAGGAAGACACATTAACCACATTTTCTTAGCATTAATATATGTTGGGCAGCTTACATGCCATTTCATTTACTTCATACCCTCGGGGGTAGGTGTGTGAAGAAACAGGATAAATGACTTACCCAAGGTCCACCCGCCAGCCATCTAGGGGCAGAGGCAGGATTCAGACTAAGGCGACCAATTTATCCTACTAAGAATTAAAATTTCAGTTTATAGTCCTTGTGCCCATCAAAATTTTTTTTTACACATAAAGCTTTTTATTTTTTTGAAATAGACCAAATACTCTTAAGTTTATTATATGATTAAAATATATCTCTTTGAAAAAATGGGTATGGGGAGCATGTTAAACTGCTATTTAATCACTAGATGGCACCAGCTTTGAAGGAGATTCTGTCTAAGGGGGACATTTTGACAAAAAATAAAAGTAAAATTACTTTCCCTATTTTTACTATAGACATTCTGTAATTGGAAATAAATAACTTACAAGTTTATCCTTTTTTTTGTATTTTTCTGAAGTTGGAAACGGGGAGGCAGTCAGACTCCCGCATGCGCCCGACCGGGATCCACCCGGCATGCCCACCAGGGGGCGATGCTCTGCCCATCTGGGGCGTTGCTCTGTCGTAACCAGAGCCATTCTAGCACCTGAGGCAGAGGCCACAGATCCATCCTCAGCACCCGGGCCAACCCTGTTCCAATGGAGCCTTGGCTGCGGGAGGGGAAGAGAGAGACAGAGAGGAAGGAGAGGGGGAGGGGTGGAGAAGCAGATGGGTGCTTCTCCTGTGTGCCCTGGCTGGGAATCAAACCCGGAACTCCTGCACGCCAGGCCAACGCTCTACCACTGAGCCAACCAGCCAGGGCAGTTTATCCATTTTTTATGAATCATTCATACACTTCCTTCAAAATAAACAGTTGTTGAGATTAGTAAGATAAAATAGCGGAGATAAAATAAAATATTGCACTTTTATCATCTATTCATTCTATTCTCCTTTGAGAACAGTAGTTACGTATTTGTTGGCTACTCTTTTTTCTTTCTTTCTTTTTTTTGCTATTAAACTTTATTTAGAAAATTAAATTTAACAGGGTGACATTGATCAATAAGGGTACATAGGTTTCAGGTGAACATCTCCATGGCATTTGAACTGTTGATTGTGGGGTGTGCCCATCACCCAAAGTCAAACCATTTTCCGTCACCATATACTTGTCTCTCTTTACCCCCAACTCCCTGGTAACCACTCACTTTTATCTATGTTCATGAATCTCATTCTTGTATTGTTGGAAATTCTTTATTTGTCTTCCATATCTATGATATTTTCTACAATCACTTGTCCCTCTTTTTTCTTTTTAATGTCACTTTATGTAACTTCCTTTTCTGTATCCTCATCCTCTGTCTTCCAGCACTGTGTCACTGTGTTTTAATGCTTCTAGTATAGCTTTTACCTCTGTATTGGCTTTACTTTTTTTTTTTTTAAAGAAATTTGTTTATTTATTTTTTTAATTTTTATTTTTCACAGAGACAGAGAGAGAGTCAGAGAGAGGGACAGCCAGGGACAGACAGACAGGAATGGAGAGAGATGAGAAGCATCAATCATTAGTTTTTCGTTGTGACACCTTAGTTGTTCATTGATTGCTTTCTCATACGTGCCCTGACCACGGAGCTACAGCAGAACAAGTAACCCCTTGCTCAAGCCAGCAACCTTGGGTCCAAGCTGGTGAGCCTTGCTCAAACCAGATGAGCCCGTGCTGAAGCTGGTGACGGGGTCTCGAACCTGGGTCCTCCACATCCGAGTCTGATGCTCTATCCACTGCGCCACCGCCTGGTCAGGCAGGCTACTTTTTTTTTTTTTTAATTTGAGTTCTTCCAGTTTACTTTTTACATCTTTCTGTTTCTCATCACTTTTTTTTTTATATACTTTATCTTTCCTTTGGGTTTTTTATGTCAGCCTGTGCTGTCTAATTTCTTTGAGAGTATGCAGGCTGGGTTCTGGACAGTAAAGGCAGGCTGTCCACAGTGTCTCCCTTTGGTTTCTCCTCCCTGGAAAGGGCTATTCTGGGCCCATCCACACCCTGCTCCCATTGCACCCATCAGAGGGTCTCTGTGGGCCTTTGTAGCGGTAACACTGGGTGATTGGGGGAGCATCTATGTGCCTGAAGTCGAGCCGCTTTTGGTATTCTCCCTCTGTTCCAAAGTTCTTAGCTTTGGCAGCTGTTTTCTCCAGTTTGTGTTTTGAAACTATAGCCGTTGGCTAAGCTTTTTTTATTTTTTTCATTCTTCTGATTGATTTCAATTGGTTTTAAGGGAGGAGACTATCTAAATGCCTTGTTACCATTTTCAAACAAATCACCAAAAGGATGTTATTGTAAATCTCTGTCACGCATTCTTGTTATTGTTGTTTGTGGATGTGCAGAGCATTTTGTCATAAGATGCTGTATATTCATTCATTCATTTGTTTAACCTCCCACCTGCCAGCAAACCCATATTGGAATGTCTGCCATACGTTTAGTTGGGGACCCAGAGAGGAATTATTCATGGAGGGGTAAACTAGTTCTCTCTAGACACTTCTGAAGAAAAAGGAATAATAGGCATTCTTTTGCTGCTGCTGTTGAGGATTAGGAATGACCCCTCTCTCACCACAGTTTAAATTTTTAAAACAATTTTCTTGTTGTCACAAAGGTAATATATGAATACACATTTCTTACTAGTATTTTTGATATTGCACTTAAAGCAAAAGCCCACCTGCTGTTCTTATTCCAGTCCCCTCTTCTCCGTGGAAGAGGCCCCTGTGGTCTGATGTGTATACCAATTTTGGCTGCAAATAATGAAATAGATAAGCATAAGGCTTAAATAATAGACATTTAACACTCTCACATAACAGTTGTTGGGCAGGTAAAATATATTATGCTCACTTTGTTAAAGATGGCGGGCAGCCCGTTGCCCAGGTGATAATATTAGTTGCTCTTCTTGCTTGGGATGGGCGTGATTATATTAATGTGTGTTGGGAGTGGGCTGTGTGCAGGCAGGATCTTTGTAGCCTGGGGCTTGGTTTTAGGACTAAGCCTTTCCCACCCTTTTTGCTGGGGGTGGTGTACTCTCATGAGGAATCCCATTAATGCCTCAGATAAGTGACTTTGTATCAGAGACTTCCTTATTTGTAGATTAGATTAAAGGTTTGGATTTCTACACTATAAAGTGGGGCAGACTGGGAGCTTGCTCTCTCTCGGTTCCTGAGATTAGCATTAGAGAGGAGAGCAGAGAAAGGCCATGTGGAGGAGGCCAGGAGAAGCAGCCAAGATGGTGGAGTGCTGAGGGAGAAGCCAGTTTGTGCAGAGTTTGTGCAGGGAGAAGGAAGGAGATGGGGAACAGAGGTGAATAAGGCTGGTGAGCTAGAAACCTTTGATTCTAGGAAACTCGGATAAGTCAGTAGCTTTGTGAGCACTGAATGAGTGGGTTTTGGAGCCGTGTGTGTTTTTACTTGCCCGCCAGGTGCAAGCTAGGATTAAAGCTAATGGCTCACCAGTTCTTGGCTCTGTTGTTTCATTACCATCTGTCCAAATCTGATGCAAACCTGCACGGGCCAGGTGGCTGTGATGGTGTTCCTGTATACTGGCTTTACGACAGTTAAGAGGAAGAAGATTCCAAAATTGTTTCAAGTGCCAGTCAAAGGCTGGGGCCTGGGAATCCCTTGGCTTCCTCTCCATGGTCACCAGGTACGGCAGGTCCTGGTCCCAAAGCAGAAGGAAGAAGTGGGGAAGGTCCTTCTCTCTGGGCTGCTCTGTGTCTGTTAGGGAGAACATTTTTTCCTGGAAGCCTCCCAGCAGGAAGCTCATTGATCACATGCCCAGCCCTTTTCCAGTTACTGGATAAAGGAAAGAGAATTATCACAATTCATACCCTTAGGGCGGGGCCCATTTGCACCAAACAAAATCATCCTCTTATTAATGGAAAGAGGGACATTAACTGTCAGTGCCTGCTGTGGCATGACTCCTGCAGTCTCACTCTCTGCATTTACATGTACACACCAGTGTGCAGATAGATACACCCTCTGTTAGTTTATTTCATGTAGATTATGATTCTGCACTACCAACGCAAGCACCTCTGCGTGAACCCAACCACTGTTGGTAATAGTAGAAGGCCAGGATAGCAAATGAGGCACCAAGCCATCACTCCAGCTAATTTGCAGAAGTCACCGAGCTGCTATCTTTCAGTGTTGGGGTGGAGCATAGATGAACAAACCCTCCGTTTATTTACCCTAATGTACTGAGTCGGGAGGTCCGGCATGTTTTGGGGCCTACAAAGGTCCCAGTGGAGGCCCGAGCAGTCTTTCTACCTGACAAATCAAAACTGCCCCTTCCAGAGTTACTGCTTGGTTTGCTGCACATTTTGACCACACTCTTGCCCAGACTTTACCCTGAGTTGGAGCTAGCTTGCACCTCCTACTGCTCCACTTCTAATGACTATATAATGCACTTTGGGTGAGGTACTTCTATTAGCATCCTACTATGAAGAGAGGCATCTGGGAAGATGATTGTCCCATTCTGGGCTGGACCCTGTGCATGATTAGGGTTAATCACTGCTGGATCTGAGAGTCACTTTACTGTTACAGTCACAAGAAGCCAGACACTGCAGCTTCCTTGCTGTGGTGTCAGGTTGTCTGATATCTTGCTTTCAAACAATTGCCTGACTGAGGGTGCTCACAGGGCAAGTCAACAGCTCTTGTAGCACGTGGTGATGGTAACACCGCATCAGTACCAGGGTAGGGTGGTATTGGGCGCTATCCCAGATGCAGCCCCTCTTTCTGGGTTGGTCTCCTTCTGGCAGGAAGGAGAAAGGCTGCCCAGGCAGCATGGGTAGGGGGTGAAGTTCTGGATGCCCTCAGCATAGTTTGAATGGCGTTGCCTTGGCCCCGGGGCTTTTCCTGCGGAGCACGAGACCTCATCCAGCCCTGCCAGGTGTAGTCCTGTTGTGTCTCAGGGAGGGAGGGGGCACTAAAGAAAGCGTGGGATAAGCCATTTGAGTTTACTGGCAGGAAATTTGATCACATGTTTGCTCCTTTTTCTCTTGTAACAAAGGTTTCATTGTCACATGAGATGAATAGTGAAGATGAGCAAAATACTTCTGAGCAAGATGGATTTCCAGACTCACCTCTCACACCACAGCGTACACACGAAAAAGGTAAAAGCTCCCAAAACAAACAATGTTTTTATTTTTTATAAAAATGTTTTGTGACAATAAATTTTGGTTAACTTGGGGGAACATAAAGCCATTACACCTCCATACTTGGATTGTTATTACAAGTAGGAATACTTCTGAATTTTATGTTCACGGAAGATGAGTTAGCTTGACCAGGCGGTGGCAACAGTGGATAGAACATCAGACTGGGATGTGGAGGCCCCAGGTTCGAAACCTCGAGGTCACCGGCTTGAGCGCGGACTCATCTGGTTTGAGCAAGGCTCACCAGCTCGAGCCCAAAGTCGCTGGCTAGAGCAAGGGGTTACTCAGTCTGCTGTGGCCCCCTGGTCAGGGCACATATGAGAAAGCAATCAATGAACAACTAAGGAGATGCAACAAAGAATTGTTGCTTCTCATCTCTCTACCTTCCTGTCTGTCTGTCCCCATCTGTCCTTTTCTCTGTCTCTCACAAAAAAAAAAAAAAAAAGAGAGATGAGTTACTCCAGAGTCAATTGCCCAGATGTTAGGTTGTGCCCACTTTCCATTCTATCAGTTCTCTCAGCCCTGGGAGGATACATGGGGAGGAGAGTTACAGCTCAGGTTCTGGAACGCTACATACTATGTCCCCCTTGCCCCCATGCCCGGTGTTGCAAGGGGCTGGTTCACAGTGGTCTCCAAAGAATGAATGAGTGAGGTTATCTGTCCTGTTCACCATGCTCCCTCCAGTGCCTGGAGCTGGGCCTGGGCCACAGTAGCATAGAGCAGCCAAGGGAAGAAACACATTTGGAGAATCACCCAAGGCCGGGATGCAGATGCTGGAGGGGCTGCAGCTGTCGCTGTAGCCCACTGGCTGACTTCGCTGAGTGCTAACAGCTCCCTGGGAAACTGTCCTCAGGGGATTGCCAGCAGAAGCCACCATGGGCAAGTGCTGCTGGCCACCTAGAAAAAGGGAAGGAGGGAGGAGATCAGGAAGAGAAAGAGAGGAAGAAAGGGAGGGAGGGAGGAAGGGAACATACAGTACTGGAAGAAGAAACCCAAGTCCCTTCTCCAGTGTCTCTTCAGCGCCCTCTACTGATGAAGTTTACATTGTACCACCTGGCAAGTAAAAAATACTGCAGTAACACAAGCAAGCAATGAAGGTGGATTTGGAGCTGACAGGCAATGATAACGGGCACACTTGGTAACATGAACTTGGAACACAGTTGGTGGTTGGGATGGGAGTGCAGCTCCTGTGGTGTTTTTGCTTTGTGGTGGCATTAAAAGCCTTTGGATGCTTGTGTAAAAGGCTCTACACCCATGCCAAATTCTAATTCAGTAGCTGTAGGCTGGGGCTTAGAGGTCTGTATTATTAAAAGGCATTTTGGCGAGTTGATGGGGGTGATCCTTGGACAACACATATAAAACCCTGATTTGTAGTGGTTTGGTTCTTCACGCTGTCATTTCCAGGAGACAAGATGCTTGGCTTAAACCCACTTCTATTCAGTCTGTGAGTGCCTCTCATCAGATTATTATAAGGATTAGATTCAGTCACATGTGTAAAGCACAGTGCCTTCCATAAATGCTAACTGGTAATTATTGTCTAAAGGCTAAAGCCATCAAGCTCTGTGCGCCTGATGCGTCTCTCTGTGCCTGGCAACACCCGGCCAGGGAGACCAGCCACTGACATATTTTGGTCCAAGTACCAGTCCCTTGACCAAATATTGCTTATGGATGTCAAAATGTTGCTTGTGGATGTCATCCCCTCCCTTCCCTGATTCCAGTAGTGCCTTCCCACTGGTTATCTTTTTCTCCTTCTCAACCAAATTTGTCAAAAGACACATCTCCACACACCTCCCTTTCCTCATCTGACACGTTCTCCTCCACCCACTTCAGTTGGGCTCTGCCTCCATTACTTCCCAGACTAGTGACCTTCCTCCTCCCAAATACAGCAGATAGAACATTCTTCATGGATGAGAGCTCCTGCTCTCTTAAAATAATGGCTCCCCTGGTTTCCTGAGATCACATTCTCCATGTTTCCTCCAGCCTCTCTGGGAGCCCCAGTACATTTCCTTTGCAATCTCGTCGTCCTCTACCTGCCCATTGTGTCTGAGTTCTCCCCAGCCCCAGTCTAGGCCTTTTCTGTACTCTTCTGAGTCATCACACCTGCCCCCTTGCTTCCACTACCATTTATTGTGTGTGATGCCCAGGTTTCTCCTCCCAGCTCATGACCCATATAGCCAGCTGCCTGCTATTTGATTCTGTTTATTCCTTCACTCAGTCGGCAGATGTTTGCATACATATGGAGTTCCCACTATCTTTTGGCACCATGGTAGCAGCCAGAGCAATCTTTTTTTTTTTTAAAGATTTTATTCATTCATTTTTAGAGTGAGAGAGAGAGAAAGGGGGGAGGAGCAGGAAACAGCAACTCCCATATGTGCCTTGACCAGGCAAGCCCAGGGTTTCGAACCAGCGACCTCAGCATTCTAGGTTGACACTTTTTTTTTTTTTTTTTTTTTTTTTTTTTTTTTTTTACAGAGACAGAGAGGGAGTCAGAGAGAGGGACAGACAGGGACAGACAGACAGGAACGGAGAGATGAGAAGCATCAATCATTAGTTTTTCTTTGCGCATTGCAACACCTCAGTTGTTCATCGATTGCCCTCTCATATGTGCCTTGACCGCGGGCTTTCAGCAGACCGAGCAACCCCCTGCTCGAGCCAGCGACCCTGGGCTCAAGCTGGTGAGCTTTTTGCTCAAACCAGATGAGGACTTGCTCAAGCTGGAGACCTCGGGGTCTCGAACCTGGGTCTTCCGCATCCCAGTCCGATGCTCCATCCACTGCGCCACCGCCCGGTCAGGCTAGGTTGACACTTTATTGACTGAGCCACCACAGGTCAAGCCAGAGCAATCTTTTCAAAACGCAAATTGAATGGTGTCCCCCCATGCACCCATACCATCTTTGCTTGGATCTCTTTAGTGGTTTCATAGCAACAAGACCTGGCAGTCTCGCCCCTGCTGAATGCTCCCCAGCCATTCTGGTGTTCTTTCATTTCCTCAGCGGCACACTGTCCCGTCATGCCACTGGGCCTTTGTACATGCTTTTCTCTCTCCCCACAGTCTGGTCTTATGTATAGCTGTGTAAGGGGATGACATTTGGGTTTGTATGTACATTTGACTTTCTTATATGTTCACATATATCTGAAAGGAAATGTACCCAGGTGAGAACCTCTGGGAGGGGAAGGGTTCAGAGGATTATGGTCATAGGGAGTTTCAATTTATCTGTCCTATTAGAATTTTTGACAGCATGAATGTGTTCATGTAGTGTGAATTTTGTTTCTTTAAAGATTGGGGTGGTACCTAGCATAGGACTGTGTGTGAAGTAGGATGCCTAATACAGGAGATATTTGTTGTTATTTTAATAGTTTATACCACTTGTCTATACAGATTGTAGAAATGAAACTAATATAAAATAATATTGAATGTCAACTGTAATTACAAACATAGAAAGTATACAAAGAAAAAATGTATACGGGGTGGGCAAAAGTAGGTTTATGGTAATGAGTACATGGAATAGCTTATTCTTGTATTATTATTTATTCATTATTATATTATTTTCCATAGAACAATTGTGAACCTACTTTTGTCCCACCTGTGTGTACACAGAGTCAACTGCATATATATGAAGTATCAAAGTAAGCAGGGTGATATAAATTCTTAGTTTAATCTTCATCAGGTTTTTTTTCTGAAAAGTTGATGACTAAGATAGAATAGAGATCACCGTTCCCTCCCCTCCCCTCCCCTGCCCTTCCTTCCCCTTCCCTTTTTTTTTTTTTTTTTTTTACAGAGACAGAGAGAAAGAGAGGGATAGACAGGCACAGACAAACAGGAACGGAGAGATGAAAAGCATCAATCATTAGTTTTTCGTTGCGCATTGCAACACCTTAGTTGTTCATTGATTGCTTTCTCATATGTGCCTTGACCATGGGCCTTCAGCAGACTGAGTAACCCTTGCTTGAGCCAACGACCTTGGGTCCAAGCTGGTGAGCTTTTGCTCAAACCAAATGAGCCCACGCTCTAACCTGGCGACCTCGGGTCTCGAACTTGGGGCTTCAGCATCCCAATCTGATGCTCTATCCACTGCGCCACCACCTGGTCAGGCTCCCTTCCCCTTTTTTTTTTTTTTTTTTTTTTTTTTTTTTTTTTTAATTTTTTAAATTCATTTTAGAGAGGAGAGAGAGAGAGAAGGGGGGAGGAGTAGGAACCATCAACTCCCGTATGTGCCTTGACCAGGCAAGTCCAGGGTTTCAAACTGGCGACCTCAGCGTTTCCAGGTTGATGCTTTATCCACTGCGCCACCACAGGTCAGGCTTCCCTTCCCTTTTTTAGTGAGAGGACGGGAGATAGAAAGACAGACCGGTACCACCCAGCAACGCTCATTTGGGGCTGATGCTCGAATCAGTCGAGCTATCCTCAGCACCCAGCGCTGACACTCGAACCATTTGAGCCACTGGCTACGAGAAGGGAAGAGACAGAGAAGGGGGAGAAGGAGGGGAAGAGAAGCAGATGGTTGCTTCTCATGTGTGCCCTGACTGGGTATCAAACCTGGGACGTCTGCTTGCTGGGATGATGCTCTGTCCACTGAGCAATCTTGCCAGGGCCTGAGATCATTATTTTCTTTGGCAAAACCAGTGAATTGCCATTTAAAAACTTTTGATCATCATAATTTTCTTTTTTTTCTTTATTTTTTTCGTTATTGATTTGAGAGAGAGAGAGAGAGAAACACTGACATGTTGTTCCACATATCTGTGAATTCATTGGTTGATTCTTGCATGTGCCTTGCATCATAATTCTCAAACATGTACAATAGTAGAACAGCAGAATGAGCCTCCATGACCATCACCAACCTTTTACAGCTGTCAGCATTTTGCTATTTTTTTATATAAATTTTTATTTTTCAATTACAGTTAATGTACAGTTTCAGATGTGTACAACCCAGTGATTAGATATCTATATAACTTACTAAGTGATCATCCCAATAATTCTAATACCTATTTGGCATCATACATAGTTATTACAATATTGTTAACTATATTACCTATGCTGTACTTTTCAGCCCAGTGACTGTTTTGTAACTACCAATTTGTGTTTCTTATTCCCTTTACCTCTTTGATCCCACCCCTTCCCTCTTATCTCCTCCCACCTCCCCTCTGGCAACCCTTAAAATCTTCTCTATGAGTCTGTTTCTGCTTTGTTTGTTTATTCTTTAGGTTCTGCGTATAAGTGTAATTATATGGTATTTGCCTTTCTCTGTCTGATTTATTTTACTCAGTACAAAACTCTCTAGGTCCATCCATGTTGTCACAAATGGCAAAATTTCATTCCTTTTTATGACTAAGTCATATTCCATTGTCTATAGGCACCACTTTTTTATTCATTTACCTGTTGATGGACACTTAGGTTGCTTCCATATCTTAGCTGTAGTATATAATGCTGCAGTGAACATAGTGGTGCTTAATTAAGTCTTTTCAATGTAGTGTTTTGGGCTTCTTTGGATAAATATCCAGAAGTAGAATTGCTGGATCCTTGTCTCTTGTTAGAGCTTTTGTTTTACTGGGTTTTTTTTTTAGTTTTTGTTTTTTTGGGGTTTTTTTTTGTGTGTGACAGAGACAGTCAGAGAGAGGGACAGATAAGAACAGACAGGCAGGAAGGGAGAGAGATGAGAAGCATCAGTTCTTTGTTGTGGCTCCTTAGTTGCTCATTGATTGCTCCCTCATATGTGCCTTGATGGGAGGGGCACAGCAGAGCAAGTGACCTCTTGCTCAAGCCAGCAACCTTGGGCTCAAGCCAGCAACCTTGAGCTTCAAGCCAGTGACCTTTGGGCTCTACCCAGCAACCATATTCCATTGTCGTGGGGTCCCACGATCAAGCCAGTGACCCCATGGTCAAACTGGTGAGCCCACGCTCAAGCCGGTGACCTTGGGATTTTGAACCTGAGTCCTCTGCATCCCAGCCTGATGCTCTATCCACTGTGCCACTGCCTGGTCAGGCTTCTTTAACTTTTTCTTATCTGGGAAGCTCTCTATATGTCCTTAGATTCTATGTCTGACCTGGCAGTGGCTCAGTGGATAGAGCGTCAGACTGGGATGCGGAAGACCCAGGTCCGAGACCCCGAGGTCGCCAGCTTGAGCATGAGCTCATCTGGTTTGAGCAA
The DNA here is from genome assembly GCF_036850995.1 of Saccopteryx leptura. Lineage (NCBI taxonomy): Eukaryota > Metazoa > Chordata > Mammalia > Chiroptera > Emballonuridae > Saccopteryx > Saccopteryx leptura. The sequence goes on from NC_089511.1 coordinate 37,872,263, forward strand.
AAATTCACCAGCTTGGACCCAAGGTCGCTGGCTCAAGCAAGGGGTTACTTGGGCTGCTGAAGGTCCATGGTCAAGGCACATATGAGAAAGCAATCAATGAACAACTAAGGTGTCACAATGCACAACGAAAAACTAGTGATTGATGCTTCTCATCTCTCCGTTCCTGTCTGTCTGTGCCTGTCTATCCCTCACTCTGACTCTCTGTCTCTGTAAAAAAAAAAAAAAAAAAGATTCTAAGTGATAGCTTTGCTAAGTAGAGTAATCTTGGTTGTAAGTCCTTGCTTTCCATCAGTTTGCATATTTAGTGCCTACAATCCCTTCTGGCCTGCAAAGTTTTTTTGAGAAATCAGTTGACAGTATATGGGAGCTCCATTGTAGGCAACTGCTCTTCTCTTGCTGCTTTTAAGATTCTCTCTTTGTCTTTAACCTTTTCAATTTAATTATGATGTGTTTTAGCGTGGGCCTCTTTTGGTTCATCTTATTTAGGACTCTGTGCTTCCTGTACTTGTGTGTCTATTTCCCTCACCAAGTTAGGGAAGTTTTCTATTATTTTTTCAAATAAGTTTTTTTTTTTTTTTTTTTTCTTTCTGAAGCTGGAAACGGGGAGAGACAGTCAGACAGACTCCCGCATGCGCCGGACCGGGATCCACCCAGCACGCCCACCAGAGGCGACGCTCTGCCCACCAGGGGGCGATGCTCTGCCCTTCCGGGGCGTCGCACTGCCACGACCAGAGCCACTCTAGCGCCTGGGGCAGAGGCCAAGGAGCCATCCCCAGCGCCCGGGCCATCTTTGCTCCAATGGAGCCTTGGCTGCAGGAGGGGGAGAGAGAGACAGAGAGGAAGGAGGGGGGGGGGGTGGAGAAGCAAATGGGCACTTCTCCCATGTGCCCTGGCCGGGAATTGAACCCGGTCCCCCGCACGCCAGGCCGATGCTCTAGCGCTGAGCCAACCAGCCAGGTCAAATAAGTTTTTTATTCTTCGTTCTCTCTTTTCTCCTTATGTCACTTCCATGATATGAATATTGGTATGCTTGATACTGTCCCAGAGACCCCTTAAACTATCCTCACTTTTTTGGATTCTTTTTTTCTTTTTGCTGTTTTGATTGGGTGTTCTCTGCTACCTTATCTTCCAAATTGCTGAGTTAATCCTCTGCTTCATCAATCTACTATTGATTCCTTTTACTGTATTCTCCATTTCAGTTATTGTGCTCTTCATTTCTTACTGGTTCATTTTTATGTTTCTATGTCTTTGTTGAACTTTATACTAAGGTGATCTATTCTTTTCCTAAGTGCGCTGAACATCCTTATAACTAGTGTTTTGAACTCTGTATCTGGTAGACTGCTTGTCTCCATTTTGTTTAGTTCTTTTTCTGGAATTTTGTCCTGTTTCCTTTGGGACATGTTTCTTTGTCCCCTCATTTGGCATCCTCCCTGTGTTTGTTTCTATGTATTAGGTAGAGCTGATATGTCTCCTGGGCTTTGTAGAGTGGCCTTATGCAGTAGGTGTCCTATAGGGCCCACTGGCACAGACTCCCTAGTCACCCAAGATGGGTGCCTCCGGTGTGGGCTGTGTGCACACTCTTGTTGTAATTGAGCCTCAATTGCTGTTGGCATGTCAGTGGGAGAGATTTACCCCCAAGCCAATTGGCTGTGAAGACTGGTCAAGACAACAGCAGAGGAGCTTTAGTGCAGGGGCTGACCCCAGGAAGTAGGACTCGCTTCAGTGGGGCTCTGGTGCCAGGTGGGCAACCCCTTGAATGTGTCACTGGGGGAGGTGGGTAGTTGGTGCTCCGGTGTGGTCTGAAGTTGTCCACTGGGCGCACTGGCTTTGGAGCCTCCTGGGAAGTGCAGGCCAAGGTTAGCCTCAGGCCACCTGGCATGAGCTACAAAGTGATCTGTAGATGGTTGCCACTCAAGCTGTAGCTGGAACAAGCTGTGGCTGCCACTAGTGCTGAGCTTGGGGCTGCTTAGCAAGAAAGAGTCCAGGGTACACCGAGGCCAGATGCTGCTTGTTTGGGGTTTGTGAACTTTTGAAAGATGAGAGCAAGGTCGAAGTATGAGCTGAGATAGACTGTTTATAGGGAAACACCACTGGAAGTAGCTTGGGTGAGTCTAAAAGTTGGGAGGGATGGAGTTTCCAGGAGTCACCACTGCAGGGTAATGAACAATGTTAGCCAGGTTGATGGAGATGCAGATAGGGCACCCACCTGCTGACTCTGTGGGGAGAGGGCCCATCAAAGGAACAGTCTCTTCTGCCAGTAATGTCCTCTGTCTGGAAGAAAACTGCCCTTCCAGCTCTCACCTCAAAGCCAGACAATTCATTTCCCTGTGTCTCTGGCACCTTTCGAGCTGCTGCCCCAGCACTGAAACTCAGAGCAAGTGAGTCTGTCAGAAGTAAGTGCATGTGCAGCAGTTTTGTTTATTTTGAATGTCAACTTTAATTGGAAAAATAAAAATATTTTAACAACTACTCTGACCAAGTCGGATGCCACTTCCAGATGGGTAGGCCCAGCTCATTTGGGGAACAGCAGGTGGAATGTGTGCAGAGAGCACAGGGATGGGGGTATGTTGGGAATGTGGGGAGAGCATGGAAAGGACTCAGTCACACTGAGAAATGTGGCCTTGGTTCTGCCATCCTGTGCGCCCCTCCCGGTGCTCAGAAATGAGCGTGATAGACAGAGATGCGCAGTCCAGAGTGGGGCTCCTGGCCCCCCCAGGCCCAGCTTGCCATGTGACCTTGCAGAGCCTGTTGCTGCTCCCTGCCGGTTCAGCTCATCTGCAGAAGGTGAGTTTCTGTGATTGTACTCTTCTGAGTTGTCAGACATCTTTATCAGTTTTTAATTTTTTTCTCTTTTTTTTATCAGATGGTAAACATTCTGTTCAGAATATAAAGGTAAGATTAGTTTTTTTAAAAAAACTGATTTTCTCAATAGATTGAATTTTCACCATAATTTTTTTTTTAACACATTTTTTTTTTTTTTTGTATTTTTTCTGAAGCTGGAAACGGGGAGAGACAGTCAGACAGACTCCCGCATGCGCCCGACCGAGATCCACCCGGCACGCCCACCAGGGGCAACGCTCTGCCCACCAGGGGGCGATGCTCTGCCCCTCCGGGGCGTCGCTCTGCCGTGACCAGAGCCACTCTAGCGCCTGGGGCAGAGGCCAAGGAGCCATCCCCAGCACCCGGGCCATCTTTGCTCCAATGGAGCCTTGGCTGCGGGAGGGGAAGAGAGAGACAGAGAGGAAGGAGGGCAGGGGGCGGGGTGGAGAAGCAAATGGGCGCTTCTATGTGCCCTGGCCGGGAATCGAACCTGGGTCCCCCGCACGCCAGGCCGACGCTCTACCGCTGAGCCAACCGGCCAGGGCCTCACCATAATTTTTAAACAACTTTTTTGTTTCGTGGGGAAGAAACCTCCCTTAAAAGTTCTTTCTAGCCCTGGCCGGTTGGCTCAGCGGTAGAGCGTCGGCCTGGTGTGCGGGGGACCCGGGTTCGATTCCCGGCCAGGGCACATAGGAGAAGCGCCCATTTGCTTCTCCACCCCCCCCTTCCTCTCTGTCTCTCTCTTCCCCTCCCACAGCCAAGGCTCCATTGGAGCAAAGATGGCCTGGGTGCTGGGGATGGCTCCTTGGCCTCTGCCCCAGGCGCTAGAGTGGCTCTGGTCGCGGCAGAGCGACCCCCCGGAGGGGCAGAGCATCGCGCCGGAGGGGCAGAGCATCGCGCCGGAGGGGCAGAGCATCGCCCCCTGGTGGGCAGTGTCGCTCCTGGTGGGCGTGCCGGGTGGATCCTGGTTGGGCTCATGCAGGAGTCTGTCTGACTGTCTCTCCCTGTTTCCAGCTTCAGAAAAATACAAAAAAAAAAAAAAAGTTTTTTCTGATTGAATGTTTCTTATTAAGTACTTAAAATACTTGAAGAAACTGATATTTTTCATAGTCTAAAAATGAAAGGAATATATTGAGAGGTTAGAAATCACATAATTTGTGTGTAATAGAAAAATAAACAAAAATTCAAAGCTTTCCCTTCCCTCTAAGTTTCGTGTTGAAAAGCAAGATCTTATTTTCTCAGTCCCTTGAAAACAGGCTTCTCTGCAGTTTATGGGGTCTTATTGAATATTCCAAAGAGAAAAGGCCCGGTTGAAGTTTCCTTTGCGCACCTCTGCTCGGCACTGCAGCCTTATTGCGTGCTTTAGAATGTGAAGTGACGGCCTGTTGCTCCTGGGACTTACACATGAAGACACAATGACCGACTGAACTCACAGGCAAAAAGGCAGAAAGTTTGAACAGAAGATGCTAAGGTTCTCAATTTATTAGACTTAACAGGATTTTTTTCTCCCCCAGGATGAAAAACCACCATTATGTAGAAAACCTCCACCCTCTCCAGGTATTTGCCTTTTGAATTTCATTATTGAAAATCTTACAGGTTTATAGATGCTTGGAGGGTGGGTATATGCAAATAAGGGCTGTGCTTTGGTCTGGAGGCAGAGTGTGAAGTCCAAGGTGTTCTCTGAGCTACTCTCCCTATAATTTGGGGCGCTGCAGTAGTTTTCAAAGTTAATTCTGCAATTTTTTCCTGTTATGCTTCACATCACTATCTGAAAACCACATTGGGTATCAGACTTTTAAGTCTGTCCTCCATATAGAACTGACTTGATTTTCGCCTATTCCATCTTACTTAGTGTTTTTGATGCTGTGTTGTGAGAGTTTGCTGGGGCACTAACTTCGGGCCCACAGGCTCATTTGTCATTGTATGGACCCTGCCACTCAGCTATCCTTTGAATAGATGTAATAATCAAAATGTTTGTTTTCAATGATTTCTATGAAGTATCGACAAGCATCTAAGATTATTAAATATGCTCATTCCAAAATCTTGTAGTTTTTGCACCAATGACTCTCTCCTCTGTCATTTGACTTTGGTGCTCTTGGCCCAGACACTTGATTGTTCCTGGAGGTGTGGCCCCCTTGGTCCTTGAGAGCCCTTCTTGGTCGGCCTAGGGACGCTGTATCTCTTTACTGCACACTGCTCAGGTGGGGAAACCAGCCAGGCTGCCAGTCGTGCAGCCTGTCTCTGGTGACTGGCAGGCTCTGTGGCCAGCTAGGGCACTTGGGGGTCCCTCCTCCTCCTGGGCTTCTCTTTGGGCCTGCCCTCCCTCTTGGACTTCAGTGCCTGTGTGTACTGCCTGCCAAGGGCACGCATCCCTGCTGTGGGCTGCCTGGCCCGGCCCAGAGGGTGTGAGCCCCATCTGCTGCTCTAACCAGGTACCTCATCAGTCCTTTCTAGGCTAGTTTGGTCCCCACTACCTGCCAGGGCGAGGCATCCCCACCTTTTGTAGTGAAGTCTCCTGACATAGTTTAGGCTGCAGCTTCTGTCTTCAACCTAATCTCAACTGTTTTCTTTCTGGGATTCCTCATGGTTCCCCTCTTGTTCTCAGTGTAGCTGTGGAGTTACTCATTTCTTAGCCTTTCCTTTAATCTTCTTAAGGACTGAGTATATGTGTATCAGTGGTCAGGGAAGCATATCTGGAGTCAACAGTCCCCTCCCTAACCCTTGCCTGTCCCCTGGGGTGTGTGCCAAATCTACTGTCTGGAGCCAGCAGCCCTCCCGTCTTTGCCCACAGACAAAGCACTTCTGTTTACCCTTCTATTTGGAGGCTTGCCCTGGCCAGGGAGTCCATTGTGGCTTTCAGCTTTTTGACCTCTCTGAGCATATCTCCCCATGGAACATCGCTTGTTTTTCTCCCATCTTTCTTGCTATTCTTTCTTAAGATCCTTTGTGATCTCTGGTTTGCTTCTCCCCCTGGTGCCTTCAGGTACTGCCCACATGCTGGTGGCTCCCGTCGCTCCAGCTGAAGCTGGCTTCAGAGCTTTGGGCCTGTGTCCTAAACTGAGCTTACCTTCCTTTGCTCTACTTGTGTTCCTTGTCTGGCTAAGTGTCTTCCAAACCACAGATCTTAGTGCTCATCCTTGATTTGCCCCTCCCTCACTGCCCACACCCAGCCAGCTGCTGAGCCCTGTGGGATTTTAGCCCCAGAATCCTGCTCTCCCACATCCCTTCCTCCCTGTTCCCGCCACAGCTCCCCTCAGGGCCCCTCTGGGCTGGGCCTCGTTCATTCACTCTCTTTACTGCTGACTGGAGGGATTCATCTGAGAGCAGAGCCTCTTCCTTTTCACATCTCTACCTAAGAGCCTTTCTGGCCTCCACTCTGCACAGCGGTGTACAGGGACCGCCCTCAGGTTCTGCCTCCCCGTTACCTCTCTCCTGTCACCCACTGTACTCTCGTCAGACCGCTCAATCTCTCTTGAGGCCATTTTCTTTCCCAGGACCAAAGAGCATAGCTTGAGGTCCTTGTATGAAGTAATTGCTCACATGGTTTTTCCAATGAAGTCTCATGTAATTTTGATGTAAAATTATAAACGTCAGTTAATATTTTAAAACGTTTTCCCTGTACCTTTTCAGATATAACTGGCAGGGCACATCAGCAATATATAAAAATAACGAAAGAAAAGTTTGAGGAATTAAGAGAAGAAAATTCACATCTGTATAATACAAACCAAGCCCTTACTCTTGAACTTAACATAGTAAAACAAACAATGAAAGAACTACAGTTAAAACTGAGGAGAATAATGAAAGAAAATGGAAAGCTGAAAGAGGCTGAGAAAGCATCGGCTCAGGAAGGTGGGCGCAACTACACAGTTCTTTCATTAAAGGAGCAAATAGGACTTCACTCATTTTCTTATGTATTTTGAGAGTTAATATTTTAGGTTGTTATATTTGTTGATGGTTATGTTGCTATTTTGTGTTATACTATTTTAGTTTTTTTCATTAATATACTTGTTGAAATTTGATTTTATCTACTATATCATTATTATTGTTATGCTAAAAAATGATAATGCTTCTGGATTTGATGATTAGGAAAGTAACTTTACATATATTTCATATCAGTTTTTATCCCACTGAATAACATATAAAAATGCCTTATTCAGCCTGACCTATGGTGGCGCAGAGGATCAAGCATCAACCTGGAACACTGAGGTTGCCGGTTCAAAACCCTGGGCTTGCCTGGTCAAGGCACATATGGGAGTTGATGCTTCCTGCTCCTCCCCCCTTCTCTCGCTCTCTATCTCTCTCTCCTCCAAAATGAATAAATAAATGAAAAAAATTTTTTTAATTAAAAAAAAATGCCTTATTCACCACATAGTTACCACTGATGAAGATTATATTTTTCTTTCTAATTTGATAAGCAAAAAAAGGAATCCCATTTTAATTTCTATTCCTTTAGTTATTAATAAGCTTGAATATTTTTTCTTTTTCTTTTATAATTTTTTTTTACTTGAGATACTTGGCTTTTTCTCATTGGTTTATAGGAGCTCTTTATATATGAAGGATGCTAGCCTTTGTCATGTATGTAATATTTGCTCAGTTTGTTGATAATTTAACTAAACCTATAGGATATTTTTCTTTTATGGCTTATGCCCTTGGTGTCAAGTCCTTTTTACCTCAAAGGTTATATAAATATATTTTTTTCTTTTTTAGTGAGGGGGAGACAGACAGGGACAGACAGACAGGAAGGGAGAGAGATGAGAAGCATCAATGTATAGTTGCGGCACCTTAATTCATTGATTGCTTTCTCATATGAGCCTTGACCTAGGGGCTCCAACCAAGCCAGTAACCCTTTGCTCAAGCCAGGGTCCTTGGGCTCAAGCCAACGACCTTGGAAATCAAGCCAGCAACCTTTGGGCTCAAGCCAGTGACCATTGGGTCATGTCTGTGATCCTATGCTCAAGCCAGTGACCCTGTGCTCAAGCTGGTGAGCCCGCGCTCAAGCTGGCAACCTCAGGGCTTTGAACCTGGGTTCTTAGCATGCCAGGCTGATGCTCTATCCACTGTGCCACCTTGTGGTCAGGCTAAGTTTTATTTTCCCTTAAGTAATTGTATATGTAAAAACAACTACAAACTTCCAAAGTATTGACTATTTAGTGTTAAAAGACTTAGTAACTTTTATTCATTTATACCTATATAGTTGTCATTCACTGCCTCTGTGAGCTTAAAAGAAATAAAAGGGCAGATGGTTAATAATTTATAAAAATCTTAATCAATTTGATACAAGTTCTTATAGTATAATATTAATTTTTTTCAGTAGTTGCTGCACCTGAATTACTTAACCTCAGAAAACAAGCTCAAGAACTGGTGGATGAAAATGATGGGTTGAAAGTGATTATCCATCATTTGAATGTAGAACTGAGCAGATATCAGACAAAATTCAGGCATTTATCCAAGGAAGAGGTAATGTTTCCAATTGAGAAAATTAATTTTCAGCTTGTTTTTAGCCTTTCCTATTGAATTGATTTCCAACCATGGAGGGTTTATATTTGTTACAATTTGGTATAAAAAGACATATACAAAGCACAGTATTTCTAGGGACCTTTTTATTTCTTTTTCCCTCCTACCTCCTCCCTTTTTTTACTTTCTTCTGCCTTCTTTTCCTCCTTTCTCATAACAAAGGCAATAAAGGCTCTTTGTAAAATAATTGGGACAATACAGAAGTTTATACAAAGTAAAAAAGTGAAAGTCCATATCAGCTGCTTTCTTCTCAGTCCTGTTCCTTTCATTTACAATTATTATTTGCCAGTGCACTAACTTTCAAAAGAAGGCAGACTGGTTTATACAGTCTCCCAAAAAGATAAACAAAATTAACCAACCTTTAGCTAGACTAAGGAAAAAGATGATTCAAGTAAATAAAATTAGAAATAAAAGAGGAGACATTACAACTGATAACAGAAAAATACTAAGGATCCTAAGAAACTACTGTGAACAATTATACCCCAACAAATTAGATGACATAGAAAATATTGCTAATTTCTAGAAATCTACAATCTTCCAAGACTGAATCATAAAGAGATATTCTGAACAGACCAATTACTAGTACGGAGATTGAACAAAGAAAAGTCCAGGACCAGATGGGTCCACTGGTGATTCTGCCAAACATATAAAAAATCCTTCTTAAACTCTTCCAAAATATTGAAGCAGAAGAAATACTTCTAAACTCATTTTACAAAACCAGTAGTTACCGTGATACCAAAATCAGACAAGAACACCAAAAGGAAAGAAAATTACAGGCCAATATCCCTGATGAACAGAGAGAAAAGTCCTCAAAAAAACATTAATAAACTGACTCCAGCACTACATTAGAAGGATTATACACCATGATGAAGTGTGGTTTATTTCTCAGGTGCAAACATGGTTCAATATATGTTAGTCAGTAAATGTAATACACCACATTAAATGAATAAAAATCATGATCATTTTGATAGATGCATAAATAACATTTGACAAAATTCAATACCTTTTGGCCTGACCTGTGGTGGCGCAGTGGATAAAGTGTCGACCTGGAAATGCTGAGGTCACCGCTTCGAAACCCTGGGCTTGCCTGGTCAAGGCACATATGGGAGTTGATGCTTCCTGCTCCTCCCCCCTTCTCTCTCTCTGTCTCTCCTCTCTCTCTCTCTCTCTCTCTCTATCTCTCCCTCTCCTCTCTAAAAATGAATTAAAAAATAAATAAATAAATAAATAAATTCAATACCTTTCATGGTAAGAACCCAAGAAATTAGATATAGAAGGAATGTATGTCAACATAAAGGCCATATATATGATAATAAGCTTGCAGCTAGTCTAGTACTCAGCAGTGAAAAGGTGAAAGCTTTTCCTCTAATAAGGTCAGGAATAAGACAAGGATGCCTATTCTCACCACTTTTATTCAACATAATAGTGGAAATCCTAGCCAGAGTAGTTAGGCAAGAAAAAGATATAAAAGACATGAAAACGGGAAAGGAAAATTGTTTCTGCTGATGACATGATGTTATATATAGAAAACTCTATAGATTCTACCAATAAACTGTTAGAACTAATGAATAAATTCAGTAAAGTTGCAGATACAAAATCAATATACAAAAATAAGTTGTGTTTCTATACACAACAACACTATTGGAAAGAGATATTAAGAAAACAATCCCACTTACAATCGCACCAAAAGGAATGAAATAATTAGGAATAAATTTAAGGAGGTGAAAGATCTACAATGAAAACTGTAAAATACTGATGAAAGAAGTTGAAGAAAAAAAAATAAATGGAAAGATATAACACTGTTCATGATTGTAAGAACTAATAATGATAAAATGTCCTATCCAAAGCAATCTACAGATTCAATGCAATCCCTGTCAAAATTCTAGTACCATTTTTCACAGAAATAAATAAAACAATCCTAAAATTTGTATAGAGCCATGAAAGACCCAGAATAAACAAATCTTGAGAAATGAACAGAGCCCGAGGCATCTCACCTTCTGATTCCAAACTACACTGCAAAGCTGTAGTAATCAGAACAGTATGGAATTGGCATAAAAACAGACACTTAGTTCAATAGAACAAAATAGAGGGCCCAGACATAAACCCATGCATATATGATTGGTTGATTTTCAGTAAAGGATCCAAGGATATACAACAAAGAGGATAGTTTCTTCAATAAAGTGTGTTTGGAAAACTGGATATGCTCATGCAAAAGAATCTTGCCAAATACAAAAAATTAACTCAAAATAGATTAAAGACTTTAATTTAAGACCTGAAATAATAAAACTCTTTCACATTGATCTAGGCAATGATTTTTTGGACTTGACCAAAAACAAAGGCAACAAAGCCAAAATAAACAAATGAGACTACATCAAAATAAAAATCTGTATAGCAAAGGTAACCATGAACAAAATGAAAAGTCAACCCATGGAATGAAAGAAAATATTGCAAACCACATCTTTTATTAGGGGTTAATGTCCAAAACATTCAAAGAACCCATATAACTCAATAGCACAAAAACAAATAAACCAATCTTTTAAATGGGCAAAGGATCTGAACAGACATTTTTCCAAAGAAGGCACATAAATGACCACCAGGTACATGTAAAGGTGCTCAACACTACTAATCAGCAGAGAAATGCAAACCAAAACCACAAAAAGCTATCACCTTGCACCCATTAGAATGTCTATTATCAAAAAAGACAAAGCCCTGGCCGGTTGGCTCAGCGGTAGAGCGTCGGCCTGGCGTGCGGGGGACCCGGGTTCGATTCCTGGCCAGGGCACATAGGAGAAGCGCCCATTTGCTTCTCCACCCCCTCCCCTCCTTCCTCTCTGTCTCTCTCTTCCCCTCCCGCAGCCAAGGCTCCATTGGAGCAAAGATGGCCCGGGCGCTGGGGATGGCTCCTTGGCCTCTGCCCCAGGTGCTAGAGTGGCTCTGGTCGCGGCAGAGCAACGCCCCGGAGGGGCAGAGCATCGCCCCCTGGTGGGCAGAGCTTCGCCCCCTGGTGGGCAGAGCTTCGCCCCTGGTGGGCGTGCCGGGTGGATCCCGGTCGGGCGCATGCGGGAGTCTGTCTGACTGTCTCTCTCCCTGTTTCCAGCTTCAGAAAAATACAAAAAAAAAAAAAAAAAAAAAAGACAAGATGTAAGAAATGCTGGCCTGACTGTAAAGAAAAGGGAAACCTTGAACATTGTTGACGGGAATATAAATTAGCTCAGTCACAATGGAAAACAGTGTGGAGGTTCCTCAGGAAATTAAAAATAGAACTACTATATGATTCAGCATTCCCATTCCTAGGTGTGTATCCAAAGGAAACAATATCACTATCTTGAAAACATGTCTGTACTCCCATATTTATTACAGCATTATTCACATTAGCTAAGTTGTGGAAACCTATGTTTCCACAGACAAAGAAAATGTGAGATATATGTGATTTATGATATATATGTATATGAATGACTTGCATATGTATAATGGAATATCATTCAGCCTTTAAAAGGAAGACAGTCCTGCCATTTGCAACAACATAGGTGAACCCGGAGGGTATTATGCTAAGTGAAATCAGCCAGACAATCACTGCATGGTATCACTTAATTTTATTTATTTATTTATTTATTTGCATTTTTCTGAAGCTGGAAACAGGGAGAGACAGTCAGACAGACTCCCGCATGCGCCCGACCGGGATCCACCCGGCACGCCCACCATGGGGCGACGCTCTGCCCACCAGGGGGTGATGCTCTGCCCATCCTGGGCGTCGCCATGTTGCGACCAGAGCCACTCTAGCGCCTGAGGCAGAGGCCACAGAGCCATCCCCAGCGCCCGGGCCATCTTTTGCTCCAATGGAGCCTTGGCTGCGGGAGGGGAAGAGAGAGAGAGGAAGGAGGGGAGGGGGTAGAGAAGCAAATGGGCGCTTCTCCTGTGTGCCCTGGCCGGGAATTGAACCCGGGTCCTCCGCACACTAGGCCGACGCTCTACCGCTGAGCAAACCGGCCAGGGCCCATGATATCACTTATATGTGGACTCAAAAAAAAAAAAACAAAAAAAACAAAAACAAAAAACAAACAAATGTTGAACTCATAGAAAACAGGCAAAATTTTAATATATTCTGTAGATTATAGTATATCACTATTGAGTTCTTGATTTTTATTGATTTTTATAATGGTACTGTGGTTGAGAAAGTGAAGATTTTTTTTAAGGAAATAGGCACTGATGTATTATAGGAAAGGAGGCATTATATCTACAAATTATTCTCAAACATTTCAAAAGAAAATTTTCTCATATATACCTACACTTTAGATGCATAGATTGCTGGTGCACAGTAGATTAAGAACGTCTAAGGCTTGAAATTCCATAAGTGTAGTTTAATTTGTCTTCAAAATGTGTTTTGTTCTTAGAGTATAGATACTGAAGGCCTCCCATCAAAGGGCCCTATACCACCCTGGTTGGTAAGTGAAAGTTATTTAATTTCAGGCCCATATTTTCTGAGCTATATTTATTTGAATAACTATTCACATCTATCCCAAATTAAGTGTATTTTCTCACCTTTTAAAAATTTTGCCGATATTGTTTAGGTGTAAGAAATAGATTAACCTTTTTTATCCCATTATCTTCAGTTGGACATGAAGTATCTGTCACCCCTGTTGCTGGCTTATGAGGACAGAATGAAAGAGAAGGACGAACTCATTGCCACCTTTCAGGTAGGTTGGCAGATGTCTCAGAAGAGACAAAGTTTATAAAAAAGAACATTTCAAACTTTGAAGAAACATTTTGAAGGTAGGTATGCCCAACATCTAATAGGTACTCCAATATTTGTAAAAGGAAAGGAGAAAGGAAAGGAGGGATGTAGCAGGGTAGGAGGGAGGAAAAGAGGGCAGAGGGGAGTGGCCGGGGTAAATGCTGGAGCGGGAGCCACAGGCAAGGAGAGGTGGGGGAGGCACGGAGGGACAGGGCAGCGCTGCAGTGGAAGGTCCCAGACAGGCAGCCCAGTGGGCTGTGGTCTCGGGGTGCAGAGGTGGGAGCAGTAGGAGGCACTCCATTCCTGGCATTCCACAGCTGCAAACACCACTGTTAGAGGGGACATTGAGGCAGACAGGGGAGGTAGTAGGCCAGGGGTATTTTATAGACTTACTAATTCAGTGAACAGCCAACCCCAGGGGAAGTCCAATTATTGAGCTGTTGGAAGCAGAGGAAGCGAGGTTTTTATTCATTTCTGCCTCCTTGTTCACCTCTGCTTTACAGGAGTGGCTTCTGGCAGCGGAGCTCATTTTAATTACAGAGGGGACCAGGGCTGTGTGGTGTTGTAGATACATCCTTGCCTTTCCATGCTGCCCACCTCTGTGTTCCTCATTTAAGTGGCCAAAGATATCTCTGGAATTGGAAGGATCCAGGAAGAGAAGTGTTGGTTTTTCTGGGATCCCAGGCTGAAAGGGTCTCTGAAGAGTCACCCTTTATGGGTGACTTATCATGCTGTCCCATATACATGGCCCATGTCATGCCGTTTTGAAGATTTTCTTCTAGAGGATGAATAAGTCTTAACTGACGAAATATCAATCCTAATAATAAAATTACTGATTCAATGTTCTTTCTAAAACGGGTCAGGAAACATTTTCTATCAAGAGCCATTTAGTAAATAATTTAGGCCTCACAGACCATGCAGCCTCTGTTTTACAACTACTGAGCTCTGCTGTTTTAGCATGAAAGCAGCCATGGCCATTGTGTAATAAAAAAAAGGGGCATGTCTGTGTTCCAATAAAACTTTATTTACAAAAGAGGCAGCTGGCCTGCAGGCTTCAGTTTGCCTGACCCCTGTTCTGAAAAGGAGCCAGTGTACTGCCAGCAGATGGGAGTGTCTGAGCAGGAAGGTGAGGAGGAGAAGTTGCTTGGCACTGTTTAAAGTTAAGCAGGTATAAGCATAAATGGCACCTGGGAGAAGAACATTTAGATGTACCCGGAATAACTATTGGCACCTAAGATGCTCACCGAGGGACAGCACAAGACACTAAAGCTAGCCAAGGGCTGGCTGAGAAAACTGATGGGGAAGGCCCGGCAGAAGAGCCACAGCTGTACACCTGGAACGAATGTAAAATAATATGGAATGTTAACTGTAATTAAGTTTTTGTTGTTGGTTTTTTTTGTTTGTTTTTTTATTTTATTTATTTATTTATTTATTTATTTATTTATTTATTTATTTATTTATTTTTACAGAGACAGAGAGTCAGAGAGGGATAGACAGGGACAGACAGACAGGAACAGAGAGATGAGAAGCATCAATCATTAGTTTTTTGTTGCGTGTTGCAACACCTTAGCTGTTCATTGATTGCTTTCTCATATATGCCTTGACCGCGAGCCTTCAGCAGACCGAGTAACCCCTTGCTTGAGCCAGTGACCTTTTGGCTCAAGCCAGTGAGCTTTTTGCTCCAACCAAATGAGCCTGTGCTCAAGATGGAGACCTGGGGGTCTCGAACCTGGGTCTTCTGCATCCCAGTCCGATGCTCTATCCACTGCGCCACTGCCTGGTCAGGCAATTAAGTTTTTTTAAGTGCCACAAACACAGACTTAGGAGTCTGTGCAGCAGTCCTTGAGGCTAATGACTGATGAAACTGGACCCACTCATGGTTTTAAGAGAGGCTTTCTTGTGAATGTAATGAGGCCAGATTAAGAGACCCCAACCCCCACCTTGGAAGTTCTTTTTATCTGAACAGCTCCATTTTATCTCCCAAAGTCTTTATTTATTTATTTATTTTTTCTTTGCACTTCTCTGAAGCTGGAAATGGGGAGAGACAGTCAGACAGACTCCTGCATGCGCCCCACCGGGATACACCCGGCACGCCCACCAGGGGCGAGGCTCTGCCCACCAGGGGGTGATGCTCTGCCCATCCTGGGTGTCGCTATGTTGCGACCAGAGCTACTCTAGCGCCCGAGGCAGAGGCCACAGAGCCATCCCCAGCGCCCGGGCCATCTTTGCTCCAATGGAGCCTCAGCTGCGGGAGGGGAAGAGAGAGACAGAGAGGAAAGAGAGGGGGAGGGGTGGAGAAGCAGATGGGCGCTTCTCCTGTGTGCCCTGGCCGGGAATCGAACCCGGGACCCCTGCACGCCAGGCCGATGCTCTACCACTGAGCCAACCGGCCAGGGCCCCAAAGTCTTTAAATAAAAGAAAAAGTACAGTGTTTACAGACATCTCTGCTGTTATGCCCTTTATATCTTTTCAAGTATTTGGCAGTTACAGAAAACGTTATGAAGTTAGGGATTGTTTATAGCCTGAGCGGTGTCCCCTTGTGCTCCGCAGCATGGTTGTCTCATGTTTTCTCTCCAGACTGAGCTCCTTGAGGGCAGGCACCTGGTGCTGCCACGTGTCCGGCTGCTGTAACTGTGGGACCGCTGTATAGCTATTAGCATTTGATCTTAGCCACAGCAACAGCACTAAAACTAAGAAATGTAGAATGTGTGCCTGTGTGTATTACAATTTAAAAAAAAATTTTTTTTTTACAAGGACAGAGAGAGAGTCAGAGAGAGGGACAGACAGGAACGGAGAGAGATGAGAAGCATCAATCATCAGTTGCTCATTGATTGCTTTCTCATATGTGCCTTGACCATAGGGCTACAGGGACTGAGTAACCCCCTGCTCGAGCCAGCAACCCTGGGTCCAAGCTGGTGAGCTTTGCCCAAACCAGACAAGCTGGCGCTCAAGCTGGCGACCTGGAACCTGGGTCCTCCGCATCCCAGTCTGACGCTCTATCCACTGCGCCACCACCTGGTCAGGCTGTGTATTACAATTTACATACATTTTGTTTCAGGAGGAAATGAGAACGTTCAGGATACGAGTCCAGGAAGTGGTGAAAGAAAACGAGGAACTGCACCAACAGCTGAATAGGAGTCCTGTTACCAGTGAGGAGTGGCAAGTGCTGTTTACTGATCTAAAAAGTAGAAAAGATAATAGGAATAAACTTTATTAAGTCATCAAATACATTTCCTTTTTTAAACTAAAATATTTTAAGGGGGAGCTTCTAAGATATAAGGTACAATGAAATCCTAGTAGTTTAAACTTGTAATTTAAAGATTATTTTAAAAATTCTAAATAGGTTTTTAAACCTGAAATATATTTGCTGTCCCCATTTTTATTTCCTGAGGTTGTATTTTTCTAGGGTGCTTTTCCCATGCCAAGCTTGCGTGGTCACATTCTTTCTTAGGCCTCTCTGATTGCTCCCAGCGCTTTAGGACTGTAAGCCTTGGCCCTGCCCTGCTCTGCCCTGTCCTGTCCTGCTCTGCTCTACCCTGCCCTGCCCTGCCCTGCCCTACACTGCCCTGCCTTGCTCTGCTCTACCCTGCCCTGCCCTGTTGTGCTTTGCCCTGCTCTGCCCTGCCCTGCCCTACCCTACCCTGCTCTGCCCCGCCCCGCCCTGCTCTGCCCTACCCTGCTCTGCCCCGCCCTGCTCTGCCCTGCCCTGCCCCGCCCTGCTCTGCCCTTCCCTGCCCTGCCTTGCCTGTTCTATGCAGGCCTTCCACCCCCTGACAGCCAAATACTGCCTCACTTCCCTCCTGCTACGGATGCTGCTCCCTCCCCCGCTGCCCCCCAACACGCCCCCTCTACTCTGCTCCTCATCCACTAGGGCCCTGCTCAAATGGCCTGATGGTTGGTATAGTTCTTTCTGTAGGCAAAGTTCATTGCTCTCCTGTTGCACTTTCTGATCTAGCCGTAAACACACACATTTTCATACTGGCACACAGTGGCTGCCTGTATGTTCCACATCTGTCTCCTCTTCTCCTCTGTGGCCTCCTTGAGGGCAGGGCTGCGTCCTGCCCATCCACACAGCAGCTATGCATGCCTGTTCAGTGACTTAGAGAAAGTAAATGTCTTCAAAAGTCTAAAGGGACTATCCAGGCAAGACTAAGAAAGCAAAATCTATTCAAATACAAGTTTTTTGCTTAAAGTGTATCAACATTACTGGAAAAAAATTAAATATTTTTCATATAAGAGATTCAGAAATTTGGAATCGAATGAACAGGTTCTTCCTGGTAGGTCAGTTCTCCCAGATTTTGCGGTAAGTGATGTGTCCGCTGGGACTGGCCTGGGCAGCTCTTGCATCCTGGTGCACTGTGGCTTCTCTTGCGGAGCCTGGGTTTTCTTCTGTCAGGTTTCCTGGTGTGTCTCCCTTCAAACCCTCCTTGAGTGGCTCGCTGGAAAGTGGGTCAGTTAGACTGGGCCTCATGTGCTTCCAAGAGCCCTGGTGAGAGCCTGGACCTTCAGATAACTTCTCTAACCTTGTATATAGCTGTAAATCAAATCTGGTTACTTTTCCTTAAAATAAAAATATATAAATGAACAAAATAAAAAGAAGAAAGACAGATCTGGCTTTCAAATCCATGAGTCGTGTTCCCCAATTTACTGGCATTTCAAATTGCACCCTGCTCTGCGGTGGCCTGGGCTTTGGGGGAGCTGTTAGGTGTGTGCGGTGCCCTTGCGCATGCCCCTCCCCACCAGCTTCCGCTTCCTTGGGATTGACCGCCTCCAGCTGGGGGCGGAGCCCCCGGGGTCCCCCGGAGCATCTCTCTCCTGAAGCTCCTTACAGTCCTGCCCTTCCCTGCACCTCTGGCAGCTGCTCTCTCTACCTGCACAGATGTGAAGTACAGTATGTCCCCGCCAGACCCTCAGACACACTGACTTCCCCTTTTAGTAGAAGCTTTCCCCTCAGTTTCAAATGAGGTTCAGTGAACTGGGCTGCAGCTTCTCTTCCTAACTCCCCTGACCAGTCGGATAACCTCAAGCTTGGTTTCGTTGCCTATAAAGTGGGAAGGAGTGCTAAACTAAATCTGAAGTTTTCATTTCTTTAGTAGGAACAGGGGATCCCTTTCATTTAAAAAAGAAAGAAGGGACGCCCCTTAGAGGGCCTGCAGGGTGGATCCCGATAGGGGCACATGGGGAGTCTGTCTCTGCCTCCCCTCCTCTCACAAAAATAAAATAAATAAATAAAAAGAAAGAAGGGGGGTAGGGAAGGAAAGAAGGAGGGAGGGAGGAGGAAACTTAGTCTTCTAAGGAAGTCCAGAATGTAAAACACGAGGTGGAGATGCTCTGTGCCAGGCAGGGACGAGGAGGCTGGAGCTGACTCCTGGGAGAGCTCCCTTCCTGGACAGATGGCCGCTCTGCCTGTGGGTGTGGGTAGCTGGCAGGGACACTCCAGATTCAGTTATCACTATTACAGCTTGATTGCTTTCATCTTTTTTCTCCTTCCTCCACCTCATTTTATTTTATTTATTTTATTTTTTTAGTGAGTGAGTGAGAGAGACAGAGAGAGGGACAGACAAACAGGAAGGGAGATGAGAAGCATCAACTCCTAGTTATGGCACCTTAGTTGTCCATTGATTGCTTTCTGATACATGCCTTGATGGGGGGGGGGGGGCTCCAGCTGAGCCAGTGACCCCTTGCTTAAGCCAGCGACCTTTAGCTCAGGCCAGTGATGATGAAGTCATGTCCACGATCCCACACTCAAGCTGGCAACCTCGCACTCCAACTGGATGAGCCTGTGCTCAAGCCAGCAACCTCAGGGTTTCAAACCTGGGTCTTCAGCATCCCAGGCTGACGCTCCATCCACTAAGCCACTGCCTGATCAAGCACCACCTCATTTTTTAATGTGGAAAACTGAGATGATTTACTGGTTTACAGTGTGCTTTGGATGGTAAACATTTATCCAGATCTGTAAGGTTCTTTAAGCTGATTCTAAAGTATTTTATCTTTTGAGAGAGGAGAGAAAATGGGACAGGGCACAGGTAGCATCAATTCATAGTATATGAGTCTTGACGGGGCAACCCCAGGGTTTCAAACCAGCAGCCTCAGCATTCCAGGTCAATACTTTATCCACTGCGCCACCACAGGTCAGACCCTTTCAGCTCATTCTAATTGCAATTGGTAACCATGAAGGCTGAGCTAGGCTGGGATTTACTTCCCACCATCTATAAGAAAAGGGTTTGCTTGCGGTGAAGTTAGACTGAGGAGTCTCAATACAGTTTAAGGAACTGTTCAAAGGGTTTTTAACAAAGCTATTGATTTTGAGCAAATATGCTGCTGGTCACAAGTGAGTATTTTTAAATTAAAATGTGAACTTTCTAAATTCTTTAAAAATATTTCATACTGGCTTCAAAATAATCCAGTGGGTTTGGGGATTGGAGGTTTATGTAGATGAAACAAGATTGGCCATTTGATAATTTTTCAAGCCGGATGTTGTACACATAGGAGTTTATTGTTCTGTTATTTCTACTTTTATATATGTTTGAAATTTTACATTTTAAAAAGTTACTAAGAAGTTTATAATTCAAACTTCGTTATTGTCCTGTCTCCTAACTTAATGCACATGGTAAGATTAATGTGTCAATAACATGTTTAACAATAGCCCTGGCCGGTTGGCTCAGCGGTAGAGCGTCGGCCTAGCGTGCGGAGGACCCGGGTTCGATTCCCGGCCAGGGCACACAGGAGAAGCGCCCATTTGCTTCTCCACCCCTCCGCCGCGCCTTCCTCTCTGTCTCTCTCTTCCCCTCCCGCAGCCAAGGCTCCATTGGAGCAAAGATGGCCCGGGCGCTGGGGATGGCTCTGTGGCCTCTGCCTCAGGCGCTAGAGTGGCTCTGGTCGCAACATGGCGACGCCTAGGATGGGCAGAGCATCGCCCCCTGGTGGGCAGAGCGTGGCCCCATGGTGGGCGTGCCGGGTGGATCCTGGTCGGGCGCATGCGGGAGTCTGTCTGACTGTCTCTCCCTGTTTCCAGCTTCAGAAAAATGCAAAAAATAAATAAATAAAATAACATGTTTAACATTAAAACAAGTCCAGATATGCATGCCCTACAACATCAATTACTTTCTTTTAGACTCAGAGTGTCTCTGTAATCATTCAGCACCTGAATGGCAGTATTTCATTTTGTAAATCAATTGTAGGCATCAGCTTCAGGCTCAGGCAGAACTGGTTTTAGAAGAAAACAAGCTGTTAATAGAGCAGTTGAAGATTCAGCAGAGAAAAGCCAAGGACACCCACCAGGAGCGTCTGCAGGAAGGTGAGCTCTCTCCCCAGTGACTGATGGCGGTGCTGTCGTGTTCTTCTGTCATTTTACATTTGTATCCCTCTCTGACAGAGTCCCCCATTCAAGATTTTTAAAAACTTTTATTTAGAAAATTATAGTTAATGGAGTAACATTGATCAATAAGAGTACATACGTTTCAGGTAAACATTTCTATAGCATTTGAACTGTTAATTATGTTGTGTACCCATCACTCAAAGTCAAGTCATTTTTCATCATCTTATATTTCTCCCTCCTTACCTCCTTCCCCCAATTCTCCCTCCCCCACTTACTCCTCCCCCTGGTAACCACTTCACTTTTATCTATGTCCATGAGTCTCAGTTTTATATCCCACCTATGTATGGAATCATATAGTTCTTTGCTTTTTCTGATTTACTTATTTCACTCAGTATAATGTTATTAAGGTCCATCCATGTTGTCGTAAATGTCACTATGTCATCATTTCTTATGGCTGAATAGTATTACATTTATGTATGTACCATATCTTCTTTATCCAATCCTCTATTGAGGGACATTTTGTTTGTTTCCATGTTTTGGCCACTGTGAATAATGCTGTGATGAACATGGGGGTGCATGTGTCTTCATGTACTAATGTTTTTGAGTTTTTTAGATAGATACCCAGTAAAGGGATTACCGGGTCATATGATAGTTCTATTCTTAATTTTTTGAGAAACTATTATACTTTTTTCCATAATGGTTGTACTAGTTTACATTCCCACCAGTAGTGAATGAGGATTTACCTGTCTTGTTGATAATAACCAATCTAACAGCTGTGAAGTGGTATCTCATTATGGTTTTGATTTGCATTTCTCAAATAGCTAGTGAAGATGAGCATTTTTTCTCTTGGCTGTTGGTATGTCTTCTTGAAAGAAGTGTCTGTTCAGGTCCTCTCCCCATTTTTTAGCTAGATTGTTTGCTTGTTTGTTGCTGAGCCTTGTGAGTTTTTTATATATTTTGGATATTAACCCCTCATCAGAGCTGTTTTTTGCAAATATCATCTCCCATTTAGTTGGCTGCCTGTTTATTTTGTTGTCAGTTTCTTTTGCTGTGCAGAAGCTTTTTATTTTGATAAAGTCCCATTCATTTATTTTTGCCTTTACTTTCTTTGCCTTTGGGGTCAAATTTATAAATTGTTCTCTACAGCCAAGGTCTATGAGTTTAATACCTATATTTTCTTCTATGTAATTTATTGTTTCATAGAATTTATATTTAGGTCTTTGATCCATTTATATTTAGGTCTTTGATCCATTTTGAATTAATTTTTGTGCAGTCCCTTCAAATTGAAAATAAAGAAAGTCATGTCTTTTAGAATATATTTTTCTTTACTGAAGTGCAGCTGTTTGTTAACATATTCAGCCATTACCCATAACGCATGATTGCTTTCTCCTAGCCTCCACAGTGTCGCTTTCATTATTCTAGATATTTTGTAAATCAATTGTAGGTGACACTTTAGACTCAGCAGAAGTGGTTTTAAGGGAAATAGCACCATGTAAATGGGAAGAATTGTGTGGCATGAATATTTGAAACAACACAAGACTCTGTACCTGAATATTTGTCGAATGAGTAAATAAGTGGAACGATTTGGTCTCTAAACAGTTTCTCTGTACTCTTGCCCTTCCTTCAGAGCTGTGGGTGCTGTTGGAGGCTAAATCTCTCAGGTACTGCATGAGCGCCCCTCTCCTTGTGTGTCACTCCCTGTCCCTGGGAGCCTCACCGCATATAACAGTGGGCTAGGAAGTGGGCCAGATTGAGTCATTCTTCCACTTTCATTAAAACCAAAATCTATGAACACAAAATGGTAGCATTTTTTTTCCTTTTGCTTTACTGATTCTTCTTTTCCAGTGAAGAAGAACATAGGACAGGAGATGAAATACAAGCTGTCTTGCATTAGCAAATGTAACCCCTCCTTTATTTTCCTTCCTGCACCTGATTATTGAACCCGTCCCACCTCCACACCGTGGAAGAGTTAACTACCACTGAGGCGACTAGGCTAGCGCTTTCCTTCTCCAGATAGCCAGGGCATGTTTAGAAGTCAGAGCATCTCTCCAAGAGCCCGACAGGGGTTTCTCCCCCACTCCCTAGTCATTGTGTGGCACAGAAGTAGGTATGTGCCCTTCTTACTCTGGTGTTATTAGTGGGGGAGAGGAGAGAGTGTTGTTGAGCCTCCTGTCTGTGTTATCAGGATTAGAGATGACAGAGAAAATTAATTTCACATTTACTAAGCTTAATTTTCTCAAATATAGCAGATCTAAACGGGTATGATGATTCTCCTGGTCATGTGGGGCAGGCCCACCTATTGGCCTATATGATTCAGTCACCTATGTTTTCAATTTCCCGGCAACAGCTATTCATTTGATCAACTAAATGTTTTTATGGAATAGAAGGGTTTAAAGTTTTATGCTGTAATTACTTATATGGACTAGTTTCAACAGATGCCCAGGAAGTATGTTATTATTACATACTACTGTATCACGTAGACTGAAGTCTTTATGATTTACTTTAAATACAGGACGTAAAACATAAAAACTTAATGAGAAAAGGGAAGAAAAATGATAATTTGGGCCTTAGTTTGTGTAACTGAACAGAAAGAGCTCATCCACCGAACACTAGCATGGCCAAACACTAGACACTGAAAACTGCAGTGGAAAAACATTGGCTGTTTTTTTATTATGAATGGCACCATCCTGGAAAATGGGAAGCTAATGCTCAAGAGCCCAAATTTGATGCTTTACAGGCAAGGGGTTTTATAAAGCAAAATCACCGGTTGTCACCAGTGTCAAAGGGATTTGGGTCATGGGTCTTGCTCATTGATCAAGAGTGAGGTAAGGTTAGTAAATCATAATTTTAGGTCTTGAGGTCAGCTTTGGGGTGATTTCATGAGGACATGGCCAGAGATCATTCTGCTTAAGAACTCACGAGCTTAAATACAACTTAGGCCATGTCGTTATCTTTAGCTTACTGGAAACCCATACCTTGTGACCCTTCGTCAAGGTGTGGCTGGTGTTTCTGGCTGGTTCAGGGGGTTAATGACTAGCAAGGGAAAGGGCTGAGGCTTGAGCATGCTGAGACGAAACTGAATAGAGTACTGGGATTCTATAGTAAGTCAAAATCATACATTCAGTTAGGACCCTTGGTTTCATTTGGCCATATTTGATGTCCTTGAAAACGTTTAGGTACAACATCATGATGTATATGCTTGAATACCTGCATGTGACTTAGGCTTCAGTCTTTAGAAAGTTCCTTAAGACTAGAATCATGTCTTATTAAATATTGTATATTTAAGAATTTTATCAAGATATTGAACCTCAATAAGAGAGTTTATATTTAGTGAATACTTAATATAGGGACAGAAATTTCTAAGTACAAGGCCTTTGGTATTAATTTATAAATCTCCAAAAGATTTTTAAAAGAGCAGTTTTTTATAAGCTAGCTCACATTAGTATTACCTAGTAATCAATACTCATGTGTTGTTAAGTGTCCTGTACTAAATCTTTACCCATCTCTTTCATTTTTCAGTTTCTAAACTGACTAAACAACTAATGTTTCTGGAGACTAAAACACAGAGCCAGGAAAAGGAGCTAATGAAAAGCAAGGAGCAACTGGAAATTCTAAGTACCGAATGCCAAGAACTGAAAACACAGTTGAATGGCAAAATAGCAATGAACGTTCATACTTCGATTGTAAGTGAACTACAAAGGTAAGGGTTTAACGTCTGGTCAAGTGTTAATGCATCACCGTGCATGTTGTTATAGGCAGAGTGGAGAGAGATAGCCCTGTCTTTTTATTTTGTTTTGTTCTTTAATCTTTTGTTCCATCTTTTTCAGAGTCTCTTTCTGAGTAATTTAGCTACACAAGCACAGGTCTCTGAGTCTGAGAATAGTAAATACTTTACTAAATTAGAATATGGCTGCTGCTGAGGGTTACACTTCTGCACTTTGTATGTATTTTTGGATGATTTTTTTTCTCTACTGTTCTAGCCTTTATTGATTTTAGAGCCAAAGATAATTTAAAGGACTACCCTGGAAGCCAGATATCCAGTAGAAAGGATGCCACCATAAGATGGAATATAACATAGCCATTAAAAGTAATGTCACGAAAGATTATTTATCACATGGGAAAATAGCCTATAATGCTAAATATTTTTTATTTGATACTATACATAAACTACACAAAAATGCCTTTCATTAAGTAAAAGGCATATTTTAGGTACTCTGGGATTTTAATTAAATCAACCTAGTTAAGACCAAAACGATAAAGTGGACATTGCCAGCTTATCTTCATCCCTCACCTTTAGTGGGCTAGTGAACACAGCTCCAGACACAGGCGAGTCTTGCTGTGCTATGAGACAGTGAAGGGATTTCCCAAATTTAAATATATTAACATAACCAGTTACATACATCTAAATATGAAATCAATATCCTGCAGGTTTTAGATGAGATTCACTGCCTCTGTGAAAAGTTGAACATAATTCATCATGTCTAATTTGTATCTTTAGAAGCAGAAAATAGTAATAGCACTTGCTGAACCAAAAATTATTTTCAGGTTTCAAAAAGCTAATAATATGTATTCATTTAACCACAAGCCAATCTTATGTAAGTCAGGATTGTCCAAAGAAACATTCTATCAGCCACTCATAATCTGAATTCTGGTATAAGAGATCAATTTAAATATGGTACACATAAAAAAAGTCATGAGCCTGACCTGTGGTGGCTCAGTGGGTAGAAGCATCAACTTGGAACGCTGAGGTCGGCGGTTCAGAACCCCGGGCTTCTCTGGTCAAGGCACATGTGGGAGTTGATGCTTTCTGCTCCTTCCTCCCTCCCTCCCTTCTTTCTCTCTCTCTCTCTCTCTCTCTCTCTCTCTCTCTCTCTCGTCTCCTCTCTTTAAAATTAATAAAAAAAAAAAAGTCATGAGCCTGACCAGGCGGTGGCGCAGTGGATAGAGCGTCGGACTGGGATGCCAAGGACCCAGGTTCGAGACCCCGAGGTCACCAGCTTGAGCATGGGCTCATCTGGTTTGAGCAAAAGCTCACCAGCTTGGACCCAAGGTCGCTGGCTCGAGCAAGGGGTTACTTGGTCTGCTGAAGGCCCGCGGTCAGGGCACATATGAGAAAGCAATCAATGAACAAATAAGGTGTCACAAGTCGCAACGAAAAACTAATGATTGATGCTTCTCACCTCTCCATTCCTGTCTGTCTATCTCTCTCTGACTCTCTCTCTGTCTCTGTAAAAAAAAAAAAAAAAAAAGTCATGACACATTTTTGTTTGTATTAAATAAGGCAACTATTACTCATTAGTTGCTTTTTTGAGATAAGCTATCAAGTCTTCCCTTTATATCTTCTTATTCTTCTCTTTCTTCTTCTTCTTTTTTTTCTCATGTGCCTTCTTTTTTTTTTAATACATAAATTTTATTAATTTTAATGGAGTGACATCAATAAATCAGGGTACATATATTCAAAGAAAACATGTCCAGGTTATTTTGTCATTCAATTATGTTGCGTACCCATCACCCAAAGAGAGATTGTCCTCCGTCACCTTCTATCTAGTTTTCTTTGTGCCCCTCCCCCTCCCCCTCTCCCTATCTCTCCTTCCCTCTCCCCCTATAACCACCACACTCTTGTCCATGCCTCTTAGTCTCATTTTTATGTCCCACCAATGTATGAAATCATGCAGTTCTTGGTTTTTTCTGATTTACTTATTTCACTCTGTATAATGTTATCAAGATCCCACCATTTTGTTGTAGATGATCCAATGTCATCATTTCTTATGGCTGAGTAGTATACCATAGTGTATATGTGCCACATCTTCTTTATCCAGTCAAATATATATATATATATATATATATATATATATATATATATATATATATATATTTTTTTTTTTTTTTTTTTTTTTTTTTTTTTTTACTGTGATTAAAGCCTTTAAGCAAACTCTTGGCCAATACAACAAGAATCCATAAAAGAGTAGTGTCCTTAACATGTTCACCAAGTGCAAGTTGACACCAACACCATTCCAGATCCCTGCAAATGCAACCAACCCCAGTTCAGTCTGTTAGGAGCTATCACAAGGAGCAGGAGTCCAGAAAAAGTCCACATCCAGGAAAAGTCCGCATGGCACTGGAATTGTTGTCACAATTCTATACTTTGCAGCTTTGTGTGCCTTCTTCTTAATGTCAGCAAAGATTATTTTTATTCCAGGGATGTACTTCCTGGGACTCCCCAAACACTCCATCAGTGTCTTTTCTCCCTGGGTGAGGTCTTTGCTGTTGTTAGGTCTGACTGTCTTTCACCCAGATCAACCATGGAGATCTGGCCCAGTCTTGTGCTTGCCTCCCTTTGGCACAGTATGGCACTGTGCACACTTCTGAACAAAAGTCTTCTTGCCCATTTTTAAATCATGCTTTCATTACTCATGAAACAGAGATTCCCACTTGAAAGCCAGACATTTGGCTCTCTCACCACAATATATATATTTTTAAATGAAGAGATTAGAGTATAAAAAGGATGTAAAGAATGATCACAATTGTATTTAAAAAGAAAAATGTGTGTGTTTGTGTGTGTGTGTGTGTGTGTGTGTGTTAAGTTGACCAATTATCCCAGTTGTATGGCATTGAGGGGTTTCTCAGGCTGTGGCAATTTTAGGGTTAAAACTAGGAAAGTCCTAGCCCAGCTGAGATGAGTTGATCATGCTGTGTGTGCCTATGTGGATGTCTGTGTCTGCATATGTATAATTTTTGTGTGTGTATGACAGAGAGAGAGAGAGAGAGGGACAGATAGGGACAGAAAGACAGGAAGGGAGAGAGATGAGAAGCATCAGTTCTTCGTTGTGCCACCTTTGTTGTTCATTGATTGCTTTCTCATATGTGCCCTGACTGGAGGCTCCAGCTGAGCCAGTAACCCCTTGCTCAAGCCAGCGACCTTGGGCTCAAGCCAGATGAGCCTGCACTCAAACCAGTGACCTCAGGGTTTTGAACCTGGGTCTTCTGCGTCCCAGTCCGATGGTCTACCCACTGCACCATCACCTGGTCAGGCATATAATTTTATATAGATAGGCATACCTTGTAGATATCACAGGTCCATTCAGTTCCAGACCACCTCAGTAAAGTAAGTGTCACCATAAAGTGAGTGTCACAGTAAAGCAAGTTGCAATCTTTTTGTCAGTGGGTGTTATCTTCAATTTGTAAAAAATGCAATATCTGTGAAGTACAGTAAAACAAAGCACAATAAAATATGAGCTATGTCTCTGTGTGTGTGTGTGTGTGTGTGTGTGTGTGTGTGTGTGTGTATAAATTGTATATACCATAAGTACATAGAGAAATGATTGGAAGAAATGGAAAAATATTAGTAGAAATTATGGGTATATCAGTAGTCGGTTCTCTAGAGAGACAACTAATAGGATAGATAGAGGACATCTATTTGGAGAGAGAAAGAGAACATATATTTGGAGAGAGAGCAAGAAAGTTTAATTTTAAGGACTTGGTTCATGCAGTTGTGGAGGCTAGAAAATCCAAAATCTATAGGCCAGTCCAGTGGGCTGGAAACTCAGGATTTCTGTGTTACCGCCTTGAGGCAGAATTCCTTCTTCTTTGGGAAACCTTGGTTTTTGCTCATAGGTTCTCAGTTGAATGGATGAGGCCCACCCACGCTATCAGGCAGCGGCCTTTAAAGTCAGTTGATTGGAGATGTTAATCTCATCTACAAAACACTTTCACAGCAACATCTAACTAGTGTTTACTCAGACAACTGGGCACTATAACCTAGTCAAGATGACACGTAAAATTAAACATCACAGTGTATAACTTTTCTTCTTGGTGTTTTAATATTTTCAAAGTGTTCTATCATGAATGCATATTACTTTTGTAATGAGAGGGAAATAAAATTTTAAATTGAAGCTTTCAGCTTAAGATGATTAACATTGGAAAATAAATGAGTTAGTGCATATGAAGTACTTAGCTAGGTGCTTCAATAAATACTGATGATTGCAATTACTGGGACCCAATGTTTTGAGTATACTGTTAATATGCTGTCTGGACCAGGCCTGTACTTGACTTTCTCATTTCAGTAGGAAAAAAACTTTTGAAGTCATGTTCATCTTTATTATTATTTTTTAAAGAATTTAAATTGGTTTTTAGAGAGAGAGGAAGGGAGGGGGAAATAAAGAGAGAAATATCATCTTGTTGTTCCACTCATTTATGTATTCATTGGTTGATTCTCATATGTGTCTTGACCAGGGATCAAACCCACAACCTTGGCATATTGGGATGATGCTCTAACCAACTGAGCTATATGGCCAGGGCCTTTATTATTTTATTTTCCTCAAATACCCACTGCTTTGCTGGTATGTGTCATAACCATAAATTCTAATAGCCCCTTAGATATGAGTATAGGAAGTATTTAAAAATTCAAAAGGGGCCCTGGCTGGTTGGCTCAGCGGTAGAGCGTCGGCCTGGCGTGCGGGGGACCCGGGTTCGATTTCCGGCCAGGGCACATAGGAGAAGCGCCCATTTGCTTCTCCACCCCCCACTCCTTCCTCTCTGTCTCTCTTTTCCCCTCCCGCAGCCAAGGCTCCATTGGAGCAAAGATGATCCAGGCGCTGGGGATGGCTCCTTGGCCTCTGCCCCAGGCGCTAGAGTGGCTCTGGTCGCGGCAGAGCGACGCCCTGGAGGAGCAGAGCATCGCCCCCTGGTGGGCAGAGCGTCGCCCCTGGTGGGCGTGCCGGGTGGATCCTGGTCGGGCGCATGCGGGAGTCTGTCTGACTGTCTCTCCCCGTTTCCAGCTTCAGAAAAATACAAAAAAAAAAAATACTGTTTAACAAAGGGGATCGATTCATAGAGATAAAAGATTTGATCCACCACATAGATGTTTAAATTTGTGTGCGCCTAGAAATAAGTTCATACCGACACATTTTAAAATAAAGACAAAATTGCCAAAAATAACGTCAAAACTGACTCAAGAACAAAAAGAATAACTGAATATTCTTTTAATAATTAAAGAAATTAAATCCAAAGATCTTCCCTTGAAGAAAACTACAGGCTTAATTAGTTTTACCAAAGAGCTTTAAAAATACTCAAGGAAGAAATAAGTGAGAAGCTGGGAGGCAGAGAGACAGACTCCCACATGTGCCCTGACCAGGATACAGTGGGCAAGTTCCCTACTGGGAGATGCTCTATCTATCTGGTGCTGTTGCTCTGTTGCTCAGCAACTGAGCTACTTTAGTGCCCAAGGCGAGGCCCTGGAGCCATCCTCAGCGCCAGCTTGCTCCAGCCGAGCCATGGCTGCGGGAAAGGAAGAGGGGGGAGGGATGGAGAAACAGATGACCACTTCTCCTGTGTGCCCTGACTGGGAATCGAATCCAGGATGTCCATAGGCCAAGCTGACGCTCTACCACTAAGCCAACTGGCCAGGGCCTATTGTAGCTGTTAAAAACTTCTGTTTGCCAATGCCATTATCTCTCTTACTTCTGAGTCTGTTCTATTGATAATTTTCCTCTTACTTGGATCATATTTTGTTGCTTATTGCCATGCTTGCTTGAATGCTGAATATGGTAGATTTTGTGTTGGTGGGTGCTAGATTTATAGCATTGCTTTAAGTGGCAGTGGATTTTGTTCTGAGAGGCATAGGTACATGGAACAGACTGACATCTATCACGGTTGGGGGACTGGATGAGAGAAGGTGAGGGATTAAGCAAGAAATATATATATATTTCTTATATATATTTCTTATATATATATATTTATTATATATATTTCTATGTGTTATATATATATGTATGATATATATATATATATCATACATATATATATATATAACACATAGACACAGACAACAGTGTGGTGACCACCAGAGGGAAAAGGGGCTGGGGGTAGATGGAGATGGGCAAAGGGGGACAGAAGGAGACTTTTTAGGGACAGAAAGAAACTTTGCTTGGGTTGACAGGAACATGATGGAGTGTGCAGATGATTTATTGAATTATACACTCGAAACCTGTACCCCAAAAAATTCAAATAAAAAAATAAAATAAAAATAAATATTTAAAATTGCACTAGAGGTTGATTTCTAAAAGTGCTACGCTTGAGAAAATTGTCAAATAATTTTAAAGCAGCTCATACATGGTAGATGCTCAATAAATAGTAAATTATATTTATTAAAAAAATTTTTTTCCTGGTGTACACTTAAATTAGTACAGAATAATTGGATTCTTTTAAAGCTCGCTCTAGTAGGGAAGGCCAAAGCAACCTCTAGTCTAAGGCTAGTTTGGCCCCACTGCTAATAATAGCCTCTGAGGGCTCTCTCTAATGTCGCTTTCATTGTAAGGTCTTTCCACTCTGCCTGTTGGGCTTCTGTACTCTTTCCAGTTCTTTGTGAATGTCAGGAATTTTCTGCCTATTTGTTTTGTCAGTTCTTTGCTAAGCCCGCGGACAGTTTCATCTCACGGGTAAGGATTCGTACTGAGACAAAGACTTGTGGGGACCCTCCCAAAGATCTCCGGAGCCCTTCTTCTCTCTGTGAAACTATTTGCTCTCTGCCGCACAGTTCTAGCTGCCTTGGTCTGTCTCATCTCTGATCTCTGACTCCTCAGCTCAGCAAGTGCCCTGTGTTCTGGTTGGCTTTTCCCTCCCTGTGGCCTGACAGTAAACGGGAGCGATTGTAGTACTCACATTGTTACTTCCTTCTCCCAGAGGTCACAGTTCTGCTTTGCCAATTGTCCAAAGTCTGAAAGCTGTTGTTTTTTATGTTGTGCCTGGTTTTCTAGCTGAAGAATAAATCTGATCTCCTTAATTCTCTTGGCTGCAAGCAGAAGTCTTTGTATTTTCAACATTCTTCTTTCACCTTTTATCATTAATCAATTCAACAGTTTATTCAATGAAATGATAGTTCATTGAATTCTGGACTTTACATGTTTTTGAGTTAAAATTGACAAGCCAACCTTAAAGTCACACACTGTTATGTATTCCTGCTGCACATGGCAAGTATGCAGCCTCTCCCACATGCTACCCTCTGCAATGTGACCACATCCAAGCTGCTGTTCAAAAAAACCAGGTTTGGGCCCTGGCCGGTTGGCTCAGTGGTAGAGCGTTGGCCTGGTGTGCGGGGACCCGGGTTCGACTCCCGGCCAGGGCACATAGGAGAAGCACCCATTTGCTTCTCCACCCCCCCCTCCTTCCTCTCTGTCTCTCTCTTCCCCTTCCGCAGCCAAGGCTCCATTGGAGCAAAGATGGCCCGGGCACTGGGGATGGCTCCTTGGCCTCTGCCCCAGGCGCTAGAGTGGCTCTGGTCGCGGCAGAGCATCGCCCCCTGGTGGGCAGAGCGTCGCCCCTGGTGGGCGTGCCGGGTGGATCCCGGTCGGGCGCATGCGGGAGTCTATCTGACTGTCTCTCCCCGTTTCCAGCTTCAGAAAAATACAAAAAAAAAAAAAAAGAAATATGGCTAAAGCACCTTTTAACCACTGTCCTTTGTCCCATCCCTCACCCCTGCTTCCCAAAAGCAACAACTATCATAAATTTGGGATTATATTTCCAATCAATTTCTTTTATATGTTTTCATGAATAACATATAGTAATTTTGGTGTGTTTTAAGTTTACATAAATGAATTCATGCTTTTAGTATCTTGACCTTTTGCACTCAATATTTAAAACATATTTGCATGTTGAAATATGGAATCTATTCTTTTTAACTGCTGCATAATGATATTTGATCATTTGAAATACTGTATTTTACTTAGCCTATTGATGGAAGTTTAAATTATTAAGTTTGTTCCATTAAGCAGTGCCACAGTAAACTTTCTTATATGTGTCATCAAAGTTTCCCCTAACTGCATTCCAAGGGTGGCATTGTTGAGCCACAGAGTAAGTGCATTCTTTAGATACTGCCCTCTAACGTGGCCGTACACACCCATTGGTACTTTCCCGGCATATCTTATTGTCTGATTGCTCTACATTGTGAACTGGTTTTTTGCTGGTTGATTTGGTACCAGGTAAGTGTATTACTTTGGCAAAAAATACTTTTAAAATAAAATTCTAAAATCAAAACAAAAGACAGAAGGAAAAAGATAAATTGAAAGATGTTTAATTTAAACCTCAGTTCTATGGTTTTTGTCCAGGTATGTCCTCTGCCCTTTGACTAACTACAATAAATAACTATCAATAGAAAGCAATGCGAACTCTCTGGAAAATTCTGCCTGGGTGTTAGGGAGCCAACCTAGGCTGAAATCACTGAACGTGTATGACAAGTGAGGCAGACCCCAAACGCGTGCAGCCAGAGGCTCCTTCTCCAGCCAGCAAGGCAGAAGTAAACCCCACCTTGTACCAGAGAGACCCCCATCTCTCAGGATGTTGGGCAGTCTCTGTGTGCATGGCCCCACCTGTTCAGTCCTGGTTGTTACATGAAAACTGGCCGAGACAACCGATGAAGAAATAGCTCTTTTCTTGAGCATCATTTTGCTAGAATTATATATAGAAATTGTATGCCCTCCTTGTTCTTTTATCATAAAAACATACATTTACTTTAGTATGATAAAAAATTTGTTTTAGCATTAGAATTTGAGGAGGAACAATTATAACTATGCAAAAAATTGAGCTGTCAAATTCTTTCTGTTAGGTGTAGGGTATAAACAAGTATATATGCACAGACATAAGCAAAAAATTGTGGGCAAAAAAAAGGGGTTAGATCACAACCATCAAAGAAGCGTCCTTTCTCCTGTCCTGTAGGAGCTCCAGCCCAGGCACTACAAGGGCTGGGCAGGGAGACACTGGGCAGAGGCCTCAAATGACCCTCGGGGTTGGAGGGCTGGGCTATTTATCACGTCTGGCAAGTGGCTGCCTCATTGTAGCCTCCGTGTACTGGACACAAGCCTGTGATGTTTTCATCCATCAGCCAGTTGCAGAAGGAAGAAGAGAAAGAAATGGCTGAAATGGAAGAGTTGATGGAAAAGTTGGCAGTCCTGCAAATGCAGAAAAAGAGCCTGCTGTTAGAGAAGAACAATCTGGAGGCCAGAAACAAAGCGCTGGAAGCTGACCTCCAAAGGGCACAGAAAATAAATAGGTTTTTATACGTTTTTTCTTAAGCGTTTTTTTTTTTTTTAAGTTAAAAAAAGACAATTGAAAAACTTCTTTTCTTTTTCTAATATTGGCTGTAAATATACTGTGCACAAAAATTAGGGGATCAAGGAACATGCAGATACTCCAGTACATTCAGCCTTTTGCATAGTGCATTTTCACCAATGAAATAAAAGTTGGTTTTGCATCTCATTTGCAAAACCAAACAACTTTCTTTGACTTCTCGTTTGCTTTTCTGGTGTTCTTGTTTAATAAAAAAAAAAAAAAAAAATCAAATGCTTCTTTTTTATTGCTTCATATTCATTTTGAAATATCCCCTAATTTTTGTGAGAAGTATATAAAAGAATAATTGACATTATTGCATCTCAAAATACAAGTACAGTAAAAGCTTTTCTATAGACTAACATTAACCAACATTTTTCTAGTCTGTAGTTTATATACTCTTGACAGTTATAATCATGACCCTAAAACTCTGAAACTTCTAGAAGTTCTCTACTATTTCCTAAAAGTCTACTTTGGGGCTACTAGATTTCTGTTCAAAAGTATCTTTTAGAACACCAGCCAAAAATTTAATAGAATAATACATGATTAGCCTCTTAATTGTGTTAAAACATTTTGTGACTTCTATTGGCTTGACTTTGAGTAAAAAATTATGCTTGGCTTAAAATTCAATTCAATTATCATCTCTCACTTTGAAACTTACAGATTTAGATTGCTAAAGATATAACATTTAAATGCTAACATACTTGCTATTTTTGTAATACAGATATTCCTATGCCCTAGCCATTCAGGCTAATGAGTTTTTTATTTTGCCATTTGGGGCAACTCTTTAGGAGATCTCTGAAAAAAATTGACAGTTTCAAAAGGCAGATGGAGAAAGCCACACAGAATGAAATGTCTGCCCACCAAGACCTGGCAAACCTTTTGGGCCTGGCAGAGAACGTAACTCAGGAACGTGACAATCTTAGATATTTGGTAAGTTTCCTTAGTCACTTCAAGTACATTGCAAGTTAATAAGCAACCATAATTTTAGGAATATTATTACTATTATTTTTGTGACAGAGACAGAGAGGGATAGATAGGGGCAGACAGACAGGAACGGAGAGAGATGAGAACAATTCTTCATTGTGGCACCTTGTTGTTCATTGATTGCTTTGTCATATGTGCCTTGACCGGGGAACTACAGCGACTGAGTGACCCCTTGCTCGAGTCAGGACTCAAGCTAGCGAACTTGGGCTCAAACCAGTGACCTTGGGCTTCAAGCCAGCAACCTTTGGGCTCAAGCCAGCGACCATGAGGTCATGTCTATGAACCCACGCTCAAGCCAGTGACCCCTCGCTCAAGCTGGTGAGCCTGCACTCAAGCCAGATGATCCCACGCTCAAGCCAGTGACCTCAAGGTTTCAAACCTGGGTCCTCTGCATCCCAGTCCTACGTTCTACCCACTGCGCCACTGCCTGGTCAGGCTAGGAGTATTTTTCTTAAAGAAAATTATCCATAAACAGTTTCATCTTTTAAAATTTCTTTATTTTTATTTTAATAAATTTTATTTAGAAAATTAATTTTAACAGGGCAACATTGATCAATAAGAGTCATAGATTTCAGGTAAACATTTCTTTTTCTTTTTTTTTTTTTGTATTTTTCTGAAGCTGGAAACGGGGAGAGACAGTCAGACAGACTCCCGCATGCGCCCCACCGGGATCCACCCGGCACGCCCACCAGGGGCGACGCTCTGCCTACCAGGGGGCGATGCTCTGCCCCTCCGGGGCATCGCTCTGTCGCGACCAGAGCCACTCTAGCACCTGGGGCAGAGGCCAAGGAGCC
Organism: Saccopteryx leptura; assembly: GCF_036850995.1. Lineage (NCBI taxonomy): Eukaryota > Metazoa > Chordata > Mammalia > Chiroptera > Emballonuridae > Saccopteryx > Saccopteryx leptura. The sequence goes on from NC_089511.1 coordinate 37,907,526, forward strand.
ATCCCCAGCGCCCTGGCCGTCCTTGCTCCAATGGAGCCTTGGCTGCGGGAGGGGAAGAGAGAGACAGAGAGGAAGGAGGGGATGGGGGTGGAGAAGCAAATGGGCGCTTCCCCTATGTGCCCTGGCCGGGAATCGAACCCGGGTCCCCCGCATGCCAGGCCGATGCTCTACCGCTAAGCCAACCGGCCAGGGCCCAGGTAAACATTTCTATAGCATTTGAACTGTTGATTATGTTGTATACCCATCACCCAAAGTCAAATCATCTTCTGTCACCTTATTTGTCCCTCTTTACACCCTTTCCTCCAAATCCCCCTCCCCCACACCCTCCTCCCCTGTTTGCCACTTCACTTTTATCCGTGTCCATGAGTCTCAGTTTTATGTCCCACCTATGTGTGAAATCATACAGTTCTTCGCTTTTCCGGATTTACTTAATTCACTCAGTATAATGTTCTCAAGGCCCATCCATGTTGTTTTAAATGGCAATATGTCATCATTTCTTATGGCTGAATAGTATTCCATTGTATATATGCACCACATCTTCTTTATCCAATCCTTTATTGAAGGACACCTTGGTTGTTTCCATGTCTTGGCCAAATTCTCCAAAATTTTATCTTTCAACCATTGGAGAAAAACATTTTTAAAGGGCAAATAACCCTTTGACTTTGACTAAAAAATTATGCTTGGCTTAAAATTCAATTCAATTATCATCTCTCACTTTGAAACTTACAGATTTAGATTGCTAAAGATTTAAATGCTAACATACTTGCTATTTTTGTAATACAGATATTCCTATGCCCTAGCCATTCGGGCTAATGAGTTTTTTATTTTGCCATTTGGGGCAACTCAAATAATAACTTTCAAATAATGGCAAATGATATTTTAGAAGGTAAACCAAAGGAATTAGTCCATTCAAGTCATAGGAACAGTGTCCTCAGGAGTTGATTACACACGCAGATGACCTTTATATTCTCTCTGTAGAGCTAACTTAATGTATTCCCTGTTTGAAGATGAAGCATAAGACTCACAGACAAGTTAAATAGAGTTCATCCTAAGGACACAGATGAAAGGACAGTGATATTCAGTTTACGTTGTTCTCACAGCACCAGTCCCAAGGAAGGGGCGTGAGTATATTATTTGTGTCCCTAGAAGGTAGAGCTCTATCTAGCCAGCAAGAATGATGCCATGGACATGACCCCTGTGATCACCACATTGATTTTCAAAGATATCTACTATAGATTGTACGGTAAAAGAAGAGAGATGCAGTGCCAAGCTACATGCATTGAGAAAAGTCTGATAGGATTTACTGCAGAATGTCACAGTGAGTTAGATACCAAGTGGTGGAATTACAAGAGATTTTTAAAATCGTAGAATTACAAGAAAACTTTTAAATGGTTTTACTTATCTGCATGTTATGATTTTTTTTACATTGAACATGTATTGTTTATGTACATTAAAACATGTTTATTTAAGCAATATTGGTGGGTAGGATCAGAAATAAGTGTAATGGATGTCATTACAGAAGAGCTTCCTGAGAGAGTCAGAAATTGGCAAACTTGGAAATGACTCAGCCCTGCTCCAGGTGAATGAGGTGTGGAGTCTCTTAGGGTATGTCACAGGCTTACCCCCCCCATTTGCCAAAAAGATATTAAGTTCCTTCATAGGAAAATGTATGTAGGTTTTAGCCATTATTTATATAAGAAGAAATATAGCCTGACCAGGCAGTGGCGCAGTGGATAGAGCATTAGACTGGGATATGGAGGACCCAGGTTTGAGACCCTGAGGTCGCCAGTTTGAGTGCGGGCTCATCTGGTTTGAGCAAGGCTCACCAGCTTGAGCCCAAGGTCACTGGCTCAAGCAAGGGGTCACTTGGTCTGCTGTAGCCCCCTGGTCAAGGCACATATGAGAAATCAATCAATGAACAACTAAGGAGCCCCAATGAAGAATTGATGTTTCTCATCTCTCTCCCTTCCTGTCTGTCTGTCCCTCTCTCTGACTCTGTCTCTGCCACACACACAAAAAAAAAAAAAAGAAAAGAAAAGAAAAGAAATATAGCCTGACCTGTGATGGTGCAGTGGGTAGTGCATCAACCTGGAATGCTGAAGAAGGAAGGAAGGAAGGAAGGAAGGAAGGAAGGAAGGAAGGGAGGGAGGGAGGGAGGGAGGGAGGGAGGGAGGGAGGGAGGGAGGGAGGGAGGGAGGGAGGGAGGGAGGGAGGAAGGAAGGAAGGAAGGAAGGAAGGAAGGAAGGAAGGAAGGAAGGAAGGAAAGAGAGAAAGAGAAAGAAAGAAAGAAAGAAGAAAGAAAGAAAGAAAGAAAGAAAGAAAGAAAGAAAGAAAGAAAGAAAGAAAGAAAGAAAGAAAGAAAGGAGAAAAAAAGATAGTATCCATCTCTTGGGGGAAAATACTTATCTTTACTTATGATAAAAGAAATGCTAATTTAGCCAGTCTTGAAATATCATTCTGTACTTTGATGTTAGAAAAAAAAAATCTTTTAAAATTATAATAGTTGCTGGTAAAGCGTGGTAAGCCTATTTATACATTACTGGTGATTTCTAAGTCCTTCCCTGAGTCTTTTAGAAGCCATTTGACAGCATGGGAGGATCCTTAAAAGCATGCAGACCTCCTGACCCAGTGGTCCTTCTCCTAAGAAGTCATTGTCCCCGCCCAAGTGCTGACCTCTGGCACCAGCTGAAGCAGCACTGAGCACCTGCTTCCCCGTATGCTTCACCCCCTGGGCTCACTCACTGGTGTATCTAAGAGGCAGACAGAGACCTGATGAAAAACACACGCTGCCAGCAAGCATTCAGGGGGCCCCAGCTGCCATGGGCCATTGCCACGGCAAAGACAAAACCCTCTTGTCTGCAGGGTGGGACACAGAGGTTCCTCCAGGATGCTGATGCCTGTGGCCCGGAGCACATCCCAGGCTTCCATGATGAAGTTGGGATCTTCTCTGACCCTCAAGTGGTCCCCCTTAGGTCCACCCCAGAACAGAAATATAAATGGAGGCCACATACTGTGTGTTCAAATACTTAAACGTCACAAATTTGACTGTTAATGAAATGTGTTTTCTCCCCCTGTCCTGACCTTTGTTATTATGGCCTGAAAGCCAGGCCCGAGTTTAGAGTCCTCAGACCCCTCAGAAGCAGGGAAGCTGCTCTCACCCCCTCCTCAGCCCGCTGTGAGGAGACACGCTGTCCCCTCAGCCCTACAGGGTCTTTCCCGCTGGGAGCCGCATGGCCGGCCCTCCCAGTGCGGGTCTGGCAGGGTCCTGGCTCCTGCGTTGTCCTGGAGTGTGGGCCGTGTGCCCCACCTTACTCCTTTCTGGTGTCTGGGACCTTGTGAGATACCCCTTGTATCTTAAATGATTGAAATTGGCATCTTAATTTCTAATGCAGCCTTTTGGATGGGTTTTCTATGTGACTTGTGGCAAGTTATTTAACTGTCTTTGTGTTACTTTTCCTTTCTGATAATCAAATTGCCACTATTAGCCTACTTTAGAAGAAATGCTCACTTTTACCATTTTTTTTTTTTTACCATTTGAAATAGTTCATTTATAGTGCATAGTAGTTCATGTCCCATGTAGATATTAATCTAAATCATCCAGCTTCAAATGACATCCATCTTGGAAACACTGCCTGTCACAATTGTTTGGAGAACAGCCTTGTCCATCTATTAAGTTATCCTTGATTTTGTAATTATTCAAATAAGTCAAGTTAAAGTTATTTGCATCTTGGCACTTACTCCTAGGATATGATTAAAGGAATGGTATAGTCCATCGGAATAGAGAAACATGCCAGAGGTCCTTACAACCTCTCCCATTCCCCTTGTCCCGTGTGTGCCCAGGAGGGACTCCCAGCATGCTGTTCCTTGCCCCTCCTCAGCTGTTGGCCCAAGTTGTGCCCACAGCCCTCACACAGGGAGTAGGAGTCCAGGTGGGGGGCAGGAGGGGTTGGGCCAAGTGGCCATGGAGATCCCTTGTGAGTAGTAATACTCTTTGCACAACTTCTTATTCTTTTATTATTTTCTGTAAAACTGAGCACCCAGCCTGACCAGGCGGTGGCGCAGTGGATGGAGCGTCGGACTGGGACACGGAGGACCCAGGTTCAAAACCCTGAGGTCACCAGTTTGAGTGCAGGTTCATCTGATTTGAGCAAAGCTCACCAGCTGGCTTGAGCAAGGGGTTACTCGGTACTCGGTCTACTGTAGCCGCCGCCCCCCCCCCCCCCATCAAGGCACAAGTCACATAGAAAACCCATCCAAAAGGCTGGATTAGAAATTAAGATGCCAATTTCAATAATTTAAGATACAAGGGGTATCTCACTGAGTGTTGGTCAAATAAGTTTGTAAATATATATAGGTTTGCTTGCTTATAGTTTGCATTGGGTGTGGGGGACAGGCTGTAAGCAGGCAGGGTTGTTATTCCCTAAGGCTTAGTGGTTTGTTTGTTTTTTAAACTATATTTCTTTTTATTTTTTATTTTTTTATTTATTCATTTTAGAGAGGAGGGAGGGAGGGAGGGAGGGAGGGAGAGAGAGAGAGAGAGAGAGAGAGAAAGAGGGGAGGAGCAGGAAGCATCAACTCCCATATATGCCTTGACCAGACAAGTGCAGGGTTTTGAACCGGCAACCTCAGTGTTCCCAGATCAATGCTTTATCCACTGCGCCACCAGAGGTCAGGCGCTAAGGCTTAGTTTTAAGACTAAGCCTTTTCTACCCTGACTTTGTATCAGAGACTTTCTTGTTTGTATATTGGATTAAAGGTTTTGATTTCTACACTATAAAATGGGACAGATTGGGAGCTTGCTCTCTCTCGGTGAGAGCAGAGAGAGGAGAGCAGAGAAAGGCCACGTGGAGGAGAGAAGCAGCCAAGATGGCTGAATGCTGAAGGAGAAGCCAGTTTGTGCACGGGAGAAGGAGATGGGGAACAGAGGTGAATAAGGCTGGTGAGGCACAAACCTTTGATTCTAGGAAACTCGAATGAGTCAGTGGCTTTGGGAGCCCTGAATGGAAAGGGAAGTGTTTTCCCACTGTGTGTATTACTTGCCGGCCGGGTGCAAGCTAGGATTAAAGGTAATGGCCCACCAGTTCTTGGCTCTCTTGTTTCATTATCATCTGTCCGAATCAAATGTGAACCTGCACGGGCCAGGCACTTGTGAAGGTGGCCGTGGCTACTGGCTTTACACTCAGAAACTAAGGAGCCGCAACAAAGAATTGATGCTTCTCATCCTCTCCCTTCCAGTCTGTCTGTTCCTCTCTCTGTCTCTCTCTTTCTCTCTCTGTCTCTGTCACACACACACACACACAAAACCAACTGAGCACCTATTTTTCTTTTTACCTTCCTCCACAGGCCAAATGTTTAGAAAGCGAAAAACATGGAGTTCTCAAAAAAATTATAAAAGGCAATATTCGCATGGGAAGGTTAGAGGAAAAAGTCAAGGTAAGTGGTCATTTAGCCTTAAACACTCCTTTTTCAAATGGGAACGGAGGCTTCCTGGGTGCAGACTTCCATGTTTAAGGAAGGGATACACTCACATGTATATAACGCTTATCACCCACAGGGTGAGACGGTCAGTCCAGGGCTTCGCTGCAGAAATTGCACCTCCAGAAGGAGCGGCTCCACTCCTTACACAGACTTCAGTTCATCTGCACAATAAGCTGCAGTGAAGATGTTTTAAAAAAAAAAAAGATACAGAAAAACTTCCAGGCTATATCCTTAAGTTAATGATGCCCAGGCCTTACAGTCAAGCCTAGTTCAGTTGATGGGTGGTCCTAATTGCACCCTCCCAGTTCTCTACCCAAGAAAGCCACTCTTCATTGTACCAACTTTCATCATCTTAACTACCTCCCACACTTCACCGTTCTCCTTACCAGTGTCTGCCTTCCACGCTGGTCTCTCAGCATGCTCCCACAACCTCACCACCCACACCCGTTCTCTTGGGCGAGGGCAGGGAGAGGGGCAGGAAGAGGACCAGCAGGCTGGAGGCCTTGCTGGACAGCAAGGAGCCTACGGAGTATGAAGGGGAAGGGACTCTGGGGGCTTGTAGCTCCAAGCATGGGAAATAAGACCTAGTACCTCTGGGCTCAAGTGCATGGATATAGGACAATGGTTAAAAGGGTCTGATAAGTGGATAGATTGATGATCTTTATTTGATATGTCGGAAAATCAACAAACCAAGAAAAGCAAACCAAACATTGGCTGGTAAAATACACATAGTATTGAATGAACAATATAGATATCCACATATGTAAACATATGTTGCGAGTTTGTTTTATTTTAGGGAACATAAGGTTTAGTTCTGAACTATTGACTTTTAAAAAGTTAAACAAAATTTGCCTGACCTGAGGTGGACAGTGGATCAAGTGTTGACCTGGAGTGCTGAAGTCACTGGTTCAAAACCCTGGGCTTGTCAGTCAAGGCACATATGAGGAGCAACTATTACAAGTTGATGCTGCCTGCTCCTTCCCACCATCTTTTTTTTTTTCTCTCTCTCTCTCTCCCCTCTCTAAAATCAATCAAAAAAATTTTTTTTAAGTTAAACAAAATTTAACTTAAAAGTTTTCAGACCCAAATCTGTGTTTCAATACAATGAACAGATTTTATTTTTCCCATGTTTTATAAATATTGAATAAAAAAAGTTTGACACAAATGAGTGTATACATAGATTGTAAAACTTGAAATAAAAAGTAAGGAAATGGTTATAGCAAAGACGAGATTGATTATATCAAAGGGTTGGGGATGCTTGGAGACTTCCAAGTCTGATACTAATAATGTTCTGTTAATGTTCTGTGTATTCACTTGGATGATAGTCACATGCTGTTGGATTTATTATTATTAATTAAATTGTTCATATATATTTTATGCGTTTCCCCCTAAATATCCACATGTCACCTTACCAATGAGGCATACCTTGACTATTTAAAATTGCTGGTCACCTACCTTTCACATTCCTGATTCTCATTACCTTGCTTTATTGTTTCTTCCAAAGACTTTATCACCTTCTAACAGGCTATGTAATTTATTATGTTTAATGGTTATTGTCTATCTCCCTTGACCAGACTATAAGTTCCACAAGGATGGGGATTTTTTTTCTTTTTTTCTTTTTTTGTTCACTGATATCTTCCAAGCACCTAGAATAGCATGGGGCTCATAGTATTTAATACGTTCAATAGCTTTTTGAGGAATTAATGAAATAATATATTTTACAATTTTAAAAATTCAACAGTATCAAAAGCAGTATACAAAACAATGTCTCCACTCTGCATCAGAAAGGCTGGAAGAAGTACACCACACTATAATGGTAGGACTCTGCACAGAAGTGTGATGAGTAATGGAGAGCAATTACGGGGGTTTTCCCTGGTTGGATTTTCATTCATTTATTTATTTATTTATTTGCCATTTCAAATAAGTTGGTTTAATTCCAGGCAGTCTAGAACTCCGGAGAGAGCCAAGACTGAAGAACAAACACACTGTGTCAGGATTCTGGGCTGGGTGTACTCTGACCTCACAGCTAAGGCTGAAGTGACAGTGTGAGAACTAAAGAGAGGAGCCACTGCATGATTATTTTTACTTTTACAAAAGTTTACTTTTAAATGAAGAACAGGCTCCAAGACAACACTTCATTCTAGCTGTAGGTGAAGTGATGTTCTGACAGGGAAGAGAGGTTCAACAGGAATGGAATCAAGGGTCACCGCTGCCCCAGGCACAAGGACCAGCTCAGTTTGGGCCAGATTTCTCAATCCCGCCTGTGGTCAGGGCCGACCCGCGGCCTTCGCTCTTAGCCCCCCTAGCTCCTTCTGCTCCTCTTTTCGCTTCCGCCCGAGTGCCTTACCCTCCCCATCCAGCCTCTTGGCCTGTTTCAGGGGCTTCTTGCCATCTGTGGGTGACACGAGCATGCTCATTCTGGCCCCCCACCCCAGTTCCTGTCCCACTTCACCCGGCCATCCCCACATACTCTTTTCTGGTTGGCTTTTATTTCCAAAAGAGAAGGTCTGATCTTCAGAGCTGTTGGCCTTGTCTTGGGAATCTATCCCATTACTGCTCATCTGAGTAGGAGTAGTAAAGAGGATGCACCCAGCCACCGGGAGAGGAACCCTCTGAGTCTGATCCGGGTTAGCCTGGGCAGAATCTCTGGGCAAGGGAAGAGACCTGTGAAAGGCATGAGAAAATCCAGAGGTGACATCCCACGAAACCCCAGCAAAGTATGACTTGTAAAAGTGAGAACATCACCTTGGAAGTCAGGGCTCTGATGATATCCAGGAGACTCGGAGCTGCAAGTAGAAGCTGTTTTGAGCCAGGGTGGATGCAGAGAGCCAGAGAGGAGGCTACAGAGAGGTGGTATGAAAAGCTTGGAAGGCTTTCCTGCCCCACCCAACCAGCATTCCCACCCTCCTAGGATCCCCGTTTCATCCCAAAGGAGTCCAGTACCCTCCATACAGAAATACATTCAGAAAAAGGAAGAAAAAAAATAGAAGTGTAACTTTCTTATATATAATCAAAACATCACAAATGGCACAATCTTATTTTTTTCTGCATAATATATATGTATGTATATATTTATACCATATTAATATCTCATTTATTCATTTATATAAATAATATATTACGCAGCAATAAAAAAAGAATAAAATCTGTAATTGCTGGGTTGTGTGCTAATCTATTTTTAGTTTTTTTGAAGAATCACCATGCTGTTCTTCATAGTGGCTGCTCCAATTTGCAGTCCCACCAACAGTGCACAAGTGTTCCCTTTCCTCCACTTTCTTGCTGACATGTATTATTTGTTAACTTTTTGATAAGAGCCATTCTGACTTATGTGAAGTGGTATCTCATTGTCGCTTTGATTTGCATTTTCTAATGATTAGTGATGTTGAGCAACTTTACAAATGTCTGTTGGCCATCTGAATGTCTTCTTTAAAATTTTATTTATTGATTGATTTTGAGAAAGAGAGAGAGAGAGATATCAATTTGTTGTTCCAATGCGTTCATTGGTTGATTCTTGTATGTGCCCTGACTGGGGATCACAACCTTGGCATATCGGGTTAGAGCATTGGCTCTAACCAACTGAGCTACCCAGACAGGGCGGTATGTCTTTTTTTGGGAAATGTCTCTTCATGTCCTCTGCCCATTTTTTGATCAGATAGTTTTTTTTATTACTACTATTGAGTTATGTGAGTTCCTTATATATTTTGCATATCAACCCCTTATCAGATATATTATTTGTGAATATATTCCATTCAGTAGGTTGTCTGTTTTGTTGATGATTTCTTTCATGGTACAGAAGCTTTTTAGTTTGATAAAGTCCCATTTGTTTATTTTTGCCTTTTCCCCCTTTCTCCCCCTTGCTCAGACATAGCCAAAAAGATATTAGTAAGGCTGATTCAGATCATTTACTACCTGTGTTTTCTTCTAGGAGCTCTATGGTTTTAGGTCTTACATTTAAGTCTTTCATCCTTTTTGAGTTTGTTTGTTTGTTTATTTATTTATTTATTGCATGTATCTGTCCAGTGTTCCCAATACCACTTGTTGAAGAGACTGTCACTTCTTCATTGTATCATATATTCTTGCCTGTGTCATAATTGACCATATTCACAAGGGATTATTTCTGCACTATTATGTTCCATTGATTTTTGTATCTGTTTGTTGTTTTTGTTTTTCCAGTACCATACTGTTTTGGTTATTATCGCTTTGTAGCATAGGTTGAAATCAGAAAGTGTGATATCTCCCAACTTTGTTCTTCTTTCTCAAGCTACCTTTGAATATTCACGGTCTTTTGATTCCATATAAATTTTAGGATTATTCTAATATTGAGAAGAATGCCATTGGTATTTTTTTTTTAGATTTTATTTATTCATTTTTAGAGAGAGAGGAGAAGGGGGGGGCAAGAAGTATCAACTCCCGTATGTGCCTTGACCAGGCAAGCCCAGGGTTTTGAACCAGTGACCTCAATGTTTCAGGTCAACGCTTTATCCACTGCACCACCACAGGTCAGGCCTCCCATTAATATTTTGATGGGGATTGCATTGAATCTGTAGATTGATTTGGATAGTATGATCATTTTAATGATATTAACTTCTTCTAATCCATGAGCACGGTATATCCTTAAATTTATTTGTGTCCTATTCAATCTCTTTCTTCAGTGTCTTACAGTCTTCAGAATACAGATCTTTCACCTCCTTGGTTAAATGTATTCATAGGTATTTTATTCTTTAGGATGCATTTGTATATAAATGGGATTTTTTTCTTAATATTTTCTTCTGATCATTTGTTATTAGTGTATAGAAATGCAGCATATTTCTGAATATTAATTTTGTATCCTGCTACTTTACTGAATTCATTTATTAATTCTACTTAATTTCTTGCTGGATTCTTTAGGGTTTTCTAGATAATCATATCATCTGCAATTCATGGCAGTTTTACTTCTTCCTTCCAATTTGGATGCCTTTCAAAGTTTCTTTTTCTTGTCTGTTTCCTGTGGCTAGGACTTCCAATACTATATTGAATAATAGTGGTGAGAGTGGGCATCCTTGTCTTGATCCTGATCTTAGAATTTTTATCCTTGGTTTTGTTGATGAGATGGATGACAGTAATTGTTTTGCACATGATGAACTACCCTTTCATCCCTAGTATAAATCCCACTTGATCGTGGTGTATAAACTCTTTAATGTATTGTTGAATTTGGTTTACTAGTATTTTGTTAAGAATTTTTGCATTTGGCTCCAGCCTGTTAGCTCAGTCAGTTAAGAGCATTGTCCAAAACAACAAGGTTGTGTGTTCAATTTCTGGTCACGGAAGTAACCAAAAAATGCAAGACTGAGTGGAACAACAAATACTTCCCTTTGCCCTCCTCTTTCTCTGCCTTCCTCTCTATCTTTCAAAAAAAGAAAAGTCAATAAAAATTAAACCCTGGCCAGTTAGCTCAGTTGGGAGGAGCATCATCCCAAAGCACAGAGGTTACCAGTTCAATTCTCTGGTCTGGGCACATACAGGAACAACTCTATCTGTTGTCTGTCTGTCTCCCTGCCTCTCTCAAAAAAAAAAAAAAGAAAAGAAAAGAAAATTTGCATTTATGTTCATCAGGGATATTGGCCTGTAATTCCCTCTCTCTAGTGTATTTGTCTAGTTTTAGTATCAGGGTAATGCTGCCTCATAGATTAAGTTTGAAAGCATTCCTTCTGCCTCAATTTTTCTGAATGCTTTGAAAAGAATATGTATTAATTCTTCTTGAAATGTTTGTTAGAATTAACCTGTGAAGATGTCTGATCCTGGGATTTTGTTTGTTGGAAGTGTTTGATTACTGCTTCAATTTCATTGCTAGTAATTGGTCTGTTCAGATTCTTTATTTCTTCCTGATTTAGTCTCGGAAGGTTGTATGTTTCTAAAAACTATCTACTTTTCCTACATTGTCTGTTTGTTGGCATATAATTGTTCATAGTATTCTTTAATGATCCTTTGTATTTCTGTGGTGTTAGTTGTAATCTCCCCTCTTTCATTTCTGATTTTATTTATTAGGGCTCTCTTCTTTTTTTTGATGAGTCTTGCTAGATGTTTGCCAACTTTATTTATCCTTTCAAAGAACCAGCTCTTAGTTTCATTGATCCTTTCTCTTGTTTTTTGTTTTGTTTTGTTTTTTTAGTCTCTATTTTGTTTATTTCTGCTCTGATCTTTATCATTTCCTTCCTTTTACTTACTTTGGGTTTCATTTGTTCTTCTCTTAGTTCCTTTAGGTGTAAAGTTGTGCAGATTACTTATTTGGGCTTTTTCCTCCTTCTTGCGGTAGGCCTGTTTAGCTATGAACTTTCTCCTCTTACGACTGCTTTTGCTGAATCCCATAAACTTTGTAAAGTTGTGTTTTCATTTTCATTTGTGTCAGGATAATTTTTGATTACCTGCTTGATTTCTTTCTTGACGAGTTGGTTGTTTAGTAGCATGTTGTTTAATCTTCACATATTTTGTTTTTTCCAGTTTTATTCCTGTAGTTGATTTCTAGTTTCATGTCATATGGTCAGAAAATATGCTTGATATAATTTTAATCTTCTTGAAATTATTGAAGCTTCTTTTGTGGCCTAGTATGTAATCTACCCTGGAAAAATGTTCCATGTGAACTTGAGAAAAATGTGTAATCTGCAGTTTTTTAATACAATGTTCTATAAATGTCTATTAAGTTAATCTGATCTAATGTGGAATATAAGGCCACTTTTTCCTTATTAATTTTCTGTCTGAATGGTCTATACATTGAGATAAGAGGAGTATTGCATTACTGTTATTTTCTATCTTTATATCCATTAATATTTGTCTCATATTCTTAGTTGCTCCTATGTTGGGTGCATAGAGACATACAATTATTATATCCCCTTCTTGAATTGACCCCTTTATCATTATCTAATGACCTTTTTTACATTATTGTTTTAAATTTTATTTTGTCTGATATGAATATTGCTACCCCAGCTTTCTTTTTGTTTCTAATTGCATGGAATATCTTTCTCCACCCCTTCACTTTCAGTCTATGTCTTTCGAACTAAAGTGAGTCTCTTGTAGGCAGCAATAGGTAGGTCTTGCTTTTTTTTTATCTATTCTGTCACCCTATATCTTTTGATAGCATTTAGTCTATTTACAATTAAAATAATTATTGATAGGTATGTGCTTATTGCCGTTTTGTTAATTGTTTTTGTTGTTCTTCCCTGTTTCTTCTTCTTTTCATCTCTTTTCTGTTGATTTGCTGGTTTTCTTTTGTAGTATGATTGGATTCCTTTATTTTTTATGTATTTTTTGTAGGTTTTTGGTTTTTGGTTACCATAAGTATATATACATATAACAGTCTATTTTAAGCAGATACGTGTTTTAAGTTCAAATGCATTTTAAAAAACAATACATTTTTGCTCCCCCTCCCACTCTTTATATTTTAGACATATGTGTTTGTTTGTTTGTTTAAGTAAGAGGAGGGAAGATAGAGAGACAGACTCCCACATGCGCCCTGACCAGAATCCACCAGGCAACTCCCATCTATGGCCAATGTTCGAATCAACGGAGCTATCCTCAGTGCCTGAGGCCAATGCTTGGACCAACTGAGCTATCCTTAGCACCTGGGGCCAGGCTGTAACCAATTGAGCCATTGGCTATGAGAGGGGAAGAAGGAGAGAAGGGTTAGAGGGTAGGGAAAGAGAAGCAGGTGGTCGCTTCTCATGTGTGCCCTGCTGGAGATCAAAACCTGGACATCCGCCCACCTGGCTGACACTCTATGCACTGAGCCAACCAGGCAGGGCCTAGAAATCATGTTTTATATTTTCTTATTTTCTGTATCCACTATTTATTATGGTTATAGTTAAGTTTGCTACATTGTCTTTTAATCTTCATATTAGCTTTTTACACTTGATCTTAGCCAAAAGGCCGAGAAGCGATCATATTAGCTTTTTAAGTGGTTGATTCACTGTGTTAATTATATATTTGCCTCTACCAGTACGAATTTATCTTTCCTGTGTTTTCATATTTCTGGTTATAGCCTTTTCTTCCTGCAAATGTCCCTTTAACATTTCTTGTAAAGCTGGCTTAGTGGTGGTTAACTCCTTTAGTTTTTGATTGCCTGGGAAACTCTTTATCTCTCCTTCAATTATGAATAATAACCTTGCCAGATATAGTGTAGTATTCTAGGTCACTGGTTCCTTTCTTTTAGCAATTATTTCCTGCCACTCTCTCTCTCTCTTTTTTTTTTTTTTTTTTTTTACAGAGACAGAGAGAGAGTCAGAGAGAGGGATAGATAGGGACAGACAGGAACAGAGAGAAATGAGAAGCATCAATCATCAGATTTTCATTGCAACACCTTAGTTGTTCATTGATTGCTTTCTCATATGTGCCTTGACCGCGGGCCTTCAGCAGACTGAGTAACCCCTTGCTTGAGCCAGTGACCTTGGGTCCAAGCTGGTGAGCTTTTGCTCAAACCAGATGAGCCCGCGCTCAAGCTGGCGACCTTGGGGTCTCGAATCTGGGTCCTCGGCATCCCAGCCTGATGCTCTATCCACTGCGCCACCGCCTGGTCAGGCTCTTGCCACTCTCTTATGGCCTGTGAAGTTGCTTCTGAGAAATCAGCTGCTAACTTTATGGGATTTCCCTTGTATGTGACTTGTTTTCTTCTTGATGCCTTGTCTCTTTATCTCTAACTTTTGCTATTTTAATTACATTATGGCTTGTTTGGAACTCTGTGCTTCCTGGACCTGGATGTCTGTTTCCTTTGCCAGATTAGGAAAGTTTTCGTTACTTACTAAAATATACGTTCTGCCCCTCTCACTTTCTCCCTCTGGAACCCTGTAATGTGGATGTTAGAGCATTTAATGTTGTCCCAGAAGTCTCTTATACTATTCTCATTTTTTAAATTCTTTTTTTCATTTGCTGTTCTGATTGGGTGGCTTCCACTATTCTGTCTTCCAGCTTGCAAATCCGTTCTTCTGTGTTAACTAACCTGACTTCAGTTCCTTCTAATGTATTCTTCATTTCAGTTACTGTATTCTTCATCTCTGATTGTTTCTTTTTCTAATCCTTTGTTGAAGTGCTCTCTAACTTTCTCTATTCTACTCAAGTTTGTTGAGTATCCTATGACCATTTTTTTTGAATTCTTTATCAGACAAATAAGTTATCTCCATTTCATTAGTTTTTCTCTGGATTTTTTTTATTGTTCCTTCATTTGGGACATAGTTTTCTGTCTCCTCATTTTGTTTGACTTTTTGTGTTTGTTCCTGGGAGTTAGATGAAATAGCTTCGTCTCCCAATCTGTGTGCCAGATGTTTTTGGTAGGGCAGTTGTAGTTGGGGCAGGCATATGCAGTGCCTAATGGCCAGAAGTAGTGGGTTCCAGGTAGGGCAGCCTGGTGTGTCAGTGCTTTCTGGGCAGGGCTGTCCAATATGTGTACAGTGTGCTCTGTTGCTTTAATTGTTTGTTGCCTGAACCTGATCTGGGTGGGGCTGCTCTGAGTGCATGTGTTGTAATGTCACACTGTCCCCACACTTTCTCTGGGCAGGGCAGCTCCATGTGCAAATGCAAGGGCTCTCCACTATTTTTGCACTTTCTCTGGTTGAAACAGCCTAGCATATGTGTACCACAGCATTTTGCTGGTTCTGCACTCTGGGCAGGGGTGTCCCACATGAATGTGCAGCCCAGTAGGTGCACGCTACAGTGCCCTGCCACACCCACTGGATCACTCTCCGGGTGAAGGGACCCCATTTGCATGCATGGTTCTGTTCTGTTTTTGCCGGATCTAGTTCTGGGAGAAATGGCTGGGGATGTGTGACAGCAGCCCTGAAGATTGACCAGGGAACCTGGTTAGACCTCTGGCCACTGTCCAGGTGCCGGGAGATGTAAACAGGGGTGCTCACCAGTTCCTCCGTCCCTGGGAAACTCCTTCTGCTCCTAGAGCACTCGCCGTCCCCAACCTTCTCTCTCCAACTTTTCTCTCTGTTTTTGTGCAGAAGCTGTTCAGTTGGCTCTTATGTATGTTGCAGGTGGTATTGCTCTATAAACAGGTGTAAATTTAATGTGTCCTGAAGAGGGGGTGAGTTCAGAGCCCTCCTATACCACCATCTTGGACTCACCTCCAGAATGTCAAAATTTCTAAAGAATCTTTCTAAACTAGAAGTCAGAATTTATGTGACACACTTTTAGAAACGAGAGGGAAATGCATAACCTTAAATGCTAGGCAATAAAAATGTAAGAAGGAAAATAAATGAATTAGTCTTATCTCAATCATCTCTTTACCAGTAGAGTGTGACAAATCTTGGCCGGGTCCTTCTGTTTTAATTTTATTTATAGCATATAAAAATAACTTATAGCATGATATAAAATAGAAATTTGGTTTTATTATACTTAAATTTTTTTAATTTCTTTATATGACTTTTATGATGCAAACTTGCACTCCCGGATCAGACCTATCCAGGGCTTACTCAGCTGCCTGGTCTCGGACGGCCCAAGGAGGTGGGTCGGGACTTCATCCAGAAGGCCATTGACCTGGGCCGCAAGCAGCCTTCCCTCATTCAGAGTCCCTCTTCCTCCACCAGGGGTACAAGAAGCTGGCTGCACTGAAGCTGAGTGACATTAGTCACTGTCTGGCAGAGCAGCAGGAGGACTTTGCTAGCAAAACAGCTCGGTACCAGCAGGAGATGAGGCACTTGCATCGGATGCTGCAGGACAAGCAGGATGTCCTGGAAGAGGCGCTGCAGCAGAAAAGGTAGGGCTGCACGTCACGTGTTTGTTTTTAAATATTTGGTAGAATTTTCCAATAAAACCCTCTAGATCTCTTTTGTTTCTTTCTTTGATTGCTTGGTTGTGTTTTTGCATTTTAGTTTTATCTGAATTCACTGTCTTGATTTTTGTTTGCTCCTTATTTTGTTTTCTTTTTAAAATTTTCACAGAAATTCACATATATAACACTGTGTAAGTTTAAGGTGTACAGTGTGATGACTTAATACATGTATATATTGCAGAATAATTACCACAGTAAGGTTAACACATCCTTTGCCTCACATAATGACCATGTTGTTGCTGGAGCAGTAAGAACAGTTAAGATCTACTCTCTTATCCACTTTCTAATATACAATACTGTGTCATTAACTGTCGTCAGCCTGCTGTGCATTACATCCCAGCTCCTCGTTTTCTTGAATCCCTCCCTCAAAAATTTCTATTGTTTGAATATTGAACTTCCTAAATCAATCTAGTTCTCTAATTATCCTTCCCTTTATTCTTCTTTTTCATCTCTGATATTTTTGTTTTATTCCATTTTCTTGAGAGATATTATTACTTTTTTATTAAATGTTTTATTTCTTTCTTTTCATTCCCAAAAACATTAGAATCTCCCTTTTGGGAGGTCATAATCATAAGATTAGAAGTGCATTATGTTCTCTGTAGATATGAGGTACTATACCAGTTATACCTTTATCCTTTCAAGTCATGATAGAGAAAATACTGCCAAGTAGTAAAAACATTGGGGAGTATCACATGCTTTGTGAAGGTGAACTTGGTGGTCCCTCACACTTAATGCGCCTTTTCATAACAGCCGAGTTGTCCTTGACAGACTGGACTGTCAACTGCAGAAGAAGAAGGATGATGCTCAGATGGGATTTTCTTCAAGTTCTAGTAGGATTCATGTACCTGAGGCCATGAAGAATTCAGTTGCTATTTGCTTTCCATCAACCAGATGCTTCTTAGTGCCGAGCAAAAGAAAGCTTATCTAACAGGGTTTCTGTAGTCATGGAGTTCTCATCACTCAGAATAGTCACTTTGTAAAAAGTTGAGCCAATACCAAGCTTCTTGCCAGGCAGGAGGTATAGAATTGCATTAATAAAAAGGAACTTTATTTCTCACTTCCTCCCAGTCCATATTTTGCCCTTTAATTGTTTAAGTGTTATACCTTCTATTTCTATTCTTTGAGGGGTTTCTCTTGAAATTTCACCATGGATATTTAACATTAAAAAATATAAATGTAATCAGCATCTCTGCATTTCTCTCCCCAAATACAAGATCTAATGCTTTACTCTAATTATCCTCCCCCCCCCAGTTCATATGCTGTTGTTATCCAGTGTCATTAGATATAATTATATGAAAGAGAACTAGAAAAATCTATTTTATGCCATTATTTTTAACCATCCCAAATTAAATGTTACTAACTTTTATGTAATTTTAAAAAATTTACTTACACTTTACCAATTTTTTTGCTTGCTAATTGTTTAAAACAAGACAACAGGACCAAATTGGAGTTGCTTATGGTAAGCCCCAGGTCACTAAACCAAGACTAAATTTACAATTTCAGCTCTCCCAGAAGTAGAATCTTATATCGATCAAGCAGGAATCACCTGATCAGCACTAGTTATATCATCTACCTGATAGGTCCTGTCATCCCCTAGAGGAAAGTAACCTTGCAATAATCAATCTGCAATTTTACCTCATTTAACTTCCTTGTTCCTGTTCTCTTCTGCCTATAAAAGCCTTTTATTTCATACAGCTCCTCGGAGCTCCTTTCTATCTGTTAGATTGGATACTGCCTAATTTGAAATGATTTTTGCTCAATAAAAACCTCAAAAAAATTTTTATTTTTTAAATTTTATTTATTTATTTATTTTTTGTATTTTTCTGAAGCTGGAAATGGGGAGAGACAGACAGACTCCTGCATGCGCCCGACCGGGATCCACCCGGCACACCCACCAGGGGCAACGCTCTGCCCACCAGGGGGCGATGCTCTGCCCCTCCGGGGCGTCACTCTGCCAAGACCAGAGCCACTCCAGCGCCTGAGGCAGAGGCCAAGGAGCCATCCCCAGCGCCCGGGCCATCTTTGCTCCAATGGAACCTTGGCTGCGGGAGGGGAAGAGAGAGACAGAGAGGAAAGAGGGGGTGGGGGTGGAGAAGCAAATGGGCCCTTCTCCTATGTGCCCTGGCTGGGAATCGAACCCGGGTCCCCCGCACGCCAGGCCGACGCTCTACCGCTGAGCCAACCGGCCAGGGCCAAAAACCTCAAAATTTTAATGTGCCTGAATTTATCTTTTAAAATAGTCTTTCTTGCATCTCAGACTTTATTTCTCAGATTGGCTTCCTTCTTCCTAAATTACATTCTTTAGAAGTTTCTTTAGTGAGAGTGTGTTAGGAGTGAGCTTTCTTAGTTTTTGTTTATCTGAAAACACTAGATTTTGACCCAGTCCTTAAAAGGTGATTTTTGCTGGGCGTCGAGTTCTACCTTGACTGGCTTTTTCTTTTTTTTTTTTTTTTTTTTTTAAGAGAGAAGGACAAACAGGAAGGGAAAGTGTGGTGAGGAGAGAGATGAGAAGCATCAACTCGTAGTTGCATCACTTTAGTTGTTCATTAATTGCTTTTATTTATTTATTTATTTTAGAAAGGAGAGAGAGAGGGAGAGAGACAGAGAGAGAGAGGAGAGAAAGACCGAGAGAGAGAGAAGGGGGGAGGAGCAGGAAGCATCAACTCCCATGTGTGCCTTGACCAGGCTAGCCCAGATTTCGAACCGGCGACCTCAGCATTTCCAGGTCCGCGCTTTATCCACTGCGCCACCACAGGTCAGGCCTGACTGGCTTTTTCTCTTAGCATATTTCACTGTCTTCTCGGCTTCATTTTTGCTGTTAAGGTATCTTTTGTCACTTAAAAAAATGACATCTTTTCTCTTCTCTTTTTAAAGATATCTGATAACTCTTGTATTCTGCAGTTTCATTGTATGTGTTTAACTATAAATTTCTTTATACTATGATTCTATGTCTTCCATTACTATAGAAAAATCTCAGTTATCTCTTAAAATAAATCACTTCCTATTATTCTTTCTAAATTTTCTTCTAGATTGAATGTATGTTCAACCTTCTGACCAAATCCTCAAGTCAAGGCACATATGAGAAAGCAGTCAATGAACAACTAAGGAGCTGCAATGAAGAGTTGATACTTCTTATCTCTCTCCCTTCTTTTCTGTCCCTCACTCTGACTCTCTCTGTCACCAAAAAAAACAAAACAAAACAAAAAACTATCATGCATTTACACAATTAAATACTACTACATGGCCATAAAAAAGAAGGAAATCTTACCTTTGCAGCAGCATGGATGGACTTGGAGATTATTATGCTAGGTGAAATAAGCCAGGCAGAGAAAGACAAGTACCATATGATTTTACTCCTATGTAGAATCTAATGAACAAAATGAACTAACAAGCAAAATAGGGACAGACTTATATGTAGAGAGCAGGCTGACAGCCAAGGTGGGGGCGGATCTCTTAGACATGGACAACAGTGTGGTTGTTGCAAGGAGGAGGGAGGTGGAGGAGGGTATGGAGTTTACGTGGTGATGGACAAAGACTTGACTTGGGGAGTGAACACACAATACAGTGTACAGAGATGTGTTGTAGAATTGAGCACCTGAAACCTGTACAATTATGTTAACTAGAATCACCCTAATAAATTCAATGTTTTAAAAGCCCAAAGTGAAGAAAGTAATAAAAACTAGAGCAGAAATTAATGAAATAGAGAACAGAAAGACAATAGAAAAAAATGTATATAATGAAGAGTTGGCTCTTTGAGAAGATTAATACAATTGACAAATCTTTAGCTAGACTCACTAAGGAAAAAAAAGACTCAAGGTCAGAAATGAAAGAGGAGTTACAGTGGACCCCACATAAGTACAAAGGGCTATACAAGAGTACTATAAAAGGCTGTGTGCCACCAAATTTGATAAACTAGAAAAAATGGACAGTCCTCCTAGACTGAATCATAAAGAACTGGAAAATCTAAATAGACCAACCAACAGAAAATTTAAACAGTCATCAAAAACCTCCTAAAAAGTAAAAGTCCAGGACCAGATGGTTTTACAAGTAAGTTCTATCAAGAATTTAAAGAAGATGTAACACCTGTCCTCAAACTCTTACAAAAAAATGGGAAAGCAATAGTTCCTAACCCATTTTATGAGGCCAACATTACCTGGATACCAAAACCTGGCAAGGACAACACAAAATCAGAAAATTACAGACCAATAATTCTGATGAATGTATGTATAGTTGCCAAAATCTAAACAAAAAACTAGCAAATTGAATACAGCAATACATTAAAAAGATAATACATCACAAAAAATAAGTATATATTTTTTAAAAAGGTAATACACATAATCAAATGGGGTTCATAGCAAGGGCACAAGTATGGTTTAATATACTCAATTTGATCCAGTGTGATACATCACATAAAATAAAGGATAAAAATCATATCAATAGATTAAAAAAATATTTAAAAGATTCTACATCCATTTATGATTAAAATGCTCAATACAATCGGTATAAAAGGAAAGAACCTTAACATAATAAAGGCCATATATGACAAACCCTCAGCTAATATACTGAATGGTGAAAAACTAAAAGCTTTTCCTTTAAGATCAGGACCAAGACAAGGTTGCCCACTCTCTCCACTGATTCAACACAGTGCTGGAAGTCCTAGCCGGAGCAGTCAGGCAAGAGAAAGAAATACAAGGCATCCAAATAAGGAATGAAGAAGTAAAATCTTCCCTTTTTGTAGATGACATAATTCTTTATGTAGAAAACCCGAAAGATGTCACCAAAAAACTATTAGAAACAAACAAAAAATACAATAAAGTTTCAGGATACAAAATAATGGGCAAAAACCCACTGTGTTCCTATATTCTAAGAATGAAATTTCAGAAAAAGAAATGGGGGGGGAGCAATTTCATTTGCAATTACAACAAAAAGAATAAAATTCCTAGGAATAAACTTAACCTTTTGAGTAGTACGAATGTTCATGTATGTCCTCACTCAAAGTTAACAAAAAACTCACTACTGGGAGGGTTAAAGAATGTGAAGGACCTGTACGCTGAAAGAACACAAAAGGACTTCAGATCTCCACCATGCCACTGTTATATTTCCAATATGCATCTTAATAATATCACAGTTCTTTGAACTGCATTCTGGGTCAAATTCTCTGCCCAACATTCATTTACTAATTCTCTCTCTGGTTGTGTCCAATGTACTGTTTAACCCATCCATTGAGTTTTTTTCCTAAATGTCTCAAAAATGGCTTTTTACTCTTGGCACACTCCAGTCAGGGCCTGGGGGTACCCAATCATTGGGAAAGCAATAGTTCCTAACCCATTTTATGAGGGCAACATTACCTGGATACCAAAACCTGGCAAGGACAACACAAAATCAGAAAATTACAGACCAATAACTCTGATGAATATATGTATAGGTTAACCGTGCATTTATTATGATTGCTGTAATTTTTCAAGCATCTAGGTGTTTTGTGCTAAAAAATGGAAGTCTGGGGGAATTTTTTAGACATGGTTTACTTAAATAGTGCACAACACTCAGTGGGTACATAGGACTTGGAAGGAAGCAACAGTTCACAAGAAAAGTGAATACTGAACAAGTGGGCATGTCTCTGGGCCCCTGAATCTCAATGTTCTCGACTGTAAACAGCGGTGCCAAGTCCACTTGGTAATCCAGTCTCACATTTTCCGTAACCATCACACAGTCTCTATGAAGAAGCCACCTCCCCAGTCCTGCCATCCTACACAGGACCTGCTCCTCCACCTAGGATGAGGCTCGCTGCTGTTTCCTGAAGGCCCCCACGGGGCTCCTCACCCTGTGAAGGGGGGGCTGGTATTCTGGTCTGCCCCTGTCAGTGGACCACGGCCCTTTGTCTACCGTTTCCTCAGTGCCCTGTGGTGTCTGTCACTCCATCCTCACTCAGGAAAACCTGCCCCATGGCCCTTTCTTTTTCTCATGAGCCCCGTTTCCCCCGGGCACTCACCCACCTGGCACACAGGCTAGGCCAGTCTCCTCTGGGTCCTCGTTTGTGAGCCCCCCTCCCCTGTGATGTCCTCCTGGCCCCCTTACTAATTCTTTATGTCTGGGCTGTATGGATGGGCGCCAGGGAAAGGGACCTGCACGTTGGCCAGGTCACAGTGGGGACAAGCAGACCACACAGAGGAGCAACCTAGAGGGCCCGTGCCACACGGGTGCCACATGGGTGCCCTTGGCGAGGCCATTGTGCTGTAGGTCAACCACTTCGGTTATTTTATTTTATTCTTACGCATGTTAGTTCTATAGAGGAACAAAGGATATGTGCATTGATGCCAAAATCAAGGAAGAGGTGAAATTTAGAGCGGAAGGGTGAGAGGTGGTTTTCTGCCGGCGTGTTTCTGTTTCCAAGCAGCCCTGGTGCTTCGCTCAGCACTGGGAGTCTGCTCAGACCCCACGCCCAGGGGCTCCATTCACTGATGGAGCATACTTCCCTGTGAGTTCTCGCTCCTTTAGGATTCATAAGACTCTTTAAGTATATTTTAATTGTGCTATTTTAAACTTTCTCCTTGTTTTGTTTATTTCTCTCAGGGAAGTAGAAGGCGAGCTTGAAGTGGTGTGGAAGGCTACGTCCAGGGAAAACCAGAGAATCCGAGAGCTCCTCCAGGCCACACTGGCGAGGACAGGCCTGCGGGACAACACCGGGACCTGTGAGGACCCTGGCCTTGAGGGCATCTCTCAGGGAGCCGGGCTGAATGGCTGCACCTTCACCTGCTGTGACACGAAGCCACTCCCCACCAGCCTCAGGAGCCTGCAGGCGCCCCTGGGCCCACACTCCTTGGCCAAGAGGGTCTGCCTTACTCAGGGCAGGGAAGGGCGCACTCCCCCCTAACACTGCCCTTTCTCCTCAGCGCAAGGGAGAAATAATTTGTCTCAGAAATTTAATGCATTTTTTACATTTTGTTTTATTTTAATAATATGCAATTAAACTATATTTTAGCCAGAGCATGTCTTCTGGCCGCACTGCCTTTGAGACAGGCTCTGTGAGACCCATTGCTCAGGTTACCGGGGCCCTGACTAGCTGGCCCCTCTCGGCTCCTAGAAAGCCCGAGGGTGGGGCTGGGCAGGGCGGGCCAAGCTCAGTCCTGCGTGTCAGGTGAGTTTCAGGGAATGAGCCCATCAGTGGAAGCAGCAGGGATGATGTCTGCTTGTTAGCTCTGGGTGGCATTTTATTCCGTAGAAAACAAGGTGCTGGTACCCAGGTGCCATAAGTTGTACAAAACGTGGTCTGCCCTCCCCCTACGCCTTTCTCACTTCTCCTGGGAAGGCAGTTTCTCTAGGGTCACACAGAGAGCCCTGACTCTGGGCACCGAGATGGGGTCTCTGCCCAGTGCCACCGCCGTGAGGGGGTCAGGGGCGTTGTTTTGCTCCACTCTGGGCCACTTCCTCAGGTGGACTCCCCCAGCCTCTCGGGACCATTCGCAGGGACTTCCTGATAGTTAGGCCAGCTAACCAGGGCTGCATGTCCCCAACATGCTGGGTCATCAGGCTACAAAGGACCCTAGACAGTAGGAAGGAAGGGTGGGATCCTGGGACACATCATTTTCCAAACCCCTCCTAGCTAAGGCCTGTGTTGTTACAGGTGAGCAAGTAAACCCTAGTGTTGGAATCCATGGGAGTCCGAAAGACCAGAGGAACAGGCTTTATTAAAAGGAAGAAAGGTGGCCCTGGCCGGTTGGCTCAGCGGTAGAGCATCGGCCTGGCGTGCGGGGGACCCGGGTTCGATTCCCGGCCAGGGTACATAGGAGAAGCGCCCATTTGCTTCTCCACCCCCCCCTCCTTCCTCTCTGTCTCTCTCTTCCCCTCCTGCAGCCAAGGCTCCATTGGAGCAAAGATGGCCCGGGCGCTGGGGATGGCTCCTTGGCCTCTGCCCCAGGCGCTAGAGTGGCTCTGGTCGCGGCAGAGCGACACCCCGGAGGGGCAGAGCATCGCCCCCTGGTGGGCAGAGCGTTACCCACGTGCCGGGTGGATCCCTGTCAGGCGCATGCGGGAGTCTGTCTGACTGTCTCTCCCCGTTCCCAGCTTCAGAAATTTAAATAAAGAATAAAATAAAATAAAATAAAATAAATAAAAAAATAAAAGGAAGAAAGGAACCCTGCCGGGCACTTCTCTGGGGGAGAAGAGCACCGAAACAGACTCTGAGGCAAACATTTATTAAGGTGGGGAGAGCTTTGAGCAAGTGTGTGTTGCGTCAGCAGGTCTGGCATGCTCCCTTCTGCAGTTTTAGATTTCGGCTTCCTGGAACGCCTCTCCTTGGGGCGGTCGACCAGCTTCCTAGAGCTGTTCTGCTTCATGGGCAATAGTAAGTAAGCAAGGGATAGTCAGATAGACAAGCGGAACAGCAAAAGGGCAGTTGGAAGTTCTGGTGAATTCATGTATCTATTCGCTAGCACTGGTGATGGGTCAGGTGTAACAGTTCTGTGCGAGCTCTGTGATTGCTAGCTGGAGAGCTGAGACAGACTCTCATAGATTTTTTTTACATTTTATTAAATTTGTTCAACAGTTAAACAATTTGTAAATTATTATCATTTTCAAAAGGTAGAAAGACTCACCAGGATTTAAAACTATGTATGATCTCCCTAGAAGAAAGCTTAGCAAATAACTTGGTTATTTCAAGGGATTTGTGGCAAGTGTTCAATAATCTGGAGAGGGGTTGAAATGTGGCCGCAGCCCTGCAGCTTGTCACCTTCCAGACCTATGCTGGGGGCGGGGGGCTCTGTGGGGACACTGCTGTTGTCACATCACCTAGAGAACCACTCTAGTCATGCCTGTCCTTGTCCTGTCTTCTGTGAGAATATTTTTTCCTTAATAAGTGAACACTTACATTTCTGCCTGAAGTTTATTACACATTACAAGTGTATTCTGCAAAGTTCGGTGAACCCTGGCTCACAGGGCCAGGCAGGGGTGCCGCCCTCGGCTCTGCCCGCCCCCTGCTGGGTGACAAGTGAGCTCAGAGTCCAGGATGCAGAGGAGGGCAGGCAGGGAGGCTGTGAAACAAGGCAGCTGAGGCAGAAGGCAACCTGGGGACGCTCCTTGCAGGAACCGGAACACTTGGGCCTGCAGAACGGAGGGACAGGCTTCGGAGGGGAGAAGGACGACAGCAGGGAGCAGAAGCAAGAACTCAGGGCAGAGGAGGGCTTTGGGCCTGGAGGTTGCGATAGGCAATGAGACCAGGCTGGTCCAAGGAGACCTCGGACTGCTGGGAAGGGGGCCTGTGCTCCAGTTCCTCACGCAGGGGTCCTGTATTCTTTCCTGGTTCCAGTGGGGCTTTCTATGGCTCTAGCGAGCTTCTGATCAGGTTGAAAGTAACCCAAGGCAGAGTGAATAGACATGGCCCAGGAACTCGACTGAGCCCTGCCGCCTGGGGAGGGGAGGGCTAAGGGCAGAGAGCAGTCGAGGCCACACATGCTATGAGTTTGGTGTGAGAGCAGGTGAGAGACTGCCCTCAGTTTTTGTCATTTGACCAGAGCAGAAGGACAGAGAGGCCAGAAGGGCAAAACGGAGTGGGGAGCAGTCTGACAGCTAAGAAAGGCCGTGAGTCCAGAAAATGTAAAGAACTGCAGGAGCAGCCTGACCAGGCAGTGGCGCAGTGGATAGAGCGTTGGACTGGGATGCTGAGGACCCAGGTTCAAGACCCCAAGGTTGCCAGTTTGAGCATGGGCTCATCTGGTTTGAGCAAAAGCTCACCAGCTTGGACCCAAGGTCGCTGGCTCGAGCAAGGGGTTACTCGGTCTGCTGAAGGCCCATGATCAAGGCACATATGAGAAAGCAATCAGTGAACAACTACGGTGTCGCAATGCACAACGAAAAACTAATGATTGATGCTTCTCATCTCTCTGTTCCTGTCTGTCTGTGCCTGTCTATCCCTCTCTCTGACTCACTCTCTGTTTCTGTGTAAAAAAAAAAAAAAAAAAAAAAGAGAGAACTCCAGGAGCAGAAGACAGCCGGGTAGACAAATACAGGAGAGGCACGGTCAGCGTGTCACAGAAGAGACGTAAGTGCATGAGAGGCTCAGCCGTGTCTGTAAACAAGGAGGTCACAGTGCTACAACATTTAATGGTTAAATTTAACAGGTTAAATTTTAACCTGTCAGAAGTGTGAAAACGTCTGACAATGCCGACTTAGCAAGCTTGGGAAACACTGTCATTATCTGGTAAGGGTACAAGTGTACATAGCCACTACCCCGCAGCTCCCCTCCGGTGCGGTGTGTGTGCACTCGTGTGCATGTTCCAGAGAAGTTCCTGCTTGCGTGCTCCAAAGGAAACCACACAGGGATGGTCCGGGATGCGCGTTCACAGGGGCCCCCCAAATGGAAACCCCTGCAGTGTGCCAAGGTGGGAGGATGGACAGCAGGTGCAGAGTGAACCACACGTCACGGGAATGACGGTCAGGTCGTCCCGACACAGCGAGTCTCAACACACAGTGGGATAGCAATTCTGTAATGTTCAAAGCTCTGCAAACATGAGCAGTATGTTTGTGTGCGGCAGAACTACATAGAAATTGTAGTTTCTCAAGAGGCATGAGACGGGCCTGCTCCTTGAACTCAGTGGTCAGTGCGTCACATTTATTGTTTTTAAAACGGGAATTATCTCTTTTGTACACTCAAAAGAATGAGTAAAAATTTGCATAATAAAATTGCCAGTAAATTGTCAAAAAAGTAAACGGGACATGAGACTGCAAATCAAAGACCAATTTTGAGGCCCTGGCTGGTTGGCTCAGTGGTAGAGCATCGGCCTGGCGTGCAGGAGTCCAGGGTTCGATTCCCGGCCAGGGCACACAGGAGAAGCGCCCATCTGCTTCTCCACCCCTCCCCCTCTCCTTCCTCTCTGTCTCTCTCTTCCCCTCCCGCAACTGAGGCTCCACTGGAGCAAAGATGACCCGGGCGCTGGGGATGGCTCTGTGGCCTCTGCTTCAGGCGCTAGAATGGCTCTGGATGCAACAGAGTGACACCCCAGAGGGGAAAAGCATCGCCCCCTGGTGGGCATGCTGGGTGGATCCCCGGTCGGGCGCATGCGGGAGTCTGTCTGACTGCCTCCCCGTTTCCAGCTTCAGAAAAATACAAAAAAAAAAAAGACCAATTTTGAAGTATTGCTGTCAGTGCTGAGGACGTGGGTCGGCACCGAGGATTCTGTGGGAATGCAGGACACTGGGAAATTCGTGGTGATGAATGGAAATGGCAGAGCATGGTGGGAATGGGACTCCTGTGAGGAGGACACCAGAGGAATGGACAGTGGGCCCAGGGCAGGCCTGGAGCTGGGACGGGCTCCTCGGCTGTGTTCCCAGGAGAGAGGGTGATGTTTCCATTGTGGGTACAGAAGGTGAATAGATGCCTGAGCAGGCCCTGGTGCAGTGGATAGAGCATTGGCCTGGGATGCAGAGGACTCAGCTCCGAAACCCAAGGTTGCCAGCTTGAGCTCGGACTCATCCAGCTTGAGCATGGGGTTACTGGCTTGAGCGTGGAATTATAGACATGACCCCATGGTCGCTGGCTTAAGCCCTAAAGTCAGTGGATTGTGTCCAAGGTCTCTGGCTTGAAGCTCAAGGTCACTGGTTTGAGTCCAAGGTCGCTAGCTTGAGCAAGGGGTCAAGGCATATATGAAAAAGCAATGAATGAACAATTAAGGCACCACAACAAAGAATCGATGCTTCTCATCTCTCTCCCTTCCTGTCTGTCTCTGTCTACCCCTCCCTCCCTCTCTCTTTCTCTTCTCACTTAAAAAAGAAAAGAAAGGCCTGACCAGGTAGTGGCACAGTGGATAGAGCGTCAGAACTGGGACGCAGGAGGACCCAGGTTCAAAACCCCAAGGTCGCCGGCTTGAGTGTGGGCTCATCTGGTTTGAGCACAGCTCACCCAGCTTGAACCCAAGGTTGCTGGCTTGGGCAAGGGGTCACTCACTCTGCTGTAGCCCCCTGGTCAAAGCACATATGAGAAAGCAATCAATGAACAACTAAGGTGCTGCAACGAAGAATTGATCCTTCTCATCTCTCTCACTTCCTGTCTGTCCCTATCTGTTCCTCTCTCTGTCTCTGTCACACACACACACAAAAGGTGAATAGATGAATGTTCTTCCATGTTCCCCCACCCCCACCCCTCATCAAGCTGCCGATCAGATATGGGAGGAGGGGAGGAGGCTAGGAAAGGTGTGAGGACCACAAAAGTGCCTCACTGGGACAGGACTGCCTGGTCCACTCAGTGCAGCGAGCTCCTCTCCAGTAAAAGTGCCCAGGAGGTGACTGACCGTTCAGGGTGGTGCTCTGCAGACAGGCACAGTGTTGGAGGGCAACAGGCAAGGGTGTGACTAACAAGGGTCACAGACAGAAGTGGGAACCGGGACCCACTACCCCAGGAATTCCCCTGCTCAGAGGCAGTCACCACCACCACCCCCACCACCACCACCCCCCCACACACACACACCAGCTATTTCTTCTGGAATTACTGCTGCTAGTCATGTCTAGGGTCCCAGGTTCAAGCTGGTGAGCCAGCATTCAAACTGGCAACCTCATGGTTTCAAACCTGGATCTTCAGCATCCCAGGTCAATACTCTATCCACTGCGCCACTGCCTGGTCAGGTAGGAAGAGCCTTTTCATCCAAGGAAGAATGTTTTAGGTGAAGAGACTGGTGCAAAGGCTCTGGGGGGGAGGGAGAGGAGGAATCTGAGGAAACATGAGGGGAGGAAGGGCCGATCCTGCCGCCCGCGCAGGCCTCTAGCTTTCCCCTGCCTCAGCCAGCCATCTGTGATACCCCGGATGGATGCAGGGTTTTCGTAGTGGTGAGGTGACCAACTTTTTTACAATAAAAAGGAGGACAAAAATAAATTGAAGAAAACAATATCATAAATAAACATTTTATTCATTGCAATAATAATACACTGTAATATGATAAATGCATAATAAAAACATTTGTAGTATTTTATATTATAATTATGCTTACATGCCTATTAATTTTTAATAGTAATTGTAAGAAAAAAGTACTCATTTAGATACAAATACGTCACATCACATGCAATGGATTGACTCTGAATTGATTGAATACGGATATCTACAGATTAGTCTTCCAATATCAAAAAGGAGGACATGCAGGAGGACATTTTTTGAAGGAGAATGGAACTTACAAAAGAAGGACTCTCCTCCCTAAAGGAGGACGATTGGTCGCCTTAATAGTGGAACCAGCAGAAATGGGCAGAAGGAGGCCGAGAGACAACGAGGTGGATTTCAGAGATTTAAAAGACAACTCTGAGCTGATCCAGCAGCAGGGCACCACAGCAAGCGAGGAAGACGGAAGGGAGAGAAGGAAGGGGAGAGGGGAGAGAATAGAAAAGCAGTAGAGCCTGACCAGGCAGTGGCGCAGTGGATAGAGCGTTGGACTGGGATGCGGAAGACCCAGGTTCGAGACCCCGAGGTCGCTAGCTTGAGCGCAGGCTCATCTGGTTTGAGCAAAGCTAGCTTGAGCGCAGGCTCATCTGGTTTGAGCACAGGCTCATCTGGTTTGTGCAAAGTTGCCATCTTGGACCCAAGGTCGCTGGCTTGAGCAAGGGGTTACTCGGTCTGCTGAAGGCCCGCGGTCAAGGCACATATGAGAAAGCAATCAATGAACAACTAAGGTGTCGCAATGAAAAACTGATAATTGATGCTTCTCATCTCTCTTCATTCCTATCTGTCCCTCTCTCTGACTCTCTGTCTCTGTTAAAAAAAAAAAAGCAATAGAGTTGGCTCTCCAGGCCTCAACTCCCCACACTGTTCCAGGGCTTGTGAACTGTCTGACATGGACCTTGTCCCCCTCAATCCTGAGATGACCGATGACTGTCACTTCCTTGACTCCTCAGCAGCAGGGCTCAGTGAAAGGGTTCCCTCCACGCACTCCCACGCACTCCCACACTCTGAGCAACCTCTCAGTCACTGCACAAGCTCCCGTTAGCACAGAAGGCTCCTGAGGCGTCCCACTCTTAAAAAAGAAACTGCTCTGGGATCCTACATTCTCGATAGCCCAGCGCCTAGCACTTTGCTCTGCTCCAGCCTAGCAGCTGCCGGTCATCTGGTGCTGCCCACACCCAGGCATCTCTCATCTTGGCACAGCCCCCCACCCCCACCCCCCAGCTACACTCCCCTGGCTCTGCCCTCTCCTTAAATGCCATGTCCTCTTCCCGTCTCTTCTCATCGCACATTCCCCCGGGATGGATCTGCCCAGGACTCACACGGCCACAGTTCCTTTCACAGCCCTGGTGAGCGTCAGTCACCTTCAAACCAGAGGCCTTCCTCCCACCTCTGGGCAAGAGGCCCACATGAGTAATTTTACCCAAGAAAGGTGTTCTATAAACACGGATGAAGAATCATGAATGTAGAAACAGCTCAGGATGATGAGAATGGACTCTATATGGAGGACAGACCTTCGCAGGGCCACCCTGTGCAGCTGAGATTCGGGCTCCGCACAAAGGCACCAGCCGAGGAATGACGGGCTGGGATCCGGTCAGACTGCGCTGCCAAGTCATGTGCCCTGGAGGAAGACTGTTGGTCAAATAAGTTTGTAAATATGATGTATATGTTTGCTTGCTTATAGTTTGCATTGGGTACGGGGAACAGGCTGTAAGCAGGCAGGGTCGTTAAAGCCTAAGGCTTAGTTTTAAGACTAAGCCTTTCCCACCCTGTGACTTTGTATCAGAGACTTCCTTGTTTGTATATTGGATTAAAGGTTTTGATTTCTACATTATAAAATGGGGCAGAGGAGCCCGTGCTAAAGGAGAGCAGGGAAAGGACACGTGGAGGAGAGGAGAAGCAGCCAATATGGCGGAGTGCTGAGGGAGAAGCCAGTTTGTGCAGAGAGAAGGAGATGGGGAACAGAGGTGAATAAGGCTGGTGAGGCAGAAACTTTGATTCTAGGAAACTCAGATGAGTCAGTGGCTTTGGGAGCCCTGAATGGAAAGGGAAGTGTTTTCCCACTGTGTGAATTTCTTGCCCACTGGGTACAAGCTAGGATTAAAGCTAATGGCCCACCAGTTCTTGGCTCCATTGTTTCATTACCATCTGTCCGAATCAAATGCAAACCTGCGTGGGCCAGGCGGCTGTGATGCTGGCCGTGGCTACTGGCTTTACAAAGACATACTCTGGGCCCTGGCCGGTTGGCTCAATGGTAGAGCATCAGCCTGGCGTGCAGGAGTCCCAGGTTCAATTCCCGGCCAGGGCACACAGGAGAAGCGCCCATCTGCTTCTCCACCCCTCCCCCCTTTCCTTCCTCTCTGTCTCTCTCTTCCCCTCCCGCAGCCAAGGCTCCATTGGAGCAGGGTTGGCCCGGGCGCTGAGGATGGCTCCATGGCCTCTGCCTCAGGCGCTAGAATGGCTCTGGTCACAACAGAGCAATGCCCCACATGGGCAGATCATCGCCCCCTGGTGGGCATGCCGGGTGGGTCCCAGTCGGATGCATGTGGGAGTCTGTCTGACTGCCTCCCCGTTTCCAACTTTAGAAAAATCCAAAAAAAAAAAAAAAAAAAGACATACTCTGTCCTCCAAACCTGTCCTCGCCCCAGGCCTGAGGCCACAGCGCCATGTCCCCTCAGAGGGGTTTCTTTATAAAATTGCACAGAAATAGACAACTTTATTAATTTTATAATTTAATTTATCATGGCCTTGTGTCTTCCTAATCCTGAACTCTGTCATATTTTTTTTTTTCTGAAGCTGGAAAGGGGAGAGACAGTCAGACAGACTCCCGCATGCGCCCGACTGGGATCCACTCGCACGCCCACCAGCGGCGACGCTCTGCCCACCAGGGGGCGATGCTCTGCCCCTCCGGGGCGTCGCTCTGCCGCGACCAGAGCCACTCTAGCACCTGGGGCAGAGGCCAAGGAGCCATCCCCAGCGCCCGGGCCATCTTTGCTCCAATGGAGCCTTGGCTGCGGGAGGGGAAGAGAGAGACAGAGAGGAAGGAGGGGGGGCGGGGATGGAGAAGCAAATGGGCGCTTCTCCTGTGTGCCCTGGCCGGGAATCGAACCCAGGTCCCCTGCACGCCAGGCCGACGCTCTACCGCTGAGCCAACCGGCCAGGGCCTCTGTCATATTTTTTATTATCATTATTATTATTATTATTATTATTATGTTTCATCTCTTTACCCCTGCCAGTAAGTCTGTTTCAGGGCTTGCAGCAAATGAGCAACCACAAAGGAATGTCTGATGTCACAAGCCAAGAAGTCCTGGCAAACTTCCATGAAAGACCCTCCTTGGTCCAGCAGCCAATGGGCTAATGCCCCACGACCCATCTCGCTCCCCCTCCCAAAAACCCTTAAAGCCCAGTCCCAGGGTGTGCCTGGCGCGCGACTCCTCCTTACGAGTCAGCCCGGCCGGGTTCCTTTCTTTCCATAAAGCCTGTTACTCTGGTCTTTTCGGACTCCCATGGATTCCAACATTTGGTGCTGAAACCCGGGACAGGGTACCGGATGCCTGGACGATCCCCTTCACCTGCCAAACTTACTACCAGGGAAACAGTGGGCAGCTGCAGCTTGTCCCAGGCTAACTCCCTGATTCCGTTTGGCTGTGTGAATGTAGGTTGATTGGAGGGCTATCTGACCCTGTCTCGAACCCCTGTTGGACCAGAAGGTAAGGAGTTTCTGCTCTTCCCATCTCCGGTAGACCCCTATTCGTCCCTCACCCTCACTCTCTCTCCTCTCGGGGTCGCTGATTGGGAGGTCTCTACTCCGGGCAGCCTGAAACACGTGCTGTCCTGAAAGTCTAGGCGCCTAGCCAGGCTGCTCCACTCTCTTTTGAAAGCGAGATTCCCAGTGACAATCGGCCTTCTTGTTTTCCACGTTCAGTATAAAGGATAGTTGAAAGAGTCAGACCTTCTTCTCTTTCTCTATTCTTCGCCCACATGGGCTCCTCCCAGTCCCGACCCTCAGAGACTGCTCCTTTGGGATGCCTCTTAACTTCTTATGTAACATGGCATGGCCTCAGTACAGACTAGATAATGGCTCCCACTGGCCCAAAAATGGAACTTTTGATATTAACATCCTCCGGGACCTAGATAATTTCTGCCACCGGACTGGGAAAGCCTCAGAAATTCCTTATGTGCAAGCTTCCTTCTACCTTTGCTCCCGTCCTTAATCTCTGTGCCGCCTGTTCTACACGCAGGCTGTTTTTGGCCAAAGAAACCCCACCTAAAACCTCCGCTCCTAATCTTTCCTTCTCTGCGAACTCCCAACTCTCTCCCCCTCCTGCCTGACCCCTGGGGGTGCCCTTCTCTCAGCACCCCTCTCTGGTCCCTCTGCAGACCTCTTCCACTCGAGTCTTTTTGCTCCAGAGAGTCTTCTCCCCTCCCTTAGCAGGATCCTGTTTCTCATTCACCTGCAAATGCCAATCTCTCTTTCTCCTCCCCTGCCAGCCAGGGGCCCCTCCCTTCTCCACTGTGTTCTTAAACCCCTCCTCCCTCCTTAGAAGCTGCAGCTCCGGCTGCAGTGCCTGTCTCTCTTCTTCAACCCCTCCCCACCGGCTTTGACTGTATCTTACCCATTCCCTCCTCCCCACCAGCTCTGGAAGTGGTGCCTGTCTGTCCTTCACCCCAGCCCCCCTCCCCATAGGCAACTATGCCTTCTGCCTTCCTCCCCCTCATCCTCTCCCCTCTCTTCAGAGCTCTAATCTTTTTAACTTCTCTGACCACGTGGCGCCACCACCAGCACTTCAACCCCCTCCTTTTTCTCTTCCTCTTCCTCCTGCAGATTCTGACCCTCCTTCTTTCCATCCAGCTGTTCACACTGTCCATCCGTCTGCTTCCTCTCTTCCTCCTCTCTATGCTGACAACTCCCTGCCATCTCAATTTATATGTAAAATCTTTAATGTGTAACTGTGTCTGTTTCTAAGGCCTTAAACCAATAATTAGCCACTTCTTAAACCAGGCTTACTCATCCCCACAGACTCTCCCCGCAATCCCCCCATCCTTCCTGTTCGAAAACCTTCAGGGGCTTATCGCCTCGTACAAGACTTACACCTAATCAATGAGGCAGTAGTTCCCCTCCATCCAGTAGTCCCTAATCTCTACAGGTTACTGTCACACATTCCCTCAAACACCACTCACTTCAGGATCCTAGACCTCAAGAATGCCTTCTTTATCATTCCACTATACCCTGACTCTTACTTTCTGTTTGCTTTTGTTTGGACTGACCCGGACACTAATGCAGTCCAGCAACTTACGTGGACTGTCTTACCCCAGGGGTTCAGAAAAAACCCACACCTGTTTGGGCAGGCACTAGCTCAAGATTTAGCAGCATGCAATCTCAAAACTAATACTCTCTTACAATATGTAGATAACCTACTCCTCTGCAGCCCCTCCCTGCCTGCCTCAAGGAGACATACCGCCACCTTCTTAACTTCCTCACTGTGAAGGGATATTGCGTCTTCTCTGCTAAGGCTCAACTTCACTCTTAGTCTGTAGTCTATCTGGGCATTGCCTTAACCCTCACCACCTGAGGTCTCACCCTAAATCAAACTCAGACCCTCCAGTCTCCAACCACCTACCACTGCAAATCACATTCTTTCTTTCCTTGGTCTAATAGGCTTCTTTAGACACTGGATTCCCAATTTTGCTCTCTTAGTCAAGCCCCTCAGTGAGATCTTCTGAGAATGGCTTTTAAGGTCTATAATGGCCAAGGAAGTAACAGAAAGGCAAATAAGGCCCAAAAGAGGATGAGAAATACCAGCTTATGGCATACGCTCTTAAAGGCTCCAGTGCCTTAAAGGGCTTCATAGAATTCCATCAGGGCCCTGCTTTAGAATGTAAAGAAAGATCATTGAACTGAAGCCTTTCAGGCTTCCCAGCCCCACCAGGGACACATCTTTGCTGTGGAAAGAGGGACACGAGAAGGTAAGCTGCCCCCTTGCTCCATGGAGGGAGGGTTCAGTCTCTTCTAGCCCTGCTCCAGCTACCTGTGACCTGACCTTGCCCAGCATGCTGGGAATTGCCACTGAAGGCCCAAGGACATCGTTCACGAGCCTAAGGTATTTCTTCCAAGTAGCAGATAAACCAGTGGTTCTCAACCTGTGGGTCGCGACCCCAGCGGGGGTCGAATGACCAAAACACAGGGGTCGCCTAAAGCCATCGAAAAATACATATTTATTATACAATACATTTTAAAATAAAATATGTATTTTTCGATGGCTTTAGGCGACCCCTGTGTTTTGGTCGTTCGACCCCTACTGGGGTCGCGACCCACAGGTTGAGAACCGCTGAGATAAACTAATCTCATTTCTGTAAACACAAGGGCCATCTACTATGCCTTGCCTGAATATTTGAGTTTTATTTATCCCTTAAAGATCTCTACTGTGGATATTGACAGTCTAATTTTGTTGCTTTCTCCTTTATTCCTCTTGTCTCAATGCCCCATGCCTATTGCAGGCGGAGACCTGCTGCTAATTCCATCTAGAAGCAGTGGTCACTAGGACTTAAGCTCTAGCTGCAAAGTGTAAAAATGTAACCACCCTTTCCCTAAGTACTTGCAGAATTTACAGGTTACTCAGCAGGCTGTTCCAAGACTGTCCAAGAGACACTTCCAGCATTACATCATCCAAGGACTGACTTTCACATGGACAAGTCCATGCTCCGTGATCCTGACAACTCCCACTACTAATACAATAGAAAAACAGCATGCCTTACTCCAACCACAAACCAGAAGCTGGTTGGTCTATGTATGGAGAATATATAAAAAAAACTAAGGACTCTTTTAATCAGACTTTGGAAGAGGGAAACTAGGGTAAAAAGAAAGTCAATTTGATTGTCACTAGAGGTTGAAGATTTTTAAATCAAGAGTTCTGACTAGAAAGAAATTGTATGGTTTTGATAATAGAAGGTATAAGGTATGAAAATACTTTTGAAAGGAAAAGGAAAAAGCAAGTTGTTATGAAAGCCAGTTATTTCTGGATTAGAAAGTTCACGAAAGCTGAGGGTTATGTAAGTTGTAGAAGGTTTGTACAGGTTGTAGGAGATTTGTACAGAGAAAAAAAGAATTTAAACAGTCAGAAAACTGGTTTTTGAAGAATGTTTAATTAGTCACCCTAGCTAACAATCCTCTACTCTCCCCACTTATTGGAACAGCTCTTTCCTCCACCCTGACCATCTGGAGCTCAGAAACAGAGAAACAAAACCAACCCCTTGTCCATCAATTCTCTATCCACCTCTCATCTTGTATTACCCAATCAGGGGCTTTCTACTTGTGTGGGACCAACAGCTATATGTGTCTCCCTATTAATTGGACAGAAACCTGTACCCTAATCCATCTCACCCCAAATATCAACCTAATTCCACCCCATGAGCCTCTTCCAGTTCCTAGTACACTACCCGTCAATCTAAGGACCAAACGAGCTATGCAGATAATCCCTCTTCTTTTTGCTTTAAAACTTTCTATAAAGCCTGACCTCTGGTGGCTCAGTGGATCAAGCGTCGACCTGGAATGCTGAAGTCGCCGGTTCAAAACCTCAAACCCTGGGCTTGCCTGGTCAAGGCACATATGGGAGTTGATGCTTCCTGCTCCTCCCCCCTTCTCTCCCCCCCCTCTCTGTCTCCTCTAAAATGAATAAATAAATAATAATTTAAATTTTTTTTCTATAAAAATAGGTCTAGGGGCAGAGGAACTGGCCACTGCCCTGTCTTACTCCCACT
Organism: Saccopteryx leptura; assembly: GCF_036850995.1. NCBI lineage: Eukaryota > Metazoa > Chordata > Mammalia > Chiroptera > Emballonuridae > Saccopteryx > Saccopteryx leptura. The sequence continues at coordinate 37,944,470 of NC_089511.1, forward strand.
CTCTCTCTCTCTGAAGCCCAGCGAATTTGTAAAAAACAAACCAAGTCATGGAATCAGTGGTTTCACACAAACTGAGTGTCTTGACTATTGCCTTTCATTAAATCCACTCACTCTCCTATTTATTTTTCTAACTTTTGGACCCTACCCCTTACATTTGTTCACTAGTTTCTTACAGAACCGCATGCAGACCTTCGCCAATCAGAAAATTGGAAAAATCTACCTAACCCTACACACAAACCCTGAAACCTTCCCTCACACAAAAAAAAATCTGGAACCCTATAAATACACCCCTACCCGACAAGAAGCCATCACTGCATCTCTCTACCCCTCACTGAGAGTGATCCTTAGAGAGGCCATAACCCTTCACCGCCCCTACTCAGCAGGAAGAAGTTACAGAAGATAATGACCTCCATCCCTTTTTCCTTGAGGCCTCTCTAGGAACCATTCTCTTTCTTTTTCTTTTTTTATATATATCAAATAGTCGGGAATCTTAGGTTTCATTTCTTTAACTCTGCCCATAAGTCTGTTTCAGGGCTTGCAGCAAATGACCAACCGCAAAGGAATGTCTGATGTCACAAGCCAAGAAGTCCTGGCAAACTTCCATAAAAGACCGTCTTTGGTCAGGCAGCCAATGGGCTAATGTCCCACGACCCATCTCACTCCCCCTCCCAAAAACCCTTAAAACCCAGTCCCAGACTGTGCCTGGCTCACAACTCTCCCTTACGAGTCAGCCTGGCAGGGTTCCTTTCTTCCTTTCTACTTTTTTTTTTTTTTTTTGTATTTTTCCGAAGCTGGAAATGGGGAGAGACAGTCAGACAGACTCCCACATGCGCCCAACCGGGATCCACCCGGCACGCCCACCAGGGGGCGACACTCTGCCCACCAGGGGGCGATGCTCTGCCCCTCCGGGGCGTAGCTCTGCTGCAACCAGAGCCACTCTAGCACCTGGGGCAGAGGCCAAGGAGCCATCCCCAGCGCCCGGGCCATCTTTGCTCCAATGGAGCCTCTGCTGCGGGAGGGGAAGAGAGAGACAGAGAGGAAGGAGAAGGGGAGGGGTGGAGAAGCAGATGTGCACTTCTCCTGTGTGCCCTGGCCGGGAATCGAACCTGGGTCCCCCACACGCCAGGCCGATGCTCTACCGCTGAGCCAACCGGCCAGGGCCCTTTCTTCCTTTCTATAAAGCCTGTTACTCTGGTTTTTTCGGACTCCGATAGATTCCAACAATTATTATTATTACTACTACTACTACTACTTACTGGCAAGGGGTCAGTTTTTACCTTTGGAGGCCCTCGAATGTTGTTGTTCTATGTGAATTAGGGTCTTTGTTCTAAAATGTTGATCAGTTTGTCTGTCTTTCTAGAAGCACCGCCTATGAGGAAGCCCTCCCGGGGTTCAGCAGCAGGAGACCAAGCGGGCCCACTGCTCAGCGTGGGACAAGCACTGCAGGCAGCCACACCCTGGGGGCCTCATGTGATGGGACAGGGAAGAGTCAGGAAGTCTCAGCGCTGGCTCTCATCCCAAGGGGATGAGTGGAAATATTTTAACAGCTTTTTAAAAACAATAATTTATCGAATGGGAGAACGTACATCTCCACCACTCACATCAAGACACAGAACACGTCCGTGTCCTGGAAGCTTGCCTCTTGCTGCTCTCCAGCCTCAGCCTGCCCAGAGGTGTCTGTGACTCTGGTTTTTATCACCAGAGCCCTGTGAGTTCAGTACCGGACACTGTCAGCCTCTGAATGAAAATGGGACTATGTGATAAATCTGACAAGTTCAGTGATAAAAAAACAACCTCACAAAGTGATCTGATAATGAATTCCTAATGGGGCAGTTTATGGAAGTGGTCGTGTCCCAGCACTATTAAAGATTTATTTTGACTTAAGCAAGCCCTATTGTTCTTATGCATCTAGGTTAGCACACCTTTGAAATGCCAGAAGTAATCCAGACCCCTCAGAGGTGTAACTGATAGGCAGGATAGCTAGCTAGTTATCAGGGCGGAAAAGGGAAAAGTGGAGGGGGGCGGTAACTCACCCACTGAAGGAAGGAGTCAGCAGTCTTAAGATCCAACAAAACAAAAATCACCAGAGGTTCAAACTGCCTTGAAACCCTGCATGTTTCATGGAAGGGGAGCCTTGAAATTTACAGCTAAAGGGTATATCATTCCTAAGACCCCAGCGGGCAGGGCACTCAGACTCGCTGAGTTTGTCCACTTGTGCCCTTGTGCCAAGTGTATGGCTTTGCCTAATAAATTGCTTGCTTTGCTTGAACGCTGCAGCCTGTCTCTCACCTGAATTCTTTCTTGGGCTTGTGACAAGAACTGAGGAGGGAGCGCGCGCTCTTGTTAACTATTCTGTAATCCAGTCACAGAGAATTCCCTCCTTGTGCTCTCCCACCTCCATGTACTCTTCCTTATGGCGCCTCCTTAATTCCAAATGCATAGAAAAGACCTGCAAAACTGCCATTCTCCAGAGCATCTGAGATCTTGTTGGCTGGTATGTTGTCAGTTCGGCTCAAATAAACCCCTAAATGTTCCCCTCCTTTTCCACTCAGGATACAAAATCCTGTGAAAGAGTGTCCCCGGGGCAAAGCTGGGATCACAAGCCCTCCTACTGGCTGAAGAAATCGCCTCTTTGGGTGATGCTCAAAGGAGGGCTTAGTTCCCCGAAGAGGTGGAGTGTCGGGCAGAGAGCAACAAGATTTCCAAAAACAGTAACTGTTTACTAAAGATAAGTGATTACTCAGAACTTCTTTCCCTGGCCTTGCCAGCTAAGACAGCTTTTCATTATAAGGTGACCAATTGTCCTTGTTTAGGGAGGACAGTCCTTCTTTTGTAAGTTCTGTCCTCCCTTGAAAAGTGTCCTCCTGCACGTCCTCCTTTTTGATACTGGAAGACTAATCTGTCAATGTCCGTATTCCATCGATGCAGAGTCAATCCATTGCGTGTGATGTGACGTATTTGTATCTAAATGAGTACTTTTTTCTTACAATTATTATTAAAAATTGATAAGCATGTAAGCATAACTATAATATAAAATATTAAAAATGTTTTTATTATGCATTTATAGTATTATAGTGTATTATTGTTGCAATGAATAAAATATTTATGATATTGTTTTCTTCAATTTATTTTTGTCTTCCTTTTCATTGTAAAAAAGTTGGTCACCTTATCATACATGAGGACAGTGCTTGGAAAGGGGACAGTAGCCCCGGCTGGAGAGCTCAGCTGGTTAGAGCATCATCCCTGAAGCAGTTTGCCGCTTCAATCCTCAGGCACATACAGGAACAGATTGATGTTCTTCCCTCTCTCTAAAATCAATAAAATAACATTAAAATGTTTTTAAAAAGAAAAGGGGCCTGACCAGGCAGTGGCACAATGGATAGGACATTGGACCGGGAAGCAGAGGACCAAGGTTTGAAACCCTGAGGTCGCCGGCCTGAGCACGGGCTCACCAGCTTGAGCGTGGGTTCACAGACATGACCCCATGGTCGCTGGCTTGAACCCAAGGTCACTGGCTTGAGCAAGGGGTCACTCATTCTGCTGTAGCCCCTGGTCAAGGCACAGATGAGAAAGCAGTCACTGAACAACTAAGGTGCTGCAACGAAGAACTGATGCTTCTCATCTCTCTCCCTTCCTGTCTGTCCCTATCTGTCCCTCTTTCTGTCTCTCTTTCTGTCTCTGTCACACACACAAAACAATAAAAAAAATCTGTAACTATGTATGCTGATGGAAGTTAACTAGATTTTTTTAAAATTTATTTATTCATTTTAGAGAAGAGAGAGAGAAAGAAAGAAAGGGGGGGGGAGGAGGAGGAAGCATCAACTCCCATATGTGCCTTGATCAGGCAAGCCTAAGGTTTTGAACTGGCGACCTCAGCGATCCAGGTCGACTCTTGATCCACTGCGCCACAACAGGTTAGGCTAACTAGATTTATTGTGGGGATCATTTTGCTGCAAATATTAAATCATTATGTCCTACACCTGAAATAAATATGTTATGTCAATTATATCTCAAAAATAAATGGACAAAGTTCAAAAGTAATATTGCACTGTTCCAATAGTTTGTTCCCAGATATATATAGATTTAGATTGTTTCCCAGATAAAAGATTTTCAACTGTGCTTTTCTGCTAATTATTTTATGGTTAGACTGCAAGTAGATGAAAGAACAGAAAGCCAAAGGTCCGCCTCTTACCCCAACCCAATCTCCTAACACAGTTTTGAGCTTGTTTTACTGACACTGAGGAGCGCAAATCACAGCATGCATGTGCAAAAGAACACGCCGGCCACACCACCTCCTGCTTGCAAGACAACTGCCATCTGTCAAGATAATTTTAATGACCTACTGCAGATAGCCCACCACAGAAACAAGCCACTCTCCCGGGCCCGGCTGTCTCATGACGATAAGCACATTGCCCTTGAAAACCCAATAAAAGCCGACCTTGCACCTCACCCAGAGCTGGCACTATCATCTTGGTGCCTGGCCCTTTCCTTCCTCAGAAAAGAATAAATTCAGCCCTGGCTGGTTGGCTCAGTGATAGAGCGTCGGCCTGGCGTGCAGAAGTCCCGGGTTCGATTCCCGGCCAGGGCACATAGGAGAAGCGCCCATTTGCTTCTCCACCCCTCCCCCTCTCCTTCCTCTCTGTCTCTCTCTTCCCCTCCCGCAGCCGAGGCTCCATTGGAACAAAGATGGCCTGGGCGCTGGGGATGGCTCCTTGGCCTCTGCCCCAGGCGCTAGAGTGGCTCTGGTTGCAACAGAGCGACGCCCCGGAGGGGCAGAGCATCGCCCCCTGGTGGGCAGAGCATCGCCCCCTGGTGGGCAGAGCATCGCCCCTGGTGGGCGTGCCGGGTGGATCCCGGTCGGGCGCATGCGGGAGTCTGTCTCTCTGTCCCCGTTTCCAGCTTCAGAAAAATACAAAAAAAAAAAAAAAAAAAAAAAAAAAAAAGAAAAGAATAAATTCTGCTTCAGCCATTCCATTCTTTTGATTTTTTTTTTTCTTTGTGATTTTTTTCACAACTCACATCTCTCGCCAACCTAACACGACGCTGCATATACTTTACTTATTCCTTTGACTCCACGGGGTCTGGCTGGAATTCAGGCAGGGAAGTGACCCTGTCTAGTCCCTGGGTCCCCCAGAAGCCATGACCTGCGGCCAGCACCAGTGGGAAAGGAATATAAGACCGAGTGAACTTAGGAACAGAAGAACATTTGAAAACTCAGAAGCAGGTCTAGAACAAATTTCAAGTGGTAAAGAAGGATCCAGCATCTGCCTGAAGGTTTCCGCTGCCTCTGTTGTGGAGGTGGGTGAATCAGAGGACACGAGGCCAAGAGGCTGAGGAGAATTGGATTTAACCGCGGGGCTAGACTCATCTTTAAAAACCATTACGGAAAGGAGCTAAGTACCGTACGTACCCACCGAATAAAAGATTATAAAATAAAATACACATGCTGTTAATATCTTCAAAACACAAGTGCCACTGCAACTGGAAAAACACAATTTGAAAGTAAAGGTCAAGAGCTTTAGCAGAAACTTAAATAATGGAGTTTATGGAAAAAAATAACATGAAACAGCCTAGGAAACGAACGGTAAGAGGGAACTGACTGCAAAGAGATCAAGCTTCAGCCACGTGAAGAATGAGACACAAAGGTTTTGAAGAACCAATGGGGGTGGGGAGGTGGTATTTTAAAAATAAATCCAGATTATTTTTAGTGGGGGTGGAGGGACTTATGATAACTAGTTGAACAGTCTCTGCTGGGGCGGGGGCGGGGGGGGGAGAACAACAGCTTTAAGAAAAGAAATGCCCACAATGGACCAAAAATTAACTGAAATAAATCTTATCCTCACCCCCAGATGTCCCAAACTCAGCCTTTGGCAGAAGCCCAAAAAGACAGGGGTGCCTCTGAGCTAACAGAGGGCTGGAACTGAACAGGTCCCCTCTGGAGTCCTCACCATCCTCGGAGGGGCGAGGGGTGAGGGGTGAGGGGCGAGGGATGGGAGTGGGGGGGCAGGGCGTGCCCCTAGCAACCCTGCTCAGAGCCTGAGACGCTGGCTAGAAGGCTAAGTAACACTGAGTTCATGTGTCTGGTTGGGGGTGGGGGGCTCCCTACTCATCACCGCACCCTGCCCTCCTCTCTTGGTTTCTGTTAGAATATCAGCCCTATGGGGGTAACCGTAACCCAAGCAGTACTTGGTAGAGTTTTGTAGATTTTGTGGGCCGCGTTTGAGTACGGCTGCTGTGTTAGCAATCACTTTAGCAGGGACTCCAACGAGCCTGTGGGCAGGTCCCGTCTAGGGTCTGCAGCTCCCACCCCGGCCTCTGGCCTCTGTGTTCTGGGTAAAGGTGCCCTGCGCCCACCTGTAAGAGCAGGTGTGGCCTCACCAAGAAGACAGGGCAACAACCTTCTAAATCAGAACTCTGACTTACCGGACAGCAGGGTCCCCACGTTGCTTAGATGGTTTTAAGAGACAACCCTGAGAAATGTGCCCTTCTCTCAGGTCAGCTTGCCCCGAACACCACCTTAATGCTCCCCAGTGACTCACTTAGCTCTGTACTGTGACCTGTGGTCTTCTCTGGGTATCTGGGTGCTGTTAAATTTGCCCCAATGCAAAACTGCCCAGGGGTGTGTGGCTGTGATAACAGCAACAATGCTTTAGGCTGGGCTCTTCCAGTCCCAGAGGAAGTCCTATCTAAGATAAGGGGTTAAAGCTGCCACCAGAATCACCTCTGGTGGGAAGGGGCGGGTCTGCCCCAGCTGTAGGGACAGCTGGAGCACCTCTGCCCCCTCTCTGAGGAAGCCAGGCCTCCGGGTGGAGGCCAGCGTTCTGTGGCCAGACATGCTTCTTTCCCTCTCAGGGCCCCAGTTTCCCCTTAGGTAAGTGAGACTGTGCAGCTGAGAACATTTGTGCCCCCTACAGTGGTGAACACAGGACTGGACTACTTTAACAGCAGCACCATCAAATCGAACAGGTGCGTGTGCAGGTGTGTGTGCAGGTGCGTGTGCAGGTGTGTGTGCTGGTGCGTGTGCAGGTGGGGCAGGGACCTGCAGGAGGCCGCGCTGCTGTGGCCAAGTGTGCTGAACTCTCTTGTGGTCCCAGGTGTGACCAAAAGCCAGACAAATGTGAGTGGGAGGGAATCGCCACCCTCCTGCCAGCTTGATTAGCCCCAGACCTCCTGGAGGAAGCTCCTGGGTGGAGGAGCAAACATGTGTCCAATGGGGATGGGGTGGGGGTGGGGTTTAACAAGCTCTGTGGTTCCTGCTCGTGCTGCCTGACTGAGTTGTAAATACAGCCTATCAAAGTAATAAAAGAGTTGATTCCAAAGTTTATTTCCTCTGGTTCCAGTCTTGAGAGCCATGTCTTACGGGATGCAGCTGATTTGGGGGTAATCTAGTTAAGAAAATAAAATGATCTAGAATCAAATGAACAAAACAAAAACATCTCTGGAGAGACAGGCTTACTACCTGACCCTCCCCTTTTGGTGTGCTGTATCTAAGCTTCATTGCTTAAAAAAAAAAAAAGAAAGCGTTTAATAATTACCTTTGTTGACCTCTGTACCTTCTGGCTTCCTCCACTCCTGGGCACAAGACATGGCCATTCTCGGGGCACAACTGCAGACACAGGCACTCACCCGCACACGCCGCTCCCTGGGCTCTGCGGCGTCAAGAAGAAGGTAAGACTGCTGGGTGATGGGCAGGCTGGCCGCTTTCCCGGCCGGGGTGGAGAGGGGCTTTATTTAGAGAAAGGGTCCATGACAGGACCATCAACTGTGAATGAAGCCTTGAACCAAGTTTCCTCAGCAATTTTTTTATTCCTCCCATCACTCAGATGAAGAACATCTACAGGGTGGGTCTATTATGTGCGAGGTGCCTTTAATCGTGAGAAGGAATTGAAAAAAATATTCCTTCCTGGAACTTGGTTCTACTAAATAGACCCCGGAAATAGTTACTACTAAGTACAATATTTCTTTTTATTTTGGAAAAAAAATTGAAGCTGGACCATGGAGGTAGAATGAGGTTCCAAAGCGCGTCATCGCTGGGAATTAGGGGCCCAAAGGCACAGGTGTCTGACAAGGAAGGTTGGAAAGGCCAGGAGCTCTGTTCCCAAGGCCTGAACAGCAGTCATAATAAAACGGTTATAACTGGGACTGAGCAGATTGCCCCTAAGGGGTTCACACCTCTACTTCCCTAAAGCAGAAGCCACTGATCTGCTTTTGGAGTCAGGTCCCACAGCCCAGTGCATCGGCAAAGAGCCCTGGTTGAGCTCCTATTTCCGTGTGGCCTGCTGGAGCCTTGGCTGAACCAACGCCTGGCCCTCCTTGCAGCCTCCTAGAACCGGCAGGAGGGGAAAATGGAGGAGACAAGCCTGAGGAAAAGAAGAGAGGATCAGAAGTCAATCAACAGTAATGAGCCCAAGACCACAAGTCTCCAAAAGGAGGTAAGGCGGGCCTCCTGGGCAGGCCTTTCCCGGTGGAGCAGTGCGTGTTCCTGGGAGCAGCGCAGCGGAGTCCCCGCTGACCTCTGATTTGTAAAGTACATCTCTAAATGAACTTTTTTTTTCCACTTAACTTCCTTGCACCTTGCCGGTGAGGTCAGCGTATTCTTGTGAGATTAATACGTGCATGCTTCTGTGCAGTGGGCACGCCTCGAGGAGCTGCTGTTTGCTCAGCCCGACAGCCTCTTCAGGGACAGTCAGAACAGACCCTGTGATGTTTGAGTCCCCTCTGTAGCGTCGTCGCCAAATATCTGTCCCACTCATGTTTGAATAGCTCCAGTGATAAATTCCCATTCCTGCTTAGTGAGTTTAGCTGGGGTGTGAGTCTGACATGGGTGTGCCACTGGTGAGCCCTCTTGAGTTGGAACGGAGTAAGGGCTGGACTTGGAGATGCCTGCAGCCTTGGGGGACCCAGAGCTTGGGTAGGATGGGGCTGGCATTGGGCGATGGGCGGGGGAGTGGAGGCAGAAAGGAGCTGGACACTCCACACTGAGCTGCTCATCCCAGGTGGACGGTAGCTGCAGAGGGTAAACAGGGAGGAGCAAGCTTCAAGCTCATAGGATGCGGAGTGAGGGCCCTGAGCCAGGTCAGGATGGCTTTGACAGGGACAAGTGGACTGACTGATCGCTGGGCCAAAGTGCCCAGAGCTCCCACCTGTCAGCACAGGGGACAGAGGGAGGAGGGATCTGGGGACTGACAAAGGGGGTGGTGTGGCCTGACTGAGGGTCGGCCTCAGATCTTGGGTCCCCAGTCAACTGATAGGCAGCAGCACCCTCCCTTTCAGCCATGAACAGAGTACAACTGAGCTAACCCCAGGTGAGCCCTAAACTCGGGGTGAATGCAGACCTCAGCAGGAGGAGGACTGTGGAGGAACCCCACGCAGTGGTGAGCCAACCCCACCATTAGAGGAGAGAAGCTGAGAATGCCCTGGGAGCTCACCCTAGCTCTGAGACCAGGATGGAAGCTGAGACTGCTCCCTGGGACCCTTCCTTCCATTGTGTGTGTCCCTTGGTGGCAAGCTTTGTTCTCTAGGCTCTAAGCCTGACGCCTCTGTTCAGACAGGCAAACACAAGCATGTTTGCTTGGGCTCCAGAAATCAGCTGAGTGGCTTCTGTGGGCTGATGTTAAAAGTGGGGTGACTAGACTGACCAGGTGGTGGCGCAGTAAATAGAGCACCAACCTGGGACACTGAGTACTCAGGTTCAGAACCCTGAGGTGCTGGCTTGAGTGTGGGATCACCAGTTTGAGCACAGGGTAGCCAGCTTGAGCGTGGGATCATACACATGACCCCATGGTCGCTGGCTTGAGCCCAAAGGTCGCTGGATGAGCTCAAGGTCACTGGCTCAACTGGAGTCCCCAGATCAAGGCACTTATGAGAAAGCAATCAATGAACAACTAAAGTGCCACAACTATGAGTTGATGCTTCTCATCTCTCTCCCTTCCTGTCTGTCTGTCTGTCTCTGTCTGACCCTCCTCCTCCTTCACTAAAAAAGAAAAAAAGTAGGGGGACCTTGGCTTGATGGCTCAGTGATAGAGCATTGGTCTGCTGTCTGGATGTCCCAGATTTGATTACTGGTCAGGGCACACAAGAGAAGTGACCATATGCTTCTCTCTCTCTCTTCTCCTCTCACAGTCAGTGGCTCAATTGTTGGCCCCAGGCGCTGAGGATAGCTCAGTTGGTTCAAGCATCCGGCCCCAGATGGGGGTTGCTGGATGGATTTCAGTCAGGGTGCATATGGGAGTTTGTCTCTTTAGGCCTCCTCCTCTCACTAAAAAAAAAAAAAAAAAGGTAGGGGCCAGAATCAGATATTTTCTTCCTTTAAAAAAGTGTTTTTCTTACTTGATTCATGTATAATTTACACAGTAAAATGTATAGCTATTCAGTGTTCAATCTGATGAGGTTTATTTTTATTTTTATTTATTTATTTATTTATTTTTTACACAGACAGAGAGTGAGTCAGAGAGAGGGATAGACAGGGACAGACAGGAACGGAGAGAGATGAGAAGCATCAATCATTAGTTTTTCATTACGCGTTGCAACACCTTAGTTGTTCATTGATTGCTTTCTCATATGTGCCTTGACCGTGGGCCTTTAGCAGACCGAGTAACCCCTTGTTCGAGCCAGCGACCTTGGGTTCAAGCTGGTGGGCTTTTCCTCAAACCAGATGAGCTGCACTCAAGCTGGTGACCTCGGGGTCTCAAACCCGGATCCTCTGCATCCCAGTCCGACACTATCCACTGCGCCACCGCCTGGTCAGGCCAATCTGATGAGTTTTGACAACCTGATCACCCATAGAAAGTTTCCTCTTGCCCCATTCCCAGAGGGCCCCCACCCTAAGCTCTATACCTGCAGATTATTTTTGCCTGGTTTGGAATGTCCTAGGAACGGAATCAAACGGTGTGTGTCTGAGCCGGGTTTTGTCAGTAGGAAGCACATATGCTATAAGATGGCATTAGAGAAAGTTCACAGCTCTCAAGTGTTCCTGTCCCTGGAGGCCTCCATTGCTCACCTCCCACCCCACCTCATGATGCTCCTGGCTGGGACCCCCAACCCTGATTTCACTATTAGCTCTGGGGAAGCTCCGTTCTGCTCTGCCCAGCTAACAGGCATGTCCCTGGAGCCTTTCGTTCTTACTCAAAATGCCCAGGAGACGGCTGCACCCAAGGGAGGGAGGGAGAAGGCTGTGGCTGGACATCTGGACTGGATCTGATGCAGCATTAACTCTCCTCTCCTTCCTCCACATTGAAGTTGGGCCTGTTGAGCGGCATCTCTATTATCGTGGGCACCATCATCGGCTCCGGGATCTTCGTTTCCCCCAAGTCTGTGCTCAGCAACACGGAAGCCGTGGGGCCCTGTCTCATCATATGGGCGGCGTGTGGGATTCTTGGAACACTGGGTAAGAAAGATGTCACTCCCTGGCCAACTCTCCTGTTCAGTGTGGGGCCAGGCTATCTGAGCACTATCCTGTGCCGAGCCTTGCTGCTGCTGGGCGCCTTTCAGTGCTGGTATAAATCAGGCTGTGCTGCAATGTCCAATGGCCAGAGCTCAGCATAGTCCGATGAGAGAGCACCATGGTGGGTCCCTGTGAGCAAGGCCCCCGGAGGAGAGGAGGGCTCTCCACCAAGGCGACATCTCACCAGGGGTCTGGGGTCCCCTCTTCTCTGTGTTCCAGGAGCTCTGTGCTATGCAGAGCTTGGTACGATGATCACCAAGTCGGGGGGCGAATACCCTTACCTGATGGAGGCCTTCGGCCCCATTCCTGCCTACCTCTTCTCCTGGACCAGCTTGTTCATCACAAAGCCCTCCTCCTTTGCCATCATCTGTCTTAGCTTTTCTGAGTATGCTTCTGCGCCCTTCTACTCGGGCTGCAAGCCTCCCACAGTCGTCGTTAAATGCCTGGCTGCTGCCGCCATCTGTGAGTACCCAAGTCTGAATCCCAGGCAAGGATCAGAGGAGACCTGGCACACATGAGGTGGGGACACTCGGGCCTCGCCTGCTGTATGTCTAGAAACTGGCCTAGTGGGCCTGGAGGGAGGTGAGAAGTGGGGCAGGGTCTGGCTTTGGCCCATAGCCTGACACCCATTGGCATCCCTGCTTGTGGCTGTGGGAGCTGTCAGAGAGGGCCCACTGCTTCTCTGTTGCCCTCGGATTTCAAAGGCCATCAGGAGGGGAGGTTGGGGGGATAGAAAGGAGCCTCCTTCCAGGGCCTTGTGAATGGAGGAGCGTTGAGCCCCTGACACAAAATGTTGCCCCCTTCCCAGTGCTCATCACCATGGTGAATGCGCTGAGTGTGCGCCTAGGCAGCTACGTCCAGAACGCGTTCACTGCGGCCAAGCTGGTGATCGTGGCCATCATCATCATCAGCGGACTTGTCCTCCTGGCCCAAGGTGACCTTCAGTGGTGGTGGGGCATCATGCATGGGCCTCCGTTTCATCTGGAGATCATACTTTTGAGCATATCTCTAAGATAAGAACTCAACAGGAAGAATCTTTAGTTTCCTAGCTTTCCTTTTTTTTTTTTTTGGTACTTTTCTGAAGTGGGGAGGCAGAGAGACAGGCTCCCATATGTGCCCGACCGGGATCCACCCAGCATACCCACTAGGAGGTGATGCTCTGCCAATCTGGGGCATTGCTCCATTGCAACTGGAGCCATTCTAGCACCTGAAGCAGAGGCCATGGAGCCATCCTCAGCACCAGGGCCCACTTTGCTTTAATGGAGCCTTGGCTGCAGGAGGGAAGAGAGAGAGAGAGAAAGAAAGGAGTGGGGGAAAAGTGGAGAAGCAGATGGGCGCTTCTCCTGTGTGCCCTGGCTGGGAATCGAACCAGGGACTTCCACACGCTGGGCCCACGCTCTACAACTGAGTCAACAGGCCAGGACAGTTTCCCACCTTTTCAGAGTTTGTTTAATAACCTGAGGTCATAAAACCCTTTTCACATGGAGATGATACAAAGTCCCACTCTGGTCTGCTGACACCCACTATTCACTGTCTGGCTTACTTACAGGAAATACAAAGAATTTTGAAAATTCTTTTGAGGGCACAAAAACATCCGTGGGAGCTATCAGCCTGGCGTTATATAATGGACTCTGGGCATACGACGGCTGGTAAGGCACGCCAAAGGCAGCAGGTCTGGTTGTGGGTTCTGTAGGCTGTCTTAAACAAAACCATGTGGAAAGTAATAGTTTCTCGTTTCTGGGGTTCATTGGGACCCTAAAATTCCACCTTCATATCTCCCTTTTATTAAGCACCTTGCCCCTCAGCTATCTATTTACTCCTCAGACCCTGAGACACCTGCCCTTCCCCAGTCCCTCTTGTGGCACCCAACCTTGGCAGAGTGGCCCATGAGCAGGCAGGGATGGGGGTGGGGCTGACGGGGAGAGGCACACAGGCTCCGCCCACCGGAGGCAGTCAGGGCAGCCCAGGCACTTGACAAAGCTAGGATATTCAGCGGCGCTTCTATTTCCCCCTTGAAAATATGAGGTTTGGTCAGTGAGGTTCTGCTTAGGTCCTTTAAGGAAGAAGCGTGGCCGTCCAGGATGCTGGCCTTTCTCTCAAGCAAAGCAGCTGCAGGTTTCATTCACTTTTCAAAGAAGTTTCCATTTTTTCAAAGCATCTTATGGACTTGTTATTCTGGAAAGTTTACATGATTCGTGTGGAGGGCAAAGACTCACCAACCAAGAGGTGTGCAGCTCTTCGCAGCCCAGCATCGCCAGGGCCTTCTCTGAAAGAAGTAACCACAGAATTCCTGCAGGAAAATCTCCCTGTGGTGGAGAATCTTACATGCGGCCAACATTTATTATTTTGTGTTTCACAATCTTAGCAAATTATGTCACTCATGTTACTTTTCTTTCTCCAGGAATCAGCTCAATTATATCACTGAAGAACTTAGAAACCCTTTCAGGTGAGAAAGCCAAGTCAGGGCAGGAGACAGTGGACAGACAAGCAGACTTCTCTTCTCCCAAGCAAAAAGGTCACCCTTCCTCCTGCTATCCCAGACTCCCTTGCAGACGTGGAATGGTTTCCTATAAGCTGGTTTCTACTCATCAGAGTTAGGCTTGATTTGGGCAGTGGAATGCCTGCCGAGAGGAAGAACTTCAACTTGACCTCTGGCTTATTTTGCTTATAAACAATTCAATTTTACTGCCTGCTAGTCAGAAAGAAGGAGAGTTCTTTGTCATAGGGAGATGTCACATGTGCCCTGTTGGGGCTGTGCTGTTTCATAAGTCCCCTGCCAATGGGCCTGGGAAGTGCAGCTGTGTCCCCAGCTCCCCCACGGGGAGCAGAGGGAGGGCTGGCCAGAGCCAGTGAGAAGAAAACACTGGATGACGTCAGCAACAGTCTGAGTCTCAAAGGATGCTCTGGTCTGACCCTGGGTCCCTGGGTTCCTGCCCCTCCCAGAAACCTGCCCCTGGCTATCGTCATCGGGATCCCGCTGGTGACAGGGTGCTACGTCCTCATGAATGTTTCCTACTTCACTGTGATGACAGCGACCGAGCTCCTGCAGTCGCAGGCAGTGGCCGTGGTGAGTGCCCAGGTCTCCGTAGGACAGGGACAGGCAAGGGATAAATGCTCAGGCTGAAGACCCGCAGAGCGAGCGGAGGAGGGAAATAGCCGGCTAGGGGTGGGGAGAGCGAGCAGGTTGGGGCAGCACCAAAGATCCACCTGAGGCTAAGGGGCGCTAGCCACCAGCCAGCCTGGAAGGTTCCCTTACGCAGAACACCAGTGGCCTGGAGGCGGGGCTGGGTTTTTGACAAATTAAAGGCAGAGAAAGAGCAAGGAAGTCAATGAAGAGGGGGATTATAAGATCGCCACCTATCACAGCCTGTTCAAGGGCCAGGATGCCTGCCTGCTACCACACCCTGCCCACCATTAGCCTGAGCCCAGCAGCCTCTGGGGCTGGCTTCCTGCTTCCAGCAGAGGCTCTGCGGGCACAGGACGGGAGGGACCCTTACCCCTGCTCTTTCTCTGACCTGTCAGTAAAATCTTATGGCCCAAGCGAGCAGGGACAAATAATAATAATAATGCACTGTGGAGTTTAAGCCAGGTAAGGAGGTGAGCAAACACAAGAGTGAGAGGTGTGAGGGACAGTGGAAAAGATGGACAGGGTCCATGCGCTGGAGGCCTCCGGGATTGGAGTAGAGCTGGAAACAAGGAGGTGACAGGATGGAAAGCAGAGGAGAAGCAGTCTTGATTGTGATGAGCTCACCCAGCTGAGGTGGGAGGCGTAACAGGTCATTCTGAGTGAGGGGCCAAGGCAGGGAGTGAGAGGCCAGGCCTAAATGACATGGAATTGACTAAGAATTATGACCGGGAAAGGTGGAGGAGAGATTTCTGTCACCATCAAGATACTGAGATCCTCTGAAGAGGAGGAAGGAGGCCCAGCTGTTCCCCTCCAGAGCGGTTCTGTCCTCTCCTCTCCAGGAGGAGTCAGAGGCTGTATTCAACTCTGGGTTGGGGCCTGGGCCTTGGGGACAGCACAGCAGCTTTCTTGGGACCCATGGCTCTTGGGGCCACATGAGATCCCCAGGATTCCTCTCACTTCTCTCACCAGACGTTTGGTGACCGGGTTCTCTATCCAGCCTCTTGGGTCGTTCCACTCTTTGTGGCGTTTTCAACCATCGGTGCTGCTAACGGGACCTGCTTCACAGCGGGCAGGTAAGGGACCCCAACACTCACCCCAAGGACAGGGGCACCAGAGCCAATTTCACACTCGAGGCAGACAAGCCTCAAGGCTAACATCCTTAGGGCTCTGCAGGCTAAAGCCCTCAGGGCACAAGCAGGAAATCTGAAGTCCAGGTGAAGAAGCAAAAAGCAGGGACAAGCTTGCACACTGACACGGCCACAGCTGGCCCCACCAGAGAGAGGTCCTGCGTTCCTCTCTGGGGGCAACAGTGCTGCCGACTCCGCACTAGGCAGAGAGGGGGGACATGGGACGAGTGAGGCATTGGTTCACATGTAGTACTCTCACCGTGTACTATTTTTTTTAAATATATATATATATATTATTTATTTATTTATTTTTTTACAGAGACAGAGAGAGAGTCAGAGAGAGGGATATACAGGGACAGACAGACAGGAACGGAGAGATGAGAAGTATCAATCATTAGTTTTTCGTTGCACGTTGCAACACCTTAGTTGTTCACTGATTGCTTTCTCATATGTGCCTTGACCGCGGGCCTTCAGCAGACCGAGTAACCCTTGGCTCGAGCCAGCGACCTTGGGTCCAAGCTGGTGAGCTTTTGCTCAAACCAGATGAGCCCGCGCTCAAGCTGGCTACCTCGGGGTCTCGAACCTGGGTCTTCCACATCCCAGTCCAATGCTCTATCCACTGCGCCACCTCCTGGTCAGGCTCACCATGTACTATTTTTCACCTAATGATATTTCTTGAATATCATGTCCTTTTAATATATACACAGTCTAGACCAGAGATGGGAAAACTTTCCCTTAAAGGGCCACATACTGAATATTTTAGGCTTTTAGGCCATCACAACTACTCAACTCTGTCTTTGTAGCGTGAAAGCAAAACAGTGGTTATTTGCATGGGCGGGCCTAGTTTGCCAGCCTGGCCAACCCTCTTGCCCTTCCTGGTCTAGAAATAGTTATCAACTATGCTGTAATCTACTTCGTGATGTAGCATAATTCAGCATGACCTCCAGTTCTGGGATAGGTGGGGATTGTTCTCATAAACACTGCTGCAGAAGATTTTTTTTTTTTTTTTTTTTTTACTTTTCTTAATTAAAATAAAAATTTCAGCCCTGCCAGGATAATTCAGTTGGTTAGAGCAGTGGTCCCCAACCTTTTTTGGGCCACGGACCAGTTTAATGTCAGAAAATATTTTCACGGACCGGCCTTTAGGATGGGACAGATAAATGCACAAAATAAAATTTTGCTGCCGGCATAAAAACTGTGGTATTTTTAAATATAATTGTCGAACTTATGAGACAAGCATCAAGAGTGAGTCTTAGACAGATGTTAACAGAGGGAATCTGGTCATTTTTTAAAAAATAAAACATCATTCAGACTTAAATATAAATAAAACGGAAATAGCCTGACCAGGCAGTGGCACAGTGGATAGAGCGTCAGACTGGGATGCAGAGGACCCAGGTTCGAGACCCCGAGGTCGCCAACTTGAGCGCGGGCTCATCTGGTTTGAGCAAAAGCTCACCAGCTTGAACCCAAGGTTGCTGGCTCCAGCAAAGGGTTACTCGGTCTGCTGAAGGCCCACGGTCAAGGCACATATGAGAAAGCAATCAATGAACAACTAAGGTGTCACAACGCGCAATGAAAAACTAATGATTGATGCTTCTCATCTCTCATGGTTCCTGTCTGTCTGTCCCTGTCTATCCCTCTCTCTCACTCTGTCTCTGTAAAAAAATAAATAAATAAATAAAATTAAATAAAACAGAAATAATATAAGTTATTTATTCTTTCTCTGCGGACCAGTACCAAATGGCCCATGGACTGGTACCGGTCCGCGGCCCCGGGGTTGGGGACCACTGGGTTAGAGCATTGTCCTGAAGCATAGACGTTGCCAGTTCGATCCTTGGTCAGGGCACATACAGGAACAGCTCTATGTTCCTCTTTCTCTCTCTTTCTCTCCCCCACTTGCTCTCTCACTAAAATCATCTTGAGTCTGAGTATCAGTTCAGTCCTTTTAATTGCAGAGTAGTATTCCATTACATGAACATATCATATTTTGTTTGTCCATTCATCATTTGATGGACATTTGAATTGTTTCCAGTTTGGGATATTATGACTAATGTTGCTATGAACGTTCATATATCATTGTGTGGACTTATGTTTTCATTTCTCTCAAGTAGATATAGAATTGCTGGGTCACATAGTAACTTAATGATTAACCTTTAATAAAACTGCTTAACTGTTTTCCAAGTAGTAGTTTCATTTTAATTTCTATAAGCAACGCACGAGAGTTCCAGTCTCTCCACATCTTCACCAACACCTGGTATTGTCTTTTCTCTTTTTTTAGGGAGAGAGAGAAAGAATGAGACAGAGAGACAGGGACAGATTATAGTCATTCTAGTGGGCATTAACATGTCATTGCCATTTTAGTTTGACTTTTCCTAATGACTGATACTGAGCTTTTCATATGTATATCATGTATCTTCTGGTGCAATATCTACTCAAATCTTTTGTACATTTTGACCAGGCGGTGGTGCAGTGGATAGAGCGTCAGACTGGGATGCTGTGGACCCAGGTTCGAGACCCCGAGGTCGCCAGTTTGAGCGCGAGCTCATCTGATTTGAGCAAAGCTCACCAGCTTGGACCCAAGGTCGCTGGCTCAAGCAAGGGGTCACTTGGTCTGCTGAAGGCCCCCAGTCAAGGCACATTGAGAAAGCAATCAATGAACAACTAAGGAGCCGCAACAAAAAACTGATGATTGATGCTTCTCATCTCTCTCCCTTCCTGTCTATCTGTCCCTATCTGTCCCTCTCTGTGCCTCTGTCTCTGTAAAAAAAAAAAAAAAGTCCTTTATATATTCTGGATACAGCCCTTTACCAAGTAATCTGATTTGCACATATTTTCTCCCAGTCTCTGTGTAACTTGTCTTCTCATTTCTCTTTATGGTGTTTTTGAAACACCAATATTTTTAATTTTGACAAAGTCCAGTGCATCATATTTTTCATGTATTGTTATATTTAAGAATCTTTGCCCAACGTAGGGTCACAAAGATTTTCTCTTCTGTCTTATCCCAGACATTTTATAGGTTTCTCTTTTACATTTACGTATATGACCATTTTGAGTTAATTTTGTGCCATACTGTACCTGTACAGATTGGGGGTTGGATGGGAACTTGTGCTATACTGGATTATGTTGGATATAATTTTTATGGGGTCAAATCTAAGATCTTTGCTTATCGGTTTCTGAGTTTTCTATCTCTCACAGACAAACCTTCCTCTCTTTCAAGAACACCCACTGCCCTGGCTGGATAGCTCCATAGGTTAGAGCTTCATCCCAAAGTGCAGAGGTTGCCAGTTTGATTCCCTGGCCAGGGCACATACAGGAACAGATCTCTGTTCCTCTCTCTCTCTCTCCCTTACACCCTCACTAAAATCAATGAAAAATAAATGAAAAAAAAAAAAAAAAAAAAGAACACCCACCTGTTTTCTTCTAGCATTTCACTGTAGCTCTTTGATCAACCTGGAATATATTTTGATGTGAAGCATAAAATCTCACTTTCCCCCCCAAATTGTAACTATTGTCCCAGTATTCTTATTGAATAGTCCACCCCTCCCCCTCCTGGTTTGGAACGCCACCATTCCCATTCCCAGTGTACTTGGTTCACTGCGTCTCCCTGATGGGGCTTTTCTGGCACCATTGACAGACTGCATTCCTCTGCAGCCTCGGCGATGTTGCCTCTGTGGGACTAGTGCTCCCGTCGGACTTCTCCCTGCCTGTTCAGCATTTCAGAGGCACCTACAATAATTTTGTCCAGTTCCAAAAGTCCTACTTGAATTTTGAGTGCAGAAAATTGATACCTATTTCTGGAGAACTGGTGGAATTTAAAGAGTGAATTCACAGCATCATTTTGAGTCTGCGTCTCCCCCCTCCATCTAGCAACACCCTTCCTCCCACATTCACTGACTTGCTTTGGGAATTAATACCATGTTTATATCTTTGCAAAGTTCAAATATGGAGTCTTAAGTAGATGGTCTTTTTTTTTTATGGCCTTTGTTTTCCTGACTTCTAATTCTCTCGTGTTGAGGTCGGTGTGTGCGATCTTTATGCTGCCACTGCTTCAGAAATGTTAAGACTTCCCTTACAGCTTTTTGTACATGCTTCCTCTGGTCTGGAAGACAACACGTACTCTATTAACTTCTTCCAGCTTTTTTTAGCCGGGTTGTACCTTGACTGAAAACTCCTGTTCTCACAGATTTGTCAATTTTGGCCTTTTTTGGTAGATCTTGATAGCCTGTCCCCTTTTTCACTACGAACTGTCCCTCTTTTTTCCTTAAATGCTCTTTTGTCTGATACTGAGATTGCTCAATAAGCCGTTTTTAGGCTGGTTTTGGCAACATGTCCCATCCCTTTCATCTGCAGCCTCTCAGTGTCATCAGCCTGTGGCTTATGTCTCTTTCAAAAATCCCTCCCAAGTCTCTAGCTGGGCAGGTGAATCTGATCACATTTAACTTGATCACTGCTGCAGCTGTAATCATAATTTCTAACACATTCTTTTGGGTTTTCTTGGTTTTTTAAAAAATCTTATCCTATTACCCATCAAATTATCTTTGTTTTTCTTTTGCTGATATGGAAGTTATATTTCTATTCTTTCAGCAACTACCCCTAAAATTTTACATGAATACCTAATAGAGTAGCAGTACCTCAATCCATTTCCCTCTTACAATAGCCTACCTACCCTTGTATACCATAGTGCATCAGCTACAACTTGTTTATAAACCCATCTCTCCAAAAAAAGCTCATCATGGCAAAAAATTAATAATTCAGCCTGAGCAGGCAGTGGCGCAGGGGATAAAGCATCAAATAGGGAGGCAGAGGACCCAGGTTCAAAACCCTGAGGTCGCCAGCTTGAGCACAGGCTCACCAGCTTGAACGCAGGGTTGTTGGCTCAAGCGTAGAATCCTAAACATGACCCCAGGTCACTGGCTTGAGCACAAAGGTCGCTGGCTTGAGCAAGGGGTCACTCACCCCCCCCCCCCCCACGCAAGGCACATATGAGAAAGCAATCAATGAACTAAGGAGCTGCAACAAAAAATTGATGCTTCTCAGCCCTGGCCGGTTGGCTCAGAGGTAGAGCGACGGCCTGGCGTGCGGGGGACCTGGGTTCGATTCCCGGCCAGGGCACACAGGAGAAGCGCCCATTTGCTTCTCCATCCCCACCCCCTCCTTCCTCTCTGTCTCTCTCTTCCCCTCCCGCAGCCAAGGCTCCACTGGAGCAAAGATGGCCCGGGCACTGGGGATGGCTCCTTGGCCTCTGCCCCAGGCGCTAGAGTGGCTCTGGTCGTGGCAGAGCGACTCCCCGGAGGGGTAGAGCATCGCCCCCTGGTGGGCGTGCCGGGTGGATCCCAGTCGGGCGCATGCGGGAGTCTGTCTGACTGTCTCTCCCCGTTTCCAGCTTCAGGAAAAAAAATAAAAAAAAATTGATGCTTCTCATCTCTTTCCCTTTCTGTCTGTCTGTCCCTATCTGTCCCTCTCTCTGACTCTGTCAAAAAATAAAAAATTCAATACTTTAAATACATACCAACAGGTTCCTGCTGTTTCTTTTTTTTTTTTTTTTTTTGACAGAGAGAGATAGACAGGATTGGAGAGAGATGAAAAGCATCAATCATCAGTTTTTCGTTGCGACATCTTAGTTGTTCATTGATTGCTTTCTCATATGTGCCTTGACCGTGGGCCTTCAGCAGACCGAGTAACCCCTTGCTCAAGCCAGCAACCTTGGGTCCAAGCTGGTGAGCTTTGCTTAAACTAGATGAGCCTGCGCTCAAGCTGGCTACCTCAGGGTCTCGAACCTGGGTCCTCTGCATCCCAGTCCGACGCTCCATCCACTGCGCCACCGCCTGGTCAGGCTCCTGTTATTTCTTTAACATTGCTTCTTCAACCAACAACTTCTGAGCTCAGTTTCTTTGTGTTGTAGACTTTTTAATAGTTTCTGGGGTTGAAGAATAGTAAATGTCTCATAGCTATTGTTGATCTAAAATGGATTTATTTTGCCAGTAATCTTGAATGATAACTTAGCTATAGATCATTTTCATCTAAAAATCTATTTCCTTCCTCATTGAAAAAGTGATTTTTCATGAGATGTCTGATGTTGTTCCGATTTTGTAGTTTATCTTTTAAATTCAGTACCTTTAAATTTTTTCCCTTTTTCCTCCCATGGTAGTTTATTTTTCTAGAACTGGGTTCAAGGTGAAGACTCAGTTTGTCAGTTCTGTAAAAGCTCTCTGCTCTTCTTTGAATTTACCTGACCTAGAGGTGGATTAAGGTTGGTTGAGGCTCTGGGTGCAGAAGAAAATATTGGGCTTCTTAAAAAAAAAAAAAAAAAGACAGGGAAAATAAAAATACAGGCCCTGGCCGGTTGGCTCAGCGGTAGAGCGACGGCCTGGTGTGCAGGGGACCCGGGTTCGATTCCCGGCCAGGGCACATAGGAGAAGCGCCCATTTGCTTCTCCACACCCTCCCTCCTTCCTCTCTGTCTCTCTCTTCCCCTCTCGCAGCCAAGGCTCCATTGGAGCAAGGATGGCCCGGGCGCTGGGGATGGCTCCTTGGCCTCTGCCCCAGGCGCTAGAATGGCTCTGGTCGCGACAGAGTGATGCCCCGGAGGGGCGGAGGGGCGCCCCCTGGTGGGCGTGCCAGGTGGATCCCGGTGGGGCGCATGCGGGAGTATGTCTGTCTCTCCCCGTTTCCAGCTTCAGAAAAAAAAATAAAAATAAAAATACATGTTAACCATATTTTTAAATAAAAAAAAAATATTATGTACTATTAATGTTAAAATTTCACATATGAAACCAAACTTGGTGTCATTAGAAAAGTGTCAAGTTGGGGTTTTGCGGGGCCCAGGATGCGCGCCCAGAGCGCCCGTTGTTAAATCCGCCTCTGACCTGATCCCACTCAATGAAGTCAAGCTTCTTCCTCTGTTTCTTCTAACTTCCTGTCCACATTTTCCATTTCTCTATGCTTCCTATTTACAGCTAGCTTCTAATATACTTTTTCTGTTGTTGCTTACATTTTTAATCTGTAATTAACTTTATTTTTGGAAATTGTTTAGCCTTCTTCCTTTTTTTCTCTAACATCTTACAGCTTCAGATTATTGAACCATCAGGAGTTCTTGGGTAGAACCAGTTCATTTGTTTGCATCTCCTGACTTAGCCTTAGTTTGCTTGACTTTTTTAAACACGGAAGTTCTGGATTTAGGGAGCGCGAGGCACATCTGTATTTGCCGCTGACAGGCGCTCCAAGCGCTGGGGTCCGTTGGCCCTGGACTTACATTTTACTTTTATTTCTTACATAACTTTCAGGACCTCCTCCTTGACAGGGCCTCCCTAAGCCACACGGCCCTCCTCCCGCACCCCCCCCCCCCCATGTGTGTGACTCCACAGCACCAGGATGCAGTCTTCTGGCTTCTCCAGAACTCACCCACCTTCAAAAGCCAGACTCACCCCTGAATACCCCAGGGTCACAACTCAGTCATTCTCTGTGGCGTTGGTAGTAAAGCCGAGGACACGCTCGCGTGTGCGGTGCCACAGCCTACCCTCTGACCGGCTGACTTCCGTCTTTTCCAGACTCGTTTACGTTGCGGGCCGGGAAGGCCACATGCTTCAAGTGCTCTCTTACATCAGCGTCAAGCGCCTGACCCCGGCCCCCGCCATCATCTTTTATGTAAGTATGAATTCCACCAGGAAAACATCCCTTGGGCAGAGGGTCCCTCAATTTGGTTGAAGTAAACCCGTATTGATTGCTAAGCCCCGTGGTTTTCAAATGACCCAGGTTCCCTTAGTCCTCAACTTGAAACAGTTTATAAAAAAAAGTCCAACAGTTTACCCACGTTCTGAATTTATCCATGAGACTGGATCGCCCAATCTTGTACCCGCTGTATGTCTTACATGAACATTTGTGTGCCCTGCGTCCCCAGTAACAAACTACAAACTTACAGGGAAGGGGAGTAAGGTATTTTACGAGTTGGCTACTGGCAAGAGCTTCTCATTATGGCCCAATGATTTAGAAGTCATGGGATCCTTGTGCAGTGATGGCCCTATGACATCTAATTGGAGTTTCTTAGTGGGGGATAGTCCTTGGCTGTGTGCAGTGGTTTTGGGTACCTGCAGGCTGTCCACCTGGCCCCAGGGCCAGACTCCTTCTCTCACCTCCAGAGGACCACAGTCCTCTGCCAACTTCCTTCCTTTAGTTGGTTTTCTTTTTTTTTTTGGTCTTCTTTTTGTCAACCGCCTCCCTTTGAAGAGGAGGGAAGAGACCCCAAATTACAAGGCCCTTGGAATTTACTAGGTGCAGATAATGCAGGTCAAGACCAGACATAGGCAGCCTGGGTTTCACAGCCCAGAGCCCTTTCCCACGATGAAAACTCTGTGCAATGAAAATTCATAATTAGGAAGCTGATAAACACACATACATTTATATTTTGTTTTCCCCTGCTTAACACTGCAGCTTCAAAGTCACAAATTTCCCAAGCCCTTCCTGTCAGGCCTCAAAGAGAACACCTGTCATAGCCTGTCTGGTTCAACTCCAAATATAATGGGGTACAGTTCTCTTGTGCTGAAATATTCACGGGGAAAAAAACTGCTGCCTCAGTCTTTTGTGAAGTGACAAGGATGGTGACCTAAGAAGTCATTCTTCTTTATTCTAGGGTATCATAGCCACTATTTACATCATCCCTGGTGACATAAACTCATTAGTCAATTACTTCAGTTTTGCTTCGTGGTTGTTTTATGGCTTAACAGTTCTGGGACTTATTGTGATGAGGTTCACGAGGAAAGAACTGGAAAGACCTATCAAGGTAGGTTCAGTACCCCGAATGTCATGAGTGCCTTGGATTTCTTGAAATGAATTCGAGAGATTCGAGGGGTGTGCTTGCTGTTCCCAACCTGACCCTACTCTTCTCTGGAATAACATGTTTTAGAGTGGAGTTTGCTCATCACTTCATATAGTTTATGATCCAATTAGCCATCTAATTACTAATTTACTAAGTTGTCAAGAATACCTGTGACCTCTCTAACCTGAGAAAGATGTCCAGTTCTACAAGTTCTGGTGTCTCTCAAGCAGACTTTTCATAGACCGATGAGGGCTTCAGAATTCTGGCCCCCGACCCATTCTTGTATATACATGTGACCACTAACCGTCACACCTGCCACCTTTGGACTCCCTTCCACCTCCCTGCATGGCTCCAGGAACACAGATCTGCTGGACTGAGCTCCTCTCCAGCCCTTGAACCCACTGATTGACCTCAGAGATTCAGAACTGGGGCAATCTGATTCAGTGCTCCTGACATATAAAAAAGGGAGTGCCAGCTCCAACTATCAAGTGTTCTTGGCTCAGATCTAACCCCCAGCTTACAGGAAATCTGAGGGCCGAGGGGAGCATGTTACCAGGCAAAGCCAGGACTATGCACTGTACAGAACAAACTCCCACACTCCATGACCAGATAAAAAAAGAAACGAATAAACATGTTGAAAACACAGTCCTCATCAGTTAAGAGATGTATAATGAATGTGTTATAGCTAAAAGGATATCTAACATTTTCTCTATTTTAGGGAAACAAAAAAAGGTAAATAAAATTGGAAAAATTACTGAAATATTATTGAAATTGGAGGAGAGATACATGGAGTTCATTAATTCTTCTTCCTGTACCAATGTTTTGATTTTAAATGATTTCCAAAAGAAAAAAAAAATGCACATGGCCAAAATGAATGACACCATGCTGTCTTGCTGACAGGTACCCATTTTCATCCCCATCTTGGTGACTCTCATATCCGTGTTTTTGGTTTTGGCCCCAATCATCAGTGAACCCGCGCTGGAGTATCTCTACTGTGCGTTATTTATACTGAGCGGCTTGATATTTTACTTCCTTTTTGTCCACTACAAGTTTGGATGGGCTCAGAAAATCTCAAGTAAGTCTCCAGCGAGGGGCGGTTCCGCTCAGCGCAGCACAGCCAGGCTCGGCCTCCTGCAGCCACACCCTCCCCGGTTCTACCAGCACTGTCACCGGTCTCAGGCAGCTATCAGATGCCACCTCGGCTCTGCAGACACACATCAGCCCTTCCCTGCAGGGTGACTGCCTCCTTTGTTTCCACCAGTTACAGTAAAATGTAGAAAGAGAAAGCACCACAATCGTCCCTCACCATATCGAGGTTCACTTTTCTTAGTCTCACTGTATTGCAGATTTTAAAATTGTATAGATCTAATTTTGAATTGCGGATTTTTTGCTGTATTGCAGGATTTTGCAGTATAAAGGTATTTTTATATATTTATTATTTTATTTTTGTGGTAAAATAACAAAATAAGTGTGGGAAAGGTTAATAAGTGTGGGAAAGGTTATGAGTGTGGGGAGGGGCCCTGGCCGGTTGGCTTAGTGGTAGAGCGTCGGCCTGGAGTGCAGGAGTCCTGGGTTCGATTCCCGGCCAAGGCACACAGGAGAAGTGCCCATCTGCTTCTCCACCCCTCCCCCTGTCTTTCTTCCCCTCCTGCAGCCAAGGCTCCATTGGAGCAAAGTTGGCCCAGGCGCTGAGGATGGCTCTGTGGCCTCTGCCTCAGGCGCTAGAGTGGCTCTGGTTGCAACAGAGCAATGCCCCAGATGGGCAGAGCATCACCCCCTGGTGGGCATGCCAGGTGGATCCCAGTCGGGTGTATACGGGAGTCTGACTGACTGCCTCCCCGTTTCCAACTTCAGAAAAAAAAAGTGTGGGGAGGGTTTATAAAGCTTTAAAATATATATAAATAATAAATATAAGGTCGCTACTTCGTGGATTTTCGCCTATTGAAAGGGGTTCTGGAACCTAACCCCCACGATAGACAAGGGACCACTGCATTTTCCTTTCTTTTTAAATTGTGAAATACCCATAAAATTTACCATTTCAACCATTTTTAAGTATGCAGTCCAGCAGTGCTGTCTGTTCCCACTGTTGGACATCCACATCCGATCTCCAGAGCACCCCTTTCTCTTGCCTGATAGTCAGACTTCACCGGAGTCTCAGCAGCATCCCAGAGACACCCAAAAAGTGATGGAATTGAGGCAAGAGCCCAAGCCTTCAATGCCAAGGCCACAGCTCTTATTTTCCACTCAGCAATCCTGGTTCCTCATGTATTTTAAGACAATTGCTTAAAAGTTTAGCTACATAGCCATTTGGGTTTTTTTAGATTTATTCATGTTAGAGAGGAGAGAGAGAGAAGGGGGGTAGGAGAGGGAAGTATCAACTTGTATTTTCTCCCTACATGTGCCTTGACCAGGCAAGGCCAGAGTTTGGAACCAGCAGCCTCAGTGTTCCAGGTCGACACTCTATCCACTGCACCACCACAGGTCAGGCTACATAGCCACTTTCACTTTGAAAAGGAAAGTGGTGCCAAAGTACACCAAGGAGACTCTGAAGGACACCTGTGTGACAGTCACAAGGTGTTAGCCTATATGGCAGACCCCACTGCGCCATCTGTACGGCCTTCTGGCCCCCAGCACCCTCACCAGGCCAACAGCGACCCACAGCCTGTTTCCTGGTCTCCCTCCCCTATACCGTGAGTTCCTACAAAGCAGGAATTTGGCTGGATCTATATAGACAACAGCCACTTAATATTTAATGTGTAAATGTGATTTAAAATCTGGCCCTAGCTGGTTGGCAAAGTGGATAGAGCATCGATCTGGTGTGAAGACATCCTGGTTCAATCCCTGGTCAGGGCACACATGAGAAGTGACCATCTGCTTCTCTCCCCTTTTCTCTCTCTTTACCTCCCACAACCATTGGCTCAACTGGTTCAAGTATCAGCCCTGAGTGCTGAGGATAGCTCAGCTGATTCAAGCATCAGCCCCAGATGGGGGTTGCTGGGTGGATCCCGGTCAGGACATATATGGGAGTCCATCTATCTCCCCTCCTCTCACTTAAAAAAAAATCTGCCTCTTCCTTTCAGCTTGTCTGGACAGGAAAGTACAACCCTCCCTTCAGGTACTCCCGTGGTTATTTATATACATACAACTTAGGCAGACATACAAGGTAGGAAAATCAAAACCCAATGGACAGCCAGTGAGGTTGCCCTGCAGACCTGAGACTGTGCCAGCAGAAACTAGGAGGCCTTTCTCCAGCTTGGGCAGGTTTCAGATCCTCTCTCAGCTCCAGTTCCTCACCTCTGAGTAAGGCACCACCACTTACCTGACAGTGTTAAAAGCAAAGAAGATCTGTTTCATGTTAACAAAGTGAAGCCAAATACAAAATACAGCTTTATTGTTTCCACCAAAGATTTGTTTCCTTTCCTGAAACAGCTCACTCCACCTCAACCTCCTTACTTTAATCTAACCCTTAACTGAGAAGGATTACACACACACTACTATTGAAAAGTAAGACATTTAATACTGTGAGAAAAGCAGCCATTTTTCCCCCATGTCTCTGAAAATAAACTTGGATTTGCCCATACTGACGAGAAGCTAGCCAGGATGCCTTGCAACCTAAATGTAGAAAATGTCTGGGGTTCTTTTTTTTGACTGTTCATTTTTAAATTTTTTTCCCTTAATTTTTAAAAATTGAATTCACTAGGGTGACATTGGTTAATAAAATTATATAGATTTCCAGTGTACAACTCTATAATACATCATCTGTATATTGTATTGTGTGTTCACCACCCTGTCAAGTCTCCTTCCATCACCAGTTATCCTCTCTTCACCCTCTTCTACCTCCCCTCAAAATATGCATTCTTTCTCAGATTTAGAATATTTAGCCAAGCAGCTCCCTACAAAAATCAGTAAGTTGGAATTAAGCAGGTGAAAAGAATGAACAATCTTTGTTTTAAACAAAATGCAGTCTTTAGTGACTTCAGACTAAATATTCAACTCTTGGTCAGTGGTAAACATGTATCTATAGTGAGTTATTCATATTTTTCCAATGAATTGTTTAGTGGAAATAAAAGATTTAGCAGGCTCCTAATGCTTCACGGGGAATAATTTGTGTCAAAAGAATATGGGAGCCACCAGGATGGGTCTTACTACCTCCCACCACTGCGCCCCGAGCGCAGCTTAACGGGGCACATCATGAAGTAACGACAGTATTACTGCTCGCCAATAAGCACAGAAAAGCTCATCTCATTACGGTTTTCTAACTGCACTTTTTTATTTTCACTCAGAGCCTGTCACCATGCACCTTCAGATGCTGATGGAAGTCGTCCCACCAGAGGAAGCGTCTGAGTAACTCGGTTTCCTGCAGTCAAGTCCAAGTTGTAATGAATTTATTTTTGTAAGCAGTGTTTGTAGTTATTTCTTCCTGATGTTTTTCTTAAGAAAAAAAATGTATTCCAATATATATGATACTACTATTTTTAGGTATTCTTAATTCTCTGGGCTGGGGAGGGGGGTGTTCTAGACAGGAGAAGTGACAGGTGTCTGCAAGTCGGCCGGCACAGATGTCACTTACACAAGGCTGACGGCTGGGGGAGGGCTGAATAAAACTACCACCATTCCGTTACAGCAGCAACTCTTTAACAAGGGGAATGTCACACCTACTTAAATAAAGGGTCTTCATTAAACTCAGTGATCAAAATGGTATACTTATTTTTTATATAAAATTGGTTGACACTTTTGCTTTGATTGAAACAATCTTGAAAACACTGAAGAACAAATGTTTACTACTTACCCTCCCTTTCCCCAAGATGCCGCCGCCCCGTTAACTGGGGACGTGCAGGCAGGTGTGTGCGAGGCTGGCTGTCGAGGTCCCCACCACAGCCGACCCTCAGAGCCGGGCCGGCCCCACGGCCAGTGCTCAGCACCAGGCTCCCAACGGCCTTCACTGGCATTTTAGTCAAAGCAAAAAGCATGGTGAATAAAATTCTATTTTGCATTTGGTACTCAGGAAAAAGTCTGTCTAAAAAAAAGATGTAAAAAGTAACATTCCTGTGAAAATACTGTAATGTTATCAATATACTTCAAAAGACATCACACAACTATGTGAGCCATTTTAAAGCATGAAGACCAATCTTGTATTTCAGACATATTCCCAAAACATGAAATCAGTACCTATCAGTAGAACAAAAAAACAATTAGTAATTGTTTACATTTCACAAGTGTCAGTGTCCTGTGTCCTACACAGTACTTCAAATAGGGAATATAGATGTGTGAAAAAGAACTGAAGATAGTTTAAGGCAGAGCCCTCCTCCCAGTATTTTCATTCAGCTGTTTGTGAGTTACACATGAGAACGCATGACGTCTTGAGATGTCCCATTCATACTTGGAAAACACACATGTGCACAGCTCTACTACTATCATTTGCTATGTTTTACAAAAGAGACAGAATACGCCTGACCAGGCAGTGGCGCAGTGGATAGAGGGTCGGACTGGGATGCAGAGGACCCAGGTTTGAGACCCCGAGCTCGCTAGCTTGAGTGCGGGCTCATCTTGTTTGAGCAAAAGCTCACCAGCTTGGACCCAAGGTTGCTGGCTTGAGCAAGGGGTCTCTCGGTCTGCTGAAGGCCCACGGTCAAGGCACATGTGAGAAAGTAATCAATGAACAACTAAGGTCTTGCAACGAAAAACTGATGATTGATGCTTCTCATCTCTCTCCATTCCTGTCTGTCTGTCCCTGTCTATCCCTCTCTCTGACTCTCTCTCTATCCCTGTAAGAGAGGAAAAAAAAAAAAAGACAATACAACTGAGCACCAAACTGCAGGCAGCCGACAAGCACAGGGACAGCCAGTGCGGCTCAGGAGGCCTTGGCCACCAGCCTAAAGGCCTCTCTCCAGAGAAGTAAAAGCTGCAGCTAAGAAACTGACACCTCATGAGGACACATGAGGAGCTTCAAGAGTCAAAACCTTCGCCAACAAAGACACGGAACTTCCTGTTTCCTGAAAAGCCTGCCCGATTTAGCTAAGAAAAAGGAAAATCATCACCATACTTCATTTGCCAGTTTGAACCTGCTAGTCAACCCCAGGAGTCAGGGCAGCAGTGGGCACTGTGCACCACGTCCTGCCACCAGCGGGCAGTGGTCTGACCTCAGTCTGGGAGCCGTCATGCAGACATCACGCAGACCAGAGGCTGGCCCCCAGCAGGGCTCTGGGGCACCTCCTGAGGTGGCTGCATGGTGAGCAGGTGAAGAACTTGAGACAGAGTATGATCCAAACCTGCTCACAGGACGGCCTGGTGACACGAGTTCCCCTCTGGGGTATCCCCAGACTTGAGCATCTGTGCTTTCTAATATAGAAAAAGAAGACAGACCTGGAGGCAGTCACAACAGTCATGTCCTAGCAATGTGCTCTTCTGCGTCTGGGCAGACTCGTGCTGAAGATGCGTACAGCATTTCCACAGCCCAGTGGCTCTCCTGTCTACCTTTCCCAATTAACATGGGAAGTCAGGCTCAGGGCATGCCCACACTGGAGGAGTAATGGCAATACACAGTCCTCCTGACTACCTTGTGAACCTGGGTGCCTCAGCTCCCAGAGTGGGGTCATGAACATTTTTAGGGGTCGTCACATCCAGGTGTGCTAAGAGTTACCTGCAAGCACCCCACAGATCCTTTTCAGTTTCCAATGAAAGGAAACCTTTGTTACTCAGGACTCTGCAGGGTCAGAGGGTTCCTCATAGCCCAGCTCCAGAAAGCCTTGGGTCTGGCTGGTTTTGCTGAGGCCACCCCATTTTTATCTTTGGACTATCTTCATACAAAGTAAACTTACCTGGTTCCTAGAACACCTTCAGAATACAGAGGTATTTGTGCACAGACAGTTCTGCTGAATCCCAGCTAACTCATGGTAGAAAGGCTTTGCTAAGACTGCTGAGTATGGATTTGTAAGATGGAAACTTCAATTTATAATTACAGGTACAGGATATTTTTAGGAATGTACCAAACGTAGGTTTAAATGGAAAAAAAAAAAAAGACCAGCTCCAGATAGTACCGTTCATTACCTGAATACGACTGGGTGCTCTTTGTCACTCAACTGGAAGGTGTCGGGATGGCTTCGTGGGAGGCGGTGAGCAGGCCAGCCTGGGGAAGCTGGCTGGTCAGACCCACACTGTCTGTGCTTCCTCTCTCCTTTCACAGTCTTGGCTTCAGCCCATTTTTAAATCAACTCAGAATTTTTCACCATTACCAATCCCAGTGCCACAAGATGACAGTAAGTAATAAAAAGGTATAAATGTGTCTGCTTTATTTTATTGATTGATTTTAGACAGAGAGGAAGAGAGAGAGAGAAACATCCATTCGTTGCTCCTCTTATTTATGCATTCATTGGTTGATTCCCGTATGTTCCCTGACAGGAGCTCAATCTCGCATCCTGGGCATATCAGCTCTAACCAACTCACTACCCAGCCAGGGCCTTGACGGCTTGTCTTCTTAACTTGCAGTCACGCAGCAATATCCTCCTCCCCTTCTATCCTCAGGCTTCTGGTCACTCCTCATTCACTCTCACTGCCGTCATCCCCCGAAGTCAGGTCACTGCTCTCAGTCACTTCTGCAGCTTTGCAGGACCGGTTTTTAGAATTTACAACTAAAAGAGTTATTATTATTATTTAAGATATTTATTGATTTTACAGAAAGAGGAAAGAGGGGGTATCATCTCCTAGTTTCTTCA
The DNA here is from genome assembly GCF_036850995.1 of Saccopteryx leptura. Classification (NCBI taxonomy): domain Eukaryota; kingdom Metazoa; phylum Chordata; class Mammalia; order Chiroptera; family Emballonuridae; genus Saccopteryx; species Saccopteryx leptura. Next base: position 37,976,690 of record NC_089511.1, read on the forward strand.
CTTTTTAGTTGTTCATTGATTGCTTGTCGTATGTGCCTTGCTCGAGCACAAGCCCAGGTGTTTGAACTGGTGACCTCAGCATTTCAGGTCGACGCTTTATCCACTGAGCTACCACAGGCCAGGCAGAATTAGATATTATTTAAAACATATGTTAACAACAGACAAATTAGCAAATCTTTTTGCCTCCCATTATTTTGGTCAATGTAGAAAAGTCTCATGAGTTCTATCTACCTCTTTTTTTTTACTTATTTCATATTTTCATTAATTTGGGTAAGAAATGAGCCAGTAAAATTTGCCTGCTTATAAGTAAATCTTTCTCCTAGAAAAATTATGTGTAAAAGTATTACAAGAAGATATATTTATAACTAAGAGTTGATAATTCCTCAAGCCAGAACATTAAGCACCAAGATCAAGCACAAGAAGAAAACTAATTCCTAAGGGCTTTATGCTAACAACCCATTTCCACAGAGGCCACATTCCTATAATCAGCTGAGTGGTGATGCCCACCCCATGGCCCTCAGGACCAACCACTCCCCCAGGGAGTGGGCACCCCACTCACCCTTGGAGAAGGGGCTCTCCTCTTCACATTCCTCCCAGTGATCAAAATCAAAAGTCACATTAGGATTCTGTTCAATGTAATAGTTTACATTAAGTGAGGGAATAAAACATAGGGTGTTAAGACCAGCCACAGTTCATTTCAACTCACCTTTTGTTTGAGTAAGCTACCCCAAGAGTCCCTTTTCTCTTTTGCAAGAGTGATTACAGGTTCACTGTTTTTAATTACACAATTGCAATCATCTTGTAGTATGTTGGCCTGCAGCTCCAAATCAGCCAAGTAAAATTTTTCTCCCATCCAGGCACTAGGTTTACAAAAAGAAATCAAGTCAGGTTTTTTTCTAATGCTTGAAATTATTTCTATTTTACTTTTTAAAATTCACATAAACCTACCTGAAAATGACTCTATCTCTAAAATATTTACATTTGTGATCTTTGACATTCCTTAGTCTTATCTTCAATATGACCACATCGTCTTTTTGGAACCATTTTACCTGTGGGTGGAAGCTAGGGAAAAGAAAAAGGCTTCATGCTCACGCCCCCCCCCCCCCAAGGTGAAGAAGGGAGCAGACACCCGCAGCGATGGACGCACCTTTTCAGGGGCTCTGTAATGTTGTTAGTGGAAACATCGCCAGTGTTCTCAGGTGAAGTTTCTATACAAAAAGTCAAATTTTCCTATAGATTATTTACATGTAACTCCATAAATACACACAAACATAGTTTTTTGCACTATGCAACTTTTAGCCAAAGAAGTACTCTCTAAAAGTATACATTTCATAGTAACCCAAGTTACTGCAAAGAATTGGAAAAAAATATAATGCACATCATTTAGTAAAACTAATAAAAACAGGCTTTGACAAATGACACTTAAACAGTTGGGAAACTGATGTCACTCTCTGAAAAGCACTCTCATGACAACCCATGACCACAGGTGAAAACGTTCAGGCTCCTCCGCTCCCTTCACCTGCTAGGACCCCACTACAGACGACTTCCAGGGCAGCAGGCAGGACACTCAAGAAGAGTACTGAACAACATTTTCTGAAACAATGCAACTTAAATTCTCAGTCTAAAATATTTGAAGCTTCCGTCCCAAGACATGTCCAAGAATGTTCCCAGCAGCTTGAGTAACAATAATCAAAAACTGAAAACAACTTCAACATCTGTCAATAGGTGAACTGGTAAACTATGGTATATTCATGTCACAAAATAAACTCAAAATAAAAAACAGCACTGCTACCAATAATCCAGATGCATTTCACAGGCATTAACGTTGACTGAAAAAGCCTCAAGAGTGTATACTATGTACTTTCAATTCAGCAAAACTGATGGTGTCAGAGTCAGAACAGTGGTTACTGGGGAAGGTTCCGGATAGGGAAGGTGTCTGAGGGAGAATACTGCGTTCTGGAAATACACAGTAGCTTAACCTGGTTAATGACATCCATTTGTAAAAGTCTGATAAGCTGTGTATTAAGATCTGTGTGCTTTACTGAATGAACATTTTATCTAAAAAAAAGGGGGGGGGCCCTGGCCGGTTGGCTCAGCGGTAGAGCGTCGGCCTGGCGTGTGGGGGACCCGGGTTCGATTCCCGGCCAGGGCACACAGGAGAAGCGCCCATTTGCTTCTCCACCCCCGCCCTCTCCTTCCTCTCTGTCTCTCTCTTCCCCTCCCGCAGCCAAGGCTCCATTGGAGCAAAGATGGCCCGGGCACTGGGGATGGCTCCTTGGCCTCTGCCCCAGGCGCTAGAGTGGCTCTGGTCGCAGCAGAGCGACGCCCCGGAGGGGCAGAGCATCGCCCCCTGGTGGGCAGAGCATCGCCCCTGGTGGGCGTGCTGGGTGGATCCCGGTCGGGTGCATGCGGGAGTCTGTCTGACTGTCTCTCCCCGATTCCAGCTTCAGAAAAATACAAAAAAAAAAGAAAAAAAAAAAGGGGGGGGGGGAACTTGCCAAAAAACAAAACACCAGGAAGCTGAATTATCAAGAATAGGAAGTTGCGCCCTGGCCAGCTGGTTCAGTGGTAGAGGTCGGCCCAGCATGTGGAAATCCTGGGTTCAATTCCCGGCAAGAACACATAGGAGAAGCGCCCATCTGCTTCTCTGCCCCTCCCCCTCTCCTTTCTCTCTCTCTCTCTCTTCCCCTCCCACAGCCAAGGCTCCATTGGAGCAAAGTTGGCCCAGGCGCTGAGGACGGCTCCATGGCCTTCACTTCAGGTGCTAGAATGGCTCCGGTTGCAATGGAGCAACGCTCCACATGGGCAGAGCACTGCCCCCTGGTGGGCATGCTGGGTGGATCCTGGTCAGGCACATGTGGGAGTCTGTCTGACTGCCTCCCCACTTCTCACTTCAGAAAAAAAAAAGAATAGGAACTTGAGTAATATCAGTTTGTGTCACATTCTCTATAATTCATCTAAAAGTGAAAAACCTACCCATTAGCAAATTTCTAAGAATTAATGATTCCATTAACCATCTTTGAAATAACTAACCATGCTCCTGGTTTTCTGAGTGTGTCTCGGAGTCAGCACCTCTCTCTGAAGCCCCGTCCTCTTGCTGCGTGCTCTGCAGACAGGCGGCACCTGCTGATGACTGCACCCTGGGGAGAAGAGGTGGAGGTTAGCTCCTAGGAGACAGGCAGGACCCAGCTCTCCACAGAGACTTCCTAGCCAAAGAGAAAGGCAGGCAAGAAATGACTGTGGCACGCTCACTCCCATGGGTCAGACCCACGCAGAACATGACACATTTACAGAGAACGGGCAGAGCAGCTGGCTTCATTCACACTGTGCCCCTTGCTTCAAGAACAGAGTAGATGATTGATACATATGATCAGATAAATGCATTAACTCGTTTACCAAAGTAAGTTCCCTTCCAAATCATTCAACGGTGAGAGTAACATATACATTGCCATTCACTTCAAAGAGGATAAAAGGGCAGAAAGTAAAAGCTATCTCCTATCCTCCCCAGCCCTGGTTCCTCAGTTCATTTTCCCAGAGACACCCCTCTTAACAGTTTGGGCTGATTCTAGAATAGTCTTTGCATAGAAAAGCAAATATTGTTATCTGTAGCTTCCATACACACATGTGCGCATGCGTTTCAACCCATGGAAACCTACTGAATTCCCTTTCCTGCCCCTCATCTCATTGTACTTAAAAACCAGACTTCTTCCCTATCAGTACATAGAGGGCAGCCTCCTTTCTCTAAAAATTTTAAATTGTGTTTCTCTTTTGCTTTTCTGAGCAGGTAATCACATGCATGTAGTTTAATAAATAAAAAATTCTCTACTGTAAGAAATCTTCTCATGCTGCCCAGCCACTCAAATTCCATCCTCACTGGTGACAATGTAATTCACTTTTTGTGCATCCTTTCAGAAGTCGAGCTGAAAGCAGCAAACCTACACAAATGTATGTACGCATAAGTATACATACACACGTACACATGCACACCTATGGGGTAGGGGTGTGCGTTTATCTCTGGGAACTTGACTGACACTCATGAAGGCTGCAGAATGGCACTGCCCAAACAGCAGAGGGCAGTGCCCCATGTCCAATCACCAGGACACAGCAGGGATCCTCCTCAGGCCTCTTCCTCTCCCAGGGGTGCAGTACCAGCCCTCCGTCACCCCCTCTTCCTCTACCATGGCTCTGACTTCCTTCATTAAACCCTCATCTAATGGGTTCTGACCCTTCCCCCTCACACACCAAGTTTTGACTCTTCACCAACACCTGGAAACCAGAGCCTTCCCCCAGTGCTTTCTTGACTTCTAGCCTTATACTTTCAACAACCTTAAATGGGTCCAAAACCAACTCAGTGTCTCTTCTCCAACAGGCTAGCTGCTCCTGAAAACATCCTGTAACTGCCAACCATGCCAATTTCCTCTCCGCCATCAGGGCTGAGAATTATGGAATCATATTACCCTGTGTATGTCAATCACTAAGCCCCGTGGCTTCCAGATCTTCCAGGTCCCCAGGATCTGTTCTCTTCCAATCTGTTGTAAAACAGTGCCATTCTCCTCACTTTCAATCCAGACTGCTCCCAGTGTCCCTCTCCAGCTGGACTGGAGCCTCTTCTTCCAGGAGGGCTACCTCTGCAGTCTCCTGCAGGCCTCTGAACATCTCCTTAACTGTGCTATAACCACAGGTGTGCATACCCCTGCACAGCCACAAAGCCAAGTGTGCACAGACACCCAGCAGAGTGCTCTGCACAGAGCTGGGCTCAAGGGTAATAGTTATTTTTCAGATAAGTGATCAATCCCAGTTGTTTCTTTTCCGAGAGAGAGACAGAGAGACAGACAGACAGACAGGAACAGATAGATAAGAAGGGAGAGAGATGAGAAGCATGAATTGTTCGTTTCAGCACCTTAGTTGTTCATTGATTGCTTTCCCATAAGTTCCTTGACCGGGGGGTTCCAACAAAGCAAGTGACCCCTTGCTCAAACCAGATGAGCGCACGCTCAAGCTGGTGACCTCAGGATCTCAAACCTGGCTCCTCCGCTTCCCAGTCTGACGCTTTATCCACTGCGCCACCACCTGGTCAGGCTGTAAGGTTTTGTTTGTAATGTTTTTAACAGTTTTTGGTATGAAGGTTCTGTTGGCCTCATAGAATGTGTTAGGAGGTACTGCTGCCTCTTCTAGTTCTTGGAAGGCTTTGAGAAGGATAGGAACCAACACCTCTTGAATGTTTGGTAGAATTCACTAGTGTAGCCATCTGGTTCTGGACTTTTTATTTTGGGGGACGTTTTTGATAGTTGTTTTTATTTCCTCCCTGCTTATAGGTCTATTTAGGCTTTCCACTTCTTTTTGACTCAGTCTAGGAAGATTGTATAGTTCTAGAAATTTATCTATGCCCCCTGGTGGGCATGCTGGGTGGATCCCGGTAGGGCGCATGCGGGACTCTGTCTGACTGCCTCCCTGTTTCCAACTTCAGAAAAAAAAACACACACACAAAAAAACCCAGAAAGCAATGTATAAAATGGCAATAGGGAACTCACAAGTGTCAATAATTACACTAAATGTAAATGGATTAAACTCACCAATAAAAAGGCACAGAGTAGCAGAATGGATTAAAAAAGGAAATCCAATTGTATGCTGCCTACAAGAAACACATCTAAGCAACAAGGATAAAAACAAATTCAAAGTGAAAGGCTGGAAAACAATACTCCAAGCAAATAACATAAAAAAAAAGCAGGCGTAGCAATACTCATATCTGATAATGCTGACTACAAGACAGCAAAAGTACTCAGAGACAAAAATGGTCATTTCATAATGATTAAGGGGACGCTGAGTCAAGAAAACATAACAATTCTTAATATATATGCACCAAACCAAAGAGCACCAAAATATATAATACGGCTTATTGACCTTAAAACAAAAACTGACAAAAATACAATCATACTTGGAGACCTCAATACACTGCTGATGGCTCTAGATCGGTCATCCAAACAGAGAATAAATAAAGATATATTGGCCTTAAACAAAACACTAGAGCACCTGGATATGATAGACATCTACAGGACATTTCATCCCAAAGTGACAGAGTATACATTTTTCTCCAGTGTACATGGATCATTCTCAAGAATTAACCATACGTTGGGCCACAAAAACAACATCAGCAAATTCAGAAAAATCGAAGTTGTACCAAGCATATTTTCTGATCATAAAGCCTTGAAACTAGAATTCAACTGCAAAAAAGAGGAAAAAAACCCCACAAAAATGTGGAAACTAAACAACATACTTTAAAAAAATGAATGGGTCAAAGAAGAAATAAGCGCAGAGATCAAAAGATATATACAGACAAATGAAAATGACAATACGACATATCAGAATCTTTGGGATGCAGCAAAAGCAGTGATAAGAGGGAAGTTCATATCACTTCAGGCCTATATGAACAAACAAGAGAGAGCCCAAGTGAACCACTTAACTTCACACCTTAAGGAACTGGAAAAAGAAGAACAAAGATAACACAAAACGAGCCGAAGAAAGGAGATAATAAAAATCAGAGCAGAAATAAATGAAATAGAGAACAGAAAAACTATAGAAAAAATTAATAGAACAAGGAGCTGGTTCTTTGAAAAGATCAACAAAATTGACACACCCTTGGCAAGACTTATCAAGGAAAAAAGAGAAACAACTCATATAAACAAAATCCAAAATGAAAGAGGAGAAATGACCACGGACATCATAGATATACAAAGAACTATTGTAGAATACTACGAAAAACTTTATACCACTAAATTCAACAATCTAAAAGAAATGGATATATTCCTAGAACAATACAACCTTCCTAGACTGAGTCAAGAAGAAGCAGAAAGCCTAAACAGACCAATTAGTAGGGAAGAAATAGAAAAAACTATTAAAAACCTCCCCAAAAATAAAAGTCCAGGCCCAGACGGTTATACTAGCGAATTCTATCAAACATTCAAAGAAGACTTGGTTCCTATTCTACTCAAAGTCTTCCAAAAAATTGAAGAAGAAGCAAGACTTCCAAACACATTTTATGAGGCCAACATAACCCTCATACCGAAACTGGGCAAGGACAGCACAAAAAAAGAAAACTACAGACCAATATCTCTAATGAATACAGATGCTAAAATACTAAACAAAATACTAGCAAATCGAATACAACAACATATTAAAAAAAATACATCATGCCTGACCAGGTGGTGGCGCAGTGGATAGAGCATTGGACTTGGATGCGGAAGGACCCAGGTTCGAGACTCCGAGGTCACCAGCTTGAGCGTGGGCTCATCTGCCTTGAACAAAAAAGCTCACCAGCTTGGACCCAAGGTCGCTGGCTCCAGCAAGGGGTTACTCGGTCTGCTGAAGGCCCGTGGTCAAGGCACATACGAGAAAGCAATCAATGAACAACTAAGAAGTCGCAACGTGCAACGAAAAACGAATGATTGATGTTTCTCATCTCTCTCCGTTTCTGTCTGTCTGTTCCTGTCTATCTCTGCCTATGTAAAAAAAAAAAAAAAAAAAAATACATCACGATCAAGTGGGATTCATTCCAGAATCTCAAGGATGGTTCAACATACAAAAACGGTTAACATAATATACCATATCAACAAAACAAAGAACAAAAACCATATGATCTTATGAATAGATGCAGAAAAGGCATTCGATAAAATACAACACAATTTTATGTTTAAGACTCTCAACAAAATGGGTATAGAAGGAAAATATCTCAACATGATAAAGGCTATATATGATAAACCATCAGATAACATCATATTAAATGGCACAAAACTGAAGGCTTTCCCCCTTAAATCAGGAACAAGACAGGGTTGTCCACTCTTTCCACTCTTTATTTAATGTGGTGCTAGAGGTTCTAGCCAGAGCAATCAGATAAGACAAAGAAATAAAAGGCATCCATATCAGAAAAGAAGAAGTAAAGGTATCACTTTTTGCAGATGATATGATCCTATACATCAAAAACCCCAAAGAATCTACAAAAAGACTACTAGAAACAATAAGTCAATACAGTAAGGTCGCAGGATACAAAATTAACATAAAGAAGTCCATAGCCTTTCTATATGCCAACAATGAAACATTTGAGAATGAACTCAAAAAAATAATCCCTTTCATGATTGCAACAAAAAAAATAAAATACTTAGGAATAAACATAACAAAGAATGTAAAGGACTTATATAATGAAAACTACAAACCATTGTTAAGGAAAATCGAAAAAGATACAATGAGATGGAAGAATATTCCTTGCTCTTGGATAGGAAGAATAAATATAATCAAGATGGCCGTATTACCCAAAGCAATATACAAATTTAATGCAATTCCCATCAAAATTCCAATGACATTTTTTAAAGAAACGGAACAAAAAATCATCAGATTTATATGGAACTATAAAAAACCCTGAATAGCCAAAGCAATCCTAAAGAAAAAGAACGAAGCTGGGGGCATTACAATACCTGACTTCAAACTATATTACAGAGCCACGACAATCAAAACAGCATGGTATTTGCAGAAAAACAGACAGACCAATGGAACAGAACAGAAAGTCCAGAAATAAAACCACATATATATGATCAAATAATTTTTGATAAAGGGGCCAACAACACACAATGGAGAAAAGAAAGCCTCTTCAACAAACGGTGCTGGGAAAACTGGAAAGCCACATGCAAAAGAATGAAACTCGACTACAGTTTGTCCCCTTGTACTAAAATTAATTCAAAATGGATCAAAGACCTAAATATAAGACCTGAAACAATAAAATACATAGAAGAAGACATAGGTTCTAAACTCATGGACCTTGGTTTTAAAGAGCATTTTATGAATTTGACTCCAAAGGCAAGGGAAGTGAAGGCAAAGATAAATGAATGGGACTACAACAGACTAAGAAGTTTTTGCTCAGCAAGAGAAACTGACAACAAAATAGCCAACTAAATGGGAAATGATATTTTCAAACAACAGCTCAGATAAGGGCCTAATATCCAAAATATACAAAGAACTCATAAAACTCAACAACAAACAAACAAACAATCCAATAAAAAAATGGGAAGAGGACATAAACAGACACTTCTCCCAGGAAGAAATACAAATGGCCAACAGATATATGAAAAGATGTTCATCTTCATTAGTTATTAGAGAAATGCAAATCAAAACTGCAATGAGATAACACCTCACACCTGTTAGATTAGCTATTATCAACAAGACAGGTAATAGCAAATGTTGGAGAGGCTGTGGAGAAAAAGGAACCCTCATTCACTGTTGGTGGGAATGTAAAGTAGTACAACCATTATGGAAGAAAGTATGGTGGTTCCTCAAAAAACTGAAAATAGAACTACCTTATGACTCAGCAATCCCTCTACTGGGTATATACCCCCAAAACTCAGAAACATTGATATGTAAAGACACATGCAGCATTGTTCACAGTGGCCAAGACATGGAAACAACCAAAAAGCCCTTCAATAGAAGACTGGATAAAGAAGATGTGGCACATATACACTATGGAATACTACTCAGCCATAAGAAATCATGACATCGGATCATTTACAACAAAATGGTGGGATCTTGATAACATTATACAAAGTGAAATAAGTAAATCAGAAAAAACCAAGAACTGTATTATTCCATACGTAGGTGGGACATAAAAATGAGACTAAGAGACATTGATTAGAGTGTGGTGGTTATTGCGGGGGGAGGGAGAGGAAAAAGGGGAGGGGGAGGGCCACAAAGAAAACTAGATAGAAGGTGATGGAGGACAATCTGACTTTGGGTGATGGGTATGCAACATAATTGAATGACAAGGTAACCTGGACATGTATCTTTGAACATATGTACCCTGATTTATTGATGTCACCCTGGTAAAATTAATTTTAAAAAAAGTATATATCGGCCCTGGCTGGATGGCTCAGTGGTAGAGCATCGGCTTGGCATATGGAAGCCCTAGGTTCAATTCCTGGCCAGGGCACACAGGAGATGCGCCTATCTGCTTCCCCACCCTTCCCCCCTCCTTCTAGCTCTCTCTTCCTCTTCCGCAGCAAGGGCTCCATTGGAGCAAAGTTGGCCCAGGCGCTGAGGATGGCTCCATGGCTTCCACCTCAGGCGCCAGAATGGGTCCAGCTGCAACGGACCAAAGTCCCAAATGGGCAGAGCATTGCTCCCTAGTGGGCTTGCCAGGTGGATCCTGGTCGGGCGCATGCAAGAGCCTATCTCTCTGCCTCCCCACTTCTCACTTCAGAAAAATACAAAAAAAAAAAAAAAAAGTATATCTCTATTAATTATTAATAGATAAACTGAAACAGTTATACTGAAGACATATTCTGGTATCTTGGTACCAAAACACATGCAGAGCAAAATGGCAAACGAGGGAGCTCCAAGCTCCCACCATTTCCCAGAGACACTGAAAGAACCACCAGAAGCCATCTGAGTCAACTTTGTAGGAGCTGTAAACAGTCAAAGATGAACAGCAACCAATAAATGCTCAATCAGGAAAAAGCCAGCTTCAAAACCTGAGTCTGGCTTTGCAGCATTTCACTTGCCTTTGCTGCCCTAGCACCCCCCCCCCTCGCCTTCTCAACATGGTGGGCTTGAGCTGTCAGCAGCTTGATTCCTGCTCCCCTCTCAAGCCAGAAAGAGCAGAGTAGACTGCTTGCAAACTACTGTGTCCAATGGTCAGCAAACTCATTAGTCAACAGAGCCAAATATCAGCAGTATGACTGAAATTTCTTTTGAGAGCCAAATTTTTAAAACTTAAACTATATAGGCAGGTACATTGTTATTAACTTAATTAGGGTACTCCTAAGCTGGCCAAAGAGCCACACTCAAGGGGCCAAAGAGCCACATGTGGCTTGCGAGCCGCAGTTTGCAGGCCACTGGTGTAGGCCATTCTAATCTGTCTGGGGAAATACCTGAGGGACCAATGCAACATGCTGGTCTGTTTCACAAATCTTGGAACACAGGCAGGAAAGTAGTGGGCACTGCTTGAAAAAGTCGACACCCACAGATGCCCAGATATTATGCATGGAGATACACAACAGACCATTTAAGGCCCAGGGGAGAAGCTGGGGTGACACTCCTGGAAAACTAGGACATTCAAAAGCAGTACATTGGCCCTGGCCGGTTGGCTCAGGGGTAGAGCGTCGGCCTGGCGTGTAGAAGTCCCGGGTTCAATTCCCGGCCAGGGCACACAGGAGAAGCGCCCATTTGCTTCTCCACCCCTCCCCCTCTCCTTCTTCTCTGTCTCTCTCTTCCCCTCCCGCAGCCGAGGCTCCACTGGAGCAAAGATGGCCTGGGAGCTGGGGATGGCTCCTTGGCCTCTGCCCGCGGCAGAGCGACGTCCCGGAGGGGCAGAGCATCGCCCCCTGGTGGGCATGAGCGTCGCCCCCTGGTGGGCATGCCAGGTGGATCCCGGTCGGGCACATGTGGGAGTCTGTCTGACTGTCTCTCCCGGTTTCTAGCTTCAGAAAAATACAAAAAAAAAAAAAAGCAGTACATTGCAGGGCAGGATGGGGTGGGGATTTAGAAAGCCATGCACATGCCAAGGCAAGATACATGCCCAGAAAGTCCTGAGAAGACCTTAAACTTTACCTCGGGCCAATTTCTAGGCAAAGATATGGAGAAAACGGGAATATTTGTGCACTGGTGGTGGGAGTGTAAAATGGTGTAGCTACTGTGGAAAAGTTTGGCAGTTCAAAAAAACTCAGAATTACCACATGACTCAGCAATTTCTCTCCTGGGTATACAAAGAATTGAGAGCAGCGACATGAACAGGTATGTGATCACCAATGTTTATAGCAACACAATCCATATAGCCAAATACCTACTGACACAAATAAACAAAATGTGGCCTGCCTGACCAGGCAGTGGCACAGTGATAGAGCACTGGCCTGGGACACGGAGGATCCAGGTTCAAAACCCTGAGGTCACCTGCTTGAGCGTGGGATCATCGATATGATCCCATGATCACTAGCTTGAGCCCAAGGTCATTGGCTTGAGCAAGGGGTCACTGGCTCAGCTTGAGCCCCCCAGGTCAAGACACGTATAAGAAGCAATCAATAAACAACTGAAGGGGAGCAACTACAAGTCAATGCTTCTCATCTCTCTACTGTTCCCCCCACCTCTCTCTAAAAAGAAAAACCAAAAAATGATAAAACAGAGCTGAGTGAAAGAAACCAAATATAAAGGAGACACCCTACAAGATTCGGTCAAACAGAGGTCAAAGCAGGGAAGCACCATTCGTGCCCTTCTATGTTGGGAGCACACTACCCCTAGGAAGGGAGGGTCCAGCTCTGAGTCTTGTCCCATTTCTGACCTAGGGCTGGTTTCTGTGCTCAGAAGTCCACCAAAGTACTTTTTTTATAAATTAAGTGAGAGGAAGGGAGGCAGACCGACAGACTCCCACATGTACCCGGACCAGATCCACCTGGCAAGGCCCCTACTGGGAGATGCTCTGCCCATCTGGGGCTGCCGCTCCACTGCTTGTCAATGGAGTTGTTTTAGCACCCAAGGCAAGGCCAGGGAGCCATCCTCAGTGCCCAGAGCCATCCTCAATGCCTGGAACCAACGTGCTCAAACCATTCGAGCCATGACTGCAGGAGTGAGCAGGGAGAGGTGGAGAAGCAGATGGTTGCTTCTCCTGTGTGCCCTGACTGGGAATTGAACCCAGGACTTCCACATGCCGGGCTGATGCTCTATTGCTGAACCAGTCAGCCAGGGCCCAAACTACACTTACAATGTGTGCACTTCTCTGTATGTGTACTGATTGTCAATAAAAAGTTAATAAAAATTCATTCTGTAAGAGATACACCGGTGAAATAACATAATTGGGATCTGTTTTATAATACTCCACCAAAACCAAAAGTACAGGCTGAGGTCTAAATAAAACAAGATTTTCCAAGTCTTAGTAATTACTGAAGCTGAGTGATGGGAACATGGACACTCATTAAATTATTCTACTTTGAAAAATATGTTCATAACACTTGTGAGTTGTATTTCCACAAAACAGCTCATCCAAAAAGCACACAAAAACCCACTTACCGGGCTTGGCTTGGGCTTTCCTCAACGGTTTGCATTTTGGCTCCTTCGTGTAATTTTTTCAGTTGGTCTATATGTTCTGAATTATCAGTGCCCATTCCCATTGACAAAATTTCAGCTCGAACATTGTAATCAACAACAGAAGTTTTTAAACTTAAAAGTTTTGTAATATGGACCTTGAATCAAAGAAAAAAAAAATACAACACTTGCAGGAATCAGGCTTTGAACTTTAAATCAGTCCCCAACATGCTCACGTGGCCTCTCTATCTAGCTCTGTGAAGTCAGATGCACTTGGGCACACACCACGATGTGCGAGGGCCTCCCACTCCTATCCAGACCATTCCATAGGCAAGTTCACACCAGAATCTTTCAGAGCCCAATCCCACACTGCAGAAATATGATGAGGTCTGGGTTGGGCCAACACTGAGTCCTGGAACAAAACCCCCAGACAAGAGCACTCTATAATGCTGTCACCACACACAAGAGTCCTAGATTTTTCTGATTTTTTGCTCCAGTACTTTCCGCCTCTCTTAACAAGGAAGACCCCAACACTTGGAGTCTGCTGGTGTCCAAAAGGCTCTCTGCCAAAGCCCCATATTCTGTATTCAGGACAGTTTCCTACACTTGTCTTTTCTGCAACCAAAACATTCTCACTCACTTCAATTTACACAAAATTAAGTAAAACATGAAAATCTGCAATAGTCTGATTCCTATCGACAGGAGATGCGCACCCAGGACTGGGCATCCCTTTCATGGCACAGGGAGGGTGGGTGCGGCTGGCACTGCCTGAGGCCCCATCCCAAGTGGACCCTTGGAATGCGTTCCCATCTGGGACTGGCAGGAGAATGTTTCTCCAGTCTCACTGGGGGCCACGCTGGTCTGGGCGGAGAAGGCAGTGGGCGTGGGTCTGCCTCCTCACAGCATCCATGGAAACTGCTGCACTGGAGCTGCGGAAGCTTATTTTCAGGGGACGCTTTTCTTTTCTCTGCTTCATTCTCTTAACTGTAGTTTTTTTCATTGCTGTTTAATAAAACTTTCATTTTTCCTCCAATGAAGAACCACAACATTGACTATCACAGACAGCATCAACTAGTACTCTCTACCTTGTCTTGTAAAAATTATTTCTCCTCTTACTCTTAAATCCCAAACCCAACCCAAACACCTTTTAAAGTTTTAAGATGTTTCCAATCTTACAAAAGTAACTTCTAGCAGAAGATTTTATGAACAAAATTCCTTTAAATCTTATCAGTAATCATAATAATTAAGATTTAAGCCTAACAGAGAAAAACTTGGAACTGAGAAGAAGAGTTCTTGGGGCAGAGGCGGAGGGAGCTAGTGCCAGCGCAGCGGGGATACGCTGAGCCCTCTTATTACAGTCCTTGTCTCACGCTCAGCTTGCCCTCCCCTACGTCAGCCCCGCAGGATGAGTCTGTTCACAAACAGAACCCATGTGCCCCATGCAGGCGCTACCTAGCACACAGTAGGTAGACTATCACTATTAGGTGAATAAATGAGATAGCAACCGTGAACATTATAAAAGCTATTTTTGAAAGCACAAGGACTGGAACTCAAAACATTACCAATCACATGCTGGGACCTGAGAATCGTTTACAACTAGATGGACGGATGGCTGTGTGCTGTAGGGGCCGTCACTGGCCCCAGGCGTCCCACCCGAGTAGACAGGGACCATGAGACTAATTTAATGGTGCAGGACAACACTTGATAAAGTGGATTAGAATAAAACTCTAAACATTGGAGACTGTCACACACAGCGAGGATGGTTTCATGGGGCTTCTGTATTGGTGAGTGTGTGAATGTGTGTAAGCATAGACACTCATGCTTGTTAGCTCTGGGTTACAATGTAAAAGATCCCCTTAAACAAAAAACCCACAAATTTATGACCCAAGGAAAAAAAAAACAAAAAAAAAAACTCTAATTCAGAACCCTAAATAAGCCTCCATTTATGTGAGGCAAAAGTTATTCAAGCAACAGGTTAGAATAGTCTGGATTATTTTAGAGGCCCATTCAAAAAGAAATTTCTTTTTAAGAAAATTGCAGGCCCTGGCCAGTTGGCTCAGTGGTAGAGCATTGGCCTGGCATATGGATGTCCCGGGTTCGATTTCCAGTCAGGACACACAGAAGAAGCAACCACTTGCTTCTCTACCCTTCCCCTCCCCTCTCCTTTCTCTCTCTCTCTTCCCATCCTGCAGCCATGGCTCAATTGGAGCAAGTTGGCTCCGGGTGCTGAGGATGGCTCCAGGGCCTCACTTCAGGCGCTAAAATAGCCTGGTTGCCAAGTAACAGAGCAATGGCTCCAGATAGGCAGAGCACTGCCCCCTAGTGGGCTTGCCGAGTGGATCCCGCTCAGGGCAGATGTGGAGTCTGTCTCTCTGCCTCCCCACTTCTCACTTAAGAAGAAAGAAAAGAAACTTGCATACTTACCATTGGATCAATCCAAACTGTATTTCCTAAAGCCAATACCACTTTTGCATCATGTAATTTTCCTATAATTTTATGATGAATGTACCTCGTAACCTGAAAAACACTGAGGTAATTAATCTGCAGTTTTTTGTTTGTTTGTTTACAGAGACAGAGAGGAACGCAGAGAGATGAGAAGCATCAATCATCAGTTTTTTGTTGCAACATCTTAGTTGTTCATTGATTGCTTTCTCATATGTGCCTTGACCGTGGGCCTTCAGCAGACCGAGTAAACCCTTGCTCAAGCCAGTGATCTTGGGCCCAAGCTGGTGAGCTTTTTGCTCAAACCAGATGAGCCTGCACTCAAGCTGACGACCTCGGGGTCTCAAACCTGGGTCCTCCGCATCCCAGTTCGACACTCTATCCACTGCACCACCAGCTGGTCAGGCTATCTGCAGTTTTAAAAACATGCCTTACTCTGAGCATGCTATATAGTTTTAGAAAACACTTCCACACATTTCATCAGAGCCTCAGAACTACACCATGAGGTAGCCAGTGGTCGGCAAACTCATTAGTCAACAGAGCCAAATAACAGTACAATGATTGAAATTTCCTTTGAAAGCCAATTTTGTTTTCGTTTTTGTTTTTTTGCATTTTTCCGAAGCTAGAAACGGGGAGGCAGTCAGACAGACTCCCGCATGCGCCTGACGGGGATCCACCCGGCATGCCCACCAGGGGGCGATGCTCTGCCCATCTGGGGCATTGCTCTGTTGCATCCAGAGCTATTCTAGCGCCTGAGGCAGAGGCCACAGAGCCATCCTCAGTGCCCGGGCCATCTTTGCTCCAATGGAACCTCAGCTGCAGGAGGGGAAGAGAGAGACAGAGAAGAAAGAGAGGGGGAGGGGTGGAGAAGCAGATGGGCGCTTCTCCTGTGTGCCCTGACCGGGAATCGAACCTGGGACTCCTGCATGCCAGGCTGATGCTCTACCACTGAGCCAACCAGCCAGGGCTGAAAGCCAAATTTTTTTATCTTAAACTATATAGGTAGGTACATTGTTACTAACTTGATTGGGGTACTCCTAAGCTGGCCAAAGAGCCGCGGTTTGCCGACCACTGAGGTAGGCTATGCAGGCCATCATGCCCCTTTCATCAACAAGGGTAACTAACAATGGAGTTTAATAAGGACAGATGCAAAAGCAGTCTCAAAAAC
Organism: Saccopteryx leptura; assembly: GCF_036850995.1. NCBI lineage: Eukaryota > Metazoa > Chordata > Mammalia > Chiroptera > Emballonuridae > Saccopteryx > Saccopteryx leptura. The sequence goes on from NC_089511.1 coordinate 37,993,350, forward strand.
AATGCAAGCCTCTGGACTCCTAACACTACATGCTTCCCACTGTGGACATGTGTCCCTACCTCCTCTGTTGACTGTCAACTGTCTTTAAGGCATGAATGCTTACGTCCTTGGAAGTTCAGTGAGAGTGAAGTAAGTACCAGTGTTCCTGCTGCTCCGGGTGGAGGGCACAGCAGAGAGCTGTTCTGCACAGGGACCCCTGAGTAAAGGGCCCTGTGCTGCTTCCTGCACCGTCCCTGAGCACATGGCTGTGTCCTTCCCAGCAGGACCACTGCAGGTGAGGCCTGTCGGAGCACTCGCTCAGGCACATGTTAACTCTAGGAAAGCTGAATGGGAGGGAGTGGGTTGTGGCAACTGGGTTATTTTCATCCCTGTGAACTTACTTCCCCCCATTCCCACAGAAGGCTCCTCTTCAAGAAATACTTGTGGTCTATCATCTTGACAGACCAAATGTTTCTTGAGAAACAAGGACCATGACTTCCTCACTAATGGCCACATCTGCAGAACATACATGACATCATCACACAGCAGACACTCAGCAAACACTTTCCATGCAGGAAAGGAATGCAATTCAACAAAGGTCATTTTTACTAAACTCACTACAAGTAAGGCCGTGAGTTCATCCTGTAGTGGGGAAACATTCACCTACATCTTCCCTGGATAATGTTCAACCTTGTGTATAACCCAAACTCTTGATACTCCGCCAACTACAATGGCTTATTTCATATCCTACTAACCAGACTGTACAAAAGTTAACCTTCCTTTGAGAATTCGGAGCCTCATTATGAAGAAGACTCACTGCTCTGTTGCTGAGGGTGCCTGTTTGGCCCCGTGCCCACAGCAAGGGCCTCTCGAGCCCACACTGGGCAGCCACGAGGGCCCACGTCTACCACTCCTCTGTACTCCCTGTCCTAGCCCATGCTGTTTGCACTGCCTTCAGTGCCTTATCCAGTCTCTTTGGCGATGTCCTTGTTACCCATCCCAAAGAGGCCAGAGGAAATATCGTCTCCGTTGAGAGCTTCTCTGAACTCTCACTTTCCTTGTCCATCCTCCCAACCCCAATGGAATGACCTGACCTCTCCAAGAAGTGGCCTTCACCCACGTCCCCCCTTGGATAGGGAGGCCTATTCTACAGATTCTTACACTGTCTCATCTCCTTAAGCTGACAGCCAATTTTATCATGACACATACTTCACACCAATTCTACGTCTGTGAGTGCTAATGGCAACCCACATGTGGCAACAAGGGTGCCCACCTCAGAGCTAGGTCTGCGCGAGGCGGCCGGGAGTGCAGCCCCAGACCTGCAGCGATCCAGACTGCTTTCACTGCTTAGGAACATGGAGCATTTTACCCAAACGCAATACTCTAAATTCAAATAGTCCTCAACTCCGTGTATGTTCTGTGTTAAATATATTCTAAAAGCGAACTATAAAAGGCCAAAGTAACTCACCTTTGGATTCCACTCAGTTTCATTGTCAGCGGGCTTCACTCTACAAACAATAAACTCCACTGCCTGAGGGGGCAGAGTGTGGAAATTTGGGGGGAGATGCAGTAGTTGATCCCTTGTGATGAGTCCAGTTCTGCCTTCATCTATAAACTTTACAAGGACATTATCCAGAGACCAAGTGTCTTCTTTTTGGCTCACCTCCAACACCTGAACCCTGGAGAACAACAGTGGCACAAGTCTGACAGAGACTCTAACATGGAAACAACCTTCACCTCAACTTACCCATTAAATGCTAAATATATAATAAGACGCCTAACTGCATGGTTTTACTCCATACTAGAAATAAGAGTGGTCAAGGGCACTTAGCAATGGTTTATTTAAAGTATACCTAAATATAATGAAGTAAGTCCCTTTATTTGACCACACATTACAATTTTTAAGTTTCCCAATCTAAGTTATCACCCAGTGGAGTCGGGCATGGCATGCAAAGAATGGGGTGCAAACAGACACGTGAGTCATCCTGCCTGGGCAGGAATGCTGTGCCATTTACTGAGCTGACCTTAGAGTGACATGGCCTTGCCAAGGCTCAGTCTGCTTATCATCAAAATAAAATTGACATCACATCCTTTGAAAATTAAATGAGTTAACAATTTATGTGCAGACAGTGACGGCTCCAGAATTGTTGGTATATAAACACTACACTGTCGTCCATGCTCTGTGCTCAGGAGCCTGGGGTCAGACAAATCCCAGGTATAGAAATGTACCCTGGCTCTGGGGACCATGACACTACCACCACCCTCCTGGAAGACAGTAGGCCAACCACGGGAACAGTGGGCACAGTGAAGACAGGTCAAATGGGGATGCCACAGCACTGCAAGTCACCTTGTGCTTCACAACTTTTCAAGATGAAATAAGACAGTCTACCTGTGAAAAACACCTTTCTCTGCTAATCCATATAATCCAGATTTCTCCACATTTTTGACAGCTGTTTTATTACTGGGATCCTCAAAATACTTCTTCATTTCGGCATGAAGAGTTTCACAAAGATCCATTTGTTTATCAGCTATGAGACCAAAGTAATTTGTTGCATTCAAAATGTAAAGGGGTATTATCTGAAACATAAAAACATATACAGAAAATAAAATCAAGCTAAACCCAAGACCTGTCTGCGAAATCAGCACCTGACCTAAAAGCCCAAAGCATATGAACAAGAATTTAAAAATCAGGCCAAAGAACAAATAAAACAAAATAAAAGCATTAGCATATCCACAAATAGAGTTTCACTTTAAATCTAACAGAAATATTTTTTATGATTTTTTTTCCTCTTTTTGAGAGAGAGAGAGAGAAACAGGAGAGAGATAAGAAGCATCAACTCATAGCTGAGGCACTTTGGTTGTTCATTGATTGTTTTCTCATGTGTGCCTTGACCAGGGGGCTACAGCAGAGTGAGTGACCCCTTGCTCAAGCCAGCGACCTTTGGGCTCAAGCCAGCAACCATGGGGTCATGTGTATGATCCCACACTCAAGCCAGTGACCCCGCAATCAAGCTGGTGAACTCGTGCTCAAGCCAGATGAGCCCATGCTCAAGCTGGTGACCTTAGGGTTTTAAATCTTGGTCCTCAGCACCCTAGGCCGACATGCTATCCACTGTGCCACCATCTGATCAGGCTTTTGGTGAATCTTATTATTTTAAAACTGTATTATTAGGTAAGTGTTCCTTTATTTTCTAACTGCACTATGTAAAAATCATCCTAAATAGCACCCCTTTCTCTTGAGCCCCTTCTGATCTCTGTCCACTTAATAGGAGGTATTTTAGTGAAGCCTGCTGTGCCTGAGGCACTAGGCCACAGAGATGAAGCTGTGCCCTCCAGGGACCCTCAGCAACACCACAGCCAGAGTGTGCTCAAGAGGACAGTTCCTTGCAGTCAAATGTCTGCAGGCTCAGCAGTGTGTGAGGGGGATGCTAGCGTGCGTGTGTTAGCGAGAGCATGGAGAAGGCATTCCAGAGGGAGCACACAGTGGGAATCAGCCAGGAGCCCTGGCTGCCCAGAGCAGATGCCAGGAGTGAGAACGGGTTACTTGGCGGGATGGTGGAGAAGGTAGTGCTGACTGGGAGGCAAGCAAGGCAGGGATGAGGGCGAGGTCACCCTGAGCCCATGTGATCAAAGAGAGTACCAGATCCCACCAAGCTGACAGCTCCTCCAACTTCACTGCGTGTCCTTTCCCACTCACTGCCAATGAGCCTGTGCTGTCCCACAGACACTCTACATGAACCCTACCTCAGGGTCTTTGTACTGGTTGGTTCCTCTACCTCAGGGGTCCCCAAACTTTTTACACAGGGGGCCAGTTCACTGCCCCTCAGACCATTGGGGGGCCGCCACATACAGTGCTCCTCTCACTGACCACCAGTGAAAGAGGTGCCCCTTTCCGGAAGTGCGGCGGGAGCTGTATAAATGGTTTCAGGGGGCCACATGCGGCCCGCGGGCCGTAGTTTGGGGACGCCTGCACTTGGAGTATTCTTCATCAGAGCTCCCATGGCTGGATCCTTCTTATCCAGCCCTCAGTGCAGCTGACCCCTCTCCCCCAGAGTCCCTCCCTCCCTGTAATTCCCAAAGGGCCCTTAGCCCCAACACACTTCCACAGCACAATCCTGGTTTTTCAGTGCATTTCACTCTCTTCATAGTACATCTTTCTAATTCGCCTGTCTACTGTGACCATCCCCTCTGGAATGTCAGCAGGAAGAGGACAGGTGACATGTCTGTCATGGTTCCTGAGCCAGTCATGCTCCAGCACCCTGGAGAAAGCCCTGTACCAAACCCTCAGTGCTTCCTCAAGCCCACACCACCTCCGCAGGAGTGCAGTAACCCTCAACTGGGCAGGGGCCTCTCCCAGGTCTTCTCCCCTATGGAGCAGGGCCCAGCAGTCCGGCATTCCACTCATTAGCCCACTTGGTGATGGCAGTGAACATGAGGTGGTACGGAGAGAGAGCAAACCTCTCCCTACAATGTTGCAAGGAATGGGCAGGGCATAATATATACCAATAACAACACTTTTCAAAAAGAAACACAAAGAAAACTGTCAGGAAATATACTAAAATGCTAATGGTGACTGTATAGAATGATAGTAATATAGGGGAAAGTTTCTTTGCCCCTGTAGTTCCCAAATTAGGAGACTCTATGTTAAGGAGAGGGGCCTCAGCACACATGGGTAAGCAAAACCTAGGCCTGAGCTGGCATCAGTCTGTGGCAGTCCCCTCTGTATGTCATCAGCACATCTAAAGACATATTACATTGGCTTGACCTGTGGTGGCGCAACAGACAAAGAGATGACCTGGAATGTTGAGGTTGCCAGTCTGAAACCCTGGGCTTACTGGGTCAAGGCACATATGCCAAGCAACCAATGGGCCTTGGCCAGTTGGCTCAGTGGTAGAGTGTCAGCCTGGCGTGTGGATATCCCGGGTTCAATTCCCAGTCAGGGCACACAAGAGAAACACCCATCTGCTTCCCCACCAATCCCCCTATTACTTCTTTCTCTCTTTCTCTCTCTCTCTCTTCCCTTCCTGTAGCCATGGCTCAATTGGAGCAAGTTGGCCTCGGGCACTGAGGATGGCTCCATGGCCTCTACCTCAAGCACTAAGAAGACCTCTGTTGCTGAGCAACAGAACAATGCCCCAGATGGGCAGGGCATTGCCTTGCTGGGTGGATCCTGGTCAGGACACACATGGGAGTCTGTCTATGCCTCCCCAACTCTCAATGAATTAAAAAAAGAAAAAGCAAATGACGAACAACTAAAGTAAAGCAACTATGAGTTGATACCTTCTGCTCCCCCTAACCCCCCTGTAAAATTAATAAAATCTTTAAAATCAATATTTAAAAAAAAAAAAAAACATATTAAATTGGTTGAATGAAGGTGGCAAAAAGCAGCTTGTGGACTGAACTCTCTTGACAGAAGAAGACCATGAGGCCTCCTGACAGGGTAGAGCAATCAACTTGTCCTGGCCTACCTCACACTGTCCTGGTTTCAGCACTGACAGTGCCACATGCCAGAAAAACCCTCAGTTCTGGACACATTGGGAGGGTCCCTTTTCACCATCCCAACACCCACCTGTTTTGATTCTACTCTGTCTGGTACCTATGCACAAAACTAATTCTGTCTGTTCTGTCTGTTACGGTTGCAGGATATAAGGTAAGAATACAAAATTCAACTGCATTTTTTTTTTTTAAGCTGGAAACCGGGAGAGACAGTCAGACAGACTCCCGCATGCGCCCGACCGGGATCCACCCGGCACGCCCACCAGGGGCGATGCTCTGCCCACCAGGGGGCGATGCTCTGCCCCTCCGGGGCGTCACTCCACCACGACCAGAGCCACTCTAGTGCCTGGGGCAGAGGCCAAGGAGCCATCCCCAGCGCCCGGGCCATCTTTGCTCCAATGGAGCCTCGGCTGCGGGAGGGGAAAGAAAGAGACAGAGAGGAAGGGGGGGTGGAGAAGCAAATGGGCGCCTCTCCTATGTGCCCTGGCCGGGAATCGAACCCGGGTCCCCCACACGCCAGGCCGACGCTCCACCGCCGAGCCAACCGGCCAGGGTCTTAACTGCATTTTTAAAACAACTAAAAAATGAAGTTTTAAGAAAAAACACTGACAACAGCACCCAAGAACATGAGATATTAGGGTTAAATTTAACACACTAAATACAAGATCTATCTACTGAAAAATATAACACCTTACAGAAATTAAAAATTACCTAGACAAATGGAGTAATATGTCACATTAATGGATAGAAGAATCAGTATTGTTTAGATAGCAATTCTTCCCACATTAATCCACAGACTCAATGCAATGCCAATCAAAATCCCAGCAGGCTTCTAAGTAGAGATTGGCAAGCTGATTCTAAAATGTTATACGGAACTTGACCTGTGGTGGCACAGTGGATTGAGTGTCAGCCTCCTACACTGAGGGCCCCAGTTTGAAACCCCAAGGTCGCCAGCTACAGCTCAAGGCTTGTCAGCTTGAGTGTGAGTTGCTAGCTTGAGTGCAGTATTATCGACATGATCCCAAGGTTGCTGGCTTGAAGCCCGAAGTGACTGGCTTGAGCAAGGGGGTCACTGACTCCACTTGAGCCCTCCAGTCAAGGCACGTATGAGAAGCAATCAATGAACAACTAAAGTGAAACAACTACCAAGTTGATGCTTTTCATCTCTCTCCTTGCCCTCTCTTTCTCCCTTATCTCTCTCTAAAATGTTATATGGCTATACAAAGGACTAGTCAAAATGATACTGGAGCCTGACCAGGCGGTGGCGCAGTGGATAGAGCGTCGGACTGGGATGTGGAGGACCCAGGTTCGAGATCCCGAGGTCGCCAGCTTGAGCATGGGCTCATCTGGTTTGAGCAAGGCTCATCAGCTTGAGCCCAAGGTTGCTGGCTCGAGCAAGGGGTCACTCAGTCTGCTGTAGCCCCCGGTCAAGGCACATATGAGAAATCAATCAATGAACAACTAAGAAGCCACAAGGAAGAATTGTTGTTTCACATCTCTCTCCCTTCTTGTCTGTCTTCCCTATCTGTCCCTCTCTGACTCTCCCTGTCTTTGCCACACACACAAAAAAAAGATACTGGAGAAGATAGCCAAAGTTGGAAGACTTACTTAAACAGTTTTTAAGATTATAAAGTGCAGCCTGACCAGGTGGTGGCGCAGTGGATAGAGCGTCGGACTGGGATGCAGAGGACCCGGGTTCGAGACCCCGAGGTCGCGAGCTTGAGTGCAGGCTCATCTGGTTTGAGGGAAAGCCCACCAGCTTGAACCCAAGGTCGCTGGCTCCAGCAGGGGTTACTCGGTCTGCTGAAGGCCCATGGTTAAGGCACATATGAGAAAGCAATCAATGAACAACTAAGGTGTTGCAACGCACAATGAAAAACTAATGATTGATGCTTCTCATCTCTCTCCATTCCTGTCTGTCTGTCCCTGTCTATCCCTCTCTCTGACTCACTCTCTGTCTCTGTAAAAAATAAATTAAAAATAAATAAATAAATAAATAAAGATTATAAAGTGCAAATAATCAAGACAGTATGTTATTGTATAAAGATAGACAAAACAGACCAAGAAACAGAATAAAGAATTCAGAATTCACATATATGTTCACCTGATTTATGTCAAAGGTGCCAATGTAATTTAGGGGGAAAAGAAGGTCTTTCTGAGGCTGGAGCAACCAATTATCCCTAGGGAAAAAACTCTGACCCCTAGTCACATCTCACACAAAATTAATCCATGATGGATCTGAGACCTAAATGGAAAACTATAAAGCTTCTAAAATAAGAACACAGGGAAAATTTCTGCAAATTTAGGGTAGGCAAAAATTTATTATGGCATAAAAAACACAAAACATAGAATAAAAAGTAGTAAACTAGACTTCATCAGAAGTTGAAACCTTTGATTTTCAACTGGCAGAAATATTTGCAATATACCTGACAAAGGATATTCAGAATATACAGAGAATTCTTAGAACTCAACAAAAGAAAACCCTAAATTTTAAAAATGAGTATAAATTCTGAACAGAGAGTTCAAAAAAGAAAAGCTACGAATAGCCAATAAATAGTGAAAAGATGTTCAAGATTCTTTCTCACAAGGGAAATACAAATAAGAAATTAGTGCAAATGCAAGAGAGTGGCAAAAATTAAAGACTTGAGAATACCAAGTATTAATGAACTTGTATCAACTGAAATTCTCATATGCAGTGCTGATGAGAATGCAATTTCTTATAAACATACACTTATCACATGATCCAGCAATATCACCCCAATGTTTTACTCAAGAGAAATGAAAACATACTGTAGCCTAATCAGGCAGTGATGCAGTGAAGAGAGCGTCAGCCTGGGACAATGAAGACCCGGGTTCAAAACCCCTAGGTCGCCGGCTTGAGCACGGGCTCATCTAGCTTGAGAGCAAGCTCACCAGCTTGAGTATGGGATCAAAGACATGACCCCATGGTCACTGGCTTTAGCCCAAAGGTCACTGGCCCAAGGTTGCTGGTTTGAGTTCAAGGTCACTGGCTCAACTGGAGCTCCCTGGTCAAGGCACGTATGAGAAAGCAATCAATGAACAACTAAGATGCCACAACAACAAAGTTGATGCTTTTCATCTCTCTCCCTTCCTGTCTGTTGGTCCCTGTCTGTCCCTCTCTCTCTCACTAAACCAAACAAAGAAGTATTCACTAAAATGACCATTAATCATTCAACAGAAGGATCTTTAACAGAACCTACTTTGATGTATCCAAACACTGGTACAGCCAGGTTGGATAATTTCCTTGGCATGTCTATTTCTGGATTAATATGGTGTCGATCAGGACAGATCCTTTTGTCTCTGAAAAAAAAGGTAATTGGATTTTAAAACTAGAAAAAAATCTATTCATTAAAATCAGAAAATTTTTACTTGAAACACTTTAAAAATTAAGTAATCACTGGAACAGAGTGACAACTGACCTAGAGACAAATATTTCTTACATAAGGACACAAAAAACAGTAGCCATGAAATACTTCATCAAAATTTAAAACGTCTGTTCACCAAAAAACTATTAAAAGAGTAAAAACACAAGCCATAGAAAAGATATTCTTAATGCATATATCTGACAAAGAACTTACATCTAGAATAAATAAATTAACCCTACAAACCAATAAGAAAAAGATAAACACCCCATTTAAAAATGGGAAAAAGACCTGAACAGGCACATAAAAAAAAAAGGGTGGTCCAATGTCCCACAAGCATATAAGACATTCACTATCATTAATTATTAGAAAAACACAAATGAGAATCACAATAGTTTATCAGTATACCCCAGAATACTAAGTGTTGGTGAGGATATGGGGCAACTCAAACTTTATAAAATATTACTGATTAAACCATAAAATGGTCAATCATTTTGGAAAAATTAAACTTATGCTTCTCCCAGGACCCACCCAGCAATTCCACTCCAAAACAGATACCCAAGAGAAATGGGTTGGTATTTCTACAAAAACAGATACAAGAATGTTCATAGCAGCTTTATACATAACAGCCCAAACTGGAAACCACCTACAGGTCCATCAAAAGAAGAACGGATATATACATTGTGATATATTTCATACAATGCAATACTGAGTCACTAAATAAACAAATAAATAAAATACTGATAGACAGAACAATACAGATAAATGTCAAAGATAGACCTGGGATATAAAACTGAAACTCATGGACATAGATAAAAGTGAAGTAGTTACTAGGAGGTGGAGAGAGGGGTGTAAAGAGGGACAAATATACATACAGTGATGGAAAATGACTTGACTTTGGGTGATGGGCACACAACGTAATAAACAGTTCAAATGATACAGGTATGTTTACCTGAAACCTATGTACTCTTATTGTTCAATGTCACCCCATTAAATTTAATTTCTAAATTTAAAAATATGTCACAGATACTAGATTGAACATGAAATTCAAAAACAAGCAAAATTAATCAATGCTGATAGCTATCAGGAGGGTGGTTGCTTCTGGAGGACGGGCAAGCTGGGAAGAAGCATGAAGGGCCCCCCAGTGCACATTCAGAACTGCGTGGGGTTTACATGGGTGTTCATACATGCAATAATTCATCAAGCTGTGATCATCTGTGTGCTTTACTGTATACCTCAATTATAAAAATAGATGACTGTCTTACTTGCAAAATCCAAAAGACTTAAGATATGAACAAAGAGGCCTTCTGGCTTTTTTATCTTCCCGGGCTTCTAGCACCCCCGCAGTGAACTCGCATAGCTCCGGTGGGATCTTGGCATCTGCTCTTTCCAAGTAGTGCAGGATGCTGACTGCATGGCCTGCACTTCTCTCCGTCAGCAGCAGGACAGATTTGGTTTTTTTATCTCCCTGTTTCACAGGAGAACCCTTAATCGAAGGTGAATAAAGGAAGTGGGTCATCCATACCAGACTAAATGATAACTATGTGGACTCTGAATTTTTCATTACACAGTGGAATAAAAATAATAAAAACAATCAAACCTGTTCAATTAAACTCTGAAAATGATCAGACATGCAATATAGGCGTCCACCAAAAATTTTTGGTGAAGAAGGAAAGTTGAAGTGAATCACACACGTGGCATCAGTGATGGCCAAAAGTGGTATGCAGTCATCAGTCAAGGCTAGAGAAAAGGATGCCAACAATTTCAAATGAGGCTAAGGTTTCACCACACTTATTCTACCATGTAATTTCCACAACTATACTTCAATACAATTCTTTATTGCATTTTACTATTTATTTATTTATTTGTATTTTTCTGAAGTGAGAAGTGAGAAGGCAGAGAGACAGACTCTCACATGCACCCGACCAGGATCCACCCAGAAAGCCCACTAGGGGATGATGCTCAGCCCATCTGGAGTGTTGCTCCGTTGCAACTGGAGCCATTCTAGCTCCTGAGGCGGAAGCCATGGAGCCGTCATCAGCACCCAGGCCAATTTTGCTACAATGGAGCCTTGGCTGCGGGAGGGGAAGAAAGAGATAGAGAGAAAGGAGAGGGAGAGGGATGGAGAAGCAGATGGGTGTTTCTCCTGTGTGCCTTGGCTGGGAATTGAACCTGGGACTTCCACACGCCGGGCCGATGCTTTACCACTGAGCCAACTAGATGCGGCCGCATTTTGCTTTTTAAATGCAAAGAAACTTCTTTCCCATTTTTGTTTTTTTTTCAGCCTGACCAGTTTTGGCCCAGTAGAGCGTCAACCTGGGACACTAGGTTCAAAATCCTCATGTCGCCAGCTTGAGTGCTGGCTCACCAGCTTGAACCCAAAGGTGGCTGCCTTGAAGCCCAAGGTCACTTTCTTGAGCCCAAGGTAAGCTGGCTTGAGTCCAAAGTCACTGGCTTGAGCAAGGAGTCACTGGCTCAGATGGAGCCCCACCCCCACGTCAAGGCACTCATGAGAAGCAATCAGTAAACAACTAAAAGTGCTGCAACTAAGAGTTGATGTTTCTCATCCCTGTCCCTTCCTGTCTGTTTCTCTCTAAAAAATAAAAAAAGTCACAGGCCAGTGATTAAGTTTTAAAAGTGGTCTCCTTTTAGCTTAGTAAAAAATGCCTGTTCTAGATTTGGCAAAAAATGCCAAATCTAGGCTACCTCTATACATTTTACAATTATTTTACACATTTTGACTTTAAAATTTTTAATACTAAATGTAACAATTATTTACGGTATGTTTCATCACAGGCACTTGTATATACATAAATGAGCCCGTGATCTTCAGCTGGAACATCTGGGAACATGTCTGGACTAGGGGTGCTGCCTAACGACCTGAGAGCCCGAAGGCACTTCGATCCACTTCAACATTCAAATATTAATAATGGTTAACTTTCATTTTGAAATTAAGATTACTAATAAACCCTCAATCTGGAAAATGATGAGAAATCTGGAGATGAGATATATAAATGAAGATCAAATCCCTAATAGCTCAGTCTTCTCTTAATATAAGTAGCAATTAAAACACTTACCTAAAACACTTACCTAATACAATATGAGAACCAGAACTTAACTTCTTCTTCCACTGTTCTAACACACTTTTTAAATTAAAAACCACTTCTTTGTGCATTTTCAAGCAAAATATTGAACTGCTTTCTACTACCTAAAGATAAAACCAAGAAACCAGTTCACAGTCAACAACATAAACTTGAAGTTAATTGTTCTGTTAATAATCATCAATATAAACCATTTAAAATTATCCGTGAAGGTATTATCTCACTGATCAAATAATTCCAATAATGAGATAATCTAAATAAATATATTTCCAAAATCCCATAGTTTATATCTAAAAACTTGCTAAAGTGAAACAAACATTATTTTGCTGAAATTATTTTTCCTTCCTTTCCAGATTATGCATCCATGTCTAGATCTATGTATATATGTGAATATATATGTATGCAAATATCTATATATAATATATAGTAGACCTCTGAACAACAACACATGGCTGATCCCTTATGTAATCTAAACTCCACCTATAACTTTTGATTCCCCAAAATGTAACTACTTATATCCTACTGTTGACCAGAAGCCTCAACTGATCAACATCAAAAGTCAATTAACACACAGTTTGTGTGTTATATGGTTTTTTGTTTTTTGGGGTTTTTTTTTTGTATTTTTCTGAAGCTGGAAACGGGGAGGCAGTCAGACAGACTCCCGCATGCGGCCAACCGGGATCCACCCGGCACGCCCACCAGGGGGCGATGCTCTGCCCATCTGGGGCGTCGACCAGAGCCACTCTAGCGCCTGAGGCAGAGGCCATGGAGCCATCCCCAGCACCCGGGCCATCTTTTGCTCCATTGGAACCTTGGCTGGGGGAGGGGAAGAGAGAGACAGAGAGGGGGAGGGGTGGAGAAGCAGATGGGCGCTTCTCCTGTGTGCCCTGGCCGGGAATTGAACCCGGGACTTCTGCACGCCAGGCCGACGCTCTACCACTGAGCCAACTGGCCAGGGCCTATATGTATTATATATAGCATTCCTACAATAAAGCTAGAGAAAAAAGTGTTAAGTCATAAGGTTGAAAAAATACATTTACATTACTGAATATATTCACTGAAAAAAATCCATGTATAAGTAAGTGGACCCATGCAGTTCAAATCCATGTCGTTCAAGGGTTTACTGTATATGCATATGTACACACCAAATTTATAGTACGACTGTCAACAAGAGCTTTTTAATGCACCTGCTAGTTCATTATTGCTGAAATGTGGAAGTACTACTGATTCTTTTATTTTGTATTTGGACTCATTTCTACATTTTAGCTTTAATGCATGCACAATTAGATTAAGTAAATCTTTTGCCAACTTATTTGGCTTTTCTGGCTAAATGATGATATATTTAGTGTTAATCTTCTTTAGTTTCTTAAATAGAGGGTACAGAAGATGTTGGCATTTCTTCAGGAATCAGATCCTTTAACACTCTGCCCAGACAAAATTAGATGTGCAGCTGCCCTTGGGGAACATCAGCTCCAGCTGAAATGCTGGTCCCACATACGTGGCTCCTCCCCTCAACGTCAGGCCTCCTGCTATCCTTTTTCATGGAGACCAGTACTTTGTAGTAGAACCCATTCTGACTGATGCTGAATCTGTACAACTGTACTCCCCTGTCAAATATTTAACTACCTCAGTAATTCTCTGATGACTTGAGAGTCAATCACAGTTTAAACAAACAACATTTTACGTGTGGAAAGGCTCACCTTACATACTATTTCAGTTTCAACTACAGAACAGGTGAAGATCAAGGTCTTTTGTGCCTGACTTGGAGTGAAATCAAGAGTTTGGAGTAAAGTAGAGCTTTTTTCACTTTCTAGGCAAAGATGCACTACCTAGAAATGAAATACAGAAACAATGTGATTTTTAAAAATGTTCAAGGTGCTCCAGCAGTTTCACTTTTCATAATTAAATTATGATTTTAAAGAAAAGTATAGGAAACCAATATAAGTTTAAATTCACAGTTACAGATCTGTGTATGAAATTAAAGCTATAATCTTTTAATATTAATCCATGAAACAAAGTTGCTTGTGTTCATTCACCCCTCTCCACCCCCATGACGCATTACCTGCTGGACATTGCCGTAGAGAGCAGCCTCTTCCATGGCCGTGATCACAATGTAGGGGTCATTCATGAACTCTTTGATTAAATGTTCTATGTGTCTGTTCCAATGAACTCCAACGGCAACAATTTGATGTGGTGCAGGTTCCCTTTCCCTGACTTCAATATATTTTTTAAAGTTTTCTAATATAGCAAACATCTAAAAAATTAGTATAATAAATTTCACTGTTATTTCAAAAGAGAATAGTTTGACAGAACATAAAAGGTAAATTGTGTACTTTCTGTTTTCAGAGTGAGGAAGGCCTTTACAAACAAAAAAGGAAAGGAGAAAAAATATTAGATGTAAACAAAATTAAAACATTAACATCTGGATAAATATGTGTAACAGGATTAACATCCTTTTACAAAAACTTCTACAAACTGATTAGGAAAAAACAATCCCACCAACAGAAAATAAGCAAATAAACAAGCCACTCATAGAAGAATGCATACAGATGGCCAGTACAAATTCATCCTCAACTTAACAAGTAGTAATCAAGGAAATATAAACTAATCAGATGCTATGTTTAATAATTAGACTAGAAAAGAAAGCTGGACTGAGGCCTCCTGCTGCCAAGGGCGCAGGGAGTGGAGTGTGGCCGCATACTGCCTCAGGGAGTATAAAATGGTCTGTGCTTTTAGAAAAGCTACTGTATAAGACGGGATTCTGGATATTAACTTTGCAAATAAGAACTAAGATTGTAGAGGCATTCAGAAACCCCGCACAGGCCCACAGAGTCAGTAAGTTACAAAGCTGGGACTTGAACCCGGGGTCATTACTGCTCCTAAATAAATGCTCCTGATCAGCATATTACATTGCTTCCAACAAATGCCTTGTAAGAATTCCGTCTTTGATCCATTAGTCCCCTTCCTAGGAATGTACCCTAAGGGAACTGTGCTAAAAAGCCGCACACACGCGTGCACACACACCCACAAATGATGCTAAATGTCTAAAAATAAGACAATTTAAAATTTTTTATTTATTTATTCATTTTAGAGGGGAGAAAGGGAGAGAGAGAGACAGAGAGGGAAAGAGAGAGGAGAGAGAGACAGAGAGAGAAGGTGGGGAGGAGCTAGAATCATCAACTCCCATATGTGCCTTGACCAGGCAAGCCCAGGGTTTCGAACCGGCAACCTCAGCATTTCCAGGTTGACGCTTTATCCACCGCACCACCACAGGTCAGGCGAAGATAATTTAAAATAAATTATGTATGTCCATATGGCCAATAATAATCACATTGTGGAATAGTAACAGTGCAATGCTATTTACTGAAAACTGCAAGTTACAAAAATTAGCACATAAAGATACTGTATTGTTCATTCCTATGTCAATAGACATAGGAAATAAAAAATAAAAAAAAATGTCCAAATTAGCACTACTGATTACCTCTGAGGGTAAGATTATGGATTTTGGGGTTTTTCAAGTGCTCTCCAATATTTCTTAAATTTTCTAATATAAAAATTATTCATAATCAGAAAAATATTAATTAAATAATTTAGAAAACCTTTACAGGAAAGAATTCTGCTTTTCAGAGAGAACTTTAACACTGGGAATAAAATTTCAAATAAATGTTCTCTCCAATCATAGAAGTTAAAGAGAAAAGTTTTTAGATTAACCAGCTTCTACCCCAGATAGATACTTTTCTTGACTCCTAAAAACAGTGAAGACTTTAATTATATTTATATATATTTCTGAGTAGTAATAACATTCAAATGGACGCCATACTTACTTGTTCATTAGCTTCAAATAATACATCCACCTCATCCAAAATAAGGTGACAGAGTCTAAGAAATAACAAGCTTTGGTATTTGAGAAGTCTCAGGAAGCTATGTGGTGTTGTAACAATTACATCACCTATATTTTAAAAGAAAAAACAATGAACATTTTAGACTTTCCACAGGTCTAACATTACTTTGTTAAAATCCACATACTTTCTAGAAATGCCTTCTAATAAAACAAAAAGCTGTTTTTCTTACTCCAGTGGGTGAGGCAAGAAGTTTCCCCACCCAACTAACAACCCCTCTCATTCTCTGATTAGACACCTGGGCCCCCACCAGGTTATACACTCCTTAAGGACAGGGAGGGCTTTAGTCAACATCTAACAAACAGCAGGTGTTCAGTAGACACCTGATAAACTAATGAAATCACATAGTTTTCCCTTTTTTCTCACAGACATAAGCCCAGATCACACCTTTATCATCTATCCCCACTGGTACTGATGGGGCGGTCTGAACTCATGAGCATTACTGCAGTAACACAGTCCTGTGACACAGGCAGCTCCTAGGCTGCCTGAGCAGGGGGTCCACAGTGTCCTGCACGAAAAACCAAACGGCTTAGAAGGATGCTTACATCCCCTTGGAAGCTTCATATTTTTGGCTTCATCTTTGTGGAGTCCAATTGTCAATAACATAGGATGAAGAGGCCTGGAGAACATACTATAGTCTCCCAATAATTCAAAAATAAATTGGGCCTTTTTCCACCCAGGACACACGATGACTGCCAGAGGCTGCAAAGACAAACAAGTGCACATCATTTTGGACAAAAGTTATTACTCGAACTCAGTATCTATGAAGCATGCAGAATATCTCCTTGTACATAGTAAGCACCATATAAAAAAAATTTTTTTGGTGATAGAGAGAGAGAGATAGAGATAGATAGGGACAGACAGGAATGTAGAGAGATGAGAAGCATCAATTCTTTGCAGCACCTTAGTTGTTCATTGATTGCTTCCTCATATGTGCCTTGACAGGGGGGCTACAGCAGATCGAGTGACCCCTTACTCAAGCCAGCAACCTTGGGTTCAAGCTGGTGAGCTGTGCTCAAACCAGATGAGCCCATGCTCAAGCCAGCGACCCCTGGGTTTCAAACCTGGGTCCTCTGTGTCCCAGTTCGATGCTCTATCCACTGCGCTACCACGTGGTCAGACAGCACTATATAAATTTTTATCATCATTATTGTCATCATATAGGTAAGAAAAGTGAAAATATGATTTCATTAAAGTGAATTTAGACATGATGATTCAGATTTCATAGTCTTTAAGCACTTCACAAGTTTCCTTCACTTAATCCTTAATGCACTCTTACAGGATAGGACCGATCACTACCTCATTTCACAAGAAGGTGTCTGAGGCACAGGGAGGTGAAGTCAGTTGCCCAAGGCTGCAGAGCTAACACATGGAGCAAGGGAGCAACAGGTGTGAAGCCAGGCAGTTTGGCTCTAGAGCTCTGGCTCCTAAGCACACGGTGAACTAACTGCTTCCTGAAAGCAGCCTTAAAAAGGGTTAACAAGGCCCTGGCCGTGTGGAAGCGTCGGCCCGGCATGTGGAAGTCCAGGTTCAATTTCCAGTCAGGACACACAGGAGAAGCGACCCTGTTTCTCCACCCCTCCCCCTTCTGTCTCTCTGATGCCCCTCCCCCCTGGCAGCCATGGTTCTATTGGAGCAAGTTGGCCCCAGGTATTGAGGATGGCTTCATGGCCTCACCTCAGGTGCTGAAATAGCTTGGCTGCTGAGCAATGGAGCAGTAGCTCCAGATGGGCAGAGTATCGCCCTGTGGAAGACTTGAGTTTCTTACAGCACCATCCGAATCCTGCCCTTCACTATCCCTCAGGTAACTCCTGAAGGTGCACAGCCTGCCAAACACTTTCCTGGACACCTGCCCTCTATTAACTGAAGAATGAGTGTCCACTTTTCTTTATACCAAGCCAGGCCTAATACATGCTGACTGTGGAGATGCAGTGAGCAGAGTGGACACAAGCCAAGACCTGAACATCTCGTCCTAGCCCAGCCCAGCTCCATCTCCACACACGCTACATCTCAACATGGATCAGCTGCTCCCTAAATGAGGGATATAAATGTATTCATTTAGTTTTATTAATCAGTACTATACATAGTAACTTAGCCAATGCATATTTCCAAAGGAAAACCATTAAACTACCTAGCATAGAAAAAGAACTAGCATCTTTTCTAAAATGCAATTCTAAGTGTCTTTTTGTGCTGCTATTCTTCAACTTCTAATGAGTGGCAGACAATCTGTAGTGTGTCTTTTGGGACAGGATCTGAGACAAAGGCCTTTCATATGTCAGTTCAATTAACAGCCAAATCCAGCAAGCAGATGTCACCACCCCACCATCACCTATCTTCACAGCCCATTTCTCTCTTTTCCATCATCTTTCTATTTTCAGATTCTTACACCTGGGAAAAATGAAGTCGGTATGTGAAACAGTGTGGGGTGCTATGAAAATATTTGAAAGAATGAGACAAGATGTCAGAAATCCTACATTCTTTTTTAAAAAAAATTTTAATTGATTTTAGAGAGAAGAAAGGAGACAGACAAGAAACTTCAGTCTGTTCCTGTATGTGCCCTGACCAGGGATCAAACCCACAATCTTTGTGTGTTGAGCCAGTACATCAACCAATGGAGCTATCTGGCCAGGGCAGAAAACCTACATTCTAATCTCACTTCTTGTCACAATTCTCAGCTGTTAAGAATTTATACCAGTAACTTTTCAAGAGTAGAATTTTTTCATCTGGTGAAAAGAATACATGGCCTGACCTCTCAAGGGGTGCCATAACAATTAGATAAATTAAACCAGTGAAATACTTTTTTTTTTTTTTTTTTTCATTTTTCCAAAGCTGGAAACGGGGAGGCAGACTCCCGCATGCGCCCGACCGGGATCCACCCGGCATGCCCACCAGGGGGCGATGTTCTGCCCATCTGGGGCGTCACTCTGTTGCATCCAGAGCCATTCTAGTGCCTGAGGCAGAGGCCACAGAGCCATCCCCAGCGCCCGGGCCATCTTTGCTCCAATGCAGCCTCGGCTGCGGGAGGGGAAGAGAGAGACAGAGAGGAAGGAGAGGGGGAGGGGTGGAGAAGCAGATGGGCACTTCTCCTGTGTGCCCTGGCCGTGAATCCAACCCGGGACTCCTGCACGCCAGGCTGATGCTCTACCGCTGAGCCAACCGGCCAGGGCCAGTGAAATACTTTTTGTAAACTATATTATTTATCTCTAAAAGCCAGGACTCTCGCCTGACCAGGCGGTGGCGCAGTGGATAGAGCGTCGGACTGGATGCAGAGGACCCAGGTTCGAGACCCCGAGGCCGCTAGCTTGAGCGCGGGTTCATCTGGTTTGAGCAAAAGCCCATCAGCTTGAACCCAAGGTCACTGGCTCCAGCAAGGGGTTACTCGGTCTGCTGAAGGCCCACGGTCAAGGCACATATGAGAAAGCAATCAATGAACAACTAAGGTGTCGCAACGCACAATGAAAAACTAAAGACTGATGCTTCTCATCTCTCTCCGTTCCTGTCTGTCTGTCCCTGTCTATCCCTCTCTCTGACTCACTGTCTCTGTAAAAAATACATAAATAAATAAGTAAATAAATAAAATTTTAAAAAATTAAAAAAAAAAAAAAAGCCAGGACTTTGACTCAACAGCTGACCCACACCTGGGGGTCAAAAGTGAGAACCAATGTGAGAGAACAGCCTCACCAGGCGGTGGTGCAGTGGACAGAGCATCGGACTGGGATGCCGAGGACCCAGGTTCGAGACCCCGAGGTCGCCAGCTTGAGCCCAAGGTCACTAGTTCGAGCAAGGGGTCACTCAGTCTGCTATAGTCACCCGGTCAAGGGCACATATGAGAAGCCAACTAAGGTGCTGCAACGAAGAATTGATGCTTCTCATCTCTCTCCCTTCCTGTCTGTCCCTCTCTCTGACTCTGTCACACACAAAATGTGAGAAAACAGATGACTATGATCAAAGTTTCTCATAAGATAGTTTCTGTCTGCCAGTTTTAACACCAAATGAATGATGTAACCTACATTTTACCAAAATTTAGGTGTAAAATTTTAAAAAAATATTTAATCCATTTTGTTGTGAAAGAAAATTGTCTTCAACTTACTCCGTTTCTACTTGGTAATGACTTGTAGCAGCCCACTGTTTGCAAAATTGTGAGAACTGGTGGAAGGTACAACAAAGGGTCATTTCCACACTGAGATATGACAACCACATCACAGCCACGTGCTATAGGAGGCCAAGAGTAAGATTCAGTGTGGCTGGGTCCCAGAAACTTATTCCTTTGAAGAGCCTACAAAACATCAACAACAACCAAAAACCACAATAAAGTAAACTAATAAAACTCCATCTCATTGCACATTTACCCCCAAATATACATTGTTCAGTCTGGTATTTCCCAAGACCCAACTTTGTAAGCCCCACTGAATCTTTTCGAGCACCCAACTCCTGCTAGAAGATTCTTGGTGTTCTAGGCTCCAAATAAAAGGATCCATCAGGTGGTCCACTGACCAGCCAGGCGCTGAAAGCTCACTGGAGCAAAGACGAGGCTGCTTCTCCCTCTCAATATTGGCCGGTGCACCAGCTTCACTTGTAAAGCTTTATAACATGCCTTTATTTGCTTATTTTCTATCTTACTGTTACTAAAACTTCCCACATGTTCCAAGTTCTCCAGCCACATTGATACTATTTTCCAAAGAACTGACCTCATCAGCACCATCATCTTCATGAGGTCCTCCTCCCCAGGCCTGAACCCCCACTGCTGTCAGGCCTGACTCCACTCTGCACCTGGTATGCAGCTGTCATCCTATGATCTCCCTGCACCATCACCCTTTTGTATGCAACTCATGCTGTCTTCTTGCTTGTCTACTTTCTTGTGTTGGTGAAGAATGTATTTCAGTAGCTTCTTCTAAAAAAATTTTTATTGAATTTATTGGGGTGCATTGATAGAATTATGTAAGTGTCAGGTATATAATTCTTTAATACATCATCTGTATATTGTATTGTGTTCACCACCCCAAGTCGAGTCTCCTTCCATCACCGTCTAACCCAGGGGTAGTCAACCGTTTTATACCTACCGCCCTCTTTTTTATCTGTTAGTAGTAAAATTTTCTAACCGCCCACCGGTTCCACAGTAATGATGATTTATAAAGTAGGGAAGTAACTTTACTTTATAAATTTTATAAAACAGAGTTACAGCAAGTTAAAGCATATAATAATAATTACTTACCAAGTACTTTATGTCGAATTTTCTCTAAGTTTGGCAGAATAAATCTTTATAAAACAACTTACTATAGTTAAATCTTTTCATTTATACTTTGGTTGCTCCGCTACCACCCACCATGAAAGCTGGAACGCCCACTAGTGGGTGGTAGGGACCAGGTTGACTACCACTGGTCTATCTTCTCTAGACCCTCTTATATCTCCCCCCTACTCCCCTTTTGTTCAGTAGCTTCTTGACAAGGTACAGAGAAAGTAAATCTGAGACTCTGTAATCTGAAAATGTCTTCATTCTATCCTCATACTTTGTTGATAGTTTAGATATGGACCTATAGACCTCTAGGTTAGAAAAAACTTTTTTTTTGAGAGTGAGGTGGGAGTGGGGGAGAAAGAGAGAGAAGGAAGAGATTAGAAGCCTCAACTTGTAGTTGCGTCACATTAGTTGTTCACTGATTGCTTCTCATACATGCCTTGTCCAGGAGACTCAAGCCAACCCAGTGACCCCTTCCTCAAGCCAGCAACCCCACACTCAAGCCCACAAGCCAACCCAAGCCGGCAACCTCAGTGTTTTAAACTGGGGACATCGCCTGACCAGGCAGGCGGTGGCGCAGTGGATAGAGCGTCGGACTGGGATGCAGAGGACCCAGGTTCGAGACCCCAAGGTCTCCAGCTTGAGCACGGGCTCATCTGGTTTGAGTAAAGCTCACCAGCTTGGACCCAAGGTCGCTGGCTTGCCCAAAGGGTTACTCAGTCTGCTGAAGGCCCACGGTCGAGGCACATATGAGAGAGCAATCAATGAACAACTAAGGTGTCGCAACGAAAGGCTGATGATTGATGCTTCTCATCTCTCTCTGTTCCTGTCTGTCTATCCCTCTCTCTCTCTCTCTGTCTCTGTAAAAAAATAAATAAATAAATAAACAACTGGGGACCTCAGTGTTCAAGGTTGACATCCTATCCACTGCACCACCAGTTCGGCAAAATAACGTCTATTAGAATTTTGGAATCATGCTCCTCTGGTGTTACTGTGAAGCCTGAAGCCTTGCATGTGGGACCAGTTTCTTCTCTCTGGAATCTTTCATGCTTCCTGCATCCTTCTAGTTTAGATGCTTCAGAACATGTCTACTGTCTTGTTCCTCAGTTGTGCTGGGCCTGCGATAGGTAAAGTCCCTTAATTTGTGAGTCATATCCATTAAATCTAGAAATCATTCATGTGTTTCTCTTCTCAGAATTTTCTGCCTCTTCCTTTCTTTCTAGAAATCCCATTTCAGATACTGGACTTCAAACTGTCAGTTTCTCTTTTCCTCCCTATTTCCAGCTCGATCTTTTTGTTCTATTTTCTAATAGTTAGCTTCTATTGTGCCTGTCACATCAACTATTTATTTTTATTTCTAGAACATTTTGAATTTCCAAGAACCTTTTTTTATTATCTGCTCCTTTTCAACAGTGCCCAGTTATTGTTAAATACGTACAATATGTATCTTCTGAGGACATTTATTTATTTTAAATTTTATTTATTTATTTATTTTTTACAGAGACAGAGTGAGTCAGAGAGAGGGATAGATAGGGATAGACAGACAGGAACGGAGAGAGATGAGAAGCATCGATCATTAGTTTTTCATTGCGCATTGCAACACCTTAGTTGTTCATTGATTGCTTTCTCATATGTGCCTTGACCGCGGGCCTTCAGCAGACCAAGTGACCCCTTGCTGGAGCCAGCGACAGTGGGCTCAAGCTAGTGGGCTTTTGCTCAAACCAGATGAGCCCGCGCTCAAGCTGGCGACCTTGGGGTCTCGAACCTGGGTCCTCTGCATCCCAGTCTGACGCTCTATCCACTGCGCCACCGCCTAGTCAGTCTGAGGACATTTATTTTCTAATGTTTTCTTCTACTCTCTACATTGTTTACTTCAGAGTTTGTTTCAGTTGTTTCTTTTTTCTTGAGTGAGGGCTTTCCTCAAATCCCTAATCATTCCTGATGTTCTGTTCACATTGTAGAGGACACTGAAAACTGACCAGATGACCTATGGGCAGGGTACAGCTCAGCACCATGTGACAGTCACATCACTACAGGGAGACAGGGCAGCAAGCAGACATTTTTTTTTTTTTACAGGGAGAGAGAATCAGAGAGAGGGATAGACAGGGACAGACAGGAATGAAGAGAGATGAGAAGCATCAATCATCAGTTTTTCGTTGCGATATCTTAGTTGTTCATTGATTGTTTTCTCATATGTGCCTTGACCGTGGGCCTTCAGCAGACCCAGTTACCCCTTGCTCGAGCCAGCGACCTTGGGTCCAACCTGGTTTTTTGTGTGTGGGGGGGAGGGTTGCTCAAGCCAGATGAGCCCGCGTTCAAGCTGACGACCTCGGGGTCTCGAACCTGGGTCCTCCACATCCCAGTCCAATGCTCTATCCACTGCGCCACTGCCTGGTCAGGCTAAGCAGACATTTTTACTGGGAGAATTCCAAATAGCATCACCTAAAGGTCATTCTCCAGGGTTATTCAGTTTCTCCAAAAAGAGCCTCCAATCTCCTTCCTGAGAAACTGGATGTGGATGTTCAGGAAATAGGGGAGGGACACCCATGACCCCACTCAGCTCACTCCTCCCTCGGGTATGTCAGCCACACTCTGCTGCCTGTTCCCCTATGTGCAGCTCTTGTCCACTAAAGACTACACTCTCATTCTATTCACCCTTGTGTGTGCATGTGTGTGTGGCTTTATCTTTTAAAAAAAATTTTAACTTCTTTTTGTTCAAGGCCAGGAATCGAACCGGGACTTACACACACCCGGCCAAAGCTCTACCGCTAAGCCAACCGGCCAGGGCCTAGACAATTTTTAAAAGTAACTCTTCAGGTAAAGTCTCCAATTGATGGGGTTTCTCTTCTAATCTCAAGTTTTGAGGGAGGAAGAAGAGGGATTTAAAAAGGAAATAAAGGAAGTAGATAAACATGTATGATCAATTTACTAAGTGAAACAGGTCCATAAAGCAATTTTGAAAAGAATTCTAACAAGTTTATCACAATCGCCCTGGCAACTCACTGTTCCTTCAAGCCCCTCTGCACAGGAACATTTGAAAACTTATTTTTGAGAAGCACTTACAGTTACACAATGGTTTCTCCACAAAAGAATTATTCACTTGTGAGAAGTTAACCTGGACTTAAGAATAAATAAGAAATTAGTAACAAAAGCTTTAAAGAGAATTTCAAAAGCAAAGACATTATATAAATACAAATGCAACCTTAGTAGAAATGTTTATTTAAAATCCTTCCACATTCAGGCA
This sequence comes from Saccopteryx leptura, assembly GCF_036850995.1. Lineage (NCBI taxonomy): Eukaryota > Metazoa > Chordata > Mammalia > Chiroptera > Emballonuridae > Saccopteryx > Saccopteryx leptura. The sequence continues at coordinate 38,017,685 of NC_089511.1, forward strand.
GGTCAGGACTCCTTCTCGAGTTTACCTTTCTCAGGTCTGCCGAGAGCGGTGCCGTGTCAATGGATAAGCAAGGCTCGATCTTGTTCCGCAGCACTGCAGGAGGCAGCTGGGTGCCCAGCCTCAACTTCTGCAACTGGAGAACACACGCATCAGTTACACAGCTCTGCCCTGTGGTGTTAGCACAGAGCATGGAGAACTATATGGAAATTAAGACGACACAAGAGTTGGATTTCAATATAAAAACATACGTGTACATGTTTATTAAAAAAACCACAGGGCCCTGGCTGGTTGGCTCAGCGGTAGAGCATCGGCCTAGCGTGTGGAGGACCCGGGTTTGATTCCCAGCCAGGGCACACAGGAGAAGCGCCCATTTGCTTCTCCACCCCTCTGCCGCGCTTTCCTCTCTGTCTCTCTCTTCCCCTCCCGCAGCTGGGGCTCCATTGGAGCAAGGATGGCCCGGGCGCTGGGGATGGCTCTGTGGCCTCTGCCTCAGGCACTAGAGTGGCTCTGGTCGCAACATGGCGAAGCCCTGGAGGGGCAGAGCATCGCCCCCTGGTGGGCAGAGCGTCGCCCCATGGTGGGCGTGCCGGGTGGATCCCGGTCGGGCGCATGCGGGAGTCTGTCTGACTGTCTCTCCCTGTTTCCAGCTTCAGAAAAATGAAAAAAAAAAAAAAAAAAAAAAAAAAAAAAAAAAACACAGGAACTACCAAAATGAAAGGAAGATCATCTATTACCCCATTACCCCCCCCCCCCCGCCAAAGAACAATTTCTTTATTTTTATTTTTTTCTGAGTGAGAAGCAGGGAGGCAGAGAGATAGACTCCCACATGTGCCTGACCAGGATCCACCTGGCATGCCCACCAGGGGCCACTGCTCCGTTGCAACCAGAGCCGCTGTTCTAGCGCCTGAGGTGGAGGCCATGGAGCCATCCTCAGTGCCTGGGCCAACTCTGCTCCAATAGAGCCTTGGCTGTGGGAGGGGAAGAGAGACAGAGAGGAAGGAGAGGGGGAGGGGTGGAGAAGCAGATGGGCACTTCTCCTGTGGGCCCTGGCCGGGAATCGAGCCTGGGACTTACATGCACCTGGCCAAAGCTCTACCGCTAAGCCAACCGGCCAGGGCCTAGACAATTTTTAAAAGTATCTCTTCAGGTAAAGTCTCCAATTGATGGGGTTTCTCTTCTAATCTCAAGTTTTGAGGGAGGAAGAAGAAGGATTTAAAAAGTAAACAGTTTTATTTTTTTTACTTTCTTTTAGGGGTTCTAATACCTGCTGCAGGTCAGAGAGTCCATCAGCTTTCAAAGGATCAGGATTTAAAAACTGTAACAATCTGTAAAATAGGAAAAAGGACAATTTAAAGAAAAAAAAAGGTATCTATTTTTTTTAAGACTTTGCTAACTGATTTTAGAAAGAGGAGATAGAGAAAGGCAGGGGTGAGGGAAGAAGAGGAAAGATGAACTCTCAGTTGTTTCCCATATGTGCCCTGACCAGGCAAGCCCAGGGTTTTGAACCAGCGACCTCAGCATTCCAGGTCGACACTTTATCCACTGTGCCACCACAGGTCAGGCGAGGAGTGTCTACTTCTTCAGCTGAATTATTAATTCTTCCTTGACAGAGGTAAAGTGAACTATACCTCCCAAGGCAGAGCTACGAAATCACTGCTTGTTCGATTTTGCCTTGTTCACTGTGACACGAAGGCCACTGTGCGCATGCCAGTCCCCATGCTTCCTCCACCCCCAGTCTGGGTCTCAGGCTACAGACATAGTACTGCCAATCCCAGGACCACTCGCTCTGAACAAGGAGAAAGACTGCATGATCATCAGGTCATCAAAAGTTTCTAAAGAATCCATTGTATCCTTCCTTCTTTGCTGTTTAATCTTAAGCACATCCAAGCTCCCTGGGACCCACAGCGGACTGATGTAGTCCAGTGGTCGGCAAACTCATTAGTCAACAGAGCCAAGTATCAACAGTACAATGATTGAAATTTCTTTTGAGAGCCAAATTTTTTAAAGTTAAACTAAATAGGTAGGTACAGTTCTTATCGAGGTAGCGCCTGCAAGTAGTATTTTGTGGAAGAATCACCACTCAAGGGGCCAAAGAGCCACATGTGGCTCGTGAGTCGCAGTTTGCCGACCAAGAATTGTAATCTAATCAGTGGGTTCTAAGTAAAGGGCATTAAGCCAAATGGGAGATGAGACAATTTTCTAATACAAAAATATAAGGCACTAGAGTTATCCCACAGTTAATTTATTAAGTAATACTTCAGTATAACAAAAGAAAAAAATGAGGTAGGTGGATAATGCAAGGTCTCTTGTTCCAAGGAAAATAACTACTGAGCACCACAACTTCCAGCTGTCAGAGTGTAGAGATGCCCTGGGAAGAGAATGGCAATTCAGCCCTGGCCGGTTGGCTCAGCGGTAGAGCGTCGGCCTGGCGTGCAGGGGACCCGGGTTCAATTCCCGGCCAGGGCACATAGGAGAAGCGCCCATTTGCTTCTCCACCCCCGCCCCCCCTCCTTTCTCTCTGTCTCTCTCTTCCCCTCCCGCAGCCAAGGCTCCATTGCAGCAAAGATGGCCCGGGCGCTGGGGATGGCTCCTTGGCCTCTGCCCCAGGTGCTAGAGTGGTTCTGGTTGCAGCAGAGCGACGCCCCAGAGGGGCAGAGCATCGCCCCCTGGTGGGCAGAGCATTGCCCCTGGTGGGCATGTCGGGTGCATGCAGGAGTCTGTCTGTCTCTCCCCGTTTCCAGCTTCAGAAAAATACAAAAATAAAAAAAGAGAATGGCAATTCAGGTACCACTCCAGATCTGTGGGCTCCATGGCAGCCTGCAGAGCTCCTGGCCTTGAAACACTATGAGGAGCTCCTGCTGGTGGAGAGCATGTTACAGGGCCACAGTGTGGCCTCAGAAGCTGGGGAGCCCAAATGACTGCACCCTCAATACCCTCTCCCTAGTAGTCCCAAGCTAATCAGTGAACAGCATGACCTATACCCATTTCTGAACTGTCTTAAACTGTTACTTGGGGTAGCTTCAGAGCAGCCACAGTACTTGAAATATAAGTGTTTTTAGGCTGGTATGGAAGGAAGGGGTGAGAGGGTGAGAGAGAGAGTGAGAAAGTGAGAGGGTGAGAGAGAGGAGGGGGAGCCTCTTCTGTGCCCTGACTGGGAATCAAACCTGGGACATCCATGTGCCAGGCTGATGCTCTATCCACTGAGCCACTGACCAGGGCCTCTCTATTGTTAATAATTTGTAAGTAAATACTTCGTAAATCTGGCAGGACAAATCAGAATTCCCAAGTTCCACACTACAAAATATTAAACAGTTTCGCAAGCAGGTCATAAACTTATGTAATACCTAAAAACTGGAAAGAAAGCAAACACCAACCCATATACAATCAACAGCCCCCAAATATCAACTATATCAAATTTGTTTCATAAAATTGTTCACTTCACCAAGAGACTCAGGAAGGGGAGGCAGAAAATGTCTACTTACAGTGGAAGAGAATTTTAAACAGACAAATCTACCCAATGTAAACGAAAAACTAACTTTAAAGTCTTAGAAAGACACTGTATGTGTATTTTTTTAATGAGAATGCAGGTTTGAAATTTATAATAAAATCATATGTAAATAATTCTTGTTTACAATTTTATCACAATTATTCCAATAAAAAATTTAGGCCAGGGAAAAAATCATACTTTACACAGCCATTCTTCTCATTGTATTCTTTCTTCTCAGCCAACCTAAGTGGTTTTTCATTTGACTTCTGACATAATGCACTAGAATTAAAAAACATTTATTAAAATTTCTAATTCCATTTACCCGAATTCTGAAAATAGCTTTATTTCCTGGGAGAAGATATAAAAAGTATCACTGAGGAATAAGTTGATCTAGATAAGTAAATTTATATGGGAACCAAAGCTAAGCCCTGTAAGAATTAAAACCATTTTGTCAGTTCTGGTGCTTGCCAGGAGGGTGTAAGCCCACTACAGCCCCTCTCCCCTACTGATTACGATGAGAAACTCTGGATAAAGTATAAAACTATAGGGGCGAGAGGTCAAAACGTGAAAAACACCAGGCTCGTGGAGAGTTTTTACCTTCCTCTATCTCTTGGTGTTGAACTGAGGATGGCCCAAGACTTGGGACTCTGTAGAGCAGTGGTCCCTAACCCCCAGGCTGCGGACCGGTACCGGTCCGTGGGCCATTTGGTATCGGTCCACAGAGAAAGAATAAATAACTTACATTATTTCCGTTTTATTTATATTTAAGTCTGAATGATGTTTTATTTTTAAAAAATGACCAGATTCCTTCTGTTACATCCGTCTAAGACTCACTCTTGACGCTTGTCTCGGTCATGTGATACATTTATCCGTCCCACCCTAAAGGCTGGTCGGTGAAAATATTCTCTGACATTAAACCAGTCCGTGGCCCAAAAAAGGTTGGGGACCACTGGTGTAGAGGATATAGACATAAAAAGCTCAGAGAAACAGGAAGAGGAACCCTCAAGCCGAGTGTGGGGAGCCTGGCTGACTGGCAGCTTTTTTCTCATGGTCCTGCCCCAGACCACTCCGACTACAGAGCTGCCTGACGCAATGGCAACAGTAGGGCGGCACCTAAAACCCTGAGAGAAACCTCCCTTCCCTCCAGCAGAACTGGAAACAGACCATGTGGTCTACAGACTGTGTGAGGACAAGTTCCATCTCTTTTTCTCTCTTATTTTTATTGCTGTTTTGCTCCACAAATGGCCCCAATCACACAAAACCACATGGCAGTTTCCTCCAAAAGAAACTATCTACCTGGCCACAGGTACAGGGAGAAGGAGCATTTAGAAAATGGTGAATGTGAAAAAAAGAACCTGCAGAAAGAGAGAGAGCCAAAGAGAAGGGAGGGTCCCCTGTTATTATTTATGACCCTAATCATGTCCCAAGCTCACCCCAAGTTAAGTATCTCCAGAACAGACCCAAAGCAGCATACCAAAGACTTAGAAATGGAGCTAACGCTACCACCACCCACAGAAAGAAGGACTGAGGTCTGAATCTAAGGGAGCTGCTGACCTCCTGCTAAAACAAATGAAAAGGAAAACAATGAAATTAATATTCTGCAGAGGATTTTAACAGAAACCAGAGCCTCAAATTCTAGAATATAATCCAAAATTATTCAACATAAAAAGAACAATAAGAATTAGATCAATTGTCAAGGGAAAAGATAATCAACAGATGGTAACCCAAAGGTTGCTCAGAAGTGGATCAAGCAGTGATTATAACTATGCTATATAAGAAAAGGAAAGGTGAACACTCTTGAACGGAACAATAAATGTTCTCAGCAAACAAATACAAGCTATTAAAAAATAAAAATTTTAGGCCCTGGCCGGATGGCTCATTGGTAGAGAGTCGGCCTGGCGTGTAGGAGTCCCGGGTTCGATTCCTGGCCAGGGCACACAGGAGAGGCGCCCATCTGCTTCTCCACCCCTCCCCTTCTCCTTCCTCTCTGTCTCTCTCTTCCCCTCCCACAGCCAAGGCTCCACTGGAGAAAAGTTGGCCCAGGCGCTGAGGATGGCTTTGTGGCCTCTGCCTCAGGCGCTAGAATGGCTCTGATTGCGGCAGAGCGACGCCCCAGATGGGCAGAGCATCGCCCCCTGGTGGGCATGCCGGGTAGATCCCGGTTGGGCGCATGCAGAAGTCTGTCTGACTGCCTCCCTGTTTCCAGCTTTGGAAAAATACAAAAAAAAAAAAAAATTAGAACTAAAAACAGTAATACATAACATAAAAAATTCACCGGATAGGCTCAATAGCAGAATGAAGATGACAAAAGAAGTCAATTAAGTTCAGAATAGCTAAGTAGAACTATTAATCTGAGGAAGAGCAAGAGGAAAAAAGGTTGAAAAAATAAATAGAGCCTCAGGGACCTTTTGGGCAGTATCAAAGGTCTGACATTTCTCTCATCAGTCTCAAGAGGAGAGGAGAAAGAGACGAGTGCAGAGAAAATATTGTAGAATAGCTTCTGAATATTCCCCATATTTGATGAAAAACAGAAACCTGCAAATGAAGAATGTTGATGAACCCCAAGCACAAAAAACATAAGAGAAATGACACCAAGGCATATAATAAATTGCTCAAACTAGTAATAAAGAGAAGATCCTAAAGCAGTCAGAGGAAAAAGATGACAATATATTTCACATTGGGAACAATGCAAGGAAATGGAATGAGCAGCAGCATCTTTAAAATATAGAAAAAAAGGCCTGGCTTGTGGTGGTACAGTGAGGTTGCCAGCTCGAAACCCAGGCTTGCCCTATCAAGGCACATACAGCAAGCAATCAATGAACAACTAAAGTGAAACAACTATGAGCTGATAATTCTTGCTCCCCCCTTCCTCTCTCTGTAAAATCAGTAAATAAAAAATTCAAAAATAAGTAAGTAAATATATAAATATATATATGAGAAAAGGATTGTCAACCTAGAACTATCTACCTAGTAAATTCATTTTTTTCAAAAATAACAAAATACTAAAGCTAAAAAAATTCATCACCAGCAGACCCACAATAAAAGAAATAATAAAGAAAGTCCTTCAGGTAGAAGGAAGATAACCAGATAACAATCTGGATCTATATTTATTTATTTTTTTTTTTTTTTTTTTTTTTTTTCATTTTTCTGAATCTGGAAACAGGGAGAGACAGTCAGACAGACTCCCGCATGCGCCCGACCGGGATCCACCCGGCACGCCCACCATGGGGCGACGCTCTGCCCACCAGGGGGCGATGCTCTGCCCATCCTGGGCGTCGCCATATTGCGACCAGAGCCACTCTAGCGCCTGGGGCAGAGGCCAAGGAGCCATCCCCAGCGCCCGGGCCATCTTTGCTCCAATGGAGCCTTGGCTGCGGGAGGGGAAGAGAGAGACAGAGAGGAAAGCGCGGCGGAGGGGTGGAGAAGCAAATGGGCGCTTCTCCTGTGTGCCCTGGCCGGGAATCGAACCCGGGTCCTCCGCACGCTAGGCCGACGCTCTACCGCTGAGCCAACCGGCCAGGGCCTTCTATATTTATTTAAATCTCTCTAAAAGATAACTGTTTAAATACAAATGACTATAGATTCTAGTATCTATAAAAAATGTATAAATAAAACATAACAACGCTAACATCAAGTCCAAAAGGAAAGAAATAGCATACTATTTTCAGATCTTATACTATCCATGAGGTGGTATAATACTACTGTATATCCTTTCTGTGACTTCATTAACATCAGTGATATGTATGTTAATGAGGACAGGGTGACTGTCAAAAGTCTCCGATACCCATCCTCAAAAAAATAACAAACCATCCTCTGCTTTCCACCAACTAGTATTGCCATCTGGCTCATAACTGTCCATCCTTTATATGACAGCTTCGTTAGACCTACCTTACAGAAACAATGTCATCTGACAAGGTAACAGGAGACGACCCACTGCCAGTTTCTGGTCAACTGTGTTGCTAACTAGTTAGCACAACATCTTTATTAATATATGCTTAATCAAAATTTCCAGGACCAGTCTTATTTTGAAATTGAATACTTTTCTATCATCAACTTTATATACTATACTGTATAAGACAATATTACAATTAAGTCTCCAATTGATTATACTAAATTTTCTTTTTTAAAAAAAGATTTTATTGATTTTACAGAGAGAGGAGAGAGAGGAGCAAAGCAAATAGAAGAATCAACTTAAGAGTTGCTTCATTTTAGTTGTTTATTGATTGCTTCTTGTATGTGGCTTGACTGAGTAAGCCCAGGGCTTCAAACCGGCAACCTCAGAATTCAGGTCGAGGATTTATCTACTGTGGCACCACAGGCCTAAATTTTTAAGTCATACCTGGTTGCTGGTATATCTGGATCAGCATATATGGTTATGCCTCTTTTTGTTGGCCAGCACAATGAAGATTCATCACACTGTAAAAAACAAAACAAAACCAGAAAGAATATGTATGCTAGCAAAATATATATTCCTGATGAATCAAAATTCCATGGGAATTATTCTCATCAACAACCGTCCCAGATTATTTTCAGGCAACAAAGATATGGACAAGGAACTGATTACACCATTGCTATCAACACTAGCTGGAAGTGTCCATATGGTAGGGAGCTGGCATTTCAGTATTTAAAATGTCCTGTAAATGACATCACTATGAAATTGTTAACAAAACACCTGTCTTGACAAAGGAACTGGAAGGACAGGTTAGTCATGAACTTAACTGTGTCCCATAATTCCAGATTTTCACAACGTTGTTAAAATGAGGAAAATACCCGATTTTGTAGAGAGGCTACTAGGCCAAGAACAAGGCGGTAGCTGGAGTCCTTGTTCTTTTGAAATAAAGCAAACATGCAAACTAATTTTTCAAATGTAACTATCATAGCCAAGGATTTTTTAACAGAAAACATATTTTTGATTCCTAGATTTTAAAAGAGAATATTATAAAATTAGTATTATATGAACTATATATTTAATAAACATTTAAAAATACAACCTTATTTTCGGCCCTGGCCGGTTGGCTCAGTGGTAGAGCATCGGCCTGGCGTGCAGAAGTCCCGGGTTCGATTCCCGGCCAGGGCACACAGGAGAGGCACCCATCTGCTTATCCACCCCCCCCCTCCTTCCTCTCTGTCTCTCTCTTCCCCTCCCGCAGCTGAGGCTCCATTGGAGCAAAGATGGCCCGGGCAATGGGGATGGCTCCTTGGCTTCTGCCCCAAGCGCTAGAGTGGCTCTGGTCGCAACAGAGCGACGCCCCAGAGGGGCAGAGCATCGCCCCCTGGTGGGCAGAGCGTCGCCCCCTGGTGGGCGTGCCGGGTGGATCCCGGTCGGACGCATGCGGGAGTCTGACTGTCTCTCCCAGTTTCCAGCTTCAGAAAAATACAAAAAAAAAAAAAAATACAACCTTATTTTCATCTTTTAAAGAGACACACTGTTGTTTCTTATCAGATATCTTTTCAGGTGAAAGATGCAAGGAATCCATTTTACATTCTATAGTTTTATCTGAAAAATAAAGTGATAAAAAAAGCTATATTAGAACATTATTAATAAACAGAAAATGGGACAAAAAGAATTATAATTTAAATTATAAAATTTTAATACATAAAATTATTTTGGAACACAGTTTAATATTAAATCTTGAAAGAATTTTAAAACCTTGATTCAATTCTTATTAAAAAATGCTTTAGCCTGACCAAGCAGTGGCGCAGTGGACAGAACGTTGGACTGGCACACAGAGGATGCAGGTTTGAAACCCGAGGTCACCAGCTTGAGTGCAGGCTCACCAGCTTGAGCATGGGATCATAGACATAACCATATGGTCACTGGCTTGAGCCCAAAGATCACTAGCTTGAAGCCCAAGGTTGCTGGCTTGAGCCTAAGGTCACTGGCTTGAGCAAGGGGTCACTCACTCTGCTGTAGCCCCCCAGGTCAAGGCACATATGAGAAAGCAATCAGTAAACAACTGCGGTGCTGCAACAAAGAATGGATGTTTCTCATCTCTCTCCTTTCCTGTCTGTCCCTATCTGTTCCTCTGTCTCTCTCAAAAAAAAGAAAAAAGTTTGAAAATTCCTTTACTGGGCCCTGGCCAGTAGTTCAGCAGTAGAGTGTTGGCCCAGCATGTGGAAGTCCCAGGTTTGATTCCTGGCCAGGGCACAAAGGAGAAGCACTCATCTGCTTCTTCTTTCTTTCTCTCTCTCTTCCCCTCCCATGGTCAAAGCTCCATGGGAGCGAAGTTGGCCCGGGCGCTGAGGATGGCTCCATGGCCTTCACCTCAGGCGCTAGAATGGCTCTGGTTGCAATGGAGCAATGCCCCAGGTGCAGAGCATCGCCCCCTGGTGGGCATGCCAGGTGGATTCCGGTCAGGCGCATGTGGGAGTCTGTCTCTCTGCCTCCCAGCTTTTCACTTCAGAAAAATACAAAAAAAATTTTTTTTCCTTTACTGGCCTGACCTGTGGTATAGTGGATAAAGCATACAGCTGGAGTGCTGAGGTTGCTGGTTCAAAATCCCAGGCTTACCTGGTCAAGGCACATATGAAATGCAACTGCTGCCAGTTGATTCTTCCTGCTCCACCTCAACCCTTCTCTCTCTCACCTCTCTCTAAAATCAATAAAATCTTTAAAAAAAATCCAGCTCTGGCTGGTTGGCTCAGTGAATACAGCATCAGCCAGTGTATAGACATCCCAGGTTCAATTCTGGATCAGGGCACACAAGAGAAGCACCCATCTGCTTTTCCCCCACCCCCTCTCTTCCCCTCCTGCAGCCAGTGGCTCGATTGGTTTGAGCATCAGCCCTGGGCACTAAGGATGGCTCAGTTGCTCCCAGGGCATCAGCCTCAGGTGCTAAAAATAGCTCAGTTGATTAAAGCATCGGCCCAAGATGGTGGGGGGAAGGGGTTTCCAGGTGGATCCAAGTCAAGTTACTTGTGGGAGTCTATCTCCTCTCCTCTCCATAAAATAATAAAAAAAAATTTTTTAAATTACTTTACTGGCCTGGCCTGTGGTCATGCAGTGGATAGAGAGCATCAACCGGGAATGCTGAGGTCACTGTTTTGAAACCCTGGGCTTGCCCAGTCAAGGCACATAAAACAAGCAAGTAATGAACAACTAAAGTGAAGCAATTATGAGTTGATAATTCTTATTCCCCCTCCTGTGTCTCCCCTCTCTGTAAAATCAATATATAAAGTCTTTTTTTTTTTTAATTTCCTTTACTGGCTTACTAAGGAGTAAATGTAATTTATTGTACTAACTTGGCATTCTCTACTTTCCAAAGAGAGCCACATGTCTCCCAACACACATGCTCTTCTTACAGTGTGACTCTGACACTTCTCCAATTGAGCAATGGACCCTATATTTCTTTCCCACAAGCCTGTGTGGACTTGAAAAACAACATGGAAGTGGCATTAAGTGACTTCTAAAGCTAGATCACAAAAATGTCATGTACTGTGACTTGCTCTCCTGGATGCTCATTTCTGAAACCCAGCCACCATGTTGTGAGGAAGTCCAAACCATAAGAAAAGGCCACTGCAGCCCTGGCCAGTTGGCTCAGTGGTAGAGCATCGGCCCGCCGTGTAGAAGTCCCGGGTTCGATTCCCAGCCAGGGCACACAGGAGAAGTGCCCATCTGCTTCTCCACCCCTCCCCCTCTCTGTCTCTCTCTTCCCCTCCCGCAGCTGAGGTTCCACTGGAGCAAAGGAGTGCTGAGGATGACTCCATGGCCTCTGCCTCAGGCGTTAGAATGGCTCTGGTTGCAACAAAGCAATGGGCAGAGCATCGCCCCCTGGTGGGCATGCTGGGTGGATCCCGGTCAGGCGCATGCGGGAGTCTGTCTGACTGCCTCCCCGTTTCCAACTTCAGAAAAATAAAATAATAAATAAATAAATTTAAAAAACAAGAAAATGAACTCAATTCCTTTTATAATTACAGTAACAACAAAGAAACATCTACGAATAAAGTTAACAAAGAATGTGAAAGAAATACTAAAATCTATGAAGCATTACTAAAAGAAATTGAAAAAGACACATGAAATGGAAAAATACTGCATGTTCATGGATCAGAAGAATCGACATAGTTAAAAATGGTCATATTACCCAAAGCAATACAGTGGTACCTTGACACATGAGCACTTTAAATCATGAGCAATTTGAGAGAGGAGCAGTCACTCGCGGTACTTTTTGCTTTAAGTCATGAGAAGATAATTTGAATCATGAGCTCCTGCCATGCTCCACTAGATGGCCTGCTGAACCTTCTGAAAGGGAGGAAGAAACAAAACTTCCATGGAAAGGTTTTTGTTGAAACAGCCTCTAAGTGAAAAAAAGGAAAGCATGGTGAAAAAGCCAAAGGTCAGTGAAGAAAATGATTGTTGGGCAAATCAGTTTGTAATATTTTTATTTTCTGAGTTTGCTCACTTTTGTTGTTAAAAATGGCACTGGGCAGCTGTCTGTGAAATTGCTAACTACCTTCCTGCTTAGGAAGGGCAATTGTTATGCTCATGTTGCTGGAGAAGGGGGTTTTGAGCCAAAAAGTTTTGAAAAGAGCAGAGAAGGAGAAGGGGAAGGAGAAGGAAGCCATACAATGATGATTAAGCAAAGTAAAAAAATAGCAATTAAGTTTAGCAATAAAGTTCCATATCATACATAGTGTGAAAGTTAAATTTTGCAATTAAAGGTAGCATTAAGTGTATAGAGAGTAAGTTATGTTAAACGATAGCGCACAAAATGAAAATCTCTCCGCCAGTGTCCTCCCACTCCGCCAGCATCTTCAACTGACCTTGAAGGTAAATACACTTCATAAACCAGTTTCTTTACATTCTCTCGTATGTGTGTGTGCATTTGTTTTTTATAAAGTACATTTTCTTATTTAAAAGCATATAAAACAAAAAATTCATGTGGTTTTGAGGGGCCAAAATGGATTAATTGCATCTCTGTTAATTTAAATGGGGAAATTCAATTTTACACACAAGCAAACTAAGTCATGAGCTCAGCCATGAAACGAATTAAACACGTGTCAAGGTACCACTGTATACAAATTTAATGCAATACCCATTAAAATCCCAATGTCATTTTTTAATGAAAAAGAACAAAAAAATCACCAGGTTTCTATGGAACCATAAAAGACCCTAGCCAAAGGAATTCTGAGAAAAAAAGAATTAAGTCAGAGGTACAGTGGTACCTTGAAATACAAATTTAATTTGTTCTATAACCAAGCTCATAAGTCAGTCAACTCGTATATCAAACTGCTGATATTGGACCCATGCGCCAATGCGCCAACTAGCTGCAGCTTCCCGAATCACGACTTGTATCTCAGAATTTCACTCGGATCTCAAACAAAAATACGGACCGAGTCGCAGCTCATATCTTAAAAAATTCGTATGCTGGTCTGTTTGTATCTCAAGGTACCACTGTATCATACTACCCAACTTTAAATTATACTACAGAGCCATGATAATCAAAGCAGTAATAGGCAGAAAAACATACATACAGACCAATGGGACAGAACTGAAAGCCCAGAAATAAAATCATATATATATATGTGGACAAATAATCTCTGACAAAGGAGCTAAACACACAATGAAGAAAAGAATGCCTCTTCAATAAATGGTGCTCGGAAAACTGGAAAACCACATGCAAAAGAATGAAACTTGACTACAGTTTATCCCTCTGTGCAAAAATTAATTCAAAATGGATAAAAGACCTAAATATAAAATCTGAAACAATAAATTACATAAAAGAAAACATAGTACTAAAATCATGGATGTTGGCCACAGAAAACAATTTATGAATTTCACCACAAAGGGAAGTAAAGGCAAAAATAAATGAATGGGACTATGTTAAACTAAAAAGCTTCTGTATAGCAAAAAAAAACAACAACAAAACAAAAAAGCAGCCAACCAAATGAGAGTTGATATTCAAAACCAACTGCTCTAATAAGGGATTTATATTCAAAATATATAAAGATCTCACTAAGCTCAACAACAAACAAGTAAACAATCCATTTAAATGATGGGGAGAGGACCTGAATAGATGAATAGACACTTCTCTTATGAAGACATACAAACAATAAATAGATATATGAAAAAATGCTCATTTTCGCTAGCTATTAGAGAAATACAAATCAAAACTACAATGGGAGTGGCCTGACCTGTGGTGGTGCAGTGGATAAAGCATCGACCTGGAAATGCTGAGGTCACCGGTTCAAAACCCTAGGCTTGCCTGGTCAAGACACATATGGGAGTTGATGCTTCCAGCTCCTCCCCTACTTCTCTCTCTCTCTGTCTCTCCTCTCTCTCTCCCTCTCCCTCTCTGTCTCTCCCTCTCCTAAAATGAATAAAAAAAATAAAAATAAAAATTTGCAAAACTACAATGGGATACCACCTCACACCTGTCAGACTAGCTATTATCAACAAGACAGGTAATACGTGTTGAAGAGGTTGTGGAGAAAAAGGAACCCTCATTCTCTGCTGGTTGGAATGTAAACTAGTACAGCCATTCTGGAAGACAGTATGGTTCCTCAAAAAATTAAGAATAGAACTACCACATGACCTAGCAATCCTCCTACCTAAAAAACTCAACAACACTGCTACACAAAGACACATGCACCCCCATGTTCATTGTAGCATTGTTCATGGTGGCCAAGACATGGAAACAAAGTGTCCCTTGATAGAGGATTGGATAAAGAAGACGTGGTATACATATACAATGGAATACTACTCAGCCATATAGGCCCTGGCCGGTTCGCTCAGCGGTAGAGCGTCGGCCTGGCGTGCGGGGGACCCGGGTTCGATTCCCGGCCAGGGCACATAGGAGAAGCGCCCATTTGCTTCTCCACCCCCCCTCCTTCCTCTCTGTCTCTCTCTTCCCCTCCCGCAGCCAAGGCTCCATTGGAGCAAAGATGGCCCAGGCACTGGGGATGGCTCCTTGGCCTCTGCCCCAGGCGCTAGAGTGGCTCTGGTCGCGGCAGAGCATCGCCCCCTGGTGGGCAGAGCGTCGCCTCTGGTGGGCATGCCGGGTGGATCCCGGTCGGGCGCATGCGGGAGTTTGTCTGACTGTCTCTCCCCGTTTCCAGCTTCAGAAAAAATACCAAAAAAAAAAAAAAAAAAAAAAAAAAGAAACAGGAATTCTTGAGTATGCTTCTGCTTTCACTTTAACTGCAAGGTTACAGGTGACACTGCTCCGCATGGGGAGCAATGTTAAGGATGGAAGAAAATTGAATGTAGAAACATGTAAAATGGTTTCCACTCTCTGTGACGGACTCTTCTCATGTTTTCATGCTAACAACTAGCTCTTTTTAAAAGTATTTAAGCCTGGCCTGTGGTGGTGCAGTGCGATAAAGCGTCGACCTGGAACACTGAGATCGCCGGTTCGAAACCTTGGGCTTGCCTGGTCAAGGCACATATGGGAGTTGATGCTTCCTGCTCCTCCCCCTTCTCTCTGTCTCTCTCTCTCACTCCTCTCTCTCTAAAAAAAAAATCAATAAATAAAATATAAAAGTATTTAAGCCTGGGTCCTGGCTGGTTGGTTCAGTGGTAGAGCGTTGGCCTGGCGTGCAGAAGTCCCGGGTTCGATTCCCGGCCAGGGCACACAGGAGAAGCGCCCATCTGCTTCTCCACCCCTCCCCCTCTCCTTCCTCTCTGTCTCTCTCTTCCCCTCCCGCAGCTGAGGCTCCATTGGAGCAAAGATGGCCCGGGCGCTGGGGATGGCTCCTCGGCCTCTGCCCCAGGCACTAGAGTGGCTCTGGTCGCAACAGAGCGATGCCCTGGAGAGGCAGGGCGTCGCCCCCTGGTGGGCGTGCCAGGTGGATCCCAGTCGGGCACATGCGGGAGTCTGTCTGACTGTCTCTCCCTGTTTCCGGCTTCAGAAAAATACAGAAAAAAAAAAAAAAGTATTTAAGCCTGGCCAGGTGGTAGCACAGTGGATAGAGCATCGGACTGGGATGTGGAGAACCCAGGTTCAAGATCCCGAGGTCGCCAGCTTAAGCACAGGCTCACCAGCTTGAACACAGGGTCACCAGCTGAAAGCCCAAGGTCTCTGGCTTGAGCAAGGGTTCACTCGCCCCTCCCCCATGTGTCAAAGCACATATAAGAAAACAATCAATGAACAACTAAGGAGCCGCAACAAAGAATTGATGTTTCTCATCTCTCTCCCTTCCTGTCTGTCTGTCCCTATCTGTCCCTCTCTCTGTCTCTGCCAAAAATAAATAAATAAATAAAAGTATCTAAAACTGTCAACAAACAAAACCTTGTTTAGGTAATATCTTTGATTTATAAGCACACAGACTTCTGAAAACTCCACATTAGTAAGCAATTGAGAATAGTTTCTTCCTGTTCTCATAAAAACAAACTGGCAACTTTAAGGTCTCAAAACTTGTAACAAAGTCACTAGGATTAAAATTAAAATGTTAAATTCAGAGTCCAAGTCACTGCCTCTGTATGCGGAAATGTCTACACAACTTACATCAAAAACTGTAATTCCTACAAGACAGTTTAAAGGGAACACATATTGATGAGAAGCTACTCACTTTTCATTCCCTGAGAATCTTTTCCTTGCAGAAACATTGGCCAAAGAGTAAGTGCCGGATTGAGTTTATTGGAAAAGGATTCTGACTTTATAGTCAATTCTGGTTTCTCTAAAGAATCAAAGTTTTTATTCTCCATGGGTGATACGTAACAAGCGAAGTTCTTTGCAACCAGATCGTCGTTAACACAGACCTGTACAAGTTTAAACATTTTATGAATAATACAAATAGAGTCAAAAGACTGTTCAGAAAATATTCCAAACTTAACTGCAAATTTCAGTCTTCAGAAAAATTATTTTGCAGAATATAATTTGATAGAAATTCATCTCCTGATTGCTGCACTGTTAATGGCGACCAGATACTTCTAACCAAACTTCCTGATAAGAAATACAGTAATGCCCTGCTTGGATGGCTCAGTGGTAGAGCATTGGTCTGGCATGTGGATGTCCGGGTTCATTTCTCAGTCAGGGCACACAAAAGAAGTGCCCATCTGCTTCTCCACCCTTCCCTGTCTCACTTTTCTCTCTCTCTCTCTCTCTCTCTCCCCCCCCCCCCCCTACAACCATGGTTCAATTGGAGTGAGTGGCACCATGATCTCTGCCTCAAGTGCTAAGAAGAGCTCAGTTGCTGGGCAACAAAGCAACACCCTAGCTGGGCAGAGCATTGCCCTCTAGTGGGCTTGCAGGTTGGATCCCAGTCAGGGCTCATGCAGGAGTCTATCTCTCTCACTGAATAAAAAAAATAAAAAAATAAAAACCCAGTAAGCCTCATCTCACTAAAACAAACAAACAAATAAAAACAGTAAGACAGTGTATGAAATACAAAAAATATCTCCTTAAAAGCACTGGAAAGCCAATAAAGCCAATATGACTTTGCCAGGCAAAAATCAGAGGGGGGCAGGCAAAGATAAAACATAAATCATAAAAAAAAAAACCCATAGGCCCTGGCAGGTTGGCTCAGCGGTAGAGCGTCGGCCTGGCGTGCGGGGGACCCGGGTTCGATTCCCGGCCAGGGCACATAGGAGAAATGCCCATTTGCTTCTCCACCCCCCTCCTTCCTCTCTGTCTCTCTCTTCCCCTCCCACAGCCGAGGCTCCATTGGAGCAAAGATGGCCCGGGTGCTAGGGATGGCTCCTTGGCCACTGCCCCAGGCGCTAGAGTGGCTCTGGTCGCGGCAGAGCGACGCCCCGGAGGGGCAGAGCATCGCCCCCTGGTGGGCAGAGCATCGCCCCTGGTGGGCATGCCGGGTGGATCCCGGTGGGGTGCATGCGGGAGTCTGTCTGACTGTCTCTCCCCGTTTCCAGCTTCAGAATAAATTTTTTTTAAAAAACCCATAAATCACAAAAGAAAAAAACAAATCAGACTTTATCAAAATTTAAAATTTATGCTCTTTAAAAGATACTGTTAAGGCCTGACCAGGCGGTGGTACAACGAACAGAGCGTCAGACTGGGATGCAGAGGACCCAGGTTCGAAACCCCAAGGTCACCAGCTTGAGCACCAGCTCATCCAGCTTGAGCACAAGGTTGCTGGCTTGAGTGTGGGATGATAAACATGACCCCATGGTCGCTGACTTGGGCACAAAGGTCGCTGGCTTGAGGCCCAAGGTCACTGGCTTGAACAAGGGGTCACTCACTCTGCTGTAGCCCCTGGTCAGGGCATATATGAGAAAGCAACCAATGAACAACTAAGGTGCCACAACAGAGTATTGATGTTTTTCATCTCTCTCCCTTCCTGTCTGTCTGTTCCTCGCTCTGTCTCCTTTACTGTCTCTCTCACCAAAATAAGATACTGTTAAGGACAATGCAAAGATAGGAAGAAAATATTTCTCAATAATATATCTGGGCCCTGACCAGCTGGCTAAGTGGTGGAGTGTTGGCCTGGCATGTGGATGTCCCAGATTTAATTCCCAGTCAGGGCACACAGGAGAAGTGACTATCTGCTTCTCCACTCCTCCCTTTCTCTCTCTCTCTCTCTCTCCTTCTCTCTCTCTCTCTCTCTCTCTCTTTCTCTCCCTCCCTCCCACAGCCTTGGGTTAATTGGTTCAAGCGAGTTGGCCTAGGGGCGCTGAGGATGGCTCCATGGCCTCTGCTTCAGTCACTAAAAAAATGGCTCCAGGCCCTGGCTGGTTGGCTCAGTGGTAGAGCATCGACCTGGCGTGCAGGAGTCCCGGGTTCGATTCCCGGCCAGGGCACACAGGAGAAGCGCCCATCTGCTTCTCCACTCCTCCCCCTCTCCTTCCTCTCTGTCTCTCTCTTCCCCTCCTGCAGCCAAGGCTCCATTGGAGCAAAGTTTGCCCTAGCGATGAGGATGGCTTTGTGGCCTCTG
This sequence comes from Saccopteryx leptura, assembly GCF_036850995.1. NCBI lineage: Eukaryota > Metazoa > Chordata > Mammalia > Chiroptera > Emballonuridae > Saccopteryx > Saccopteryx leptura. The sequence continues at coordinate 38,036,001 of NC_089511.1, forward strand.
CCTCAGGCGCTAGAATGGCTCTGATTGCGGCAGAGCGACGCCCCAGATGGGCAGAGCATCGCCCCCTGGTGGGCGTGCTGGATGGATCCGGTCAGGCACATGTGGGAGTCTGTCTGACTGCCTCCCCGTTTCCAACTTCAGAAAAATACAAAAAATTTAAAAATTTAAAAAATTTAAAAAGTCACTAAAAAGAGCCATTTTTTTAGTGACTGAAGCAGAGGCCATGGAGCCATCCTCAGCACCCCTAGGCCAACTCTGGTTGCATCAGATGGGCAGAGCAGTGTGGGATGGGCTAGTCAGGTGGATCCCAATGGGCTAGTGGGCTTGCTGGGTGGATCCTGGTCAGGGCACATGCAGGAGTCTATCTCTGCCTCCCTTCCTCTCACTGAATAAAAAATAATATATCTGGATGGATGTGCAACCAGAATAAACACCTCTCAAAACTCACTAAAGAGAAAAACAATTCATAAACAAATGGGTTAAAGGCAGTAATCAAAACAACATAAGGAAGTACTCTGTGAAGTGTGTAACTGCCTGAGCACTGTGCTGGACACCTGAAAGTAATACAAAATAATACTGAATGTAAACTGTACAAGAAAAATTTTAACAGATGATATTATCATAAAAACAGACTCACAGATCAATGAAACAGAATAAAGAGCCCAGAAATAAACCAACACATATACAGTTAATTAATTTATGACAAAGGAGCCAAGAATATACCACAGAGAAAGGACAGTCTTTTCAGTAAATAGTGCTGAGAAAAATGGGCAGCCATATGCAAAAGAGTAAAACAGAGGTTGCCAGTTTGATCCCTGGTCCTGGCACATGCTGGAACAGATCAATGTTCCTGCCTCTTTCTCTCTCTCTCTCTCTCCCTCCCCTACTAAAATCAATAAATAAAATCTTTTTTTTTTTTTTTATTTATTCGGTTTTTTAGAGAGGAGAGAGAGTTAGAATGACAGAGAGAGAGAGAGAGAGAGAAAGGGGGGAGGAGCAGGAAGATCAACTCCCATATATGCCTTGACCGGGCAAGCCCAGGGTTTTGAACCGGTGACCTCCGTGTTCCAGGTCAACGCTTTATCCACTGCGCCACCACAGGTCAGGCAATAAATAAAATCTTTTAAAAAAAATAAAAACACAAAAGTCATTTTAAAAGTAATTAAAAGAAGAAAATACAGTCCCAGCTAACTTCTGATCTAAGCCAGACCATGAAAGATTAAGAAAATCTGTTATGTGAATGAGTTTTTCTTGGTGTTTACTCTTTGTTTTACTGAATTAGAAATTTTAAATAACGGTAAAATATTTTTAAATACAATTCACTTACTTTTTCATTTTTTATAGTTACATAAAGATAAACCTCAAAAGTATCTTCTTCCACAGCACATAATTTGGCTTCCACCTTGGTAGTTGCTAAGTAGCAAAATGAAAACATATATTAGCTGATATTAAAAGGATACTTGTAACAGTTCATCTATTTCTCACCTATTAACTTCTGCTAACCACTCAGGATTAGCCAGCAGCACAATGTCTGCCTGTTACAGTGAAGGCTCCCCTGCAAGCAGCCAGACGCATAGCCTCTGTCTCCATCCATAGCATCCTCCTCTTGTCACTTTATGAACACCTCCTCGAGCACAGTGACTCCCAAATCTTCCGAGTCCACTCTTCCCTCCAAACGCCCATGGAGCAGAGTTGTGAGCTACTCTCTGAGAGACTTGCTAATGCAAACAGCAGCTCCATGAAATGGATGTCTATCACACTACATTAAGTCCTTTATATATGTATTTCATGTCACTCTACCATGATCTTTGAGAGTCACTGTACAGGTAGAGACTAGGCCCAGGGAAGGCTCCACTAAAGTAGTAGGGCAGCCCCTTCCAATTCTCTATCTCCCAACATTCCCCAGTGGACCCAGACTCCAAAACCCTTGGCCCCCACATCCAACCTCCCATCTCTCTCAGGTACAAAGCATCTGCCTGTTACTTTATGCGGCCAGTGGGGCAGCAGAGGGGAGGGGGCAGGACCCCAACAGGCACATGCAGCGCCACAAGCCATTTCCCACCCACTACTCCTCAGAACAGCCTTAGGGGTATTTGGCTCCTGACTGTCAAAGGTTAGGACAGATGCCACAAGTGAGACTTAGTGTTACAGTCAACAATATAAAGAGAACACACTACATAGCTGCTCTGGGACATTCTGTGCATCTTAAATTAACAATAACAGTTACACAGTAAGTTAGGCTTGTCATTAATTGACGGTTCTGTGAATGCATGTTAATATACTTTGCAGTGCTGCAGTTTCTCTGCAAACTGAAAAGCAGGCACTGTTACTGTATAAGGGTCCTTCACCCAAACAGCCCCTTTCTATAATTTCACCTATTAGTTATTGATTTCCACATCCACCCCCAAAACCCCAGAGCTGCAGGGTCATTGTGACACTGGAGGGAGAAGCTCCAGGTAACTTATAAACCTACACGAGGCCGCCAAATAGCTAAGTCTCACATCACAAACCCCTCCCCAACCACAGGTTACACCACCCTGGGCATCCGTTCAAAGCAGCTGCATGATCATGCACTTGCCTCACCTTGTAGAATGTTCTGAAAGTAGTGGATGGCTGCAGTATCCCACTTCTTGGCAGGTCTGGAACAGTGAACAGAGGCAACCTCATTAGCACGAGGTTAGTACGCTAACATCATTTTGTAAACCATACACTGGGTATTTGTAACATTACACGTTGAGCATATGACGCAGGTGATGGGGAGTGTGGCTCTGGCTCTGCCCCAGGTAAGGATCCCAGCTGTACCCTCCCAGCTGCAACAGCTCCTCCCACCATGGCTCTCAGCCCCAGTGCAGAGACTCACTGAGAACGGGCCCCTTTCTGGGGCTTCCTAAGAGACCCATGCCCACCTGCATGGCATTGTCTATCCCAACACCATCATCCCCCGTGGCCTAGGCCATGTCTGCCTCTCCAACCAGAACACAAGCTTCCTGGGGCAAGGATCCTGAGTGTGCTGGGTTCAGCACAGGCTGGCACAGAGCATGGGCTCCAAACATGCTGGTCAAACCAATCCTGAAAGGGGCCGTGGGATAGCCAGCACTGCTGTCTCCTGCGACTGCTCACTCAGCGGAGCCTTCTCACTGTTGCCATTGTCACCTTGCCTGTTCCTATTTCCATAGGCTTTGGAAAGAAAACCACAGGAAAAGCTGTAAGCAGCGGAAGACCAGGAGAAGCCAATGTTTGGAAGCAAGGAACAATAAAATAAAGTTGGAGGGAAATGTTTTGTTTCTGAACTGCTTTTAGGTATCAGAAATGCCACCACCATCCTCCAAGGTTTATTTAAAAGATCAAGTTAAGGTAATGTCCATAAGACCAGGCCCAGTGCCTGGACTAAAATATTACTTATTTTTATTTTTACTAAGAAAGATAGTAAGCATACTACTTCAATATTACTTCAAGAGAATTACAAAGGGTTTCTAAACAATGGCAAAAAAAAAAAAAAGACAGTGGTTATAAAACCTTGCTATACACAACAAAATTACCTACTAAGCTAAAAAAAGGAAAAAAAAAACACTAGTAGAATTCTAATAAGAAAAAAGGCCCAAGAAACAATCAATCTAGGCAGTAAACAGATCAATCAGTCTCTCACATGTAATTTACTCAATTATGCATGCATCTGCGTGTCTGTCTGTCTCACACACCATACAGAGAATAACCACATCACAGGAACCCAACTTTACAAGTCAGGAAAATAAATATTAAAATATCATTTTCCCCCAGCAAACAAGCAAAAAAGAAAGAGCCTGATGACATTCAATGTTGTGTGGGGAAAACAGCACTTTCTATACCCCAGTGACAGAAATATAAATCACTAGCCCTTCTGAAGGGAAATTTGACAGAATCTATAAAAACTGTTATAAGCATATTGAGTCACATTCTAAATGAAGGACACATGTCAAAAAGGTGATCAAACCCAGTAAGATCACTTACTTAAAGCCTTTCGCCTACAGTGCAAAATGGACTGGAAATAATCTAGCTGGCTATCAAGAGAGGAATGGTTCAATGCAGCAAGTATGCCATTATACACCCCTGCAACCTAGGATACTGAGCGTATCGATACCTAGGACTAGGTGTGCCCAAGGCTGGTAAGGTCCCCGAGGAGCCCTGTATGCTGGGACAGGATAAGGCAGAGGGGGAAGCAGACTCCTCCCAAGGGAGAGCTGGGCATGAACAGGCAGGGACCCAAGTCAGCCCAGGAGGGTAAGCAGATGGCTGACCTGAAAGAGGGACCAGGGAGGAGGCAGGCATTGCAGAGCAGCCTGGCTGAGCACAATGGCCTTAGCACAGACATGACGGCTTGGTACCTTCTTAGTGCAGATTCCAAGGCCAGCCACAGAGTGATGCATTCCCCAACTCAAGGACTGTAGGTGATGGGAGCGGGAGGAGCGGAAGGGGAGCAGGGGTGTGGGGGATGAGAACAGGAGGAGGAGGGGGGAACAGGAGCTGGAAGGGGCAGGTGGAGGAGTGGAGGACTAGAAGCAAGGGACAGGCACAGGGGAGGGGGAAAGGAGAATGGGGGCGGGAGGGGAACAGGAACTGAGATGGGGGCAGGAGGAGTGGGGACAGTGGGAGTGGGGCTGGGGGGCTGGGACAGGAGCTGGAAAGGCAGAGATGAAAGTCTCTCCACAGATCCTATGAAAGCCCCCATAAGATAGGCAGCTTCCAAATTCAGAGAACACAATGCAGCATCACCAGGACATGCAAGTTCAACAAGCAGAGTCAGAACTGTGCTGCTTCTGTAGCTCTTCTTCCCACAATGCCAGTCCTAGAGGGACAGGGGAGGGAGAGTCCCAGTCGGGAGGATGGAGCAGCTCCCGGGACTTCAGGGAGCACTCGCTCAAGACAGCAAAGATCACAGCCATACCCCCACCACAGTACTGCCCAATGCAGGGTCTTGTCCTATACAAACACTGGCAATAGGGCCACACACTAGGAAAAAAAAACAAAGACGGGGCATGTGTATAACGTGTGTGTGTGTGTGCGTGTGTGTGTGTGTGTGTGTGTACATGTATGCCTCTCTGCATCTACACGCTTTATTTGGCCTTATCCACATTCTGATGGAAATGAACAGTGCAAAATGGACTGGAAATAATCTAGCTGGCTATCAAAAGAGGAATGGTTCAATACAGCAAGTATGCCATTATACACCCCTGCAACCTATATAGTTTTATTAACCAATGCCATCAAATAGGTTCAATTACCAAAAAAAAATATACCATCATATTCACCCATGAAAAAGACTGAAAGCAGAAGGGAGTACAAAGAGCTTCAACATACATTCAGTTAAATGCGGAAGACAGTATGTTCTAATTTTCATTAAAAGCTCCATGTATAAGGTCTACCAGAGAGTTCTGTCCGTTTCTATCACAAGTTTCGACACATAAGCACGTTTATTTGGCGCATGTGTGCCTCTCTATTTTTATCACTTAACGTATACATACTGACATAGCAAATTAACTAAAACAAAGTTGATTCACGTTAGTCTTAGGTGTGAAGCAATAGTGTACCCATGGCTACTGATAAAGTTCATTTACACCACTGTAATTTTTACAAATTTCAACAAGGAAGAAATGCTACAGAAGCATGTCTGTCGCATCCACCATATTCCCCGGACTTAGCACCCTCCAACTATCACTTGTTTATGTCCTTACAAAATTTTTTGAAGGGCAAAAAATTCAAAAATGAAGAAGATATCAAACAAGCACTGGTTCAATTTTTCGCATCAAAAGATAAAACATTTTTCACCCGGGTTCAATTCCCGGCCAGGGCACACAGGAGAAGCGCCCATTTGCTTCTCCACCCCTCTGCCGCGCTTTCCTCTCTGTCTCTCTCTTCCCCTCCCGCAGCCAAGGCTCCATTGGAGCAAAGATGGCCCGGGCGCTGGGGATGGCTCCTTGGCCTCTGCCCCAGGCGCTAGAGTGGCTCTGGTCGCAATATGGCGACGCCCAGGATGGGCAGAGCATCGCCCCCTGGTGGGCAGAGCGCCGCCCCATGGTGGGCGTGCCGGGTGGATCCCGGTCGGGCGCATGCGGGAGTCTGTCTGACTGTCTCTCCCTGTTTCCAGCTTCAGAAAAATGAAAAAAAAAAAAAAAAAAAAAAGATAAAACATTTTTCAAAAATGGGATATACAAATTGCCCTCATGCTGGCAAGAAATCATTAATAATAATGGCAATTATTATTTAATAAAGTTTATTGACGGTAAGAAAAATTTGTATTTTGTTTTATTCCAAAAATGGAAAGAACTTTCCAGTAGACCTTATATATGAATATGTAGAAAAGCAATAAAAAAGGTCTGCAAGTTCAGAGCCTAAACAGGGCACACAGGCCTCCCAGGAGGCAGGAAGTGGCGCTGGAGAAGAATGCAATGGAGTTTTTTTTAATGCTCCATGATCCCATATACTATTACTCTTTACAGTTGATTTATTACGTTTTGTAGGTTACAAAAAAAAAAAGCCCCAAACCACAAAGTTCAGGCCTCACTCTAACCTCCCTCGGTAGACAGGCTGCCCAGGGAATTCTGCACATGACAGGTTTGACACACAGACTCGGAGGTTCCGCCTGAAGAAGAAGGAGGCTGTGAACTCCCTTAGCACTTCTCAAGAGGGGTTAATTTCATCTACACATCAGACACTCAGTTCAGTTCATTAATGATTTGGCATGTTAGAAGCTGTACTTACACAATTTTAGCATTGTTCTCGCAGATGTCAATGTGTAATGTCACAGGTTTCGTGCAGTACAGTCTGAATTTTTTTGCTCTGTATGGAAGCTGCATAAAAGTTTCTACTGCAGCTCGGATGCTTTAACAGTGAAACAGAAACAGTTTGATTATAAAGAAAAATTATGTAACATTTCTTTAAAGTTGACCAATATAATTCATATATAGCATAAAAAACAAAACACACAAAAATCAATTCTTTCTCTTCCAGCAAGAAATATTTGGAGACATTTGCCCAAGATGATGAAAATTGGTTCCAGGGGAATCTCACTCTTTAGGTAGAAAGCCAGATATATAGATAGTACACAGAGTAGATCTTTGAGCTTGAGACTTGTTTGGAGGTTCTAGCAGGGGAGCGCAGCTACTCGTATACCCTTGACCGAAGAACGGTCCTCTCCTCTAGCGGGGAAGGTCGTCCTCTTCGACTGAGCATGCAGCTTCAGGAGGGACGCACATGGAGCGGTGAGGGAGGAAGGGGACACCCGCCTAGCCAGCCAGATCAGCCGAATCGACCCTGGCGATCAATGGAGTGACAGATGTCGCAGCCAGATCGCCTTCACATTCCAGAGTAGATCTTTGACATTAAAATTCCATGCCACAGGAATAGGAAGGGATTAAAAATAATGTCTAGTGAGGCTGTGTAAGTTGACAAACACTGGTTAATAATGATCAAACCTGGGAAGCAAATTCTATTTAAGATTTTTAAATATCAATTTCAATACATGAACAGAATTCCCTTAAAGTAACTGTAAATAAGGAGATGTTTAATAATTAGTGTTTGCCAAATTTGCACGAAAGAGCTGAAGGACTGAGATTTGATAAGCTGTTCAACAGTATTATTTCATGTCTTTCAGGTAAACGACAGACTTGACATAGCATTTCGACATAAACTGGGTGTGAAGATGGCAGGTGGGCAGACCAGGCACTTTTGGTCTCAGTTTAGAAAACGGTGGCTGCACCAACGGCCCCTCCAGGCTTCCTTGCGTTCTATTTAATCATATGATTCTCTTGCCCAAAACAAACTAAACTTAAAACTCCATTACTAAAAGAAAATATCTCCAAATAGTTCAACACAATATTTTAACAATTATAAAGATGCAGAATCACAAGCTAGAAATGCATCTTTTTTCTTAAATATAATCAAATTTTCAATGTTTGAAAAGCCCTTCTGCCACGAAATTCTTAAGATAATTCAATAAAATAAACCTCTTACTGCAGTTGAAGTCTATTTGGTATTGCTCTTTTGGAAGAAAGATCCTCATATTTATTTATTAAACTGATATCCCCTTACACTGGGATAGGAAACCTTAAAAAAATGACCACGAAGACACAGGTAGCATTTTCTAATGAACTGTGATATGGTCCTGGAATCGGTAAGGTTTCATTCTGAAAGCCCACCTTATATGACAGTCACACTCTCACTTTGTTAAGCAAGACAACCAGGAAAGCATACTTGAATATACACTCCGCTCTCTGCAACCTGAGGCTATACCAGCAAACTGCCCCTTCTGATCAGACAAGAGTCTCTCTGCCTCCTGGTACTTTTTTTTTTTTTTTAGAGAAATTTAATGGGGTGACACTGATCAGTAAGAGTACATAGGTAGTAGTGTCCTTCTTACAGCCAAGCCTCCCTAAAGTACCCGTCAGGTGTACAAACTAAGAGACCAGGTGAGGGGAACAGCTGGCCAAGAGCAACTAGGAGACGCAGAGCACCTGCCCCTTTGAGGAAGGGGAGGGGGGAGGGCTGGAGCTGCCTACTGAGTCTTCATTCTAACCACTTGCTCCAACAGCTCACTGTGTGCACAACTGGAATCTGAAGTCTTCAAGAAGTCTTCCCTTCTCGTAGCTAAAGAAAAACCTTCAGCTTACAACCTCCATCCCCTTACTTTGCAAACTGACATTCTCCTTTAAAACTGACATGTCTCCTGAAAGAACATAAGGCAAAAGAATATTACCTACGTACTTTTTCGATTTCACTGGAATGTACTTGGCAAAGTCCACAAGAAAACACTCCGCCAGGTACTGGTCTGCTGAAGACACAATCGACTTGATGACAGCCCTGCACCAGCAACTGAGCTCCCGAGAGTACACCACACAGACCTACAAGGTGAAAAGAGATGTCAATGTTAAAATCTCTGGCCATGGAATGGGAGAACTAAAAAGTCCTCTCAAAATCATCAGCCTACATTTTACCTTTCAGAAGAGGAGAGATTTGAGGAGGCTGACCCTACCTAAGCTAAACACTCCTAGTTGGGGAAAGAACCTCAGTAGATAAGAACACAGAACACCTGAATTCTATTTCATTCTTTTTCTCACTACAATCTTTATGACTGCTTAAATAAAGACAACTTAAAGCAATGGTTTTCAACTGCTGATCCATGGACCAATGCTGGTCCGCAAAAGAGTTAATCACCCTGATGTATGAAGATTATAGACCCAATGATTTCTGTTGAATTCGCTTACTTACGCTTGGTGATTTCTGCCTTAGCGGTTCCCGAAATAATTCTATTTTCACCAGTCCCCAAGTGTAAAAAGGTTCAAAACCACAGACTTAAAGAAAAGCCCCTTAAATCAAAGCTTACAAATGACTGCCAATCATGCACCAGAAGAGGAAGCCTCACTCGAGGCTCCCCTCTCCCCTCTCCTCCCGCGGCTCTCACCGCCCAGACGTTTGTTCACTATCTGCCACAACAGTACGTCAGCTCTGAGATGTGGGTTTTTGTGTTTTGTTTACTACCATATTCCAAGAAACCAGAACAGTGTTTGGCCTGTACTGTCTTCAGAAACTACTTGTTGAATGACTAAATTAAAAAAAAATGCCGGCAGCCCCCTTTTTAGGAAACTACCTTGCTGAACTGACAGGACTGCCAGGCCACAGGTGACTCAACAGCAATCCAAACAGGCAAACCAAACATATGTTGACCATAGGGTTTATGAAGTGGCCTGGTGGGGACAGCTGTGCCCAACAAGAAGTGGATCGATGGAGATTACTGCCCTTGGGAATTGAAGCTGGAAAATATACTGTAGCCATTCTGCAAGCAATAGGTTCTTGACAGCCTCACATAATTCAAAACTCAAATAATTCAAGACATATTCTGCCAAAGGAAAGTTATTTCTGTTTAATTCTTAAGTCAAAATGACTTGTAGGAATGGTACAAACAGATAATAATTGATAAAGCCAGTTAACTTTGTAATGGTGGTACACTTGGGTTTCCACTAGCCAATATGGGATGAATTAAGCATCAAGAACAATGATTATAATTGATAACTGTATTAAAAGCCATGAATTCAATATAGTACTTAAAAAAATGAAAAGGAGGAAAAACAACCTGTGGACACCAATGTAGATTACAAGGCACAAATCATTATGCTGAAAATTGATAAGGGAAGGAACCTAGCAATTTTTCTATCTTTCCAGGATAAACAGTATTACGTCAGGGCAGCTAAACAATGCTAACATATGAGGGAAAGTTCTCTGCAGAAGAAATCCAGCTCATGAATGCAGAAGGAATGTGAAATGAGCAGTTTCCAGGCTTAAGTGAAAGCACCAATTTGAGCAGTGGTGGTCACTGGATGGTGGAGCCACTGCATGAAAAGTTGATGGCACCACAGGGAGGGCTCAGGCTGTCGCCATCTAAATCCACTGGTCAATTTTAGCATCACCAAAAGTGTATTATCTCCCAATTCAGTAATATGAAGCTCACAGTACCAATAATTCTTGGGGGCAGGTGTTTGTCACCCTAAATCTAATCAAAGCATTATATTTAACTATCAGACCATAGAAAATACAGGGGACAGAAAAAGTCCACCACCATCACCATCATCACCACCACCCACCACCACCATCTATCACTGTGGTAAGGTACCAAAGAATTGCAAAACTTAATATTAATATTTTAGGAAGAAAAGTCAGGCTTCTTGCCCGTCCTTTCTCTAAAAAAAGGAGGGAGAAGAATGCAGAAGCTTTCTGGCTTGCAAGGACGACTGGGTCATTTAGTTTTAACTATGAAATAAAGGTTATCTGAAGAATTTCCTTTCCCTTTCAATAAGAGACAAATTTTTTTGTTGTTGTTGTTTAATAATTTTATTTTTTTAATGGGGTGACATCAATAAGTCAGGATACATATATTCAAAGATAACAAGTCCAGGTTATCTTGTCGTTCAATTATGTTGCATACCCACCACCCAAAGTCAGATTGTCCTCTGTCACCTTCTATCTTGTTTTCCTTGTGCCCTTCCCCACCCCCCTTCCCTCTCCCATTCCCCCCTCCCCCCCCCCCCGTAACCACCACACTCTTATCAATGAATTGTACACTGTATTCTTTTTTTTATTATTCATTTTAGAGAGGAGAGGGAGACAGAGAGAGAGAAGGGGGGAGGAGCTGGCAGCATCAACTCCCACATGTGCCTTGACCAGGCAAGCCCAGGGTTTCGAACCGGCGACTTTAGCATTTCCAGGTCGACGCTTTATCCACTGTGCCACCACAGGTCAGGCAAGAGACAAAATTTACATACCCTACACTGATTTTAACTCTTCCTCCCTTCCTGGAATCCTGAGAGTAACATATATCTCTAGACAAAGGAATGGGAGGTAGACACTAGAAAATTTGTGAATGTCTTTGATATGTAAAGTGACATCACTATTGTGTTACCTTATAGGTTTTAATATGTAGGAATGTTTTTATAGATCCTATAGACAAATGTTACAAGTTTGTTAATGAATTCATTATTGTGTCATGTTCCCCTTCCTTTTCCCTTCCCCCAATCCTGTATGTGATCAAGTCTACATAATGAGCTGCAAGGCTATTTCACAACACGCAAGATTTGGGTCAGCTATACCCCGTGTTAGTCATATGCAGCTGGCTTAATCAATAAAACTCCTCAAAAATTCATTTGGACTTGGTGTCTCTATGTAAACCTTAGGAAATAAGGTACGGTACTTTACAACACCACCACCCAACACCACCAACACCACCAATATCACCAACATCCACCACCACCACCACCAATATCACCAACATCCACCACCACGACCCACCACCACCACCAGGAAACCATCAGGCTATGCAAAACATGAAGTATTTTAAAAGGACGATTGATTTGGTTTCATTTCTTAAACCAGTCAATGGTATGGGGAAAAAAAAGTCATTAATAATGATTTTGAGCCCTGGCCGGTTGGCTCAGTGGTAGAGCGTCGGCCTGGTGTACAGAAGTCCCGGGTTCGATTCCCGGCCAGGGCACACAGGAGAAGCACCCATTTGCTTCTCCACCCCTCCCCCTCTCCTTCCTCTCTGTCTCTCTCTTCCCCTCCCACAGCCGAGGCTCCATTGGAGCAAAGATGGCCCGGGCGCTGGGGATGGCTCCTTGGCCTCTGCCCCAGGCACTAGAGTGGCTCTGGTCACAACAGAGCGACACCCCGGAGGGGCAGAGCATCGCCCCCTGGTGGGCAGAGCATAGCCCCTGGTGGGCGTGCCAGGTGGATCCCGGTAGGGGGCATGCGGGAGTCTGACTGTCTCTCCCAGTTTCCAGCTTCAGAAAAATACAAAAAAAAAAAATGATTTTGAAGAGGGAATGGAATTAAATTTATTTCTAATTTTTCTCATAAAGACTTTATAAATCTTTTCCTATCAAGCTATTAGAAAAATTCAAACTCTTCTGAGAAATAACTGATCTACTGATCCATAGAGAGAATGAGACCATAGGATTGGGAGTTGAGGCTACAAGAAAGGAAGGAAGGTAAGGAAAACAAAGAAGCACCAATTGACCAAAGTCACAAGCAAACCACAAAGGAGGCCTCAGGCCAGACTGAAAACCCCAACACCCTCTTTGCTGGGGTGCCAACACCTGTGATGGATCTAGAATAATCCTTCCGGTCTCTAGCCCCAGGAGGATGTCCCCAATGCCTAAATTTGTGTGGGAGTCTGCAAGCTGACAAAAGTCCTGGCAGTTTAAGGCTTAAGCCAAAGGGCTAAGCTCTTCCCCACAACCTCTGATTAAGTTGGTAAAGGCAATTTACATGCCCTTCCCCACACCTCCCTGTTAGCTATAATGCTGATAGTTTCTACTGTCCCATCCCCCATGTCCCTCGAAGAGACTGGAGGCAGTTTTCTTTTTACCCTTTGTTTTGTGAAGTTAAGATGTTATACATGGTGGGGGGTTTTCTGCACTTGGGAGAATTCTTGGTTTGCCTCAGAAATGTGACTTTGTATCTGAGCTTTGCTTTGCAAATGGCTTTGCTCTCTGCTCTACAAATGAAGTGTTTTGGTGGTGGAAACTCACTCTTACAAGCCATCAGTTTGGCAATGAGGCCTCCCAATCCCATCCTTTTTCTTTCTGTGTTTATTTTCTAATCCTCCACTGTTGCCACTCGAGACCTGAAAAATTAGGAGTCATGCTGGTTCGCGATTACTTAGATGACACTCCAAGTCCTGTTGCCCTATAGGAATATTATACAACTACCACATTCCATGATTAGTCTACATCCTATGCAACCAAAGAACCCAACACAAGGCAATCATTACAAGCCATTAAAATACTCCAAAAGCTATCATCTTAGTTACCAAAATAGTCAACATTTTGTGAACTATTTGAAGACATGATTCTTAAAGCACATTTAGATACATACCTGCCCTTCTTCCAACGTTAATGGTTTTATTTTTATGTCTTGACACATGCTATTATAGAAGTTGTTCATGGCACTATTTAGTTTTTGATATTCAACTTCATGATCCAAAAAGGGACTAGACCCTTTTATAACAACCCAGAAGCAACCTGGATCTTCAATCTGTAAAATTTTTAAAAGACAAAACAACGCATGATTTAAAAGTAGAACCATAAAATAATAAACCTTAGAATTACAATGACTGTTTCTAATTTAAGTGATCTAACAAATTCTTGATAAAAACCAAGGATAAAAGACCCTCAATATTTATTTATATATATAAAATCATGTTATATATGTTAAACTTATAAAATGTTATATGTTAATAACATTTTAATAAAGCGGGGAAAAAGATAAAAGACACAAAGATAAAATCCTAAAACATATCACCAATAAAACGTAATTCTTAATCATGTGATTGACTCCAAAAGTAGGGGTCAATGTCTCTGAGCTCTTATATTTTAAAAATATCCATAGTGAAATACAAAAGGAAGGTTCAGGCCCTGGCCGGTTGGCTCAGTGGTAGAACGTCGGCCTGGTGTGCAGAAGTCCTGGGTTCAATTCCCAGCCAGGGCACACAGGAGAAGCGCCCATCTGCTTCTCCACCCCTCCACCCCTCCTTCCTCTCTATCTCTCTCTTCCCCTCCCACAGCCAAGGCTCCATTGGAGCAAAAGATGGCCCGGGCAATGGGGATGGCTCCTTGGCCTCTGCCCCAGGCGCTAGAGTGGCTCTGGTCGCAACAGAGCAACGCCCCGGATGGGCAGAGCATCGCCCCCTGGTGGGCAGAGCGTTGCCCCTGGTGGGCGTGCCGGGTGGATCCCGGTCAGGTGCATGCGGGAGTCTGTCTGACTGTCTCTCCCTGTTTCCAGCTTCAGAAAAATACAAAAAAAAAAAAAAGGAAGGTTCAAAACAATGTTTTTAGTATCCTATGTTTTTCATAAGAGAAAGAAACATGCATTCTACTGATTAAAAGAAATAAGTGAGCCTCGCCAGATGGTGGCACAGTGGATAGCACGTCAAACTGGGACACGGAGGACCCAGGTTCGAAACCCTGAGGTTGCCAGTTTGAGCGCAGGCTCATCTGGTTTGAGCAAGGCTCACCAGCTTGGACCCAAGATTGCTGGCTTGAGCAAGAGGCCACTCAGTCTGCTATATCCCCACAGTTAAGGCACATATGAGAAAGCAATCACTGAGAAACTAAGGTGCCGCAACAAAGAATTGATGCTTCTCATCTCTCTCCCTTCCAGTCTGTCTGTTCCTCTCTCTGTTTCTCGTCTCTGTCACACACACACACACACACACACACACACACACACACACACAAAACGATAAAGAAAAAAGAAATAAATGATGCCAGATAAAACAAATCAAATACAAAATATTACCTACAGTGGAAGCCATAAATGGGGCAGAAAGGACAGGGATGAAGTCAGACTTCTCTGAATGTATCTGAGCTTCGAAACTAAGATTTTCATTGTTACAGGTAAAAATATAAAATGAAAAGTTAAAACTGAAAATATCAATAGGAACTCATTTATCTCTTATATCATGTATTTATTTCCTAATTCCACCTGCTGAAAAAAAAAACAAAAACTGGCCTGACCTGTGGTGGCGCAGTGGGATAAAGTGTCAATCTGGAACACTGAGGTTGTCAGTTCAAAACCTTGGGCTTGCCTGGTCAAGGCACATATGGGAGTTGATGCTTCCTGCTCCTCCCTGTTCTCTCTCTCTCTCTCTCTCTCTCTCTCCCCTCTCTCTAAAAATCAATAAATAATAAATAAATAAATAAATAAATAAACCTTCTCCTTCCCCAAAGAAAAGATATCCCAGCCAAAAAATAATCCTTTCCCTTCTTTCACATAACAACTCCCTTGCCCCACTCCTCTCCTTATAAAATTCTTCCATTTCATATAAGCCCTTGGAGCAACCTTCTAGTTGCTAAACAGGATGCTGGCCAATTCATGAATCACTTGACAAAGCTAACTAGATCTTTAAATTTACTCGGCTGAGACTCTGGGTGATGGGCACATAACGTAATATATCAGATCATGTGCCCTGGAGATGTCCACCTGAAATGTTATGGACCAATGTCACCTCTTAATTTCTAAATAAATAAAACAAAAATAATAGTAAATAAATAAATAAATTTATGTATTCAGTTGAATTTTGTGGGGTTTTTCTTTTCCCATTGATTTGAAAGAGAGAAAAAAAGAGAAAAGAGGTAGAGAGAGGGAGAGTGAAAGAGATAGGGAGGGAAGGTGGGAGGGAGAAGGGGGAGGGAGAAGGAGAGAAAAGGACTAAGAGGGACTGAGAGAGAGAGAGAAGCATCAATTTGTTGTTCCATTTTAGTTGGACGCTCATTGGTTGCTAGTTGCTTCTCGCATGTGCCCTGACTAGGGATTGAACCCATGATCTCGGCACATCAGTACAATGTTCAATCCACTGAACTACCTGGCCAAGGCCGAATTTTGTTTTTTAATAACATATAAAAAAAATGTGAAAATGCAACAAAATGTTAACATCTGCTGAGTCCAGGCATGAGAAATATAGTTATTTTCAATATTGTTCCTGTAATTTTTTTATGTGTGAAAATTTTCAAGATGTCAAATTGGGGGGGAAGATGTTTAAACAGAAGTTTTAAAGTATCAAAGAGCCTTAGAAGTTGCCAGAATGTTTCTTTTTTTAATCTACTTCGAAAACCTAGAAAATGTAGGCCAGGTCCAGTTTCACAAGACAGCAGCACACAAGTCATCATGTGCTTTTAGTAGGAGGGGTGGGCTCCCCATTCCACCCACCCCCACCACTTACACCAACGTGGGCCTGCTGCTTGCTGCCACCACCACTAGCTATTGCACACAGGGCAGTTGTAAGTGTACTACTTACTGCCTTACACATTTTTCCTGCATGTCAACTTTATTTTTATTAGAAAAATATTATAGATATAAGTAAGGTGTTGGTCTGCTCTTTTCCTTTACTTCTACCATTCAAACTTGAATGGTTTTACCCAAGCAAAAATAGAATTGTAATAAGCAGTGAGACAGCATGAACCGGCAAGGATGAAGAACAGATGAGCAATGGACAAAACTGAGAAAATAAGGACCTCATCCCCAGAGTAACCTTTCCTTCCCTAGCATGTTTCTGTTTATGGTTCAGATCACCTGTTATAGTTAATATCACTGGTCATGTGGGTCAGACCCTGCCCTGACCTTTCCTCCCCTGGCATATTGCTGGTTATGCAAATTAGACCCCCTTAGAGGAACAAACAAGGAGGCTGGATCCCTTAAGCATTAATGACCCCCCCACGCACACTGAGGTTCTGATCAAAATCAAATACATCTAGGCTTCAGTCGTTTCGGCTCCAGGCTCAGAAAAGCAGCAAAGCCAGACAAACGAACCCATGGCTGACATCAGGACCAGCTGCACTGACTAATGACCCCCTACCCTGACGCCAAGATCATGATCCTGAAAAGATACACTTGGAAAATTGATGAATACTCTATTGGGATCTTCCTAAGACCTCCAGATAAACACCCTGAAGACGGAGGACCCAATAGCTACTCTGGAGCCTTTCCCCACCCCTTCCCCAGGCACATTTTCCTTGCCTTTCTTTCTCCTAAGCTCTAAGTGCCTTTCTTTTGCCTCTGTAACTTGTTTCCTGAACCTATTTCTTCTACTGCTCACTTCTACTTCTGTGACTTTCTTTCCTTTTTTTACAGAGACAGAGAGAGAGTCAGAGAGAGGGATAGATAGGGACAGACAGGAATGGAGAGAGATGAGAAGCATCAATCATCAGTTTTTTGTTGCGACACCTTAGTTGTTCATTGATTGCTTTCTCATATGTGCCTTGACCGCGGGCCTTCAGCAAACCGAGTAACCCCTTGCTCAAGTCAGTGACCTTGGGTCCAAGCTGGTGAGCTTTTGCTCAAACCAGATGAGCCCGCACTCAAGCTGGCGACCTCAGGGTCTCGAACCTGGGTCCTCTGCGTCCCAGTCCAACACTCTATCTATTGCGCCACTGCCTGGTCAGGCTACTTCTGCGACTTTATAATAACTTTCTCTTATAGGTTGAGTCTTGGCTCTGAATTCTTTCTTAGCCAGAACTCAAGTACTGAAGTTGCCGAACTGAGGTCTCGTCTGACTCCGCCAGTCTATCACCTGGTACCATTTCACTGCCATGAGAACTAAATTTTCACATCCTTAAATTAATACAATGTGATTGAAGTAGGTATATTCTTTATTATTTCTCAGGAATAGTAATTCATCTTTTCAACATGCTATTTCCCTCTACTTTTATTTATCTGGGTAACTACGTAATAAGTATCTCTTTTCCTCCATTCAGTAATATGAGTGTGTAAAGTGTAATTTATGACATTGGTAACTGAATTCAGCATCTAATCTTCATGCTCAATTAGCATTAGTATAGGGTATTTCCATAATTAAGTTCCAATATTTTAGTTAAACCTACACTTTCTAATCAATTTTAAAAATTAAGGTGTTAATTTAAAAACATTATGAAAATTCCAGACTAAATAACAGTGGGCCCATGTATAGTCATACTCTCACGAGAGGTCCCTGGACAGCTACTGCTTCCATCTCAGCACCGCCTCCTGTAGGCAAAGCAGCAAGCTGGTAAGCAGCTGTAGCAGGAAAACTCTTGAATGCTGTTTGTGGGCCTTCGCTAGTTGGCTCAGTGGATAGAGCATCAGCCCAATGTTCAGACATTCCAGGTTCAATCCCCAGTCAGGGCACACATGAGAAGCAATCATCTATTTCTCTTCCCCTCCCTCTCCAGTGTCTCGACTCTCTCGGTGCCACTGGCTCAACTGGTATGGGCATTGGCCCCAGATGCTGAGAATAGCTCTGCTGATTAGAGCATCAGCCCCAGACAGGGATTGCCAGGTGGATCCTGGTAGGGGCATACACAGGAGGAGTCTATCTCCTCTCCTCTCACTTAAAAAAGAAACAAAAACAAAACAGTTTGTAGATTTCACTGACAGTGCTGAAGTCAGCAAAAACAGTTTTCTACCACATTAGTGAGGTCACAGCCTGAAGCTTTTAGAATTTCACCCATGTCAGTAAGAGAGTATTCAATTATTCCCACTACCCCTCCTGGCACAAGCTGTCCACCTGAAAGGTTCATCCCCTAACTGTCCTGAAATGAAGAAATGGTCCTGTCCACTATCATGGTTTGACTGTGGAACCAACAGCCCTTGGCCTTCCCAATGTTAATCGCCTTTGTGACTAATCCTTTTCTTTTGGCCCCTCTGCCAAGCCCATGCACCACCCCACTCACACCTTACTGCACCTTGGGCTGCTTTCTCAACACATCCTATTTTAAATCAACACCCTTTTCCTCATTAGTCTCATCCTTATAGGTTTGTAATGCCAGTTATGTTTTTATTTATAAAATATATTGCAACAAATACATAACTGTTGAAACTTTAAATTTTTAAATACAATTTAATTGTGGGAAAATGTACATAAAATTTATCATCTTAACCATATCTAAGGGTGCAATTCAGTGGCACTAAGTACATTCACAGTATTACTCTACCATCATCATCTATTTCCACAACTTTTTTCTTCTTACAAAACTGAAACATTGTCCCCATTAAACAATAACTCTCCATCCCCTCTCCCTGTCAGCCCCTGGCAAACACCATTCTGCCTCCATGAATTTGACTACTCTAGGAACCTCAGATAAGTGGGATCATACAGTGTTTGTCCTTCTGTATCTGACTTAGTTCACTCTCCAGGTTTATCTATGCTGTAGCCCGTGTGAGAACTTCCTTCCTTTTTAAAGCTGAATAATGTTCCATTGCTTATCCATTCATCTGTTAATGGACAGTAGGGGAAAAAATACTTCCTCCGTATAAAAGCTAAATTAATCTGGAGAACAACTGGTACTTGCACCACACTTGGAGAAATAAATACTACTATACTGGATAGAGAGCCTGCTCAGTACGAGCATGGTGACAGCAGGAGGTGAAGGCAGACCAGAGGAGGTGGTAGATAAAAGGGTTCTGGACCCAATTTAAAGAGGGGTTCCCAAGCTCCCGGCAGTGAGGGTCCAGCTCCTTCCGCCTCAGTTCTGCTCTGATGCACTGGCATGTGGCAAGATATATCCCATTGGAAGAACCTTATCTCTCTGGGAGAAATCACACTAGCCTATTTAGGGCTGATGGTGGAGTGGAGTTTGCCAGACGAATCTGAAACCCCTAAAAGTCTCAAAGCAAATCCTCAGTAAGAGATGCTTTAAACGTTTGTGAATCTCAGTTCATATAAACACCACGATACAAAATAGAAACAGAAAGTTTGGTTCTTTTAAATCCCTATATCATTTGCTAAGGTCCTCTCTTCTGCCCACTGAAATGAGATTTTTTTTAAATTAAAAAAACTTATATTTCCTTTTCCCAGTACCAAAATCCACCCCTTTGCTCTGGTTTGTAAACTCTTTTCTTCCAGTAACACGGTGAACAGAGCATGTTTTCCCAAGTCAAGTCTCTTGCATTGCCAAGGAGCACTCAACTGACTGAAACAGAGGAAGCTGCAGCCTGACCAGGCGGTGGTGCAGTGGATAGAGCGGAGGACACAGGTTCAAGACCCTGAGATCCCCAGCTTGAGTGCGGGCTCATCTGGTTTGAGCAAAGCTCACCAGCTTGGACCCAAGGTCATTGGCTCGAGCAAGGGGTTACTGGGTCTGCTGTGACCGACCGTCAAGGCACATATGAGAAAGCAATCAATGAACAACTAAGGTGTCGCAACAAAAAACTGATGATTGATGCTTCTCATCTCTCTCTGTTCCTGTCTGTCTGTTCCTATCTGTCCCTCTCTCTGACTCTCTCTGTCTCTGTAGAAACTCCACCTCGCTCCCTACCCCCACCTCCACCCGGCTCCAAGGAGTCAAGCCCAGAGGAACGGGCAGGTAGCATCCTCCAGAGTCCCGGGGCACAAGCCGGCAGGAGTCCCCAGGAATGGAGACGAATCGCGCGTGTGTGCCGGTTGAAGGGAGGGAGGGAGGTACAGATAGATCACCCCGCCACTGTCCAACTGGGGTAGGGACCTGTCGGGAGCCGATCAACAACTGCTGGCTGACAAGGTCACAGGAGAAGACCCACAACTGCTGGCTGACAAGGTCACAGCAGAAGAAGACCCACAACTGCTGGCTGACAAGGTCACAGCAGAAGAAGACCCACAACTGCTGGCTGACAAGGTCACAGCAGAAGAAGATCAAAAACTGCTGATTGACAAAGTCACAGCAGAGAAGACCAATGGCTGCGGGTTGACGAAGTCACCCAAAGGAGAGACACAACGATACTTCCCCCTTTGACTTTTTGAATTAATCTGGCCTTATATCCCCCCTCTTCTGGGTGTGTGCTATTATTTATGGCACAGGGATAATAGTACCGTGCTTTCCCTGTAGATTCGTAGTGATTTCTTTGGAAATGAGACAGAGGATGTGAGTTCCACAGAAAAGCCTGTAAGCCCCTTGAACTGGGCTCATAGACATAAGAGGCTGGCTATGATATCCCTCGTAAAGGGTTAAGTTTGTAGGAGAATTCCTTCTTAATCATGTTAGAAAGAATAGATTGTGACTTGTGAATGGGTAGGAGGCAGTGGCTGTGCACAGAGCGCCTTTCGGCCTTCACTTAATTCAACATTTTTCCTCCCTAGCCTTTTCATGTGATAGAGTAGAGAAACATTCCTTTCTTCTTGCTTATTTGATCTGCAGATAGTAGTACACTCTGAGAAGAATAGAGTTAGAACTTAACTAGTGTTTAAATATAATAAATAAGTAATATTTGACTAGACAATAGTATCTTAGGTAAGGTATAGTAGAATGGCCCATTGTGTGGCCTAGGATGAGAGAGCAGTCAGCAAGAAAAGAATGTTTTACTAAGAGAATTGTCTTTTGACTAAAGGCAACTGCTAGGCTTTCTCAATGAGATGTTCTCATAAGATTTACATACTTTCCAAAATTCTTTAATAATGAGAGAAATGTAGGGAAATCCATAGAAGTAATAACAATTAATGTCTTATGTTGCTACTAGGCTATCTTGCAAGTGCACTCTGTATATCTTTGGGTGAAAGCTATTCTTAATGTTATGTCAATTTCTTTATAGGCAAGCCTTTTAGAATCTTGTGAGAAAAAGTAGGACACTGCTTAAACTCAAAGCCATTTACCTGAGCAAATGGTGGTCCATTGTTAGTCCTTAATAATCTCGTCTGCTAATCTCTCTCTGCCCCTTAACTCACAACAGCAGTAAAGTTAGTTAACTATTAGTACTAATACCTTAAAAGCTTTTACCGACATTGTTATCACTATTCAAGTTATTTTGTACTTTGAATGATTTGCTACCTGGTTTGTAATTTATAGATATAAATTAACTGTTATCCGGAAACATGTAAACATAGTGAAACAGAAGCAATGATTAACACCATGTAATTGTAACTCAGTGTGTGTGTATAAAAAGGGAGCTATACTAGCATTGAGCAGAGATGCCTGGCAGTAAATGCTAACCAGAGAATAAAGAGAAAGAAAAGAATTCGGCTCTCTCACTCGATTTCTCCGACGCCGTCTCCTCCTGTGGGACCCCTGGATCCCCCCCCCCCCCGGGGCTGGACCCCGGCAGGGACCCATGGAAACGACCCAGGTCGGGGAGAACAGGTCAGGGTCCCCGGATCCACTCATCTGGGGCAAGCAGGAGCCCTCAATCAGCGCGTACTTGGGTAGGGTGCGTGGAGGAGGGGGTTTATAGTGCGTCCCTACCCTAAGATTCTCGAGTTAATAAATAGAGAACACGCAGTTAAATCTGAATTTCGTTGAAACAATGAATAACTTTCTACGCTATGTCCCAAACGGGACATCACCGCGGAGCTAAAATGTCGTGCCGTTTTGCTGAAATTAAGAGTCCGCAATCTTATTCCGGGGTCAAAGACGGGCGCCCCCAGCCGGTCTGCCCGGGAGGGCTGGGAGTGGGTCAACCGCCAGGCCGGGGGCTTCACGCTCGCTCACCTTCAACACCAGGACTTCAAGCATCTTCCCCGCGCCTCGCCGTCCGCCCGCAGGCTGGCCCTGGGACGACACACACCGTCGCAGCCGCGCCCCTTTCCGGGCCTTCCCGTAGCTACTCCCAGGGAGAGAACTCTGGGGCGCAAGTGGAGTTTCTCACAGTGTCGACAGCCTTCCGCCCTCTGTGGGGGCCGCGCCTCCTCACCAGTTCGCCGCCCTGGACGGAGAGCGCCCAGCTCGACCCCCGAGATTCCCAGCCACGCAGCCCAGCCCGCCACGAACACAGGCGACGCGCTCCGTCGTACAACCGGGACGCATACAACCGCGGGAGCCCTTGAACCTAGGGCTCCGCGCCTCGGCCCACTGAACCCGCGGGCTCAAACACCGAGGCTCCTGGAAACCTCGTGGTACGCCAACGGCACGCACAACCGCCGGCACGCAGGGGCGTGACGCAGGGGGAGGAGCTGAGGCGCCGAAGCGCTGAACCCGCGAGTCCAGGGGGTTTGTGGTTTTAGTTTTGTGGTTCAAGGGGTCATAAACTTAGGAGAGCCCAGGGACTTATACATCTACCGTCTTATCTGTCCTGTGAGACAAAATGGCCTCCTGCAGGCCAAATTAGTTCGTGGTTGGCTGCCAGGAGTCCCTGTCTTCCAACTACCCCTTGCCCATCCTTCCCCTCCCATCCTTGGTGTGGGACAGCTGTGTTAGGCTTACTCAGTTTCCCAGCTGCAAGCACTTTGCTTGATTAGCATGTAAGCATGTGGCGGAGGCACCTGTGCATAGCTTATATAAGGCTCTGGGTCAGGGGTCGGACACCTATGGCTCGCAAGCCAGATGTGGCTCTTTTGATGGCTGCATCTGGCTCACAGACAAATCTTTAATAAGAAATAATAATAACGTTAAAAATATAAAACATTCTCGCCTGACCAGGTGGTGGCGCAGTGGATAGAGTGTCAGACTGGGATGCAGAGAACCCAGGTTCAAGACTCCAAGGTCGCCAGCTTGAGCGCAGGCTCATCTGGTTTGAGCAAAATCCCACCAGCTTGAACCCAAGGTCACTGGCTCCAGCAAGGGGTTACTCAGTCTGCTGAAGGCCTGCAGTCAAGGCACATATGAGAAAGCAATAAATGAACAACAAGGTGTTGCAACACGCAATGAAAAACTAATGATTGATGCTTCTCATCTCTCTCCGCTCCTGTCTGTCTGTCCCTGTCTATCCCTCTCTCTCTGACTCACTCTCTCTGTAAAAAAAAAAAAAAAAATATATATATATATATATATATATATATATATATATATATATATATATATATATATATATAAAACATTCTCATGTATTACAATCCATTCATTTCCTACCGCTCATGTTCATGGTTGCAGACAACACCAAATTTTTATTGGATAATGCCTAACGTACACCAGTCATATGGCTCTCACTGAATTACATTTTAAAATATGTGGCGCTCATGGCTCTCTCAGCCAAACCCGACCCCTGCTCTGGGTGCTGCCCTTGGGCAGAGCTTCTTCCTCAGAGGGCTCTTCTGCTAGTGAGGTGTGGTTTTTCCCTTGCTCCCTTGCCCTTACTGTGACTAGCAGATTTTCCTTTGTTTATCAGCTCTTTCCCTTGTTGTAAAGTACCCATACCTCACTTCCATGGGTTTATGTAGAGACACCAAGTCCAGATGAATTTTTTTTTTTCCGAAGCTGGAAAAGGGGAGGCAGTCGCCCAACCGGGATCCACCCAGCATGCCCACCAGGGGGTGATGCTCTGCCCATCTGGGGCATTGCTCTGTTGACCTGAGCCATTCTAGCTCCTGAGGCAGAGGCCATGGAGCCATCCTCAGCGCCCAGGCCAACTTTGCTCCAATGGAGCCTTGGCTGCAGGAGGGGAAGAAAGAGACAGAGAGGAAGGAGAGGAGGAGGGGTGGAGAAGCAGATGGGCACTTCTCCTGTGTGCCCTGGCCGGAAATCAAACCCAGGATTCCTGCACACCAGGTCAATGCTCTACCACTGAGCCAACAGGCCAGGGGAGTCCAGATGAATTTTGAAAGGATTTATTAAAAGGAGGAGATTTATTAAATATGCCAGCGCAAATGGTGCATGCAAATACATCTGAGGCTAGTTATATACCCTTAGTTATATATAGGTTGGGGGGAGCATGACATCATGACACAATTATTAACTGATAGTAACGTGAATTCCAAACTGCCTTCTTGATTTTCCGCTTATCTGTCAGACCTTACCCTTACTGGACTATCGCCCCTAAGACAGAGGAATTCCAAGAAGCTGGCAAGCCCCCCAAGGAGGAGCATTCCGGACATACCAGAACTTTTGCCTCAGTATCCCCTCAGGCTCTCCCAAACACTATATAATTTGCCCCTAGTCTGTAACCGGTGCTCTTCTCCCCAAGAGAAGTGCCCAGCAGGGTTCCTTTTTTCCTTTCATTAAAGCCTGTTACTGCCTGACCAGGCAGTGGTGCAGTGGATAGAGCGTCGGACTGGGATGTGGAGGACCGTGGTTCGAGACCCCGAGGTCGCCAGCTTGAGTGCAGGCTCATCTGGTTTGAGCAAAAGCTCACCGGCTTGGACCCAAGGTTGCTGGCTCGAGCAAGGGGTTACTCGGTCTGATGAAGGCCCGCGGTAAAGGCACATATGAGAAAGCAATCAATGAACAACTAAGGTGATGCAATGCGCAATGAAAAACTAATGATTGATGCCTCTC
This sequence comes from Saccopteryx leptura, assembly GCF_036850995.1. Lineage (NCBI taxonomy): Eukaryota > Metazoa > Chordata > Mammalia > Chiroptera > Emballonuridae > Saccopteryx > Saccopteryx leptura. Next base: position 38,061,170 of record NC_089511.1, read on the forward strand.
ATCTCTTCGTTCCTGTCTGTCTGTCCCTGTCTATCCCTCTCTCTGACTATCTCTCTGTCTCTGTAAAAAAAAAAAAAAAAGCCTGTTACTCTGGTCTTTCAGACTCCCATGGATTCCAACATTTGGTGCCGAAACCCGGGACAGGGTACTAACTGCCTGGACGATCCCTCTTTGCCGTCCAAACTTACAACTAGGGAAGCAATGGGCAGCAGCAGCTTGTCCCAGGCTTGCTCCCTGATTCTGTTTGGACGTGTAATTTTAGGTTGATTGGCCAGCAGTCTAACCCTGTCCTGAACCCCTGCTGGACCAGAGAAAGATAAGGAGTTTCTCCCTCTCCCTTCCCCAGTTGGCCTCTAAATTTCTCTCTAAAAACACCCCTTCCTGGTCGGACGGTTTTCTCTGACATGCCTCACGTTTTGAGGGGTTTGACTTTCAGTCTCAGTGGACTGCACGGAAGACTAGGCGCCTAGCCAAACCTCTCCACTCTCTCGGACTTCTCGTCCTCGGAGCTCCCTGACAGCTGGTGACGACCTCTATCAGGGATGACTCCCCCACATGGAGATTCTCTCCTCTTGGGACAGTGACAAAAGGCAGGGACGCCCCCTCTTGCTCACCTGTGTCCACGGCTCTTCAAAGTCTAAGCCTTCCGACCAGACCCCGCTAGGATGTCTCATAAAAAACCTCACCAAACTTGATCTCTCAGACCTCAAACCAAAGAAATTAATCTTTTTCTGTAACACAGCATGGCCTCAGTACAGACTAGACAATGACTCCCATTGGCCTGAAAACGGGACATTCGATTACAATATCCTAAGAGATCTTGACAATTTCTGCCACCGGACGGGGAGGGCATCAGAAATTCCTTACGTGTGGGCTTTTCTTCTCCCTACTCTCCTGTCCTTAATTTCTGTGCCTTCTGTTCTACATGCAGGCCATTTTGGCCAGAGAAACCTCACCTAAAATCTCCGATCCTAATCTTTCCTTCTCCACAGACTCCCAACTCTCTCCCCCTCCTGCCTGACCCCCAGGGGCACCCCTCTCTTGGGACCCCTCTCTGGTCCCTCTGCAAACCTCTTTTGCTGGAGTCTTTTCCCTCCAGAAAGCCCCCTCCCTTCACTAAATCCTGTTTTTCTCATTCACCAGTCTCTCTTTCTCCTCCCCTGCTGGCCAGGGGCCCCTCCCTTCTCCAGTGTTCTTAAACCCCTCCTCCCTCCTTACAGATGGATAGCTCTGTCCCTTTTTCTTCTTTGACCCATTCCCCCACCCCACCAGCTTCAGCTGTCTTTTTTTCTTCTTCGACCCATCTTTACCCCTCCTCAGAGACTGACTGTGTCTTCCACTAACCCTCGTCCTCTCCCCTCTCTTCAGAGCTCTAAATCTTTTGATTCCTCTGACCACATGGCACCACACCAATACTTTAACCTCCTCCTCCTCCACCTGCAGATTCTGACCCTCCTTCTTTCCATCCAGCTGTTCACACTGTCCATCCGTCTGCTTTCTCTCTCCCTCCCCTCTATGCTGGCAACTCCATGCCATCTCAGAAAAACTTACAAAAGCAGAGTTGTCTATTGAGCTGTGTGAATAAGTAATCCATCTCGTCTCTGTTTTGTCAGAAAATACCTCTAGTATAATTTTAATTAAAATAAGTAAAGCGCGCTCATTTTTTTTTTTTTTTTTTTTTTTTTTTTTTTTTTTTTCTGAAGCTGGAAACAGGGAGAGACAGTCAGACAGACTCCCGCATGCGCCCGACCGGGATCCACCCGGCACGCCCACCATGGGGCGGCGCTCTGCCCACCAGGGGGCGATGCTCTGCCCATCCTGGGCGTCGCCATATTGCGACCAGAGCCACTCTAGCGCCTGGGGCAGAGGCCGAGGAGCCATCCCCAGCGCCCGGGCCATCTTTGCTCCAATGGAGCCTTGGCTGCGGGAGGGGAAGAGAGAGACAGAGAGGAAAGCGCGGCGGAGGGGTGGAGAAGCAAATGGGCGCTTCTCCTGTGTGCCCTGGCCGGGGAATCGAACCCGGGTCCTCCGCACGCTAGGCCGACGCTCTACCGCTGAGCCAACCGGCCAGGGCCCAAGCGCGCTCATTTAAATTCCTTAATTCATAATTTGTAAAATCTTTGTTTAATGTGTAACTGTGTCTGTTTCTAAGGCCTTAAACCAATAATTACCCACCTCTTAAACCAGGCTTACTCATCTCCAGGGAATCTCCCTGCAATACCCCCATCCTTCCTGTTCGAAAACCTTCAGGGGCTTATCACCTCTTACAAGCCTTACACCTAATCAATGAAGTGATAGTTCTCCATCCAGTAGTCCCTAATCTCTACAAGTTACTGTCAAACATTCCCTCAAACACCACTCACTTCACAATCCTAGACCTCAAGAATTCCTTCTTTGCCATTCCTCTACACCCTGACTCTTACTTTCTGTTTGCATTCACCTGGACTGACCTGGATACTAATGCAGCCCAGCAACTACCTGGACTGTCTTACCCCAGGGGTTCAGAAACAGCCCACACCTGTTTGGGCAGGCACTAGCTCAGAATTTATCTTAAAACTAGTACTCTCTGTGCTCTCTTCGGCAGCACATATACTAAAAATTGGAACAATACAGAGAAGATTAGCATGGCCCCTGTGCAAGGATGACACGCAAATTCGTGAAGCGTTCCATAAAAAAAATTAAAAAAAAACTAGTACTCTCTTACAATACGTAAACAACCTACTCCTCTACAGCCCCTCCCTGCCTGCTTCAAGGAGACACACTGCCACCCTTCTTAACACTTCTTACTGTGAAGGGATATCGTATCTTCTCTGCTAAGGCTCAACTTCATTCTCAGTCTGTAGTCTATCTAGGCATCGCCTTAACCCCCACCACCTGAGGTCTTACCCTAGATCTAACTCAGACCCTCCACAATCTCCAAATCACCTACTACCGCAGATCAAATCTTTTCTTTCCTCAGTCTAATAGGCTTCTTTAAACACTGGATTCCCAATTTTGCTCTCTTACTCAAGCCCCTCAGTGAGATCTTCAGAGCATGGCTTTTAAGGTCTATAATGACCAAGGAAGTAACAGAAAAGGCAAATAAGGCCCAAAAAGAAGTCAGAAAATACCAGCTTTTCACTCCAGCACCCTAAAGGGCTTTATAGAATTCCATCAAAGCCCTGTTCCAGAGTGGAAAGAAAGGTCATTGAACTGAAGCCTGCCAGGCTTCCTGGCTCCACCGGTTGACACACCTGTGCTGTGGAAAGAGGGACATGAGAAGGTAAGCTGCCTCCTTGCTCCATGGAGGGAGGGCTCAGTCTCTTCTAGCCCTGCTCTAGCTACCTGTGACCTGACCTTGCCCAGCGTGCTAGGAATTGCACTGAAGGCCCCAGGACATCGTTCAGGAGCCTAAGGTATTTCTTCCAAGTAGCAGATAAACTGATCTCATTTCTTGTAAACACAAGGGCTATCTACTATACCTTGCTTAAATATTTGAATTTTATTTATCCCTCGAAGATCTCTACTATGAGTATTGACAGTCTGATTTTATTGCTTTATTTAATATATAATATCTCCGTTATTCCTCTTGTCTCAATGCCCCATGCCTATTGTAGGCTGGAACCTGCTGCTAATTCCAGCTAGAAGTAGTGGCCACTAGGACTTAAACTCTAGCTGCAAAGTGTAGAAATGTAACCACCCTTCCCCTAAGCACTTGCAGGATTTACAGGTTACTCAGCAAACTGTTCAAAGACTGTCCAAGAGGCGCTTTTAGCAGTACATCACCCAAGGACTGACTTTCACATGGACAGGTCCACACACCGTGATCCTGACAACTCTCACTGCTGCTAAAATAGAAAATGGCACGCCTTACTCCAACCACAAACTGGAAGCTGGTTGGTCTATGTATAGTGAATATATGAAAAAACTAAGGACTCTTTTAATCAAACTTTGGGAAAAGGGAAACTAGGGTAAACAGAAAGTCAACTTAATTGTCACTAAAAGCTAAAGATTTTTAAATCAAGAGTTCTGACTAGGCCCTGGCCGGTTGGCTCAGCGGTAGAGCGTCGGCCTAGCATGCGGAGGACCCGGGTTCGATTCCCGGCCAGGGCACACAGGAGAAGTGCCCATTTGCTTCTCCACCCCTCCGCCGCGCTTTCCTCTCTGTCTCTCTCTTCCCCTCCTGCAGCCAAGGCTCCATTGGAGCAAAGATGGCCCGTGCGCTGGGGATGGCTCTGTGGCCTCTGCCTCAGGCGCTAGAGTGGCTCTGGTCGCAACATGGCGACGCCCAGGATGGGCAGAGCATCGCCCCCTGGTGGGCAGAGCGTCGCCCCTGGTGGGCGTGCCGGGTGGATCCCGGTCGGGCGCATGCGGGAGTCTGTCTGACTGTCTCTCCCTGTTTCCAGCTTCAGAAATATGAAAAAAAAAAAAGAGTTCTGACTAGAAAGGAATTGTACGGTTTTGATAATAGAAGGTATAAGGTATGGAAATACTTTTGAAAGAAAAAGGAAGAGCAAGTTGTTATGAAGGCCAGTTATTTCTAGATAAAAAAGTTTATGAAAGCTGAAGGTTTATGTAAGTTGTAGAAGGTTTGTGTAGATTGTAGGGAATTTGTACAGAGAAAATAGAATTTGTACAGTCAGAAAACTGGTTTTCAAAGAATGTTTAATCAGTCACCCTAGCTAACAATCCTCTACCCTCCCCACTTATTAGGACTACTCTTTCCTCCACCCTGTCCATCTGGAGCTCAGAAACAGAGAAACGAAACCAACCCCTTGTCCTTCTATTCTCTATTCACCTCTCAACCTGCCTCACCCAATCAAAGGCTTTCTACTCGTATGGGACCAACACCCATATGTGTCTCCCTACTAATTGGACAGAAACCTGTACCCTAATCTATTCACCCCAAGTATCAACCTAATCCCAACCCATGAGCCTCTTTTAATTTCTAGTACACTACCTGTCAATCTAAGGACCAGATGAGCTGTACAAGTAATCCCTCTTCTTATTAGAAATCTCTACAATAGCTGGTCTAGGGGTAGGGAGACTGGCCACTGCCCTGACTTATTCCTACTTGATAGATACATGAATTACAACTGCCCTTTTGCTGTTCCGCTTGGCTGCCTGACCCCACCTTTAATTACCGGACAATCACCCCTAGGACAAAGGAATTCCAGGAAGCTGGTCAATTACCCAAAGAGGAGTATTCCAGAAAGCTGAACATACCAGCACACCCTTGCTTGAGGCTATCCCCAACCCTATAAAGTTTTACCTCAGTCTGTTTTGGGGGCCCTTCTTTCGGAGAAGTGCCCTGGCAGGTCTTTCTCCTCTAATAAAGCCTGCACACCTGGAGTTCGAGTGCCATCTCATTCTCACATCTGGTGCCGAAACTCGGGATGGGGCACTGGCTGCCTGGACAATCCCCTTGCCGGCCGAACTTCTTTTCGGCTGTGTGAGTGCGGTTGAGCGACCGGCAGTCCGACCCTGTCCTGAACCCTGCCGGACCAGGATGGTAAGGAGTTTCTCCCTCCCCTTCCCCGGCTGGCCTCCAATTTTCTCTCTAAAAACATCCCTTCCTGGTTGGACGGTTTTGACTTTGGACCCCATATCTACGGGTGGTCTGCCTCTACTCCTCTAACTGGACTTCTACGAGAGTCTAGGCGCGCCTAGCCAGGCCCCTCTCCTACGTCCCGGGATCTCAGCCTTGGGTGACAACGTCCTGTATGAGACTCTCTTTCTACGGAGATTTTCTGCTCTCGGAACTGTGACTGAAGGTGGGGACGCCCCCTTCTCTCACCAGTCTCCTCTACTGTGGGCTCCTCCCAGTCCAAACCATCCATCCAGGCTCCCCTCGAAACATGGGCTCCTCCCAATCTCAGGCCTCAGAGACTACTTCTCTACTCCTTCGGGACTCCTCTACTCCTTCGGGACTCACCGAAAAGAAGTTCGGCTGGCAAGGGGATTGTCCAGGCAGCCAGTGCCCTGACCCGAGTTTTGGCACCAGATGTAAGAATGAGACGGCACTCGAACTCCAGGTGTGCAGGCTTTATTAGAGGAGAAAGACCTGCCGGGGCACTTCTCCGAAAGAAGGGCCCCAAAAACAGACTGAGGTAAAACTTTATAGGGTTGGGGATAGCCTCAAGCTAGGGTGTGCTGGTATGTTCAGCTTTCTGGAATACTCCTCTTTGGGTAATTGACCAGCTTCCTGGACTCACTCTCTGAGGTTCACAGTTTGGGAGGTTTCTACTCCAAGTGGCTAGCTTCTACGGACTTCCTCGAAAGTCTAAGCGCCTAGCCAGGTTGCTTTCTTCTACCATTACAATATCATAAGAGATCTTGACAATTTCTGCCACCAGACAGGGAAGGCATCAGAAATTCCTTACGTGCAGGCTTTTCTTCTCCCTTCTCTCTTGTCCTTAATTTCTGTGCCTTCTGTTCTACACACAGGCCATTTTTGGCCAGAGAAACCTCACCTAAAACCTCCACTCCTAATCTTTCCTTCTCCGCGGACTCCCAAATCTCTCCCTCCTGCCTGACCCCTGAAGGCACCCCTCTCTTGGGACCTCCCTCCTTACAAACTGCAGTTCTGTCTATCTTCTCTCCAACCCCTCCTCCCTCCTTACAAACTGTGACTGTGTCTCTTTCCTCCTCGCCCCCTCCCCTCTCCTCAGAGCTCTAAATCCTTTGACTCCTCTGACCACGTGGTGCCACACCAGTACTTTACCCTCCTCCTCCTCCTGCAGATTCTGACCCTCCTTCTTTTCCATCCAGCTGCTCACACTGTCCATCCATCTGCTTTCTCTCTTCCTCTCCTCTATGCTGGTAACTCCCTGCCATCTCAAAAAACATAAAAAAACAGAATTGTATATTAAGCTATGTGAGTAAGTAATCTGTCTTGTCTCTTTGTCAGAAAAATATCTCTAGTATAATTTTAATTGAAACAAGTAAAGCGTGCTCATTTAAATCTCTTACTTTATATTTTGTATATGAAGTCTATGTTTAATTTGTAACTGTGTCTGTTTCTAAGGCCTTAAACCAATAATTACCCACCTCTTAAACCAGGCTTACACATCCCCATGGACTCTCCCTGCAATACCCCCATCCTTCCTGTTCAAAAACCTTCAGGGGCTTATCGCCTCGTACAAGACTTACTCCTAATCAATGAGGCAGTAGTTCCCCTCCATCCAGTAGTCCCTAATCTCTACAGGTTACTGTCACACATTCCCTCAAATACCACTCACTTCAGGGTCCTAGATCTCAAGAAGTCCTTCTTTACCATTCCTCTATTCCCTGACTCTTACTTTCTGTTTGCCTTTACCCGGACACTAATATAACCCAGCAATTTACAAGGATTGTCTTACCCCAGGGGTTCAGAAACAGCCCACACCTGTTTGGGCAGACACTAGCTCAGGATTTAGCAGCATGCAATCTCAAAACTAATACTCTCTTACAATACGTAGATAACCTACTCCTCTGTAGCCCCTCCCTGCCTGCCTCAAGGAGACACACCACCACTCTTCTTAACTTCCTCGCTGTAAAGGGATATCGCATCTTCTCTGCTAAGGCTCAACTTCATTCTCAGTCTGTAGTCTATCTAGGCATCGCCTTAACCCCTACCACCTGAGGTCTCACCCTAGATCTAATTCAGACCCTCCACAGTCTCCAACCACCTTACCACCACAGATCAAATCTTTTCTTTCCTCAGTCTAATAGGCTTCTTTAAACACTGGATTCCCAATTTTGCTCTCTTACTCAAGCCCCTCAGTAAGATCTTCTGAGCATGGCTTTTAAGGTCTATAATGGCCAAAGAAGTAACAAAAAAAGGCAAATAAGGCCCAAAAGAAGTCAGGAAATACCAGCTTTTGGCATATGCTCTTAAAGGCTCCAGCACCCTAAAGGGCTTCATAGAATTCCATCAGGGCCATGCTCCAGAGTGGAAAGAAAAGTCATTGAATTGAAGCCTGCCAGGCTTCCCAGCCCCATCAAGGGACACACCTGTGCTGTGGAAAGGGGACATGAGAAGGTAATCTGCCCCCTTGCTCCATGGAGGGAGGGTTCAGTCTCTTCTAGCCCTGCTCCAGCTACCTGTGACCTGACCTTGCCCAGCATGCTAGGAATTGCCACTGAAGGCTCCAGGACATCGTTCAGGAGCCTAAGGTATTTCTTCCAAGTAGCAGATAAACTGATCTCATTTCTTGTAAACACAAGGGCCATCTACTATGCCTCACTTGAATATTTAAATTTTATTTATCCCTTGAAGATCTCTACTGTGGGGATTAACAGTCTGAGTTTTTTACTTTATTTAATGTATAATATTTCCTTTATTCCTCTAGTCTCAATGCCCCATACCTATTGAAGGCTGGGACCTGCTGCTAATTCCAGCTTGAAGCAGTAATCACTAGGACTTAAACTCTAACTGCAAAGTGTAAAAATGTAACTACCCTTTCCCTAAGTACTTGCAGGATTTACAGGTTACTCAGCAAACTGTTCAAAAACTGCCCAAGAGGCACTTCCAGCATTACATCACCCAAGGACAGACTTTCATGTGGACAGGTCCACATACCGTGATCCTGACAACTCCCACTGCTGCTAAGGGTGACTCTTTCCTCCACCCTGACCATCTGGAGCTCAGAAACAGAAACAAAACCGGCCCCTTGTCCTTTCATTCTCTATTCACCTCTCAGCCTGCCTCACCCAATCAGGGGCTTTCTACTCATGTGGGACCAACACCTATACGTGTCTTTCTACTAATTGGACAGAAACCTGTACCCTAATCTATCTCACCCTAAATATCAACCTAATCCCACCCCATGAGCCTCTTTCAATTCCTAGTACACTACCCATTAATCTAAGGACCAAATGAGCTATACAGGTAATTCCTCTCCTTGTTGCTTTGAGAATTTCTATAAAAATAGGTCTAGGGCAGTGTTTCCCAACCTTTTTTGTGCCATGCCCCACCTTAACCTTTCTAAAATTTTTATGTGCCCCCCTATGTAACATACATAATTTTTAACATTAAAAAATTGATTTGTTCACTTAATAAACATAAATGATAGGTCCTAGGAAGAAATCACTATGAAATTGTTAACAAAACACAGTAAGTAAAATTTCAAAACATATAATGAAAAACAGAAATTTAAATTCCAAATAATTTTAATACAGATTTTTCTATATTAATTTATTATTTTAATTTAGTGTGATCCTTGCGCTTGATGCTTGCTGCACAGAGATTTTATATTAGGTTCCAATTTGGTTAGCTTTAGTCTCAAGTCTCCACGTTGTGTTATGTCCAGCCGATTTCTTTTTTTTACTAGTAAATCATTTACAGCACTAAATCCACATTCAGCTAAAAATGAAGATGGAAACGGTAGCAATAGTTTTCTTGCACATTTGGTTGAATTTGGGTATTTGATTTCTGTTTCCTCACAAAGCCATGCCATCACTCCTTTGATATTAAATAAAGCTTTAACTGACTCATTTTGCAATTCTGCGAGTTCTTCTTGATACTGCATATTTGATATATCAGACAAATCCACTAACATTGGCTGCATCATCCATGTTGGGAAATCAATTTGTTTTAAATCAGAAAACCTTTCTTTTAAATCAGCCGATAGAATATTCAAATGATTGACAATAACAAGTAAAGCGGTATCAGTTACTTCACTTTTTTGGAGCCAATAAAACTGTTTAAAGTTTTTGTTGTTAATATGTTTCTGACATAACTCAATATTGGTAATGAAACCAAATATCTTTGCTTTTGCATCGACAAGAGTTTTATTTGTTCCTTGAAGCTGATTATTTAATATATTTAGTTTTTCAAAGGTATTGGCTAAATAACTCACAAATGCTTTACCATCTATTGTTAACAGATACTTCATTTCAGGTTTGTCGCTTAAAAAATCACTAAGAGTATCAAACAGTTCCATAAATCTTTTCAAACAGTTTCCTTTAGATAGCCATCTTACTTCAGTATGAAGTAAAAGTCTCACATGGTCTTCATTTTGTTCTTCACAAAATAGCTTGAAAAGACGCTCACATTTGGCACTAGCTTTAATAGCATTAACACACTTTATTACTGTATGTAATACTTTATTCAGAACAGGCGAGATGTTTTTAGCTACCAAGTTTTCCCTATGAATAACACAATGCACAAGAATCATTTCTGGATTTGCATCTTTCATCAATTTTAAGCAACCATTTTTCTTGCCCATCATATTGGGAGCACCATCTGCAGCACAAGATGTTATATTTTTCATTGGTATATCATTGACATCTAAGTAGCTTTTTTAGCTTATTATATATATCTTTGGAGGTAGTGGTGCTTTCTAATCTTTTACAGAACAACATTTCTTCAGCAAAATGTCCTTTATCAATATATCTTACGTAAGTTATCAATACTGCCTCACTGTTTCTCAAAGTTGATTCATCCATTTGCAAGGAGAATTTTCTTGTTTTCAGCTTTTCAATAAGTTGTTTTTCAATATCCTCACTCATTTCGTCTATTCTTCTGCTAACAGAATTGTTACTGAGTGGCATAGCTTTTACATCTTTGTCATCTTTTTCAAGAACCGTTTTAAGAAATGCTGATATTGACGGTTTTATTAAATTCTCTCCTATAGTGTGATTTTCTCCAGTTTTAGCGATGAATAAAGAAATTTGATAACTAGCCTCAAGAACACGATTATTAGTTGAAATATGAGCAGTAAATAGAGACTTTAATGTTGTTCTTTTTTCAAAAATTTTCTTTAAAGTTTTAAAGTAACTCAAATCTGAATTAATATGAGCACTATGTTTCGCCTTCAAATGCGCCTCAAGACGACCTCGTTTCATTGATTCGTTGGTCAAGCATTGCTGGCATAAAAGACAAAAAGGAATCCGCTCATCGTGAACAGCGGGTATGAAACCAAATTTTAAATATTCCTCCGAATATTGACGAGTTTTTTTCTTGCTTGCACCACTCATTTTACTATGGGCTATAAGAAATAAAAATAAGATCAATTAAAAACTAATATTAAAATATGTGTTAAAATATATTCAATGTGACATAGAGTAAACGTATACTAAAAATTCATATGTATTTAAATGTATATAACACATTTACTACACTACCACCGCAAATCAAAAGGTATCTATATTTTTTCCACTTGACAAAATTTTCTGGAAAGTTATGCTTCTAAAATTAAAATTGTCATGCATGCACTATTATAGCCCCAATAATATTTATAAAATATTAGTGCTTTCTAGCCCCGATGCAAGAAGTACTTAATAAAGAGTTTAATATTGATAAAAATAAAATCAAATACTTACCAATTATATCTATACAATATATATGTATATTTATTAAATCAACGAGCTTTTACAACAGTTTTGACTGACACTTATTTCAAATTAACACCAACTGAATAATGTGAAACACTACAGAAGTTGCGATGGGCCAATTAGGTGAGAATAACTGCGTTTTTTAGCAAGTTTTTAAAACGTCCAGGGTTCCCCGCAGCAGACGGCACGCTCCGCGGTGAACCCAGGACGAAGTTTACTTGACGACGCCAATCACCCAGTTGATATTTTGGTCTCTTCAAACGAAATTATACTTAATAATTATTTACCACAATTATTTAAGAATTGCATTTTTTGTTAAATTTGGCACCAATATCTAGCATTGCACTTAAATGGCACAGGGCGAAAGAGTTAAAGTCGTGTTGAGTCCATTTTCAAATTGCTCCCCCTAACTATCGAATTGCCCCCCTGTGGAGCGTGGGCCCCACGTTGGGAAACACTGGGATAGAGCGTCGAACTGGGATGCGGAGGACCCAGGTTTGAGACCCTGAGGTCACCAGCTTAAGCATGGGCTCATCTGGCTTAAGCAAAAAGCTCACCAGCTTGGACTCAAGGTTGCTGGCTCGAGCAAGGGGTTACTCATTCTACTGAAGGCCCACGGTCAAGGCACATATGAGAAAGCAACCAATGAACAAGTAAGGTGTTGCAACGAAAAACTGATGATTGATGCTTCTCATCTCTCTCCATTCCTGTCTGTCTGTCCCTATCTAACCCTCTCTCTGTCTCTGTCTCTATAATAAAATAAAAGAAAAAAGAAAAAGACACAACACAGTTCTCTAAACTTTGAACACTTGGAAGCTTCTGTTTTCTCATCTGAAAATGGGACTAAGAAAGTGGGTCTCAGAATTAGATGAAGTCATTCTATGAAACAGAGGACACCCAAGAAGCACTCAGGTAGTATTAGCTTTTATTACTACCTCAGTAATAAACCATCTGTGGGGCAGCTGTGTTAGATTTGCTCGCTGTTTACCGGCTGCAAGCCTGTAATGCCAGTGGCCGAGGCCAGGCAGGTTCACATTGGATTCAGGTATATGGTATAACAACTGGGAAGCTGGAAAGTGTTGGGCCATGCTGTTTAATAAAGTCTCACAACAGCGGATAAGCACACAGGGAGGGGAAACCACCTCTCAGGCAAACAAACCGCAAAATGTCCCCTCACAGTGGCGGGCAGGCAATCTGCGCACATCTGCATTCTCCCATCTCTTATCTCTCTCGAGTGCAAGCACACATAGCCTTATATTGACTATGCACACGTGCCTCTGCCATGTGCTCAAGCGCTAATCAAGCAAAGTGCTTGCAGCTGATAAAGCCCTGAGCAAGTCTAACGCAGCTGCCCCACATTCCACCCCTTTAGGGTTGCTCACCTCACAATCTACGCGACAGGTTTCTTCCATGATGGTCCCATGTGAGGAGTGAGGTACATTACAAAAACCAAAACAGTACAATCCACAGCAACAGAATTACAAACACAGCTATGGGCGGCACCAAGAGAAGCAAATCTTTCCCTTTTGGCAGAATACAGGTTCGGTCTGCAGACAGCACAGTAACAGGTACCAGAGGCCACCCCAGGTGGGCATACCAAACCTTATTGACCTGCACATCAGGATCTGCTAGTTCAATGTACAGCGAAATGGGAGAACTCATTATGGGCCACAAAGAAATTACAAAGGTGCCCTTCATAATGGTGTCTTCCCAAGCACTCAAGGGATAATACACATCTACCTTAGGTGGCCAGGTGCTGGTTGTCCAGGGAGTTAACCTGAGGTCCACTTCTAGCTCCTTACCCCACGGTGCCAGTAAGGCCACCCATAGTAGTTGGGGGGCCTATACAGTCCAGGACCATGTCCATTGAAGCTGTTGGCCTTTACGGAGGGCTGTTGAGGCAAGCAAAAGCAAGTTGCCTTGCCATCCAAAGCCCGGCTTGAGCAAAGCGTCCTTGGTGCATATCTGCAACTGGATTGGATGGGAGCCGCTGCCTGGTTCAGGAGGACCGCCACTGGAGCTGCCCCCCCACCCCCGTTGAGGTCTCTCATTCAAAATCTGGAATACTGTCCACAAGCAGCGTGTCCACCCAACAAGGGAGCTGGTGCCCCTCTCTGGTTGTAGTCCAAGAGTTAGTCCACAATAGCCAGCCCAGCTGTCTGTGCAAATCACCAAGGTAAAGGTCCATTACAGGCACTAGTGATACAGCTCTGTAACGGACCTCAGCACCTTCCATTGTGTGCTGTCTGTTGCCACAAGCCCCATCCAAACCCCTCAACAAGCTCACAGGGCTTGGTGGGGTCAAACACATTCAAGGCCTGTGTTGCCTTAACAGTTCTCTTAGCTGCTGCTGCTGCTGTAAAAAATAAAATAAATAAATAAAGGCACCTACTACCTTCTAATACCAACACCTGCTGCATATTAGAAGGGGACCAGTGCATTGCCAATTTCACATGGGGCCTCTGGCCCCCGCCCATCCCTGTCGGACCGGTCCCTTGGCCATCCCCTTATTCAAACTGGAACAGCAGGTCTTGAGGGTCCTCCTCTTCTTCAATAGTCTCCATCATATAATCTTGTAATCTGTTTTATTGGTAGCTGCTGGTGCCATTCATCTCAGCGGCTGGAATTTCTGTCCTGGTTTAAGCTACTGCCAAAGCTCCAAAAGAACCTTATTAGACTTGCCATCCTACATCCCTATCTGCCCCAGCCGCAATTAAATCTATCCACATATGTGTTCAGGTAACTTTCACAGGCCCATTCCTCTTGCTAGTCAGAGGGGCAGCAACCTCAAATCTGCTACCATCTGTGTAACTACGTTGACAGGCTGTCCCGCATAGGGGCCCAGGATAGCAACTAGTGACCCAAAAAGGGCTGATGGGGCACTGCAGAGGATAAGATCCCGCATCTTGGCCATAAATATTTCCTCATCTGGTCCAGGGGACCTCAGGTGGAAAGCAGCATTCTTCAAACCTAGTTCCTGAAGAACCTTTACTAACTCACTATAGCACTGCCACTGACTCACTGCCCCCAGCAAGTCTCCAGCATTCTGCCAGACCATATGAATGGCAGCCTTCATTCATTCTAATAGGGTATGGTTTCCTGGGTTGTCGTGGCAGTTCTGATCATTCATTCTAATAGGGTATAGTTTCCTGGATTGTCATGGCAGTTCTGAAGACACTGTTTCAAGGAGGACTGTGGGGTAATGGTGGCCAATTTCTCCATCTCTGTTCTGGAAAGCATGATGCCATCCACCCCCCTATGTCCCACAACCTCAGTAACCAGGCTGCTAGGGGCTCCATGGGTTTCTGCCTGAATTGTGCTCCCAACTCCATCAGCTCTGCATGGTTGTAGGTCCGAACCACAGAGTGCTCCATTATCTGTGGAGGAGGCTGTGGTTGCCCCTGAGGGACTCTTGGCTGCTGGGTTTTCACCTTCTGGGGGCCACTGGCCAGGCTTTGAGTCTGTGGATGGCAGTTGCTGCTTGAGCCTCCCCCTCGGAAGAGGAGTAGTCTGAAACGCCTGCTCCCACCAACTCAGAGCCACTCCACCGGCAGAAATGCAGCTGTTTTCTGTGCCTGCTTCAGCTCCTGCAGCTGCCAGCTCTCAGCCTAAAGCTGACTCTCAAGCTCCTGAACCCACAGTTGTTTCTTCAACAGCTGTTGCTGCCAACATTCAGCTTCCAGTTCAAACTGCAACTTGTGAACCCACAATTCCTTCTCCAGAGATCGCTCCAGTTCCAGGTGCCGTTGGTATTCCGCCTGTACCTCACAATGCAATTCTCAAACCTGGCCATCCTCCCTCTTCAGTGCTGGCTCCAGTTCACACTGTTGCTGGTTCTCAGCCTGCAGTCCGACTAGCAATTCTCAGATCTTCAGTTCTTTCTCCACTGACCATTCCAGCTTGTGCCATTGTTGCTGCTCACTCCGCAGCTCATCCTGGAGCTTTTTTTTTTTTTAAATATATATATATATTTTATTTATTCATTTTAGAGAGAAGAGGGAGATACAGGGAGAGAGAGAGAGGAGAGACAGAGAGAGAGAAAGGGGGGAGAAGCTGGAAGCATCAACTCCCATATGTGCCTTGACCAGGCAAGCCTAGGGCTTCAAACCGGTGATCTCAGCATTTCCAGGTCGACGCTTTATCCACTGTGCCACCACAGGTCAGGCTCCTGGAGCTTTTGACCTTGGGCCGCCTCTCACACAGAGCTCTCTCGGTTTCCTCTCACAGGGCTTTAAAAAACACCCAGCCTATAGCCCCCAAAAGGACAGCCACAGGGAACCATACACTGGAGAATAGCAACCACTCCTCTACACCACCCTTCAAGGGTGTTGGTGGCTCCACACCCATCTGCTCTGAATCCTGCCATCTATGCCAGATGTAATGCCAGTGGCCAAGGCCAGGCAGGTTCTCATTGGATTTGAGCAGACAGTAGAAAAACTGCAGAGCCGGAAAGTGTTGGGCCGTTCCATTTAATGAACTCTCACAACAGCAGACAAGCACACAGGCAGAGGAAACTGCCTCTAGACAAACAAACCGCAAAATGGCCTCTTAGTGGCAGGCAGACAATCTGTACACATCCACAATCTCCCATCTCTCATCTCCCTTGAGTGCAAGCATCCATAGCCTTATATAGGCTATGCACACATGCCTCTGCCATGTGCTCACACACTAATCAAGCAAAGTGCTTGCAGCTGGTAAACCCACGAGCAAGCCTAACACAGCTGCCCCACAAAAGCCCTTTGCCTGATTAGTGCGTGAGCACGTGGCAAAGGCACGTGTGAATAGCCTATATAAGGCTATTGGTGCTTGCGCTCAGGGGGATTGTGGGTGTGCAGATTGCCTGCCTGCCTGCCACTGTAAGGGGTCATTTTGCTCTTTGTTTGCCTGAGAGGCAGTTTCCCCTCCCTGTGCTTGTCCGCCATTGTGAGACCATTAACTGGAATGGCCCAACCCTTTCCAGCTCCACAGTTTTTCTACCATCTGCCCAAATCCAATGTGAACCAGCCTGGCCATGATGGCGGCCACCAGCATTACACCATCAAAAATACAAGGACAAAGGTCCTGGCCAGCCAGCCCAGCAATAGAGTGTCTGCCCGGCATATGGAAGTCCCGGGTTCGATTCCCGGGCAGGGCACACAGGAGAAGTGCCCATCTGCTTCTCCATCCTTCCTCCTTTCCTCTCTCTCTCTGTCTCTCTCTTCCCCTCCCACAGCCAAGGCTCCATTGGAGCAAAGTTGGCCCGGGCGCTGAGGATGACTCCATGGCCTCTGCCTCAGGCGCTAGAATGGCTCTGGTTACAACAGAGCAATGCCCCAAATGGGCAGAGCATCGCCCCCTAGTGTTGAGGAAAACACTTCTACCTAGGAAGAAAAAAATTACAGGCTAGGAAACAGGCTAAATTTTTTTAACAGAGACTAAAATTACAGGAGCGGGCAAAGTAGATTTATAGTTGTGAGTATGCCCTGAAAGTTTATTCTTGTATTATTATTTACTTATTATTGTTATTTATTATTATTATTACCCTTATTTTGCCCCCTTCTAGAAAATAGAAGTGTATTTTCTTTCACATAACAAGCAAGAAGTGAGCAGTCTAAGTCTGGCAAGCAGATATGCCTTTACATCTGGCTTCCGTCTCTGGATCCAAGGTAGCTGCTCTAATTGCCACCATTTCCAGCCAGTGAGAAGGGAAAATAGAAAGCAGGAGGGTGAACAATTTCATTTTGAAAGAATGTGACTTGGAAGTTGCTTACATCACCCAAGAGAGAAGAGGGTCTGAAAACAAGTACTGGGGGACTCTAACAGCTAAAAGTCAGTTTGAGAAGAAGAAATTAAAGAGGCCAAGGGAGGCGAGCCAAAGGGACATCAAGGAGGAGTGGAAAACTGTCAAATTTGCAGGGAGAGTGAAGAAAACAAAGGTTTTAGGAGAAAAGAGAAACTATAAAATAACTACATATGCTCAAGTGTGAGGGCACAGCCCGGCCTCAGCCCTTCCCTCCACAAATCAGCTCTCGGGAGAGAGTAAGTCTGCTTATATTTTAGTCCTTATTATATCTCCCACACTATCTTGTTTTATTTTGATTAACAAAGAACTGTGAGAACAGGACATGTTAGCCTGAAATGGGCACCAGCTCAGTTTTGGATTCTTATGGAGGTCAGACAAAAGAATCAGCAGTAGTCCTGGCCAGGTAGCTCAGTTGGTTAGAAGTGTCATCCCAATACTCCAAGGTCGTGGGTTGGGTAAGGGCACATACAAGAATCAACCAGTGAATACGTAAATAAGTGGAACATCCAATCAATGTTTCTCTCTCCCTTCCTCTCTAAAATCAATTTTTAAAATTTCAAAAGAATCAGCAAAAAAAAAGGAAAGCAATGAAAATGTATACTGACTTAGTATTTATTCCTGAGTTTCTAACTGCAATTCCAAGTGATTGTACAGCATTATAGAAAGCAAATTTTCCTGGTTCTGCCTTGGGCAAGATGAAATGGAGTAGAGCTAATAGCATGGGCAGGAAGGTGACTAGGAGTACGAAACATGAATTGGCTTTCTGCTTCTGTATCTGAGGCAGAAGGAGCTTAAATATTATATATACATGAGGTAAGGAAGACCACATAACAAATGTTACAAACACTAAGCAAGTTGGGCTCTACAACATACTATACTTTTTCAGTTCATGAAAGCAGCCCTATTATTTTGGGATGGGGGGATCAGGACAGTACCACAGGTAGGAAGTCAAGTGACAGTATCCCAAAAGGAATTCTTGGAAAAAGATAAGATTCATTTAGATTAAAAACAAAAATAGCCCTGGCCAGTTGGCTCAGTGGTAGAGTGTCGGCCTGGCGTGCAGGAGTCCCGGGTTCGATTCCCGGCCAGGGCACACAGGAGAAGTGCCCATCTGCTTCTCCACCCCTCCCCCTCTCCTTCCTCTCTGTCTCTCTTCCCCTCCCACAGCCAAGGCTCCATTGGAGCAAGGTTGGCCCAGGCACTGAGGATGGCTCTGTGGCCTCTGCCTCAGGCGCTAGAATGGCTCTGGTTGCAACAGAGCAACGCCCCAGATGGGCAGAGCATCGCCCCCTGATGGGCATGCCGGGTGGATCCCGGTCAGGCGCATACGGGAGTCTGTCTGACTGCCTCCCCATTTCCAACTTCAGAAAAATAAAAAAATAAATAAAAATAGATCTTTATGAAGAAAAACCAGTCACATTACTTTCTCATTACATCTCCTAAAATCACCCACTCAGCCATCTAATTCCAGCAAAGGGTGCAGGACTAGGAGTGTTGGGAAAGCCAGTGTCTTGCAGTCCTTTGACCTCCCCTTAGCCACATAAGAATGGGCCTTGGGCCCTAGCCAGATAGCTCAGTTGGTTAGAGTATTGTCCAGATATGCAGTGGTTGCTGGTTCCATCCCTGGTCAGGCACATGCAGAGATTGTTTCTGTCTCTTCTATCTCGCTTCCTCTCTAAAATGGAAAAATTTAAAAGCATAATAATAATAAAGAATGGGCCTTGGCCCTGGCCGGTTGGCTCAGCGGTAGAGCGTCGGCCTGGCGTGCGGCGGACCCAGGTTTGATTCCCGGCCAGGGCACATAGGAGAAGCGCCTATTTGCTTCTCCACCCCCACCCCCTCCTTCCTCTCTCTCCCTCCCCCTCCCGCAGCCAAGGCTCCATTGGAGCAAGGATGGCCCGGGTGCTGGGGATGGCTCCTTGGCCTCTGCCCCAGACACTAGAGTGGCTCTGGTCGCCGCAGAGTGATGCCCCGGAGGGGCAGAGCATCGCCCCTGGTGGGCGTGCCGGGTGGATCCCGGTCAAGCGCATGCGGGAGTCTGTCTGACTGTCTCTCCCCGTTTCCAGCTTCAGGAAAAAAAAAAAAAAAAAAAAAGAATGGGCCTTGGGCCTGACCAGGCAGTGATGCAGTGGATAGAGCACTGGACCGGGACGTGGAGGACCCAGGTTCAAAACCCCAAGGTTGGCCCTGGCCGGTTGGCTCAGTGGTAGAGCGTCGGCCTGGCGTGCAGGAGTCCCGGGTTCAATTCCCGGCCAGGGCACACAGGAGAAGCACCCATCTGCTTCTCCACCCCTCCCCCTCTCCTTCCTCTCTGTCTCTCTCTTCCCCTCCCGCAGCCAAGGCTCCATTGGAGCAAAGTTTGCCCGGGCGCTGAGGATGGCTCTGTGGCCTCTGCCTCAGGTGCTAGAATGGCTCTGATTGCGGCAGAGCAACGCCCCAAGATGGGCAGAGCATCGCCCCTGGTGGGCATGCCGGGTGGATCCCGGTCGGGCGCATGAGGGAGTCTGTCTGACTGCCTCCCCATTTCCAACTTCGGAAAAATACAAAAAAAAAAACCAAACCCAAGGTCACTGGCTTGAGCGTGGACTCATCCAGCTTGAGTGAGGGGTTACTGGCTTGAGCGTGGGATCATAGATATGACTCCATGGTCGCTGGCTTGAAGCCCAAGGTTGCTGGCTTGAGCAAGGGGTCACTCACTCTGCTGTGACCCCCTGATCAAGGCACATATGAGAAAGCAATCACTGAACAACTAAGGAGCTGCAATGAAGAATTGATGCTTCTCATCTCTCTCCCTTCCTCTCTCTCTGTCTCTGTCAAAAAAAGAAAAAAGAAAAACGAATGAGCCTTGGGCCTGAAACATTTCCTTACCAAAAGAGTTCTCAGCCTGTGGCAGACTAGACACCTGGTGTAAAAAATCTTTCCGTTTCAGGTATAATTTGCTATTCTGCTTAAGTGTGTGCATCCTATGGCGCCTGGCCAACCTCACTACTATGTCTGTCCCCTGTGGGAGAGATGTGGTACTTCTCCTGCAGCACAAGAGGGCTACGTGCAGGCCAGTTATCTTATGTTGGCTGCAGGGAGAGTACCTGCTGGCCAGGGGGGAACCAACACGCACTGCTAAGGCTATTCTTGCTCTGCCTCTTCTCTTTGTGAATAAAGCATTGTTCCATGCAATGCTTGGCTGTGTTGTGATTTCCTTGGCACCTATACTACCAAGATGCAGTGGGCAGAAGTGTTCAGATACCTGATTCTGATGACAGGCAACAGATGTCACTTGCTTGACAATAAATCAGTTTCTACCCTTGGCTGTGGCACTAACAATGTAAACCTATTTCTCTGTTTTGTCATCAGCAAAACTGTAGTGTTCACTGAGGTCTGTTTCAGCTATATAACATTCTATTTTCTTTTTTTTTTTTTAAGTGAGAGAAGGTGAGATAGACTCCTACGTAAACCCCAACTGGGATCCACCCAGTAAACCATGTCTGGGGTCGATGCTCAAATCAACAGAGCGATCCTTAGCACCTAAGGCCAACGCTAAGACCAACCGAGCCACCAGCTGCAAGAGAAGAAAGAGAGGGGGAAGGGCAGAGAAGGAAAAGCAAATGGTCACTTCTCATATGTGCCCTGACCAGGAATCAAACCCAGGACATCCACATGCCAGGCCAATGCTCTATCCACTGAGCCAACAGGCCAGGGCCCATTTTTTACTACTCATAATAAAAGAATGCTATGCCCAAGGCCAAAAGTCGGTAAGAAATTTTGTAGATTCAGAAGCCAGATGGAATGCTAACAAGTGTCCATGGTTCTCCAAATTTATATATTGGAATCATTTACTGAAGAGAGCAGATTTTATGCTAAATCAGTTTCTCAACCTTGGCCAGATAATTCTTTGCTGTGGGTACTGTCCTATGTTATTGGATATTTAACTGAATCCCTGTCCTCTTCCCACTAGATCAGTGGTAGTCAACCTGGTCCCTACCGCCCACTAGTGGGCGTTCCAGCTTTCATGGTGGGCGGTAGCAGAGCAACCAAAGTATAAATAAAAAGATAGATTTAACTATATTAAGTTATTTTATAAAAATTTATTCTGAGGCCCTGGCCGGTTGGCTCAGTGGTAGAGCGTCGGCCTGGCATGCGGAAGTCCCGGGTTCGATTCCCGGCCAGGGTACACAGGAGAAGTGTCCATCTGCATCTCCACCCCTCCCCCTCTCCTTCCTCTCTGTCTCTCTCTTCCCCTCCCGCAGCCAAGGCTCCATTGGAGCAAAGTTTGCCCTGGCACTGAGGATGGCTCTGTGGCCTCTGCTTCAGGCGCTAGAATGGCTCTGATTGCGGCAGAGTGACGCCCCAAGATGGGCAGAGCATCGCCCCCTGGTGGGCATGCCGGGTGGATCCGGGTCGGGCTCATGCGGGAGTCTGTCTGACTGCCTCCCCGTTTCCAGCTTCAGAAAAATACAAAAAAAAAAGAAAAAAAAAAATTATTCTGCCAAACTCAGCGAAAATCTGACATAAAGTACTTGGTAATTATTATTATATGCTTTAACTTGCTGTAACTCTGCTTTATAAATTTTATAAAGAAAAGTTACTTCCCACCTTTATAAATCACCATTACTCTGGAACCGGTGGGCAGTTAGAAAATTTTACTACTAACAGAGATACAAAAGTGGTCGGTAGGTATGAAAAGGTTGACTACCCCTGCACTAGATGGTTGTAGCATCTCACTCAGTTCTGACAACCAAAAATGTTTTCAGACATTTCACAATGTTTCCTGAAGGAAAAAAGTGCCCTGAGTTGAGAACCACTCATCTAGATATATTCCTTTAATCAGGATTAAGTAATATGCATAAACTTAGTTCCTCAATACCTCTATTTTATAAGTAGAAAAATTAAAGCATTTCATAAAAAATGAAATCCATTTTACAATGTATAATAGAGATCTTTTTATTTTATTTTATGTTTTACAGAAACAGAGAGAGAGCCAGCGAGAGGGATAGACAGAGACAGACAGGAACGGAGAGATGAGAAGCATCAATCATTAGTTTTTCGTTGCGCGTTGCGACACCTTAGTTCATTAATTGCTTTCTCATATGTGCCTTGACTGTGGGCCTTCAGCAGACCGAGTAACCCCTTGCTCAAGCCAGTGACCTTGGGTCCAAGCTGGTGAGCTTTGCTCAAACCAGATGAACCCGCACTCAAGCTGGTGACCTCGGGGTCTTGAACCTGGGTCCTCCACGTCCCAGTCTGACGCTCTATCCACTGCGCCACCACCTGGTCAGGCAATAGAGATCTTTTTTTAAAATTTTTTTAGTTATTGCCTGACCAGGCAGTGGCACAGTGGGTAGAGTGTTGAACTGGGACGCAGAAGAGCCAGGTTCAAAACCTGAGTTCATCAGCTTGAGCAATGGCTCACCAGCTTGAGAGACGGGTCTCTGGCTTGAGCATGGGATCATAGACATGATCCCAAGGTCACTGGCTTGAGCCTAAGGTCGCTGGCTTGAGCAAGCGGTCACTCGCTCTGCTGTACCCCTCCCCCAGTCAAGGCACATATGAAAAAGCAATCACTGAACAACTAAGGAGCTGCAACGAAGAATTGATGCTTCTCATCTCTCTCTCTCTCTCTCTCTCTCTCTCTGTCAAAAAACAAAATCTCAGTTATTGATTTTAGTAAGAGAGGAAAGGGCAGAGAGAGAGAGAAAGAGAGACGGGACTGTAGATCAAACCAGCAACCTCTGTACTTCAGGACAGTGCTCTAACCAACGAGCTACTGAGCCAGGGCAGTCAGAGATCTTAAATACAATTGGTGTCTTAACTGTCTCCCATCTCTAATCAATAAATACTATTCCCCTTAAAAGGAAATGGAAAAAATTACCCATATTAAAAATACTGAAAACAGGAGGGCTCTTTCTGGAGCATGCCCACGCCTTTCTTCCCTCTCAGGGGTGTATCTTTATTTTTTTCACTTAAACTCTAAGTGTCCCCACGAGACTTGCAACCAGGGAAGTAATGGGCAGCGGCAGCTTGTCCCAGGCTAACCCTCGATACTGTCTCCAAGGCCCCCTTTTCTCTGACTTTTCAGTGAGCCAACATCAGCCCTGCCTTGACTCACTTCTTTCACTGTGACTGTTACTTCTCAGTGAATTCACACAACCCAACATGGATCATTTCTTTCCTGTAACATTTCCAGAAAGCCAAAGCAGAGCACCACTTAGGCTCTCCTGCTGGTTCCTCTACTCTAAGCCCTTTCTTCGTTTCACTGTCCCCAACTTTAATAAACGTTCTCCCAAAAGCACCTGGACTTGTGTCCTGAAATCTTTCCTGCACGAAGTCAAGAACACACACACTACTGGCCAGCCCAAGGCAGACATGCTCTGGGCCGTTCCTTTCCAGTGACACTACCTGGCACAATCCTGTCTCAGGGACTTTGCAGGAATCCCCTCAAAAGCTTTAAAAGACCTTAAGAGTCAAGTCCAATCCATCAACAGATGAATGGATAAACAAAATGTCATCCAGCCTATCCACACAATGGAATATTATTCAGCCCTGAAAAGGAAGAAAGTTATTTTTTAAAAAAATTTTATTGAGTTTATTGGGGTGACATTGTGTAGGAAAGTGGCCATAGAATGCTGCCCTGAAACAAGTCTTTGGTGCGAACTTTGGAACGCCAAGTCCTGCGGGGTCAGAACGCTGCCCCAGCAAACACTGATAAGATTGTTTAAAGAAATCCGCTGATCCCTATGGCCTTTCTCCTACATATCTGAAAGGTATTAATTATCCTTTTCTGCACCTGAATCCATTATTAGGCTAATTTGACCCAGGCCCTGCTAATTTGCTTGATGAGTAAAGAAACAAATAAATACAACGAGGCTGCAGAGATCTGGGCTCTCAGTGCTAGAGGCTGGGAGTCCTGTACCCATCTTTTCCCTATGTTGTGTCTTCTGTGTATTTTTTCTTAAGTCCTGCAGCGCATTCCTTTCATGCACACTCATTGCCAAGTCGTGGCAACACTGGTTAAAAGAATTATATAGGTTTGAGGTATATAATTCTATAATACATCACCTGTATGGAAGAAAGTTCTGATAATGCTACAACATGGCTGAACCTTGAAACACTATGCTGAGTTAAAGAAGCCAGACATGAAAGACCACATATTGTATGGTTCTGTTTCTATGAAATGTCCAGAATAGACAAATCTATAAAGACAGAAAGTAGATTAGTATTTGCCAAGTGCCTGGAGGAATGGAGAAGTTGGGGAATGATGGCTAAGGGGTACGGGTTTTTGGGGGGGGTGATAAAAATGTTCTAAAATTGATTATCTAATGGTACACAACTCTATGAATGTATTTTAAAAACCAATGAATTGTATACTTTTAAAAAAATACTGGCCCTGACCATTTAGCTCAGTTGGTTATAACATCATCCTGAAATGACAAGGTTGTGGTTCAATCCCTGGAACCATATCCAGGAAACAACCAAAGAATGAATGACTGAATGGAACAACAAATAAATGCTTCCCTTCCCCCTCCTTTCTCTCTCCTTTCTAAAAATCAATCAATCAATAAAAAATTAAGCCCTGGCCAAATCGCTCAAGTTTTCAATAATTGGACCATCATCCCAGAGCACAGAGGTTGCTGGTTCAATTCCCCGGTTAGGGCACATACAAGAGCAGCTTGATGTTCCTGTCTCTCTGTCTTTCTCTCTGAATAAATTTTTAAAAAAGAAAAAGCTAAACTAAAAATAAACACCATTAATTGATGAGTAATTCTATCTCTCTCTAATCTCTTTCATTAACTACCACTCCAGAGTAAAAATAGTTATGGCTTTTCTTTTTCTTTCTTTTTTTTTATTTCTTTTTCTGAAGCTGGAAACGGGGAGAGACAGCCAGACTCCCGCATGCGCCCGACCGGGATCCACCCGGCACGCCCACCAGGGGGCGACGCTCTGCCCACCAGGGGGCGATGCTCTGCCCCTCCCGAGAGTCGCTCTGTTGCGACCAGAGCCACTCCAGCGCCTGGGGCAGAGGCCAAGGAGCCATCCCCAGCACCCGGGCCATCTTTGCTTCAATGGAGCCTCGGCTGCGGGAGGGGAAGAGAGAGACAGAGAGGAAGGAGAGGGGGAGGGGTGGAGAAGCAGATGGGCTCTTCTCCTGTGTGCCCTGGCCGGAAATCCAACCCAGGACTTCTGCATGCCAGGCCGACGCTCTACCACTGAGCCAAACGGCCAGGGCCTAGTTATGGCTTTTGATATGGTTTCATATTTCTTTAAAATATTAACTGAGAAATTATCAAATTTCCAATTTGATAAACCTAATAACTAATGCTATTTGGTTTTCAACAGAATTGTATCTTAATCATCAAGCTAAAGAAATAACAAAAAAATAATGGCATTGTTGCTCACAAGGTGAGCAAGTCTGTTGTTTATCATGTAACCAGACACCCTTAAATTAACTCCAACAGAGTCTAAGGACTTCCTGGATCATCTCCTAACTACATCAAGGAAAATGCTAATACACTGGATATTTAAAAGACAATGGCAGGACAGCTTAATTAAACTTTTGATAATAAAACAATATAGAAGTGGAAACCCTTATAATTTTTTTTTCTCATTTCAGTAACAAGATCATAATACCCTATTTAATTTTTATTTACTGATTTTTAGAGGAAGAGGGAGACAGAAAGAGACATCAATTTGTTGTTCCACCAACTGTCATTGGTTGATTCTTGAATGTGCCCTGGTTGGGGATTGAACCCACAACTTCAGCATGTCAGGACAATGCTCTAACCAACTAAACTACCCGGCCAGGGCCTAAATCATTAATACTTTATACTTATGTGACACGGTAATGATTAAAGAATAAAATAAGCAAGAGAGCTCCATAACACCCTTGAAATATAAGTTCCAAGCAAGTCTAGTTAACCCTCTTTATTCATTAGGACAACTTCAAGTAGGCCAGCTTACAAATGAGCAATATACTACAAATAGCTCTTATTTATTATATAGTTCTTAGGATAAACATGTTTATACTTTGACTGAACAGTCACGTAGATACTAAAAAAATGGAGATTGTGCCACACTAGTCGGTGCAACTTCTTGCTTTCATTCATGATTTCTTCAGTCTTTTTTTCAGTGGACAAATGATTGTTTAAAAGGTTTGAATCTTCTATGTACAGGTCATCTCCTGAAAAATAAATTTTAATTCCACAAAGTGTTATTTTATAAAACATTCCAGTGTATTAGTGACATATAAATTTGCATTTCTAAAAATCTTTCATGTGCTTAAAACTGAGTTGTTAGAGGCCCTGGCTGGTTGGCTCAGTGGTAGAGCATTGGCCTGGCATACAGGAGTCCTGGGCTTGATTCCCGGCCAGGGCACACAGGAGAAGCGCCCATCTGCTTCTCCACCCCTCCCCCTCTCCTTCCTCTCTGTCTCTCTCTTCCCCTCCCGCAGCCAAGGCTCCATTGGAACAAAGTTGGCCCGGGTGCTGAGGATGGCTCTATGGCCTCCACCTCAGACGCTAGAATGGCTCTGGTTGCAACAGAGCATCGCCCCCTGGTGGGCATGCTGGGTGGATCCCGGTTGGGCGCATGCGGGAGTCTGTCTGACTGCCTCCCCGTTTCCAACTTCAGAAAAATACAAAAAAAAAACAAAAAACTGAGTTGTTAGAGTACCCTAATTTTATGAGCTTATCTCAATTCTTTCTTGTGCTTTTAGTACCCACACTCCTTAACTCCCCATTTTCCAACCAAGAATTTTCTTTATGCACATAAATATTTATGATTGGTATTTTTTCATCATGTAATTTTTATAGTTTATTACTCTCTTCATTCTAGACTATTAATTTTGGCCTTGATATCCACAAATATTTGATGTTTCAATGTGGGCTGCTCTAATAATTTTAAGGTTTAATTAGAGAAATCTATACATAGAAATTGCTAAATTCTCCCACTATAGGATGAATAACAAATATTACCACTATTGTGAGAACTGAAACAGGTAGCCACAAATAAGACAAATCATAAAACTCCACTCTATACTGCCACAAATCTTCCACCCTATACATACCCAACAACAACTGACCACCAACAAACTCCCTAATTCAAATAAGTTGACAATTTACAAGTTCTCATAATTCAAAATTAAAATGTAAAACAGTGAAATATGAAAGGACTTTATCAATGTCTATAAAATATATTTACATAAAGGTATATGTATATAAAATAACTTATTCAGAACGTGGGGCTATAATAAATACTATAAAGGCCCTGGCCAGTTGGCTCAGTAGTAGAGTGTCGACATAAAGTGTGAATGTGTGAATGTCCTGGGTTGGTTTTTTGGGGTTTTTTTTTGTTTTTTATTTTTTATTTTTATTTATTTATTTATATTTTACAGAGACAGGGAGTGAGTCAGAGAGAGGGATAGACAGGGACAGACAGACAGGAATGAAGAGAGATGAGAAGCATCAATCATTAGTTTTCCATTGCATGTTGCAACACCTTAGTTGTTCATTGATTGCTTTCTCATATGTGCCTTGACCGTGGGCCTTCAGCAGACTGAGTAACCCCTTGCTGGGGCCAGCGACCTTGGGTTCAAGCTGGTGGGCTTTTGCTCAAACCAGATGAGCCTGCGCTCAAACTGGCAACCTCGGGGTCTCGAACCTGGGTCCCCTGCATCCCAGTCTAATGCTCTATCCACTGTGCCACCGCCTGGTCAGGCTGGATGTCTTGGGTTTGATTCCCGGTCAGGGCACACAAGAGATGCAACCATCTGCTATTCCACCCCTCCCCCTTCCCCCTCCCCCTCTCTCTTCCTCGCTTGCAGCCACGGCTCAATTGGTTCTTCATAAGTTTATTTTATTTATTTATTTATTTTTCTGAAGCTGGAAACGGGGAGAGACAGTCAGACAGACTCCCACATGCGCCCGACCGGGATCCACCCGGCACGCCCACCAGGGGCAACACTCTGCCCACCAGGGGGCGATGCTCTGCCCCTCCGGGGCGTCGCTCTGCCGAGACCAGAGCCACTCCAGTGCCTGGGGCAGAGGCCAAGGAGCCATCCCCAGCGCCTGGGGCCATCCTTGCTCCAATGGAGCCTTGGCTGCGGGAGGAGAAGAGAGAGACAGAGATGAAGGAGGGGGGTTGGGGGGTGGAGAAGCAAATGGGCGCTTCTCCTATGTGCCCTGGCCGGGAATTGAACCCGGGTCCCCCGCACGCCAGGCCGACGCTCTACTGCTGAGCCAAACAGCCAGGGCCTCAATTGGTTCTTAATTGGTTCAAGCACATTGGCCCAGGTACTGAGGATGGCTCCCTGCCTCAGGCACTAAAAATAGCTCGGTTGCAAGCATGGCCCCAGATGGACAGAGCATCAGCCCCAGATTGGGGTTGTCAGGTGGATCCTAGTTGGGGCGCATGCAGGAGTCTATCTCCCCTCCTCTCACTTGGAATAGAAGAAAAATAAATAAATACTATGAATATTTTATAGACTTTTCTTTTTTAGTGAGAGAGACAAAGACACAGAGACAGACAGGAAGAGAGAGAGAAGCACCAACTCGTAATTGTGGCACTTGAGTTGTTCATTGATTACTTCTCATATATGCCTTGACTGGGGGGCTCCAGCTGAGCCAGTGATCTCTTGCTCAAGCCAGGAACTTTGGGCTTCAAGCCAGCGACCTTTGGGCTCAGGCCAGTGACCATAGGGTCACGTTTATGATCCCACACTCAAGCCAGCAACCCCATGTTCAAGCTGGTGAGCCTGCACTCAAACCAGATGAGCCCCATGCTCAAGCCAGCAACCTCAAAGTTTTCAACCTGAGTCCTCAGTGTTCCAGGTCGACACTCTATCCACAATACCACCACTTGGTCAGGCTTTGACTTTATTTAATTAATACCACTATAGTGCATAAAACAGACTGTAAATCGTGTCTGTGTTGGGCAATACTGCCATACAGCCCAGTGGATTAAATGTAAATATTAACAAAAGCACTGATGCTTCACTGATTTACCTGGTAAAAGGTGGATATTCCCATCAGCTGTTTGTAATATGATTGGCATCCATCTTTCCACCTCTTCTAATGCATGATCCAAACAAAATTTGTGCAAGTCAGAGAGAGAGGCAAAGTTTTTGAGCCTTCTTATTTCATAGAACTGTGGAACCATCAATCTAATTTCTTTTGATGTGAAACTTGCAGTTGCCTCTGACGGAGATAACCACTGTAGAAGACAAAGGTAAGATTTCCTGAGGATTAATTCATAGACAGCAGTTGCCTCTGACAGAGATAACCACTGTAGAAGACAAAGGTAAGATTTCCTGAGGATTAATTCATAGACAATATAAGATTTGAGAGTCTTACATCAGTACCTAAGATGTAACTGAAAAAAAGTTAATTCATTATTGTGCCTTGCTAGATTCCTCTGAGACAACATGGAAAGGTTTGGTGAAGAAAGCTGGGTTGATCACCTAATAGGTTGATTATTGGGATACTGTCCCTGAGAACTAGTAAATAAACCAGGCTAGATCACCAGGGGTCAAAAGTCATTCAATATAAAAGGCAGCAGATGCTGAGAATGCAAAGTAATTCTGGTTATTTCCTAAAGGAAAGAAGACTCTGAAATGTAAACTCATGGCAGCAGATTAAGAATTTAGTGCCCATTTGTTACTCCCATAAGTAGGCGCCTAGACTAGGCCCTGAGCATGTGGTAGTCGACAAGACAAAGCTCTCTCAGGCCCTACGGGGCCTTCAGCAACCAAAATGTGGCACGATGCATGCTACATGTTATAATGGGGGTAAAGAGTCAGGACATTAGGATTTTCAGGAAGGTCAAGAGGTATAACTCAGCCCACAGTCCCATGAATGCAATAATAGCATGCACCAACCAGCCAGTTTGCCCACTTAACTTGTGGTCTCAGTGCTGTAACACACCCTCCTTTCCAAACCTTCTGTCCATATACATTTGGATAAAAAGAGCTGATTCAATAAATATGGAATAACCCCAAAAGGTCTTTCTTTAACTGGTTTACTATATATCCTCTTACAATGGGGAAAACTGATTCCCACACACAAAACAGGGCGTTGAAATTGATTTCTGCTCTGGATAACTATAGACCAAAGGTTGACAAGCTTGCATGTGCTTAAACCTGTTAAATCTTTAGTCTATAGAGCCCAGCAATTTATGTTTAACAAGCACCCCAGATTATTCTGAAGTTGGCTGCATTTTGTAAACAAAGCTTGGGCCTCAAAGAACCACCTAATCTTTATTTACAAAGTATTCTGTTTTGTCATTTCTATGTGAGTTCAGTGATAATAATTGTAGGATCACGTTGGATATGGCCCTTCCACACCTCCTGTCAGATGGCCCAGGGCCTGGGCCCTCTGCTCTTCCATGTGTGTCATGTTCTGCCAAGGAACAAACAGACCTTGAAAGCTTCCATTCCCTGATTCCCAGCACATACACCCACCTTTGACTCTGTGCCACTATTGCCTAACTGCTTTATAAGCCAGACCGCCCACGTGTTCAGTGTGAACCCTCAGCTGACCTGCCACCAATGGTACTATCCCCATATGTAAGTAATGACAGCTATGTCTGCCTCATCAGGTCCTCCTTGTGGAATATCTGTGAGATAGGTGGACAGACATACCTGGTCTCGAACTCCTGCATTACAAATGGCGTCATCGGCAGGATATTCTGGAAAAATCCCAGGTTGAGTTAACCACTAGCAGCACGTCTATTGGGGAGTTGTCAGGGGTAATCCCTGAGAAGCCACAAGGGGCAATCCCAGAGGAATCTGGGGGTGGGGCGATCCCAGATGGCCGGTCAATTGTATACGGCATGATGTTGCCACATTAGTGGACTCTTGGGGTCCGCCGAGGGACTGGAGGGATACTCCTGAAAGTCCCATGAATGTGTTTCGCTGCCTTGAAGATGGTGAGAGATCACTGGAGTCTCAGGATAAAAAAGGACCTATGAGGAGCTACAGTAGCGCTTGCATGGCCCCTGCTGGAGCCCTGTGTGTTGTGACACAGAAGCGGTTAGCTGCGGAACAAAAGTGCAGCGTTTAGAAGAATTGAAACTAGAAAGAGATATGAGACTGTAGCAGGCTGACAACAAGGAAACCTTGATGACAGAATAGGAGTCTTTTAAAAATCTTAGAGCCTCCTCCTGAAGGTCTGTGAGTTGCTGTGGTTCCAGG
This sequence comes from Saccopteryx leptura, assembly GCF_036850995.1. NCBI lineage: Eukaryota > Metazoa > Chordata > Mammalia > Chiroptera > Emballonuridae > Saccopteryx > Saccopteryx leptura. Next base: position 38,092,429 of record NC_089511.1, read on the forward strand.
AACAAAAGGGGCATCAACACTACTCCAAACCTTGTGCAGACTGTGGGAGTAGGAGGGGTTAACATCACAACCTCAATGGGAAGGGAAAACGGCAATTTTAAAAACTCAAGCCTGAGGCCCTGGCCAGTTGGCTCAGTGGATAGAGTGTCAGCCCAGCATGTAGACATCCGGGGTTCAACTCCTGGCCAGGGCATACATGAGAAGTGACCATCTACTTCTCCTCACCTCCCTCTTCCCCTTCTCTCTCTTCCCCTCTAGCAGCCAGAGGGTCAATCAGGGCGCTGAGGATAGCTCGGCTGGTCCAAGTATCGGCCTCAGGCGCTGGGGATGTCTTAGTTATTTCAAGCATCAGCCCCAGACCGGAGTTGCCAAGTGGATCCTAGTCAGGGCGCACACAGGAATCTGTCTGTCATCCTTCCTCTCACTTAAAAAAAAAACCCAAAAATTCAAGCCTGAGTAGCCCATGGCTGACATCTCCCTTCCCTCCTCTCCAGCCTCCTTGGAAAGTTGTCAAGGACAAATGAGAGTCTGGCCTTCTCTACAGCTATTAGAAATACTGTTTATATGTATAGCAAAAAATATTAAATTATCCCAAATATCTTTTTAGAGCAGGTGGTCTGGGAAATCATTTGATATTACTACTGGCTTAAAGTTAATATCTTTTAAAGTCCTTAACAAAAAATATGTCTTTTGTTTTGCTTAGGTTTAAAAAAGGATCCTGTTATCTTGGTTAAGTCTTTTGAAAATATGAGTATGTTTGCCAATGAAAGAACCTGTGTCTGAAAGTTATGAAATCTGTTCATAAAAGCACCTATCTAAAAAATGCTGATTATTCACTTCTGCTTATTATTAAAGGTTAAGGTTTCTAAACTTCAGATTTTTTTTTTTTTTAGCAAAGGAGAAAGACAGACAGATACAGACAGACAGTAAAGGAGATAGATGAGAAGCATCAACTTGTGGTTGTGGCCCTGGGAAGATTAGAAAGGCCTTTTGTTGCATTTGTTCAATAATTCCTGCCACTGAGACGGTTGCCCGATTCCTTTTGACTAATTTTTTTTTTTTTTTGTACTTTTCTGAAGCTGGAACCGGGGAGAGACAGTCAGACAGACTCCCGCATGCGCCCCACCGGGATTCACCTGGCACGCCCACCAGGGGCGATGCTCTGCCCACCAGGGGTGATGCTCTGCCCACCAGGGGGCGATGCTCTGCCCCTCTGGGGCGTCGCTCTGCCGAGACCAGAGCCACTCCAGCGCCTGGGGCAGAGGCCAAGGAGCCATCCCCAGTGCCCAGGCCATCTTTGCTCCAATGGAGCCTCGGCTGCGGGAGGGGAAGAGAGAGACAGAGAGGAAGGAGGGGGTGGGGGTGGAGAAGCAAATGGGCGCTTCTCCTATGTGCCCTGGCCAGGAATCGAACCCGGGTCCCCCGCACACCAGGCCAACGCTCTACCGCTGAGCCAACCGGCCAGGGCCTTGACTAATTTCTTTAAAAATGTATAGTTCCTGCCTGACCTTTGGTGACACAGTGGATGGAACTCTGAGGTCGCTGGTTCAAAGCCCTGGCTTGCCCAGTCAGGGTACATACAGGAAGGAACTGAGTTCATACTCCCTGCTTCTCCCTCTGGTGGCGCAGTAGATAAAGCATTGGCCTGGGAAGCTGAGGACCCAGGTTTGAAACCCTGAGGTCACTGGCTTAAGCATGACACTTGCAAAAATTCCTTGGGCTTTTAGATTACTAGAGGGTCATTATTCCCCATTTAGCTCAACTAGTTGAACCCTTGTATGCCCTGTTGCAGAAGGGGGTCACCTGGGATTGGACAGAGTACCATAGAAAGCTTTTCAGGCCACTAAGAAGGCTATAGTTACTGTCCGGGCCTTGAGGATAGTAGAACCAAGGCTCTTCATGTGAACTAGAAGTTTACGTAACACCTGCGGGGTATGGCTGGTGTTTATGGCTGAGAAGAGGGAGAGTGCAGACACTGCTAGGTTTTTATTCTCACTTATAGCATAGAGCAGAAGGCCAGTACAGCCCCACAGAACAGCAGATGAATGCTGTATACCAGGCCTTACCACGGAAGCCATCACAGGGCCTGCTCCAATAAAGGTGCATACCATATCACATATGCTATCACTGGATGGGTGCATTTGGTGCTGAATAGACCCAAAAGCATGATGGCCTAAATCAGGGGTTGGGAACCTATGGCTTGCAAGCCAGATGTGGCTCTTTTGATGGCTGCATCTAGCTCGCAGACAAATCTTTAATAAAAAAAATAATAACGTTAAAAATATAAAACATTCTCATGTATTACAATCCATTCATTTCCTACCACTCATGTTCATAGTTGCAGGTGGCTGGAACCAATCACAGCTGTCCTCCGGGAGAACCCCAAATTTTTATTGGATAATGCATAACGTACACGGGTCATTGTACGGCTCTCATGGAATTACATTTTAAAATATGTGGCATTCATGGCTCTCTCAGCCAAAAAGGTTCCAGACCCCTGGCCTAGATAGACAGCAACCCTGACGGAATAGAGTACATATCTCCAGCAATGGAGTAAGCTAGCAACTAGCCCCCTGGGCAAGGAATTGCAAACTGTCTGGGCCTGGTGTCTTATCAAGATACAGGACAGACAACACCCAAGCCCAAAGCTGTGAAACCTTCCCTGGTGCAGGAAGTGAAGCTCCCATCCAGAAGAGGCCTAGTACATCAACAGCTCAAGGCATACTGCCTCGATGGCGTAGTTACATAGCAGCCAGTGACTGAGAACAATTGAATGGAGGATGGTGAAGGGCAAAGTAGCCAATGGGCCTGACCAGGAGGTGGCACAATGGATAGAGCATCAGACTGGGATGCGGAGGACCCAGGTTCGAGACCCCGAGGTCGCCAGCTTGAGCACGGGCTCATCTGGTTTGAGCAAAGCTCACTAGCTTGGACCAAGGTCACTGGCTTGAGCAAGGGGTTACTTGGTCTGCTGTAGCCCCACGGTCAAGGCACATATGAGAAAACAATCCATGAACAACTAAGGTGTTGCATGTTGATGATTGATGCTTCTCATCTCTCCGTTCCTGTCTGTCTGTCCCTATCTATCCCTCTCTCTGAATCTGTCTCTGTTAAAAAAAAAAAAAAAAGGTAGCCAATGGGCTGAACTGCGGGCAGTATAGATTGTCATAACCCATGAAGCCGGGCCCCTAACACTGCACCAACAGTTAGGCAATGTATATGGGACCGACTTTGTGGCTCCATGAGAGCAAACTGACTGGACCATACATCAGAAACCTCTTTGAGGTCAAGACATGTGGGCTGACCTTTTAGCATTTATAACAGAGCAAGACTGTCATGGTGTTCCATGTCAGGAGACACTAGCCTCTGTTTTGTTTTGTTTTGCTTTTTTTTTTTTTTTTTTTTCAAAGACAGAGAGTCAGAGAGAGGGATAGATAGGGACAGACAGATAAGAACGGAGAGAGATGAGAAGCATCAATCACCAGTTTTTCGTTGCAACACCTTAGTTGTTCATTGACTGCTCTCTCATATGTGCCTTGACCATGGGCCTTCAGCAGACCGAGTAACCCCTTGCTCAAGCCAGAGACCCTGGGTCCAAGCTGGTGAGCCTTGCTCAAACCAGATGAGCCTGCGCTCAAACCGGCAACCTCAGGGTCTTGAACCTGGGTCCTTGGCATCCCAGTCCAACGCTCTACCCACTGCACCACCGCCTGGTCAGGCAAGGACACCAGCCTCTGAACAACCCTGGCAACGATGAAGCTGACACCTTGGCACAGATCTAGTAGTTACATTCCCCAGCAGTGGACACTATGGACTGGCTGCACCGGAAGCTGAATCATGTTAGTCAGCGCACCATGTGGGAGACAGTGAAGGCCTGACATCTGCCCCTCCAGTATACAGACTTTGTAGATACATGTCAGAAGTGCCCAGTATGTGCTAAGAGACATCTTACCCCCCTCCTGTAAGAAGGTGGGAGGATCCAACAAGGGGAGGAACCCCTGACCTGTTGGCAGGTAGACTACCTCAGACCCTTGCCTCATAGTGTGGGATCTCAGTATGCATTCACCCACCTTGATACAACAGAACTTCTACTGGCATACCCAAGTGGAAAGACCAATCAAAGGGAGACCATCTGGAGGCTTTGGCAGCTCTGTGCCTCCTATAGCACCCCTGAAGTAATTGAAAGTGACCAGGGAATCCAATTCCCTGGACACCTGGTCCAGGACAGGGCAGAGAACCAGCACATCGATTGACAATTCCATCCACTCTGTTTTTTTGTTTTTTTTGTGTGTATTTTGTATTTCTCTGAAGTGAGAAGCAGGGAGGCAGAGAGACAGACTTCCACACGTGCCTGACCAGGATCCACCCAGCAAGCCCACTAGGGGGTGATGCTCTGCCCATCTGGGGTGTTGCTCCATTGCAACCGGAGCCATTCTAGCACCTGAGGTGAGCCCATGAAGCCATCCTCAGCACCTGAGCCAACTTTGCTCCAATGGAGCCTTGGCTGCGGGAAAGGAAGAGAGAGATGGAGAGAAAGGAGAAGGGGAAGGGTGGAGAAGCAGATGGGCACTTCTCCTGTGTGCCCTGGCCGGGAATCGAACTTGAGACATCCACACACTGGGCTAACACTCTACCACTGAGCCAACCAGTCAGGGCCCACTCTATAACACTATTGGAGCTGGACTCATAGAATGATATAATGAGCTGCTGAAACAGGCTCTTACGACCAATAATGACTCATATTAAGGACAGACAATGCACTTGGCAGACTGCCTCAGGGTCTTGAATGAATGGCCATGGGGAGGACAAGCAGCCCTGGTCAATGCCTAAGTGCATTCTGTGGCAATCTACTCCAGATTTGAAGCCTGGGCAAGGTCAGCAGAATTATGTACCCTTGCCAGCCTCTCATGATGCTCCCCCAGGGTGATCCACTCTGATTTGGGACTGGACAGCACAGATTAGCCACAAGTGGTGCTCCATCCTTTCCTCTAGGTGGGAGGGTCTGACCCAGGTTCTGCTCTTGCAACCAGCAGTCTCCAGTAGTTGGCCAACGTGGATCTGCTGCCAGAATCCTGGTGGCCAGACCATTCCCAAAGGGACATACATTGCCTCAGTCTGGCTGATTAGGACCCTGTCCAGATACCTATCCTCCACAGGCAGGGAAGGGAGTAGCACAGGCGTGGTATAGGGAACCAGGGCACACACCCCTCAGAGTGTGACTGCTGATGCAGGATCATGAAACTGCCTGAATTTTACCTAATGGTGGGGATTTGCCTTTGTTAGTACCCTTATCTCATTTGTCTTATCCTTAGGTTAAGTATAGGTAACTCCTTTCTGTAGAGTCACAGTACATATTAGGTGTGCTCAGAATTTCCCACCTCAGTGGGGACAGATTACCCTGGAAAATACATCCAGCCAATCAGACAGAATGGACCTGGTTACAGAGGTGAAAGACCCTCCTTTCAACACCACCAAAGAACAGGTGTTCCACCTCATCCGGGAAGGTGTATGGTATGTCAGGAACCAGACTCAAGCATGACCCTGACTGCCCCTCAGCCATGAGGTTTGAACAGGGCTAAGCTGGATGACCGCTGGATGTGCTGATTTACTCATCTCAGCCCCTCACTGCACTGAAAGAACTAATAGGACTAGTAATATAACTCACCCCATGGAGTGGCTATCACAGGCCCTGTGTGAGAACATAACCTACATCACTTCCAATGACCATTTGAGGAAACAAAATGTAACCTTTCAGACAGGGGCCTTCCCCATCCCATGAGGAACCCTTTGGATCTACAGGTCTTATGGTTGGCCCTCCTTGCCTTACAACTTGAAGGTTATCCCTAGGGGCAAACTTAAAATACATGCTATTAAGTATTATAGGTATCTGTCTTTTTTTACTGGTGCTTGCTTGTAGCTTATACTGTGTCTGTAGTATTTGGATGTAATGCACCATTGCTCAGCCAGCACAGGTTCTCTAATGGAAAAATTTTGCATAGATTGTGAGGTGAAAGAGCAATGCTAGGGTGGAGTGTGCCTAAGTTTAATGCTAGACATGGCCCTTCCACATCTGGCAGACAGCCCAGAGCCCAGGGCCATGTGCTCTTGAAATATATGTCATGTTCTGCCAAGGAACAAACAGACCTTGCAGAAGGCTTCTATTCCCTAACACCCAGCACATACGCCCCTGGCCTTTGGCTTTGTGCCATTATTGTCTAACTGCTTTATAAGCCAGACTACCTACATGGTCAATGCAGGCTCTCAGCCAACTAACTGCCATCAGTACTGTTCCCATATGTAAGTAATAAAGGCTATGTCTGCCCCATCTGGTCCTCCTTGTGGTTTTTTCAGAGTATCTTCAAGACAAGTGGCCCTACCTGGTCTCGAATTCCTGCATTATAATAATCAGGATGAAGGGTTAAACAACAGGAATCAACCCACTTACTTCAACCTGTTAGGTTAATCCAGACCATAGGTTAAAAGGACTTAACATTTACTGGTTACTTGTTACTAGTAAAGCACTGCTCAAATACTTTATGTAAAATATTTTTTATCTTTAAGTCAATTCTGCACACTGTCATTGTACAGATGAAGAAACTCAGGCAACTACTCTATCTAGAAAAACTGGGATTCAACCTTGGGGTACGGAGAAGGGACTGGCTCTAAATTCCTCTCTGTTTCCACTAGGTTTTGGAATCTCAGCACTGCTGTCCCTTTAATTTTTTTTTATTTTTTATTTTTTTTACAGAGTCAGAGACAGAGTGATAGATAGGGACAGACAGACAGGAACAGAGAGAGATGAGAAGCATCAATCATCAGTTTTTCGTTGTGGCACCTTAGTTGTTCATTGATTGCTTTCTCATATATGCCTTGACCGTGGGCCTTCAGCAGACCGAGTAACCCCTTGCTGGAGCCAGTGACCTTGGGTCCAAGCTGGTGAGCTTTTTTTTGCTCAAACCAGATGAGCCCGCGCTCAAGCTGGTGACCTCGGGATTTCGAACCTGAGTCCTTCCTCATCCCAGTCCGACGCTCTATCCACTGCGCCACCGCCTGGTCAGGCACTGTTGTCACTTTAGACCAGATTAATTCTTTGTTGTGGGAGGCTGTCCTGTGCACTAAAGGATGTTTAACACTGTGACAACCAAAAATGTCTCCAGACATGGCCAAATGTTCCTGGAGGTGGGCTGGGCAAATCCCCTCTGAGAACCACTAGACCTGACCAGGTTAAGAACTACTTATTGGCCTGCCCTGTGCTGGCGCACTGGATAAAGCGTCAAGCTGGAATGCTAAGGTTGCAGGTCTGAAACCTTTGGCTTCCCTGGTCAAGGCACATATGAGAAGCAACTACTATGAGTTGATGCTTCCGGCTCCCCCCATACACCCTTCTCTCTTTCTCTCTGTCCTCCCTCTTAAAAAAAAAAAGAAAAAGAAAAAAAAGAAAACAAATTACTTATTGGAACCTCTCCTTCCAGCAATGAGTGCTATATTACCTTCTCCCAACTTAATGTAAAAAATAGTAAGTGGGGAAAATCTATAAAACCACCATTTTGAACACTGAAAAATGCAGAATTGTAATATATGATAAAAGAATAACAAACAAGGTGAACTCAGTCGAGTTCCAAGAGTTGTCAAGGCTTCCTTCCTAAAGGAGGAGGGAGAACCTAATCAGACTGTAGGATTCTCACTTATGAGAAGACAAAGACCAGAGTATGGGAAGACACATACCTACTAGAATTGGGAAGGCAATGAACCAGAGAGGAGGGATCTACATAGGTAGACCTTCAGAAATATCTCCAGGCTGCGGTTGTCGCTAAACACTAATCTACACATGCATAAAGTGAAACCACATGACACTGGAAAACAATGATTCCTAAGAAAAGAACAATTACTTGAGAGCTTTAAGACTAACAATTCCAAAATAAAACAAAACAAAACAAAACAAAAAAGATTAACAATTCCAGGGCTCACCTAAGGCCAGGAATATTTCAAATTCCTTCCAACCCCAGTGGAGAGACCTTGCTGACTATAAGGGGCATTCTGTAGACTCCCAAAGAGTCACACATTAGCCTTAGAATAAATACAACCATACACCTACCCTAAAATATCTTATAAAACAAACCTCAAGCCTGACTGGGCGGTAGTGCAGTGGATAGAGTGTCGGACTGGGATGTAGAAGACCCAGGTTCGAGACCCCGAGGTCGCCAGCTTGAGTGCAGGCTCATCTGGTTTGAGCAAAAGCTCATCAGCTTGGACCCAAGGTCACTGGCTCGAGCAAGGGGTTACTCGGTCTGCTGAAGGCCCACAGTCAAGGCACATATGAGAATTCAATCAATGAATAACTAAGGTGTCGCAATGAAAAACTAATGATTGATGCTTCTCATCTCTCTCCATTCCTGTCTGTCTATCCCTCTCTCTCTCACTCTGTCTGTAAAAAAAAAAACCCTCAAAAGGATCAAGCTAATATGCAATAGCTTAACTTCCTGCCAGGAAACTCCAACAATCCTTAAAAGAATATGACAAAATCCGGTACTCAAATAGAAATCACAACATCCAACATCCAATCAAAATATGCAAGACCGCCTGACCTGTGGTGGCGCAGTGGATAAAGCGTCGACCTGGAACACTGAGGTTGCCGGTTCAAAACTCTGGGCTTGCCTGGTCAAGGCACATATGGGAGTTGATGCTTCCTGCTCCTCCCTCCTCTCTCTCTCTCTCTCTCTCCCTCTTTCCCTTTCTCTCTCTCTCTCCTCTCTGAAAATTGAATAAAATCTTAAAAAAAAAATTGCAAGACCCACCACAAAACAGGAAAATGTGACCTACAACTAGAAGAAAAATCTGTCAATGAAAACAGACACAAAAATTACAGAGATGATAAAATCAACAGAAAAGGACCTTAAAACCACTATTAAAAGTATAATCTGGCCCTGGTTGGTTGGCTCAGTGGTAGAGCATTGGCCTGGCATGTGGATGTCTCAGGTTCATTTCCCAGTCAGGGCACACAGGAGAAGCACACACTGTTTCTCCACCTCCTTGTCTCACTTCTATCTCTCTCTCTCTCTCTCTCTCTTCCCCTCCTGCAGCCATGGTTTGATTAGAGCAAGTTGGTCCTGGGCACTGAGGATAGGTTCATGGCCTCCATCTCAGGCTCTAAGAAGAGCTCGGTTGCTGAGCAAGGGAGCAATGCCCCAGATGGGCAGAGTATCGCCCCCTAGTGGGCTTGCCAGGTGGATCCCAGTCAGGGCGCATGCAGAAATCTATCTCTCTGCCTCCCTTCCTCTCACTGAATAAAAACTAAAAATAGGCTTGACCTGTGGTGGCGCAGTGGATAAAGTGTCGACCTGGAACACTGAGGTTGCCAGTTCGAAACCCTGGGCTTGCCTGGTCAAGGCACATATGAAAGTTGATGCTTCCTGCTCCTCCCCCCTTCTCTCTCTCTCTCTCTCTCTCTGTCTCATTTCTCTCTCTCTCTCTCCTCTCTAAAATGAATAAATAAAATCTTTTAAAAAATTAATAAATAATAAAAATTAAAATTATGATCTATTGGCTCAAAGATGTAAAGGGAAATATAAAGATGATCAGAGAAATAGAAAATATTTAATAGAATTTCTAAATAGAATCTCTAGAGATAAAAAAATATCTGAAATAGGCCTGAGCTGTGGTGGCGCAGTGGATAAAGCATCGACCTGGAATGCTGAGGTCGCCGGTTCAAAACCCTGGGCTTGCCTGGTCAAGGCACATATGGGAGTTGATGCTTCCTGCTCCTCCCCCCTTTCCTCTCTCTCTCTTTCTCTCCTCTTTAAAAATTAATAAAGAAAAAAATTTAAAAATTATCTGAAATAAAAAATATACTGGATGGACTGCCTGACCTGTAGTGGTCAGTGGATAGAGAGTCAACCTATAATACTGAGGTCCCTGGTTCAAAACCCTGGGCTTGCCAGGTCAAGGCAAATAGGACAAGCAACAAGAATAACTAAAGTGAAGCAACTATATACTTCTTGCTCCCTCCAACCCTCCTCTATCTGTAAAATCAATAAATAAAATCTTAGAAAATTCACACACACACACACACACATACACACACACACACACACTGGATGGTATTTATAGATTAGATACTACATAAGAAAACAGAGAGAGAACTTGAAAATAGCAATAGAATCTATTCAAAATAAAATATGGAGAAGAAATTCATGAACAAGGTATCAGTGACTTATGAGATATTATCAAGTAGTCCAACATACATGTAACAAAACTCCCAGAAAATAGCAGAAGGTAAAAAAAATTTGAAGAAATATAAATAACTAAAAAAAAAAAACAATGTACAACATAATTAAATTGCTGAACATCAATGATTAAGAGAAAATATTTAAAGTAGTCACATTCACACACATAAAAAACATATGTATAGAGAAACAAAGACGTAAAAGCAGACTTCTCATCAGAAAATTATGCTAACTAGAAAATACCAAAGCCATATATTTAAGCACTGAAAAAAATAAAATAAAATAAGTAAAAAGATGTTAACCTAGCCTGACCTGTGGTGGCGCAGTGGATAAAGCGTCGACCTGGAAATGCTGAGGTCGCCGGTTCGAAACCCTGGGCTTGCCTGGTCAAGGCACATATGGGAGTTGATGCTTCCAGCTCCTCCCCTACTTCTTTCTCTCTGTCTCTCTTTCCTCTGTCTCTCTCTCTCCTCTCTAAAAATGAATAAATAAATAAAAATTAAAAAATAAAAAATAAAAAAAAAGATGTTAACCTAGAATTCTAAACATAGCCAAAATAGCTTTCAAAAAACAAAGGTAACTGCCCTGGACGAATGGCTTAGTTGGTTAGAGTATCATCTCAAAGTACAGAGGTTGCCAGTTTGATTCCGGGTCAGGGCACATACAGAAACAGGTTGATGTTCCGGCCTCTTTCTTTCCCTTCCTCTCTCGCTAAAAATCAACAAATAAAATTTTTTTAAAAATACAATCAGCTTTAAAACAAACCAAAAATAAATAAATAAGGCAAAATAAAGTATTTTTCAGATAAACAAAACTTAGAGGCATTTATTGTCAGAAGATCTGAAATACAAGACATATTAGAGGCAGTCCTTTAAGCAGAAGGACACCAAATGTAGATTTAAGTCTACACAAAGGATAATACTGAATGTAAAATACATATAATTGAAAAATTAAGCTCACCTATGGTGGCGCAGTGGATAGAGCACCAACCTGGAATGCTGAGGTCGCCAGTTTGTAACCCTAGGCTTGCCCAGTCACATATGAGAAGCAACCAATAAACAGCTAGAGTGAAGCAACTACTTCTGGTTCCCCACCCTCCTCACTCTTCTCTCTGTAAAATCAATAAATAAAAATCTAAAAAAACGCCAACTCTTATTTCTTGTCTCCTAACAAAAATCTACACAAAGAAATAAAGGGTGCTAAGAATGGCATACATGCAGATAAAATTAAAATATTCTTCCCCTCATTTTCACAGTCTTTAACAGACTGGCTGTTTAAAGCAAAAAGAATTAATGTATTACAGAGTTTATAACAGCAATAAAAGTCAAATTTATGACAATAGCATAAAAGACAGGAGGGAAGCAATGTAAGTATATTGTTGTAAAGTCTAGCACTACATATGAAGTGAAAGATATATACTGCAAACCCTAGAGCAATCACACAAAGATACATAGTTTAAGGCCTGACCAGTGGTGGTGCAGTGAATAGAGCATTGACCTGGGATGCTGAGGGCCCAGTTTTGAAACCCCGAGGTCACTGGCTTGAGCACAGGCTCATCAATATGATCACATGGTAGCTGGCTTGAGTAAGGGGTCACTGGCCTGCTGGTCAAAGCATGTATGAGAAGCAATCAATGAACAACTAAAGTGCTGCAACTACAAGTTGATGCTTCTTATCTCTCTCCCTTCTTAGCTTTCTCTTTCTCACTCGCACACATGCTAAAAAAAAAGAGACATAATTAATAACTCAATAATAGAGATAACCAGAGTCCTAAAAATATTCAAATAATCCAAAAGAAGTCAGGAAAAGAAAAACAGTGTAAAAAAATAAATAGGATGGGTAAAAAACTAACAGTAAGATGGTAGACTTGAATCTAACCTTATTTATAATGACATTAAATATAAATAATTTAAGCACTCTAATTATAAGGCAGGGATTGTTATATTGGATAATAAAAGCAAGTCTATATGCTGCCTACATGAAACACACTTTAAATATACACAGATAGGGCCCTGGCTGGTTGGCTCAGTGGTGGAGCGTCAGCCTGGCATGCGGGAGTCCCGGGTTCAATTCCCGGCCGGGGCACACAGGAGAGGTGCCCATCTGCTTCTCCACCCCTCCCCCTCTCCTTCTTCTCTGTCTCTCTCTTCCGTTCCCGCAGCCGAGGCTCCATTGGAGCAAAGATGGCCCAGGCGCTGGGAATGGCTCTGTGGCCTCTGCCTCAGGAGCTAGAATGGCTCTGGATGCAACAGAGTGATGCCCCAGAGGGGCAGAGCATCGCCCCCTGGTGGGCATGCCGGGTGGATACCAGTCGGGCGCATGCGGGAGTCTGTCTGACTGCCTCCCAGTTTCCAGCTTCGGAAAAATGCAAAAAAAAAAAAAAAAAAAAAAAAAAAAAAAATAAATAAATAAATAAATAAATAAATAAATAAATAAATAAATAAATAAATAAATTGGGCTAGTGGCCCTGGCTAGTTGGCTCAGTTGTAGAGCATTGGCCTGCTTTGGGAAAGTCCCAGGTTCAATTCCAGGCCAGGGAGAAGCGCCCATCTGCTTCTCCACCTTTCTCCATCTCCTTTCTCTCTATTTCTCTCTTCCCCTCCTGCAGGCAAGGCTCCATTGGAGCAATGTTGGCTCGGGTGCTGAGGATGGCTCCATGGCCTCCGCCTAAATTGCCAGAATGGCTCCAGTTGCAACAGAGCAATGCCTCAGATAGGCAGAGCATCCCCCTTAGTGGGCCACCAGGTGGATCTCGGGAGGGCTCATGAGGGAGTCTGTTTCTCTGCTTCCCTGCTTCTCACTTCAGAAAAATACAAAAACAAAAACAAACAAACAAAAAAGCCCTGGGCTTGCATGGTCAAAGCACATATGGGAGTTGATGATTTCTGCTCCTCTCCCCTTCTCTCTCTTTCTCCTCTCTAAAGTGAATAAATAGGCCCTAGCCAGTTGGCTCAGTGGTAGAGTGTAGGCCCCAGGCATGCAGATGTCCTCAATTCAATTCCCTGTCAGGGCACACAGAAACAACCATCTGCTTCTCCTCCTCTACCCCTACTTCTCTCTCTCTTTCTCTCTCCCTTCGCCTCCCACAGCCATGGTCCAAATAGTTTGAGCACATCGGCCCCAAGTGCTGAGGATGGTTCTGTGGAGCCTCTGCTTCAAATGCTAAAATTAGCTGAGCATGGCCCCAGATGAGCAGAGCGTTGACCCCAGACAGGGGTTGCCAGGTGGATCGCGGTCGGGACACATGCAACAGTATATCTCTCTTCCTCTCACTTGGAAAAGAAGAAAAATAAATAAATTAATAAATAAAATGAATAAAATACATACACACACACACACACACACACACACACACACAGATAGGTTAATAGTAAAGGATGGAAAAAGATATACTAACCGACAGCTAATCAAATGAAACATCGAGGGGCTATAATAGTATCAGAATAAACTTCAGATTTCAGAATAAGAAATATTACCAGGGACAAAACAGGGTATTTCATAATAATCAAAGGATTAATCCACCAAACTTTTTTTTTTTTTTAAAGAGACAGAGAGAGGGGTAGATAGGGACGGACAGACAGACAGAAACGGAGAGAGATGAGAAGCATCAATCATCAGTTTTTCGTTGCGACACCTTAGTTGTTCATTGATTGCTTTCTCATATGTTCCTTAACCACAGGCCTTCAGCAGACCGAGTAATTCCTTGCTCGAGCCAATGACCTTGGGTCCAAGCTGGTGAGCTTTGCTCAAACCAGATGAGCCCGCGCTCAAGCTGGCGACCTCGAGGTCTCGAACCTGGGTCCTCCACATTCCAGTCCAAAGCTCTATCCACTGCGCCACCACCTAGTCAGGCAATTCACCAAGCTTTAACAGTCCTAAATGCAGCACCTTACAAAGGAGGTCCAAAATACATGAAGCAAAACCTCACAGAACTGAAAGGAAAAAAGAAATTCACAATTTTTTGTTGAAGATTTACACAATCCTCTCAGTACAGTATTTGATGGAACAAGTAAATATTGAAGATCTTAAAGACACTGTCAAGGAATCTAACCTACTTGTCCTTTTTACAAACACTCCCTCAGAGCCTAGTATCCCTTTTAGATGCAAAGAGTGCAATTCACCAAAATAGGCCATATATGTGGCCATAAAACAAGGCTCAATAAATTTAAAAAGATGCCTGACCAGGACAGGTCCTCAGCACTCAGCTCACCATCCCCCCAGGGCACCTCTCTCTACACCACGCCTGCTCATCAACAAGGAAAAAACTGGCCAGACTGACCCCTTCCTGGGAATGATGATGGGCCTCGGAGGGGACATGGACTTTGACTCCAAGAAAGCCTACAGGGATGTGGCCTGGCTTTAGCCGACCTCCTCGGATGGAAGAAGGAGCTGGAGGACCTCATCCAGAAGGAGCATGCCAGCATAGATGCTCAGTCAGAGCCAAGGAACCCCAACCCCACCACTTCAGCTTCCCCCCAGAGGTCCCCACCTCCTGCCAAGGAGGAAGCCAGGGCTACGAAGACAGAGATACCACAGTGACAGCGGCATCACCCAGGCAGGACACCCAGCTCCTCTGGGACAGTCCCAAACAGCCCTGGCCCTCCCTAACTTGCAGTTCTTGTCTGGGAAGCTCAGAGCATTCCCTCAATCTCATAACTACTTCCTTCCAAACAGGGGTTCCAGTCCCCCTGACCCTGGCAAATCTCTAACATCTGGGGGCTGAGGCATAGGCAGCCCACCTCTAACAGCCTGGAGCTTCTAACCACCGGGGGCAAGGATCAACCTCCCCTGATTTCTAACTGCTCCCGGGGGCTGGCAAGCCTCCAAATTTCTAACTGTCCTAAGACAGGGCCCCAGGGCCTCAGTACTCTCTACTGTTCTCAGGGGCCTGTGGCCAAGTAGACAAAATCTAACCTACCCTGGGTGGGGGCGGGGCCCTCCAAACATAACATCTAATGTGGGGGTTTGAGCCTGCAGGCGTCCCACCTCTCTGCCTCCAACTCCCAACTGGTTGCTGGGCCACCTTCACTCATGACCCATTTCCCATGTGGGGATGGGCAGATGATATTGCTTATTGGAGACACATTAAATTATTTAAAAATTTTTAAAAATTAAAAAAAAAAAAGCCTGGGCCCTGGCCGGTTGGTTCAGCGGTGGAGCGTCGGCCTGGCGTGCGGGGGACCCAGGTTCGATTCCCGGCCAGGGCACATGGGAGAAGCATCCATTTGCTTCTCCACCCCCCCCCTCCTTCCTCTCTGTCTCTCTCTTCCCCTCCCGCAGCCAAGGCTCCATTGGAGCAAAGATGGCCCGGGCGCTGGGGATGGCTCCTTGGCCTCTGCACCAGGCGCTAGAGTGGCTCTGGTCGAGGCAGAGCGACGCCCCGGAGGGGCAGAACATCGCCCCCTGGTGGGCGTGCCGGGGGGGGGGGGATCCCGGTCGGGCGCATGCGGGAGTCTGTCTGACTATCTCTCCCTGTTTCCAGCTTCAGAAAAGTACAAATAAATAAATAAATAAAATAAAAAAATAAAAAAATAAAAAAAAAGCCTGACCAGGCAGTGGTGCAGTGGATAGAGACATGGAGGACCCAGGTTCAAAACCCCAACCTCAATGGTTTGAGCGCGGGCTCACCAGCTTGAGCTCTGGGTCACTAGCTTGAGTGTGGAATCATAGACATGACCCCATGGTCACTGGCTTGAGCCCAAAGGTTGCTGGCTTGAAGCCCAAGGCCGCTGGCTTGAACAAGGGATCACTTGCTCTGCTGTAGTGACCCTCCCTCAAGGCATATATGAGAAAGCAATCAATGAACTGAAGGAGGAGAAACCAGAAGAATGCAGAGAGGGGGGGCTTGCAATGTCTAGGGTCTTACACTCCAGCCTGTGACTCAGTGTTCTTGACTGAGAGAACAAGGGCAGACAGACAAGTTTGAAAACATAACAAACCATGGGTGTGGACCTTGTTTGTTATCAGTTCCTTGAAATGAGCTTGCAGCTCCAATAAGAAGAATGAGTGATAGGATCATCAAGGACAGACCCTCAGTCTACCTCTCCGCTTCCCCTTGCTAAGACATGAAAGTCATGTAGGCCTGAAAACAAAGAAGTCATAGAAATCGGGCCTTTGTCACATGAAAGCTAAAGCTGTAAAGGTATATAAGATGCAAGAAATCAAACTTCGGGGAGCACGTGTTTTGTTGCCTCTTCGGGGGTCACGCAGCTCCGCCAGCTAAATAAATCCTGCTTCCTTCCTCAAGTCGGGCGTTTTTATTCTGCTTTGGTTCCTGCAATAGAACTATGGTGCCCCAAGGAAGAATTGATGCTTCGCATCTCTCCCTTCCTGTCCGTCTGTTCCTATCTGTCTCTCTGACTCCATCAAAAAAATAATAATAAATAAATAAATAATTTTTAAAAGCTTTAAATCACATAAAGTATGTTCTCTGAGGAAACAAACTGCTCTGATAGAAAAATGACAATATATGTTAAGTGCTTTAGGGGGAGCTGAACAGACGGTCTACTCTGCTTCTGGAATCTCCGCAAGGGCTCTGCTAGGAGAGCCGCGTGGGAAGCCAGAGGTGAGGTCTTGGGCTTGTGAAGCCGCGGAAAATACTTCATTGAACCTGCAGGGCTGGGAGCCGGACTAACGAGGCCCCAGTGCCCGCGCAGTCACTTACTGGCTGTACAGCCCTTATCTGGAGGTTCTGAGTAGGTCCCTTGGCCTCTGCCCGGGACCCCCACCCCGCGCCGTGATGACGGCCTACCTGGTAGCCCATCACCTCCACAAATTCTGGGGAGACCGGCGGCGGATCACGCAGGCAGCACAGGAAAAAGGCCGTGTCGAAGCGACGGCTGCCGCTGCTCAAGAACGGCGTGACCCAGCCGCTCCAGCTGTGCAGTGCCCAGATGTCGGGGGTGCAGTCGAGGTGTGCACAGAGGCGCAGGAAGTGGTGCGGGTCGCGGTGGACGCGTTCACGCCAGTCGTCTACGTTCTCCGGCGCCGGGAGGGCACGGCCGGGCTGGAGCTCCGGGGCCAGCGAGGTTCGGGGCCGCAGGAGCAGCACGCCCGCTTCCTCGAAAGTCTCACGAATGGCGCAGATGCGGAGGGCTATGTCATCCGGCAGCGCCGCACCGTCCAGTTTGGCGGCGTCGGGCCCCGTGGGCCACAGCACCGGGAAGGTGGTGCGCGGGAACGGTGCGGGGCTCAGGCCGAAGTACGGCGGCCGGTGGTGCGGCGCGAAGAGGCCCAGCCAGTCGGGCGAGCTGTCTGCTGCGTCCACTACACCGCCGGGGAAGACGTGCGCCCCGGGAAAGAAGCCTTGCTGCTGGGAGCGCTGTAGAAACAGCACCCGGAAGTCCTCGGCTGGCGGCGGGGGCAGCGACCCGGCAGCGGGGCTTGAGTGAGGCCAGCCCGCCACCAGCACTACGGTGGCCGCCCGCCGCCAGTTGCTTGAGCCCGACCGCAAGACGCCGCTCATGGCTTCCGGCCTCCGGGTTCTGGCGCAGCTACGAGTACCAAAGCACCAACCCTACGACCCACAGCGGGCTTCCTGGGTCAGAGGGCGGAGGCTCCTGTCTCTTAGATCAAAGTCCGGGCGGTCTGAGAATGGACTTTCACCGGTACCTTCATGTGGGAGGAGCGGGGCCCGAGAGCGGGCGGGGACAAGGACTGTCACAGCCATGGTAAAGGAAATCTTAGGATCCTCACACTGGACCAAAAAGCTGGAATGCTTATGAGTGCACGTGACCTCCCAGGGTAAAAGTATGATGCAGACCCAAGCCTGGTGACACCAAGCCGACCAAAATCTGAGAGCTAGGATTTTGCCCCTTAAACCCTGCGTTGACAGAAGACCATGTTTACTTTTGGGAGGGGTGTCACCGGAACAAGCCAGGATTCGTGTTGTCTGTCATCCTATTTTATCAATTTCAGGAGAGACAGGGGCTGAATAGGTATAAGAGAGTCTTTAATTAAAATTGCAGCAAGTTGAGAAGGCAGGGCACTCCTGTCCAAAACAACTGCCTTTACAGTCTCCTGGTGCTGATGGTTTTTATACGGCTCAGGACCTGTTAGTAATGGGGGTGGGGGAGGAATCCGTGCAGTTAATTATGTAACAATGTGCGGTAAGAGGGAGTTGGGTTTGCAGGGATGCCGCCCCAAAATGTCCTCGCACTGACACAGGTCTGTCTAGTGTTTTTGACGTTGCTCCTGAACTGCCGGGTTCTGGCATCTACTAGGAACTTTCTGCAAGAGAACTCCCTGTATTTCTTAGGCAACAAAGTAAAGATTAAGGTTTATGAACTAAGCTCATAGTTATCTGCAGTGCCTTAACCCCTTACAGGAAATTATTGGAATTTTTTTTTAAAGACGATTTTTATTTTATTTTATTTATTCATTTTAGAGAGGAGAGACAGAGAGGAGAGAGAGACAGAGGGAGAGAAGGAGGGTAGGAGCTGGAAGCATCAACTCCCATATGTGCCTTGACCAGGCAAGCCCAGGGTTTCGAACCGGCGACCTCAGCATTTCCAGGTCAACGCTTTATCCACTGCGCCACCACAGGTCAGGCCGGAAATTATTGGAATTTAACCCCTTGGGAAATCTACTCATTACAACTAACAAGTTACATACAATAGCTAAAGCCAAATTTCTAACTTTTGGGTTCCCTGATCAGGGGTAGGGGGGCAGTGTCCAAGGGGCAGGTGTCTGAGCTTTGCACACTTACATGAACCCCACCAATGAGAAACTGATGGATGCACCAGATGCCGAATCATAAATTTCCCACTGCGCAGCCTAAGTGTGAAAGCTCTTTCTTGAATCCCTGATCCCCAGGGTAATCTGCTTTGTGTTATGAACACCTTATCGGTGTACCTAGGACTACTGTAAGCATCTTGAAGATTTCCACTTTCATGGGAGATGTTTAATGCAGGCCATTTTTAGTGACTATAACACTCTCACCTCCAAGAGAAACTTACTGTCTCCTAGAAAAAGCCTGTTCAAGTCTGAGCCTTCTCTTTTACAACTCCTTATCAGTCACCAACAGCTTCTCCCACAATTGGTATTATAATTGATTCCACATTCATTATGTTTTCTGAGTGAGATACAGACTCTACTCTTGCTAAGCCTCATTTACAAGCTATCATTTCAATATGGGTTATTTCCTGGGGGGAGAATCCACGGATGATACCACTAGTATTTAGATTGATTTTTGTTAGCATTATTTTCTAAATTTACAAGTCTCTTTGTACTGACTGAATTCCCAGCAACAGAAAATGGGGCCACACATTGAGAAAAGCACACATGAAGGGCAAAGGAGGATACATGTCCTGGAAGGGTCTGCTAGCTTTTATCCACCTTGAGTCTACAGAATCCACTGTTGGGGACCCATCCCTGACCTGCTTCCCTGTGGCCCTGCTCTGAGAATCATTTCAGAATCATAGTCTTGGGTGGCACCCTGGAACCTGCATTTTAAACAATTCTCTACTCCCCAGGGGTGCCAGTGCTATGAGCCATAGGAAGTTATAAAGGGGCACAGTGACATCATTGAATTCATATCTTCAGAGGTCACGCTGATGTTGGGGACTAAAAGCCAACAGGGTCCTTGCAATTTAGAGTTTTGGGGGACAGAGATGTGGGGAACTGGCAGTAAGCTGACAGTATGCCCAACCCCCCACCTCACTTGTTCTGTGAAGTTGCTAAAGGCTATTTTTTTCTACACTTTTATGTTTGCTATGGTGTGGTATTGTTTATACTTGTCCTATCCCCCATGTCCCCTGGAAAGACTGGAGGCAAGTTTCTTTTTATCCCTTGTCTTGTGAAGTTAAGATGTTATGTATGGTGAGGGTTTTCTGCACGTGGGAAAATTCTTGGGATGCCTTGGAAATGTGATTTTGCTTTAATGATCTCTTTGATTTGTTAATGGCCTCTCTTTTCCCTATAAATAAAGCAGGTTGGGGAATGGAGCTTTAATTTTGCGTGTCAAAGAGAACTCCCAAGCCCATCCTTTCTGTCTAAGCCTATTTTCTTAATTCCATGCCATTCCCAATCAGGACCTGGAATTACTAGCCACGCTGGTTTGCGGCAAGTGGCACCTGAATAGGGACTTGAAGAAGGGAAAACTAAACTGAAGATAGGTGATGGAACTCTCCAGGTGCACACAGTAAATAAAATTTTTGAGTAGAGTTTTCAGGAAGAGTATAATCACGAGTAATAAATTATGGGACAGTTAGGGTCAAAAGTAAGGGACCTTTTTTTTTGTACAAAATTTTTTTTTGGTTTTTTTTTTCTTGTATTTTTCTGAAGTTGGAAACGGGGAGGCAGTCAGACAGACTCCCACATGTGCCCAACTGGGATCCACCCGGCACGCCCACCAGGGGGCGATGCTCTGCCTGTCTGGGGCATCGCTTCGTTGCAACCAGAGCCATTCTAGCGCCTGAGGCAGAGGCCACAGAGCCATCCTCAGCGCCCGGGCCAACTTTGCTCCAATGGAGCCTTGACTGCAGAAGGGGAAGAGAGAGACAGAGAGGAAGGAGAGGGAGAGGGGTGCAGAAGCAGATGGGCGCTTCTCCTGTGTGCCCTGGCTGGGAATCGAACCCGGGACTCCTGCACGCCAGGCTGATGCTCTACCACTGAGCCAACTGGCCAGGGCCTGTACAAATGTTTTTGGTTTTTTTTAAAATACACATTCTTTTATTTTTTTTTTATTTTATTTATTCATTTTAGAGGAGAGAGAGAGAGAGAGAGAGAGAGAGAGAGAAAGGGGGGAGGAGCAGGAAGCATCAACTCCCATATGTGCCTTGACCAGGCAAGCCCAGGGTTTCAAACTGGCGACCTCAGCATTCCAGGTCGATGCTTTATCCACTGCACCACCACAGGTCAGGCACAAATGTTTTTATGTGAGGAGAAGTTGTTATTTGATCAGAGTGAGCTAGAAACAGACGGATGTAAATATGAGAAGACCTTGGAGTCTGAGGATGACTCCGGAAATAATGAGGGTGTCCTGGCTATGGCTGCCCTTAACCTTTGTGCCTCCACCGCCCTCTGCTCTTTCTTATGCTTATCAGGTTGCTCCCAGGATCTCTGTCTCAGACCTTTGGAGATTCCTGCTCCAACAAGCTTTAGATCAGGCTCGAGATATAGGGGATTACATCAGAATATGCGCTGATATTGGGCCTTTATATATGCAAGGTCTGGTTATTGCCACAGCGTTTCAGGGGAGGCCTCCAGGACAATACTTTGATAAACAGCAGAACAAATGAAAGAAGAAAGGTCAGAGAAGTACTTTTGCCCATGCATTTTGTTTCCAGTGCGGGGGTGTGTGGGGGGGTGAGTTTAGGACATTTTGCTAGAAATTTCCCTGCTCCCCCCCTGGATATAAGTCTCAGCCTCTCCTTCAAGGACAGCCAGCTGTTAAAGCTCTGGACCTCTGCCCACACTGTAATAGAGGGAAACATTGGGCGAATGAATGTAAATCTAAATATACTGCTGAAGGGCAGGTGATTCAGGGAAACAGATAGCAGAGCCCGCCCTGTCAACTTAGTTTGCTGCTTAGCTAAAATTGAGATAGAGAAATCTCAACATAATCAACCTGAACTGCCAGTTGCAGCAGCTATTGGAGTTTGAGAATGAATAGGAGACTCAGGTATTAGGAAAGTTACAGCTTTTCCTGTTATTGTCTGATGTTCTTTAATGTTTTAGCTACAATCTCTGAACTATCATTTTGTTTCTTTCTTATTCTTTGCCTAGAAATTAAGGCAGGGGACACCTGTTGGATCCGACTATAGAAAATATCCCAGCAGCTGCTGAGTTTTCTTTTTCTCAGGTGTATGGCCAGTAGCCATAGCCATCATCACAGCCGCCTGGCCCATGCAGGTTCGCATTTGATTCGAACAGATAGTAATGAAACAACGAAGCCAAGAACTGTTGGGCCATTACCTTTAATTCTAGCTTGCACACGGTGGGCAAGAAATACACACAGTGGGAAAACACTTCCCTTTTCATTCAGAGCTCCCAAAGCCACTGACTTATCCAAGTTTACTAGAATCAAAGGTTTGTACCTCACCAGCCTTATTCACCTCTGTTCCCCATCTCCTTCTCTCTGCACAAACTCTGCAATAACTGGCTTCTCCTTCAGAACTCCGCCATCTTGGCTGCTTCTCCTCTCCTCCACGTGGCCTTTCTCTGCTCTTCTCCAGCATGGGCTCCTCTGCCCCATTTTATAGTGTAGAAATCCAAACCTTTAATCCAATATACAAACAAGGAAGTCTCTGATACAAAGTCACTGATCTGAGGCATAATGGGATTCCTCATGAGAGTGCACCACCCCACATCATGCAACAGTCAAGGGTGTGGGGAAAAGCTTAGTGTTGAGAAGATCTTAGTATTAAAAAGGTAGGAAAGGTGCCTGACCTGTGGTGGCGCAGTGGATAAAGCATCGACCTAGAAATGGTGAGATCGCCCGTTCGAAACCCTGGGCTTGCCTGGTCAAGGCACATATGGGAGTTGATGCTTCCAGTTCCTCCCCCCTTCTCTCTCTCTGTCTCTCCTCTCTCTCTCTCTCTCTCTCTCTCTCTCTCCCCTCTCTAAAAAAATGAATAAATTTAAAAAAAAAAGAATTCAAAAGGGTGGGAAAGGCTTAGTCTTAAAACTAAGCCTTAGGCTGTAACGACCCTGCCTGCTTACAGCCTGTCCCCCACACCCAATGCAAACTATAAGCAAGCAAACATATATATCATATTTATAAACTTACGACCTGTTTCAATGTCAGCGATGAAGAGTTCCAGTTTGTTTTCAAATGCAAACACTGCTTGTTGAAGGGATAAGACTGTATTTCCAACGCCTTGCATTTTCACATTAAGCTGGTTCAGATGTTCAGTCATGTCCACTAGATAGTAGAACTTCAGGAGCCACTCAGTGTTAGCTAACTCAGGATGCTCGACGTTTTCCATTTCAAGAAAAGTCCAGAAAAGCCACGAAACAGCTGAGCACCTTCCCTCTTGACAACCAATGCACATTGGTTGGTTGTGCAGAAGCAGATCAGGATAATTATTCCCAACTTCATCCAGCAGTTTTAAACTGGCGATCATTTAAAGCTCGGGCAACAATAAAGTTGACCACCTGAATGACCAGCGACATCACCTCACCAAGCTGCTCACCACACATCTGAGCACAATGCGCCTCCTGATGTAGGATGCAGTGAAAACTTAGGATGGGTCTTGTAAAGCCAGGAGCCAGGGCTACCATCACGGCTGCCTGGCTCATGCAGGTTTGCATTGGATTCGGACAGTCGGCAAAGAAACAGCAGAGCCAAAAGCTGGTGGGCCATTATTTTTAATTCTAGCTTGCACCCGGCGGGCAAGTAAAAAGACACACTGGGATCCAAAACCCACTCACATTCAGTGCTCACAAAGCTACTGACTTATCCGAGTTTCCTAGAATCAAAGGTTTCTAGCTCACCAGACTTTCTTCACCTCTGTTCCCCATCTCCTTCCTTCTCCCTGCACAAACTCTGCACTAACTGGCTTCTCACTCAACACTCCGCCATCTTGGCTGCCTCTCCTGGCCTCCTCCACGTGGCCTCTCTCTGCTCTGCTGTCTCCTCTAATGCTAATCTCAGGAACCAAGAGCGCAAGCTCCTGTTCTGCCCCCACTTTATAGTGTAGAAATCAAAACATTTAATCCAATATACAAAATAAGGAAGTCTCTGATACAAAGTCACTTATCTGAGGCATAACTGGATTGTACCACCCCACATCAAAAAGGGTGGGAAAGGCCTGACCAGGCGGTGGCGCAGTGGATAGAGCGTCAGACTGGAATGCAGAGGACCCAGGTTCGAGACCCTGAGCTCGCCAGCTTGAGCGCGGGCTCATCTGGTTTGAGCAAAATTCCACCAGCTTGAGCCCAAGGTCGCTGGCTCCAGCAAGGGGTTACTAGGCCTGCTGAAGGCCTGTGGTCAAGGCACATATGAGAAAGCAATCAATGAACAACTAAGGTGTTGCAACGTGCAATGAAAAACTAATGATTGATGCTTCTCATCTCTCCCCATTCCTGTCTGTCTGTCCCTGTCTATTCCTCTGTCCCTGTCTATCCCTCTCTCTGACTCACTCTCTGTCTCTGTAAAAAATAAATAAATTGAAAAAAAAAAGGAGGGTGGGAAAGGCTTAGTCCTAAAACCAAGCCCCAGGCTACAAGGATCCTACTTGCCCACAGCCCGCCCCCAACACACATTAATATCACCTGGGCGACAGCTTTCACGTGGGCAGCGCCATCTTTAACAAAGTGAGCATAATATATTTTATCTGCCCAACAGGTCTCTTTTCATGTTCATGAAGAAGCGTTACGAATCATCTGTTTTTCCCCATCATGCACAGAGCACCATCAGTACACACCGAAATAAGTTTATCCATCAGTAGATTTTTTTCTTTAGCGAACTCAGTGAAAGACTTGAATAAATCCTCCCCTCTTGTTGTCTCTTTCATAGGCAAAACAACAAGACTTTCCTCACGTAGTGTGTCACCGACAGCATACCTTGCAATCACGTTGAACTGGGATAAATGGCTTATGTCTGTTGACTCATCCAAAGTGAGAGAAAACAATGGTGCTGCAATTATGTCCTTCACTTGTGTTGCCTCAGTTTGATTTGCCATCATGATGGTACGATCGTGAACAGTTCTTGCTGACAGAGGCATGTCTTTTATTCGTTTGATTATCTTGTCTTTATCCGAAAAGTCATCAAAAAGTTCATTGGCAACATCAAGCATGAATGTTTTGGCATAACCTCCACCTGTAAATGGCTTTCCGTTTCTCACAATTGCTAAAGCACCAGCACAGCTAGCCGAATTCCAGTCACCTTGTTGGGTCTAAACACAGAATTGCTGCTGACTAGCTTGCACTCTGCACAGCAGCTCTTTTCTTTTTTTTTTTTTTTTGTATTTTTCTGAAACCGGAAACAGGGAGGCAGTCAGACAGACTCCCTCATGCACCCGACCGGTATCCACTTGGCATGCCCACCAGGGGGCGATGCTCTGCCAATCTGGGGTGTCGCTCTGTTGCAACCAGAGCCATTCCAGTGCCTGAGGCAGAGGCCACAGAGCCATCCTCAGTGCCCGGGGCCATCTTTGCTCCAATGGAGCCTTGGCTGTGGGAGGGGAAGAGAGAGACAGAGAGGAAGGAGAGGGGGAGGGGTGGAGAAGCAGATGGGCGCTTCTCCTGTGTGCCCTGGCCGGGAATCGAACCCGGGACTCCTGCACGCCAGGCCGATGCTCTACCACTGAGCCAACTGGCCAGGGCCTGCACAGCAACTCTTGACATGCTTTCTTCCTGCTGTCCCTGCTGGATATTTTGATGCAAATGTAGTATGATGTGTGTCAAAGTGCCGCTTGATATTTGACTGTTTCATCGATGCAATTTTATCATTGCATATTAGACATACTGCAGAACCTGCTCTCTCCACAAAGGTGAATTCTCTGTCCATTCCTGCTGAAAAGTACGATACTCCTCATCTTTTTATCTTTTAGCCATCTTCTTCATCAAAAGGGTTTCTGCAATTAGCTAGCTGACTACTTGATTAAAAGGAGGGAAGTTTACTTCCTGACCTCACAACGACCTGTGTACATTATGCATTATCCAATAAAAATTTGATGTTGTCCCAGAGGACAGCTGTGATTGGCTCCAGCCACTCGCAACCATGAACATGAGTGGTAGGAAATGAATGGATTGTATTACCTGAGAATGTTTTATATTTTTAACGTTATTATTTTTTTATTAAAGATTTGTCTGCGAGCCAGATGCAGCCAACAAAAGAGCCACATCTGGCTCGTGAGCCATAGGTTCCCGACCCCTGGTATAAGGCTTATCTTACTATGCTCTGATCCCTCTCTCTGTCAAACCTGTCCCATCTATCAAATCCTCTTAGCACACTCCAAACCTCTTTCTCCTGCAAATTCCTAACCTCCTTCATTTGATCTTTCTGTCTTTTTCCAATTAGCTCCAGATATACGGAAAAAAGTTTATATAGGCAGAAGAGAACCCTGAAACCCCTCAATGAGATCTCCTGAGCATGGCTTTTTTTTTTTTTTTTTTTTTTTTTTTTTACAGAGACAGAGATAGAGTTAGAGAGAGGGGTATACAGGGACAGACAGACAGGAACAGAGAGATAAGAAGCATCAATCATTAGTTTCTCGTTGCACATTGCGACACCTTAGTTGTTCATTGATTGCTTTCTCATATGTGCCTTGACCGTGGGCCTTCAGCAGACTGAGTAACCCCTTGCTCAAGCCAGCGACCTTGGGTTCAAGCTGGTGAGCTTTTTTAAAACATTTTTTTTAATTAATTTATTTATTTATTTTTTTTTTTTACAGAGACAGAGTGAGTCAGAGAGAGGGATAGATAGGGACAGACAGACAGGAACGGAGAGAGATGAGAAGCATCAATCATTAGTTTTTGATTGCACGTTGCAACATCTTAGTTGTTCATTGATTGCTTTCTCATATATGCCTTGACTGCAGGCCTTCAGCAGATCGAGTAACCCCTTGCTGGAGCCAGCAACCTTGGGTTCAAGCTGGTGGGCTTTTCCTCAAACCAGATGAACCCACACTCAAGCTGGCGACCTTGGGGTCTCGAACCTGGGTCCTCTGCATCCCAGTCCGACGCTCTATCCACTGCACCACCACCTGGTCAGGTAGCTTTTAAGGTCTATAATGACAGAGAGGAACAGGAAAATGTAGACAGGGCCCAAAAAGTTCAGACAAAACACCAGGCCCTGGCTGGTTGGCTCAGCGGTGGAGCGTCGGCCTGGTGTGCGGGGGACCCGGGTTCGATTCCCGGCCAGGGCACATAGGAGAAGCGCCCATTTGCTTCTCCACACTCCCCCTTCCTCTCTGTCTCTCTCTTCCCCTCCCGCAGCCGAGGCTCCATTGGAGCAAAGATGGCCGGGGCGCTGGGGATGGCTCCTTGGCCTCTGCCCCGGGCGCTGGAGTGGCTCTGGTCTCGGCAGAGCGACGCCCCAGAGGGGCAGAGCATCGCCCCCCTGGTGGGCAGAGCGTCGCCCCTGGTGGGCGTGCCGGGTGGATCCCGGTTGGGCACATGCGGGAGTCTGTCTGACTGTCTCTCCCCGTTTCTAGCTTCGGAAAAATACAAAAAAAAAACAAACAAACAAAAAAAACCACCAGCTCTTGGCATATGCCCTTTAAGACTCCAAAGCTCCTAAGGGGCCTCATAAAACTCCATCAGGGCCCTGCTTCAAGAGTGGAAAGGAAGGTCATTGGGCTATAGCTTGCTTGACTTCTCAGCCCCCACCAGGGCCATGCCCTTGCTGTGGGAAAAAGGGACACTGGAAGGTATACTGCCCCCTCGCTCCTCCAAGGGAGAGTTCAGTCTCTCCCAGCCCTACCCCAGCCACCTCTGACCTAACTGGTGAGACTTGCCACTGAAGACTGAAGGTGCCCAGGGCCATCGGCCCCATCTCACATCACCGTGGATGAGCCTAGGGCAACCATCCTAGTAGTAGATAAGCTGATCTCATTTCTTTTCTTTTCTTTTTTTTTTTTGTATTTTTCTGAGGTTGGAAACGGGGAGGCAGTCAGACAGACTCCCGCATGCGCCCGACCGAGATCCACCTGGCATGCCCACCAGGGGGTGATGCTCTGCCCATCTGGGGCGTCACTCTGCTGCAATCAGAGCCATTCTAGCGCCTGAGGCAGAGGTCATAGAGCCATCCTCAGTGCCTGGGCAAACTTTGCTCCAATGGAGCCTTGGCCGCGGGAGGGGAAGAGAGAGACAGAGAGAAAGAAGAGGGGGAGGGGTGGAGAAGCAGATGGGCGCTTCTCCTGTGTGCCCTGGCCGGGAATCGAACCCAGGACTCCCGCACGCCAGGCCGACGCTCTACCACTGAGCCAACCTGCCAGGGCTGATCTCATTTCTTTTCTTTTTTTTTTTTTTTTTTTCATTTTTCTGAAGCTGGAAACAGGGAGAGAGAGTCAGACAGACTCCCGCATGCGCCCGACCGGGATCCACCCGGCACACCCACCAGGGGCGGTGCTCTGCCCACCAGGGGGCGATGCTCTGCCCATCCTGGGCGTCGCCATATTGCGACCAGAGCCACTCTAGCGCCTGAGGCAGAGGCCACAGAGCCATGCCCAGCGCCTGGGCCATCTTTGCTCCAATGGAGCCTTGGCTGCGGGAGGGGAAGAGAGAGACAGAGAGGAAAGCGCGGCGGAGGGGTGGAGAAGCAAATGGGCGCTTCTCCTATGTGCCCTGGCCGGGAATCGAACCCAGGTCCTCCGCACGCTAGGCCGACGCTCTACCGCTGAGCCAACCGGCCAGGGCTGATCTCATTTCTTATAGACAGGAGGGCCACTTACTCTGCCTTGCCCGAATATTTGGGTTCTGCTCATCCCTCAGAAATCTCTGTTGTGGGTGTTGATAGTCTTATTTTCCTCCCCATTTGCCATGGATCCACTGCCTTGTTTAATACACAGTGTCTCCTTTACACACTCTTTTTTTTTTTTTTTTTTTTTCATTTTTCCGAAGCTGGAAACAGGGAGGCAGTCAGACAGATTCCCGCATGCGCCCGACCGGGATCCTCCTGGCATGCCCACCAGGGGGCGATGCTTTGCACCTCTGGGGCGTCGCTCTGTTGTGTCCAGAGCCATTCTAGGGCCTGAGGCAGAGGCCACAGAGCCATCCTCAGCGCCTGGGGAAAGCTTGCTCCAATGGAGCCTTGGCCGCGGGAGGGGAAGAGAGAGACAGAGAAGAAGGAGAGGGGGAGGGGTAGAGAAGCAGATGGGCGCTTCTCCTGTGTGCCCTGGCCGGGAATCGAACCCGGGACTCCTGTACGCCAGGCCGAAGCTCTACCTCTGAGCCAACCTGCCAGGGCTGATCTCATTTCTTTTCTTTTTTTTTTTTTTTAAATATTTTTTATTTTATTATTTATTCATTTATTTTTCTTTATAGGACAGAGAGAGAGAGTCAGAGAGGGGGATAAATAGGGACAGACAGGAACGGAGAGAGACGAGAAGCATCAATCATCAGTTTTTTGTTGCGACATCTTAGTTGTTCATTGATTGCTTTCTCATATGTGCCTTGACCGCGGGCCTTCAGCAGACCGAGTAACCCCTTGCTTGAGCCAGCAACCTTCGGTCCAAGCTGGTGAGCATTTTTTATTTTGCTCAAGCCAGATGAGCCTGCGCTCAAGCTGGCGACCTCGGGGTCTCGAACCTGGGCCCTCAGCATCCCAGTCCAACGCTCTATCCACTGCGCCACCACCTGGTCAGGCTGATCTCATTTCTTATAGACAGGAGGGCCACTTACTCTGCCTTGCCCGAATTTTGGGGTTCTGCTCATCCCTCAGAAATCTCTGTTGTGGGTGTTGATAGTCTCATTTTCCTCCCCATTTGCCATGGATCCACTGCCTTGTTTAATACACAGTGTCTCCTTTACACACTCTTTTTTTTTTTTTTTTTTTCATTTTCCGAAGCTGGAAACGGGGAGGCAGTCAGACAGACTCCCACATGCGCCCGACCGGGATCCACCTGGCATGCCCACCAGGGGGCGATGCTTTGCCCCTCTGGGGCTTCGCTCTGTTGCGTCCAGAGCCATTCTAGTGCCTGAAGCAGCAGCCAAAGAGCCATCCCCAGCGCCTGGGCCATCTTTGCTCCAATAGAGCCTCTCTGCGGGAGGGGAAGAGAGAGACAGAAAGGAAGGAGAGGGGGAGGGGTGGAGAAGCAAATGGGCACCTCTCCTGTGTGCCCTGGCCGGGAATCGAACCCGGGACTCCTGTACGCCAGGCCGACGCTCTACCACTGAACCAACCGGCCAGGGCCTAATTTTGTGGGTTTTTAAATAATTTTCCAGTCTGCCTCCAAATCGGAACATGGGAAATCAGATGAGTATAAATCACAGCACACGAATTGAAGTTAAAAAATAGAAAAGGGGGATATGTTGAGGACTGAAAGCCAACAGGGTTTCTGCAATTTAGATTTTTGGGGGGACAGAGATGTGGGGAACTGTCAGTAAGCTGACAGTCTACCCAAACCCCCACCTCACTTGTTCTGTGAAGTTGCTAAAGGCTATCTTTTCCCACACCTTTATGTTTGCTATGGTGCGGTATTGTTTATACTTGTCCTACCCTCCATGTCCCTTGGAAACACTGGAGGCAAGTTTCTTTTTATCCCTTGTCTTGTGAAGTTAAGATGTTATGTATGGTGGGGGTTTTCTGCACTTGGGAAAATTCTTGGGATGCCTTAGAAATGTGACTTTGCTTTAATGATATCTTTGATTTGTGAATGGCCTCTCTTTGCCCTATAAATAAAGCAGGTTGGGGAATGGAACTTTGTTTTTTGCAAGCTATTTCTTGAGTTGCAAAGAGACCTCTGAGCCCATCCTTTTGGTCTAAGACTATTTTCTTAATTCCGTCTCGTTACCACTCAGGACCTGGAATTACTAGCCACACTGGTTTGCAGCACCCTGACAACAATGTGGTGTCTCAATTGAATGGGGCTGAACTGGAGGCCCATGGAATGTTCTAGGCAAGAAATAATGAGGGCCTAAACTAAGAGTGGCTGTGGAGAGGGGGTAAGGTGGGAAAAGAGGAATGGTTTAGTATTTAGGAGATAGACTTGATGTAATACAGTAATTGGTTGAATATTCAGAGCAATGGAGAGGAAGGAGTTAAGGTTCTAGCTTGGTAATACTAATATACTAAGCACTTACTGTGTGTGAGGCACTAGGAACTTTGTATTAGCTGCATAATCCTCACAAAACCCTGTAAGGTGGGAATAGCTATTGCCATTTCACAGATGAGATATCATTCACAGTGGGGTTAAGTGTCTTAAGAAAGGACATATTCTTCACTGTAAAATAACATCATGGTTTTGTAGGTATAAATGTTTATATTAGCCAGTTTTCCCAAAGGTTGGCCACTCCTGAATGAGATGACCAAGTCCTGGAGTACATAACGAAGTGATACATTTTGGTTAGATCTTTTATTATTGAATTTATTGGGGTGACATTGTTTAACAAAACTAGACAGATTTCAGGTCCACAATTCTACCACACATCATCTGTACACTGTATTGTGTGTCACACCAAGTTCACTGTGGTTAGATCTTAATCAGTGCAGAGGAGTCTCCAGAACTGCACACGGCCATGTGGGTCTTAAGTGGCTCTATGATGATGCAATGCCATTTTGTATATATCCAGAGATCACATCCTGTCACCTCAGTTATCTGAATTGTAACCAAGAATCAGAACCAAAGAACAGACCAGGCCCTGAGCAGCAAAAAAAAGACACCAGTATATTCAAATCTAATGTTCTCTGCTCACAGTAAGAACTAATTTATGAATATATTACTTATCTAATTGCTGTTAAATCCTTCTAAAACTTGGTGGCCTAAAACAATAAACATTTACTCTCTCACAGTTTCTATGGATCAGGAATTCGAGATCATTTTAGGTGAGTGGTTTTGACTCAGTATCTCCCATGAGATTAAGGTCAGCAAGTCAGCTGGGACTTGACTGGGGGTTAAGGGACTCCATTTCTACAATGGCTCAGTTGCATGGCTATCAATTTGACAAACTTTCTGTCTATATAACTTTATTATGACAAAACACTAGAAGAAAGTCTAAGATATAAAACACTAAAAAATCATCTTTAATGCCTATCACAAATGGTTAAGAATTAGAAAAAATGAAAAAGTAAAAACCTCCAATTGTATAGAAAAATGGGAAAGAGATCATGAAAAGACAGTTCACTGCTATTTATTTAAGGTCCCATGCCAGCAAGTATCAAAATCTGTCTGCAAACCTATTGGCATCTTCTCAGAGTGCCTTGCCCAGCCCTGTTCTGCCATGGACACAGTGCCAGCTACCCCAGGCCTGACAATAAGTACACGTGACCATCAACTATTAGTGCTAGCAATTACTGTGTGCCATTTGGTCACAAGACTGTGAGTTACTTCGTTTATGACAACAGTTTTTTACTTCATAGCTAAGGACAGTTAACTCTTCATTCTTTTGTTCTATTGGTCCTCCCTAGCTATCTTTTTTTTAAATTATCTTTTATTTATTTATTCATTTTAGAGAAGAGACGGAGAGAGAGAGAGAGAGAAGGGGGGAGGAGCAGGAAGCATCAACTCCCATATGTGCCTTGACCTGGCAAACCCAGGGTTTTGAACCGGCGACCTCAGTATCCCAGGTCGACGCTTAATCCACTGTGCCACCAGAGGTCAGGCCTATCTTTCAAATAAGAAGTTTTCTTACTTGGTTTATTAGAACAGGCATAAACTTGAAAGAAAAAATATTACAACCCTGTCATATTGCTTATCTACAACTCCAAGTGGGCTTTTATTTCAATCTTGCAGCGAGCCCAAATTCATTTGTTCTCCATTATTTATCAGGTTTTTCGGTTGAAAAAGAAAGAAAGAGAATGTGATCTGTAGGGCTAGTCGTGGAAAGATGACTTTAGCTTGGAGATTCAATAGTAGCAGGAGACTTTGTTCCACCTGCCTAGAAACAAAGGCACCTTAGTGCCGTGACACAAAATTCACCTGTGAATGACCAGTGACAACAACCTGGGTGCACCCAGAATCACCAAATACAACTTATTTCTCAAAAGATTTTTTGAGAAGGATTTTTATTTTTTTATTTATTTTTTTAATTTTATTTATTTTTAGAGAGGAGAGAGAAACAGAGAGGGAGAGAGAGGAGAGAGACAGAGAGAGAGAGAAGGGGGGAGGAGCAGGAAGCATCAACTCCCATATGTGCTTTGACCAGGCAAGCCCAGGGTTTCGAACTGGCGACCTCAGCATTTCTAGGTCGACGCTTTATCCACTGCGCCACCACAGGTCGGGCGAGAAGGATTTTTAAAAGGTTCACAACATTTGTTTTCTCAAAAATGTATGGATTCCATTTATGTGATGTTCTGGAAAAGGCAAAACTATAGGAACAGAAATCAGATCAGAGGTTGCCAGAACCTGGGGTGGGAGGAAAGGATTGACTGACTACAAAGGACAAGGGGAACGTCTGGGGCTGATGGAAACATTCTGTATCTTAACTGAGGTGGTGGTTACATGATTATAGACATTTGTCAAAACTCAAAACTACACACCTAAGAAAGGTGAGTGTTGCTATATTTAAATTAGACGTCAATAAATTTGACTTTATAGGCACTGGCCAGTTTGCTCAGTAATAGGGCATCAGCCCAGCGTATGGATGTCCCAGATTCGATTTCCAGACAGGGCACACAAGAGAAGTGGCCATCTGCCTCTTCCCCCCATCACCCTTCTCTCTTCCCTTCCTGCAGCCAGTGGTTCAGTTGGTTCCGAGTGCCAGCCCCAGGTGCTGAAGATAGCTCAGTTGATTTGAGCATCAGCCCCAGACGAGGGGCTGCCAGATGGATCCCAGTTAGGGAGCATGAGGGAGTCTGTCTCACTATTTCCCCTCCTCTCACTTAAAAATAAATAAAAAAAATAAAATTGACTTTATAAATTCCAACTTCTACATCAACCTGAATTTCCCTCTGTAGTCTTGACCTTCTTGTTATACACCTTCTCACATTTGACAAGTTTATCTAATTTTAATATATAAATATTAAAATATTTTCATATATCAATATATTTTCTTTGGCAACCATCTCATTTTTTGGACTTCTAAAGTAGTGTGGTAAATAACAGCAGTGGGGCCTGACCTGTGGTGGCACAGTAGATAAAGCATCGGCCTGGAATGCTGAGGTCACCAGTTCAAAACCCCGAGTTTGCCTAGTCAAGGCACATACAGGAAGCAACTATTAGTTGATGCTTCCTGCTCCTCTCCCATCCCTTTCTCTCTCTCTCAAATTAATAAATAAAATATTTAATAATAATAATAAGCAATGGAAGCCAACATTTATGAGCTCTGTGTTTGGAAAAAGTCATCTCCACATTCTTATGAAGTTTACCCTATTATTGCTCCCATTGTAAAGATAAGGTAGTTGGAGTCAGAGAGATTAAGGAACTTCTTTAAGAAGGTCAGATCAGAACTCAGGTGTACCTTACTTCATAGGCAGTGCTTTTAACCTCTATGCTCTTGATATCGTATTTCAAAGCATGCTTCTGATTCTCTGCAGTGAGATTCCAGGTGTATATTCCTTTGATTTGTGGGGGAAGATTCTGAAATTATTTCTCATTGTAATTGACACACTAACTGCAAATATATGTTTTTTAATAATAATATTTTCTAGGTGATAAGAGCATTCAAATTTTTATTGTAAAAACAATATAACACTAAAAATATTGAAAAAATACCATTCATAAACCCACCACCTTAACAAATATTTTCATTTCTGTTTCCTTGTAGATCTTCTCTATATGCCTAACACATACATACAAGCAGGGGACACTCAACTTTGTCTTCTGGCAACAGCATATTAAAAGGACTTTTCAAAGTCATTTCACCAACAGGAGCTCTCATTTGGGCTTATTTACATTTGTCATATAAGCCTTCAGTTTATACAATTCTAAACTTATACACCAAATAACAAGGATGCCCAGGATCTCATAGTACTACATGGAAAACACTCAGAATCCTCTGGAACAAGATGAAAATAAGTAAATGAAAGAGAGGAATGCTTTTCCAGAAATACATTTAGTCCTCATAGACTCAGGGCTGCAGCATGTGATCAGTTCCTGAACTTCTGGTCTGTTCCTGCGAGCCAAAAAAGCAATATTTGAATATGACTTTGATCTGTGTTAACCACAGCCAAAGATTGTTCATCTGGAGACCTACTGTTCTTCCCGGATTCCATCCTGCATTAGAAGATGAGTATAATCATATTGTAGAGCAGCACTTGGAGATTTATAATCCTGGAGTATTTCTGAAAGTCCCTTTATGTCATTTACCCTGTCAAGGGTAAATACATTGATCAGGACATTCACTTCAATTCAAATGTGCATGAAGATTAGGAGTATCTTTTTAAAAATCACAATAGTTGATAGCTGAATATTTTGAGGGTGTCTTTTCTGGCTATGTTATAAATGCTGCATGTTATCTTTAATTTTTTACTTATTAATAAACATTTCATTTAGAAGCATCTTTCAAACAGTAGATACAAAGCTTTTAAGTCCACCCTGGATCTGATGTCAGTACAGAACAATCCATGCTGAGCTCATGTTCCATGACTTCAGGCAGCCAGTGTAGTTACAGTTCTGAGGCTCCCAGGTTACTTACAGAATAGGATTCTCCTTGCCTCCATCACAAATGACAGGTTTTCACACATGTAATTTCCCTGAATCAGTTCAGGTGGTCCAACTGCTGGGCACAAAAAAACTGTTTAATACATACTAAGCTTTCTTTGACTTAGACTTAGGGTCTGAAATTAAATTCTTAATCTAATGTAAGTACTATAAGTTAGTAGCATTTACACAAATTTGCTACTAAGTCTGATATGGACTAAAATCACAGTAAGCTTAGTTCATTCTGATTTTTTAAATTCATATGGAACTTACCAACAGACTAATTATAGACAATAACCACCAAACTGTAAGATTCCATTTCAATATGCACCCAAACCAACAACATCCAAAAAAAAAAAAATTCCAACAAAACAACCCTTTCTTATTTAACTGCATTCTGTTAAATGTTTTAGGCTCTGGAAGGGACCTTTGGGTTAATGAGGAAACCCTTCATTTCACAAATGAGGGAAGCGAGGCACCGGGAGGTCAGTGACTTGTCTGAGGTACTTGGAGAGAGAGGCAGAGCCCCTGCCAATTGCAGCTGGTCAGGCCTTGCCGGAAAAGGCAAGCCCTAAAGGAACACAGCGGCCAGTCCTACAGCACTTTGTTTCTCAGACTGACATACAGACTCACACTCTGGGGCTTGCACCCTTAACAAGCATTCAATACAGAACAGAGAACTACATTCTGAAAAGCAACCAAGTAGCTAAAAACATATCAATGTGCACATTGAAAAGGAAAATGCAGCATTACCAGGGTCCTCATGCATATCAGAGCTCTCTTTAACCAGACTACTTTAGTCAATTCACATCACACATCTCATATGTTGCTTACTGTAAACCTTAGGTAAATCATGAAGTTGATGCTCTACTTTTATTTACCAAAAATATTTTCCCTTGTGGCATTTAAAAGTATAAGTTCTTAGAGCACATGAAAAAGAATTTGCCAGAAGGCATTTTTTTTTCTCCTACAAACATATTAGTTTCTTTTTAAACTAATAGCAATAGTTCATAGTTCCCATGATAATGACCTTGACATTCCACATTCTTTTTTTTTTTTTTTTTTTTTTTTAACAGGAAGCATCAACTCCCATATGTGCCCTGACCAGACAAGTGCAGGGTTTCGAACCAGCAACCTCAGTGTTCCAGGTCGACGCCCCACCCAGTGCACCACCACAGGTCAGGCCACATTCCACATTCTTATCTTCTCAGTTATCACATAAAGCCGTGCTGTTTCCCAAAAGAGAAACCAGAAATGTTTTCTCTTTACAGGTATTTAACTTCACAAGAAATTTTGCTTCACAGTAACAATTTTCTTTGGAAAGTCTATCCTTCAACTTAAACCTTTAATTTGGGAAAGTAGATGTTCTCTGCCATAGGCTTTAATAAAAAAAAAACCAACCTCTTCATATATATATATACTATATTATTAAACATGTTGAATTTTTGTTTTTATTTCTGTCACTTGTATCATGGTATAAGATCAAACCAAATGCTTTTTGAAAATTAGTAACTGATGTAAAACACCTAAACTAAATCAAGCTTCTGCCAGAAAGCAATTTCTTGAGCTATATGTAGAAATAAGAGCAGCCTGTTACTCAAGTGGAAAGTGATTTTGCTTGTTTCATAGAGCAAAAGTTCAATTAGTCAATGTTATAACTACAAATAATTCCAAATAGTCCTAGTGTTTAAAATTTTCAAATTCAGTTGTTTAAACTAACAGGTCTACAGGATAAATATGTTTATTATTAATTCAGTCTTTTTTTGCAACATTTTGTTACTAATTTCAGTGATCAGAGGACTCTCAAAATTAGATACACATTTGATTGCACATATAAATAAATACTTAAGGATCTGCCATGTGGGTGGAAAGAGTGACAAGAAATTTGTTTGCCCCAAACTGTTCTCTATGGATTATACAACTTCCGATGGGTTGTGTAACAGGTTCTGCAGAACAATTTTTTTAATTGATTGATTTTAGAGAGAGAAGGAGGGAGAGAGGGAGTGATGGAGGGAGAGAGAGACAGAGAGAGACAGAGAGAGAGAGAGAGACATCAACCCATTGTTCCACTAATTTATGCATTCATTGGTTGATTCTTGTATATGCCCTGACCAGGACTAAACCCACAACTTTAGCATATTCAGATGACACTCTATCTAACTGAGTTACCTGAATAGTGCCTAGACAATTTTTCTTTTCTTTTTTTTTTTTTTTTTTTTACAGAGACAGAGAGAGAGAGTCAGAGAGAGGGATAGATAGGTACAGACAGACAGGAACGGAGAGAGATGAGAAGCATCAATCATTAGTTTCGTTGCGACACCTTAGTTGTTCATTGATTGCTTTCTCATATGTGCCTTGACCGTGGGGTACAGCAGACTGAGTAACCCTTCGCTCGAGCCAGCGACCTTGGGTCCAAGCTGGTGAGCTTTTGCTCAAACCAGATGAGCCCACGCTCAAGCTGGCAACGTTGGGGTCTCGAACCTGGGTTCTCTGCATCCCAGTCTGATGCTCTATCCATTGTGCCACTGCCTGGTCAGGCGATGATTTTTCTTTTTTATGAACAAAACACCTTGATAAGAACAGAGAGTCACAGCCCTGGCTAGATAGCTTGGCTGGTTAGAGCATGGTCCTGAAGCACAGAGGTTTCCAGTTCGATCCCTGGTCAGGGCACATACAGGAAACAGATCAATGTTCCTGTCTCTCTCTCTCTCTCTCCCTTCTTCTTTCACTAAAATCAATAAATAAAAATTAAAAAAAAAAACACACAAAAGAACAGAGTCACAGTCTTAGAAAAGAATCTATCTAGAGTGTGGTTTTCAAAGATATTTTCCAACGCTGGGTCATAAATGTATTAGCCTCTCCCTGCCTGAGATGAGACTTTGGGTAAGGTGACAGAGATCCCAGGTTGTGTTGGGTATGGGAAGAGGAAGAAGAGAATCAGAAAAATTTCTGTGTCGTCTCTGAAGGTACCCAGGGGTGGCAGGTGCAAAAGAACTTGACACTGGCCACTATTCAGATTTACCCAGACTGAACAAGGCAGAAGGAGTTCCTTTTAGTTATTGTTATAAAACTTTTAATCAGCCATAGAGTGTCAGCCTGGCGTGTGGAAGTCCCAGGTTTAATTCCCGGCCAGAGCACACAGGAGAAGTGCTCATCTGCTTCTCCACCCTTGCCCCCTCTCCTTTCTCTCTGTCTCTCTCTTCCCCTTCCGCAGCCAAGGCTCCATTGGAGCAAAATTGGCCTGGGCACTGAGGATGGCTCCATGGCCTCCGCCTCAGGCGCTAGAACGGCTCCCGTTGCAGCAGATCAATGTTGCAGATGGGCAGAGCATCGCCCCCTGGTGGGCATGCCAGGTGTATCCCAGCTGGGCGCATGTGGGAGTCTGTCTGCCTTATCCCCGACCCCTTCTCACTTTGGAAAAATTAAAAAAAAATTTTTTTTTGTATTGACTTTAGAGAGAGGAAGGGAGAGAAAGAGATGGAAACATTGATCTGTTCCTGTATGTACCCTGACCAGAGATGAAACCCACAACCTTTGTAGCTTGGGATGACGCTCTAACCAACCCAGTCCAGGTCAACACTTTGTCTTTTAAAACAGTTACCTCAGATACGCGCAAATATCTCATACTCTAAGTTACTAGAAGCTGTGTGCCAAGAAGTGAGAATGGACTATACTGGGAAGGTAACCTTTAGTTAGGACTGGGTTCCCAGACAAGCACTTCTACTGTTATTTGCCTCTTG
Organism: Saccopteryx leptura; assembly: GCF_036850995.1. Lineage (NCBI taxonomy): Eukaryota > Metazoa > Chordata > Mammalia > Chiroptera > Emballonuridae > Saccopteryx > Saccopteryx leptura. Next base: position 38,131,579 of record NC_089511.1, read on the forward strand.
CCCCTCTGCCCTCCACATTGCCCTTGTGAAAAACTGCCAATTACCTCCTCCTGGTCCCTTTCCTCACTTCTGAGGTAAAGAAGAAAATTAAATCCTTGTCAGTTTTCAGCCAAACTAAAGTTTAATTCTAAATTATTATCTTTAGGAAGTTAAATGCTTTTTTTTTCCTCTGTCTCAACAGATGCCCTCTCTGCAACACAGACAGGAGGTGGCAGCACTGCCCAGGCAAATTCCAGACAGATCCAGGGTGTCTTCTATACTTCCTTATTTACTGATCAGAAGAAAAAAGGCTACACCTGTGGGTCTAGAAGTTTTTACTATGACCTCCTGCCTTCAAGATCAATTTTAAAAATAGATGCAGATGTGTATTTACTAACCAAAGTATGTAAGTAAAGACTGCTATGCTTCACTCATTGGCATGTATAAATTCGTGGCCAAATATCCTTTAGAAAAAAATACCCCAGCTTTGACAGTATACAATGTGGTAATGATTTTTCTCTTAAATGATTGTTATTTTTAAAACGCTTCTTAAGTTTCAAATTAAAACTGTTACATTCTAACCCAGTCTAGGCTAACTGGCTCAAAACCTCTGTGTGCCAGCCACTGTATCCCCTCAGGGGGCAGTGCTGGGGTTAGTGAGCTGTGCATCTCCTTCCAAAGCCAGCTCTCTAACTGGCTGCCCAGCAAATTCCAAGGGATAGATAGGATTAGGGCTCCAAAGAGGATTCCCCAGCCCTCCCCCAAAGGAGTATCAAAAACTCTAGTCTAGTTCTGGAACAAAAATAAGCCAAAGCGAAGGAGAAAGTCCCTGTTTATGTAGCATGTGGCCCTTCCCAAAGCTTGCACCCCTCCTAGGCTGGTCGGGGAGAGCCCTTTGAAACAGGCAGTGTGAGCAGTGGCTCCAATCCCTTGAGGGGAGGTTCTATAGCCCTTCCCTGGGTTCCTAAGCAGAGTCAGACCCTTGGGTTGAGGACACAATCCCAAACCTCTGCTAGCTGCTTTTGGTGACTAACGGATAAGCTCTGCCAAGAAGCGCAACCTGCGCCATCAAGAAAGCGCTTTGCATGAACTTCTATTTGCACTCTCCTAAGCGCAGGCCTCAGAAGATTAAGGTAATAAAAAAAAAAAAAACCCTCCCAGCAAAATCCCCCTTTCCACACTTCATCACCCCTTTTTTCAAACTGCCCCATGCAGAGAGTGGGAAACGCCAGTAGGGATGGTGGCACCAAGCTCGGACTCATTGTAAACACGCCCCAGCAGCACACGTGGTCTCCATTAATTAACTCAGAGGAATCTGGGGTCACTGTGGGCGGTTTTCTATTAATAGGGGATAAAGCTCCTGCATATATTAGCGGTAATGCCCTGGCGGCCTGCACAAAATTAACTCCTCCCAGGCCAGCAAGGGGAAACAACGTTCTGCTAGCAGATGTGTGCATGAAACACCCGTGTATGCCTACACATACAGGGTTTTTAGAACCGCTTCCCTTAAACATGCCAGGTTCCATTATCAGCCCGAGTCCTGGCGGTAAGAGGTCATTCCAGGAGAAGGGTTTCTCCGCGGAAGGAGCGGTGGCGGCGGGGGACCGTCGGGTGTCGGTCAGCTCAGCTTCGCCACGCACACCACCAGGGCCACAGCCGCCAGAAGTACGGCGCTGAAAACAGTGGCAGCCAGGGCCTTGCTCGGGTCGCAGGGCCCTGTGCGCTCTTCTGTGGACACAAAGCCCGCCGAGGAGACGCCAGCACTGGACAGAAGCTCTGCGCCTGCCGCCTGCCGGGATTGCACTGTCCAGCGGGGCACGTTGACCTTCACCTCCATGTCGTGGATCATCTTGCCCACCTGAAGGATCTCCCGTTCCAGCTCGCGCAGATCGTCCACGTCGAAGTCGCGCTCCGCCTCGTGCCTCAAGCTGCGGGCGCTCAGGGCGCGGGCCGCTACGGCCGCCGCACCTCCCTCCACACCCGTGCGCACCAGCGGCCGCCGGGGCACATGCAGCGAAAAAGCGGTCCCCAGCGCCAGTGCGCGCCGCATGTCGGCTTCCAGCAAGTCCAGACAGCCGGAGAAGGAGACCCAGAGGCGCTCGAACTCCGCGCGCTCCTCGGCACCCAGGCCCTTGTTTCGCAGCGCGGTCGTTAGGGGGGCGCCGGTGGCCACCGCCAGCTCCTGTGCCTTCTGCCGCGTCTTCTGCATCTCCTCACGTAGGTTTTGTGAGTCCGCCGAGCCGCCGACGGTCAGCACTAGATGGTGGTAGCATGCGGTCGCCTTGTTGAGCGCGTCCAGAAGCGCCTTGCACTCCTCCCTCGCCATTGCGTTGCGTGCCGGCACAAGCTGGCCGCCTGTGCCCTACACCCTCAGCGTAGCAGAACACTGCCAACCCCGACCACGACCCCGCATGGGGTCGCTGGAACTCTCCTCATGGCCCAAGACTAGCTCCGCGCTGCAGGGCTGTCGACGGAGCCCGCTCAGGACCCACGACGTGCGCCTCAGAGAACAAAACGCGGAGAGGGAGCCCTGTTAGCTGCCTCCTGCCCCCTCGCCCATCCTCCCAGATACGCTCCGAGTCACACGCTGAGTCTTTGCACCTCCCTGGCCTCCACGGTGGCCCCTTGCGAAGCCCGGGTTGCTGTCCCCATCTTCCTCTTGTGCAGTCGCCAGGGGCTAACTCCTGAGCTGCGCGCTCCGACTTAGCCGCTGCCAAGGGCGGCCGGGTCGTGTTTCTTAGGATCCACCCACCCCCGCCCGTCCTCGCGGGGTGCTTCCATCTGCTGGACAAGGGATAGGCGGGGCCCCGCGCGGGGAGGTCACGTGTAGGTCCCCCATCTCCCTCTCCTCTCTGGAATATTAGTGCTTGGCAGATCTAACCCTCTATTTTACGGATAGGGAAACTGAGGCCCAGGTAAAAGTAAAAGGGGGACTAGATCACTCGACACTCAAAGTGAGGGGACTAGAACCTAGGGACCTTGACTCCCAGCCCCTGCCAGTGACGGGAGTAGTGTGCTTCGTAGGACTGGGCACTTCTGTCCTCCAAAGCTAGCAGTAAGTGGGTCGATACGGTTCCTAGTTCTCCCCATCCCGGTTCAATCAGCTTTCCAGAGACGGAGCTTGGACCCCTCCCCTACTGTCGGAGCTGCTCTCGGCCCCGCCCTCTCCCTTTTGGGCACGCGCAGTCGGCGGCTCTGGGATGGTTCAGCCAGAGTAGGAAGCGTTGTGCGCTTCCTGAGCTCCTCCCACAGCCGAGCGGACTTAATCATTGCTCCGCACGGACGTCACTCAGAGGTCCGGCTCCGCCCAACAGTGGAGTAAGAGGGTGGGCGGTGAAGTAAGGCTGCCGCGTTGGGGTGGTGGACCCTGAGGCCGGATGCCTGGGGCAGGGAGGTGTTGCCGCCGCTCCAGGAAGGTCAGGGAGTGGAACTATGTAGCCTTTTAAGTAAGTGTCCTCTCTCCTGTATGCTCCCGCGCCTCCCCTCCCTCAGGACCGCTGCGCCTCGGGACTCAGAGGCCGGGCGAGGCCCGGAGCAGGGGGAGGGGCTCTTTCCGCTGCAGGCGCCCCACGGCGTCCCGGGCTGGGGCCGCGGGGCGACCCCCAAGGCCCCGGCCTCTCGCGGAGTGGACCGCCCCGCCCGCGCTCTCCCGCTCTGGTCGGTAGCGAACTCTTCCGCCTCTCCTTTCCGGGGTGGGGTGGGATGGGTAAGGGTAGAATGCGCGCTCCGACCCCCGCGGCTCCAGGACGAGTCAGCGGCTCCGAGGTCTCAGGAGTTTGGAGTTGGGGCAATGGGCGGAACCGTCGCACCAGGGCTGAGTGGCCTCCAGGGCTTGCTAGCGGCCTGGCCGTGAGGGTGGAGAGGAGGCTGTGTGGGTGGGTGTCCAGCGTCTTGGGCGGACTCTTGTGGTGCGGGGGAGAGAAGGTGATGGGGGCGCAGGGGTGGAAGAAGGGAAATACGTACCTGCCTGCGTGCTTCTCCGCGGGGCGGGATCTCTTCGTCCAGCCAGGTAAAGATTGCTCCAGGAAAACTTTTTTTTTTTTTAGCGAGAAAGAGAAAGCCAGAAAGAGGGACAGACAGGAAGGGAGAGAGATGAGAAGCATTAAGTCTTCCTTGCAGCACCTTAGTTGTCCACTGATTGCTTTCTCATATGTGCCTTGATGGGGGAGGGCGGGAAGGGGTGGCAGGGTGGCTCCAGCCAAGCCAGTGGCCCCTTGCTCAAGCCAGCGACCATGGAGTCATGTCTGTGATCCCGTGCTGAAGCCAGAGACCCCTCACACAAGCTGGTGAACCCGCACTCAAGGCAGCGACCTCAGGGTTTCCAGCCTGAGTCCTCTGCATCCTAGGCCGATGCTCTATCGACTGTGCCACCACCTGGTCAGGCTCCAGGAAAACTCTTAACCACCAAGACATATTCTGGACTTTAGATCTGTTCAGTTCTTTTAGTTGGAAATGGACTGCCCAAAGACGCTAGAGATAGGCCATTCCCCTCTGGCCATCCCCAAAGGTGCTAGGGACCTGATTCTTCTGGGCCTTATAGAACCGCAGGAACAAGTGTCCTCATTGAGGATTTAGGATGCTCAAGAAACAAGAGGGACTACTAGTCTAGAGCCAGCTGGGATTTTCCAAATTATAGGTTTCCTGGAGTGAGGCCCCAATTTTAAGTAATGCACCATTGCGTTAGAGAAGAGCAGTGGATATAAGCGTTTCTGGGTCACCTCTTTGGTCCTGGTGTTGAGCATTCTGGAGGTTCTGGAGCGTCCAGAAGCCTGGGCCTCAGGGCTTGCTCTTACTCAGCAATCTGTCCTTTAATCTGTTGATTCAGTGGCCATTTGTGGCTCAGGCTCTCTGGGCCTTGGCCGTTCTTTGTAGTGCAGGGTCTCAGCCACCCACCTGCCAAAGGAAGAATAGTTTCCAAAACAAAATGCTAGCATCTCCATCTCCTTGGAGAGTGGGGACAGCAGAAGGAGATAAGGCTGCAGAAGTGAGTGGGAGGCCAGAAATGAGAGGCTCTTAATACCTAGCAGAAGAGTTGAGAGTTCATCTAGTAAGGAGTGGAGAGGAAGTAGTTGAGGAATCCTACACTCCTCAGTGTTGGAAAGATCACTTTGTGGTCTTGCTGGTGAACAGGTTTGAGTAACATCAGAAGGCGGGGCCTGTAGGTATCCAAGGGGGAAGTGCAGTATGAGAGCAGGAAAAATACTTCTGACCAGCCCAAGAGCAAGAAAACAGTAAGGGCTGTGGATCTGGGTATGCAGTTTGGGTGAGCTCTCCCAGTGGGGGCTTGTCACCTGAAATAATCCTGCAGGGCAGTGTCGCTGGGGGATTGAGCACTAGTATCTGCAGAGGGTCTGTGGTCAGGCCTTGATTGTGCCTCCGTAGGTTTCTTGGATTTTGTTAACCTCGTGAGGGCAGCTTCTGGGTCTCTGTTATTCGCTTGTTTGTACACTGTTAGTGTGTCTGTCAGGGCTCTCCCTCTGTTTATGACTTGCCAAGATTAGATTAGTGTTCAGTAACTTTACCTTCTTCTAGAGGAGCATAGGAATGTGACCATGTGATAGATACAGAACCAGAAAGGATTCGCACCTGAAGAATCCAGAGTTGGTTTGTTCTGAGGTTGCTTTCACATCTGTTGTTCTCCAAATTTTCTTGCTCCCTTGGTGGTCATACCCCATTCTGGTCATGAGGGCTTTGCTCTATCTTGTGACCCTCTACCATTCAGCTGTCACTGTGTTTGTTTTGGCCAGCTCTGAGGACACTGTGTCTCTCCTTTAACCAATGCTTGCATGGCTGCCTAGGGCCAACCCCTCATCTTCCCCTGGATATGGGCAGTGGATTTCCAGCTCTAGTGAGAGATAATGCCTCCCTGGGAGCTCGAGTTTCCTCTAATACCCCACTATTCTGTATTCAAGTGGGAGAACAGTTACTGCAGGCTTACAGTGAGCCAGACGGCTAGGTGTAGGCTGGGTGCTTTGAAGAGGAGCTTTGAGAAAAATATGTGTGCGATCCATAGACATTAGATTAGAAGGACACAAATGATCATAATATTATACATTGTATTAATGTTTTCAGCCAGAAGTCCGCCAGAAATTTCATGACAGTTGGTGAAAGAGTTAACCACCCTGATGTTGTGTGAAGATTATAGACCCAATGATTATACTCTATAATCTTCATTTCTGGTGGACCAGTACCAGTCTGCAGCTCAGTGGTTGAAAACCAATGCATTATATCATCAGATCTCTTCCATTTGATATTAAACAGATGAATAGAAAGTTTTTCCTTTTTGCCTTTTTCTTCTGAATCACAAATTAAATCAGCTGGAGAATATTGGTCATCAGTTGTATGCCAGGGTCTTAGATCAGGGCACTGGAAGGATAGGAACAACCACAGCAGTGAGATTTTGGCAAGGAGTGCCTCTCTGGGAGGAAGACTTTCTTATGCTGGATTCTGCTGAGCCAGGCTGCATGCTGTTACCAGTCAGTCCCAGAGCAGCCAGAGTCATCCAGGCTGGCAGACAGTTGAAGACCACACAACTGCAAGTGTACACACCACCTCCTGAACTGCCTGGTACTCGCCTAACTGTCCTGATCACAGAGCATCAGATAACTTATGTTCTGGGATATTTTATCTCTAGCTTCACTGGATTTTCTGTAAATGTTCCCATTATTTGAGCTTAGGCAGGGACTCACTCATCATTTTAGTTTTACAAAGAAAAAGTTTACTTTGTATGCATGATATTTTAAAATGTAAAATCAATTCTTGGCCCTGGCCAGTTGGCTCAGCGGTAGAGCGTCGGCCTGGCGTGCGGGGGACCCGGGTTCAATTCCCGGCCAGGGCACATAGGAGAAGCGCCCATTTGCTTCTCCACCCCCCCCCCTTCCCCTCTGTCTCTCTCTTCCCCTCCTGCAGCCAAGGCTCCATTGGAACAAAGATGGCCCAGGCGCTGGGGATGGCTCCTTGGCCTCTGCCCCAGGCACTAGAGTGGCTCTGGTCTCCGCAGAGCGATGCCCCGGAGGGGCAGAGCATCGCCCCCTGGTGGGCATGCCAGGTGGATCCCGGTCGGGCGCATGCGGGAGTCTGTCTGACTGTCTCTCCCCGTTTCCAGCTTCAGAAAAATACAAAAAAAATAAATAAAAATAAAAAATCAATTCTTGCAAGTAAACTTGTGAGGGTATTAAATATATTTTTTTCTTTTTTTATTATTAAGTGACAGGCAGAGAGACAGACTCCCACATGCACCCCAACCAGGATCCACGGGGCAAGCCCACTAGGGGGTGATGCTCTGCTCTTCTGGGGCCATTGCTCTGTTGCTCAGCAACAGCTATCTTAGTGCCTGATGCGAGGCCATGGTGCCATCCTCAGCACCTGGGGCCAACTTGTTTAAATGCGCATGGCTGTGGGGGAGAGAGACGGTGGGGGGGGTAGGGGGGGGTGGAGAAGCAGATGGGAGCTTCTCCTATGTGCCCTGAGTGGGAATCAAACCCGGGACTTCTACACACTGGGCCGATGTTCTACCACTGAGCCAACCGGCCAGGGCAGGTATTAAATATTATTTTTAAACATTTACCCCTATATAAGAATTCAACTCTGACATTAAGCACCAGCTTGTATGTGATTTTTACATATTTTTAACCCTAGGACAGGAAGGTTGAGAACAGGCTGGATAGAGCTCTTTGAATCCCTACTCGGGGACAGAGGGTTAAGTCATTGGCAACCAGGAGGACTGCTGTCCAAGAGAAAGCAGATGACTTGGGATAAAAAAAACAGCTTCATCTCATTCACCAGCAAATTTGCTAAGAGTCTTATGTGTTTACACAGTTTGTGCATTTGAATTGAATGTTTTTTTGTTTTTTGGTTTTTTTTCTGAAGTTGGAAATGGGGAGGCAGTCAGACAGACTCCCGCATGTGCCCCACCGGGATCCACCCGGCATGCCCATGAATTGAATGTTTTTAAGTTACATTCAGGGATCTTCTCTTACCTTGCTGGCCCTCTCTGGCCCACTCTGTTTGGATTCTTATTATTTCCCTGGCCTCATCTTGTAAAAAACAGTTTGATTTTTCTTTGCCCACAAGGACCTTTTCCTGCCTCCTGAACCGCTGCCCCTGCTCTGGTCCCTGCCAGGATGCCTCCCCCACTTCTCACTCCAACTCCCTCCCTGCTTTTTCTGTTGCTACCTGGCCCTCACTTCTCCCAGCATTCTCTGGGTTTGTTTTACTCTTCTGGTACTCATTCTTTGCCTCCTATGCAGGTAATTAGTTTCTGCATCAAAGCCAGTTCTATCACCTTCATTTTGGGGATGGGATGTTGGTGTTTTGCCAGCATCTTGTCTGAAGAACAGTAGGAGTGTCCCCTCACACTTTTCGTCTGACCATAATCTATCCTGTTTCTCATGTTTTTGTCCAAGGCATCTTTACTTGTGTACTCTGCCATGTAGAACCAACTGTAAATTGGTAAGGGACTTGGAAGAATTTTATTTTCTTCTAACTCTGTCCCAGCAAAATTATATTCAGTTGCTCTGGTAGGGACTTGTTAAGGGTTATCTAGGCTCTCGTAATAATTGAATTAGACAATTCAAATACCTAAATTGTTGCAGGGCTGTCTCTGGGGTCCAGGAACAGATTATCTGTAGTTGTTTTCATGGTAGGCTCTTCCCTCTAAGCGGATTTGCAGGGAGCTCAGGGACTCCTCTGCAGTCCCCAGGTGCTCCAGCTCTGGCTGGATCAGACTGATGTGGGGTCTGGGTGGCTGTCTGTCAGGGGGACTTTTCCATTTCGGGGAAATGAAGTGTGGAATCCTCACATCCATGGATCATGAAATAATCCCTATGCCAGACAAATTTATTTTACATGTTAGTGGTTAAAGTAATGGGTGTTAAAATAAATTCTAATATCTTGTAACCTCGAGTTGGCCAGCTGAGCCTCACTTTCTTTATCTGTGACATGGGGCTAATGGTACCTATAGTTATGGTGAACATTGGTCATTGTTAGTTACCCATAGTTATCAGTGCATTAAAATAGGATGAGGATGAAAAAAAAAAATAAAAAAAAATAGGATGAGGATGTATAGAAGTTACCACAGTGCCAGGACCAATGATGCTCTCTAATGGTGGCCATTTTTGTCATTAGCTATAAGGAATAGAAATCATAATATACTTATGTATATGTAAACTGTTCTGGTATTTTCCCAAGGAAGCATATTGGAATGTTGTTACATAATGAGAAAGCAATTCAGTTTTCACTCATATGTCATTCATCTGATTATATCAAGGATAACTTTACTTGATGTTCCTTAATAGTTTCTGATTTTCTCTTTTTAATGATGAGACCATAGGCTTAAGCTCAGAACCTTTGGCAGGTAACAGTATTTAGCAAAGTTTTAAATAATGTCAATTGTTTTCATAATTTTTAATTAAACTTTAATTTTCTTAATAATAAATTTTAGTATATGTCCTGCCGAAGCGAGCACAATAATAATACATTTTAATTAATAATTAATTTTAATTTTAATTGATAATCTATGGGTATTGACACTTCTTTTCATTTAAGTAGTAATAAGAATTCTTTTAAATAAATTTTAAAAGAGAGTAGGTTTTTAAAGGAAAATGTCAAACATTAACAATAGAGCTATTGTGTACACTGTGCAGGTTGTTTATTGCACAGGTACTCTGCCTGGGGAGGATAATATTGGCAAATTGGGGCTAATGTATAACCTCTGAACTGTTTACTAAGCCATATGCCCAGGTACAAAACTGTACCCCTAATTCTCACAAAGGAACCATGTATACTGGTACTAAGTGGAAGTATTGAATACATTGCTCTTCAGTATGGCGCAGATGACAAGGGTAGAGTGTAAATGGATATTCTGCCAGACAGATATTTGGAAACGGGGAGAGACAGTCAGACAGACTCCTGCATGCGCCCGACCAGGATCCACCCGGCATGCCCACCAGGGGGCGATGCTCTGCACACCAGGGGGTGATGCTCTGCCCCTCCGGGGCATCACTCTGTTGCGACCAGAGCCACTCTAGCACCCAAGGCAGAGGCCAAGGAGCCATCCCCAGCGCCCGGGACATCTTTGCTCCAATGGAGCCTCGGCTGCGGGAGGGGAAAAGAGAGACAGAGAGGAAGGAGAGGGGGAGGGGTGGAGAAGCAGATGGGCGCTTCTCCTGTTTGCCCCGGCTGGGAATCCAACCCGGGACTTCCATACGCCAGGCCGACACTCTACCACTGAGCCAACCAGCCAGGGCCTCGAGACAGATATTTGTATTCTTCGTTGCACAGACTAAGGTGGAGGTGCAGAGAGGTTCAGTGACATGACAGAACTCTGACTCCTCTTCTGTGTCCATTTTTTTTTTTTCATTTTTCCGAAGCTGGAAACAGGGAGGCAGTCAGACAGACTCCCGCATGCGCCCGACCGGGATCCACAACAAAATGGAACACCAGTTTGTTGTTCCATTTACTTATGCATTCATTGGTTGATACTTGTATGTGCCTTGACTGGGGATCAATATACAACCTTGGTATATCAGGATGATACTCTACCTAGCCAGGGTGTATGTGATCTGTGTAAGCAGAGTGTATGTGATCTTTATAGGGAAAATTTAATTGAAGAATATGGAAGATGTACATGGGAAGACATACCATATTCATGGATGATAAAATTATTACAAAGATGTTGATTTTCTAGTCCATAAATTCAGTACAGTTTTAATAAAAATCCCAACAGGATTTTTCATGGAATTGATAAGCTGATTCTAATTCATGTGACAGTGCAAAGAATTAGGAATAACAGACAATTGTGGAGAACAAAGAGGGAGGCCTTGCTTTATGAGATACAAAGCAGATTATGAAGCTGTAGTCATATAAAATAATATGGCTCTGCTCTGTCCAATATATAATAGCCACTAGCTACATGTGGCCCATAAGCACTTGAAATGTTGCTAGTATGAATTGAGAAGTACTGTATATGTAACATACATGCCAGATTTTGAAGACTTAGTAGGAGTAAAAAAAAAGTAAATTACGTATTAATAAATTTAAAATATTTTCAAATTTAAAAAAAATTGTTTTTAAAATTTTTATCTATTGACTTTAGAGAAAGAGAGAAAGGGACAAGGGAAGAGCAGGAAGCATCAACTCATAGTATGTGCCTTCACTGGGCAAGCCCAGGGTTTTGATCCAATAACCTCAGCATTCCAGGTCAATGCTTTATCCACTGCACCACCACAGGTCAGTTTTTAAAATTTTAAATTGATTTTTAGAGAGAGAGGAAGGAGGAGAGAGAGAGAAAAATAACATAAATTTGTTCCACTTTTTATGTTTTCATTGGTTGATTTTTGTATGTGCCCTAACTGGTGATTGAACTCATGGCTTTGGTATTGGGATAGTGCTCTAACCAACTGAACTACCAGGCCAGGGCCTAATAACTTTAAAATATTGATTACATGTTGAAAGTGTAATATTTTAGACTTATTACAGTAAATAAAATATGTTATTAAAATTAATTTCCCCTTTTATGTGGCTACTATAAAATTTAAAGTTACAGGCCCTAGCTGGTTGGCTCAGTGGCAGAGTGTCGGCCTGGCGTGCAGGAGTCCCAGGTTCGATTTTCGGCCAGGGCACACAGGAGAAGCGCCCATCTGCTTCTCCACCCCTCCCCTTCTCCTTTCTCTCTGTCTCTGTTCCCCTCCTGCAGCCGAGGCTCCATTGGGGCAAAGATGGCCCGGGCACTGAGGATGGCTCTGTGGCCTTTGCCTCAGGCACTAGAGTGGCTCTGGTCACAACAGAGCGATGCCCCAGATGCGCAGAGCATCGTCCCCTGGTGGGCATGCCGGGTGGATCCCGGTCGGGCGGGCGCATGCAGGAGTCTGTCTGACTGCCTCCCCATTTCTGGCTTTGGAAAAATACAAAAAAAAAAAAATGATGGGACAATTAGCTTATTGTTATGCCCTCCCCAAAAATTTATGTTGAAACTCTATCCTCCTTCTTTTTTTTTTATATTATTATTATTATTTTTTAATTGTTGCAGTTTTTATTTTTATTTATTTATTTATTTATTTAATTTTTCTGAAGCTGGAAACGGAGAGACAGTCAGACAGACTCCCGCATGCGCCCGACCAGGATCCACCCGGCACGCCCACCAGGGGGCGATGCTCTGCCCATCCTGGGCGTCGCCATGTTGCGACCAGAGCCACTCTAGCGCCTGAGGCAGAGGCCACAGAGCCATCCCCAGCGCCCGGGCCATCTTTGCTCCAGTGGAGCCTTGGCTGCGGGAGGGGAAGAGAGAGACAGAGAGGAAGGCGTGGCGGAGGGGTGGAGAAGCAAATGGGTGCTTCTCCTGTGTGCCCTGGCCAGGAATCGAACCCCGGTCCTCCGCACGCTAGGCCGACGCTCTACCGCTGAGCCAACCGGCCAGGGCCTATTATTTATTTATTTATTTTTTTTGTATTTTTCTGAAGTTGGAAACAGGGAGGCAGTCAGACAGACTCCTGCATGCACCCAACTAGTATCCACCCGCATGTCCACCAGGAGGCGTTGCTCTGCCCATCTGGGGCGTTGCTCTGTTGCATCCAGAGCCATTCTAGTGCCTGAGGCAGAGGCCACAGAGCCATCCTCAGCGCCCGGGCCATCTTTGCTCCAATGGAACCTTGACTGCGGGAGGGGAAGAGAGAGACAGAGAGGAAAGAGAGGGGGAGGGGTGGAGAAGCAGATGGGTGCTTCTCCTGTGTGCCCTGGCCAGGAATCAAACCCTGGACTCCTGCACGCCAGGCCGACGCTCTACCACTGAGCCAACCGGCCAGGGCCCAGATGGTTAACTTTTGTGTGTGTGTGTGAGAGAGACAGGAAGGGAGATGAGAAGCATCAACTCATAGTTGCAGCACTTTAGTTTTTCATTGATTGCTTCTCATATGTGCCTTGATGGGGGATGGCTCCAGCCAAGCCAGCGACCTTAGGCTCAAGCCAGTGACCATGGGATCATCTCAATGATCCCACATTCAAGCCAGCAACCCCCACACTCATGCTAGTGAGCCTGAGCTCAAGCTGACAGCCTTGGGGTTTTGAACCTGGGACCTCAGCATTCAAGGTCTACACTATCCACTGCGCCACCACAGGTCGGTTAATGCTTTCGCAGATTGACACCAGTATATGGACTGGAAGTTGAAAAATACTGGTTTAGAAACTTAGTCTATGATATTCTGTCATAGCAACCCAAACAGAGTACAACAGTTTGCCATATGGAAAAAGATTAAATTAGATGTCTGATTTATAGCATATATAAAAATAAAGATGAATTTACAACTTAAAAATGAAAATTTTTAAGATTCTTAGAAATTGTAGGAAAAAAATTGTGGGGACTATTTTTATGACTTTGATGTTGGGAAGACTCTACATTCAGTTATAGCCTTAGCTGCATAACAAACCAGCCCAAAACTTACGAGCGTAAAATGGCCACAATTTATTACTTCCTGCTGTTCTCTGGAGAGGCAGGAGGTTCTTCTGCTAGTTTCACCTGGACTCACTCACATGGCTGCATTCAGCTGGTGGAATGACTGTGCTCTCTGAACCACCTGGGCTTCTCTATTCTTTTTTTTTTTTTTTTTTTTTTTTTCATTTTTCCAAAGCTGGAAACAGGGAGGCAGTCAGACAGAACTCCCGCATGCGCCTGACTGGGATCCACCCGATATGCCCACCAGGGGGCGATGCTCTGCCCCTCTGGGGCTTGCATCAGAGCCATTCTAGTGCCTGAGGCAGAGGCCACGGAGCCATCCTCAGTGCCCGGGCCATCTTTGCTCCAATGGAGCCTCGGCTGCGGGAGGGTAAGAGAGAGACAGAGAGGAAGGAGACGGGGAGGGGTGGAGAAGCAGATGGGCGCCTCTCCTGTGAGCCCTGGCCGGGAATCAAACCCGGGACTCCCGCACTCCAGGCCGACACTTTATCGCTGAGCCAACCGGCCAGGGCCTTTTTTTTAAAACTTTTTTTTTTTTTTTTTTTTACAGAGGCAGAGATAGACAGGGACAGACAGATAGGAACGGAGAGAGATGCGAAGCATCAATCATCAGTTTCTCTTTGCGCGTTGCAACTTCTTAGTTGTTCATTGATTGCTTTCTCACATGTGCCTTGACCATGGGCCTTCAGCAGACCGAGTAACCCCCTGCTGGAGCCAGCGACCTTGGGTCCAAGCTGTGAGCTCTTTACTCAAGCCAGATGAGCCCGCACTCAAGCTGGCAACCTCGGGGTCTCGAACCTGGGTCCTTCCACATCCCAGTCCAACGCTCTATCCACTGCGCCACCACCTGGTCAGGCTAAACATTTTTTTTTTTTTTTTTTTTTTTTTTACAGAGACAGAGAGAGAGGGATAGACAGGGACAGACAGACAGGAACAAAGAGAGATGAGAAGCATCAATCATCAGTTTTTCATTACACGTTGCGACACCTTAGTTGTTCATTGATTGCTTTCTCATATGTGCCTTGACCGCGGGCCTTCAGCAGACCAAGTAACCCCTTGCTCGAGCCAGCGACCTTGGGTTCAAGCTGGTGAGCTTTTGCTCAAACCAGATGAGCCCGCGCTCAAGGTGATGACCTCGGGGTCTCGAACCTGGGTCCTTCCGCATCCCAGTCCGATGCTCTGTCCACTGTGCCACCGCCTGGTCAGGCAAGTCTTTATGGTCTTTTATACCATGGCTTCTTGATAGCCTGGTGGTCCCAGGACACCAAGAGAATGAGAAATGAGAGTGGAATCTGCAAGGCTTGTTGAGGCTGACACTCAGAAATCACAGAGCATCAGTTCTGTCTGTTGGTTGGTTAAAGCAAACCATGGGCTCAGATTCAAGGGGTAAGGAAGTAGATACCACTTTCTGATTGGAGGAATGGTTAAATCACTTTTCAAAGGGGCATGCCAGATGATAGGATTCCCTAAAATCAAAAAAGCTCTGATCTATTAAGGCAAAGATTGACAAGTTCAGCTACATAAGAATCAAACACTTCAGTTTTTGAAAACACCCATTTGAAAAAACAAAAAGACAAATTGCAGATTGGGAGAAGATATTTGCAACATCTTTCAGTGTCCAGATATACTATAAAGAACTATAAATCATGAGAAAGAGGACAACAGCTCATTAGAAAAAATTAGCAAAAGACATGATAAGGTATTTTATAGAACATAAGGAAATGTTCAACTTCATTAGATAAATGCAATTATAAAAACAATGAAATACTATTATATACTCATGTCAGAAGTGAGATAACTTGACAATACTAAGAATTGTTAGCTAGGATGGGATGTGAGGAAGGGGAATGAATGCTCGACTTTTTTTTTTTTTTTTTTTTACAGAGACAGAGAGAGAGTCAGAGAGAGGGATAGATAGGGACAGACAGACAGGAACGGAGAGATGAGAAGCATCAATCATTAGTTTTTCGTTGTGACACCTTAGTTGTTCATTGATTGCTTTCTCATATGTGCCTTGACCGCGGGCCTTCAGCAGACCGAGTAACCCCTTGCTCGAGCCAGCTACCTTGGGTCCAAGCTGGTGAGCTTTGCTCAAACCACATGAGCCCATGCTCAAGCTGACAACCTCAGGGTGTCAAACCTGGGTCCTCTGCATCCCAGTCCGATGCTCTGTTCACTGCGCCACCGCCTGGTCAGGCTCGTGGACTTTTCAAGGAAGTTTAGAAAGCAGTCCAGCATTGCCAGCATCTGGTGATAGTTCAGGTGGGTGCACCCTGCAGTGCCACCTAGGGACATTCCTAGATGTGTGCTCAGGGGACACATAAAGGTATAGTGTTTGTTCCACCATTGTTTGTAATATTGGAAATGTGGAAGTAACTTAAATATAGAATATTAGATACTGTACATAAATTGTGTCATGTTTAGTTAAAGATACTATACAGAAATCAGTGAGTGAGTGAGACCTGTATGGGTCAGCATAGACAGAACTTGCAAACGTAAATTTGATTGAAAAGGGTATGTTCCAGAATACTTATAATCTGCCCTATTTATGTAAATTTTGAATCACATGAAACAATATTCTAGATTATTTATGAATGCCTAAGTATTAAAGGAATAGTAACATGAGCAAGAAGGACATAAAACAACTCCAGGATCGAGGTGGCCTCTGGAAGAGGAGGAGAGAGTGGGGTCCGGGCGAGGCACAGTGGGGGTTCTGGTCTACTCTCATACACTCTCTCTTAAAATCTGAGGCAAGTATGACAAACTGTAAGAGTTGGTAATTCTGAGTGGTACTTTTTATTTTTACTTTGTACTTTTCTGTATGCTTAAAATATTTAATTAAAAATATATGTGCCCTGGCTGGATAGCTTGGTTGGTTAGAGCATCGTCCAAAAGCACAGAAGTTGTGAGTTTGATCCCCGGTCAGGGCACATACAGGAACAGATTGATGTTCCTGTCTCTCTCTCTCTCTCCCAAACCCTTTCCCTCAAAAATAAATAAAATAAACATAAAAAAATACATTGTGTTTCTTTAAAGTGTCATAATTTTGGTCATGTAGAATATTCTCAAAAGAGTCATTTTTTACATTTGCAATGACCTGGAGTTGAATTTTCTGAACATAATTCATACATTTAAACAGTAAAAAAATAAAGTCACTTTAGAATTGATGGTGGCCCTGACCAGTTGGCTCAGCAGTAGAGCATAAACCTGGCATTTGGAAGTCCTGGGTTCGATTCCTGGCCAGGGCACACAGGAGAAGCAACCATCTGTTTCTCCAGCTCCTCCCCTTCCCCCTTGTCTCCCTCTCCCTCCCTCTCCCTCCCTCCCACTCTCCTCTCTCTCCCTCTCCTGCTCTTGCAGCCATGGCTTGATTGGTTTGAGTGCACAGGTTTCCAGGCGCTGAGGATAGGTCCATGGAGCCTCCACCCAGGTGCTAAATTAGATAGCTCTGTTGCCAGCATGGCCCCAGATGGGCAGAGGATAGCCCCCAGGCATGAGTTGCTGGGTGGATCCTGGTTGGGTGTATGCGGATGCAGGAGTCTATCTTTCTATCTCCCTTCCTCTCACTATTTATCTTTACTATTTCCTGCGGGGGTGTTAGGTCTATAGGGTAGAATACTATATGTGTCAGGAATGGTTTTTAGAAATAGCCAGATCACCTGACCAGGCTGTGGCACAGTGGATAAAGCGTCAGAATTGGACACGGAGGACCCAGGTTTGAAACCCCAAGGTCACCGGCTTGAGCGCGGGCTCACCAGCTTGAATGTGGGGTCACTGGCTTGAGCATGGAATCATAGTCATGACCCCATGGTTGCTGGCTGGAGCCCAAGGTCACTGGCTTGAGCAAGGGTCACTTGCTTAGCCCCCAGTCAAGGCACATTAGAGAAAGCAATCAGTGAACAACTAAACAGACTAAGGAGCCACAACAAAGAATTGATACTTCTCATCTCTCTCCCTTCCTGCCTGTCTGTCCTAATCTGTCCCTCTCTCTGCCTCTCTCTCTGTCACACACATACAAAAAAAGAAAAAGAAATAGCCAGATCAAGACTTTCATGTGTTATATAAATCTGAAAGCGGTCATTTATTGCCTTTTCTTCCCTTGTTTCAGGAGTCTCGCTTTGCCCCATCTGAAGTCCATATGGCTCTTTATGATGAAGATCTCCTGAAAAATCCTTTTTATCTGGCTCTTCAAAAGTGGCGTCCTGACCTGTGCAACAAGGTGGCCCAAATTCATGGCATTGTAAGTGTATCAGTTCTGAGGGTTGTCTTTTTTCCATTAGGTATGGACCAAGCAGTGCTGGTGAGGCCAGACACATAGTAGACTTTGGTTAAGTTTAGAGGGAGTCAGCCACAAGCCCACTCAGCGTTATAAGCCACAGAATGTGCTCGGTATGTGAACAAATACCTGCCCAGGGTGTAATCTTTTCTCTGAACTCTCAGCCCATGTGACATAGGTCTCATGGTATTCACCTCTGTTTCTTTTGTTTCCATGTTGACCACGAGGGCTTCTCAAGGACAAAAATCATATTCCCCCTCAGGGCCTCACGAGTCCTGGTGTGTGAAGTGAGTGCTCACTCGTATAGAATAAGAGAATGGCCCTGGCTGGGTAGCTCAGGTGGTCAGAGCATCATCCCAATATGCAAAGGTTGCAGGTTCAATCCCTGGTCAGGGCACATACAAGGATCAACCAATGGATACATAAATAAGTGGAACAACAAATTGATGTCTCTCTCTCTCACTTTCTTTTTCTCCTGCTCTCTTTCCATCCCCCCTTCCTCTCTCTCTAAAATCAATAAATTAAAAAAAAACAAAAAACAGAATAAGAGAGCGTATGAATACATTCACATGTCACTTTCAAAGGCATTTCCTAAAGGGAAAGAACTGTGGCGAGAGAACTTTTATAATAAGAGTCCACAACCTCAAAAGCCTTCCCAGACAGCCAGGTAACAGGAACGGAGACGTGTTTATGAGAAACCGTGTCCTGCTGGTGGGGCCCGTGCTGCCTGGCAAGAAGGCGGACCTATCCCACAGGTCTGTCCAGTTCGGAGGCTGCCTTACACACACATCAGGACACTGTGAGCACCTCTGCACGTCCTCTGCTTGAGGAGTCTTCTGTTCTCTCTGTGTGTCCCCTTCCCTACTGTGTTCCCACTATTCTTGCCATGGGGTGTGACTGCACTCTGGAAAATTACTATGTATCTCTGTGTTTTGGTTAACCCCTTCTTCTTTCATCCAGTCCCCTCACCCTTCTACCCTCTGACTGCTGTCCGTCTATTCTGTGTGTCCATGCCTCTGTTTCTATTTTGTTCATCAGTGAATTGTGTTCATTAGGTTCCACATATAAGTGAGATCATACAGTATCTGTCTTTCTCTGATGGGCTTATTTCACTATCACCCCACCCAATGCCATCAGAAGCCTGATTTTGTGAAGTCTCTTTCAGTTTTTATGATTGGTTTTGTGATTCATACATTTTTCCCAGAATATTTTTTGCTCTGGATTTTAAAAATGGAGAATATAGCCTGACCAGGCAGTGACGCAGTGGATAGAGCGTCGCACTGGGATGTGGAAGGACCCAGGTTGGAGACCCTGAGGTCGCCAGCTTGAGCGCGAGTTCATCTGGTTTGAGCAAAAGCTCATCAGCTTGGACCCAAGGTCATTGGCTTGAGCAAGGGGTTACTCGGTCTGCTGAAGGCCCGCGGTCAAGGCACATATGAGAAAGCAATCAATGAACAACTAAGGTGTCGCAACGAAAAACTGATAATTGATGCTTCTCATCTCTCTCCCTTTCTGTCTGTCTGTCCCTATCTATCCCTCTCTCTGACTCTCTCTCTCTGTCTCTGTAAAAAAATAAAAATAAAAAATAAATTAAAAAAAATAAAAATGGAGAATATAGCTGTTGCTGAAGAAGAAAATAAAAATCTCATAAAAGCTCACCAAAAGACATTCATTGTTACCTATTTATTTCACACTAGCTATTAAATGCTACTCTGTGCAAGGCACTCTATTTGATGCTGGGGGTTCAGCAAAAAGTATGAGTATATGTCACCATTTTCATCCTTACAGAGCTTAAATTCTCGTGGGAGAGATGGTCGTACTCTGGGCAAATATATACAAATTAGAGTTGTGCTAAGTGTCACAGAAAAAGTTAGGGATGCAAAGCAATCATATTAACTTGGAGGACTTGACCTAATTTGGGCAATACTTCTTCCGGTCTTTGTTCTATGATATTTTTTAAGTACTGTCTAGATAACATACGTTCCTTGCTCATACTTTTTCAAAAAGGCCAGACTCTGGAAAGCTGTGATTTCTGAGTAAGCTCTGTGGGACCTGTCTGTCTCGCTTGCCACTGTGTGCCAGCACTTAGCACAGTTTCTTGTCACCCAGCAGGTGCCTTTCCAGCTGCAGGTAGTGGAATCATCATACTTGAGCTCACTTGAGCAGAGGCAGGATTTTGAATGAGAACCTTGCTTGGCATCTTGGTCACCTTCCTTTCAGGGGCACTAAGGAGTGGGAGATTCTTCTTAAACTGTACCATCCCTAGTTCCCAGTTGGTGCCCTAGGCGCTTACCTCAGCACCCCCCCCCAACCCCCCCGAAAGCCATGAGCTCCACAGGAGCTGCTTATGCCCACACAGGGCAGCACTGAATTCCTCAGCCTTGTTTAGTTGGAGAATCAGTGAGGCCAGCTTCTCAGCAGGAACCAGCAGCGATGGGAAGGAGTTGTCCTGCTCAGCTTGGGCAGATGTTGTTTGTTGGCTAACTTCTGCCCTCTGTTGGCTGTGTGACAGGATCACTGGCTCATCCCTGTCCAATCCATAACAGTGCTTCATCCACATCTATTGGTTGAATGGAAACAGAAGACTTCAGTTGCCTCTAGAAGAGCACTTATCCTTCCTGCCACTCTAAAGGATCCCATGGCCTCAGTGGCTGAATGCTGAATTTCTTTCCATGGGGCTTGGCCACTGGGCCAAATTTGGCCACCTTTGAATTTGCCCTGGGGATCAGAGTCCAAAAAGATGTGAAATAATCACTTCTACACATATGTGTCTCCTAGGGTCAACTCCCTGCACACCTCTGTTAGCCAAGCTTACGGGCCCCCTTGCCCTCACATGAGTGTGTGTGGCAGCCAAGGGTGGTGGCTTGTGCTTCCCCCACCTAGCCTATGCTTGAGTCTGACTTCCTTCTAAGCCTTCCTTTGATGGGGATGCCTTCATATCCAGGCAGGTGCCTCTTGCCAGCCTCTTGCTCTCTGTCTGGACAGTGGAAGCTCTTTTTGCCATGTTCCCTGTTTCCCAATCACAGAGGCCTGTGACACTCACACACTGCTTCTAATAGCCGCTGCTTTTCTTAGAACCACCTAGCTAAGTACACACTGTGACTTCTTCAGAGCAGGTTTGGCAGGCCTGCTGCACCCCCGGGGCTCTTCTTGTCCATGGGGCAGCCAGGGGAGGGTCCTGCAGGTATCCCAAATAGATTGGGGGTGGGTTCATTTGACTGTAGGAAAAACAAAAATTATAAATGGAGATTAAATGTGGTTCTTTAATAATGGTTCTTTAGTTATAGAATAGGTAGGATTTTGAGACCTAGCCAGGGAGCCTAGCAGCATGTCTTATAATTATGTTCCAGAGAACTGACTTTCAAGTAAAATACCTAGACAGCCCAGCTAGGGGCACTCTTATCCATATTCCAGATCTCAGGATTTATTTATTATACATGCAGCCAACAAACATTGATTGAGTATCTACTATGTGCCAGGCACTGTGCTGGGTTTCCAGGATTACATGGGTGATTAGGGAACAAAGTATGTCATCAGGAAATTCTGGAAACAGGCTGTTTGTAGGACAGAAGAATGTCAGCAAAGAAGTCATCTCAGGTTCCCGTGGAGTGCCTAACCCTCCCTTGGTGGGGTCCGGAGTGTACCCTGGAGTGCATGTCTATGCTGATTCTTGCCTTTATTGTATTATCTTCTTTTTAATTAATGTTATTTTAAAAGTTCTTTATAGCCTGACCTGTGGTGGTGCAGTGGATGGGGCGTCGACCTGGAAACGCTGAGGTTGCCGGTTGGGCTTGCCTGGTCAAGGCACATATGGAAGTTGATGCTTCCTGCTCCTCCCCCCTTCTCTCTCTCTCTTCCCTCTCTATAATGAATAAATAAAATCTTTAAAAAAAATACAAAAAAAAAGTTTTTTATAAAGGAGCTAGAATAAAAAGGTTTATTGTTAAGCTTTGAAACGTGTATGTCCCCATGTTATGGCCTACTTCATGATATCTATTCTAGAAGTAGTCTGAGGCTCTCTGGCTGTGAGAGCCCCTGAGGCCCTTGATTCTCCCTCCCTGGGCAGCTTCCTAGCTTACCCCCATCCTATGACTCAGGACTCTGATGAAGATGGAGGGAGCCACAGAGCACCAGCCATTGGCGTCTACTTGCAGTGAAATGTTCTGGGCAGCATTGTCTGCCTGAAATTGGAGGGCCCTCTATTCGCTCAGCAAACATTGATCGGCACCCACTGTACTTCAAGCGGTGTGCTGGGTAATGAGGACACAGTGCAGTGGAGCCAGTCATACTCTGTGCAAGTTAGGGAGGAGGAGAGCTTTCGTAACAGGTAAATAGAATGTAATCACCACTGGGGTGGAGTTCACCCAAGCACCTCAGAAGTTCCTGTTTCTAAGAGGCCCTTCCTATGGGACTGTGTGACTCCTTCACCCACAGAGCTAGAGTGGGCTCATCTCTTGGCCTCTCTGCTTGGCGTGTCGCACCCCCTAGGTCTGGTTCACGATGTTCCCTTGCCTGTGGCAGACTCTTCGTTCTCTGTATACTCACTGCTGCCCCAAGGCCTCCTGGGAGCCTTGAGGTTGTTTCTCAATTCAGACTCGTACCTGAGAGCCTCCCTTTTTTTTATTTTATTTTATTTTTATTAAAACTTAAAATTTTTATGTTTAATTTCAAACATATAAAAGTAGAAAGAATACTATAACTATTATTATGCACCATTGCAGTGATCAGTTCAGTGGACATATCATTTCTACCCCTCCTGACCTCCACCCTTGGCCACTGGATTATTTTGAAACAAATCCCAGAAAAGTAAATAAGATAGTCATATAGTTTTTTGTTTTGTTTTGTATTTTTCTGAAGCTGGAAACGGGGAGACAGTCAGACAGACTCCCGCATGCGCCCGACCAGGATACACCCGGCATGCCCACTAGGGGGCGACACTCTGCCCATCTGGGGCGTTGCTCTGTTGCAACCAGAGCCATTCTAGTGCCTGAGGCAGAGGCCACAGAGCCATCCTCAGTGCCCGGGCCAACTTTGCTCCAATGGAGCTTCGGCTGCAGGAGGGGAAGAGACAGAGAGGAAGGAGAGGGGGATGGGTGGAGAAGCAGATGGGCGCTTCTCCTGTGTGCCCTGGCCGGGAATCGAACCGGGACTCCTGCACGCCAGGCTGACGCTCTACCACTGAGCCAACTGGCCAGGGCCCATATAGTTTTGTCTGTAAATATTTATGAATATATTTTTAAATGATAAGGACTCTTTAAAAAAAAAAAACCAATAGCCAAGCCTGACCTGTGTGGTGCAATCGGTAAAGCATTCGGCGTGAAACTCTGTGGTCACCAGTTCGAAACCTGGACTTGCCCCATCAAGGCACATACGGGAAGCAACTACTGCAAGCTGGTGTTTTCTTCTCCTCTCCACCCCCTTCCTTACTCTCTTTTCTCTTTAAAAATCATTAAATAAACTTTAAAAAAAAAATAGCCATATATCATTATCACAACTAGAATATTCCTCAATAATTCTTCAATATTGTCTTAATATCTAGTCACTGTTCAAATTTCCCAAATAGTCTCATAATTTTTCTTTGTTTGTTTTGCAATTGGTTTGTTCAAATCAGGATTCAGAATCCACACCTTATATTAGATTGTTTGGTCTTTTAAGTCTCTTTTTCTCCTAACTTTATTGAGCTAAACTGAAGTCAAAGTTAACTGCACATACTTAATGTGCACTCTTATGTTTCTTTTTCATTTTTTCTTCTCATTTTCTTTCTTTCTTTGCAGTTTACTGATCCAGGTCATTTATCCTGTGGAGTTTCTTGCATTCTGGCCAATTTCAGTCCAATGCTGGTGTTTAACATGGTCTTCTGTTCTCCGTACTCCTGAAATTGGTGGTTAAATCTAGATCTTTATCTGATTCCATCTTGACTTTTTGAATCAGGGCAAGGCTACTTCCTAGACAAGGTTGAGTTCATCTACCAGGAAGTGCCTCCCTTTTCTGCTGTGAGGAGTTGGTGTGTCCCTCTGTGGGGGGAAAGGCTACACTGCTCTTTCTTTCTCTCTTTTTTTAAAATGAATTTATCGGGATGACATTGGTTCACAAAACCATACAGATTTCAAGTGTACAACTCAACAAAACATCATCTGGCCACTGCATCGTGTGCCCACTGCCATGAAAGTCTCTTTCTGTCCCCATTTACCGCGTTTTTCCCACCTCCATCTACCCTCACCCCCTTTTCCTCTGGCTTTCACCATACCACACTGCTCTTTCTAACCTGATGACAGCTGCTCCCAAAGGCTCCAGGGTTGCACGGTATCTTTGCAGAGGAAACTCCAGCAAGAGCTGGGCTGGACTTCCAGGAGGCAGCAAGATGGGCAGTGGTCAGAAAGGTGACAAAAATCTGGATTATGGCTCTGCCACTCACTGGCTGTTATGTGACCCTGGACAAGTTATTTAACTCCTTTAAGCCTCACTTTCCTCTTCTGTACATTGGGAATAGTACAGAAGCCATTTGCTTTGTGCTAGGCTCTTTTAGGAGATGGGGCCCTGAGGGACTTAGCCCTTTGGTCATCTTCCTCCCAGGTACACTTGAGTCTGAGATTCCTCTTAAACATGAGTCCCTGAGCCAAGAACAGAGCACGTGCCAGGGCAGTAGGCAGTGTTGAGTTGCGGTCCTCCCTGTCGTTCCATTGAGCTGAGAAGCTGGTGTCTGGTCAGTGAGGTGGCCGCTGTTAGACTAAAAATTCAAGTTTCAGATTGCATCTGTCCCAAAGAGAGAGTCTGGTGGAGGTGACAGCCTATGATTGAGTTTCGGTGGCTTGTGTTATGAACTATGATCACAACTAGGCCTAAAAACAAGCAAAGAAAAAGGTTGGGAAAGAAGCCGTCTTCATGTGCAATGTTTATCATTTAGGTGGTGGGATTATGTGTGACTTTTTTTTTTTTTTTTTACAGAAACAGAGAGAGAGTCCGAGAGAGGGATAGACAGGGACAGACAGACAGAAAGGGAGAGAAATGAGAAGCATCAACCATTAGTTTTTCATTGCGCATTGCGACACCTTAGTTGTTCATTGATTGCTTTCTCATATGTGCCTTGACCACGGGCCTTCAGCAGACTGAGTAACCCCTTGCTCGAGCCAGCGACCTTGGGTCCAAGCTGGTGAGCTTTTTGCTCAACCAGATGAGCCCGCACTCAAGCTGGTGACCTCAGGGTCTCGAACCTGGGTACTCTGCATCCCAGTCTGACGCTCTATCTACTGCGCCACCGCCTGGTCAGGCTGCGTGTGACTTTTTAGTTACACTGGCCTATACTTTGCAAACTATCCTCTCTTCATCTGGACTTGCTCCTGAGTCTATTGAAGATTGAGTGGGCACCTGGTCTAGCTGTGGGGAGGGACCCCATGGGGGTGGGAGCAACCCCCACCTCTCATCTGTAGGTGTCAGATGTAAGAGGCCTCATGCCCCTTCCCACTGCCTGGGCTCCATCACTACAACAGCAGACTAATTCAGCTGGTGCAACCCACCACTGTCTTGGTAAGTGACCTCCAGGCGTTCTCTCTGCCAGTAGGCCCCCACAGCCATTCCAGCTGGAGTGTTTTGATACACCCTGTTCTGCTGTAGTTATAACCGACACATCTCTCTAGTCTAGTATTCACCCTAATTTTTTTTCCAGGTCTTGGTACCCTGCAAAGGAAGCCTGACAAGCAATGTTCAGTCTACTTGTCAATTTGAGTCCTATATTCTGATACCAGTGGAGGAACACTTTCAGACCTTAAATGGAAAGGTATTTGTTTCTCTGCGGCTCAGCCAGGGTTGTTCACTCAGTGTTTGGGTGGGGCGGAGGGGAGAGAATCCTGCTTGTCTCCCTTTCACGTCTATGTTGAGGGATCGCTTTGACACACACAGCAGCCCACTGCCCGCTGCCTCTGAGGAAACAGGAGGTGGTAGTGCTGAGCAGGGCCCTGGCAGCGGCCTTGGAGAAGGAGGGCTGTGCGTCTCTCCCTCAGCACACGGGGCTCCTGCCCATGCATCCGAGTGTCGCTGGAACACCTCATCATCGAGACCCTGTCAGAGAAAGGGTATATCCTTTTATCCCTGTGACATTGAAAGCTCATTGGTTTCTTGGCCACAAATTAGAGATCCAGTGAATTTTTAATTTTTTTTAAACTTTGCTTTGAAATAATCTCAATCCTACAATAAGTTTCAATAAAGTGCAAAGAATTCTCACATATACTTCCCCTAGATTGTCAACTAATAACATTTTGGCCACATTTATTTTATTACCATACATATCTATAATACACATTATTATTACTTTTTCTGAAGTTTTTTTAGAAAACGTTTCAGAAACCATGTCCCTTTACTCCAAAACAATTCAATTTGTATTTCCTGCATAACTACAGCACAGTGATCACACTCAGAAAGTTTAACGCTAATTGAATACGGTCTTCCAACAGACTGTTCTTATACAAAGGATGCTAATTACACTAGTACTATTCTTTTAGAACCAGGATCACAGAACGCAGTTTTAGTTTTCTTCTACTTTGTAGAGCCCCTCGGTCTGTCTCTGTCTCTCGTGGCGTTGACATTTTTGTTTTGCGTTGTGTACTCTCCCTCAGTGTGAGTTCTCTGATGTTTCCTTGTGATTATATTAGCAGTTATGCATTTTGGTAGGAATGCCTCCACACGGGGTATTTTATCTGTCTCAGTGGGCACATGATGTCAGTCTATTTCATTGTTAAATGGGGCATGCATTTTCTACTTTTTTATGTGGAAACAGAGAGGTTACACTCCTAGTCAGGACTGTCCACAGTCTCTCGTGGTCAGGGGAAGAGCCACATTACCTTCTCACCAGTATTGGTCCAGTTTGGCCTCTTTAACCCAGCAGCCAGAGGGAGATGCCCAGTGGGGCATGGAGTGACCCCGATGCTGGCTTGGGGGCAGCAGCCCCTCTGGCTCATGAAGTGTGCCACTGTTTTCCTGTCAGGGATCCGCTTCCCACAGCTGCCAGTCCCTCGTTAGTTTTTTTGCTCTCTTCAGGGTACCCAAATCTACAAAGAGAGCAGAGCAGTCAGGCTTATCATAGCCCTGGACACCCGGCCACAGCCAGAGTGCATTGTCCAGCCCCGTCCATGTTGCAGCACTTGTCACTTTGGTCTTGTGTTCAGATAAGAAAGCCTTCTTACTTTCCCCTTCCTGGGGGCGGGGGTGGGGTGGGGTGGTGGTGCTGGTTTTCTGCTACTCTAAGGAGCAGCTTAGTGCTTCTTCTGTTGCAACATTTAAAAAGGATCAGGATACTATGTAGTCACAACTACAGGCTGAACACAGAGGAAAGAAAAACATTTTCATATCAAAAAGCAAAATAGTACTGGTGCTGGTACAAACTCACATTGGAGGGAGGAGGGGCGGGTGGGGTAATGTGTTGGATGGGGGTCCAGGCTGAGAGGGGTCGATGGTCCACTGGCTAGTGGTACAGTGACGGTTTTCTTGTTCCAGGATGTCGTTATACAAGGCAACAGGATTAAATTAGGAGCTGGCTTTGCCTGTCTTCTGTCAGTGCCCATTCTCTTTGAAGAAACTTTCTACAATGAAAAAGAAGAAAGTTTCAGCCTACTGTGTATAGCCCATCCTTTGGAAAAGAGAGAAAGTTCAGGTATTGTGGGAGAAAACCCCTTTCTCATGATTTGGAGAGATGTATTTGTTGAACTTCCTCCTGACATAACTGCTACAAACATCTCAAAAAATATTTAGGAGTCCACTAGAAACCTGCATAATTGTTTACATAATTCCCCATAGAACTTAATCAGAAAGTCTCCTTGAGTTAAGGTGTGGCCTGGGCTGCTGTGTATGGTTGCACTGTATTCACATAGAACTCAGTGTGGATGTCGCTCCCTGGAGTTGTGCAAGGTGGTAGTCCTAGCTTTGTCTCTGGGCCTCAGCTTTAGGGCTAGCTATTACAGCATTATTACCCACCTAACCCCACTGTGTGACCTCTGAGATTTCATTATCTTTTCTTTTTTTAAGTGAGAGGCGGGGAGGCAGGGAGGTGGAGACAGATTCCCGCATATGCCCCAACCGGGATCCTCAAGCTCCCTACCCCTACAGGCTGATGCTCTGC
Source organism: Saccopteryx leptura (assembly GCF_036850995.1). Taxonomy (NCBI): domain Eukaryota; kingdom Metazoa; phylum Chordata; class Mammalia; order Chiroptera; family Emballonuridae; genus Saccopteryx; species Saccopteryx leptura. The sequence continues at coordinate 38,159,389 of NC_089511.1, forward strand.
CCATCTGGGGTTGCTTCTCTATTGCTCAGCAACCGAACTATTTCAGCACCTGAGGCGAGGCCATGGAGCCATCCTCCTTGCCTGGGGCCAACTTGCTTGAACCATTCGAGCCATGGCTTCAGGAGGAGAAGAGAGGATGAGAGTAGAGAAGCAGATGGCCACTTCTCCTGTATGCCCTGACCAGGAATCGAATTGAACCCAGGACTTCCACACGCCAGGCCAATGCTCTACCACTGAGCAACTGGCCAGGGTTGGTCCTCATTATCTTTAATGAATAATAATTCTGCAGTTGCTCCAGGAAATTGAGGCAGCACTGTGTCAAATGCACTCGAGGCTCTTCTAATTAGACTCAGGCTTCTTCACTAGAGCCTCACAGGTCATGGCCATGGTCCCAAACAGTCCAGTTTTTATCCCAGAAAAGGGTTCCAGGAGGACCAGGCTCTCTGGACCCTGGGTTGTCCTGTAACTAGGCTGCTTTGGGCAATATCTTTTTTTTTTTTTCCTGAAGCTAGAAACGGGGAGGCAGTCAGACAGACTCCCGCATGCGCCCGACCGGGATCCACCCGGCATGCCCACCAGGGGGCAATGCTCTGCCCCTCTGGGGCATCACTCTGTTGCATCCAGAACCATTCTAGCGCCTGAGGCAGAGGCCATGGAGCCATCCTCAGCGCCTGGGCCATCTTTGCTCCAGTGGAGCCTCGGCTGCGGGAGGGGAAGAGAGAGACAGAGAGGAAGGAGAGGGGGAGGGGTGGAGAAGCAGATGGGCGCTTCTCCTGTGTGCCCTGGTGGGGAATCGAACCCGGGACTCCTGCACGCGAGGCCGACGATCTACCGCTGAGCCAACTGGCCAGGGCCGTGGGCAATATCTTAAAATAAGGTTATCCTCCTCTTCCCCTGGGAAGATGGGGCCCCAGACCCTGGGCAAACAGGTCAAAGGACGTAGCACTTCCCTGGTAGGAAACAGCAAAAGCTCCAGTCAGCCTGATCCACTGTCTCTTTTTCAGAAGAGTCTTCAACACCTTCAGATCCCTTTTCCCTGAAAACCATCGAAGATGTGAGAGAGTTTTTGGGAAGACACTCGGAGAGATTCGACAAAAACATTGCCTCTTTCCGGAGAACATTCAGGGAATGTGAAAGAAAGAGCCTCCGTCACCACATAGTCAGTAGCCGGGCCTTGCTTTGCCAGGCACGCCTGGTCACGAGCCAGTTTAGAGCCGGGGACCCTCTCAGTTCACTCTGAAGCTTGGCTGTCTCCACTGTTGGAAGTTTTGTTGAAAGTTTCTTTCTAACAGTAAAAGTAGTACAAGTCACTGTAGAAAACCTGAAAATCACAGAGAAGTATAAAAATGAGTATTATCTGTGTTAACCCCAAGGGGAGGTTTTTTCTACTTTAATGCATATACACCTAAAATAAATAATTTGAATAAAATCACACAATTGATATTGATAAGCTTACATTAGCATTTATAGCTTGTCACCCAGAAAATACATTTTGTGAAATGTTCTCTTCACTCCAGGACACATTGCATGTCCTGGTTTGTGTTATGGCCTCAGATTACAAGGTGACCTGCCTCTCTGCTCTGTTGCACAGGACTCAGTGAATGCTCTCTACACCAAATGCCTCCAGCACCTTCTGAGGGACTCTCACTTGGTAAGCAGCAGGGCTTTCAAAACAGAATTGTGTTTTCCCACATGCAAAGCCAAGCTCTTTAACTGTACTTTTCTTGTCTTCTAGAAAATGCTTGCCAGGCATGAGGCCCAGATGAACCTGATGAAGCAGGCGGTGGAGGTAAGAGGCCAGGGCGGCCGGGGGAGGGAAGGCAGCCATGCTGCAGGCTCTCCTTGCTGCCCCCCGCCCTGAACTGAGGTCCGTTGACTTCACAGATGTACATCCAGCACGATATTTATGATCTGATCTTTAAATATGTGGGGACCATGGAGGCAAGCGAGGTAGGTTCTAAATCTTCATCAGTCACCCAGGATAGAAGAGCCTCATTCTATATTTTCGAAGAAATTTGAAGCTTTGTTAAAATCTGTTGTTAGGATGCCGCCTTTAACAAAATCACAAGAAGCCTTCAAGATCTTCAGCAGAAAGATATTGGTGTGAAACCTGAGTTCAGGTAAGGCCCGCACTGCAGCCAGCGGCGGGGCGCCCTTCTCCCGAAGCAGGGCCCTCGGCAGCAGTGGTGGCAGGCTGGTTTGACGGGGTTCGTGCTGAGGAGCAGTGCCGTTATTTTTGACCAAAGATGAAGGGCTGACATTGGCGGATGACTTGTAACTGTCGCCCCCCTGTACCTGTCCACCCATGTGCCAGCTGGGTGGGAACTAACGGGGCTGTGGTTCACACAATGGGCTCCAGGTGAGCACATACATACCTCACCCAGGTGGGTTCTACGTGCAGATGTCCCTCCTCATCTGCCCGTCTTATGGGACCCTGCCCAAGAGGCACTTCCTTTTGAATCATTACAAGTGTCATTAGGATAAAAAAATGTCCCGCCTTTCAGCTGTTTCACTCTGGGGCTAAGAACTTTTGTTTTTTTCCTAATTTTCTGTTGTTGCTATATCACGGGGCAGCCTGAATGACACATTTAAAGCTGTTGTGTTTTACCACTGACTTAAGTCAGATGGCTTCTGAGTTTCTATTTTTATTTTTCAGTATTATGGTTTGTTTTAAGAAATGTAAGTCAGAGGTACGTTATTAGATCAGAAAAGAAGGGCCTTCACACTGTGGTTTTAAGTTGTCATTTGCCAAATTATGTTATAGCTTCAACATACCTCGTGCAAAAAGAGAACTGGCTCAGCTGAACAAACGTACCTCCCCACAACAGAAGTTGGTTTGTTTGCGAAAGGTGGTGCAGCTAATTACACAGTCTCCAAGCCAAAGAGGTTTGTGCTGGGGGAGGGGCGGGGGAGAGGTACACGCATCTATCCAGATGCAAAAGTCTGTTAAGAAGCAGGGCTGGCCTGCCCAGGCAGTGGTGCAGTGGAGAGAGTATTAACCTGGGACACTGAGGAACCAGGTTCAAAACCCCAAGGTCACTGGCTTGAGCATGGGATCTCTGGCTTGAGTGCGGGATCAATACAATCCCATGGTTGCTGGCTTGAGCCCAAAGGTCTTTGGCTTGAGCCCAAGGTCACTCACTGGCTTGAGCAAGGTGTCACTGGCTTGGCCTGAGCCCCTAATCAAGCACATATGAGAAAGCAATCAATGAACAAGTAAAGTAATGCAACTACAGGTTGAAGCTTCTCATCTCTCTCCCTTCCTGTCTATCTTCTCTCAGTTAAAAAAAAGGGGGGGGGCCTGACCAGGCGGTGGCGCAGTGGATAGAGTGTCGGACTGGGATGCAGAAGGACCCAGGTTCGAGACCCCGAGGTTGCCAGCTTGAGCACGGGTTTATCTGGGTTGAGCAAAAGCTCACCAGCTTGGATCCAAGGTCACTGGCTCAAACAAGGGGTTACTCGGTCTGCTGAAGGCCCACAGTCAAGGCACATATGAGAAAGCAATCAATGAGCAACTAAGGTGTCGCAACGAAAAACTGATCATTGATGCTTCTCATCTCTTTCCCTTCCTGTCTGTCTGTCCCTATCTATCCTTCTCTCTGACTCTCTCTCTGTCAAAGAAAAAAAAAGGTAAAACAAAATAAGTCAAGAAAAAAGTAATGAGAAGGCAGATATGTGTGTGCAGATAGGGGACTATCTTCAAAGTGTATTAAATGAAATAAACAGGAGTGTGTACAGTATACTTCCAGCAACATGCAGAAAGAGGGGATGTCTGCATATCCATATATATGGAGTAAGTTCAGAGACTGTCTCATAGACCTTGGGCTCAAGCCAGTGACCTTGGGCTTCAAGCCGGTGTGGGAAGCGTGGGAAGCATTGGAAGTGATAGTAGTACCTCCGGGAAAGAAGACTGGGTGGCAGGTCGGGGAGGGACAGTCACGGTTTGCTCTTTTATACTGTTTGAATTTTTAACTGTGTGGATTACTTTTTAAAAGTTCAGAATAAAAAGAAGTCAAGCTACTGTCAGCATTAGACTCCACAGTGCATAAAACAGAAATGATCTCAGGAGGAAAAGGCTTTCAGCAGTGGCTCCAGGCACCTCTTCACTTGGTGTCTACTATCACTGACCTCCCTGGGCTCTGTCCATCCAGGAAGGTGGCAAGGGGTGGTCTGCTTCTAGTTCCCTTCTTTTGCACGTGTTCAGAGAACGCTAGTCGTTTCCCTTGAATCTGGCATCTGTTCAGGATACCATAAATGAAATTGTGCAATTGAAATTCTCCCTGATGTATAATATTACTGGACTGTGGTTTTGTGGATTGACTGATGGTGGGGAGTTGATGCAGCTGTTGGTCCATTTGTCTCCTGATGGCATTGACCATGTTTCCCCCTTGCAGTTAACTTGGAGACTATGTGTGCTGATGATCTGCTCTCCGTCCTGCTATATTTGCTTGTGAAAACAGAGATCCCTAACTGGTAATATTTTTTGTGAAAATACTTTTTCAAAATGGCAGCACTGTACTGTGGTGGTGTGTGTGGGACTCTAGGAAATTGAGCGCCTTTCCTGAGTCAGGTGCTGTGCCTGCCCCACCTGCATTTGGCAATGGTGGCTCGCATCCCACTTACAGAAGGGGAAACCAAGGCCCAGAGAGCTCACGTCTCTCCTTCCGAAACACACAACTAGTTAGTGGCTGAGCAGGAAGCCTTGTGGCCCTAGAGCTCCTAGGAACCCACAGTTCACTTTACAGAAATCAGCTTTCTAAAAAAAATACCCTATTCCAGGAAAATAACACGTCGTTTTCCTTGTTTTCCTATCAGCACACACTCTGACTAGAGAACACGGGGTGGCAGTCATTGTTCCCTGGAGCTAACCGACTTTCGTCACCCGGCCAACAACACTGTTTCTGCAAGTAATTGTGTACAACAGTAAAACTTTGTTTCCTTTTGTTAGGATGGCAAATTTGAGTTATATCAAAAACTTCAGATTTAGCAGTTCGGCAAAAGATGAGTTTGGGTACTGCCTGACCTCGGTTGAGGCTGCAATCGAATATATTCGGCAAGGAAGCCTGTCCCTGAAACCGCTGGTAAGATCCCCTCCTGCCCTGGCCTTTCTAAGGGGTGTGCGTTTGATAGGGTTCTGTGGTGGGTGTTGGGGGAGGAGATTCTTAAATGGTCTCCTGAGAATGGGGCCTTAGCTGTTTACAGGCCCTGAGGCTGGACAGCAGCCCAGCACACTGAACATTAAGCACCCAGTTGCTGTGGGAGTGTGTGGGTTTCGCTGGGACTTACTTTGCTCATGTCCTGCTTCACTGATCCTCAGCATCCTCAAACACAGGCAGAGGGAAGCTAGGGAATGTGGCTCGCTTGGCCATGATAGGCAAGAAATGAGATTAATTATGCAATTTTAGGACTCAGTGGCCTTACTGTTGTTTTCTTGGTTGGTTGGTGAGCTTTGGCTAGGAAAGGCGATTATGTTTCTACGTGAATTATGAGGATCTTGCACCTAGATTGCATTGTTGGCCTATTTCACTACAAACCAGTGGGCAAAACATGACTACTCATAGAAATCACAAAACTGAAATGAATAAAAGGAAGATTTTTTTTTTTGTATTTTTCTGAAGTGAGAAGCAAGGAGACAAAGAGATAGACTCCTACATGCGCCCTAACGGGATCTACTTGGCATGCCCACTAGGGGGCAATGCTCTGCCCGTCTGAGGCATTGCTACCAGAGCCATTCTAGTGCCTGAGGCAGAGGCCACGGAGCCATTCTCAGCGCCCGGGGCAACTTTGCTCCAACAGAGCCTTGGCTGCGGGAGGGGGAGAGAGAGAGAGAGAGAGAGGAAGGAGAGGGGGAAGGGTGGAGAGGCAGATAGGTGCCTCGCCTGTGTGCCCCGGCCGGAAATTGAACCCGGGACTTCCACACACCAGGCGATGCTCTACCACTGAGCCAACCAGCCAGAGCCCCCAAATTTTTTTTTAATTTTAGATTTTTATTTAGTCTTTTAGAGAGGGAAAAGAGAGAAAGGGAGAGAGAGGGGAGGAGGGGCAGGAAGCATCAACTCCCATATGTGCCTTGACCAGGCAAGCCCAGGGTTTCAAACAGTGACCTCAGTGTTCCAGGTTGACGCTTTATCCACTGCACCACCACAAATCAGATTAAAATGAAGAGATTTCTGGGTTGCAACCAAGAGTCCTGAGGACTGAACATTTATGTGATACTAATCTCCCAAAATAATCTGTGAAAACATCTGGAAAAGAACATAAGCCTCTCCAAACAAGTGTACTTGGGTGAAAGCAGTTTCTCTGAATTCATTTATCATTAACCTGTTTATGTATTTTCCAGTTTTTCCTATCCATGTATACTTCAAATAATTGAAATTACATTGTATACAACATTGTATATTTTTTCCCCCAAAAGAATCGTTTTATTTTTCTGATTTGAAGACTAATAATACAAGCAATATTTGCGATCTGTATAGTTACAGTGAAGAAAACAGAAACCTCTTGTAAACTCACTAGCTGGGGGTAACTTTTACTAACATTTTGGTATATGTCTTTTTGCTGTGCCATACAATTGCGTCTTTACCCACAATTTGAGGTTATGCTGTACTTGTTGGCAGGTACTTGTTGGCAGGTTCACTTATTTTGTTCTTTAGATCCCACAGCTAAGTGAAATCATATGGTATTGTGCCAATCAATAGCATCATGGTGCTTCCTAAAGAACTAAGTTCTGCTCTTGTCTGGGTTTTGATTTAGTTGCCCATGTGTCTGCAGGTCACATCAGAGGCTGTCCATATCAACTCAGATGTGGCTGGCTGTGCCTCTTGTGAAAAGGTGTTTCTAATTTAGGGGGAACTAACTAACATGTTAGAATGAACATCTGTGTGCTCTCTATATGCACTGGTGTTTGCGGCATCAGCTGCCACTCCCATAGTAACGGAGTAAGAGCTCTTAGTCTGAAAATTGTCTTCCATGGGGTTCTAAGAATGTAGGTTTTTTGGGTTGTTTTTTTTTTTAATGTGATCAGTTAAGTATTTTATTTGATTTCAATTTTATTCTGTATTGGTTTCAGATATTCAACTTCCGATATTTCCAGTACCCACCTGGGACCATACACAGTTATTACAACATTATTGACCACATTCTCTCTGCTGTACCTTACATTCCTGTGACGATTTTGTAACTGCCAATCTGTACTTCTCAATCCTTCTCTCTCACCCAGTCCCCGAAACCCACCCCGTCTCTGGCAACCACCAGTTCACTCTCTGTGTTTATGATTCTGTTTCAACTTTGTTCACTTATTTTGTTCTTTAGATCCCACAGCTAAGTGAAATCATATGGTATTGTGCCAATCAATAGATAAGTTGATAAAAAAAAAAGCTGTGGTACAGACACAATGGAATGTTACTCAGCCATAAAAGAGAAGGAAATCTTACCATTTGCAACAGCATGGGTGGACTCAGCCCATGTCATGCTCAGTGAAATCAGTCAGTCTAGGAATATGTCATTCCCATGATGCCTGCAATGGTTTTCTGTGATGGCCCTGTCCTCCTGGTTCTTTCACTCTCATTGTCTGAGAGGTCACTCCCTTCCTGGCTCTACCACCCTGCGAAGGAATTGCTTGATTCTCTTTGATGGGGCCAGGAGCACCCTTGTCACATGGAGAGAGGTGTCCACCTCTTGAAGGTGCTTCTGTCCCTTTGTTGCCCCACATTGTACTGTGGCCATCCTGCTTCCTTATTTTCCAGATAGGCAAGAAGGCCTTTGAAGGCCTTTGGCCAGAGTGTAAGGAGGTTGCTAATCAAACAGTATCAGTCAAATTTTCACACTGACTTTTACTTCAGGAAAAGATTCCAAGTGGGGTTGGGGGATTGTTTGAGGAGTGGCCCCTCTTGTGCTGGTGTTGGTTTGAGTCTCGTACTTCTGTTTGCAGTTGGACAAGTCTGTTTGTCTTTCTAAGCCTGTGTCCTTCTTCCTCTCTACACTAGCGATACTGCTGTGTATTTTACCCCTTCCTAGATGGTTATGAGAATCAAATGTAATATTTGAAAGTGCCTTTTTGAATTCTGAAGTGATACTGGTGCCCTAAGCTGCTCGTCTAACATCCCTGCATCTGAGTGTCTTGTTTCATGGTTCTCTGGTACATTCTGCATGGATGGGGCAGGGGTGTGGAACACAGCCCGGGGAGCTCCTCTAGCCAGGGGTGTCCGACTCTGGTCCTGCCTTTCTGGATGGGAGGTGGGTGGTTCGTTCCATCAGGCAATAAGACAAGGTGTGTGTCATCCTTATAGCTTGCCCATCCCTTGGGGGTCGGGCTTGAGAAATGCTCTTCGCTTTATTGGCAGAGCAGGGATTATGGCTTCTTTTTCTTTTATGATGCCAGTATTGGGGTTCCATCTGTGGTAGTGCCTGAGCTGCCGACTGGCTTCTTCTTCTTTTTTTTTTTGTGGCAGAGACAGAGGGTCAGAGAGAGGGACAGATAAGGACAGACAGACAGGAAGGGAGAGAGACGAGAACCATCAATTTTTCGTTGCAGTTCTTTAGTTGTTCATTGACTGATTTCTCATATATGCCTTGATGGGGGGGGGGCTACAGCAGACCAAGTGACCCCTTGCTCGAGCCATTGACCTTGGTTGGGCTCAAGCTGGTGAGCCTTGCTCAAACCAGATGAGCCACTCTCAAGCTGGCGACCTTGGGGTCTTTTTTTTTTTTTTTTTTTTAATTTTTTAATTTTTTTTTTTTATTCATTTTAGAAAGGAGAGGGGGGGAGAGAGAGAGAGAGGAGAGAGAGAAGGGAGGGAGGAGCAGGAAGCATCAACTCCCATATGTGCCTTGACCAGGCAAGCCCAGGGTTTCGAACCGGCGACCTCAGCATTTCCAGGTCGATGCTTTATCCACTGCGCCACCACAGACAGGTCAGGCGACCTTGGGGTCTTGAACCTGGATCCTCCACATCCCAGTCTGACCCTCTATCCACTGCGCCACCGCCCAGTCAGGGTTGACTGGCTTCTTTTCAGTAGTGCAGTTCCCTCTAGGAATGTTTGAGGCCACTGCTAAGTATTGGTGTCGTTTGTTTTCTGGGGAAAGAGCCCAAGAGTATCTCCAGCCTTACCAGGTGGTGGTGCAGAGGAGAGAGCGTCAGACTGGGATGCCGAGGACCCGAGGTCGCCAGCTTGAGCGTGGGCTTATCTGGTTTGAGCAAAAGCTCACCAGCTTGAACCCAAGGTCGTTGGCTCGAGCAAGGGGGTTACTCTGTCTGCTGAAGGCCCGCTGTCAAGGCACATATGAGAAAGCAATCAATGAACAACTAAGGTGTCGCAATGCACAACAAAAAACTAATGATTGATGCTTCTCATCTCTCTGTTTCTGTCTATTTCTCTCTCTGACTCTCTCTCTGTCTCCGTAAAATAAATAAATAAATAAATAAATAAATAAATAAATAAATAAATAAATAAATAGAAAAAAAATTAAATTAAAAAAAAGAGTATCTCCGCACAATAGGTGAGGTTTCTGAAAAGCATTAAAGACTGAATATTAGTCTTGAATTATGTTTTACTCTTGACTCTTTATGTAACATAGTTTCACAGAAATTTTTTCCCCAAGATAGAATCATACTAGATATGACCATAAACATTCTTCAAACATAAACACTTAAATAGGCCCTGGCCAGCTGGCTCAGTGGGAGAGCATCATCCTGGCATATAGAAGTCCTGGGTTCAGTTCTCAGTCAGGGCATACAGGAGAGCCATCCATCTGCTTCTCCCCACTTTCTCTCCCTCTTCTCTCTCTCTCTTTTTATCTTTCCCCTCCTGTAGCCATGGCTCGATTGCCCAGGTGCTGAGGATGGCACCATGGAGCCTCCGCCTCAGGCGCTAAAAAGAGCTCAGTTGCGAGTGGCCCCAGATGATGTTGTCAGGTTGATCCCAGGTGGAGCACATGTGGGAGTCTATCTCCCCTTCTCTCACTTAAAAAACAAAAAAAGAAAAGCTTTAAATAATTTTAGCTTTTTAAAAATAAACATTTGTGGCCAAAAAAACAAACAAACAAAAAAACTGGAGGAGAATCCTGAGTGAATCTGTACTCTTCTCTGTTCTAGCTTTGCAGGCTCTGGTCTTTCTCTCTTGACTGGGTTTCTAATAAATATTATTTATGCCATTCTCAGATGGGTCTTATCTGATACGCTATTTCTTCTCGTAGTTCTTTCTTCCCGGACAATTCACCCCTAGAAGGCTTCTCTCTCTCTATCGCTGTCCTTCAGATGGTTACCCAGAATAGAGGAAAGAACCCTGAATTTACCTGAACAATAGTATCTTTGATGTTTCTTTGACCCTAAGCTGCTCAGCTATACATCACTGAATAAAACAGGTTGTTAGAGCTTTCTATAGCTCATAGCAGCTGGGAGCAAAATGGCTTTAATTCTGAGTTGTTGGTGTTTGTTTGCCAAGTTAACCCTCTTAGGGAAGTCAGTATGAGGGAACCTGCAAGATAGCAGACCCCAGAAATGGTCCATTCCCCAAGATACTGTTGGCTCTATCTTAGCTGAACCTCTAAGTCAGAACTTAGAGGCCCACATAGAGAGCCTTATCCTACAGTTTTGTCTGGGGTGCTGAGTTCTACTGGCAGCAGCTAGCTGGAAAAAATTTTTCTTTACTGCCCTGGCCAGGTAGCTCAGTTGGTTAGAGCATTATTCCAATACACCAAGGTTGCGAGTTCAATCCCTGATCAGGGCACATACAAGAGTCAACCAACAAATGCATAAATAGATGGAATAACAGATCAATGTTTCTCTTTCTCTCTAAAAATCCATTTTTTAAATTTCTCTTTACCACCCACCAAGACTCTTTTTCTGATTTTTTTTTTAATTTTATTGATTGCTTCTAGAGAGACAGAAAGGAAAAGAGAGAAAGAGACAGACAGAAGCATTCATTTGTTGTTCCACTTGGTTGTGCATTCATTGGTCGCTTCCCATATGTACCCGGGCCGAGGATCCCACAACCTTGGTGTTTTGGGACAGTGCTCTAACTGACTGAGCCAACTGGCTAGGGCCCAAGACTTTCTAAGAAAGTTAATTTGTCATTAGACAATTTAGTTGCAGGTGTTCAATTCAACATTAAACTGTCTTGCTAGAAATTATTTCATAAAGTAGGGATAGGTAGAAGAGGGTATAGGGGGATAAATGGTGATGGAAGGAGACTTGACTTGGGGTGGTGAACACACAATACAATATACAGGTGATGTATTATAGAATTGCACACCTGAAACCTATAGAATTTTGTTGACCAATGTTACCCTGATAAATTTAACAGAAAAGTAAATGAAGTGAGAACACATTTTTTAGACTTTTGTATCTAGGTGATTATTGCCTACAATTTGAAGACCTGACTTTGTTAACTGGGGTAAATCCTAGTATATTATTGGACTTTGGGCCAGTGACCATTTTGTTTGCCTTGTGTGTGTGTGTGTGTGTGTGTGAGAGAGAGAGAGAGAGAGAGAGAGAGAGAGAGAGAGAGAGAGGGAGGAAGGAAGGGAGAAAGATGAGAAGGATCAACTCATAGTTACAGCACTTTAGTTGTTTATTGATTGCTTCTTATATGTACCTTGACCAGGGACTTCAGCCAAGCCAGTGACCCCTTGCTCAAGCCAGCAACCTTGGGCTTCAAGCCAGTGACCATGTGCTCATGTTGATGATCCCACACTCAAGCCAACAAATCCTGTGCTCAAGCTGATGAGCCCGAGCTCAGGCCAGATGAGCCCGTGCTCAAGCTGGCAACCTTTGGGTTTCAAACCTGGGATCTCAGTGTCCCAGGTTGACACTCTATACACTGCATCACCTCCAGTCAGGTTTGTTTGCTATTTTAATAAGTATGTTCAAAAATTAAGACCCTTCTCTCCCCTGCTGGTTGACACTGGTAAATGTAGACCACCCTGTCAAATGGTTTTACCTGCCTATAGGCCACCGGTAAAATGGCAGGGGATAAATAGGGCTATGAAGGCTAGGACAGAAGTTTGAGAGGAGGAGGAGGCCAGGACAGCCCAGGTGTTCATCTGGAGGTTGATGGTCTGTGCATGCAACTTTCCACACTTAGAGATGGCACATTCTACACTCACACCCAGCCAGTGAGCCACTACTGTCCCAGATCCCCACTGGGAAGTCATCGTCAGAGCTACCACTTCCTGGAGAAACAGACAGGAAGCCTTGCTCCTAGCTTGATGTGGGTCAGCTCGCCAGCTCAGTGAGAGAGGGAGTGAGGCACTGCTGACCCTCTTCTAGGGGAATGGCAATAATTGTTCCTGTGGCCCTCTCTTTTGAAGGATCTGCACTGACATCTTGTCACACGTGATAAAACAGATTGTCGGTTTTTTCCTGCAGGAGTCTGAGGGATTTGGTGACAGACTGTTCCTTAAGCAGAGAATGAGCTTACTATCTCAGATGACTTCAACTCCCATTGACTGCCTGTTTAAGGTAAGACACCAAGAAGTCTTTGTGAGGAACACTCAATCTTTCAGCATCGCTGGTGTCTCTACGGAATCCACAGGGTGGCCTGAGTGGGTAGCTCAATTGGTTAGAGTATTGTCCTAGTACGCCAAGGTTGCAGGTTCAATTCCTGGCCAGGGCACATGCAAGAAATCAACCAATGAATGCATAAATAAGTGGAATAACAAATTGATGTCTCTCTCAAAAAAAAATTTAATAAATAATTTTTTAAAAATTAAAAAAAAGTCCACATGGTCTATGTAAACACTGAATTTCACCTGTGCTCAGAGCGAGTGGTAAGAATGCTGAGGTTTTACAGATGGAATTAGCATGTATGCCCATCTCGGGTCACCAAGACCCTGAGCCTCCACAGGTAGTACCCTCTGCCCCAACTGTCCTCCTCTCTCCATTTGGCAAACACAGTTTGTCCTTAGGCCAGCTCAGTGGCACCTCCCTGTGGCCTCGTCGAGTTGATGCCTCTTCTCCGCTCCTGGAGCCCTGCATCGCAGGTGTCTGTGTGACATGTGTTGGGTTGGGCATGCAGCTCCTCACGCAGATCTGATTGGCTGCTGGGCAGTTGGCGAGGACTGGGTAAGGGTGATCTCAAGAGGTCACCTGGAGCTAGAGTGGTTTCTATGGAGGCCCAGGGCACCTCCTGGGACAATGTGCTCCCCAGAACATCTCACTCCCTGAGGGAGCACATCCAGGAATCACAGGTGAGCCCTGCAGGTTTGGTTGTTGATAGGGTCTCCTGCTAATGGCGGCTGTTTCCTCCTCCCCAAACTGAGGCTCTTCAGGTACAAGGGAACAGGGCCAAGGCTTGTTCTAGTGAGGTGTCAGAATCCACTCTGAATGAACAACTAAGGTGCCGCCACAAAGAATTGATGCTTCTCATCTCTTTTCCTGTCTGTCTGTCTCTATCTGTCCCTCTCTCTGTCTCTCTCTGTCTCTGTCACAAAAAAAAAAATCCACTCTGAGATTCTGGATATATTGTCTCCCTACTTCTATTGCTTTGGGAATTTTGTCTCTTTTGGGGGTGGGGGTACGAGAGAGAGAGAGACGGGAAGGGGGAGAGAGGGGGAGATGCATCAACTCATAGTTGCTTTCACTTCAGTTGTATGGTGATTGCTTCTCATATGTGCCTTGACCAGGGCGAGCCAGTGTCCCCTTGCTCAAGGCAGCAACCTTGGACTTTTTATGTCAGCAACCTTTGGGCTCAAGCTAATGAGCTATGGGATCATGTTGACAATTCCCCTGCTCAAGCCAGAGACCCTGTGCTATTGAGCTTGTGTTCAGAGCCAGTGACCTCAGGGCTTCGAACTACGACCTCAGCATTCTGTGTCAACGCTTTATCTGCTGTACAACCACTGGTCAGGCTAAATTATGGGAAAATTCTTACATTTACAGTTACAAAAATAAAAGTAGTGTAATACACAAACCCCCACATAGCCATCTCCCAACCTTAGTTCATCTCTGCCCCCACCCACTTTCCATCTACCCTGATTATTTTGAAACATGTCCCAGAGAGCAAGTCAGTTCATCTATCCATAAGTGTTTCTACAAGGACAATCAAAAAATTCACTTCTTAAAAAGCAAATAATTTCTTAATATTGATAGTATCTTTGATGTCACTTTTCAGCACATTGCTTCTGGTAACCAAACGGAAGTGGAAAGACTTCTGAGCCAAGAAGACCAAGATAAAGATGCCATCCAAAAGATGTGTCACCCTCTGTGCTTCTGCGATGACTGTGAGAAACTCGTGTCTGGGTAAGAGGTCCTTGTGGAGGCTCAGTATGCCAGGAAGCAGGATACTCGGCCTTGGTGGACTTTTCTGCTTCTTTGCCATGAAATTCTGAATGAGGCCCTTATCCTAGCTGTGCTCAGCTTCCTCTGCTATAAAGTGAGGACACTAATCTCTGCCACTTTGGAGCATCAGATGGAATAAAAGTCGTAAAAGTACTTGGCATGCTGCCGGGCTGCCTACAAGGGTAGGCAGGTATAGGGCCTGCCCCAGCCTCGGCGGGTGGTTTAGGGTGGGAGGAATGTCGGCCTCCCCCAGTAATCTTGTTAACCTCCCCTTAATCTAGTCAGACTTTTGTGCTGGGTGTCGAGGCCTAGAAGGATGGGGTGGTGGGGAGGGATGCTAGAACTGGATGCCTCAGCTCCTCACCCTGTGAGCAGGGGCTGGATTATATCTGGGACACTGTAGGGGAAACGCAGCTTGGATCACACCCTGAGATCTGTCTTCTAGTCCTAGGACCCTGACATGGCCAGTCTTGTCAGAAGGTGGCTTTGCCATGCCAGTTCCTAGGGTGTCATTTTCTGTATTTTCTCTTTATTTTAGGAGGCTGAATGATCCCTCAGTTGTCACTCCATTCTCTAGAGATGACAGGGGTCATACACCCCTCCATGTGGCTGCCCTCTGTGGTACGTTGTCTTGGGATGGCCTCTGGGGATTGTCAAGGCAAAGGGAGGAGCCAAGGAAGGCCCAGCAGAGGCCTGAGGCCTGGCTCACGGGGTGCGGTGAAATTGGGGTGGTGGAAGGGGCTCATCATGGGTGGCCCCTGGGGGCTTCGCTGAAGAAGAAGATTAGCACATGAGCTGCAGGCCTTCCTATGCTGCTCCCGGGCTGAGAGTGGACGTGTCCATGTTCTCACTCTGTGGGCACCTAATGCTGCTCTGGCTGGAGGTCCAGGGAGGGAAGGCTTGAATCTGAGCTATGAAAAGGGTCTTAGAATTGGAGTTCTTATATTCCACTTTAAAAAAATTAACTTACTGTCTTTTAAAGTGCACAAAATAGCCTGACTGGTGGTGGTGCAGTGGATAGAGCATCGACCTGGGATGCTGAGGACCCAAGTTCAAAACCCCAAGGTCACTGGCTTGGGGCAAGCTTATCCAACTTGAGCACGGGCTCACCAACTTGAGTGTGGGGTTGCCAGCTTGAGTGTGAGATCATAGACATGACCCCATGGTCACTGGCTTGAGCCCAAAAGGTCACTGACTTGAGCAAAGGGTCACTGGCTCAGCTGGAGCCCCCCAGTCAAGGCACATATGAGAAAGCAATCAATGAACAACTAAAGTGCCACAACTAGGAGTTGATGCTTCTTATCTCTCTCTCTTTCTGTCTGATTATCTCCTCTCTCACTCTCTCTCTCTCTGTCATTAGAAAAAAGTGCAAAAATTAGAAAACACAAACTTCTCCAGTGTCACCTGCCATCCTACTGTTTCCCAGAGATAATTTGATTTATGAGTATCTGGAATTTCTCTATGCTTGTGTGTACATGAATATAAAATATATGCTGGCCTTTGGCCCAGCATATGGACATCCTGGGTTCAATTCCTGGTCAGGGCACATACGAAAAGCACCCATCTGCTTCTCTCCCCCTCCCTATCCCCCTTTTTTTCTCTTCGTCTCCTGCAGCCAGTGGCTCAATTGATTTGAGCATTGGCCCCCGGTACTGCAGATGGCACAGTTGGTCCAAGCGTGTCAGCCTTAGGCGCTAAAAATATTGTAGATTGATTGATTAGAGCATTGGCCCCAGATGGAGTTGCTGTGTAGATCCCAGTCAGGGTGCATGTGGGAGTCTGCCTCACTATCTCCCCTCCTCTCACCTACTTAAATATATATATATATATATATTTAAATACATATATATACACATATACATATATACATACACACAGGGGGTCCTTGGGTTATGACGGTCTCAACATATGTACGATGTTTTGAGTTTATGATGCTCACTCCCATAAAAACTTTAAAAAATTGAGATGTGAGTGTTTCAGCTTACGCCATTAGCATCATATTTATGTACTATGTGGGCAAACTAGTTCAGTTGCGTACAGTGGAAGAATATGCAGTAACACAGCGTATGAGTGAGGGGGTTGGCGTCCCCCAGCACACATACTTACGCCATTTTGGACTGTTAAAAGCGTGTGTTCAGATAGGTAAGTAAGTGACTTAGGCTAGGGTGTATTTTGACTTACATCAGAATTCAAGTTATGTCACTGTCGTAGAAATGGAACAGTGTTGTTACCCAAGGACTCCGTGTGTGTGCGTGCGTGCGTGTGCGTGTGCGTGTGTGTGTGTGTGTGTGTGTGTGTTTGGGGGGTGTCATACTGTTCTGTACTGTGGTCTTCTCACTTGGCAATATATGAGAGCATTTCTCTTGTCAAATTTTTTTATGGTTGCACAGTATTCCATCTTATGAATTGACAAACCATGCACACTTCTGTGGGCGTCTAAGGTTCTTTTCCACCACCTTCTGGGCTAGAAGTGGATTGGAGCCAAGTCCCCTCTAAGAGCCACCCCAGAGTGCCCGGAATCTGCAGTCTGACTTGATGTTGGCTCTGGTTCTTCTCAAGCAGAAAACCTCTGGGCATGTCTCATTCCATGGAATAGGAGGGTAAAATAAGGTGGCTTCACACTGAGGGCTGGGAAAGCCCCCTCTCTGTCCTTCTCCATGTGAAGTCCTCCTCTTCTGTAGGGCAGGCATCCTTCATTGACCTCCTGGTTTCCAGAGGCGCCGTGGTGAATGCCACGGACTATCACGGGTCAACTCCACTTCATCTCGCGTGTCAGAAGGGCTATCAGAGCGTGACGGTGAGTAGGGGTGGCAGCTTCACTCCACATGCCTGCTCAGAGAAGCTGGGCTCTGCGTTTTGCTTTCCAGCCATGTTGGCCATGCCTCTCTGTCCCACACTGGCTATGCTACGGCCACCCAGGAGGGACCCCTTAACCCTTGGGCAAAACTGTGAGGTTTAGGTTTGAGATGTCTGATAGTCTGGGGATAAGGTGATGGGACTATAGACTTTTTTCTTTAATCTCTAAACTTTTTGTAAAGAACATGAGAGTGGTGATATCATTTGATTGTATAATAGATAAATAAGATTGAAAATGGAAATAAGTGACCTCCCCCTTTTAAGACTGTAGGCCACACTTCCTGAGGAAGCGTGTGCCTGCCCTTGCGGTCTTGCTGCTGCTTACCCGCTTTCTCCTCCCCCTGGAAGCTGCTGCTGCTGCACTACAAGGCCAGCGCCGACATGCAGGACAACAACGGCAACACCCCGCTCCACCTGGCCTGCGCCCACGGCCACGAGGACGTGAGTGCTCCCGCTGTCCCAGCTCACTTTACCCTTTATTACACATGAAGAAATGTGAATTTCTCATTAGTTTAGCGTTGATAATTATTGGGAGGTCTGTAATTTTTTTAATTAAAAGTTTTTAAGCCTGACCAGGCAGTGGCGCAGTGGATAGAGCGTCGGACTGGGATGCGGAAGACCCAGGTTCGAGACCCCGGGGTCGCTAGCTTGAGCGTGGGCTCATCTGGTTTGAGCAAAGCTCACCAGCTTGGACCCAAGGTCGATGGCTCAATCAAGGGGTCACTTAGTCTGCTGAAAGCCCACGGCTAAGGCACATATGAGAAAGCAATCAATGAACAACTAAGGTGTCACAACGAAAAACTGATGATTGATGCTTCTCATCTCTCTCCGTTCCTGTCTGTCCCTGTCTATCCCTCTCTGTGACTCTGTCTCTGTCCCTGTAAAAAAAAAAAAAAAAAAGAAAGAAAGAAAAAAACTTTTTAAGTTTATTATAGACACCATGTTGAAATGCAACCCTGAAGCTTAATTGCCCATTGCCTTATTATAAAACTAAGTTATTTTCATTCATCCCTGCTACTATCTGATTACCTTTGCTCATATGCAATTTTTACCTCTTATTTTTTATAGTAATATCAAGGAACTTTATAATTCCCATTTTCACTTAATATTTAACAGTGTGATTTTCCCTGACTGTTCTCTCTCCCCCACTCTGCACAGTGACTTACAGGTGGATTTATATATACATACTCAGGGTTGAGGCTGTGTTAGGTGGGTGATACTCAATACCGAGACCATGCCCTACACATTTTTATGCAACTTGCGTTCCTAATTTAACAATACATTATGGAAATCCTCTAGGTCAATAAATGTAGATTAGCCTGATTTTTATGTATTTATTTTTTTTATTTTTAGAGAGAGAGAAAGAAAAAGAGGTGGGAGAAATGGGAAGGCTCAACTCATAGTAGTTGCTTTCTATACGTGCCTTGGCCAGGCAAGCCCAGGGTTTTGAACTGGTGACCTCAATGTTCCAGGTCAACACTTTATTCACTGCACCAGCATAGGTTAGGCGATAAGCCTGATTTTTTTTAAGCCTGATTTTTAATCACTACACAATAATCAGTTATATGTGTTGTGTCAGTGTTCCTAAGACTACAGTCCCTTGGTTCAGTGAGTTGTAACACCTGTGAGGTATTGTGTATAAGGGCAGCCCTTTGGGGCACTCACACCACATTTTATTGGAGGCTGCTCACGTAAAACTCTGCCTGGCGTGTATCAGAATTCCAGACTCCCAGAAGGAAAGCAGGTGTTCAGCACAAACCACATGGTTTTACAAACAGGTTAGGCACAGTGATCCCTCTTATAAGGCAGGGAACTGTGGACACACTCCCCAAATCCAGGCTCCCAAGGAATATTGCAAGTTTAGGACTTAACCTTGCAATTGGGCCTTTCAAGGGGTTGTGGGCTCAGGCCTGCTGTGCATGGGTACATCACAATTTATTAATTCATTTCTTATTGATGGGCATTTGAATTATTTTGAAAAAGTGATGTGTCCTGATTAGATAACCTGGAATCCTTGAATTCTGTGACTGCAGTTGCTTACTGAGTTGAGCCTTAATTGACAGGGACCTGGGCGGAGAGGCTGTGGAGTGCACAGATGTTGCCCAAGGCTTGGTATGTGCATTAATGGTGGCATTTCCCAATTTCTTTGCAGTGTGTGAAGGCTTTGGTCTACTATGACGTTCAGTCATGCAGACTAGATATTGGGAACGAGAAAGGAGACACCCCCCTACACATAGCTGCACGTTGGGGTTACCAAGGCATCATAGAGACATTGCTACAAAATGGAGCATCCACAGAGATCCAGAACAGACTGAAAGAAACTCCCCTAAAGTGTGCGTTAAACTCAAAGGTAGGTGTTTTTGTTTTTTTTTATCTCAGAGAAGGAATATGCTTTAAAAAAATCCATGTCCACAAATTAGGTATTGGCCATGCTGGACAAATTGCATTAGTGCCTAAGGGCAGAATTTGGCCTGTACCTTCTCTGCTGCCTTTGGGACCTGGTTGTTAATGAGTTTTCTTATTTATGTTATTTTGAGTTTTTCTTTGTGTTGTTCCAAGGGCTACTCCCAACAGTTTGCCTGGGCCTCATGTAGTGGGTTTATGAGCAGATGGAGTGGGTGAGAACAGGGCGGAGCTCTGACCAACAGGAATAGGGCACGGGAGCAGCAAAGGCTCAGAGCTCTGTGTTCCTGTTGCTTCATCCTCAGCTCCTGGCAACCTTATCCTGATTGGCCAGTTTTGAACATCACTGGGTATTGTTTCTTTCACAAGTGATTTGTTCATGAACTGTTCATCTTTTCCTGGATGTAATTTCTGGGAACCTGTTTGTGGCAACATGTGAAAGTGCTCACTTCATGAGTGGGTGGGGACGGGGGGTGCTAAGAGAGACTGGTTCGTTGTATCCGTCTCCTATCTCTGGTTGAAGGCATTTATTAATTTTTAGAGAGAGGAAGGAGAAAGAGAGAAAGATCAATTTATTGCTCCAATTATTTATGCACTCTTGATTAAATCTTATATATGCCCTGACTGGGAATCAAACACACAACCTTGGCTTATTGAGATGACGTATGATCGACATACAAAAAGCTGTACGTATTAAATGTACAGGCATACCTTTGAAGATATTGCATGTTTGACTTCAGACTACTACTAGAAAGTGATCAATAATCTTTTTGCTTGTGGGTGGAGGGTCTTGATTTCAATTTGTAAAAAACACAACATCTGGCCCTGGCCAGTTGGCTCAGTGGTAGAGCATCAGCCTGGCGTGCGGAAGCCCCGGGTTTGATTCCCGGCCAGGGCACACAGGAGAAGCGCCCATCTGCTTCTCCCCCCCTCACCCTCTCCTTCCTCTCTGTCTCTCTCTTCCCCTCCCACAGCCAAGGCTCCATTGGAGCCCAGGCTCTGAGGACGGCTCTGTGGCCTCCACCTTGGGCACTAGAATGGCTCCTGCCACAATGGAGCAACACCCCAGATGGGCAGAGTATCGCTCCCTGGTGGGCATGCCGGGTGGATCCCGGTAGGGCACATGTGGGAGTCTGTCTGGCTGCCTCTCTGCTTCTAACTTCATAAAAATACAAAACAAAAACAAAAAAACACAATATCTGTAAAGTGCATACAATAAAGTGAAGTGCTGTGAAATGAGGTATGCTTGATGAGTTTGGAAATAAGTACACACCTGTGAGACTGTCACCACAATCAATGCTGTAAACATCCATCACCTTCAAAAGTTTCCTCTCTCCTTCTTTATTATTATGTTTGTGTGTGGCAAAACACAATAAGATCTACAGTAGCACAGTTTTTGAAGGTGAAATCCCTTTCTGACCCCAGGGTGGCTTGAGCCATACTTCACGTACACTCATGGGGTCCCTACTTGTAGCAGACACAGCTGACGGGACTGGTGGCACCACGCATGGTCTGGGATGCCCAAGAGAGGCCGAGGCCGCCTCTGTCCCTGTATCTTCTACCACAGGCCCCTTCCCAAGGGAGGTCTGCAGAGGGAAGGAGACAGCTGTCTGCTTGGGTCTGCTCTGGGCTGCTTGTGGGTGCCAGTGAAAAGGCCACTTTATCCCTGTGGACACATAGCCCAGGGGCTGGATGAGGCAGCCTGTGAGGCCCCTTCTGTGGCTGGGCTTCTCTTGTCCTCTGAGCCCGTTCTGGGAAGCACCAGCTCCTGCTGGCAGGCAAAAGGAAGCCCGGACTCAATCAGTATGATCCTAGTTAAGCCCCCACCCAGTCCAGGCCGTGGTCTCTGTCTCTCCAAAGCTGTGGCTGAGCTGCGTGACCTTCCGAGGAGATGGGAGGCAGTTGGGCATTCAGGTGATGAGGCCTTGGTGACCCCTCTCATGCAGAACTTTGCTTGTCCCCTTTGTCCTAGATTCTGTCTATAATGGAAGCCCGTCATTTATCCTTTGAAAGGAGGCAACAGCCTTCAGAGGTAAGTGAACAGGGCTGTGCTCCTTGGCCCTGTTTATGACTGGGCCATCCTCTCTGGCCCTCACCTGTCTCCTCTCTGGTCGGGCTCCCTTGCTGTAGGTCCCTGTGCCGCCCCCTCAACCCTCCATGGATTCCATCAGCCAGGGGTCCTCCACCTCCAGCTTCTTCTCTGTGTCTGCCAGCTCCAGACAAGAAGACCCAAAGAAGGACTACAGAGAGGTGAGGCCCCCGGATGGGAGGGCCGGAGACGGGCTGCACAGCCCTGTGTGACGGTGCTGATTAAACAGCCAGGGCCAGACAAGGCCACCCAGCTGGCCTGCTTGCCATTACTGGGACAGCCTCAGCTGCTATGGTGGAGTTGGCCCCCTGGGGAGGAGCCCAGACTGTTTTCTCCCTGCTTATGTGTGTGTATGAGAGAGAGAGAGCATTCTAAGAAAAGTACTAGTAAAGGTACCCTATAGGTCCACTGATAGAAGATTTTATAAAATAAATTTTTTCTGCCCTTATCTCCCACTCCATAAGCACCGTTAACCTGATACGGGACCTTAGCGACTTCTTGCGAAGTTTCTATAGACATTTACATGCACTCACACATTACGTTTTATAAAAGCTTATTAATGACCTGATTTTTTTCCCATCTAATCTGTCTTAGAGCTTGTCCATTGACAGCCCACAGAGCAAACCATTGCATCGATATGCCACAACTCCTCTGCCCATTCCCCTGTGAATGGGGAGCCCTCACTGACTCTGCCTAAGACCCCTCCTCCCCTGCTACTCCAAAGCCCTGGCCTGCTCTTGGAGGGCCTGAAGCAAAAGGACAGCAAAGGAAACCAAGAGACACGCTCCAGAGTCTGACAGAGAGCTGGGATCACCCCTGGGAGGGGCGTCCCCTCATGTGCCCTCAGCTAGCAGATAATGAGAGCAGAATATAGTTTCTCTAAAGAGTGGCTGACCTCCTAGGAACTGCTTGTGCTTCAAGGTGGCTTCATCTCACTTTGCTTCATAAATAAGAATGTCATTTTATAGACCTTAAATGGTAATGGGTTCAGTGAACACTAGCAACCTCCTAGGATGCCCTGTCTGAGCAGCTTTAGGGATATGTTTGAAAGATACTGAATCAAGACTCTGCAAATCAAGCCTGACCAGGCAGTGGCACAATGGATAGAGCATTGGCCTGGGATGCTGAGGATCCAGATTCAAAACTCCTGAGGTCGACGGCTTGAGCGTGGGCTCATCCGGCTTGAGTGCAGGCTCACCAGCTTGAGCGCAAGGTCACTGGCTTGAGTGTGAGATCATAGACATGACCCCATGGTCGCTAGCTTGAGTGTGGGATCATAGATATGACCCCATGGTCACTGGCTTGAAGCTCAAGGTTGCTTGCTTGAGCCCCCTAGCCCCCAGTCAGGGCACATTTGAGAAAGCAATCAGTGAACAACTAAGGTGCCGCAAGTATGAGTTGATGCTTCTCATCTCTCTTCCTTCCTGTCTGTCTGTCCCTGTCTGTCTCTCTCGCCAAAAAAAAAAAAACCCTCCACAAATCAAGAGACAAATGGAAGCTACTAGGCATGTTGTTTTTATTATTATTTTATTAAAAATTTATTTTTTACATTCTTTTTCCTTTTGTTAAGGTAGAAAAACTTTTAAGAGCAGTCGCTGATGGAGACCTAGAAATGGTGAGTCTGTAGAAGTGCATTTGAAAAGCTCTCAGTTTGAAACAGCGGTACAGGGCTTTCTTGTCTTGGTTCCATTAGGAACGGTGTGGCTTCATTGTTGACTTTCACACAGAAGGTGGTGTATTTAATAAATATTTGGCAATGGCAATGTGACTTTTTGCCACAAGCAATAAGGCAACTGGACATAAAGCCGCATAGCGATCATGTGCCTGCCTCTTAGACACTCATTTTCTTGGAGGGTGGTGATATGTTGGCAAGAGATGAGCCCACGTCCAGATCACAGAGCATGGGCTCAAAGCCCGGACCCACTGGCCAGGAGCGAGGTGAGCAGACAGGGCTGTGAGTGAGGAGAGGGTGGTGGAGGCAAGGGCAGAGCCAGAGGGTGTTAGTGTGGCCCTGCAGAAGCTGTGGATAGCTGGGACACCTGGGCCAGGAGACTGAGGGCTGAGGCTTGGGGCTTGAAAGAATCACAGGCAGGTGTCTGGACAAGATGGTGTTGACTGCTCTGGGGTGGAACCTGTTGAGGACGTCCTGGCGGGGTGGAAGATGTCTGTCCTGACTCTCACTGTCACGTGAGAGGGAACATCTGTTGTGAGATCATTGGAGAGTGGAGATAGCCTTCATGAAGTTCCCACAGGCAGTTTCCCTGGCTTGCCTTTGGCTTCCTGAAAGGGATTTGTTTTGTCTTCCACTTTAAAAGGAGTAGTAGACCTGTAAATGCTGTACAGTTTTATACACATTCACAATGTACTTTTGCTGCCTTCTAGATAATTTATTTTGCAACACATTACTGCACAGTTGTAAATAACTTATGTACTGTAACATCACTTCAGTTATGTGTAATAAATAAATAAATAAATAAATAAATAAATAAATAAATAAAAGGAGTAGTAGGCCCTGGCCAGTTTGCTCAGTGGTAGAGTGTTGGCCAGGCATGTAGATGTCCTGGGTTCAATTTCTGATCAGGCCACACAGGAAAAGCGACCGTCTGCTTCTCCACCCTTTCACCTCCCCCTTCTCTCTTGCTCTTTCTCTTTCTCTCTCTCTCTTCCTCTCCCACAGCCATAGCTCGATTGGTTTGAGTGCATCAGCCCTAGGTGCTGAGGATGGCTCTTTGGAGCCTCTACCTCAGGCTTTAAAAATAGCTTGGTTGTGAGCATGGCCCCAGATGGGCAGAGCATCAGCCCCAGACGAGGGTTGCCAGGTGGATCCTGGTCAGGGCGCATATGGGAGTCTGTCTCTCTGTCTTCCCTCCTCTCACTTGGAAAGGAAAGGGGAAAAAAGGGAGTAGTAAATCAGGTGCTTAGGAGATAGGAACTCTGAGTAAATCATATTACAAGAAAGCTTTACCATGATAGTGTTTCAAGACTGCTTTTCGCAGATGATTGAGTTTGAGGTGGTGGACAGAAATTACTGGGATCTGATTATAACAGCCTCTGAGATACTAAAAATCTGACTGTAGTCACTGGTGTGTTAGGCTCTGCCCAGAAGCTCCTGTTAGCCCACTAGATGACATAGTGTGTGTATCTGGCTGAGGCTGCATTGCTCCTCTCATGAGAACAGCCCCGGAGAACCCAATGTTCTTTGTGGAAAGCAAAGGAGGACATTTTTAGGCACTGTAAGAGCCATGGTGTGAGCCAGTGGCCTGTGAGGAGGAGAGATTACCACTGTCCCTGTACTGTGACGTATCTGTTCTTCTACCTTCTGTGGCGGGTGAGGGGGCTGGGACCACTCATGAAGGAGGTGGTCAGGACAACCAGTGCCCTGGGTTCCCCATCCAAACTAATCTACACATGTGATGGCTTCCAGCCCCCAGCCCAGGCCACCTATCCCTCAGCGCCCTGCCCCGAGTCTTGTCCCCCTGCTCTCATCAAGAGGACCGGCCCTCAGCCTGTCTCAGCGGGCATTCGAGGTGGGCCCAGAATCGAACCCTTCGGTGTTCCCACCCCAGCCAGTGTCTGTTGTCTGGGGTGTGAAGGGACCGGAAGAGAGGAACATGGGGTCATAGGGGTTCCTGGAATCCTTTGTCAGTCATTGTGGGCACATGCCGACTTCCTCGGTGCTCAGAATCAGATCTAGATATGTATTTAGATTGTTTTCATTTCACAAGTTTAATATCCTAGAAGTTAGTCTTTATTGGAACATAAATTTGGCCTGTTTGGGGGTCTTTTCAGTGCTTTCACCTGTGGGTCAGTGCATTGTAGTGGACAGGACAGTGGTGTGGAGTTCCAGCCGTCACTTAGTGGTTGTGTGAACAAGTTGTTGACCTCTTGGAGAGAGTTTTCTCCCTGGTAGATAAAGGGAGTGGCTGGTTTGGAAAGTATACAGTTAGATGAAAGAGGACGTGCTTTCCAAATGCACCAGGACCAGGGTTTTGAAGCAGAACCACTCTGCCCCTTTTTAAGATGGGAGAAAAGAATCTCTAATATAGGTTACAGAAATGGCAGCTTAACCTCTTTGTCACCATGGAAAGGGTTCAGAACAGCTGGAGTACATATGAACCCTGGAGTCTGTGTGAGCAGCAGCTGCCATTTCTTAGTTACTTTGGTAGTAGAAGTATACACCCTGATTGGGAACAATTAGAGAGAGAGAGAGAGCATTTAGGATAGTGTAGCTTGTAAAGGAGCTGAGGATGAGTTTGAAGTTCTTGTTTCTCTCTCCATACAATACCAGGTGCGCTACCTTTTGGAGTGGACAGAGGAGGACCTGGATGATGTGGAGGACACTGTCAGTGCCACAGAACCTGAATTTTGTCACCCTTTGTGCCAGTGCCCCAAATGTGCTCCAGCTCAAAAGGTTTGGGTTTGCTTCTGTTGATGGAGGTAGGGATAGGAGGGAAAATCCTTCTTTTTCCCTCAAGAAAGTTGTCTGCTTCTCAGCCAGCTAACTTCTGAGTGGCTGGTGGTGGGTATCTCTGAGACGTGGGGTGAGTTAGCTCAGGGTGGAGAGAAGCTGGCCTAGGCTGCCTGCTTCCTGAACGGGTAAGCCACTGAGCAGGGACATCCACATGTGCTAGTATTTCAACTGCTCTCTGGGCCCGAGTACAGGCAGGAGTTTACAAAAACACACCCCGAGGGCGTCGGTCCACATGGCTGCACCCCCTGGGGAGGCTGCACTCGAGCTCACTGCTGCTGCCTGTGCTCATGTTGGTACATCCATCCTTTGTGGCAGACAGATCTGCTGAGGTCCCGTTTCCCCTCATGGGAACGGCTTGCAAAGCCATAGAACAATGTCACAACCAGGATATCAACGTGGATATAATCCATCCACCTTATTCAGATACCCCAGTTTTACCTGTGCTTGTATGTGTATGTGTGTGCTCCTGTGTGTGTGTAGTTCTATCTCATTGTATCACACATGTACCTTTGTGTATCCAACTTTCAAGGTACTGAAAGTTCACTCACCACAAGAATCACTCGGGGGCCCTGGCCGGTTGGCTCAGTGGTGGAGCGTCGGCCTGGTGTGCAGGAATCCCGGGTTCGATTCCCGGCCAGGGCACACAGGAGAAGCACCCATTTGCTTCTCCACCCCTCCCCCTCTCCTTCCTTTCTGTCTCTCTCTTCCCCTCCCGCAGCCAAGGCTCCATTGGAGCAAAGATGGCCTGGGCACTGAGGATGGCTCCTTGGCCTCTGCCCCAGGCGCTAGAGTGGCTCTGGTCGCGACAGAGCGACGCCCCGAAGGGGCAGAGCATCGCCCCCTGGTGGGCAGAGCGTAGCCCCTGGTGGGCGTGCCGGGTGGATCCCGGTCAGGCGCATGCGGGAGTCTGTCTGACTGTCTCTCCCCATTTCCAGCTTCAGAAAAATACAAAAAAAAAAAAGAAAGAAAGAAAAAGAATCACTCGGGTTGCCCTTTTATAACCACACCTACCATTCACTAATCTGTTCTCCACTTAAAAAATATTATTTAAACGTAACCATACAGCATAAACCTTTTGGGATTGGCTCTGTTCACTAGCATGATTCCAAGTCGTTGCATGTAGTTAACAGTATATTCCTTTATTGTTGAGCAGTGTTCCCTGGTGGCACAGTGGTTTACCCACTCACCTGTTGCAGGACATGTGGGTTGTTTCTGGATGTGGGATACTACAAATAAAGCTGCCACATACATTTGTGTACAAGTTTTTGAGAGAACAGAACATAGTTTTGATTTCTGTAAGTTAAATGCCCAAGAATACAATTGCTAGCTCATGATAATTACATGATCATATTATAGTTAGCTTTGTAAGGAACTGACAAGCTTTTCCAGAGTGGTTGTACCTTTCACATTCCCACCAGCCACGTCCGAGCATTCTAGTTTCCCCGCACCCTCCCGGCATCTGGTGTTGTCACTATTTTATATTTCAGCCATTCCGATAGGTGTGTAGCACAACCTCACTGTGGCTGTAGTTTGCATTCCCTGAAGGATGGTGATGTGGAACCTCTTTTCATGTACTTATTTGCCATCTGTATATGTTCTTCAGTGAAGTATCTGTTCATTTTCTTTGCCCACTTTCTTTTTTTCTTTGCTATTGAGTTTTAAGAGTTCTTGTTAGATTCTAGCTCCTATCCTGTCAGATAGATGGTTTGCAGATATTTTCTTTTGGACTGTAGTTTCTTCGCATGAGTTTTTTTTTTTTCTTTCTTTTTTTTCTTTGGGGAGGAGGCTTTCAGAGGGAAGAGAGAGTTTGGAGTATGCGGAGAAGGAAAGATTAGGAATAGAGGTTTTAGGTGAGGTTTCTCTGGCCAGAAAAAGGCCTGCACAGTGGAACAGGCGGCACAGAGATTAAGGATGGGTGCGCGAATAATTAGAAGCCGTGAATATAAGAGATCTCCAATCAGTTCCCAGCTTTTTTGGCGATAATTAAATTGGTAAGGGTGTTAACACCGAAAGTCCCTTCAGGAGGCTAATTCAGTGGGTTCTGTGGCCTGGCCACAGCAGAGAAGAACAGTTTCCTCTTCCTTAGGGAGGGAGATTCCTGTGCCCCAACAGCTGCCCTCAGTCCTCAGAGTGGTCAGACTTGAGTATTAGCGTCCTAAGAACTCAAGGTCTGCCTGACCAGGCGGTGGCGCAGTGGATAGAGCGTTGGACTGGGATGTGGAAGGACCCAGGTTCAAGACCCTGAGGTCACCAGCTTGAGCGTGGGCTCATCTGGCTTGAGCAAAAAAAGCTCACCAGCTTGGACCCAAGGTCACTGGCTCCAGCAAGGGGTTCCTCAGTCTGCTGAAGGCCCGCAGTCAAGGCACATATGAGAAAGCAATCAATGAACAACTAAGAAGTCGCAATGCGCAATGAAAAATTAATGATTAATGCTTCCTGTCTGTCCCTGTCTATCCCTCTGACTCCCTCTCTGTCTCTGTAAAAAAATAAATAAATAAAAATTAAAAAAAAAAAAAAAAAAAAAAAAGAACTCAAGGTCCAGCCACGGACGAAAGTGGATGTGCTTGGGGAGGTCTCCACAAGCACACGCTCACTCGGACGGAAAAGAGTTCCCTGACGTAGCTATGGTTTTGGACAGGGAGTCTCGGAGGAAAGAACTGAGAGGAAGGCGGAGGCAGGGGACTTACCGCACTGTGCGCTGAAGTGGATGGAAGTCTGGAAGTCGGAGATCCTGGTTCTTTCTGGGAGGGGAGGGGAAAGGGGCGGTCCTTGCAGACCTCCAACTCCTTCCGGGTTTCGGCACCAAAATGTAAGGTATTTTTCCCCACCGAGAAGGAAGGAAGAGGCTAGAGCCACAAAGTGTGGAATAGCAAAAGGCTTTATTGAGTACAGAGCGCACATCCTGGCCCCGAAGAGAGAAAGATGGAGGAGATGGAGGTTAAGGAAGTTGCCTCTTCACATGAGTTTTTACAGAGCACATTTTTTATTTAGAATTCCAGTTTAGCGATTTTTTTCTTTTATGGATTGTGCTTTTGGTGTTAAGTGTAAGGACTCTGCTTAGCCCTAGATTTGGAAGATTTTCTCCTGTTTGTTTTTTTTTCCCCTAAAAGCTTTATAATTTTACATTTACCAGTTAAGTTCCTGATCCAATTTGAGTTAAATTTTATACTGAGTGTGAGATTTAGGTTGCAGGGTTTTGGGGGGGGGGGGTTGTTTTGTTTTGTTTTTACAGAGACAGAGAGAGAGTCAGAGAGACGGATAGACAGGGACAGAGATGAGAAGCATCAATTGTTAGTTTTTCATTGTGCATTGCAACACCTTAGTTGTTCATTGACTGCTTTCTCATATGTGCCTTGACCGCGGGCCTTCAGCAGACCGAGTAACCCCTTGCTCGAGCCAGCGACCTTGGGTCCAAGCTGGTGAGCTTTTGCTCAAACCAGATGAGCCCGCGCTCAAGCTGGCAACCTCGGGGTCTCGAACCTGGGTCCTCTGCATCCCAGTCCAACGCACTATCCACTGCGCCACCACCTGGTCAGGTGGTTGTGGTTTATTTTTTTACCTATGGATGTCCACTTCCTCCAGCACCATTTGTTGCAAGGCTATTCCTCCCCCACCGACTTGCTTTTTGGACCTCAATTGACTATGTATGGGGTGGTTTGTTTCTGAGCTCTGTGTGCTGCTCCCCTGCCCTGTGTCTTTCCTCCACCCGCACCACACTGGCTTGGTTACTGCAACTATAGAGTAGCATCAATATTGGGTAGAGTGATTCTTCCTCATTTTTCTTAAAACGAGAGAAAAAGACAGACAAGAAGGGAGAGAGATGAGAAGCAAGTCATAGTTGTGGCACCTTAGTTGTTCATTGATTGCTTCTCATGTGCCTTGACTGAGGGCCTCCAAGTGAGCCAGTAACTCCTTGCTCAAGCCAGCTACCTTGGGTTCACACCAGTGACCTAGGTTTCAAACCTAGGTCCTCAGCGTCCCAGGCCGATGCTCTATCCACTGTGCCACCGCCTGGTCAGGCCAATTCTTCCTTATTTTTCTTTCTTAGGATTATTTTAGTTATTTTAGGGCCTGTGCCTTTCCATATAAATTTTAAAATAAGCTTATGTATATCTACAAAAAACTTGTTAGAATTTTGATAGGGCCTGACCAGGCGGTGGCACAGTGGATAGAGCGTGGGACTGGGATGCGGAAGACCCAGGTTCAAGACCCCGAGGTTGCCAGCTTGAGCGAGGGCTCATCTGGTTTGAGCAAAAGCTCACCAGCTTGAGCCCAAGGTCGCTGGCTCGAGCAAGGGGTTACTTGGTCTGCTGAAGGCCCGCGGTCAAGGCACGTATGAGAAGGCAATCAATAAACAATTAAGGTGTTGCAATGCGCAAAAAACTAATGATTGATGCTTCTCATCTCTCCATTCCTGTCTGTTTGTCCCTGTCTATCCCTCTCTCTGACTCTCTCTCTGTCTCTGTAAAAAAAAAAAAAAAAAAAAAAGAATTTTGATAGGAGTTGCATTAAAACTATACATCTATACATCAGTTCGGGGTAAATAACATAATTAATGGGTTGAGTCTTCATGAACATGGTATACCTCTCAAGTATTTAGGCCTTCGAGTTCTTCATCAACATTTTGTGATTTTCAGTGTACAGATCCTGTCCATGTTTTTTAAATGTATACCTATTTCATTTTCTTCTGAGCAGTTGTAAATAGCATTGTGTACATAGTATGCACTTGTGTGCTAGCTAACTCAATGTGTACTCTATACTAAGAAAATTAATTTGACTTTACAAAATAGATATAGTGGTGTTATCCTTTGTATTGCAAGATTATACTACTTTATTTAAAAAGCTTCACCTGCCCTGGCTGGATAGCTTTGTTGATTAGAGCATCATCCTGATACACCAAAGCTGTGTGTTCAATTCCTGATCAGGGCACATACAAGAATTGACCAATAAATGTATAAATAAGTGGAACAACAAAGTTTATCTCTCTCTCTCTCTCTCTCTCTCTCTCTCACTCTTTAAAAATAAAACTAAGGCCCTGGCCGGTTGGCTCAGTGGTAGAGTGTCGGCCTGGCGTGTGGAAGTCCCAGATTCAATTCCCAGCCCCAGGGCACACAGGAGAAGCGCCCATCCGCTTCTCCACCCCTCCCCCTCTCCTTCCTTTCTGTCTCTC
Organism: Saccopteryx leptura; assembly: GCF_036850995.1. Lineage (NCBI taxonomy): Eukaryota > Metazoa > Chordata > Mammalia > Chiroptera > Emballonuridae > Saccopteryx > Saccopteryx leptura. The sequence goes on from NC_089511.1 coordinate 38,190,656, forward strand.
ACTTCCCCTCCCACAGCCAAGGCTCCATTGGAGCAAGGATGGCCCGGGCGCTGAGGATGGCTCCATGGCCTCTGCCTCAGGCACTAGAGTGGCTCTGGTTGCAACAGAGCATCGCCCCCTGGTGGGCGTGCCGGGTGGATCCCGGTCAGGCACATGTGGGAGTCTGTCTGACTGCCTCCCCGTTTCCAGCTTCAGAAAAATACAAAAACAATAAAATAAAATAAAAATAAAATAAAATTTTTTAGGGGGAGGGGGGATGCATTCGAGGCAACACTAGAATCTATGTAAACACAATAAATTAAATAAAAATTTAAAAAAAAATTTTTTTTTTTTTTTAAATTTTTAAAGCTTCACCATGGGGCCTGACCAGGCAGTAGTTCAATGGATAGAGTGTCCGCCTGGGATGCCAAGAACCCAGGTTAGAAACCCCAAGGCTGCTGGCTTGAGCGCAGGGTCACTAGCGTGAGCAGGGGATCATAGACATGACCCCATGTTCACTGGCTTGAGCTTAAAGGTCGCTGGCTTGGAACCCAAGGTTGCTGGCTTGATCAAGGGGTCACTGGCTTGTCTGGAACCCATCAGTCAAGGCACATCATCTCTCTCCCTTCCTGCCTCTGTCTCTCTCTGTCTCTATCATGTATGCACACGTGCACTAAAAAAAAAACGGGGGTGGCCTTGGCCAGTTGGCTCAGTGAAGGCGTGGCGTACAGACATCCCAGGTTCGATTCCCAGTCAGAGCACACATGAAAAGCACCATCTGCTTCTCTTCCCCTTCCTCTCTTCCTTCTCTCTCTCTTCCCCTCCCGCAGCCAGTGGCTCAGTTGGTCAGAGCGTGGGCCTCAGAGCACATGCAGGAGTCTATCTTCCCTCCTCTCACTTAAAAAAAAAGGGAGATAGATAGATGTTTCAAAAGATATGTGAAGTAACAAAGCCCCTATGCCAGGGTTCTCAAACTCAACTCAGCATGTGGGCCGCAGAGCAAGATCACAGCCGTTCGGCGGGCCGCACTAGGTCTACAAAAGGCAACTGTTACGCAACACTTTTCTCACTGCAGTTGAAAACAAAAAAAAAATCAGTACAACAAGCACAGTCGTACATGCAGTTTACTCAGTGTCACAAAACGACCAGAAACTGTAGTGCGCATCACAACTGCTGTTAACTAAGCTAATATCTAGCTAGGATGCTAGAGAAATGAAAAATACAAGTAGGCCCCTAGGCTTACTTAATTTTATCCAAAATATTTTGAACTTCGTGGATTAGTCTACAGGCCGCACAAAATTGTTCGGCGGGCCGCGAGTTTGAGACCCCTGCCCTATGCCTAGTCAGTGAGTCTGTGAAGCTAGAGGCATCTCTCTGGTTCTTTTCTTATTTTCTGCACTCTGTTCTTACCCACTTTGGTTCATTAGTTGTAATGAGAAGCTTAAAATACATTAAATATCTGTTGAATTTATTGGATAAAGTCTTGTGTTCCTTGTTCTTTTAAAAACTCTTTTTCAAAAACAAAATAAATAAAAAATAAAAACTCTTCTTTTTCCTCTTTTGTAGTTTCTCAAAAAGACACAAAAGTAAATTGGTTTTTGTCTGTGATTAAATTAAAACACCCCCAACCTCATTCTCTTCTAACCCACTGGTGTGTTTTCAGAGTTTAAAAAAACAAAAACCTTTACTGCAGTATAACTTACATACAATAAAGTACCGCACGTCCTCAAGTAATGTAATTTCAATATAATGCTGATGAGATGTTGTAGGAACTTAATTCTTCTTTATATCAACTAGCTAATGGTAAAAAAAATTTTTTTTTTTTTTTTTTTTTTGTATTTTGAAGCTGGAAACGGGGAGAGACAGTCAGACAGACTCCCACATGCACCCGACCGGGATCCACCCGGCACGCCCACCAGGGGCGACGCTCTGCCCACCAGGGGGCGATGCTCTGCCCCTCCGGGGCGTCGCTCTGCCGCGACCAGAGCCACTCTAGCACCTGGGGCAGAGGCCAAGGAGCCATCCCCAGCGCCCGGGCCATCTTTGCTCCAGTGGAGCCTCGCTGCGGGAGGGGAAGAGAGAGACAGAGAGGAAGGAGAGGGGGAGGGGTGGAGAAGCAGATGGGCGCTTCTCCTGTGTGCCCTGGCCGGGAATCGAACCCAGGACTTCTGCACGCCATGCCAACACTCTACCACTGAGCCAACCGGCCAGGGCCAAAAATTTTTTTTTAATACGTCATTTTGCTTAACATCACAGAACCAATCAGTGATGTTAAGGGAGGACTTACTGTGTATCCATGTGAAGTAGAGAGTTTGGTGAGTTCCTACAGGTGCATACACCCACGAAGCCATCACCACCATCAAGATACAGAACATTTACATCACCTCCGGAAGTTTCCCCGTCCCAGGTGTGGACAGTTAGTCAGATATACACATTGAAGGCATAACCACTGATCTGTTTTCCATCATTACAGATTCATTGGCACTTTCTAATCTAGATTACGTGTGAATGGAACCATATAGTACACACTTTTTTGAGTCTTTCTCTACTCAGCAGAATGTTTGTGAAATCCTTATTGCATCAGGAGCTCATTTCTTTCATTCTTTTTTTTTTTTTTTAATTAAGGGAGAGTAGGGGAGGCAGAGAGACAGACTCCCCTGCATGCACTGGGGTCCACCTGGAAAGCCCCCAATGGAGCGATGCTCTGCCCATCTGGGGCTTCACTCCATTGCTTGGCAACCAAGCTATTTTTAGCTCCTGAGGCAGAGGAGGCTAGGGAGCCAGCCTCAGCTGGAAACTCGCTAGAGCCAATGGAGCCATAACTGTGGCAAAAGGGGAGAGAGAGAAAGGAGGGGGAGAAGCAAATGGTCCCTTCACCTGTGTGCTCTGAGGGAAATCAAACTGGGACATCCACATGCTGGGCCCACACTCTACCACTAAGCTGACCAGCCAGGGCCAGTAGCTCATTTCTTTATATTGCTGGGTAGCATTTGGTTGACTATACCATAATTTGTTTATCTGACCTGTTGGATATTTGACTAGTTTCCTGTTTTTTTGGCTTTGTGAATAAAGCTACTATGAATATTTGTGTACAAGTCTTTCTATAAAGATGTATAGTTGGGTAAATACCTAGAAGTAAAATCGGTGGGTCAACATACATTATTTGTTGAACTTTATAAGAAACAGCCAGTTTTCCATAGTGATTGTAGCATTTTTCATCCCAGCCTGCAGTGTGTGACGGTTCTACTTACCCCACATTGGTTCTACGTACCCCACATCGTTGGCAGCACTTGGTATTTTGACTTTATTTTTAAGATTTTATTTATTCATTTTAGAGCAGAGAGAGAGAAAGAGAAAGGAATAAGGGGGTAGGAGCAGGAAGCATCAACTCCCATACGTGCCTTGACCAGGCAAGCCCAGGGTCTTGAACCAGCGACCTGAACATTCCAGGTCGACACTTTATCCACTATGCCACCACAGGTCAGGCCAGTATTTTTACTTTTTTTTTTTTTTTTGTATTTTTCTGAAGTTGGAAACAGGGAGGCAGTCAGATAGACTCCCGCATGCGCCTGACCAGGATCCACTTGGCATGCCTACCGGGGGGGGGGGGTGATGCTCTGCCCATCTGGGGCGTTGCTTTGTTGCAACCAGGGCCATTCTAGCGCCTGAGGCAGCGGCCTTGGAACCATCCTCAGCGCCCGGGCCAACATTGCTCCAATGGAGCCTTGGCTGCGGGAGGGGAAGAGAGAGGCAGAGAGGAAGGAGAGGGGGAGGGGTGGAGAAGCAGATGGGCACTTCTCCTGTGTGCCCTGGCCGGGAACTGAACCTGGGACTCCTGCACGCCAGGCCGATGCTCTACCACTGAGCCAACCGGCCAGGGCCCAGTATTTTTACTTTTTAACTTTAGCCATCATTCTGGTGTTTAGTGGTATTTCGTTGTGTTCCCCCACACACACACTTCATTTGTTTGTTTTTTATTTTTGAAGTATAATTTACATATAGTAAAATTCACCCTTTAAATTTAGCTTAGTTTTTAAAAATAAAAAAAAAATAAGTTTAAGCCCTGGCCGGTTGGCTCAGCGGTAGAGCGTTGGCCTAGCGTGCGGAGGACTCGGGTTCGATTCCCGGCCAGGGCACACAGGAGAAGCGCCCATTTGCTTCTCCACCCCTCCGCCACGCTTTCCTCTCTGTCTCTCTCTTCCCCTCCCACAGCCAAGGCTCCATGGGAGCAAAGATGGCCCGGGTGCTGGGGATGGCTCTTTGGCCTCTGCCTCAGGCGCTAGAGTGGCTCTGATCGCAACATGGCAACGCCCAGGATGGGCAGAGCATCGCCCCCTGGTGGGCAGAGCATCGCCCCATGGTGGGCGTGCCGGGTGGATCCCGGTCGGGCGCATGCGGGAGTCTGTCTGACTATCTCTCCCTGTTTCCAGCTTCAGAAAAATGGAAAAAAAAAAACAAAACAAAACAAAAAAAAGTTTAGCTTAGTTTTTTTAACCAATGATGTTTTATTTATTTATTTATTTATTTATTTATTTTGCGAGAGGAATGGAGAGAGGGACAGATAGGGTCAGAGAGACAGGAAGGGAGCGAGATGAGAAACATCAATTCTTCGTTGCAGCACCTTAGTTGTTCATTGATTGATTTCTTATATGTGGTTGACCAGAGGATGGAGGGGGGCTTCAGCAGAGTTAGTGACCCCTAATTCAAACTAGCAACTTTGGGCTTCAAGCCAGCGACCTCTGGGCTCAAGCCAGTGACCATGGGGTCATGTCTATGATCCCACGCTTAAGCCAACAACACTGCACTCAAGCTGGTGAGCTTGCGTTCAAGCCAGTGACCTTAGGGTTTCAAACCTGGATCCTCTGCATCCCAGGCCGACGCTCCATCCACTGCTCCACCACCTGGTCAGGCTAGCAATGACATTTTTAATCATCAGAAAATTAACAAGATAACCAAATTTTTAATCCTTGATCAATCACAGAAAACATTGACACATTCCACTATCAGAATGTATAACTCAACTGAAAGGCAGGAACCACAGGACTAACCAAACACACAAGGCTGGAGTGTTCCAAAGGGAAAGTTTATTTTAAAAACACTTAGATGTAAGTGAGCTGAGACCAGCGAAAGGTGTCAGCCCCAAACTGTGGGAGAGAGTATTAGATATAGGGGTTCAGGCATTTGCTGGCATGAGGTTGTCTGCACCTGGACATACTTAGATTAGTATATTAGGGTTGGTTGACTTGATTACAGACTGTTCCCTTTCCCAACCCTCAGACCCCTCATGATGGCTTTGTCTCAGGACATTTTTCAGAACCTTCCCAGGATGGGGGAGTTGTTTAAGGGAGGTGGGGAGGTTGGACAAGGGAGATGTTTACTGAAGAAGTTCCCTAATGGGAGCTGGGTGAGGGGAATTTGAGTTTTAAAGGGGCCAATTTAACCCTAAGAACATCACAATTTAATGGGTTTTTTTAGTTATATGGTTTAGACATCAGTTCTTTTACCTTTTTATTTACTGACTGTTCCATATTCACATGATTGATTTTAAAACCACTGTGAATAATAAGGTAGTTCCATAATAAAAAGGAAGGCAAACTATAGAGATAAGTAGCAAACAATTTTGTGAAGTTTGACAGATAAATTCATGGTCTCATCAGCACCAGCAGCACAGAGAAGGTACAGAGTATCTCTTTCGCCCAGGAAGACTCTCCCGCCCCTTGGAGTTACCCCGTCCCCTGCCCTGAACCAGCAGTCACTGCTCTAGAGTCTTCTGACCCTTTGGTTTTGTCAGGCCTGGTTTTGATTTGCATTTCCCTATAACTGAAGATGTTCTTTTATGTGCTTGTTGACCATTTTCTTTTGTGAAAGGTCTTTTAAAATCTTTTGCCTATTTTTTAGAAAGTTAGATTGTGTTATTGAATTGTAAGAGTTTTTTTCTTGGTGGTTTTTTATTTTTTCAATTCTGTTTGGTGCAAGTCCTTTGTCAGATATACATATTGTAAACATTTTCTCCCATTCGGTAACTTCCTTTTTCTTTGACAATTATTATAAGAGTTTATTGGAGCCACACCGACAGCATAAGCTGGGGAGCAAGACCTCAAATGTTCCTGCCTGTTGATTTTCTTTCTTTTTTTTCTGTCAATATTTATTATTTCTTTTCTTGGAAGGTAATTCTCCATAGTTCATTAATATAATATATAGAACATTTCAGAAAAATTGAGCAGTTAGCTGTTTACAGATACTGCCATTCTTCCAGAAATTATGGGAACTAGTTTAACCAAGTTCATTATCAAAATTTGGCTCAGGAAAAAATGATGCCAATTCATCTGTGAAGTTTTCTTCCCTTTAGCCTAATACATCTTAACACATCAGCACTTCGCTAGAGACACATTGTGTTTTCGAGTTCTCAGTCTTGGGCTCTGGAGTTAGAAAATTTACAAGTCCTTTGGTTTTGGACATGTTACTCACAATCTCAGGTCTCAGGTTCTTTATCGTCTTGTGAGCATTTAGTAGTCAGTAAGCATTTAGAAGGCCTTTAAATTATGTTTCATGTATCATTTTTATAGTGAGAGGGGTTTCAACTTGTCTGATTCATAAAATTACAGTCACATTCTCTGGTGTATCCATCCATATGAATGTATTGTCTATAACTTTTTAGTGTGTTGAAATCAACCTTCATAGCCCTGGTCAGTTAGCTCAATGATAGAGCATTGCCTGGTATGTGGATGTCTTGGGTTCGATTCCTGGTCAGGGCACACAGGAGAAGCACCCTTCTGCTTCTCCACCCCTATCACATCTCTCACTCTTTCTCTCTCTTCCTTCTCCTCCTGCCATGGCTTGATTGGAGCAAGTTGGCCTCGGGCACTGAGGATGGCTCCATGGCCTCCACCTCAGGTGCTAAGAAGAGCTCAGTTGCTGAGCAACAGAGAGCAACACCCCAGATGGGCAGAGCATCACCCCCTTGCCTGATGGATCCATCAGGGCTCATGCAGGAGTCTGTCTCTCTGCCTCCCCTACTCTCACTGAATAATAAATAAATAAATAAATAAATAAATAAATTTATCTTCATAGGGACAAATCTATATGAATTTCAGCTGATGTTCTTAAGGTATTATATAAGATCAGCACAGAACTTGGAACCTCCTTTAAGCACACACAGGACCATAATGTCAGAGTATCATGTCTTTCAAAATATCCTTAGCCAGCCTTTCAGTTCTATCTACAATGATGCCATGAGTTGTGAGAACATGTTTCACATCTCTGTATAGTGCTGTGGGTACATGCCAGTTTTCCACAAACACTATGCCTCACCCCATAGTCCGCACCCTCTTACTGCTCCCGCATGTGTCTCCCAGGGAAAGTGAAATGGTTCATTTTCTTGTCTCTTTTAGAGAGCAAAGATTTATAATTTATTTACTTATTTTATATTATTTTAGAGAGATAGGAAGGGGGGAGAGAGAGAGAAACATCAATTATGCTATTCCACTTATTTATGCATTCATTGGTTGATTCTTATCTGTGTCCTGACTGGGGTTGGAACCCACAATCTTGGCGTATCCGGACATCACTATAACCAACTGAGCTATCCAGTCAGGGCAAGATTTACAATTTTTAAACCTAGTACATCAGAGTTTTCTTGTGTGTTTTTGCTTTGTGTTTTATCTAAGAAATCTTTGTGTATCTGTGTTCCAAAGACTTTCCTTTGTGTTTTCTTCAAGTTTTATAGTTGTAGCTTTTACATTTAGGTTTATACTGCATTTTAATTTTTGTGTTTGGTGTGAGGCAAAGGTTGATATGCAGTTTTCCATATATGGATGCCCAGTTTTTCCAGGATCGTTTTGTTGCATAGACTTTCCCTTCCCTGTTGGATCTCCTTGGCATAATACAGCATTATTTTGGGGGATTGCCTTGCTTTCTTGAAAATGGGAGTTAGTCCCTTGACTTCCATACCGATCTAAAGTAGTCAGTTCACCTGTGGCCAACCTGATTCTGGGTCCCACTGTGAACTCGAATTCTGCTAAGGGACTGCTAAGGGCAGATGGGTTCATTTCCTTCAGCCTGGTTTCTTAATTATTAATGACATTTCCATTTCTGTCTTCTGCACTTACTAGAAACTGGCAAAGATTCCTGCCAGTGGGCTCGGTGTGAATGTGCCAAACCAGGATGGCTCCTCCCCTCTGCACATCGCTGCCCTGCATGGTCGGGCAGACCTCATCCCCCTCCTTTTGAAGCACGGTGCCAGTGTTGGTGCCAGAAATGCAAACCAAGCTGTCCCACTCCACCTGGCCTGCCAGCAAGGCCACTTTCAGGTACGGGCTATCTCGTGGGCAGAGTTAGAGTGCTTGCTTTTGGTTAGACCTCACTTAAGAATGCTGCAGAAGGGCAGGGCTTTGACAGCCCAGAGGACCAGCACCTCTCCTTCCTCCCAGCCAAGGTTCCCGAGAGCACATGGATGAACCACTCAGCAACAGAACACAGAATTTTGATGCTTCTGGGGATGGAGTTAACCTCCCGCCCACTGCCATTCACATCTGTGTGACACAGAAGCTGTCATTCTGATTCTGACCCCAGCAGGCGCTCTTTCTGGCACTGGGTGTTGGTCATCGAGGGCTCTAGCTAGGCGTAAGCGCTTTGACATCCCACAGCCCGTGTCTGTGCCAAACAGTTCAGCACTTTACAGAGTGTAGCCCTCCTGAGTGGGGCCAAGAGCTAACTGGAATGTCAGTGACTTTTTTTAACTCCTAATTTTCTTTTTTTATGTGTATGTGTGACAGGGACAGAGAGAGAGACAGAAAGAGGGAAAGACAAGGACAGAAAGACAGGAAGGGAGAGAGATAAGAAGCATCAATTCTTTGTTTTGGCTTCTTAGTTCATTGATTGCTTTCTCATCTGTGCCTTGACCTGGGGGCTACAGCAGAGTGAGTAACCCCTTGCTCAAGTCAGCAACCTAGGGCTCAAGCCAGCAATCATGGGGTCATGTCTGTGATCCCATGCTCAAGCCCGATGAGCCTGCGCTTAAGCCGGCTACTTTGGAGTTTCGAACTTTGGTCCTCTGCACCCCAGTCCAGTGCTCCATCCATTGTGCCACCACCTGCACATTGACCCATTTTTCATTTTGAAAATTAAGTATGGCCTGACCTGTGGAGGCGCAGTAGATAAAGCATCAACCTGAAACACTGAGGTCATGGGTTCAACACCTCGGGCTTGCCTGGTCAAGGCACATATGGGAGTTGATGCTTCCTGCTCCTGCCCCCTTCTCTCTCTTTCTCTCTCTCTTTCCGCTCTCTAAAATGAATTTTTAAATATCTTTAAAAAAAGAAAAAGAAAATTAACTATCCTCCTTCATTTTCCATTACTCTAATGTAAGCTTTCTAAGTCAGGAACCACACTTCAGGTCTGCCACCTCTAAGTACTGCCCCTCGCACAGTACTTCAGGCACGTTTCCTCGTCTGTAAAACTGGAGTAGCAATTCCAGCTCTCTGTGGGTAGATCGAACGGTTGAGTAAAACAAAAAAGAGTACGTGGCACAGTCAACCCTCAGCGAATGAAATCCCCCCTTCCAGTTGGTCTGCTTTCTCCTGAGGTCAGACCTGTATCTAAAGAACCTTCTAGATAAACTTAGAGAAAAGTAGATTAACTTCAGAGAAAAATCAAAAGAATATCAAGTTAGAGGATTTCTCCACGCCCATTTTAATTCAGGTTGAAAATTGTTCTTCTCTGGACTAGGTGGTGAAGTATCTATTAGATTCCAACGCAAAACCCAATAAAAAGGATGTAAGTGGAAACACACCACTCATTTATGCCTGTTCCAGTGGCCACCATGAAGTCGCAGCACTGCTGCTACAGGTAAGGGCCCCCACAGCCCACGGGCTGCTGCTGATTCTGGTCAGTGTGGGCATCTCGTCACCCGGTGAGCCCCTGGCGGTGCACTGAAGATGGGCAGGCTGCCTTGCGCTGTTAGCTGCCTCTGGGGAGGAGCTCCGCACCGAGTTCCTGCACGGGCTTCTCAGTCGGGAAGGGGTCCGGGGCTGCGTGCAGAGGGAGGCCGGCAAGGACACAGACGCTGCTTTAGCTGCAGGTCTGGATCTTGCCTCCTTCACCGTTGGGGTAAACGGAATTGTATTAGGATTATTAAGTTGAATTGTGACCTTGTGTGTGAGCTGAATGTACTTTTCACTTTTTTTGTTTCTTGATAAAGGTTGTAGGTGTTGATTGTAGAACAAAGAATTTTAAAAAGCAGGGAAAAACCAACGTGCCTATCATAACCCTGTTACTCAAAGGCAACTCGTTTTGGGTGGACAGTAAAAAATGTGCATGATTTAGATCAGTATATTTCTATCTTGCTTGTTTTCACTTAAGGTAGAAAATGGTTTATTATGAATAAGACCTCAGTTGCTAATGGTTTTGTAACTCTGGGTGTACAGTGTGTTTAGCTGTCCCGGCCCTGCACTCAGTGACTTGCTGCAGTGAACATCTGTGTACATACATCTTTTTTCTCGGTATTACTTTAACCCTAACATTTTAAGAAAAATTTTAGACATACAGAAGAGTTGAATTTTACAGTGAATACCCATGTTGATTCTGAATTAAATAATCTTTAGCATGCCTTCTGATTGTGTTGTTTGTCTTTCTAGCATGGGGCCTCCATTAACGTCTCTAACAATAAGGGCAACACGGCACTGCATGAGGCCGTGATAGAAAAACACGTCTTTGTCGTGGAGCTGCTGCTGCTTCACGGAGCATCAGTCCAGCTCTTGAACAAGAGGCAGTGCACAGCCATAGACTGTGCCGAGCAGGTGAGCGGGAGGGCACCCCCAGTTCCCTCGCAGCTCACTTTGGATAATCCTTGTGTTTAAATCAGATCTGAGCCTGACCAGGCAATTGCGCAATGGATAGATCATTGGCATGGGATGCAGAGGACCCAGGTTCAAAACCCTGAGGTCACCAGCTTGAGCATGGGGTCACTGGCTTGAGCATGGGATCATAGAAATGACCCCATGGTTCCTGGCTTGAGCCCAAAGATCACTGGCTTGAGCCCAAGGTCGCTGGCTTGAGCCCAAAGGTCACTGGCCTGAGCCCAAAGGTCACTGGCTTGAAGCCCAAGGTTGCTGGCTTGAGCCCAAAGGTCACTGGCTTGAGCAAGGGGTTGCTGGCTCAACTGGAGCTCCCCAGTCAAGGCACATATGAAAAAGCAATCAATGAACAACTAAGGTGCTGCAGTGAAGAATTGATGCTTCTCAACTCTCTCCCTTCCTATCTGTCTGTCCCTCTCTCTGTCTCTGTCACAAAAAAATAAACAAACAAATAAATAAATCCTGTCTGAAAGAGCAGCAGCCAAACTTTTGAATTACTATGCCTGAGTCTGTAAGAAGTCTGCCAGTGTGGTTGAATACCTGGTTCTTGGTCACCTGGTCAGGAGTGGGCTGCTCCAGAACCAGGAGCTAGTCCTCAGGAGGAGTTTTGAAGGCCTGAGTAGAGGTACTCTCACACCAACTGCAGGTCTGGGGCTCCAGTCTGGCCCCCTGGATGAGCAGTCAGCACTGCATGGGGAATACCCATGGTCTTAGCAGCACCATGGAGAAAGTTTGTTCAGTTGGTGGCTTTAAAACTCCTTGAGTTCTGCATGGAGAATTGTGATGACCAATATACCCCTCTCCCAGTGCCGTGGAGAAATGGCGAGGAAACAGTTTTATTCCTGGGGAGAAGGTAGCCTTTACTGTTCCTGTCTTCATGTTGAATCTATACCTACATTTCTGCTCAGGGTAGATGGCTAGTAGGCTGTTAAATGACACTATTGACATGTGAAAGTCACCATAAAACCAATCTGCTCATAGGCTTATTATGATATATTAAGTTTCAGACATTTCTTAAAAAGTATTGAAATATTTTAAACTTTATTTTTAATTTATTCATTTTTAGAAAGGAAAGAGAGAGAGAAAGAGAGAAAGAGAAGGGAGAGAGAAGGGGGAGGAGCAGGGAGCATTAACTCCCATATGTGTCTTGACCAGGCAAGTCTAGGGTTTTGAACCAGCAACCTCAGCATTCCAGGTTGATGCTTTATCCACTGCACCACTACAGGTCAAGCTATTTTAAACTTTTAATTTAGCACTTTCTCAAACGATGATACTGATATCTTTTGTTGAGTACTTACTATGTGCTGGGCCCTCTATAATTTCACGAGAACTCTTAAAATTATAGATACTGTTATTGTCAACCTAATTGCATGGAGCAGTGAAATACCCAGCCCTGCAAACTGAGCAGAGGGCGGAGCAATGCTCCAAATGCAGGGCTGCTCTTAACCACTAGGCTTCATGGCCTCCAAGTTTTCTCTGTAGTTGCTGCTTAGCTCTTCCGTCCACCTACACTAATATAGTGCTCACAAAAATTAGGGGATATTTCAAAATGAATATGAGCGATAAAAATAGAATTTTATTTTTTTATTAAACAAGAACATCAGAAAAGCAAACAAGTCAAAGAAAGTTGTTTGGCTATGCAAATGAGATGCAAAACCAACTTTTATTTCACCGGTGAAAATGCACGCTACAAAAGGCTGAAAGTACTAGAGTATCTGCACAAAAATTAGTATCCCCTAATTTTTGTAAGCAGTATACATTTAAATTTAAAAAATAGGCAATTATCTGCTGAGATAAAATAAAAATATTACTGTTAACTTTTCCCTTGGTTTCAAATTGTAGAATTCAAAAATAATGGAATTACTTCAGGTAGTACCAAGCTGTGTGGCTACATTAGATGATGTTGGCGAAATAGACGACAAGGAGTACGTTACTGTTAAGATCAGGAAAAAATGTAAGAACTTATATTCTTTCTGTAATTCTCAACTTGGGTTTATTTGGAAGTTCATGAATAGTTGCTGGCTTTCATTTTGTTGAAAATGTAAAAGGTAATTATACTCATGACTAGGGGTGGGATTAGGTACCAAAGAAATGCATGTTCATCCTAATTTATCAGGTATTTTGATACTAGTTTTCTGACTGGTTATGATAATGTGTCTCAGCCTTGCACTGAAGGTCAGGTCTCCACTCAGCAACCGGAGAGGAGGAACAACCTCTGGTACATGCCTCATTTTCCAAAACCAATTCTTTTTCTAAGCATTTCCTGAACATCAGAGTAAATGCTACCTTTAAATAATTTTGGTTGATGGTAATTAGAACAGCATTTGCCTAACAGGACTGAAGTATTTTCTTTTTTACATTGTTATAGTTTAGATTGGGGTCCTTGTTTGTTTTTTAATTACAGCATGAGTTTGCAGTGCAATAATGTGAATATCCTATGCACACATCTGGATAAAACTGAGGCTCTCTCACTATAATTGGCTGTGGCTGGGGAGTGTCACTATATTAAGGATTTACCTTTGTTTCACGGGGTTCACAGTAATGTGTTTCATTAAGCAAATAAAGTGCTTAAATTTCAAAATTTTGTTAAAGAAAATTGAAAGGTGTCTGCTGTAATTTAAAAACAATTCTTAAACTATTTTGGAAGTTTTGAGATTTTTATCCTTCTATCTACAGGGAACTCAAAAATGTATAATCTACAAGATGAGCCTTTTACAAGACAGTTTTACTTTGTCCACTCAGTTGGTCAGTTTAAGTGAGTATAAAATTTGAGTTGATTTCTGTGCTTTTGACCACCCCTTCACTAAGAACAGAAGCGCAGCATGTACAGCAGGGGTCCCCAAACTTTTTACTCAGGGGGCCAGTTCACTGTCCCTCAGACTGTTGGAGGGCCGGACTATAAAAAAAACTATGAACAAATCCCTATGCACTCTGCACATATCTTATTTTAAAGTAAAAAAACAAAACAGGAACAAATACAATATTTAAAAATAAGGAACAAGTAAATTTAAATCAACAAACTGACCAGTATTTCAATGGAAACTATGGGCCTGCTTTTGGCTAATGAGATGGTCAGTGTGCTCCTCTTACTGACCACCAATGAAAGAGGTGCCCCCTCCGGAGGTGTGGCGGGGCCGGATAAATGGCCTCAGGGGGCCGCATGCGGCCCACGGGCCGTAGTTTGGGGACCCCTGATGTACAGCTTGAGTGGGTTATTGACAAATAAGCTCTCATCAAATACTGCCACTTTGTGGCCAACCACAGTGTTTTCTGCCACTATCCCAAACATTAAATTAGTTTGTTTTGGGTTTCAGGGGAAGGACTTCAAGGGAGATTATGACAAGAGATAAAAGTGTTCCTAATTTTACTGAAGATTCTTTGCATGAGGTAAGGTATTAAACACTGGATTATAATCATATTTTTTTAAGCTTAGCCTTTTCAATACTAATCCATGGTAAACACATTTCTCATTTCATTATTCCTTTCACTGTAAGGGTTAAGAGCAATTAAAATGTACTCTTTAGGAGGATGGTCAAGAGTATAGACTTCATTTACTCTAATACTGAACAAGATATTTCTCTAAGCTGAGAAAGGAAAGTCAGGAAAAAGTGGAAAACAGTTACACGCATGGAAGGCACTGCAGTTCCTGGTGTGCATACTTGGTGAAGATACAGGATTTCACCACCTAAGCAAATTCGTTAATTTGTTAATCACTAATGTAAGGAAGAAAACAAGTTTGTATATAAAAGGGTAACAAACTTCTCTAAATATGATATAAAGTTGCTCATATAGACAATTCTGTATGGCCATCTTCCTACAGCACTAATCATTCAGTTATAAAAAGAAGCCTGCTTTACATTGTGGCGGTTAGTGACGCTTCTCAGACGTGTGACTTTTCCACTGCTGCTGCCAATATATTACATGACTATTGATGAAAATGTGAATTGATAGTATGTGTAGGATAGGCTTGTTGGAACAAATATACAAATGTTCTCAGTCTTTGTTTTAGAGAATTAAAGTGATTTTTGTTAACATGGCTCATTGATTTCATAGTTACCCTTTCCTGGCTTTGCTAATAGACCTGCGCTGGGTGGGAAACCAGCAAGCACTGAAGTGTGCGTGGGTTCAGGCAAGTGCTGGCTCTCCAGCGCCGGCTACGGGATGTAAGGCAGATTGCTTAACTCGGCTGATCCTGTTTCCTCAGCTGTAGAATGGGGATGACAATGGTACATGCTTGTTAGACTTACAAAGATTAAATGTAAAAACAAGTAAAGCATCTATGCTGTGCCTGACACATGGAGCATGTACATCTCAGACCAATACCACAGGGATGTTAGAGTGGAAATTATGTCTGAGAAGTACTGAGCACATTGGATGGCACACACAAGCACTCACGGGTAGCTGTTATCATTATGGTGGTGGCTTAAAGTACAGTGCGCATGAGAATGGTTTGAATTGTACCTTCTCTTTAGCCAGGGAGGCAAAAAGGGACACAGAAACCGAAGAACCTGTCAGACCAGAGCAGCTCTGCTGACAAAAGAGATGGTGATCAGCCCGAGAGGCCTGGACTGAAACAGACTGCTCCTGGAAACAGGCAAGTGCTCCGTAGACACTCTGTGGACGATGCAGCTGTACTGAAGGGCCCAGAGACTGCTGGCAACCTGACTGCTCCCCGAGAGGCTAGTGTTTCCCGGTCTCAACAATAAGGCATTAAATTTGCTGCCGAGAAGTGCATCCTTAAGAAGATGCCGAGCATGAATACAGCTTAGAACTAAATGTACTGTCTGGCTTGAGAGAAAGCAGAAAGCTCCTGAAAGGTTTCTGTGGCTGGAAGAGTGCAACAAAGAAAATGATCACCCTCTCTTTCCTCTTCAGAGCTAATGAATACACTTGAAAAGAAACAGACAAAACTCCAGCAGTGTCCAGATCCCTACAGTTGGCCGTGTGTTTCTTAAGTGTAAGGGTTCCTTGGTTACCGCAAGAGGTTCCATCACCAGATTCTGACCTCCTCCTACTGAACGGTGCTAAACCTCCATGACGTGTATAAATGAACAAACCACAAGCTAAAAGAATTCCTCCTCCTGGGGTGAGCTGAAGAGCAGCAGTTATGTTTACGGTACTGTGGAGGCTAGGCAGAAATGTCATATTTGAGTGAAGAAAACAGGAATTGGAAAATGTTCTTTTGCAAAGCAACACTTGAACCCAAAGATGCCTACATGCTATTTTGATGTTCATTTCAGTGAAAAGGACATATACGACCTGTTCTACACTATGTATGTGGGAAAAGGTGGGTATAATGTTTATCACAACAAAGTAAGTACAGATATTCATCACTGCACATGTGCACTTATTAGCAGTGTCTTTAGAAACATCCCTTTCCATTAAGAACCTTCCCTTAGATGTCGCACCTGACGGATGGCGGTAACAGAAAGTAGATCTGGCACATCTTTTCTTCATCTTTTCAGATTCAAAACTTACAGCACAAACCAGGTCAAAGTTACTTTGAGTTAGAATTTATTACCATTTATTCCTTTTTATGAATTTCTATAAATTAATACTTTTTTATGTTTACTAATTGGTCTACATCCACAAACATGGGTTTGTCCTGAGTGCATCTTCAAATAACTTTGTAATAGAGAAATGGTTTTGTGCATGTTCTTAGAAATACTTGTGTATGTACAGAAGGGAGGGCTGATTATTTTTCTACAAAGTAATTTATGATTTCTAATTTTCTAATGTGCCTTGGGTATGTGCCAAATGAAGGGAAAGAAACAGTAAACTTTATGATTCTTGAGAGTGTCATGGTGTACTTTTTTTTAGTTTATCTTTTTCTGTGGAGATAATGTGTGTCTAAGCCTCTGCTATAAACATGTGCATTGTGTGTGGAAAAATCTCCCGTTGGATGGGTATACATTTTATTTTCCAGTTAGAGGTGAGACAGTGACTGAAACGCAAACTGGATCATTCAGAGCAGATTATTATCCATCCACTCTGACCAGAGCTGTCAATACATTACACACTGCCTCAAGCCCACAATGTTGGGTTTTTTTTAATTTACTGATTTTTAGAGAGGAGAGAGTCAGGAGCATCAACTTGTAATTGCTTCACTTCAGTTGTTCATTGATTGCTTCTTGTACGTGCAGTGAGCCCAGGGTTTCGAACTGGCGACCTTATCATTCTGGGTCAGCACTCTGTTCCACCACAGGTAAGGCCAAAATGTTTTTATGTTGTTTTTTTGTTTTGTTTAGGAGAGAGACACAGACAGACAGAGGAAGACAGACAGAAAAGGAGATGAGAAGCATCAACTCATAGTTGCAACTTAGTTGTTCATTGATTGCTTTCTCATATGTGCCTTGACCTGGGGGCGGGGGGCTCCCACCAAGCCAGTAACCTCTTGTTCAAGCCAGCAACCTTGGGTTTTAAGCCAGTGACCTTTGTGCTCAAGCCAGCAACCATGAGGTCATGTCTGTGATCCCACACTCAAGCTAGTTAGCTCATGCTCAAGCCAGTGACCTCAGGGTTTCAAACCTGGGTCCTCAGCATTCCAGGCCAACACTCCATCCATTACACCACCACCTGGTCAGGCCAAAAATGTTTTCTTTTCGAGTCAGAAGAACACTGTCCTGGCTAAGTAGCTCAGCTGGTTAGAGCATCGCGCGAATACACCAAATTTATGGGTTCTATCCCTGGTTCAGGGCACATGCAAGAAGCAACCAATGAATGCACAACTAAGTGGAACAATAGATTGATGTTTCTCTCCCTTGCTCTCTAAAACAAAATTAAAAAAAAATAATTTTAAAAAATTAAACATACATGGAATTCTGAACCACATTTCCTATCACTTTTCTCTGCTACTAATTCATCTCACTAAATTTAACTTCCTCTCAGGCTGGGTCTCACAGGACTAAGATACTAAAAGATTACACTGAACAGCTCATGTTAGTTAAATTTATGACTTAGCCTGACCTGTGCTAGCACAGTGAGTAAAGCATCAACATGGAATGCTGAGGTTGCCAGTTCAAAACCCTGAGCTTGTCTGGTTAAGGCACACATGAGAAGCAACTATGAGCTGATGCTTCCTGCTCCTCTCTCTGCCTTTCTCTCTCTCTTTCGTCTCTCTAAATCAGTAAGATATTTTTTTTAATTTATGACTTAAATTTATGAGCAAAGGTTTCATAACCTCGTGGGAATGAAGCACAGTGTAAGAAAAGACATTGTTGTAAGTTACCTCCAACCTTACCAGTAAAGAGCCCAGAACATTTCTACCAAAATGTTTAACTGTTGTTAAACTGTCTCAACTAAATTTTAATCATTAGAAGTCATTTCTCGCCTGACCAGGCAGTGGCGCAGTGGATAGAGCGTCGGACTGGGATGCGGAGAACCCAGGTTCGAGACCCCGAGGTCTCCAGCTTGAGCACGGGCTCATCTGGTTTGAGCAAAGCTCACCAGCTTGGACCCAAGGTTGCTGGCTTGAGCAAGGGGTCACTCAGTCTGCTGTAGCCTCCTGGTCGGGGCACGTATGAGAAAGCAATCAATGAACAACTAAGGAGACTAAGGAGCCGCAACTAAGAATTAATACTTCTCATCTCCCTTCCTGTCTGTCTGTCCCTATCTGACTGTTTCTGTCGCCAAAAAAAAATCTAAAAGAAAAGAAGTCATTTCTCTTACTCACAACCATGTTTATTTTTGTTGAAATATTATGGCCAGTATGTTCTAGTAATTTTGGGAATTCTTTTCAATGGAAGTATCACTCTTAATAACAGAGGTTTTTTGGATAGGGGTAATAGTTGTTATATAATTTAATATACCTCAGTGCCTTTGAAGAGTTTATAAATGAAACCAAACATAGAAAATGTTCTTACATTAATGTAAATACTATTTGCAGGAAGAAAATTAGCTCACCTGCTTTCAGAACCTATCTTAGAAATATTAGATATTAAAGTTGATTCAACTTAATCCATGGGTCTTAACTCCCACAATGTTACTGGATGCTATTTTCCTCTTACTGAAAACTAGTCAAGCAGCTTTTATTTCTGCTACAGTCATTTTCCTACCTAATTCTAATGCCACAAACTACAAAGGCCAGGTTCTCAGTTGTTTCGAGTGTCATCTGGATATGCTAAGGTTGTGGGTTCAGTCACCAGTCAGGGCACATACAAGATTCAACCAATGAATGCATGGCTAGGTAGAACAACAAATCAATGTTTCTCTCATTATCTCCCCCTCCCTCCTCTCTAACTTTCTCTCTAAAATCAATAACTAGATTTTTTTTTTAAAAAAAAGGAAGAGCCCTGCCTGACCTGTGGTGGCGCAGTGGGTAAAAGAGTCGACCTGGAACACTGAGGTCGCTGGTTCGAAATCCCGGACTTCCCTGGTCAAGGCACATATGGGAGTTGATGCTTTCTGCTCCTCCCTCCCTTCTCTATCTGTCTCTCTCTCTCTCTGTCTCCTCTCTAAAATGAATAAATAAAATCTTAAAAAAAAAAAAGAAAGAGCCCTGACCAGCTGTGGCGCAGCGCCAGAGCGTCGACCCAGAACACTGAAGTCATCAGTACAAAACCCCAAGGTTACCATCTCTGAGCTCAAGCTCGTCAACCCGGGGTTGCTGGCTTAAGGCAGGGAATCATCCACACAATCCTAAAGCTCACCAGCTAGAGCCCAAAGGTCACTGGCATGAAAAGCCCAAGGTTGCTGGCTTGAACAAGAGGATGCTGGCTTGCCCATCAAGGCACATATGAGAAGCAATCAACACGCAACTAAAGTGAAAGCAACTATGAGTTTATGCTTCTCACACTCTCCCTCCCCCCAAAAAAAAGAAAAAGAAAAAAGCCAAAGGATATATATATTCATGCTGCTACATGTTTAATGGTTTTTAATAGGAAAGGAAAAATGCAAAATGCAGATCTTCTGTTTCATTTAACTACAGTACTAAAATAACTTTGCCCAAATTGATTTTACATAACAAGTTTACTTTTCTAAAGGTATATAAACAATAAACAAAGTAAACATTCAATCAGATCTTAACCTCTGCCAAGTACTATCTGTCCTGGAATTGTTCCCTTCAGTTCCAGTGTCGAAGCATCTTAAAGTCAATAGTCATCTTCTTCATCAGAGTCCATTACTTTTCTTCTGTTAAACTGGAGGGATTAAACAAGTATTATTACATGTTTAATAAAGCATAATATAGATTTTTCTGAGAAGAAATATATCTACCTACTACAGCAAGACATTTTTGTTTGTCTTTAAAACAACCTAGTATTTTAGGTCTAAGGGGAGGGGGGAAACGATGACACAAGAGCCTTAAAAATTAGGCCCCTCAGTAGAAACAGTCTTGTTCCCCAACTTCCATGTGTTACAAAATGAAAATATCTACAGGGTGGAACATGTTTTGATACAATAGATGTATATTCAACACAACATTTAAAATATTAGTCTCATCCCTGGCCAGTTGGCTCAGTGGCAGAGTGTCAGCCCAGCGTATGGATGTCCCAGGTTTGATTACCGGTCAGGGCACACAGCAGAAGTGACTATCTGCTTCTCTCCCCCTCTCTCCCCCCTCCCTCTCTCTCTTCCCTTCCTGCAGCTGGTGGCTCAATTGGTTTGAGTGTCAGCCCCAGGCACTGAGAATAACTTGGTTGGTCTGAGCACGTCAACCTTAGGTGCTAAAAATAGCTCAATTGATTTGAGCATTGGCCCCAGACAGAAGTTGCTGGATGGATCCTAGTCATGGTGCCTGTGGGAGTCTGTCCCTCTACCTCCCCTCCTCTCACTTACTAAATAAATAAATAAATTGCCATGTGCATTCAGGGAAACTTACTTTAACTGTGGTTTTCTTTTCTGTTTGTTGGCTTACTTTTTCAAGGATTTCTATTAAACCTTGTTCTGTTACCTAGGATAACCAGAAAGAAAAACAGTACATTTTTAAACAAAGATTAAACAAAGAATTGATCTCAGCAGACTGAATCATGTTAGTCTTTCTGGGGTGTGGAGGTAGAGGTCAAGATGAAAGGAGAGGGGGCCAGGAGGTTGGAACCACCAGTTACAACTACAGGCATACCTCGTTTTATTTTGCCTCACAGGTGTTTCATATTTTACAAAATGAAAGCAAGGCCGTCCAACAAAAAACATGATTCTACTGCTTTATGGCAGTAGTCTGGAAGCAAACTTGCAATATTTCTGAGCTACACCTGTATTAGTTTAAGTTCCAAATAGATTTTGCTCTGCAAGTTACTGGAGGAGGGAGGGAAGTACCTATCAATTAGCATCCTCAGAAAAACCCAAAGTTAACAGGTACTTAAACCTTTACTACCTCCAGCAAAGACAACCCCTATACCCCTCTGTTGTGTCAGTGATAGACACACACCACCTCTGCCTTTGGGACCCTAAGAAGCTTAAATGTAGGAGATAAGTCACTCAAGATGAACCAGTCACTGTCTCTTCTACACACAATTCTTCGTGTAAGGGCTCCGGGCAGGACCGACCCCTGCACGCGGTGGTGGCAGCAGAGGGCTTCCCAGTGCAGGTAGGGCACATCGGCATCTTGAAGGACAGTCTGATAAAGAATATACCCAACAGTCCTAGCCAGTTTGCTCAGTAGATAGAGCATCGGCCTGGCATGCTGACGTCCCGGTTCAGTCCCCAGTTTGATCCCCAGTCAGGGCACATTATAAGAAGCAACAATCTGCTCTCTCTCCCTCTCTCTCACCCTTCTTTCCCTCTTTCCCTGTGGCTAAATTGGTTAAAGTGTTGGCCCTGGGCACTGAGGATAGCTCAGTTGATTCGAGCATCGGCCCCTGATGGGGGTTGCCATTGCATCTTGGTCGGGGGGCATAAAGGAGTCTGTCTCTGTCTCCTCTCACTTAAAAAAAAAAAAGAATATACCTAAGGTGGCATTACAGCAACACACATAAAAACCAGGAATTTTAGCACCTCATTTGCAAAAACAATCAACATCTACCTACACAGGTACTGTTTAATTTGTATCAGGTACTGTTTAATTTGTATCATTGAGAATGTTTCCAATATAAAAGCAATTTACGCTAGCTGACCCTAACAGTCATTAGTTCACATAAGACACCAACAAGGTTCCGCAACAATGTCAGGAAAGAAAAGAAACAGATTTTAGAAAAGGCAATTAGTTATCTTTTATGAACAAAATTTGCTTCCTTGAAACAAATTTTCTGTAACCAGAAGAAACTGACTTTCTGAAAACATGTTTTAATAAACTGGGTAACAATAGGTAAAACTGCCTCAAGGCAGGCCAAGCTTACCTTCCCACTTAGTTGTCCATATCTTGCCATCTGTATAAGGTAATTCTCTACTGCTTTAGTTTTCTCCGGCTTTACAAGTGCTAAATTACTTACTAAAAAGAAAAAAATATATACACAACAATGTCAAAACTAAATGCACTTATAACGTAAAACTAAGCACCAACATTTCTAAAGCACTTCACCAGGCTGGCTTTAGCTCAGGAGTTCCTTCAAGTCAAGTTCACTTGTTAAAGCACTTCACGGACTTATTTATGTCTTGAAATTAGCAAAGTAAGGATTGCAGAAGGTAATTTTACTCTCTTAAAAATGAGGAAACTCGCCTGACCAGGCGGTGGTGCAGTGGATAGAGCGTTGGACTGGGATGCAAAGAACCCAGGTTTGAGACCCCGAGGTCGCCATCTTGAGTGCGGGCTCATCTGGTTTGAGCAAAGCTCACCAGCTTGGACCCAGGGTTGCTGGCTTGAGCAAGGGGTTACTCGGTCCGCTGAAGGCCCACAGTCAAGGCACATATAGAAAGCAATCAATGAACAACTAAGGTGTCACAACGAAAAACTAATGATTGATGCTTCTCATCTCTCTCCGTTCCTGTCTGTCTGTCCCTGTCTATCCCTCTCTGACTCTCTGTCTCTGAGGAAAGTTTCCTGACCAGATGGCCTGGGATGGCTGGTTGGCTGGAGCATCATCCCCATATGTGGATGTTGTGGGTTCAATCCCCAGAGCACACATAGAAATAGATGTCTTTGTCTCTCTCTACCTTCCCCTCTCCCTAAAATCAATCAATAAATTTTTTCTAAAAATGAGGAAACTAAAGTTCAGCCATGTCAATCTCAGTCAAGGCCATACAGAAGTACTGGCAAAGCCAAGATTAAATATGGGTCCTCAGAGTCTAAGCCCCATCTTTTTTAAAAATAATATTCTCCAGGCTTCCTGGAAATAAGTTCTGTATTACTACGTATTCAATCAGAGTATCCATCTAAGGCTGCCTCTTCTATGCTGGGCTTCAAGTTTCAATACAGGAAATACTGGTTCATGCCCTGGCCGGGTGCTCAGTTGGTAAGGCATCATCCTGATACACCAAGGTTACAGGTTCAATCCCCGATCAGGACACATTCAAGAATCAACCAACGAATGCACAATTAAGTGGAACAACAAATCAATGTTTCTCTCTCTCACTAGAATAAATAAAAAAAAATAAAAATCAGTTACTAAAAAAAGATATTAGTTCATTCCAGTTGGCTCATTTAAAACCCTTTGAGTAGTGAGTTTTTTTCATGCTTGCTGACCCCTGGGAGTGAGGTGGGGTTTTTTTCCAAAAAAAAAATGAAATTAGTTCCAGTTACAGCTTTATTAACTTAAAATCATGTTTGTTTGATAACCAATTTATGGAAACAAGAACATACATTTGCCTTTTTTTAATGTTGCCTTACATATTTTTAAAATAAGTTGATCACACTCTGGATGGTCAGGAGACACGAGGACGTACATGAACGTTCGTACTACTCAAAGGGTTAATTTTTTATCTACACGGTTTTCATGATGAAAAATTAGTAATTAAAATGGAGAATACAATAAACCACTCAAGCTCTATCACCTACATCAACTACCAGTAACACTTTGTAATTGATTTGAGAGTTGTTGCCTATAAATTTTACCTATTAAGCACTTGGATGATCATCTCCTTGGTAGGCGAAAACCAAGCTGGTATATTTAATAATTTAAGTCCATTTCTTTAGGTTTATAAACTTCACAGTTTTTAAAAATATCTGTACTTTAAGTGTTTTTACATTAAGTAAATAGTTATTTAATCTAGAGATAGCAATAATTTCACATCTCCCCATTCAACTAATCCAAGCCAATTTTATGAAAATAACTTAAAAGGAAATTGAAGATGCTTACACCGGGCTCGGGCTGACTGATCCAGAACTTGGGCTAAGATACTGTTTCTCATTTCTGCTTCTCTACAACAAAAACAAGTCAAGCAAAATTAGAACTAAACTGTCAGCATTCCTATTGAACACACAAAAAATGTTACTCACTCAATACATTTCCCAAGATGGAAGATTGCTGCGTAAATAGGTTGTGTAATAGTAGATGCTGTGTGGATGGCAGCAGCTATCCTAGTAGAAGAGTATTCTCAAAACCCTGCTTAATATTGTATGGGTGTAAACCTACCATGTTGAAATTATACATTTGTATAATTCACAGTGGAGTTTCTGTTCAACCACCATTAGCAACATTTATTAAGTACCTAGTATGTGATAGGTGCTAGAAATTTGTAATGATGGCTGACCAGTGGTGGCGCAGTGGATAGAGCATTGACCTGGGACCCTGGAGTCCCAGGTTTGAAACCCCAAGGTCACTGGCTTGAGCACAGGCTCACCCAGCTTGAAAGCAGGTTTACAAGCTTGAACACGGGATCATCGACATGCTCCCATGGTCACAGGCCTGAGCCCAAAGGTCGCTGGCTTGAAACCCAACATTGCTAGCTTGAGCCTAAGGTCGCTGGCTTGAGCAAAGGGTCTCTGGCTCGGCTGGAGCCCCCCCCCCAGTTAAGGTTCGTATGAGAAACAATCAATGAACAACTAAAGTGCCACAACTACAAGTTGAAGCTTCTCATCTCTTTTCCTTCCTGTCTCTCTGTCTGTCTGGCTGGCTTTGTGTCTGTCTCTCTCTCTCTTGCTTAAAAAAAAAAGAAATACTCCCAAATGATGGCAAAAAGTAAATCCTCTTTGGAAGAATCCAGGACAACAATGATCGATTATAAAACCCACCCTAATTTCAGATATGTTAAAATGTGAAAAAGGTACATCTTAGAATCAATGAAATTCATGTTGTTTCATTCTCTGCTTAGCACTATCCCAAGTGCGTACCAACTGTCTTCTCCCACTAAACTAAGCCGTGTACTGGCAGGAACCTTCTCTGCCTTGCTTATTTCTACTGACCCAGCATTAAGCCTGACCCAGAGCAGGTTCTTAAGAATTATTTGCCAAATGAGTTAAAAGGTAGCATGACAGCCTTGGCCAGTGGCACAGTGGATAGAACGTAGTCCCAGAGCGCTAACGTCACCAATTCAATCCCAGGGTCACCGGCACAATCCTGAGAGCACCAGCTTGACCCCAAGGTCGCCAGTGTGAGCCCCAGTCGGCATGTACGAGAAGCAATCAATGTGTTCACAACTAAGTGGAACAAGGAATCTGATGCTTTTTTTCTCTCTCCAAAAAAAAAAAAGGTAGCATGATGAAGGGAGAGAAAAATGGAGAGCTGTTCAATATGTATAGTTTCAATTTTATAAGACAAAAAAGTCCTAGACATGTGTTGCACAATATGAGAATGCAGAGGGTCCTCGGGTTACAACACAGTTCCGTTCCTACAACAGAGACATAACCCAAATTTTGGTGTAATTTCAAACACACCCTAGCCTAAGTCACTTACCTATCCTAACACAGTTGTAAAATCATAATCTAGAACATAAAAACACAACTAAGCCAAAAATGGCATAGGTAAATGTACTGGGAAGTGCCGATTCCCTCACTCATACATCACATTACTGTGTGTTCTTCCGCCCCGTGCAACCAAACTAGTTCCCCCACATGGTCTATAAGTACTGATGCTAATGGCATAAGCCAAAACACCCACATTTCAATTATTTTAAGTTTTTATGGGAGTGAGCATCATAAACTCCAAACGTCGTATGTTGAGACTGTCATAACACAAGGACCCCCATATAGTTAACATGACTGAACTGTACATTTACAAATGGTTATTATAGTAAATTTTATGTTATGTGCTCTTTTATCACAGTTAGGAAAAAAAAAGGTAGCATGATTCAATAAACATGCTATGGGTGAGGTGTTCTCCCATGTGCTGGGATAAAATAACAATAACTATAGTATAACAGTTCACATTTATCTAGCATTTACTAAATGTGAGGTACTGAACACAAACATCTCTCTGAGGTAGTCCTAAAGTTCATTTTAAGGCTATCGCAGATTAGCAGAGAAACATCAACTAATTGTATTAACCAGGTAGTAAATGCTGTGAGATTCTACATGTTTATTTAACAAATTAACAACATACCCTGATGATTTAGGAAAAATCATTATTCTAGCAAAAACTTACTATTAAAATAACTAAAGTAAAAAAATCATTTGGTGAAACCATCCTTCAGAGCCCCAGCCCATACCTGTGCTTTGCTTCCTGTTGTGCTGCATCACCAGGATCCTGAAAAAATAATTTTACCTTTTAGTCGAGTAATTGCAGAGAGAAAAAATAGAAACTATTCTGTTTCTGATACTTAATAGGCTCCTGCAGTGGTAGAGATTAAATTATTGCCAAATAATTAAAAGCTGGGCCTCCCAGTTGTCAATGGGATAGATCCCACGTACCAAAATGTTTTGAGCCCTGCTGGGTTAGTTCAGTTGGTTAGAGCACCCATCCCCAGACACCAAGGTTGTGGACTGATCCCAGGTCAGTGCACCTACAAGAATCAACCAATAGGCCCTGGCCAGGTTGCTCAGTGGATAGAGCATCGTCCCTGCGTGCCAATGAGTGCACAACTAAATGGAATAACCAAGTGGAACACCAAGTTGATGCCTCTCTCTCCCTTCCTTTCTCTCAAATCAATGGGGTTTTTTTTCCTTTTTAAGCGAGAGACAAACACACAGGCTGGAAGGGAGATGAGAAATATCAACTAATAGTTGTGGCACCTTAGTTGTTCATTGAATGCTTTCTCATGGGCCTTGACTGGGGGACTCCAGCAGAGCAAGTGACCCTTGCTCAAGCCAGCGACCTTGGGCTCAAGCCAGAAACCATGGGTCATCCAGTCCTACGCTTTATCCCCTGTGCCACCGCCTGGTCGGGCATCAATAGAAAATTTTTTAAAAATCAATCAACAAATGCATAAATAAGCGGAACAATAAATCAATGTTTCTCTCTCCCTTTTCCTCTCTCTAAACTCAATAAACAAAAATTTAATTGTGTAAAAAATGAAATGTTTTGATAAGCTCCTAAAGTCACAATCTAATAGAATGTTTTAGAATACAAACAACCATTTTATATGTACAAGGGAGAGGAGTCCTTGTACAATGAAAACGTATTTTACAAGGTAAGAATTTCTGAGGGGAAAATGTGCTGGGTGTTGTGGACGCTGATGATTCAAATGGCGCTTCCTTGGAGACGATCGCGTTCCATCCCTTACACGGTCCTCTGCCTATAGTCACTACTTGAGCATTTTATCTATGGGATTCGAGTTTAGTGTCTGGCTCCTCCCCAGACTGTCACTCGATCACAGGGGACGGGATGCTCCCCACTGTACCCTTAGCACCTGGCACAAAGCAACCCCTCAATCCATGTCGGTCGATTACTTGGGTCAGAACTCTAGGAAACAATTCCGCTGGAACCAGTAGTCAAAACAGGCTAGATCACAAAGCTAACGGTAGGGAGACCCGAGGGGCTAAGCATTCTGCTTCGGACTGACGCCGGCCCGGGCGAGACCAATGGGACGAGCCGAACCCGGTCAAGAGAGGGCCCAAGCCGGACCCTCCCGGGACAGCACGTGGTCGGCTTGTAGCCCGAAAACCCCGTGCGACGTGGAGATTGGCCCTGGACAGCCCCGGGGACAGCCGCGAGCTTCCCTGCCAGTGGACCGAGCACGGGCCGCGGCGCCTAGAGCCTCTGCCTGGGCCGCGCCCTCCACACGCCCCGCAGAAGGATGGGCCAGGAGGACGGCTGGCGCGCTCACCCCGTGCTTCGCCTGCAGCTCCGCCAGCCTCTGCTTCCGCAGAGCCTCCAGCTCCTCCTCCGCCATGGTGCGACCGGCCGGGCAGAACAGCCGCAACCTTATTTTGGCCCACTCCGAGTTATATCTCCCGCAACCTCGCGGTGTGAGTGCGGCCCTCCCCACTGCGCAGGCGCCCGCAACTTCCAGGCATCACCAATCCAGCCGGAGCCGCGCCGCCCGATGCAGCCAGGGCTCCTGCAGAGGCCCGATTCCGCGATCGCAGGTGGTCGGGTGTGGGGCGGGGCCGAACTCAAAACCCGGAGCCTAGCCTTTTCGCTTCTCCAGCGCGACCCCACCTTGGCTCCGGAATCTACGCTCTGCACTTGCGGACATTACCTGGGCTAGGACTGGGCTGCGTGCGGGTGGGATAATATGGAAATCTAAAAGAGACCATCATCAGCAAGTAAAAAATAAGAGGCAAAATTTGTTGGTGGCTTATTATGTGCTTACCTAATGTCTCCATTTGTAGTTGAGGATCCTGGGGTTTAGAAAGGCTAAGTGGGGTGATGGAAATGCTCTAAATCTGGATTGTGGTAAGGGTTGCTTAACTCTTAAATTTGGTAACAAGACGTTAAATTGTACATTTAAAATGGGATAAAGCGGCACCAGAGAGGAGATAGAAGAGACTCGCTCGTCCACCCGGCCGTTAAGAAGCCAAGTTAAAGCAAACTTGGAAGGTGAGACTTAAGCAGAGAAGAACCTTTCCTCCGACTTTGGAGCGGGAAGGGGTGCTGTGGGTGGGGCGTAAACTTCTAGACCCCCCCCCCCTTTCCCCACGAGAGCCTGTCACAGGCTGTTGAGGTGGGCAGCTGTGGCTGTGCAAACTCCCCGGTGAGAAACAAGCAAACAATGAACAACTAAGGAACCACAACTATGAGCTGATGCTTCTCATCTCTCTGCCTTCCCCCCCCCCTCTCTCTAATAAATAAATAAAAATAAAAAATATAGCACACATGCCTGACCAGACAGTGGCGTAGTGGATAGAGCGTCGGACTGGGATGCAGAGGACCCAGGTTCGAGGCCCCAAGGTTGCCAGCTTGAGCGCAGGCTCATCTGGTTTGAGCAAAAAGCCCACTAGCTTAAACCCAAGGTCGCTGGCTCCAACAGGGGGTTACTCGGTCTGCTGAAGGCCCACGGTTAAGACACATATGAGAAAGCAATCAATGAACAACTAAGGTGTTGCAACATGCAGTGAAAAACTGATTGATTCTTCTCATCTCTCTCCGTTCCTGTCTGTCTGTCCCTGTCTATCCCTTTCTCTGACTCACTCTCTGTCTCTGTAAAAAATAAAAATAAATAAAAAAAATATATATATAGCACACCCTGGCCAAGCAGCTCAGGCTTTGGAATGGTTGGTGTGTGTGAAGTAACCTGTTACTCGTTCAGGTTATACACCTGCTGTTTTTTCAATTGTAGGAAAATATAAAATTTACCACTTAAACCAGGGGTCCCCAAACTACGGCCCGCGGGCTGCATGCGGCCTCCCTGAGGCCATTTATCTGCCCACCACACTTCCGGAAGGGACACCTCTTTCATTGGTGGTCAGAGAGAGGAGCATAGTTCCCATTGAAATACTGGTCAGTTTGTTGGTTTAAATTTACTTGTTCTTTATTTTAAATATTGTATTTGTCCCCGTTTTGTTTTTTTTACTTTAAAATAAGATATATGCAGTGTGCATAGGGATTTGTTAAGAGGGTTTTTTTTGTTGTTGTTTTTAAATATTTTTTTTTAATTTTTATTTTATTTATTCATTTTAGAGAGGAAAGAGGGAGGGAGAGAGACAGAGAGAGAGAGAGAGAGAGAGAGAGAGACAGGGGGGAGGAGCTGGAAGCATCAACTCCCATATGTGCCTTGACCAGGCAAACCCAGGGTTTCGAACCGGCAACCTCAGCATTTCCAGGTTGACGCTTTATCCACTGCGCCACCACAGGTCAGGCCTGTTCATAGGTTTTTTTTATAGTCTGGCTCTCCAACGGTCTGAGGGACAGTGAACTGGCCCCCTGTGTAAAAAGTTTGGGGATCCCTGACTTAAACTATTTTTCATATACAGTTCAGTAGTGTTAAGTTCATTCACATAAACTCTTTTCATTTTGTAAAACTGAAACTCAATACTCATTAAATACAATTCCCTAACCCCTTCTCCCCCAATCCTTAATAATCACAATTCCATTCTCTCTCCCTTATGATTTTGACTAACTACCTCACGTAAATGGAATCATACAACATTTGTCCTTTTCTGACTGGTTTCACTTAGCATACTGTCCTCAAGCTTCATTCATGTTGCAGCATGTATTAGAATGTCCTGGCCCTGGCCGGTTGGCTCAGCGGTAGAGCATCGGCCTAGCGTGCGGAGGACCGGGTTCGATTCCCGGCCAGGGCACACAGGAGAAGCGCCCATTTGCTTCTCCACCCCTCCGCCGCGCTTTCCTCTCTGTCTCTCTCTTCCCCTCCCGCAGCCAAGGCTCCATTGGAGCAAAGATGGCCCAGGCGCTGGGGATGGCTCTGTGGCCTCTGCCTCAGGCACTAGAGTGGCTCTGGTCGCAACATGGCGACGCCCAGGATGGGCAGAGCATCGCCCCCTGGTGGGCAGAGTGTCGCCCCTGGTGGGCGTGCCGGGTGGATCCCGGTCGGGCGCATGCGGGAGTCTGTCTGACTGTCTCTCCCTGTTTCCAGCTTCAGAAAAATGAAAGAAAAAAAAAAAAAAAAAAAAAGAATGTCCTTACTTTTTAAGGATGAAAAATATTCCATTTTATGTACAAACCACATTTTGTTTATCCATTCATCCATCAATGGACACTTCAGTTGTTTTTTACTATTGTTAATAATGCTGCCATGAGGCCCTGGCCAGTTGGCTCAGTGGTAGAGCGTCGGCCTGGTGTGCAGAAGTCCCGGGTTCGATTCCCGGCCAAGGCACACAGGAGAAGCGCCCATCTGCTTCTCCACCCCTCCCCCTCTCCTTCTTCTCTGTCTCTCTCTTCCCCTCCTGCAGCCAAGGCTCCATTGGAGCAAAGTTGGCCCGGGTGCTGAGGATGGCTCTGTGGCCTCTGCCTCAGGCGCTAGAATGGCTCTGGTTGCAGCAGAGCGATGCCCCAGATGGGCAGAGCATCGCCCCCTGGTGGGCATGCCGGGTGGATCCTGGTCAGGTGCGTGCGGGAGTCTGCCTGACTGCCTCCCCGTTTCCAACTTCAGAAAAATACAAAATAATAATAATAATAATGCCACGAAAATTATTTAGAATATAAATTTTCTTTCAATTCTTGGGTATACTGTATCCATGTGTTTTGAATTCAACATTACTTTTATTTCCTTTTTTTTTTTTTTTTTTTTTGACAGAGACAGAGAGAGAGTCATAGAGAGGGACAGATAGGGACAGACAGGAAGGGAGAAAGATGAGAAGCATCAATTCTTCATTGCAGCATTTTAGTTGTTCATTGATTGCTATATTGTATGTGCCTTGACCAGGGAGCTACAGCAGACTGAGAGACCCCTTGCTCCAGCCAGAGACCTTGGGCTCAAGCTGGTGTGCTTTGTTCAAATCAGATAAACCTGTGCTCAAGCTGGTGACCTCGGGGTTTCGAACCTGGGTCCTCGGCATCCCAGTCTGACGCTCTATCCACTGCGCCACCGCCTGGGCAGACAAAAATCAACGTTCCTAAACATTAATGAGGCTTTTCTCTAATATGTAAATAAATAGGCAAAATTGGGGGGGGATATTAAAATGGTAGTCTGGAGTCTTGACTTCTATTTCAGTTGTATCACAGTTGAGACCTTTTTTGGACCATTTTTGAAAAGCAGTTTTGGATGACTCATATGACTTCCACTTGCAAATGTCAGCCTTGAGTCAGGACAATGCAGCCATACCTGGGCTGGTGCCTAAGTGACACTCACAAGGAAGTGAGGAAACCAGAATCGTGTGAAAACAGAATCAGCAGACAGGTATTCTCATGTAATTCCTTAAATCAGAACACACTCCTAATGGATCAAACATTTAAAGGTTTAAAAAACAGGCCCCGGCTGGTTGACTCAGTGGATAGAGAATCATTGGATAGAGCATATGGACATCCTGGTTCAATTCACTGTCAGGGCACACAAGAAAAGCAATTATCAGCTCTCTTCCTCTCCTTCTCCCTCTTCTCTCTCTCTTCCTCTCCCTCAGCCAGTGGCTTCATTGGTTCCATCCAGGCACTGAGGATAGCTCAGTTGGTCTGATGGCATCAACCTCAGGTGCTAAAAGTAGCTTAGTTAATTGAGCATCAGCACCAGACGGGGGTGGAGCGGTGCCAAGTGGATCCCGGTCAGGGCACTTTGGAAATCTGTCTCACTATCTCCTCTCCTCTCATTAAAAAAAAATAAATATATATATATATATATATATATGTATATATGTATGTATTTATTTTTATTTATTTATTTATTTATTTATCTCATGCCCTGGTTGAGCAGCTCAGGTCTCAGGTGGGTGAAGCATTATCTTGAAATGTCAAGGTTACAGGTTCAATCTGGGCACATATAATGAACATATAATGAAGCAACCAATGAACACAATAATAAGTGGAACAACAAAACAATGTTTCCTTTCTTCTTTTTCTCTCTCTCTCTGAATCAATAAGTTTTTAAAAATGTAAT
Source organism: Saccopteryx leptura (assembly GCF_036850995.1). Classification (NCBI taxonomy): domain Eukaryota; kingdom Metazoa; phylum Chordata; class Mammalia; order Chiroptera; family Emballonuridae; genus Saccopteryx; species Saccopteryx leptura. The sequence continues at coordinate 38,223,163 of NC_089511.1, forward strand.
ATATATATAGCCTGAACAGGTGGTGGCACAGTGGATAGAGCATTGGACTGAGATGCAGAGGACCCAGGTTGAAAACCCCGAGGTTGCCAACTTGAGTGCAGGCTCATCCAGCTTGAGCACAAGCTCACCCGGCTTGAGCGTGGGGTCATAGACATGACCCCATGGTTGCTGCTTTGAGCCCAAAGGTCGCTGGCTCGAAGCCCAAGGTTGCTGTCTTGAGTACAAGATCTCTGGCTTGAGCGAGGGGTCACTCTCTCTGCTGTAACACCCCCCCCCATCAAGGCACATATGAGAATGCAATCAATGAACAACTAAGGTGCTGCAACGAAACACAGATGCTTCTCATCCCTCTCCCTTCCTGTCTCTGTGCCTATCTGTCTCTCTCTCTCACTAAAAAATAAATAAATAATAAAATAAATAAAGTCATTTGACCATACATTTGATATATTACTTCTGTACTCTCCACTTTATTCCATTGTTCTATATGCCTGCTTTTATGTTGGTATCATACTATGTTGAATACTACATATAGCTGTGTAGTAAATTTTGAAATCACAAAATGTGAGACCTCCAACTTTGTTCTTTTTTAAGATTGTTTTGGCTATTCAGGGTCCCTCGATATTTCACATGAATTTTAGAATAAATCCTTCTATTTATTTAAAAAACACCACTGGGAAAAGAATCATTTGGGGGCAGCTTCATGGAGAGGAATCTATGGCCGTTAGCTGTATCCCAGTGAAGTAGTAATGACTAGGCTTCGGGTGCTCTGGATTCTGAGCTGCTACAGTCTGTTTCATTAAAGAAAGAAAAAAAAGCCTGAGCAGGCGGTGGTGCAGTGGATAGAGCATCAGACTGGGTTGCAGAGGACCCGGGTTCGAGACCCCGAGGTTGCCAACTTGAGCACGGATTCATCTGGTTTGAGCAAATAGCTCACCAACTTGAACCCAAGATCGCTGGCTCCAGCAAGGGGTTACTTGGTCTGCTGAAGGCCTGCGGTCAAGGCACATTTGAGAAAGCAATCAATGAACAACAAAGATGTTGCAATGCGCAATGAAAAACTAATGTATGATGCTTCTCATCTCTCTCTGTTCCTGTCTGTCTATCCCTCTCTCTGACTCACTCTCTGTGTCTGTAAAAAAGAAAAAAAGGAAAAAAAAGAAAGAAAAAAAAGCATTGGGATTTTGATAGAGATTGCACTCAGTTTGTAGATTGCTTTGGGTAATATTGTCATCTTTACAATATTAAGTCTTCCAATCCAAGAATACAAGATTTTATTTTATTTTTCTTTCCATTTGTGTTTTCTTTCATTTCTTTCAGCAACATTTTTTTTGTGTGTATTTTTCTGAAGTTGGAAACGGGGAGGCAGTCAGACAGACTCCCGCATGTGCCCTACTGGGATCCACCTGGTATGCCCACCAGGGGGCAATGCTCTGCCCATCTGGGGCGTTGCTCTGTTGCAACCAGGGCCATTCTAGCGCCTGAGGCAAAGGCTATGGAGCCATCCTCAGCGCCCGGGCCAACTTTGCTCCAATGGAGCCTTGGCTGCAGGAGGGGAAGAGAGAGACAGAGAGGAAGGAGAGGGGGAGGAGTGGAGAAGCAGATGGGCTCTTCTCCTGTGTGCCCTGGCTGGGAATCAAACCTAGGACTCCTACACGCCAGGCCGACGCTCTACTACTGAGCCAACCGTCCAGGGCCTCAGCAACATTTTGAAGGTTTTGGCGTACAAGACTTTTGCCTCCTGTTTTAGCTCTGTTTTTCAACTGTCAATCTGCAGACCAGTCCCCCAGAGATTTTGTGCCAATCAGAGAAAGAGTAAACACCCTGATGTTATATGAAGATTGTAGACCTGCCCTGGCTAGGTAGCTTGGTTGGTTAGAACATCCCCCCGAAGTGCAGAAGTTGCTGGTTTGATCCCCAGTCAGGGCACATACAGGAACAGATCCATGTTCCTGACTCTCTCTCTCTCTCCTTTTCTCACTAAAATCAATAATTAAAAATATTTTTAAATATTGTATACCCAATTACCTTGAGAGAGACAAAACCAGAAAAATGCAGGAGAGGGAGGCCTGCAATGTCTGTGATCTTACGCCAGTGACCTCAGCGTTTTGGACTGAGGGAGGAAGGGCTGACTGAGAAAGTTTGAAAAGTAACAAACCACAGCTGTGGTCCTTGTTATCAGTTCCCTGAAATAAGGTTGCAGCACCAGCAAGAAGAATGGGATATGTGAATAGTCAAGGACAGACAGTCCAGACCTCCTCTCTTACCTCCTCCCCTCCCAGAGACACAAAAGTCATGTAAGTCTGTAAACAAGTTAGAGAAATCAGGCACTTGTCACATGAAAGCTAAAGCTGTAAAGGTATATAAGATGGAAGAAATCTAACTTTGGGGAGCTCGTGTTGTGGGTGCTACTAATCCATGTGCTCCTCCAGCTACTAATAAATCCTTCTTCCTCCATCAAGTTGTCTGGGTGTCTATTATCCTCCTTTTGAGGCTAATTCCTGCTATAAACTTAGTTGAATTTGCTTGTGCTCAGGGTGATTTCTGCCTTAGTGGTCTCTGAAATGATTCTATTTTCACCGGTCCTCAAGTGTAAAAAAGTTGAAAACCACTGGTTAGCTTATTTCTATGTATTTTATTCTTTTATATGCTAATGTAATGGAATGGTTTAGTTAATTTCCTTTTTGTATTGTTTATTGTTTTTTTATTTATTCATTTTAGAGAGGGAAGATAGAGAGGGAAAAAAGGAGGGGAGGAGCAGGAAGCATCAACTCCCATATGTTCCTTGATCAGGCAAGCTAGGGGTTATGAACCAGCGACCTCAGTGTTCCAGGTTGATGCTTTATCCACTGTGCCACCACAGGTCAGGACTGTGTACTGTTAATGTATAGAAATAAAACTGATTTTTGCTTGTTGATTTTGTATTTTGCAATTTTGCTGTATTTGTTAGTTCTAACAGTTGTAAGAGCATTTTGTTTGCAAATAGAGGTAATTTTACTTCTTCCTTTCAAATCCAGATGCTTTTTCTTGCATATTGGCTCTGGCTAGGACTTCCAGTACTATGTTGAATAAATAAAGTGAAAGCAAGCATTCTTGTTTTGTTCCTAATCTTTTTTTTTTCTTTTTTCTTTTTTTTGTATTTTTCTGAAGCCAGAAATGGGGAGGCAGTCAGACAGACTACCACATGCGCCCGACGGGGATCCACCCAGCACGCCCACCAGGGGGCGACACTCCGCCCATCTTGGGGTGTCGCTCTGTTGCAACCAGAGCCATTCTAGCGCCTGAGGCAGAGGTAACAGAGCCAACCTCAGCACCCAGACCAACTTTGCTCCAATGGAGCCTTGGCTGCCGGAGGGGAAGAGAGAGACAGAGAGGAAGAAGAGGGGGAGGGGTGGAGAAGCAGATGGGCGCTTCTCCTGTGTGCCCTGGCCGGGAACCGAACCCGGGACTCCTGCATGCCAGGCCGACGCTCTACCACTGAGCCAACCGGCCAGGGCCTTGTCCCTAATCTTTAAGAGGAAGGTATATAGTCTCATTATTGAGTATTGAGCATGATGTTTGCTATGGGTTTTTCATATATGGACTTCATTATTTGGTTATTGTTACTTCTATTCCTAGTTTGAGTGTTTTTATCATGAAAAAGTTGAATATTTTTTTATTTTATTTATTCATTTTTAGAGAAGAGAGAAAGAGGGAGAGAGACAGAGAGAGAGAAGGGGGAGGAGCTGGAAGCATCAACTCCCATATGTGCCTTAACCAGGCAAGCCCAGGGTTTCGAACCGGCGACCTCAGCATTTCCAGGTCAATGCTTTATCCACTGCGCCACCAAAGGTCAGGCTAAAAAGTTGAATATTGTCAAATCATTTTTTTTTAATATCAATTGAGATGATGTTGGATGATGTGGTTCTTTACCCTTCATTCCATTACTATGGTATATTACTTGATTGTCTTGTGTTGAAACTTCCTTGTACAAATATTGATCGACTTACAACCTGTGCAACTTACAACCATTCAACTTTACGAACACAATCGCTAGCCACAACTGCTCCGCGTCTGGCAGTGCAAATGTTGCCCAGCTGGGCATACGACAGTGCAGACCAGCTTCCAGCAGCACTACCATCTCCACGTGCACCATTTCAACTGTTATCCCAGACTCGGTACAGCGATTTGTGTTTTGTGTCTTGGATATTTTTCATCAAACCCCTCCCAAGATGTCTACCAAGAGGAAATTGTCTTTGCAAATATTAAACCAGTTGTACTGGTAATGCAGTATTTTACTCAAACCTGATGAATGTAAAAATAAGAAATAAAATGGTGTAGAGATGATACAAATGGCATAAAATGAACAAAGAGGCCTGACCAGGCAGTGGCACAGTGGATAGAGCATCGGACTGGGATGTGGAGGACCCGGGTTCGAGACCCCAAGGTCGCCAGCTTGAGCGTGGGCTCATCTGGTTTGAGCAAAAAGCTCACCAGCTTGGACCCAAGGTCGCTGGCTCCAGCAAGGGGTTACTTGGTCTGCTGAAGGCCTGCGGTCAAGGCACATATGAGAAAGCAATCAATGAACAACTAAGGTGTTGCAACATGCAATGAAAAACTAATGATTAATGCTTCTCATCTCTCTCCGTTCCTGTCTGTCCGTCTATCCCTCTCTCTGACTCACTCTCTGTCTCTGTAAAAATAAATAAATAAAATTTAAAAGATAAAATAAAATGAACAAAGAAAATTATGATATATAACAATAATGAAAGAAAATTATGATAAAATATGACTTAAAGATTTTTATAACATCATTTCACAGTACTGTACATATAGCCTACTCAACTTACAACCAAATCATGTAACGACTGGTCTGTTGGAACCGATCGTGATTGTAAGTTGAGCACTAGCTGTATTTCAGGAATATATCCTACTTATTCATGGTGTATAATTCTTTTAATATACATCAGACCTCAGCCAACAGGGCATAGTGGAGACAGATAGATAAAAAGCACACATCTGCTGACTACTCAGCTGTAGAAAGGAATAAGGAATCAGTGCGTGTACTTGGGTTAGTTTTCTAAGCTACACAAATTACCACAAATGTAGCAGCTAAAACTGCAGGCAGGCTCCTAGCACAGCACACAGAGTTCTCTGTTCAGGGACTATCACATTGGAGACCCCAGTTGGTGGCAGAATTTAGTTCCTTTTTTTAAAAAACAAAAACATTTCCCTGGCCGGTTGGCTCAGTGGTAGAGCGTTGGCCTGGCATTCAGAAGTCCCAGGTTTGATTCCCGGCCAGGGCACACAAGAGAAGCGCCCATCTGCTTCTCCACCCCTCCCCCTCTCCTTCCTCTCTGTCTCTCTCTTCCTTTCCCAGAGCCGAGGCTCCATTGGAGCAAAGATGGCCCGGGCGCTGGGGATGGCCCCTTGGCCTCTGCCCCAGGCGCTAGAGTGGCTCTGGTCGCAACAGAGCGACGCCCCGGAGGGGCAGAGCGTCGCCCCCTGGTGGGCGTGCCGGGTGGATCCCGGTCGGGCGCATGCGGGAGTCTGTCTGACTGTCTCTCCCTGTTTCTAGCTTCAGAAAAATACAAACAAACAAACAAAAAACCAAAAACATTTCTTTATTAATTTTAGGGAGAGACAGAAACATTGATCTGTTCCTATATATGCCTTGACCAGGGATCAGACCCACACCATTGTGTATCTGGGACAATGCTCTAACCAACCAAGCTACCTGGCCGGCCAGAATTTAGTTCCTTGAGGTAAAGACTGAAGTCGTGTCCTTGCTGCTTTATGGTTCTATCAAGGCCTGCAGAGCACTTCTGCCTTCCCCTAGGTACATCATAGAATCAGAACTGGTCTCTCCTCCTCACATTTCTGCTCACACTCAAAGGGAAATCCCAGGTGTGTCCTCAGGGGCAGAATCCCAGGACCATCCTAGAATCCAGCTACCCCAGTGTCAGGGGATAGCTGGTAGGCAAAAGATTCCATCACCCTGGCAGTGCTGTCTGGGAGCTGACAGTAACACAGACACATAGGCAGCCCTGGGGAAGGTCCCTGTCCCTTTGCGGGAACCACATCTCCAAGACTTTTGTTCTCTTGCTGTTCTCTAGCTGCAAGGTCTTGGTCACAGCCTGCAGGCTCCACCAGAGACACAGCACAAATTTGGTGATTCTGAGACCAGTCAGCACCCCCCACCCTTCAGGCCTCCAGCTTCATCTTCAGGGAGCCTTCTTCAACCTCTCTTCTTCCTGGCGGGACATGAGCAGAGCTGTCCAACCCACATAACTTCCTGTATCTGGCTCACATAAGGAAACTGGGCAAGTTCTGGTTGACATAAAAATAAATCTCTGGCCTGACCAGGCGGTGGCGCAGTGGATAGAGCATCGGACTGGGATGCCGAGGACCCAGGTTCGAGACCCCGAGGTCGCCAGCCTGAGTGCAGGCTCATCTGGTTTGAGCAAAAGCTCACCAGCTTGGACCCAAAGTCACTGGCTCAAGCAAGGGGTTACTTGGCCCGCTGAAGGCCCGCGGTCAAGGCACATATGAGAAAGCAATCAATCAACAACTAAGGTGTCGCAATACACTACAAAAAACTAATGATTGATGCTTCTCATCTCTCTGTTCCTGTCTGTCTGTCCCTATCTATCCTTCTCTCTGACTCTCTTTCTGTCTCTGTAAAAATAATAATAATAATAATAATAAAATAAAATAAATAAAAATAAATCTCTGAGCATTTCCGCCACTAACAGCATTGCCAGACTGCAGGAGACATTAGCCCCTCACGCTACTGGAGAGAGGAAGGGAGAGACAAACGTCGATCTGTTCTCGTATGTACCCTGAAGGAGGTTCAAACCTGCAACCTTTGCTTATTGGGTTGACGCTCTAACCAACCAAGCTATCCAGCCAGGTCAGGAATTTTTAAAATTTATTTATTTAGATAGAGGGAGAGACAAGGGAGGAGGAGAAAGACAAGAAGCATCAACTCATAGCTGCATCACTTCAGTTGTTCATTGATTGCTTCTCATGTGCCTTGGCTGGGAAGCTCAACCCAAGCCAGTGACCTTGGGGTCACATTGATAATTCTGTGCCCAAGCTGGTGACCCCATGCTCAAGCCAACGAGCCCACTCTCAAGCTGACCTGTGTTTCAAACCTGGGACCTCAGTGCTCCAAGTCAATGCTCTATCCATTGAGCCACTACTGGTTGGCCTTATTTTTGTTTTTTGGACTTCTTTTTAGGGGGGGGTGAGCAGGAAGCATCAACTCCCATGTGCCTTGACCAGGCAAGCCCAGGGTTTTGAACCAGCGACCTAAACATTCCAGATCAATGCTTTACTGCACCACCACAGGTCAGACTTATTTTTTATTTAAAATTTTATTGAGCCTGACCTGTGGTGGCGCAGTGGATAAAGCGTCGACTTGGAAATGCTGAGGTCGCCAGTTTGAAAACCTGGGCTTGCCTGGTCAAGGCACATATGGGAGTTGATGCTTCCAGCTCCTCCCCCCTGTCTCTCTCTTCTCTCTCTCTAAAATGAATAAATAAAATTTTATTGACTTTAGAAAGTAAAGATTTCAAAAAATTGTTTTTTAATTTATTGATTTGAGAGAGGAAGATACATAAACATAGATCTGTTCCTGCATGTGTCCTGAATGGGGATCAAACCCACAGCCTTTGCATATCGGGAGGATGCTTTAACCAACAGAGCTACCCAGCCAAAGCATAGATTCTTTAGAGAAATAACAATTTGTTGTTCCACTACTTATGCATTCATTGGTTGACTGTATGTGCCCTGACCAGGGATTGAACCTGCATTTTGGAGTATCGGGACAACACTCTAGTATGATTCAAACTCCTTACCATGCCCTCAAGCACAGTGGTCCCCAACCTTTTTTGGGCCATGGACCGGTTTAATGTCAGAAAATATTTTCACGGACCAGCCTTTAGGGTGGGATGGATAAATGTATCACGTAACCCAGACAAGCGTCAAGAAGTGAGTCTTACTGACCTGTGGTGGCGCAGTGGATAAAAGCATTGACCTGGAAATGCTGGTCGCCGGTTCAAAACCCTGGGCTTGCCTGGTCAAGGCACATATGGGAGTTGATGCTTCCAGCTCCTCCCCCCTTCTCTGTCTATCTCTCTCCTCTCTCTCTCTCCTTTCTAAAATGAATAAAAAATAAAAAAAATAAAAAAGTGAGTCTTAGATGGATGTAACAGAGGGAATCTGGTCATTTTTTAAAAATAAAACATCGTTCAGACTTAAATATAAATAAAACGAAAATAATGTAAGTTATTTATTCTTTCTCTGCAGCCCGGTACCAGTCTGCGGCCCAGGGGTTGGGGACCACTGCTCAAGCACACAGGTGTCACCAGGCCATCCAGATGCAGCTCCTCCCCATCCTTTCAGATTGTTAGGGACACAGCTTCAAATTCCCACACTTCCACCTCAGTTGACCTTTATACAGGACATAATTTCCATGAAAACCAGAACCTTCAATCTGGAAATGCTGAGGTCGCCGGTTCGAAACCCAGGGCTTGCCTGGTCAAGGAACATATGGGAGTTGATGCTTCCAGGTCCTCCCCACCTTCTTTCTCTGTCTCTCTCCTCTCTCTCTCCCTCTGTCTGTCCTCTCTAAAATGAATAAAATTAAAAAAAACAGAACCTTATACCTTTTTTTAGAGGTTAAGAGTCAACAGTCTCCCACATCACAATAGTGATTTATAAAGATCTACTCCTTCAGGGCTGCTTCTTACTGTAAGGCCTACAAGTGAGCATCTCACTTGTAGAGAAATCTGACTCCGGTTTCAAAGAAACTTGGACACCATCAGGTATACAAAGCACTGCTTGCCTGTGAAAGTACCAGGCTGGGCTCCAACCTCCTTTTCAAGTGGGCAGAATACCCTGGCTGCCACTTCACAGCCAAGCAGGGGCAGTAGCTTGAAGGGACAGCCAGAGGATGACCTTCTGCACCAGAGCATGTAAGCCCAAGTCAGCTGCGGCTACTCAGCACAGCATGGCTGCAGACAAGCCCAGGAAAAAGCTGGGTGATAATCAAAGCAAGGCTGAGGCCCTAAGTCCTGAGGTGCTCAAATAACTGGGAACCACTCTGGTTTAAAATAATAAAAAGGCAGCTCCAGCCTGACCTGTGGTGGCAGTGGATCAAGCATGAACCTGGAACACTGAGGTTGCTGGTTCAAAACCCTGGGCTTGCCTGACCAGGCGGTGCCCAGTGGATAGAGCATTGGACTGGGATGCGGAAGGACCCAGGTTCAAGACACCGAGGTTGACAGCTTGAGCGCGGGCTCATCTTGTTTGAACAAAAGCTCACCAGCTTGGACTCAAGGTCTCTGGCTCGAGCAAGGGGTTACTCGGTCTACTGAAGGCCCATATGACAAAGCAATCAACGAACTAAGGTGTCACAACGAAAAACTGATGATTGATGCTTCTCATCTCTCTACGTCTCTACGTTCCTGTCTGTCCCTATCTATCCCTCTCTCTGACTCTCTGTCCCTGTAAAAAGAAAAAACAAAAAAAACCTGGGCTTGCCTGGTCAAGGCACCTATGAGATGATGCTCTTCACACCCTGACCCCTTCTCTAAAATCAACAAAACAAAAATCTTAAAAAGGAAGCTCCACTTAAAACTTAGGATTTGTAGCCTGACCAGGCAGTGGTGCAGTGGACAGTGGGATGCTGACAACCCAGGTTTGAAACCCCAAGCTCCCCAACTTGAGCCCCCCAGTCAAGGACTATATAAGGAGCAATCAGTAAACTAAAATAGGCCCTGGCTGGTTGGCTCAGTGGTAGAGCGTCGGCCTGGCATGCAGAAGTCCCGGGTTCGATTCCCGGCCAGGGCACACAGGAGAGGTGCCCATCTGCTTCTCCCCCCCTCCTTCCTCTCTCTCTCTTCCCCTCCTGCAGCCAAGGCTCCATTGGAGCAAAGTTGGCCCGGAGCTGGGGATGGCTCCTTGGTCTCTGCCCCAGGCGCTAGAGTGGCTCTGGTCTCAATAGAGCGACGCCCCGGATGGGCAGAGCATCGCCCCCTGGTGGGCATGCCAGGTGGATTCCGGTCCGGCGCATGCGGGAGTCTGTCTGACTCCCTCCCTGTTTCCAGCTTCAGAGAAATGCAAAAAAAAAACCACAACAAAAACCCAACTAAAATGCCACAAGTTGATGCTTCTCATCTCTCTCCCCTCTTGTCTGTCCCCTTCTCTCTTGCAAAACAAAAAACAGAAAAACTTAGGATCTGTAGCCCTAGCTGGATAGCTCAGTTGGTTAGAGCACTATCCTGATAACACAAAGATTGTAGGTTCAATCCCTGGGCAGGCCACATACAGGAACAGATCAAGGTTTCTGTCTTTCTCCCCCTACCCTTCTTTCTAAAATCATTAAAAACAAATCGCCACCACCACCACCTAAAAACCCCCATAGCATTTGTAAACAAAGCTGCCCAAAAAAGCTGTTCAACTAACCAAACAGGAGTTCTAAAATACAGAAAGTAGGATGCAATCCAGTCTCTGGGCTGTCCTGCAGAAACACCCTCATCCCCTGTCCAGCCCCCAGGATTTCCTCAGGAAACAAGGCCCTACCCCTGTCCCCACAGAAAAATCTCACACGTGGACTGCAGATTTATCACAAGTTGCCAATAGCACTTTATTTTTTCTTCTCAACATCTTGTTCTGCAGCTTCCTTGGCTCTCTTTGCCCGGATGCCAAAGAGCCGGGCATTGGCACGAGCCATGCGAAGACTGGCAAATGCCTTGAAGTTCTTCTCTTCCTCTGTGATGACCCTGGCTTTCTCCTTCTTGTAGACCTGGAGAGTAAAGGAGGGTGGGGGTTATGTCAAACCCTCACTGCCAGCGAGGCCTGTGACAAGGCCTTGGAGAGAGATTCAAGTAATGCTGAAAGGCTACACACAGGCCAAGCTTGAAGAGATAGTCTCTGGATTTAGAAACAGAACCAAACTCAGAGTAGAGGCAGAAGAAACCTCCTCAGACATGAGGACGATGGAGTGCTGTGCTTGGACAGACACACAGCAGGCTGTGAACAAAGGAAGGCTTGGGCCCACCCTCTCTATTCCACAGGAACCTCAAAGGTCCACTCACTTGATAGGTAGTTCACAAGAACCCAAGAGGAGTGAAAAGCAGGGGTCCCCAAAACTTCCTCAAAAGGAAAGACAAGGCTCTCCCTCAAGGAGTCCATCTGTTAAGAATGCAGGATGCTCTTGCCACCCTTACTCCCTCACTCCAATCTGCACCCCAAGAAACATTCCCTTGGACATCCTCCCAACACCTCTACTTACATTCCGTATGGGCATGACTGGTCCTATCAGCTGGGTGGCCAACTTGAGTTCTTCTGCCTGTTTCTTAATGAGAAGAGAGAGTCAGGTGGGTTCAGCTCATTTCCCTAAAGGCTCCAAGCTTATTACCCTGTAAGCCAGCCCCACACCTCTCACTGGGTGACAATGTGCCAAGTATATAGCAGACAGAGAAACAGGCATATGCAAAATGGTACCGACGTCTGAACCAGAGATGCTGGTAGAGTAAAATGTCACTGGAACATAAAGCCACCCCCGAAACCAACTCCCAGAAAACCCATATGGATGGACACTGTCAACCTGGTTCCAAAAGGTTTTTCTAGAAATATTTGTATTGTACATAAGGCATTTTTAGAGAGCAAAAACTTTCAATGTAAAAAAAGCTGCCTCCAATTCAAAACAACTTTGCCATTACCACAAAACAGAAAAAGATCGTGTTTGAGAAGCACAACAGTGAATCTTGGCAATTCTTGACAGATTAATTTGTTAATTCTTAGCATCTTTCTTCTCATTAACAATTAATCCTCTACTACCCAGACATAAAGGCCAAGTTTTGGGGGGTAAAAAGGCTACAGGGAAATATTTTCCTTCTTATCCTAGCTGGGCCAAGGGAAAGCCACCACCTACACCTGAACCAAGTGTCCCCATCTTGGGGTCTGGAGCTCCACACCCCTTTATGCCCCACCAGGAGCCCAGCGCACTGTACTCACAGAGCTGTCTCCCTCCTTGGCGGCCGAGGGCTTCCTGGGGAAGAGTATGAGCTTGGAGCGGTACTCCTTCAGCCGCTGCACGTTGGCCTGCAAGGACTCAGTGGACTTGTTCCGCCTCCTCGGATCCACCGAGATCCCAATGGTCCGGGCCACTTTTTTGTGAATGCCGGCCACCTGCACCCCGACCAGACAGACATAAATGAAACCCCAAGAAGCCTCTAATCTCCATACCTCGACGAAAGCGCTCAGTCGTCAGATGGAAAAGGGTTCAATTGTACTTTCATCAAGACAGTACAGCGATTCCGGAGATTGTCATCATATGACTGTGAGCGCAGGAGGCAAAACTAACGCGTCTCTGACAATGCGGTTTTGCGAATACTCACCCGTAACTCCTCCAAGCTGAAGCCCCTGCCGGCTCGCACTTTGGTGTGGTACCTCACCGTGGGGCATCTCACTATGGGCCGGATTGGTCCAGATGCTGGGCGCGGGGCGATGCGGCGCGCTTTGGCTTGCCGGGCCTTGCGTCTGAACAGACGGAAGCCAGGTGGCTGTTACTGCACCCCAAGGCCGATCTCCCCACTCGGGCGTGTCGTCTACTATGCCGTACCACAGCGGGGACAGGGAGAGGGCAGACGGCTTCGCCTGCCTGAGAACCCAAACCCAAAGTTGCCACCTATTCGCCCCCAACCACTCCATTACAACGTCGGCTCCAAAGTGGAGCTGTAAGGGCCGCACAGTTATCACTGATTAAAGGATTCAAGTGCACTTGCACTCCAGTATACAAAGATTCCGGACACGGTTGTCACCTGGCTGCGCGTTCCAAGCGTCTTGCTCACCTGCGGATCTTCCGCGCCGGCTGGTTAAACCACGTGGCAACGCGCCGCTGCCAGTCCTTGTGGAAATGGGGCTTCAGGATCATGCCATTTCGGCTGGGCGCCATAGCTGCTGCCTACGGGCCTAAGGATGAAAGCGAGTCAGGGCCCAAGCTCCGACCTGCCGGACAGCGCGCCCACAGACCCTGGCCATGGCCCGATGCCGTCTGTGGCGTGGCCCTACGCCGATGGCGGCCTATGGAGCCGGATGGTACCCGATTGCCTTCACAGCTACCCCCCATCACACATACCCACTCCCTACGAAGAGAAACGGGCACCGGAAAGAAAGTGCTGTCGCAAAGCACCCCGGGATGACAGTGGGCCTGGCCAATCAGAAGCTCTGGGTCACTCTAACCAACCAGAGCCGGGAATTTACGGAAGTGACGCGAGCGCGTTCCCAGCCGCCCTCGCGACCACTGGATGGATAAGGTGCAGTAAGCTGGACCGGAGGAGTACAGGAAGGGTTGGTTTTGGCGAACTATCCGCAGTCCGTGGCCCTGCCAGGTTACACGCTCCACGGGATTCGGTTTCTCCTACACCTAAAGCCTCGTCCTCGCTGTCCCAGGCTTTGTTCCCTCTCATCCATGTCGTACATTTGTGCTTCTTTATTTACACAAAACTAACACTAAGCTGTTGCTCCAAGAAACCAGTTGCGGTAAGCGGGACAGCCAGTACTTAATATTCATTTTCACATGGAATTGTACAACTGCGTCTGCAAGGCGGAGGGATTGGGTAACTCCTCTGAGGTAGAGCAGCGGACAGTAACTGGTGGCACTAAGAATCCATGTGGTTATCTGACCAGGCGGTGGCGCAGTAGATAGAGCGTGGGACTGGGATGTTTAGGACCCAGGTTCGAGAACCCGAGGTCGCCAACTTGAGCGGGGGGCGGGGGGCCCATCTAGTTTGAGCAAAAAAGCTCACCACCTTGGACGCAAGGTCGCTGGCTCGAAAAAGGGATTACTCCGTCTGTAAAATCAGGTTGGGACTCACTGAGGAATTACAAGGTTATGAGCAGGAAAACAGATGTTACACACATAGTCTTTTCAGACATTCACCAAGCCCATCTGAGGAGTTCAAACCCTGTCTGTGTAGTTTAATAGGTATGTGCTCAGTTAATGAAACAAAGGCAATGGCAGCCCTGCTTTTCTTACAATTTCTAAGACCCCTTTCATGGACCAAAATACCTTGCTCTCTAATCCCAAACATTCCTGTCCCCATTCCCAATTTCTTTTCTGAATAGACCCACACACTCATGTCACTTCATCTGCCCTAAACCTCACTTCCAGCTGCTCGTGGTTAAGTAGCTGTCCTGGGTCACTGGATGGGAGTTAGAAGTCAGAAATTGGAAACACTGCTCAGAATAGTAGTATAATAAGGTGAAGTTATTATTTATCATTACTCTGCTGTACATAGCCAAGTCAAACACAGAATCCAATTTTTTCATGCTTGCATGCGTTTATCTATTTATTTTTGAGAGAGAGGCAGGGAGAGAGACAGGAACATTGAGCTGCTCCTGTATGTGCCCTGACAGGAGAATGGAACTAGCAACCTCCATTCTCTGGGATGATACTACAACCAACTTAACTATCCCACCAGGGCATAATTTCTTTTTTATTTTAAGAGAGACAGGGAGGAAGGGAGAGGGGAGGGGAAAGGGAAGCACTCATTTGTTGTTCCATTCAGTCGTGTGCTCTTTGGCTACTTCCCATGTGTGCCCTGAACGGGGATCGAACCTGCAACCTTGTTTCAGGATGATGCTCTTAACCAACCAAGCTAACTGGCCAGGGCCAATTTTTCATGCTTTAATACTCCATACTTCCTTGGAAAAGTGTGCAAAATAACCCAAAATGTTCTGATAGGAAAATTCTGCCAGAAACATGCTCAGTATTCCCACTGAGGAAAGTTAAAGAAGTGAACTGTAATGAACTGTTGTTCAGGAGTCCTTCTGAACAAAGACTTAGTTGGCTATAGAGTTTTGTTTTGTTTTTTTTTACAGAGAGAGAATGTCAGAGAGAGGGATAGATAGGGACAGACAGGAACGGAGAGAGATGAGAAGCATCAATCATTAGTTTTTCATTGCAACACCTTAATTGTTCATTTATTGCTTTCTCATATGTGCCTTGACCGTGGGGCTACAGCAGACCGAGGAACCCCTTGCTCAAGCCAGTGACCTTGGGTTCAATCTGGTGAGATTTGCTCAAACCAGATGAGCCCGTGCTCAAGCTGGCAACCTCGGGGTCTCAAACCTGAGTCCTCCGCATCCCAGTCTGACGCTCTATCCACTGCACCACCGCCTGGTCAGGCACTGGCTGTAGTGTTTTAAAAATCTTCAGTTTATAGGAACAGCTGTTGTCCCTTGGCACAGAAACTCCACAGCCACATCTCTGTTGAAGAGCTTTTGTCTGGGGTTTAGGCTTAAAGGGATATTTAATGCTCCTGGAAGCAACACTCAGCTAAGGGAGCCAAGGATTCCTGGATATATGCCCTAGGACAGGGGTCCCCAAACTTTTTACACAGGGGGCCAGTTCACTGTCCCTCAGGCCGTTGGAGGGCCGGACTATAAAAGAAACTATGAACAAATCCCTATGCACACTGCACATATTTTAAAGTAAAAAAACAAAACGGGAACAAATCCAATATTTAAAATTAAGAACAACTAAATTTAAATCAACAAACTGACCAGTATTTCAATGGGAACTATGGGCCTGCTTTTGGCTAATGAGATGGTCAATATCCGGTTCCATATTTGTCACTGCTAGTCATAACAAGTGATATGACGCGCTTTCGGAGCTGTGACGCATGCATCCCGCATCACCGGAAGTAGTTCTGTATGTGAGCGACGCCGCACTTTGCCGTAGTTTGGGGACCCCTGCCCTAGGAAGTGGGAGTATGTTCTGCACACCCAGAATTTCTTGCAATACTGAGCCCCAGTTACTCATGGCAGTGCCTGCTTATTGCACATGTGCACCAGACTCGCCTCCATCTGGTGCCTTTGAGGGTCAGCCTCAAAGAAATCTAACCTCAGACAGCTTTTGGATCCCTTTTTAGACAGGTTTTTTTTTTGTTTGTTTGTTTTTACTGAATTTATTGGGATAAATTATACAGGTTTCAGGTGTACAATTCTAAACTATATCATCTGTATAATGTATGTTCACCACCCAAAGTCAAATCTCCTTCCATCACCATTTATCCCCTTTACCCTCTTCTACCTCCGCCCACTCTCCTTTCCCTCTTGTAATCACCATACTGTTTTCTGTGTCTGAATTTTTCTTTTTGCTTAATTCCTTCACCTTGCCTGACCTGTGGTGGCACAGTGGATAAAATGTTGATTGAATGCTAAGGTCACCGGTTTGAAACCCTGGGCTCAAGGCACATACTTAGAAGAAACCACGAGATGATGCTTCTCCACTCCTCTTCACCCTGCCTTTCTTTCTCATTCCTAAAATCAATAAATAAAATTTAAAAAAAATTCCTTCACCTTTTTCACCCAGCCCAACCCCATCTCCTCTGACAGCTGTCAGTCTGTTCTCTGTATCTGTGTCTATTTTGTTACTTATTTTGTTCATTAGATTTCATATATAAGTGAAATTATGTGGGATTTGTCTTAGACTGGCTTATTTCACTCAGACACACACGTGATTTTTAAAAATTATGATAGTAGCAAAGTGATTTGATAGTGATTTTTTGGGGAAAATAGTCTTGTCCCTAAATGGCACTTTGCAAAACTTAGCATTTAATTTAGTTGTGTAAATATGGGCTGATAGTTAAATTAGGCAAACCAGTGGCCTAACAGCAGTAACAGGATCATGTTCCACTGCTTCATCACAGAACTCAACCATCCAGCCTCTCAACTTTCTATCATGTTCTACATGTAAATCAGATAGAGGCTAACTGATTTGCCTGTAATGTGAAAAACACTAATTGTCAGTGAAAGATAACTGGAAGTACATTATCATAATCATAAATGTTTTGTTTGAAAGTTGCTAAGAGTCAATTTTAAAAGTTCTCATCACAAGAAAAAAGGTTCTGTATGTGTGATGTCG
Organism: Saccopteryx leptura; assembly: GCF_036850995.1. Taxonomy (NCBI): domain Eukaryota; kingdom Metazoa; phylum Chordata; class Mammalia; order Chiroptera; family Emballonuridae; genus Saccopteryx; species Saccopteryx leptura. The sequence continues at coordinate 38,240,081 of NC_089511.1, forward strand.
AATGTGAGCTAGACTTCCTGTGACATCATTTTGCAGTTTATACAAAGATCATTACATTGTGTACCTGAAACTATAAAATTTTCTTGAAAAGCAAAACAAAAAAATTTACAGGTCAGAGTGAAGAACAATTTGTATTGATTTAAGAACTATACCCGGCCTGACCTGTGGTGGCGCAATGGATAAAGTGTCGACTTGGAACGTAGAGGTTGCTGGTTTGAAACTTGGGCTTGCCTGGTCAAGGCACATGTGGGAGTTGATGGTTCCTGCTCCTCCCCTCTACTGTCTGTCTGTCTCTCTCCCTCCCCCCCTTCTAAAAAAATAAACAAAATCTTAAAAAAAAAAAAAAAAAAAGAACTATGCTGGACCTGTGTTGGGGCAGTGGATAAAGCATCAACCTGGAAAGCTGAGATCGCCAGTTCGAAATCCCAGGCTTGCTCAAGCAAGGCACATATGAGAAGCAACTAATATGAGTGATACTTCCTAGTCCTCTCCCTCATCTTTTCTCTCTCCTCTAAAATTAATAAAATCTTTAAAAAAACTCAAAACTACAAGTTAATTTTTTTCTTATTTAATGATCTTCTGGGCTTTGTGTTAAATATACATGTTTATTTAAGGAACATGTGCTTATCTCATTGAGGAAATCGCACATGCATCACTTAGACAAAAGCAGTTCCAGAAGCTATAAACAGGCCATGATGTGCTGGCTCTGCTGGATGGAGTGCAGAGGGTCAAGGTTTTGGTCCTAGCATCAAGCATACAAGTTGCCTAATTTGGTCTGGCTGCTCTAGGGACCATATGCTATTAGTTGAAGCCTCTTCACCTCTTTATTTTTAAATTTTATTTATTTATTTTATTTTAGTGAGAGGAGGGGAGGCAGAGACAGACTCCCAAATGTGCCCTGACTGGGATCCACCTGGCAAGCCCACCAAGGGGCAATGCTCTTCCCTTCTGGGGCCCTTGCTCCTTTGCAACAGAGCCATTTTTTAGCACCTGAGGAGGAAGCCATGAGCCATCCTCAGAGCCTTGGGCCAGCCTGCTCTAATTGAGCCTTGGCTGCAGGAGGGGAGAAGAGAGAAAAGGAAAGAAGCAAGAGAGGGTGGGGTGGAGAAGCAGATGGACGCTTCTAATTGAGCCCTGGACATCCACATGCTGGACCGACGCTCTCCCACTGAGCCAACAGGCCAGGTCAGGAACCTCTATTTTCTAAGTGAGAGAAGGGGAGATAATGAAACAAGAGTCCTGCATGTGCCCTGAGATCCATCTGGCAACTGTCATCTGGGGCTGATGCTTGAATCAAGCCACTGGGGGAGGGGAAGAGAGAGAGAAGTGGGATACGGAGGGGGGGAGAAGCAGATGGTCGCTTCTCTTGTGTGCCCTGACCAGGAATTGAACCGGGGACATCATCAATACACCAGGCTGATGCTCCACCCACACAGCCAACCAGCCAGGGCCTCTAGCCACCTCTTTAAAGGAGGTGTGAGCATCAGCCATGCATGAGATAGCAGAGGTGTAATTCCTGGCACTCTTTTCAAATGCCACGTGTTTTATGACAGATGACATAATATTGCCAATCAGAGCACAAAGCAACACCCCTGGCTGAGGGGCCATGAGCCCAGTCACAACAGCAGGTGCTGGGAAACCAGCTGTGCCTTCCCTCATACTAAGGCAGCCCTTTCATGCTATTTTTTTTTTTTTTTTTTGTATTTTTCTGAAGCCAGAAACGGGGAGGCAGTCAGACAGACTCCCGCATGTGCCCAACCGGGATCCACCCGGCACGCCCACCAGGGGGCGATGCTCTACCCATCCGGGGCATCACTCTGTTGCAACCAGAGCCACTCTAGCACCTGAGGCAGAGGCTACAGAGCCATCCTCAGCGCCTGGGCCAACTTTGCTCCCATGGAGCCTCGGCTGTGGGTGGGGAAGAGAGACAGAGAGGAAGGGGAGGGGGAGGGGTGGAGAAGCAGATGGGCGCTTCTCCTGTGTGCCCTGGCCGGGAATCGAACCTGGGACTCCTGCATGCCAGGCCGACGCTCTACCACTGAGCCAACCGGCCAGGGCTTCCTTTCATGCTATTTACAACCTATTCCTGGCTAAGCATCTTCTGGTGCTCAGCAAAAGATTTTCCAAGGGATAAACAGACATGGGTCATTTAATGGGTAAAATGCACGGGCCAGATCCACCTTTACGGATAATAAAGGATACTACCCTCAGGCAAATACACTAACCAGAACCCAAACTATATACAGGTCTTTGGGAATGAATTTGGGGAACTGGGGCAAAGGCAAAGTGTCCTCCAAAGCCAGTGCTCTCTTAGAGCTGTCCACCCTCACATGTAACCACACCTGCATCCACCCACCTGTTAAGCAGGTGCTTCCTCGGTACCAAATGTGGGTGCAGCAACAGACCACCATTCTGTCAGGACGCACCCATAGTCTATTGTTACAAATGCTACCATATAAGGAGGGCAGAAGCAATGAGAGCAGCAGGAGCACCTGAGTGCATGTTTGCACATGTCCAGGGGACAGGAGCTGAGTGCACTTGCAGTGATGGGGTGTCCTAGGCCCTTTATCCCAGGTTCTTACAAAAGGAGCTCTTCAAGTGCTGAAATTGTAACCTGTAAACATACAATCCTATGATCCAGGACAAACCCAACAGCCCCTCTAGGTTAGAGCTGGCCACATGTACAAAGTTGGGATTCTCTGGCGTAAAGCATCAACAGGCCTCAGGTATCCTGCGCCTGGTGTTACCAAACCAGTGAGAGGTTCTGGCACATACCCATCTGCATGGCAGTAGGTGGCAGTGCTTTAATTCTCTAGAGAGGTTCTTTAAGATTTTATTTATTGGTTTTATAAGGGGTTGGGGGAGGAACGAGAAGTATCGTATTCCCCCATGTATAAGACGCACCTTAATTTTGGGGCCCGAAATTTGGGGAAAAAAAAAAGTATTACATAAAGTTATTGAACTGAAGTTTTATTCATCATAAAATTCATACAATTCATCACTGTCAAAACTCCCATCCATTATTAGCTTGTCCTCATCTGTGTCTGATGATGAATCAGTCTTCATATATTGCCTCATCCTCAGTTCCATCTGTGGCATTTGAAATGCCATACTTTAAAAAAACTACAACCATTGTATAAGACACACCCAGTTTTTAACCCTAAATTTTAGGGGGAAAGGTGTGTCTTATACATGGGGAAATACGGTATCCACTCACAGTCATTTCACTTTAGTTGTTCGTTGGTTGCTTGTCCTATGTGCCCTCACTGGGCAAACCCAGGGTTTTGAACCAGTGACCTCAGCTCCAGGTCAGTGCTCTTAACCACTGCACCACCACAGGTCAGGCTTTTTTTTTTGTCTGTCCCGTATTTAATCCCAATGATAAGCAAGGTCGAAGACATCACCTCAGAGTTTCCGTTCATCGTGGATGCTGTTAGCGTGCTGAAGTCACAGGAGCTGGGAAGAGCCCCTACACAAGCCCCAGCCTATCCTGTGGGCTGCCCCTAGATCCACCCCACACTCACAAAATGACTGTGTCAAAAACCTGGGAACTCCTTCCTGTACACCTGTAACAAGCACTCACAATCCTCCCCATGGGGGAAAACAATCTATAAAAGCAAAATTAAATCATTTGCCTCTGCAAAGACTTTACTAATCAGAGGTAGAGAAACCAACAGATCACAGAATTCCTCAGCAAGGACCAGTATGAGCCATGAGGAGGTAACAAGTCTCAAGGAAAAAGGAACTTGGGGGACAGCTAAGTCAAGAGTTCACTTCCTGGGTCCCCATGGGCACCATTAATGAGGTCCAGCTATTGAGGTCAAGACGGCTCCTCCCCTCAAAGCGGAGGCTGCTGAGGCACCTCCTCCTCCCCAGCATCTTGCTTCTCCCTCTCAGCGTCACTCCACCTCAGAGGCGCAATCATCTTCTTGGGCCCGTGAGGCGGTGGGCCGATGAGGGCCTCGATGTCCTCGTAGTTTATCACTTCCTTTTCCAGTAGGGCATTCGCCAACTAGGAGGAACAAAGGACAGTGTGTGAACCCCGGGGAACAAGGACACAGACAAGAGCCTTTTAAAAGCAGAGCACTGAGGAGGGGGCCCCTCAGCTTCCCAGAAAGGGGCATCTGAGCAGGATGCCCCCAGACAGGCCACTTTCCCAGGGAAGCAGCACACACAGGCAGCTTAAGCAAAGAATCACTCCCTGTCTCAACCTTGGAAGTGATTTCCCAGCTGCAGCCTCATTAATTTTCTGTTTCCCTGCCAAATCTCTGCTTATTTTGGGCAACTTTGATTTCCTTTACCAAACAAGGTGTACGTGTCTGCATGGGGGCGGGGGTCTAAAATGCAGAACATTCTCGCTGGGACTTGGGGAGACAAATGCTGGCTCTGAAGTGTGAGCTGGGGCACTCTTCACTCTAGATATGGTTGTGAAAATCGTGCTGAATGGACGCTTGAGCACCCTGTGCCAGCAGTCAGTCGCTGCTGCCTGGCCCCCACTCCACGGAATATGCTGCCACAGCTACTTGGACTGGTTTCTTTCACTCTAAACTGGGGTGACCACTCTCTCTGTGTTACTGCTCTAAAACAGTGGTCCCCAACCCCTGGGCCGTGGACTGGTACCGGTCCGTGGGACATTTGGTACCGGTCTGCAGAGAAAAAATAAATAACTTACATTATTTCCATTTTATTTATATTTAAGTCTGAACGATGTTTTATTTTTAAAAAATGACCAGATTCCCTCTGTTACATCTGTCTAAGACTCACTCTTGACGCTTGTCTCGGTCATGTGATACATTTATCCGTCTCACCCTGAAGGACAGTACGTGAAAATATTTTCTGACATTAAACCGGTCCGTGGCCCCAAAAAAGGTTGAGGACCACTGCTCTAATATATTACTCACACCAGTGGTATTAGCGGGTCACAGTGCGAAATAAGGCAGGACATCCTCAGGCCACCACAGGGAACCTGAGTTCTGCCTAGTGGCAGGGACAATGTGACACCACAGACTTTTTTTTTTTTTACAGGGACAGAGAGAGAGTCAGAGAGAGGGACAGGAATGGAGAGAGATAAGAAGCATCAATCATCAGTTTTTCATTGTGAGACCTTAGTTGTTCATTGATTGCTTTCTCACATGTGCCTTGACCGTGGGCCTTCAGCAGACTGAGTAACCCCTTGCTCGAGCCAGTAACCTTGGGTCCAAGCTGGTGAGCTTTTGCTCAAACCAGATGAGCCTGTGCTCAAGCTGGCGACCTCGGGGTCTTGAACCTGGGTCCTTGACATCCCAGTCCGACGCTCTAACCACTGTGCAACCGCCTGGTCAGGCACCACAGACTTTCTTTTTTTTTTTTTTTTTGTATTTTTCTGAAGCTGGAAACGGGTCGAGACAGTCAGACAGACTCCCGCATGCGCCCGACCGGGATCCACCTGGCACGCCCACCAGGGGGCGACGCTCTGCCCACCAGGGGGCGATGCTCTGCCCATCCAGGGCGTTGCTCTGTTGCGACCAGAGCCAATCCAGCGCCTGGGGCAGAGGCCAAGGAGCCATCCCCAGCGCCCGGGCCATCTTTGCTTCAATGGAGCCTCAGCTGCGGGAGGGGAAGAGAGAGACAGAGAGGAAGGAGAGGGGGAGAGGTGGAGAAGCAGATGGGCGCTTCTCCTGTGTGCCCTGGCCGGGAATCGAACCCGAGACTTCCGCACGCCAGGCCGACGCTCTACCACCGAGCCAACCGGCCAGGGCCAACCACAGACTTTCTTAATGGTAGCTTATGGCTCATCAGGTCGGGTGGTTCTGACATTCTACACTGCCCACATCTTGGGAAGGCTAGTGCTGCTGGTCTGAGGCAACACTTGGAGGACCCAACACGTACAACTCCCAAGCTGGCAGAACCTCACATTATTTTTAATTTTTTTTTAAATTTTATTATTATTTTTTTTTTGTGGCAGAGACAGAGAGAGTCAGAGAGAGGGACAGATAGAGACAGACAGGAAGGGAGAGATATGAGAAACATCAATTCTTCATTGTGGTTCCTTAGTTGTTATTGATTGATTTCTCATATATGCCTTAACCGGGGGCTACAGCAGACTGAGGGACCCCTTGTTCGAGCCAGCAAACTTGGGCTCAAACTGGTGAGCCTTGCTCAAACCAGATGAGCCCGCGCTCAAGCTGGCGACCTCAGGGTCTTGAACCTGGGTTCACCACATCCCAGTCTGACATTCTATCCACTGCGCCACTGCCTGGTCAGGCTAGCCTCACATTATTAAAACAATAGCTCGTTTACCAAGAACTGCCCACCTGTACTGGGGACACAGCAACTTCACCTCTGGAGTCAAGAGATGACCCCAAACCCAATACCTAGTCTTATCCTAACCATCCTCCTAACACTGCACAGCAGGCCATCAACAACAGAAAAGTGAGGAATTATACCAGCTCAGAGGAGTCTAAAACGGTGTGATGACTAAATAGTAAATGTAAATAGGGGTGGGAGACAGCAAATGCTAAGGAACTAAAGTTCCTTAAATAATAATATATCGATATTGGTTCACTAGATTGGAAAAATACAGCACATTAATGGAAGACATTAACAATAGAGAAAACAGGGTGTGGGGTATAAGGGAACTGCCTACTATTATTTGAAACTTTTTTTGTAAATCTAAAACTATTCTAAACTTTAAAATTGATTTTAAAATTTTCAGGAAAAGTTTGAGTTGGAAAAAGAGAAAAACAAAGTTGACCAAAGCCTGACCTGTGGTGGCGCAGTGGATAAAGCGTCAACCTGGAATGCTGAGGATGCCAGTTTGAAACCCCTGGCTTGCTTGGTCAAGGCACATATGAGAACTGATGCTTCCTGCTCCTCCCCCCTTTTCTCTCTCTCTCTCTCTCTCTTTCTCTCTCTCCTCCCTAAAAAATTAATAATAATTTTAAAAATATTAAAAAAAAAAAAGAAATTGACCAAACATTGCCAGACCTGTGGTTGGTGCAGTGGATAAAGCATTGACCTGGAATGCTGAGGTCCCAGGTTCAAAGCCCCATGCTTGCATGGTCAAGGCACACATGAGAAGCACCTGTGAGTTGATGCTTCCTGCTCCTCCCCCTGCCTTTCTATCTTCTCTCTAAAAATCAATAAATAAAAATTTTAAAAAATGACCAAACATTAATAATTGCTGATGTTGGGTAATGGACACATGAGGTTTTTTTTTATTTATTTATTTATTAACAGAGACAGAGAGAGAGTCAGAGAGAGGGATAGATAGGGACAGACAGGAACAGAGAGAGATGAGAAGCGTCAATCATCAGTTTTTCGTTGTGACACCTCAGTTTTTCATTGATTACTTTCTCATATGAGCCTTGACCGTGAGGCTACAGCAGTCTGAGTGACCCCTTGCTCAAGCCAGCGACCTTAGGTCCAAGCTGGCGAGCTTTTGCTCAAACCAGATGAGCTCGCACTCAAGTTGGCGACCTCGGGTTCTCAAACCTGGGTCCTCCGCATCCTAGTCCGATGCTCTATCCATTGCGCCACCGCCTGGTCAGGTGACACATGAGGGTTTATTACGTTGTTCTGTCTACTTTGAATTGGCTTGACATGTTCATAATAAAATACTGAAAAGAATGGAAAATACTAGATTTCAGGTGAGCTGGGTACAACCCGTATTGAGTACGTTGTTTTCTAAAGTTCTGTGTGTATGTGAAATATTTCAAGAAAATGTGACCAGCTGTGCAGCACAGCGTAGGGATGGCCAGCATTGCCCCACCCCAACTTCTGGAGTGACAGGCAGGTGCCTGGAGGTCAAGAAGCACCAAATCTTACTGCTTGCAGTTTGTCCAGATTGTCCTGCAGCACCTTCTCAGTGTGTCTGTAGGCCTTAGCCACTAGTAGCCGGGCTTCCTGAAAATGAGAGAGAGATCTGTAATAAGCACAGCTAACTACTATCCACTGCATCATCTATAGGCTGCTCTGTCACCAAAGCAAACGACAGCCTTCTGAGCTCAGCTGCCAAGTTTCTTGTCCCCATCCCAACCCTGGGAATTCCAGAGTTCAGGATGCCTGCCCACCAGCTGCTCCTGGCGGCCAGGGACCCTTGCATTTGTCCTCCATGCCTGCAGCTGCTCCCCCTGCTCACTGTCCAGGCTAACTAGCGCTGCCCCAGGACAGGTTGAATACTGTCCTGGTCTATACTCCGGTGGACAATGCAGCATGCTGGCCACAAAGATCACTGGCACTGGCTCTGTCATTTGATGCATTTGCTTGATATTCTTCCCTGTTTCCCATCACCTACAGTTTTATCAGGAGCCACACAGGTCCACAGCTAAGAACACACACTCAGCAGGTCAGAGTGATAACATAAGCCAGGAAAACAGCAACTAGGTGGGGCACAAGGACAGGGCTCAGCACAGTGGGAGGCCTCTGAATACAGAGACTTGTCCCCAACCGCCCCACATGCAAGATAGAGCAAAGGCTAACACAAGGTGCAGTAGCCAGGGCTATGCACTCACGTGGTCCATCATCTGCTGGAGGCCCTGGCTGAAGGGGCGCCGTCCAATGCCCGCGAGGCCCTCCTGAGCCTCTGGGAAGGAGACAGGCCCAATGCTAGGTGCCATCCCAAACTGCTTCACCATGGAGTAGGCAATACGAGTGACTTTCCTCAGGTCATCTTGTGCCCCTGGAGCATAGAGTCAAGAAAAGGTTTCACTGTAGGGGATGCAGAGTTAGGGCACGCCGGGGACCCCATTAGCACACACCTGGACCTGATAGCAGAGTCATAGTCAGTCTCGAAACTTTAAAAAATGCTCTTTTGTTTCAAAAACAACTCAGGGTGCAGATTTGCATCCACTTCACCAACAGTTCTCCAGCACAAGACTAGGTGTACATGGGGCACACTTATTAATACTCAACCCCGATGTTAGGGAGGAAGCAGGGAAGGTCTTCCACTTGCTCTCTGGACATCCCATGAAATTACAGTTTGAGAACAGTGAAGTTGCTTAGATTACCAAAAATTAACCAATTAAATGCATTTTTCATCTACAAGTATGTAAAAGGGTTTTTTTTTTGTTTGTTTTTTTCAGAGAGAGTGAGAGACAGGAAGGCTAGAGGAAAGAGAGAGAAGCATCAACTCGTCGTAGTTGCTTCACTTTAGTTGTTCATTGATTGCCTCTCATATGCGCCTTGACCTGGGGGCTCAAGCTGAGCCAGTGACCCCTTGCTCAAGCCAGCGACCTTGGGCTCATGTTGATGGTCCCACACTCAAGCCAGCAACCTCGGCATTCTGGTCAGTGCTCTATCTACTGTGCCACCACCGGTCAGGCTGTATATAAGTTTTTGTAAGAAATTATTTAAAAAGTCTTGCTGCCCTGGCCAGTTAGCTCAGTCAGTTAGAGTGTCATCCCAAAACAACAAGATTGCAGGTTCAATCCCTGGTAAGGGCACACATGGGAAGCAACCAATGGATGAGCGACTGAATGGAACAAATGAATGCTTTCCTTCCCCCTCCTCCCCTCTCCCATCCTCTCTGTCACTCTAAAAATCAATCAATAAAAAAAATTAAGCCCTGGCCAGACAGTTTGGTGGGATGGAGCGTTTTACCAAAGCACAGAGGTTGTTGGTTTGACCCCTGGTCAGGACACATAAAGGATGGCTCAAGGTCCCTATTTCTCTCTCTCCCTCTCTCTCTCTCTCCCTGCCTCTCTGTCGCTAAAAGAAAATTAAGCCTGACTTGTGATGGTGCAGTGGATGGGGAGTCAACCTGGAATGATGACATTGTTGGTTTGAAGCCCTGGGCTTGCCCAGTCAAGGAACATACAATAGGCGACTACTATGAGCTGATGCTTCCCGCTCCTCCCACCCATTTCTCTCTCTCCTCTCTCTAGAATCAATAAATAAAATCTTTAAAGAAATAGATAAGTCTTACTTAGTTACAAATCTCCTTTGATCATAGCTCATCTTTTAAAAACACTTACTGAAATTCAAAGTATATTTGCATCCTACTATTCAAACCCTCCCATCAGATTTCCCTATTCCCTGCACCCCATGCAGAAAGATAATGGGTGTAAAAGCACTGTGAGAACTCCAGACCCTACAGGGCCAGTTCCTCACCAGAAGTGACCTTGTTGAAGGAGATGGTCTCTGCCACACGGCCACCCAGGGCCATGCACATCCGTTCAAACAGCTGCTCCTTGGTAAAGAGGTGCTGGTCTCTTGGGAGCATCTGAGCAAAGCCCAGGGCAGCGTTTGTCCGAGGCGTAATGGAGACCTGCAGAATACCAAGTGGCCCGAGTTAGCAGGCAGGATGTGAGCTTTAAAGATGAAGATGGGGCCTGACTAGGGGTTGGGGCAGTAGATAGAGCATTGACCTGGGACAGAGGACCCAGGTTCAAAATCCGAGGTCACCTGCTTGAGAGCGGGATCACAGACGTGACACCATGGTCACTGGCTTGAAGCCCAAGGTTGCTGGCTTGAGCAAGGGGTGACCAGCTCTGCTGGAGCCCCCCCAGTCAAGGCACATATGAGAAAGCAATCAATGTACAACTAAGGTGCCGCAACGAAGAATTGATGCTTTCACCCTGGCAGGTTGGCTCCGAGGTAGAACGTTGGCCTGGCGTGTGAATATCCTGGGTTCAATTCCCAGTCAGGGCATATAGAAGAAGCACCCATCAGCTTCTCCACCCTCTTTCCCTCTCACTTTCTTCCTCTCCTGCAGCCATGGCTTGATTGAAGTGAGCTGGCCTTAGGTGCTGAGGATGGCTCCATGGCCTCTACCTCAGACACTAAGAGCTTGGTTGCTGAGAAATAAAGCATCGCCCCCTAGTGGGCTTGACAGATTGATCTCAGTCAGGGTGCATGTGAGAGTCTGTCTCAGCCTCCCCTTCTCTCACTGAATATTAAAAAAAAAAAGAATTGCCTGGCCTGTGGTGGTGCAGTGGATAAAGCATCGACCTGGAACACTGAGGTCACCGGTTCAGGACCCTGGGCTTGCCTAGTCAAGGCACGTATGGGAGTTGATGCTTCCTGCTCCTCCCCCCTTCTCTCTCTCTCCTCTCTTAAAAAATGAATAAAGCATTTTTAAAAATACTTAAAAAAAACCCAAACAGAATTGATGCTTCTCATCTCTCTCCCTTCCTGACTGTCTGTCCTTATCTGTCCCTCTCTCTCTCTCTCTCTCACTAAAGGAAAAAAAAGATGAAGGTAGGGCAGTAAGATCTTTAATCAGAGGTTTCAAAGCTGTTAAGCAAATCTACACTATCCCATTTTAAATTTTTTTTTTTTTTTTTTTTTTTACAGAGACAGTGAATGAGTCAGAGAGAGGGATAGACAGGGACAGACAGACAGGAATGGAGAGAGATGAGAAGCATCAATCATTAGTTTTTCATTGCGCGTTGCAACACCTTAGTTGTTCATTGATTGATTTCTCCTATGTGCCTTGACCGCCGGCCTTCAGCAGACTGAGTAACCCCTTGCTGGAGCCAGTGACCTTGGGTTCACGCTGGTGGGCTTTTTTTGCTCAAGCCAGATGAGCCCGAGCTCAAGCTGGTGACCTCGGGTTCTCAAACCTGGGTCTTCCGCATCCCAGTCCAACGCTCTATCCACTGCGCCACCGCCTGGTCAGGCTACACTATCCCATTTTATAACAAGAAGGTCTACCATTAAGAAGAGTGGCTCGCCTGACCTGTGGTGGCGCAGTGGATAAAGCGTCGACCTGGAAATGCTGAGGTCGCCGGTTCGAAACCCTGGGCTTGCCTTGTCAAGGCACATATGGGAGTTGATGCTTCCAGCTCCTCCCCCCTTCTCTTTCTGTCTCTCCTCTCTCTCTCTCCCTCTGTCTCTCCCTCTCCTCTCTAAAAAAATGAATAAATAAAATTTTTAAAAAATTCTCTTAAAAAAAAAAGAAGAGTGGCTCACACACTGTACATGTGTCTTCCTTGCATATTACTAGGTACAGATGAAGTAAAGCACAACAAAGACAGGAAGGAGCTCTTCGGTCAGCCAACCAGGAGGTGCAAGGACCTCCACTATGGCGCTGACCAAGAGGTTACAAGGGGGACATGGGAACTAGCTTTGCCTTAGCCTCCACCACAGTCCAACACCAGGTATGCACTCAGCTCCAGTGGGACAGGGCCTACTCCTGAGCAGCAAGGAGAACTTTGGCTGCAGGTGGTGCTGTTCCTGAGGGTTATGGCAGCAGGAGAACCACCTCACAGTGCCCTGATATTGGAGGGGGAAACTTAAAATCCAACACAAAGTAAACTACAACAAAAAAGGCTGGAAATAGCCTGACCTGTGGTGGCGCAGTGGATAAAGCGTCGACCTGGAAATGCTGAGGTCGCCGGTTTGAAACCCTGGGCTTGCCTGGTCAAGGCACATATGGGAGTTGATGCTTCCAGCTCCTCCCCACCTTCTCTCTCTGTCTCTCTCTCCTCTCTCTCTCCCTCTCTCTCCTTTTCTCTCTCCTCTCTAAAATGAATTTTAAAAAAAAGGCTGGAAATAACAACAAAACAGCAATGGGAACTTCACCATCTTTCCCCAGCAAAGTACAAGCCTTGGGAGAGAGGTCTTCTCATTATGACTAGTCTATGACTTTTAGCCATCAAATGAAGCAAAAATCCTTAGAGGAAGAAATTTCAAATTGTGATATTTACTTCATTGTGGATTTTTCTGCATTAATATTTTTTGAGATACCACATTAAAAATTTATCTTAATTACTAACTTTTTTAGCGTCCCTTAAATATCACACCCTACGTGACTGTCCCATCAGCCTCACTCTGGGCCCAGCCCCAATAACCTACCTCAGAGGCTGCTCTATCTACTTATCTGTCACAAAACACTAGACTTCCAAGCCCTCTGATGAGCATATAAAATGAACTGGCCTGATACCGGACATCATCAAACATAACCAGACTAACAATCTACTTTGCTACAACTAACGCCACTGATTGTTGGACATTAAACACTAACATACCAGGCTGGCAACTGCGTCATTGCAATGCTAGGGAAACCAAAACACCTGCACAGGCTCCCCGAGGCTCCACTTGCTTTGGTGGAGCCAGGGGGGTACAATTATAATCCAAGTCCTCACTCTTACAGACTGGAACCACATCTGAAACATTTACATTTTCCTTAATGGTAATTCAGGAATCTCATGGTCACGTATCAACACATTTTGGGGAGCTGTCTATGATATTGCCATTTGATGCAAATAAATTTTCATCAAGCTCACAAATGTCTACAAGGGCAGTGTTTTAAAAAATGTGTTCTCATGCCCTAACCAGGTAGCTCAGTTGGTTAGAGTATCATCCCGATAAGCCAAGGTTTCGGGTTCAATCCCTGGTCAGGGCACATACAAGAATTAACAATGAATATATAAATAAGTAGAACAACAAATCAATATTTCTGTTTTTCCCTTTCTCTAAAATCATAAATAATATAAATTAAAATAAGAATGTGCAATCGACTCACTTTTTAAGATTAGTAATCATTACATCACATTTTTTTTCTTTCTTTTTTTTAAGTGAGAGGAGGGGAGATAAGACTCCGGTAGCACCTTGACCAGGATCCACCTGACAACCCCCAGCTGAGGATGATGTGCCAATCAACCTAGCCATCCTCAGTGCCCAGGGCTGAAGCTCGAACCAATCAAGCCACTGGCTGCAGGAGGGGAGGAGGGAGAGCAGGGGGAGTGGGACAGGGAGAGAAGCAGATGGTCACTTCTCTTGTGTGTCCTGACCGGGAATCGAACCTGGAACATCCATACACCAGGCTCAGGTAGACTCTGAGCCAACTGGCCAGAGCCAGATCACATTGTGTATAGATCAACATATTTTAGAGCTAATAGAACTTGACCAGTTTTTTTTAAAGCTTTTGCTTATTGATTTTGGAGAGAGTAGAGAGAGAGAGAGAGAGAATGGGGAGGGAGGAGTGGAAAGAAGCATCAACTTATAGTAGTTGCTTACTGTATGTGTCTTTCCAGGCAAGCCCAGTGTTTTGAACCGGTGACCTCAGCATTCCAGGTTGATGCTCTATCCACTGTGCCACCCATCAGACTAAACATGGCAGTTCTTAATTCCAAGACTGATTGTAGATGGGTAGCAAGCTTCCAAATGGTCAGATGGCTTTCCATGGTCATGCCCAGAACTGGACTCTACTGGTTTAGATATAAGACTTCAATCCTGCCCTATGCTTCCCAGGTGAGGGATTCTGCAGTCACCTTCCACCTATTCCATGGTCCACCTATTCCTATTCCATGGGCCACCTCAGGCTGCACTTTCTCTTAACCAAGCACAAACACATGGTGCTCCCAAAGTCAGCTTTGTTCAAGGACCAGCTGGGTTCCTACCACCCTGGCTCCCACCCTTCAACACTCTACCTTCATCACAGCCTCGGTGTGCTCCAGCAGCCAGCCGACCAAAGCATGGCCTGACTCATGAAATGCTACCACCTTCTGTTCTTCCTTCGAGAGGATCTTGCTCCTTTTGGCTGTCCCTGAAAGAACACCCAGGACTCTTGAGTTCAGGCCCACTGATAATCCTGTGTAGGCATGCAGAAACCTTCCTTGCTCAGCCTTGCAAGTTTTCTTACCATGTTCATGGGATGATCACCTCACCTCCTGTATTTCTGCTCCAAGCTGACCCCACCCACAGCTATTCCTATTACTGCAACTGGAAGGGAAACTAGGTAGGAGAGGTGTTGAGGGGGCCGTGTTTGTTCTCGCTTCTATAACTGGTGGAATAATCCAAATAGCTCCTGCAGGCTTTGTGGGTGGAGCTTCAGGGCTGACAGGATTAGTACGGGGTCCACTCCAAGCTCTAGGTTTCTTGTTGGCTTTTCTCCCAGAACTAACAAGGGTAACTGCAGCCCCTGTGACTCGACAGTTTTCACCCTTAGCAGTTGACTACCTCTTGCCTTGGTGACATTACCTTACATTTCCCCTGTTCAAATTACTGCGGAGGTTTCATTCACTGTCTCAAATTTTCAACATCCTTAAGTTTCCATTTAATGCAACTTGACTAAACTCTAGGTTCGGAGCATTTACTATATCATGCTACTAGGTAGGATCATCTACCACATTTACCATAAGGTTATAAATTCTTTCTAAGACACACTGGCTGTGACAGACGAATCATTTCAACCAGATCTGATTATATGAATCTCTAAACATGAGCACACAGCTTCACAAGATGGGCTGCACCTGAACACCCATATGTTCCAGCTCAGGCAGTCCACCCCACCCCAAAGGATGAGAGAATTCATCTTGTTCTAAGCACTGTATACAGGGAGGGAGTGGGGGACACACAGTATTCTATTAGTATTTCCTTTGTTCTTTCCTGCTTTGATCACATTATTTTAAGTTTATCAATTTCCATGTAAAAACAAATGCCTTATACAAAACAAAAATTTATAGTAAGAAACAGCAACTTTAGTTCCTTCTATCCATACAAGTTTGCTTCTTTCCCAAGCTGCAGTCCAGGAACCTGGTGGTACTTGTCCTAGATTTTAACCCAAACTAAGGGTGATGGGAATGCACTTCTTGCAGGGACGGCTTACATCGGGGGGCTCACTACCTACACATGGGGCCCGTGCTTATCAAACATCTGTAGGAAGGATCAGTTTCCCCTTTCTAAAATCTTCAGTGTCTTGGACTAATACTTTTGTTCTGAACTCTGTTCATGAACAAGACGCACTGCTCATGCCTGGATACTGCCACATGGAGTTATGAAAGCTTCTAGATGCTTTCTCTCAGTTTTAGTCCATACAAGTCCACCCTACTTTGAGCAGCAATGGTTAAAGATTGCCAGAAGCACCCCCAGACCCCCACTACCCAAATCCCTCTTCCATTTCTGTCCTGAGCAGAGCACGAGTTTTCACAGAGCACAACCCTCAGCAGACATCCCCCTCGTCCTTGGGCAGTAACAGTGCAGACCCCTGATGACAGTGGCCTGCCCACTTGCAGCTGGTTTGGGGGCATATGATGGCTAATGGGCTGAGCGCCGCTCACACTGGGTTTGCAAGATGACTTTATATTTCTGTTTAAAGAGTGCCTGTTCTTTAACAAATTTGTAGTATTTTAAACTATGGAAAAGTCAGTCACACCGTAAAGCCCTGACTTATAAAAAATAGAAATACCTTACGTATTTCCTTCTCATCTAATAATTTCTTGCTGATAAGGTCCACCATGTGATATCCAAGCCTGACCTGCTCCATCCACTTCACCTTCCCCGACTTCACTTTTGGGATTTGTGCTGCCTACCTGCAATGACACGCTCCACGGCGTACTCAAAGTTAAAAGTATGCACAGACGTGTGCCCTTCCCGTGCAGCATGCAGAGCAGCCTCATTACAGATGTTGGCGATGTCGGCACCTGTCAACACAACAGGGGAAGGCAGGGGTGCTGGCTCTGCTCTCTCAGGGATTGGGAGGAGGGGAGGGAAGGAGGGGTGAACAAGCAAAGGAAGAGGGGTCAAGGGGAGTGGTGCAGGAAAAGAAGGCATGGTGCGGTCCCTATCAGACTGAAGCCACTGCACATGACAGAACCACCTCTTCACATACACACCAGCCCTTTCGGCCTTTCTGCCTTCTCTACGGCTTTATTATACAACTGCAGCCGCACACTCCCATGTACCATCTGGTGTTTTATTCCACCTATAATTCATTTGAGCACTGAGGGATAATAAATTAAAAGCTCTCTAGTAGCCTGACCTGTGGTGGCACAGTGGATAAAGGGTCAACCTGGAAACACTGAGGTTGCCGGTTCAAAACCCTGGGCTTGCCTGGTCAAGGCACATATGGGAGTTGATGCTTTCTGCTCCTCCCCCCTTCTCTCTCTCTCTCTCTCTCCCCTCTCTATAATGAATAAATAAAATCTTAAAAAAAAAAAAAAAAAAAAGCTCTCTAGTACCCAAAAGATTCTAGTTAAGGACATTAAAAAACTCAAAAGAAAAAAAAGTACAATACCCTTTAAAATGAGAGCCATACAGAAAAAAAAATCTTGATTAGTAATATCTGTGTCTATGAATTAAAACTGAGGCTGCGAGGGAGGGCAGTGGTACCCAGGCAGTGGTGCCCGGGCAGTGGTACACCAGGCAGTGACCTGGCCTAGCCATGGCAGCACCTGGTGGGAGCAGTAGAGTCTCGAGGTATGATCTGGACAGGAACTGAAGAGCCTGTGTGCAGAGCCCTAAAGGCAGAACTTCTAGGACCACCCATAGGGGAGACACAGACATGGGACAGTCTGAATGCAGGCGACAGAACCACTGTTAGCTTATCCACCACTTGAGTAGGAAAAGGAAAGTGTTGTGAAGTTCTACATCCTGCCTGCTCTGCGCACACAGCATCACTCCCAGCCAGGCTATGCTGCCCAGAGGAGGGGACACAGGGCACCTGGGGGAGGCCTGTACTTGTGCACGTAGAAAAAACCACCTGCCCTCCGCCCTCAGGACTAACAAGAACTGGTCTGCGTACCGCTGAACCCCGGCGTGAGCTCCGCCAGACGCTGAGAGTAAAAGCTGCTGGTCTGGGTAAGCTTCAGGCTCTTCAGGTGCTGCTCAAAAATCTCCCGTCTTTCCTACCAAAGACAGGGGAGGACACACGTGTGGGCCAGCATGCCCGTTGCGCAGACAGGAGCCACCTGGGAGACATTCTCCGTAGTTTCTTCTTCATCAGTCACGAGCATAGTTTGTGGAACTAATTTAGAGCTACAAGCAGCATTGCAAAATGAAAAAGAAAAAAAGAACAACACAAAACAGAAAATAAAGTACATCAAAAAAACGAGGGTATTTTGTGAAATCTTTGATTCACGCACATCCTGATGTAAACGTTTCCGACACAGTCAGGAAGATGGACAGCCACGCCTCGAGGAGCAGTGTCAGAGGCAGCCTCGCTCCACTTCTTGGACAGAGAAGCAGTTTGAGAGGAGGACCCAGAATGAGTGCTGAGTGTGCTAGGAGCTACTTCCCTGCACCCCTATGTGTAAGTACAGGAGCAGTAACCAACTAACCAATGTTAGGTTCATCCTCCAAATCCTGTCCCTGCCCATGCTGGTCCCCACCACACACGATCCTTATCACTACATGGTGGGCTCATGCTCTCTCAGGGGCCACCACAAAGGCCTTTCCACTCAGAAGTGGACATCCAACCAGAGGCCTGAGATGGAGATGGCCAATAGGGCTGAGAGGTCATCCAGGGCTTCTACCTCATTCCACCTGCTTTCAGGGCAGCAGTGCAACTCATGTTCCACATGAGGCACAAGGACTTGAGCTGGTCAGCATGAGCATTCTGAGGTTCTCCAAAGAATATGCTATAAAACTCAACTAAGACCAGTCCGTGCAACCCCAGATGCTTAAAGATAAAGGGAAAACAGCATGAAAAATGAAAAACAAGCTGCAAAACCATGAGAAACAAAAAAGTCTAGATGGACAAGCACCAGAGGTAACTAGCAGTTGTATCTGAGCCTAGGTGGGCAGCCTCAAGCCACACTGACCTGAAGTGTAGGGAGGTCGATGAAGACATGTCGGTCCAGTCGGCCTGGCCTCAGCAGAGCATTGTCCAAGATGTCAGCTCGATTGGTGGATGCCAGGACGATGACATGATCAGTGGTGCCCATTCCTGAGGGATAGACAGTGGGCTATATGATGGGTGTCCCCAACATTGTGGCCTTTCCTATGAGGTTCAAGTCACAGGACAGGAGCCTGACCAGGCGGTGGCGCAGTGGATACAGTGTAAGACTGGTATGCAGAGGACCCAGTTTTGAAACCCTGAGGTTGCCGGCTTGAGCACAGGCTCATTCAGCTTGAGCGGGGACTCACCAGTTTGAGTGCAAGGTTGCTGGCTTGAGCGTGGGATCACAGACATGACCCCATGGTCGCTGGCTTGAGCCCAAGGTAGGTGGTTTAAGCAAGGGGTCACTTACTCTGCTATAGCCCCACTGGTCAAGGCACATATGAGAAAGCAATCAATGAACTAAGAAGCCGCAACAAAGAACCGATGCTTCTCATCTCTCTCCCTTCCTGTCTGTCTGTCCCTATCTGACCCTCTCTCTGTGTCTGTCACAAAAAACAAACAAACAAACAAAAAAACACGACAGGAGAGATTTCCTGCCAGGGTCCACGACAGAGGACTACAAACACTGGCCTAGGACTGATCCTTCCCAGTGACCTTTCTACCAAAATCACCTTAAGAGCAAGAATTTGCCGGTTTGACTTCCCCAGGGGCAGAGCCACAGATAGGAACCTGGGCTCTGCCGTCCACGGCCATCCTCTAAGTCCATATAGCACCCCTTGAGTGAACTGCTAACAGGGCGGACACTGGGAGCAAAGGCCTGCCTCTCATGCTTCATCGCTGTACTGCCTTGGGCCAAAGTGACCACCACAGGTACATCTGGGACATTCCACTTCTAACACTCAGTCCAAGGGCCTTTTTCTGCCCCAGGTTTCTAGAATTTAAAAGCAAGTCCAGAAACCATCCCAATGAATGGCCCAGACCTGCAACTACAAAAACA
Organism: Saccopteryx leptura; assembly: GCF_036850995.1. Classification (NCBI taxonomy): domain Eukaryota; kingdom Metazoa; phylum Chordata; class Mammalia; order Chiroptera; family Emballonuridae; genus Saccopteryx; species Saccopteryx leptura. Next base: position 38,259,562 of record NC_089511.1, read on the forward strand.
CACTTTATGAAGCAACTGGGAGCCCTGGCCGGCTGGCTCAGCGGTAGAGCATAGGCCTGGTGTGTGGAAGTCCCAGGTTCGCTTCGATTCCCAGTCAGGGCACACAGGAGAAGTGACCATCTGCTTCTCTACCCCCCCCCCCCCAATTCTCTTTCTCTTTTTCCCTTCCCTTCCTGCAGCCATGGCTCTACTGGTTCGAGCAATTTGGCCCCAGATGCTGAGGATGGCTCCATGGCCTTGAATCAGGCACTGAAATAGTGCTGTTCAGAGCAATGGAACAGTGGCCCCAGATGGACAGAGTATCGCCCCCTAGTGTGCTTGCCAGGTGGATCCCAGTCAGAGTGCATGATGGTGTCTGTCTTCCTGCCTCCCTGCCTCTCACTTAATAAAATAAATAAGTAAATAAAATAAAATGAAGCAAGTGGGGGCTTTGAGCCTCACTGGATATTAGATACTTTGAAGAATTTATTTTTTTTGTTATTTATTTATTTTTTACAGAGACAGAGAGTGAGTCAGAGAGAGGGATAGACAGGGACAGACAGGAACGAAAGAGATGAGAAGCATCAATCATTAGTTTTTCATTGCGCGTTGCAACACCTTAGTTGTTCATTGACTGCTTTCTCATATGTGCCTTGACCGCGGGCCTTCAGTAGACTGAGTAACCCCTTGCTGGAGCCAGCGACCTTGGGTTCAAGCTGGTGGGCTTTTGCTCAAACCAGATAAGCCCGCGCTCAAGCTGGCGACCTTGGGGTCTCGAACCTGGGTCCTCTGCATCCCAGTCCCACACTCTATCCACTGCGCCACTGCCTGGTCAGGCAGAATTTATTTTTAATTTAAGTTATATGATACTTTGGTATTTCTCTGAATGTAGAAAAATACCTTCAGATCATGTTAGAATTTAGAACTTTGGGTTGGCTTTAAAATAACTCCCTGGAGAGAAGGAAGAGAGAAGGAGCTATGCATGGACCAGGGCGGGACAAGTACTGACCAGACTGAAGCTGACCTGGGATCTGGGGGTTCACCGCACACTTCTACTTGTGTGGGTATTAGAAAAGTTTCATAATACAAAGTTTTAAAAAATAAAGATGCCATGACTGATCTTTTCCAAACTTAAAAGTCTTTAATAAATTGATACTGACAAATACAATTTTAAACCACCTATAAAGTCTTTTTGTATGTGTGTGGTCTAAAGCCTTTCAACAAAAGTGAAATTTAAAAGAAATATTACAGACCCTGGCTGGTTTGCTCAGTGGATAAGTGTCGGCCCGGGTTTGATCCCCAGTCAGGGCACACATGAGAAGCAAGCATCTGCTTCTCTTCCCCTCTCTCTTCCCCTTCTGTCTTTCTTCCCCCCCCCATGCAGCCAGTGGCTCAACTGGTTCAAGTGTCGGCTCCGGGCACTGAGGATAGCTCGACTGATTCCAGTATTGGCCCCAGTCAGAGGTTGCCAGGTGGATCCCAGTCGGGGCACATGTGGGAATCTATCTCCCCTTCACTCACTTACAAATTTTTTTTCAGAATTAAACTCTGAGAGCATGTCAGGCACTGCTACCACAGCAAATTGATGTTCACTCCACTCCAGTATGCCATGACAATGGCAAGGGACCCAGCCAAGTGCAACAAGTCAAGGAGGGAACCCACCCTACCGAGGGGCACACAATGACCCATGTCATTGAAAAGCAGCCACCAGGCCCTGGCCAGTTGGCTCAGCGGTGGAGCATCGGCCCGGCGTGTGGAAATTCTGGGTTCGAATCCCGGTCAGGGCACACAGGAGAAGCGCCCATCTGCTTCTCTACCCATTCCCCTCTCCTCTCTGTCTCTCTCTTCCCCTCCGGCAGCCAAGGCTCCATTGGAGCAAAGTTAGCCCCAGCACTGAGGATGGCTTCATGGCCTCCACGCCTCAGGTGCTAGAATGGTTCCAGCCACAACAGAGCAATGCCCCAGATGGGCAGAGCATCACCCCCTGGTGGGCATGCCGGGTGGATCCCGGTCGGGCGCATGTGGGAGTCTGTCTGACTGCCTCCCCGCTTCTAACTTCGGAAAAAATACATATTTTCTTTATATATATATAAAGAAAAAAGAAAAGCAGCCACCAGGACAGCTCAAACCACATGCCATTCCCAAGAAAATCACTACACAACTTCAAAGAAATGTCTCACAGAGGTGTGATATCACTCTCATCTGAATCTGCACTGTGGAAATGGGATTAGCCAGGATGCTACAATGATGCCAATTCTGCTCATGTGCCAAATGTGGAGAGTGCAGAAAAGTATCCACTTTGCTGATGCAAAGCTGAGGTCTTAAAATCACTGACTTTCAAAACAAATTTAGAAACCAGAGCAAGCACCACCTGGCATGTGTGATGCGCCAGCCTCTCTGCTCCATTTGCTCACAGTCCTGTTTTAGGAAAAGTGAAACACTGATGTGAGAAACGAAAAGCAGCAGGAGGGAGGTGCCCCAGCCAGACAGTTTCACGTCCCAGGAGCCTCCTCGGTGTCAATGGGGACCCTACGCCAGCCATCCCAGAGTGCTGGTTAGGAAGACCTTCTGGGGCTCACTGTTCACATTTCTGAAATGCCTTCCTTCCACAGGTCAAGGTTGTAAATACTGAAATCTGAAGTTACACACACAGTGAAAAAATGTTGAAAAGTAGTAGGAACAGTGGGTGTAGTAGAAAAACAACAGCAAGGCAAGGGTGGACAGCATGTCAGTGAGATCCAAGCAGAAAGGGGAATAATTACTCAAAGCTCAGCCATCACAAGTCACCTTGGCCTCCCTGTATAATTTACCCCTCACTCCAAAGCCTGGTCATATAGACCACAGGGTGCAGACCTCCTATAGTTTCGTTTTCGAAACTTCATATTTTGACATAATGTCAAAAACAGTGCAGAGAAAGAAGGCTGCCACCCGTTTCCTGGGTGGCATGTTAAGTAAGTACAGTGCAATGTCAAAACCGGGGCAATGTCAAAACCAGGAAACCCACACTGCACAGTCCACAGACCTTGTCTGACATTAACAACCTTATGCGCACTTGTTTTTGTGTGTGCTTCATTCTCTGCAATCTTAATACGAGTTCCACCTTGATCCAGGTGGATTCCACCATCACGAAGACACCCCTTTACAGTTACACCCCTCCTCCTACCTTTCAAACCCCTAGTAACCACTAACTTGTTCTATATCTCTAGAATTTTGTCATTTTGACAGTCTCATATAAACTGAATAATACGTAGACTTTCAAGGTTGGCTTTTTCATTCTGCATAATTCCCCTGAGATCTATCAAAGCAATCATGTATAAGAACAGTTAGTTTTTTCTTTCTTTCTTTCTCTCTTTTTCTTTTTTGGAGAGAAAGAGACAGGAAGGGGGGAAGAGAATACAGATGAGAAACATCAAATTGTAGTTGTTTCACTTTAGCTGCTTTTTAAAAAAATAAGAATGCTAAGTTATTCTATTTATTTATTTAATTTTTTTTTAACAAAGACAGAGAGTCAGTGAGAGGGATAGATAGGGACAGACAGACAGGATCGGAGAGAGATGAGAAGCATCAATCATCAGTTTTTCGTTGCGACACCTTAGTTGTTCATTGATTGCTTTCTCATATGTGCCTTGACCATGGGGCTAGAGCAGACTGAGTAACCCCTTGCTCAAGCCAGCAGCCTTGGGTTCAAGCTGGTGAGCTTTTGCCTAAACCAGATGAGCCCGCGTTCAAGCTGGCGACCTCGGGGGCCTTGAACCTGGGTCCTCCGCATCCCAGTCTGACACTCTATCCACTGCACCACTGCCTGGTCAGGCTGCTTTTTTGTCTTTGAGAGAAATAGGAAGGGAAAGAGATGAGAAGTATCAACTCATAGTTACAGCACCTTAGTTATTCATTGGTTGCTTCTCATTTGTGCCTTGACCAGGGGGCTCCGGTGAGCCAGTGACCCCTTGCTCAAGCCAGTGACCTTGGGCTCAAATCAGTGACCTTTGGACTCAAGCTAACGACCACAGGGTCATGTCTCTGATCCCATGTTCAAGCCAGCGACCCTGTGCTCAAGTTGGTGAGCCCATGCTCAAGCTGGCAACCTTGGGATTTTGAACCTGGGTCCTCAGCACACCGGGCTGATGCTCTATCCACTGTGCTACCGCCTGGTCAGGCCACTTTAGTTTATTGATTGCTTCTCATACGTGCCTGGACCAGGGCACTCAAGCCAAGCCAGTGACACCTTGCTCAAGCTAGTGACCTTTGGCTCAAGCCAGTGACCTTGGGATCAAGTCAGTGATCCTGTGCTCAAGCTGGTGACCTTGGAGTTTCAAACAGGGGCCGTCAGCATCTCAACTGAAGCTCAACCCACTGTGCCTCCACTCATCAGGCTGAACAGTTACGTTTCTTTTTATTGCTGAATGAAAACCATAATAAGATACCAGAGTTTAACTATATTTCCACTGAGGGACATCAGGGTCGTTTTCAGTTTTCAGCTATTACAACTAAATGAATATGCTGTTCCCTGGCCAGTGGCACAGTAGATAAGAGCAGATGTCTGTGGTTGCTAGTTCAATCCTGAGGGTGTTGGTTTGAGCTCCAGTCAAGGAACATATGAGAAGCAATCAGTGGCACAACAAGGTGGAGCAATGAGTTGGTGCTTCTCTCTTTCTCTCAAAAAATTAAAAAAAAAGAGCCTGACTAGTCATGGCACAGTGGATAAAGCGTTGATCACCTGGGATGCTGAAGCCCCAGATTTGAAACCCTAAGGTAGCCAGCTTGAGCACAGGGTCACCAGCCTCAGCAGGGGGTCACCAGCCTAGACATGATATCATTAACAGAGTCCCAGGGTTGCTGGCTTGAGCCCAAAATCACTGGCTCAATTTGAGCCCCCCCCCCCCAGTCAAGGCACATGTGAGAAGCAATCAATGAACAACTACAATAACTCAACTTTGAGTTGCTATTTCACATCTGTCTCTTCCTGTCTCTCTATTGCTTTCTGCAAAACAAAACAAAACAAAAATAAGTAAATGAACATTGCTGCACAGGTGTTTTGTGTATAAGCATTTCTCTAGGATGAGCACCTAAGAGTATGTCATATAGTAAGTGTATGTTTACAGGTTTAATTTTTTTCAGAAACTGCCAGACTGTTCCCCAGAAGAGACTACACATTTCACATTCCCACTGGCAGTGTAGGAGATTCAATTCCTTCACATCCTCACTAGAATCTGGTGTTGCCATGATTTTTTACTCTAACTATCCTCCTAGATGAGTGTTCCCATCAAAATTTCAGAAGGATTACTTGGTAAATATGAACAAGCTCATCCTAAGTTACAGGATAAGGCAAAGGAAGGAGAAGCACTTCAACACTGTTGGCCAAGAGTGAGGTGGAAGGACTCCTCCATCTCTGTGAGACTCACTGGACAGCTGGTGAAGACTGTGAGGTGTGATGCAATGCAGCACAGACTCAGAGACCAATAAGCAGACCAGAAAGCACAGGAACAGACTCTCCTAAATATGCCACCAGAGCTCTGACAAAGTGCAAAAGCAATTCAGTAGAAGAAACACAGTGATTTAAAAAACAATGCTGGCCTGACCAGGTGGTGGTGCAATGGGTAGAGCATCGACCTGGGATGCTGAGGACCCAAGTTCAAAACCCTGAGCTTGCTGGCTTGAGTGCAGGGTCGCTAGCTTGAGTGTGGGATCATAGACATTACCCCATGGTCACTGGGTGGACATCCAAGGTCGCTGGCTTGAGCAAGAGGTCACTGGCTTGGCTAGAGACCCCCGGTCAAGGCACATATGAGAAAGCAAGCAATGAACAACTAAAGTGATACAAGTTGATGCTTCTCATCTTTCTCTCTTCTTGTCTGTCCCTGTCTCTCTCTCACCAAATAAATAAATAAATAAATAAATAACAATGCTGGAGCAACTGGATGGACACCCATGGGCAGAAAAATGAACCATGACCAAAACTTCACACCTTACACAAGTATTACTATAAAATGGATTCTACATTAAAATGGAAATGGCCATGTTCATAGTAGCCGGAGTTTTCTAATGACTTCATCTAGAATCAGAGTTCCCGTCCTCCCACACTTTCTAACACAGAGGGTCAGACAACATGTCCATCGCAGAGGGCACTCAGTGCAAAGCCTTCTTTCTGCCAAATGACCTGTAAAAAGGTGACCGCCTCCAGGTTGTTTTTGCTAAGTCCAGTGCTCTTAGATGCAGGTGCCCTTCCCTCAGGTCTATCAGCCCTGCAGGACCTATTCTGCCTGATCCACGAGGTGGGGACTTCTCTTCCTTAATGAGCTTTTCCCACGATTAGCACAGCATCTGCTCTGCGCTCTTTACTTCAATGAATAGAAACTGCTCTTCCCCAAGGAGTAACAAAGACTCTTCAGACCCAGCTGAAGGGCTGAGAATGCTCGGCTCTGTCTATGCACACAGGGACTTGTTTGCTACTGGCCTAGCCGAACAAGAGACCTTGTCAGGGATTTTGGGCATGAGCAAATTCTGGAGCGGAAACAGCTCTTTTCATGGCAGCACAGAGAGGTTCAGCTCAAAGGAAGGTGCCATCTGGTAAATGCTTCCTGGTGGGCTCAAGCCTGCCCAAAAAGGCAGTCTCTGTCTTCAGTGCAAAAAGCAATATAAGCAAAGAGACAGACGTGCAGTGCTTCCCATGGCCCTGAGTGCTCAGTCACAGTGAGAGCCAGAGGGAGTCCCTTCGTAATCACCAGGAATGACACTCTGTCACACTCAGAAGGGCACACAACCACAGGTGAGGTCATGAACTTTAACCTCATTGCAACATCAGGAAACCATGGCTCAGAGAAGAGAGGACCAGTGTGAATCCTGCAGCATCCTTCCACAGTCCACAAGCACACCTGGGGTCCAAGGCTTGGACAGCCACCTGTAGGAGCTGAAGAACAAACGTGGACATCACTGCACCCAGCAGGGCAGTGGGACTTGATGACACATTGGGTTTGGACAGCCAATTAATTATCTGATGACTTTCAAAAAACTTCTCCCCTTTGTCCACTCAGTATCACAAAGATTATTTATTCTTTTAAAGAGACAACCAGAAGCTACTTTTGAAATCTGGCACTTAAGATAGCACAGTCATCTCATACAGAGCTAGGTCCCAGCTTGGCCTGTCACAGCTGACAGCAGATCTCAGGCTCCACACCCTCAGGCCTGGCCCATCTCTGCCATCTGCCCACCTGACCCATCAATGGTCAGGACCTAAGGGGTCTTTCAGATTCCTTTAAGACTCTAAAACCACCTCTGGAAGCAATCACCAAAGCCACACTGAAGGTGAAACACCACTAAGAGATCATGGAAAGCTGTTCAAAAGAGAAGCAATTCCAAATGGTTTCTTAAAAGTTGGAGACCTAGCCTGACCTGTGGTGGTGCAGTGGGATAAAGCGTCAACCTGGAAATGCTGAGGTCGCTGGTTCAAAACCCTGGCTTGCCTGGTCAAGGCACATATGGGAGTTGATGCTTTCAGCTCCTCTCTGTCTCCTCTCTCTCTCTCTCTCTCCCTCTCCTCTCTAAAAATGAATAAATTAAAAAATATTAAAAAAAAAAAAAAAAGTTGGAGACCTAAAGAATAACTTTTTATACTATAAAATAGTACCTCACTTGAAAACAGTCTCAACTGCCACAGACAGGCACTGGGTGAAGCAGTCAAAGTTGATCTAGCATTCATGACCCCAAAGTAGAGGTCCCTGGAACCTGGCTTGGAAAGTTACTCCTGGAGGGACCCAATCTCTAAGGGTGTGTCTCTCGACAGTTCACTCTACTTACATCTCTAGACACCAAGGTCTGCAGAAAATTCCCTCTCAGGACTGCTTGCTTTTCATGTGGAAGGCAGCTCTTCAGATCTAGATTGTTTGTGCCATAAATAGAGCAAATGTTGCCTGACCAGGCAGTGGCGCAGTGGATAGAGCATCGGACTAGGATGCGGAAAGACCCAGGTTCGAGACCCCAAGGTCACCAGTTTGAGCGCGGGCTCATCTGGTTTGAGCAAAGCTCATTAGCTTGGACCCAAGATCGCTGGCTTGAGCAAGGGGTTACTCGGTCTGCTGAAGGCCTGCAGTCAAGGCACATATGAGAAAGCAATCAATGAACAACTAAGGCATTGCAACAAAAAACTGATGATTGATGTTTCTCATCTCTCATCCCTCCATTCCTGTCTGTCTGTTCCTATCTATCCCTTTCTCTGATTCTGTCTCTGTAAAACAAACAAACAAACAAACAAAAAAACCCCAAAATTAAAAAAAAATAGAGCAAATGTTGATCAACAACTGGATAAAAGACAGAGAGTAGAGGCAGGCACTCTTCAAGGCAGCTCCAGGGGAACCTTCCTCACAGTGTAACAATGTGGCCCTTTCCTTGGTTTTGTTAGAAATTTTACTATGGGCCCTCCCGGTTGGCTCAGTGGATAGAGTGTTGGCCTGGCATGCATACATCCCAGGTTTAATCCCTGGTCAGGGCACACATGAGAAGTGACCATCTGCTTCTCTTTCCCTCCCTCTTCCCCTCTGCTCTCTTCCCCTCTCACAGCCAGTGGTTTGACTGGTTCTAGTGTCAGTCCCAGGCACTGAGGATAGCTCGGCTGGTCCAAGCATCAGTCCTGGGCACTGAGGATAATTTGGTTGATTTGAGTATTGGCCCCAGATGGGGTTGCCAGGTGGATCCCAGTTGTGGTGCATTGCAGGCATCTGTCTTACTATCTCCCTTCCTCTCATTAAAAAAAAAAAGAAAGAAAGAAAGAAAAAAGAAAATGTACTTTGATTTTAAAACTGGAGAGCTTACAAAGCTTACAAAATGATTCCACATGTATCAGCTCATCTGACCTGCTCAACAATGTGCAAGGGAAGGCCTTGCCATGTTCACTCGAGGCCAACTCAGTCAGAATCCCAGCACCAGGGATGAAATACAGTGATACCATGTGCAGTAAGTTACACCAAGACTGCTGTGTTGTTCCTGCCCAAAATGTCCAACTCAACCTATCTCTGGGACAGAGCACAGTATCATACTGAGTTCTCTTTTAATGGGACTAGACTATAAAAGTGTATGGTCACAAAAACAAACATGGAGAACTGGTGCCAGGCTGAAAGAGACTAAAGAGACAGGACAACTAAATGCAACATTTTGGCTACAACAGATCCTGGACCAGAAAAGACACATCTGTGGGCTGAGAGGCGACCTTCGTGGACATCTATATCCTGGTTATAGCCATATCAGCCTTCAAAAGCCTTCAGTAAGTCTGAAATTATTTCAAAAGGAAAGGTTAAAAAAGTTTTGTCCTTAGTCACCTACAATCACACTCAACTGTCCATATGCTGGACAACAGATAAACATCCCAAATGGTAAGAATACTGTAAAAAGGAAAATAAAGCCTGACCGGGCGGTGGCACAGCGGATAGTGTGTTGGACTGGGATGCCGAGGACCCAGGTTCCAGACCCCGAGGTCGCTAGCTCAAGTGCGGGCTCATCTGGTTTGAGCAAAAGTTCACCAGCTTGGACCCAAGGTCACTGGCTCGAGCAAGGGGTTACTCAGTCTGCTGAAGGCCCGCAGTCAAGGCACATATGAGAAAGCAATCAATGAACAACTAAGATGTCACAATGCGCAACAAAAAACTAATGATTGATACTTCTCATCTCTCTGTTCCTGTCTGTCTGTCTGTCCCTGTTATCCCTTTCTGACTCTGTCTCTGTAAAAAAAAAAAAAAAAGGAAAATAAATACACAAATAAATGGTTCTCTTAGAACCAAAAATATATTGAGAGAAAAGTGTCTTCCTCATCTACAATAGGTGAAATACAATTAGAATTCTGATTAAAGAAAAGCTAAAATGGATCTTACACATCTGGGACATGAAGAGATGTTTGTATGCCCATGTTCACAGCAGCATTAGTCACAATAGCCAACAGTGTCCATCAACAGATGAATGGATAAACAAAATGTAGTCTATATATACAATGGAGTATTTGTTTTTTAATTCAGTGAGAGGAAGGGAGGAAGAGAGATAAACTCCTGCATGCACCCTGACCAGGATCCACCCAGCAAGCTCACTAAGGGGTGATGCTCTGTCTATCTGGGGCATTGCTCCATTGCTCAGCAACCAAGCTCTTCTCAGCACCTGAGGCAAAGCCATAAAGCCATCATCAGCACCCAAGGCCAACTTGCTCCAATCGAGCCATGGCTGCAGAAGGGGGAGAGCGAGACAAAAGTGAGAGGGGGAGGGGTGAAGAAGCAGATGGGCACTTCTCATGTGTGCCCTGACCGGGAATCGAACCCAGCACATCCACACGTGGGGCTGACACTCTACCACTGAGCCAACCGACCAGGACCACAATGGAGTATTATTCAACCTTAAAAAGGAAGAAAATTCTGACATGTGCAACAACACAGATAAACTGATGAACCTTGAGGACATTATACTCAGTGAAATAAGCCAGACACAAGTGAAATAAGCCAGACATAACAGAATAAATACTATATGATTCCATTTATACAAAGTCCCTGGAATAGTTGAATTCATAGACAGATGGTAGCAGGGTAGGTGCCAGGAGCTAGGTGTAGGGAATGGAGAGTTAGTGTTTAATGAGGACAGTTTCAGTTTGGGATAAGAAAGTTCTAGAGAGAGAAGGTTGTGATGGTTGCCCAATAATAAGAATGTACTTAATGCCACTGCATGCTGAAAAATGGTTAAAATGGCCTGGTCTGTGGTGGTGCAGTAGATAGACCATCTACCTGAAATAATGAGGTCACCAGTTCAAAACCCTGGGCTTGCCCAGGAAAGGCACATATGACAGTAATCAATGAACAGCTCAAGTGAAGCAACTATGAATTGACAATTCTTGTTCTGCCCTCTGTAAAATCAATAAATAAAATCTTTTAAAAAAGGTTAAAATGGCCCTGGCTGGTTGGCTCAGCGGTAGAGCGTCGGCCAGCCTGGTGTGTGGGGGACTCGGGTTCGATTCCCGGCCAGGGCGCATAGGAGAAGCGCCCATTTGCTTCTCCACTCCGACCCCCTCCTTCCTCTCTGTCTCTCTCTTCCCCTCCCGCAGCCAAGGCTCCATTGGAGCAAGGATGGCCCGGGCGCTGGGGATGGCTCTGTGGCCTCTGCCCCAGGCGCTAGAGTGGCTCTGGTCGCGGCAGAGCGACGCCCCGGAGGGGCAGAGCATCGCCCCCTGGTGGGCAGAGCGTCGCCCCCTGGTGGGTAGAGCGTCGCCCCCTGGTGGGCGTGCCGGGTGGATCCTGGTTGGGCGCATGTGGGAGTCTGTCTGACTGTCTCTCCCCGTTTCCAGCTTCAGAAAAATACAAAAAAAAAAAAAAAAGAATAAAAAAGGTTAAAATGGCCCTAGACAGATGGCTCAGTGGATAGAGCATCATCCCAGCATGCTGAGGTCACAGGTTAGATCTCCAATCGGGGACATACAAGAAGCAACCAATGAGTGCGCAACTAAATGGAACAACTAAGTGGAATAAGCTAATGCTTCTCTCCATCTCTCTCTCTCTCTCTCTCTCTCTCTTTCTCTCTCTCCCTCCCTCCCTCCCTCCCCATCCCCTCCCTCTTCCTCTCTCTCTCTGAAATCAATGGAAAAAAAATTTTAAATGATTAAAATGGTAAATTTATACTTACCATTTTATTAGTGTATTTCACAATAAAAATAAACATACCATATCTACACATACAAACACAAAAAGAATCTTACCAAAGTAGCTCAAGAGAAAATAATTCCATGTCACCTTTACTGGGTTATTACCATTAAATTTAAAAAAATGATATTGTATGGAAACTACTCCAGAGGTCATTTCTAAGAGTGCAACAGATGCATCAGTTTCCATGAATGTCCTGTTTCATTCACCCTCCAGCTGGGTCACCCTTCAACCAGGACAGCATACAGAGACATACAAAACAGTACTACCAACCAGGCTCATTCAAGACTGAAAAGCCTGACTGTGGTGGCACAGTGGATAAAGCATCGATGGATGCTGAGGTTGCCAGTTTAAAGCCCCAGGCTTGCCCAGTCAAAGCACATATGAGAAGCAATTACTACGAGCTGATGCTTTCCATTCCCCACCACCACCATTCTTCTCTTTCTATACTCTCAAATCAATAAGTAAAATCTTAAAAAAAAAAAGACTGAAAAGCATCATCATGGCCTGACCTGCCATTTATATTCCTAGTTATTTTTCCTTTTCTCTTTACTATTCCCTTGACTTTTTTTTTAAAGATTTTATTCATTCAGTTTACAGAGGGGGGGAAAGAGAATGAGAGAGAAGGAGAGAGAGAAAGGGAGAGGGAGAGGAAGGGAGAAAGAGAAGGGAGGAGCAAAAAGCATGAACTCCCATATGTGCCTCGACCAGGCAAGCCAAGGGTTTTGAACCAGCAACCTCAGCATTCCAAGCCGATGCTTTATCCGCTGCACCACCACGGGACAAGCCCCCTTGATTTTTTAAAAATAAAAGCTGTGGGGTTTTTTAATTTTTATTTTTTTATGACAGAGACAAAGAAAGAAAGAGAAAGGAACAGGTAGAGACAGACAGGAAGGGAGAGAGATGAGAAGCATCAATTCTTTGTTGTGGCACCTTAGTTTTTCATTGATTTCTTTCCCATAAGTGCCCTGACTGGGGAGGCTACAGCAGATCGAGTGACCCCTTGCTCAAGCCAGAGACCTTGGGCTCAAGCCGGTGAGCCTTGCTTCAAACCAGATGAGCCCGCACTCAACCTGGAAACCTCGGAGTTTCGAACCTGGGTCGTCCACGTCCCAGTCCGACGCTCTATCCACTGCTCCACTGCCTGGTCAGGCGATAAACAGTTCATAAACTGACCTTGTTTCTACAAAGTTATTACCCATTAAACAATGATTCTCTGTGTCCTAATATCACCCTCACCTGTGGCAGGTAGTTAGGTGGAGAAACAGTACAGACTAGTAATTGGAGAAAAATAAAATGGTCTATGAGCCTTAGTGAGAGTTTCTGGGACGATGAACATAAGCAGACTAATCCACCCAGAAAACAACTGTTTTGAAAGAGTTGGAAACCCTTTCCCTGTGTAGAATCAGCCAGGGAAGGCACTCACCATCCATTTCCACCAGGAGCTGGTTGAGGGTCTGCTCCTCCTCCGTGTTAGAGAAGCCAGACATGGTGGTGGAGCGCTTCTTGCCCACGGCATCGATCTCGTCAATGTAGACGATGCAAGGGGCCCGGGCGCGGGCCTCCTTGAAGAGGCTCCGCACACGAGCAGCACCGAGGCCTGGAGGGGACACAGAGGACCAGGAAACAGACACGTAATGGGAGATGAATCCTACTTTTGAGCTCAGGGCCTGAGCTGCCCACCCACTAAGGATAACAAAATCTCAGCAAAAGTCCACTCATGCAAACAAAACCAAGCCCTGTCCCAAAGGAGGTCACCTGAAGGCTGCTCACCCTCCTGGACTCGGGGACAAGTGCAAGCAACTTTAAAGAACATCATTACCCAATTCTCTTCATAAACACAATGTTTCCCATAATACAGGTTTTATTTTCCCTTCTCTATTTCCCCCACATCCTCATTAATTCAGCCACCTGAGGGAGAATGTGTGAAAGGAGGGCCATCCTGGACAAAAGGTCAGGCGAGCCTGTCTGCAGTCCCCCAAGCACTGCCTACCTCCAATGACCTCCACAAACTCCGGGCCTGCCATCGCCAAGAAGGGCACTTGGGCCTCCGTCGCTACGGCCTTGGCCAGCAGTGTCTTCCCACAGCCAGGGGGCCCAAGCAAAAGTGCACCCTTCGGAACTTTGGCACCAAGCTGAAGGAAGCGCTCTGGGCTCTAGAAAAGCAGCAAATAATGTGAGACTCACAAGTTTTTCAAACAGAATTTACTATTTTCTTTTCCTTCTTTTCTAAGTAAGAGGAGGGGAGACAGACTCCCAAGATGCTCCAACCAGGATCTACCTGGCAACCCCCATCTGGGACTGATGCTCTGCCAATCTGGGGCTATGCCTGCAATCAAGCTATTTTTAGTACCTGAGGTGGAGGCTCCACAGAGCCATCCTCAGCATCCAGGGCCCACGTGCTTAAACCAATTGAGCCATGGCTATGGGAGAGGAAGAGAAAGAGAGAGAAGGGGGAGCGGGAGGGAAAGAGAAGCAGTTGGGTGCTTCTCCTGTGTGTCCTGACCAGGAATCTAACCCAGGACATCCAAACGCCAGGCCGACACTCTAATACTGAGCCAACCAGTCAGGGCCTCAAACAGAATTTTCAAGAAGTGAAGCCTCTGAAGATCAATTCACATACTAACATGAATCAGCTATGATTCACATGGTTCTGGGAAGAGCCACTGTCCCAGAGGCTCCAGGTGCACTCAGTGATCGACTGTCAGCCCTTCTGCTGGTCAGCAAATACGCATTTAGCCTACACTGCCAGTTTAACAGGCACCAGCATATGTAGTACATGTGTGCCCCCATCTCAGCATGACAGTTCACTGCACAGCACACACGCCTATCAATGTAGTTCTCCCCTCGGGGAAAGCATTCACAGCCATCTCCTGCTTAGCATGTGTACTTACCTTCAGATAATCCACAAACTCTTTGACCTCTAGTTTGGCTTCGTGCATCCCTGCCACATCTTTGAAGCTGACTCCCTTCCCCGTTTTGCCATCCACAATTGTGAAACGAGCCATTTTAAGCTGATTCTGGGCAGGAAGAACAAAGGGCAGGGTGCTGTGCACTCCTAGTGAGAACCACACCTCCATGCTGGCTTCACCTGTCCAGCCCGTGTCCCCATCTCCCTTCTGCTGGAGGAGCTCATGGGCACTCCTCCCACTGCCCAGAAGAACCAACCCACACCCTCACCACTCATGCACACAGATGGCAGTTAAGGTCATATGTCAGACGCACAAGAGGAAATGTTTATTTTACATCATTAACAGTAAGAAAGCTGTCTGGCATCTAGCAATTTGCCTTAAAAAAATAAAACCAAAAACTCCCACACACAAATTAGGTAATTTTAACAATATCTTTTGCATCAACTATCTTATATTTCTATATGATTTTCCCCACTAGTGTATAATTTTGTTTTCTGATTATAAATGTAAAAAAACACACAAAAAAAGTAATGTAAACACAGATGATGTATTATAGATTGTACACCTGAAACCTATATCATTTTATCAGCCAATATCACCCCAATAAATCCAATAAAAAAATTTTTTAAGTAATGTAATAACACTCAATTCTGGAGTCTTGGTAGAAATGTTAATTGGTAAATTTCTGAAGAGCAATGAGGTGGGATAGCTGAAGGTCTTACTGAAGTACTTAAACTTCAACCAATCTACGTTGAGGAAGGCACACTGGGCAAACAATTAGGCACTCAAAAGTTGCATGTGCATGGAATTCATCAGTGTATTATTCAAATACAACAATAAAAATAAAGAGCACGCCTGACCAGGCGGTGGCGCAGTGGACAGAGCGTCGGACTGGGATGCAGAGGACCCAGGTTCAAGACCCCAAGGTCACCAGCTTGAGCGTGGGCTCATCTGGTTTGAGCAAAAGCCCACCACCTTGAACCCAAGGTCGCTGGCTCCAGCAAGGGGTTACTCAGTCTGTTGAAGGCCCGTGGTCAAGGCACATAGGAGAAAGCAATCAATGAATAACTAAGGTGTTGCAACGCACAATGAAAAACTAATGATTGATGCTTCTCATCTCTCTCCATTCCTGTCTGTCTGTCCCTGTCTATCCCTCTCTCTGACTCACTCTCAGTCTCTGTAAAAAAATAAAAATAAAAATAAACAGCACAAAATATGTTAAAATTATTAAATTGGTTGAGTAAAATATAGTAACACCCTAAATAAACACATGTAAGGGTGTATCTCTTAAGTTACAGACACAGGAATACGGTCTAAGTGGAAACAAGGAAGTGACATTCTGTGTCCCTGTTACAGGGGACCTCCTGCTTCCTCCCTAAAACAGTTCCCAGGAAAGAAACAGGAGATGCCCTCTGCAGACTCGGCTCCACCTCCCTGGTCCCTCTACTGATAAGGCTAACAGGGAAGGGAATGACGTGAAGGGGAAGTGCATCTTATGACAAATGCTACAACTACAGAATTTTTTTTATTCTTTAATTGAATTTCTTGGGGTGATGCTAATTAACAAAATTATACAGGTATCAGAAGCATAGTTCTACAACACATCTTCTGTACACTGTATTTTGTGTTCATCCCCCCATCTAAAACAATTTTTTAAAGTGTATTATAGATGTTCTTTTAAAGACAACCTTTTAAAATTTCTCAGTGCAGCTAGTAGGGAAAACAAAAGCAGTCATCCCTACCTAATTTTGAAAACTGCACAATTTATAAAGCCACCCTATAAATTCCCTTGGCTCAGCCACCCACAAATCAAGGACAGAGGGCTCAGTTAAAGCTTGTTACTGGGGACCCTCCAGTCACCAAAGCAGAAGGAAAGATAAACTGCCAAATTATGGCTCCAGGCTGACCTCTGCAACAGGCTATTTTCCTTTGCACTTATTCTGTTGTTTACGGGAAAGGCTTTCGGCAAGAACAAACGCACAAATGCTGAGACGTGATCTGTACAACTTACAAAAGCACTGAATCCTCCTTCCCTTCCTGTCATTCCAGTCAAACGAAAAACATACCACAGGATGGCCAAGCCGACTGCTGTCATCCCCAAGGCGTAGAGGGCACTAGTGGGAGAAGAGAGGCAGTTACAGGTTCAGAAGTGGCTGCTGGGCAGCTGACAATCACGCCTTACAAAGTCAGGGACCAGGGACCAAGGGCATTTCAAAGACGAAAAGAGTTACCCTCCCTCCGAGAGCAACATGTAGAACAAATGGCTATAAAAATGGATTTCCTTGCCTGACCTGTGGTGGCGCAGTGGATACAGCGTCGACCTGGAATGCTGAGGTCGCCGGTTCGAAACCCTGGGCTTGCCCAGTCAAGGCACATATGGGAGTTGATGTTTCCTGCTCCTCCCCCCCTCTCCCCTTCTCTAAAATGAATAAATAAAACCTTTTAAAAAAAAAAGGATTTCCTTGTCCAGTGCTCACCAATTACCCTTGTTCATAAAGTTTTCCCAAATTGTCAGATGGCATGTGCAAACACTAGAGGCAGTATATATCCTTGGCATGAAGCCAGAATAGCTGATGCTGTACATTCACCATTACCTAGAGCCTTGTGATATGTAATGAACCAATAAGAGCAAGTTTTCATGTTCGACAAATTTTGTTTTCAAAAGGAGTCTGTTAATTTTGGTTATTAAGACAGAATAAGCCCAGAATAAAGAGTCAATCCTGAGATGCCAGTCCTCCAATGAAGAGAGGAAGCCATTCATCAGCCCTGTACTCATAGTAACCAAAGGTGTAGCCCCAGAGCCCTGAGCCTTCAGGAGCCAGTGGGCTGTAGAATTTAGAGACACATCATTTCACAGATGTGCTTGTCAGTCACTGAGTCTTATCAGAATTACAAAGTATGTCCAGGAGTCAACAGTACATTTCTCTGCACCCAGCTTTCTGTCACTGTTGGTCCCAGCATGCAATTAGAGCAGCGCCTGACTGTGCTGACCGATGTGCTCCTACTAAGGAGTCTGCCTGCCCAAGGTCCAGGGTCTCTTTCTCTCTGCATCGCAGAACCAAGAATTTCTGCTGGAAATCCATGTTTCTCCCTTTTCGATTCCATTTTCCTATTTGTAGAACACAGCTACTCCACAATGTACTAAATTCATAAATGCAACCAGACAAGTGAAGCTCATACATCTCCAAATTTCCCAGCATCATGCCATCCATTATTTATCCTCTCAAAACTGGGTCTAGTTAAACTGTAGGGAGGGCAGTTTGAGACTTTTGTTGTGGTTTGTTTCTCACATTACAAAGTCAAGCCTAGTTTAGTTTAAAAGCCAACAAAGTTGACCAACATACTTTCCAAAGAATCCCGTACGCTTATAGGAAACTGGGATCCTGTCCTTGCCTTCGATATTCAGCTCATCTTCAGCTGCTCGAAGTTTCTCTTCAAATTTGTCAATGTTTGCCACTTGCATTCGGTACATCAAGGCCAGCCTCTGGGGGCAGAAGGCAGAAGGACCATGAGTGATGAACAGGACAGACTGCCGATCCCTTAAACATATAGATGTTACTCAGAAACTACTTCCACACCTAAAAAATTTTAGTTGTCTCAAACACAATTATAACAAAATTTCAAGAGATATGCTTTCTCTTATTTTCACAAATAGAAATATTTTAAGAAAATGGAGGAGGCATTTGCATTTTAAACTCAGCAACCTGACCCACTCAGCCATGCATGCAGAGCACAGAGACACAATGACAAGTCTTCAGTACTGGACTGGGAATGCACAGTCTCCTAAGGCAAAAATGCAAGTCTTGTATTTTTTTTCTTAAAATTTTTTTTGCATTTTTCCAAAGTGAGAAGCGAGGGGGAGTCAGACAGACTCCTACATGCGGCTGACCGGGATCCACCCGGCATGCCCACCAAGGGGCGATGCTCGGCCCCTCTGGCGCGTTGCTCTGCAGCAATCAGAGCCATTCTAGCGCCTGAGGTGGAGGCCATGGAGCCATCCTCAGTGCCTGGGCCAACTTTGCTCCAATGGAGCCCTGGCTGCAGGAGGGGAAGAGAGAGACATAGAGAGAGAGGGAGAAGGGTGGAGAAGCAGATGGGCGCTGCTCCTATGTGCCCTGGCTGGAAATTGAACCTGGGACTTTCACACACCAAGCCAACGCTCTACCGCTGAGCCAACCGGCCAGGGCAGTCTTGTATTTTTTTTTTTTTTTTCTTTCATTTTTCTGAAGCTGGAAACAGGGAGAGACAGTCAGACAGACTCCCGCATGCGCCCGACCGGGATCCACCCGGCACGCCCACCAGGGGCGACGCTCTGCCCACCAGGGGGCGATGCTCTGCCCATCCTGGGCGTCGCCATGTTGCGACCAGAGCCACTCTAGCGCCTGAGGCAGAGGCCACAGAGCCATCCCCAGCGCCCGGGCCATCCTTGCTCCAATGGAGCCTTGGCTGCGGGAGGGGAAGAGAGAGACAGAGAGGAAAGTGCGGCGGAGGGGTGGAGAAGCAAATGGGCGCTTCTCCTGTGTGCCCTGGCCGGGAATCGAACCCGGGTCCTCCGCACGCTAGGCCGACGCTCTACCGCTGAGCCAACCGGCCAGGGCCGCAGTCTTGTATTTAACCATTGGCTGAATCTGAAATTAAACTAAGTGGGTCTCTTTTTTCCCCTCATTGATTTGATGGGGGGAGTGAGAGAGAAGTATCAACGTGTTGTTCTACTTAGTTGTTCCATTTAGTTGTGCACTCACTGGTTGCTTCTCATATATGCCCTGTTGGGTGATTGAACCAATAACCTTGGCATGCCAGTACAATGCTCTATCCATTTAGCAACCCGGCCATGCCCTAAATGGGTCTTTTTTTTCTTGGTAAACCTTTCCTAGATAGAGAAGAGACTAAGGAAAAGTGAGCAGAGTTTCCTAAAGTGAAACTCCACCAGGTATACAGGCTTTAATGAGAAGGAAGCTCAAAAACAGTGTAGCAGTACACCTGGGATGCTAAGGCCCCAGATTCAAAACTCAAGTCCCGGCCCTGGCTGGTTGGCTCAGTGGTAGAGCGTCAGCCTGGCGTGTAGGAGTCCCGGGTTCGATTCCCAGCCAGGGCACACAGGAGAAGCACCCATCTGCTTCTCCACCCCTCCCCCTCTCCTTCCTCTCTGTCTCTCTCTTCCCCTCCCGCAGCCGAGGCTCCATTGGAGCAAAGATGGCCCGGGCACTGGGGATGGCTCCTTGGCCTCTGCCCCGGGCGCTGGAGTGGCTCTGGTTGCAACAGAGCGACGCCCCAGAGGGGCAGAGCATCGCCCCCTGGTGGGCAGAGCGTTGCCCCTGGTGGGCGTGCCGGGTGGATCCCGGTCGGGCGCATGCGGGAGTCTGTCTGACTGTCTCTCCCCGTTTCCAGCTTCGGAAAAATACAAAAAAAAAAAAATTTCTTTTTAAAAAGCTGGAAGACAAACAGACTTTAATATAAACGGTATATATAGCCTGACCAGTGGATGGAGCATCAACCTAGGATGCTGAGGTCCTAGGTTCAAAACCCTGAGGTCACTGGCTTGATAGCAGGCTCATCTGCTTGAACATGGGCCTGCCACCTTGAGCCTAGGATCATCGACATGATTTCATGGTAGCTGACTTGAGCCCAAAGGCTGCTGGCTTGAAGACCAAGGTTGCTGGCTTGAGCAAGGGGTTACTGGCTCCGCTGGAGCCCCCACGGTCAAGGCACAATGAGAAAACAATCAATGAACAACTAAAGTGACAGAACTACAACTGGTACTCCTCATTGCTCTCCCTTCCTGTCTGTCTGTTTCTCTCACGTGTAAAAACAAACAAAAAACATAAAAGCTTTAACAAGATACAAAGAAGAACCCAGCAATTCCACTTCTAAATGCTTATCTAAAGAAAATAAAACACGAATTAAAAGATATATGCAACCCTATGTTCACTTCAGCATTACTTTTTTTTTAAGAGTATTATTTTCTCTATTTTTATTTTATTTATTCATTTTTAGAGAGGAGAGAGAGAGGGAGAGAGAGAGACAGAGAGAGAGAAGGGGGGAGGAGCTGGAAGCATCAACTCCCATATGTGCCTTGACCAGGCAAGCCCAGGGTTTTGAACAAGAGACCTCAGCATTTCCAGGTCGATGCTTTATCCACTGCGCCACCACAGGTCAAGCTCAGCATTACTTTCAATAGCCATGATATGGAAGCAACCTAGGTGTTCATCAGTAGATGAATTAACAAAGTAGCTGTGGGTCTAGGCCAGTTGGCTCTGTGGTAGAGTGTAGGCCTGCCATGTGGATGTCCCAGGTTCAATTCCTGGTCAGGGTACACAGGAGAAGCAACCATCTGCTTCTCCACCCCTCCCTTCCTTCTCTCTCTCTCTCTCTCTCTTCCCCTCCTGCAGCTCAATTGGTTCAAGCACATGGGCCCTGGGAGCTGAGGATGGCTCCAGGAAGCCTCCACCTCAGGTGCTAAAAACACCTCGGTTGTGAGCAGGGCCCCAGATAGGCAGAGCATTGGCCCCAGATGGGGGTTGCTGGATGGATCCCATTCCGGGCACATGCAGGACTCTGTCTCTCTATCTCCCCTCCTTTCATTTGGGGGAGGGGGAAAGAATAAGAATATACTCTGGTATCATTGTTACCTTTCTTGAACCTAACTACTATAGTTACTGGAGAATCAGAAGGAAATCAAAGATTGAAGAGTGATTCATTTTTGCCCAAGGGTTTTACACAGTCAAGCTTTTGGGGCAGTTTCCACATGCCCCACTTCATTTCCCAGCAGTGCCAGACAACTAGGCCACTGTTACTAGAGTATGTCTCTCCCCATCTTTGATGCCCACCCCCCTACCTGGTGTGAAATTTCACTCTCCAGACCCCTGTGCTGTGTCTGCCACCTCTCCTCTGGCTAAGGCACCACTCTCCAGTTCTGACCACGCTGGAGTTTTCCTCTAGGGGGAGGGTAGGACGCCTGAGCTGAGAGATAAAAAAGGTCCCTCGTTCCCTTTCTTTCTTGCTCCTGTCCAAGAGCCAGTCCTTGCAGTCTTTTGGCCACCCCCTCACAGTGCTGTTAGTTTCCTGTCCCAACCCTACCCACCAAGAGATTTCTGCTTGGCAACCCCTAGTCACCTCACTTCAGCTGCATCTAACAAAGCTATCCTGTCTGCTGACCTCAGGCCAGCACCACACCACTTGCCCAGACCGACTAGCAAAACTTCAGGATTACAGCCTAACCAGGCAGTGGCATAGTGGATAGTGTCGGACTGGGATGCAGAGGACCCAGGTTCGAGACCCCGAGGTCGCCAGCTTGAGCGCGGGCTCATCTGGTTTGAGCAAAAGCTCACCAGCTTGGACCCAAGGTTGCTGGCTCGAGCAAGGGGTTACTCGGTCTGCTGAAGGCCCGCGGTCAAGGCACATTTGAGAAAGCAATCAATGAACAACTAAGGTTTTGCAACGAAAAACTGACAGTTGATGCTTCTCATCTCTCTCCATTCCTGTCTGTCTGTCCTTGTCTATCCCTCTCTGACTCTCTCTCTGTCCCTATAAAAAAAATTAAAAAAAACTTCAGGACTACAGCTGGCTCCTCTCTCCTTAGTCCTTAGTATGAGGGAGTCAGCACTGGGGCCACTGTGTCACTACTCCCATCTCTTCCTCTTGGTGTACAGGCATCACGGCAGCTATGGACCCCGCTAGCTTTTGTCTGGAACAATGCTTCTCCCGTTTCAAGCTTCATCTTAGTGGGCCACCGTTCAAAACCTTCAACGACTTCTACTTTTAATCAAGATACTCACATCTGGCCCTGGCCAGTTAGCTCAGATGGTTAGAGCGTCACCTCAAAACGCCAAGGTTGTGTGTTCAATCCCCGATCAGAGCACATATGGAAAGTGACCAATAAATGCACAACTAAGTGGAACAACAAATGAATGTTTCTGTTTCTTTTCCTCTGTCTCTAAAATCAATTAATTTAAAAAAAGATATTCACATCTTTTAAGAAAACCTAAGCTATAACAACCAAAAAAATGGGAATGGGCAGGGACTGAGTGAAAAGGGGGACCTTGCATCTCAAGGTCTTTCCAAGCTCATGCCCTTGTCATCACTCACAGGCCGCCCGAAGACCACAGCTCCAGGGTGCAGGTACACTTCCACCACATCGCTCTCGGGCACCACCTGGACCCGCTGCACCTCACCCTTGGCCAGCATCTCGTTGACAAAGTCATTCCAGGAAATGTTGCCCCCGCTGGTGCTGAGCGCATTCAGCAGACTCATGACAACGGCAATGACGAACAAGGTGCGCAGCCGTTCGCGGTACATCTGGTCCTCCCTCTCCTTGCGCCTCCTCTCCTCTGTGAGCAGGAACCAGAGGAGTGTTAGATGCAGGCTGCAGGCCAAGCCCACCCTCTATGCCTTACATCCTTTTGTCAGGAAAGCTCAACACTAAGATGGTAGTGTCTCATCTCCCTTAAGAGCCTATATTTTGGTGCCATGGCCTGTAGCACAGTGGATAGATGGATAGAGCCTTGTCCCAGAGTGCCAAGGTCACCAGCTCAATCCAAGGGCACAGGTTTGAGCCCTGGTCAGGGCATATATGAGAAGCAATCAATGGCTGCACAACTAGTGGAACAGTAAGATGATGCTTCTCTCTCTCTCTCTCCGCCACCCCCTCTTTCACTCTCTGTCTCTTTCTCAAATCAATGAAAAAATTAAAAAAGAAAAAAAAAAAGGCTTCCCAATACCACCACACAGTACAGCTACACAGTAAACACCTTCATAATAAATTCAGGTATTCTAAGTTTGATTAGACAATAAACATCATTAAAAAATATTTGTGATACACATGTAACTTTTTTTTAGGTGAGAGGAGGGAAGATAGATCCCACATGCACCTCAACCGAGAGCAACCTCGTCAAAGACTGATGCTCCAGCCTGAGCAGGCAGTGGTTCAGTGGATAGAGCATCGGACTGGGATGTGGGGGACCCGGGTTCGAGACCCCAAGGTCGCCAGCTTGAGCATGGGCTCATCTGGTTTGAGCAAAGCTCACCAGCTTGGACCCAAGGTCACTGGTTGGAGCAAGGGATTACTCGGTCTTCTGTAGCCTCACAGTCAAGGCACGTATGAGAAAGCAATCAATGAACAACTAAAGTGTCACAACGAAAAACTAATGATTGATGCTTCTCATCTCTCTCCATTCCTGTCTGTCTGTTCCCATCTATCCCTCTCTCTGACTCTCTGTCTCTGTAAAAAAAAAAAAAAAAAAAAAAGATTGATGGTCCAGTACCTTGCTATTTTTAGCACCTGAGGCTGACACGCTCTGACAGAGCTATCCTGAATGCCCGGGGCCACACCTGAACCACTGGCTGCAGGAAGGGAAGAGGAGAGAAGGGGGGGAGAAAAAGAGGGGGTAGGGAAGCGGAGGGGACAGAAGCAGAGGGTCATTTCTTCTGTGTCCCCTGACTAGAAATTGAATCTGGGACGCCCTAATGCCAGGCTGACGCTCTATCCACTAAGCCACCAGCCAGGGCCTGAGTAAGTTATTTTATTTATTTATTTTTATAAGTGTTTATTTTATTGATTTCAGAGAAAGGGAGAGAGAGAGAGAGAGAGAGAGAGAGAGAGACAGGGACATCAATCTGTTCCTACATGTGCCCCGACTAGGAACTGGACTGGCAACATCCATGCTTCAGGATGACGCTCCAACCAACTGAGCCATCCAGCCAGGGCCTGTGTAAGTTATTAATAACAATAAAACAAAAGCTTTTACCACCACCTGCCTTAAGAAATGATACCTTCCTGCCCAAGCAAGTAGTGGTGCAATATATAGAGTGTTAACCTGGGATGCTGAGGATCCAGGTTTGAAACCCCAAGGTTGCTGGCTTGAGCGTGGGCTCACCAGCTATAATCTCCCAGCCAAGGCACATATGAGAAGTAATCAATGAACAACTAAAATGATGCAACTATGATTTGATGCCTCTCATCTCTTTCCCTCCCTGTCTGTCTCTTGTACTCTCTCTCTTCCTAAAAAAGAGGAAAGAAAGAAAGAAAGAAAGAAAGAAAGAAAGAAAGAAAGAAAGAAAGAAAGACTCTGACCAGGCGGTGGTGCAGTGGACAGTGTTGGACTGGGATGCAGAGGACCCAGGTTCAAAACCCCAAGGTCACCAGCTTGAGCGCGGGCTCGCCAGATTGAGCATGGGGCCCCTAGCTTGAGCATGTGATCACAGAAATGAATCCATGGTCGCTGGCTTGAAGCCCAAGGTCGCTGGCTTGAGCCCAAGGATGCTGGTTTGAATAAAGGGTCACTTACTCTGCTGTAGCCCCCTAAGTCAATGCATATATGAGAAATCAATCAATGAACAACTAAGGAGACAAAGGAGCTGCAACAAAGAATTGATGCTTCTCATCTCTCTCCCTTCCTGTCTGTCTGTTCCGATCTGTCCCTCTCTCTGTCTCTGTCAAAAAAAAAAAGAAACATTACCTTCCCATCCCCTCTGAAGAACCATGTGCCCTCCCCAACCATTCTTTTGAAATTATTTATCTTAATGAGTAACACTCAAATATTGTTATTGTATGTAATTCATCACAATAACATTTGAAGATAGTACTTTTTTTTAAGTGAGAGAAGGGGAGATAGTGAGGCAGACTTCCTGCATGCATCTGGACTGGGATCCACTCGGCATCCCCCACCTGGGGCCGATATTCAAATCAATTGAGCTATTTTTAGTACCCAGGCTGATGCTCGAACCAACTGAGACACTGGAAGTGAGAAGGGAAGAGAGAGAGAAGGGGGATAGAGCAGGGAGAGATGCAGATGGTTGCTTCTCTTGTGTGCACTGACCAGGAATCGAACCCAGGACATCCATATACTGGTTCGACACTCTATCCTCTAAGCCAACTGGCTAGGGCCGAAAACAGTACTTTTAAAAAGTGCAAGATACAGCCTGACCTGTGGTGGTGCAGTGGATAAAGCATCGACCTGGAACACTGAGGTCGCTGGTTCGAAACCCTGGGCTTGCCTGGTCAAGGCACATATGGGAGTTGATGCTTCCAGTTCCTCCCTCCCTCTTTCTCTCTCTACTCTCTCTAAAATGAATAAATAAAATCTTTAAAAAGTGCAAGATACAGCCTGACCAGGTGGTGGTGCAGTGGATAGAGTATTGGCCTGGAACACTAAGGACCTAGGTTCGAAACCCCAAGGATGCTGGCTTGAGCGGAGACTCACCAGATTGAGTGCAGGATCACAGACATGACCCCAAGGTCACTAGCATGAGCCCAAGGTCACTGGCTTGAGCAAGGGGTCACTGGCTCAACTGGAGACCCCCAGTCAAGGTACACATGAGAAAGCAATCAGTGAACAACCAGTGTGATGCAACTATGAGTTGATGCTTCTTATCTCTCTTCCTTTTCTCTCTTCCTTCTTGTCCCTGTCTCTCTCTCTCTCTCAAAAAAAAAAAAAAAAAAAGTGCAAGATACAGCATTATTCACTGTGGCCAAGACCTGGAAACAACCAAAGTATCTCTTGATAGAGGACTGGATAAAGAAGATGTGGTACATATACACAATGGAAGACTACCTAGCCATAAGAAATGATGAAATACTGTAATTTGCGACACAGATGGACCTTCAGAATATTATGCTAAGCAAAGTAAGTAAATCAGAAAAAGTTAAAAACTATGTGATTTCACACATAGGTGAGATATAAAACTGACACTCATGGACATAGACAAAGTGAAATGGTTACCAGAGGGAGCAGGGGAGGGGAGTAAAGGGGTACAAAAATACAGTGACGGTCACACAATGCAATGAATAGTTCACATGCTATAGAGATAGATACCTGACACCCATGTGTTCCTATGGACCAATGTCACTCCATTAAATTTAATTTCTAAATTAAAATAATAAAAAATAAAATAAAAATTGCAAGATATATTGTTTACTGTAAAAGAACAATTCTTTCTCAGAGCCATCAGATAAATCCACCCCCCAAGTCACATTACTCAGTTATTAATACTAATTAGGATATAGACAGCTTCAAGCTCAGTTCTTGCGGAGGCAGTGGCAATACTAACCATATGTGTATAGTGTGGGTTCAACCAAGAACTCCTGGCACCTTCCTCCTGCCCCAGAACTCTGAGTTCAGAGTAGATCCAAGATTTACTTTATGTATGTATTTTTTTTTTAAAGAGAGAGACAGGAAAGAAGAGAGACAGAAAGGGAGAGAGATAAGAAGCATCAACTCATAGTTGCGTCACTTTAGTTGTTCATTGATCACTTCTCAAATGTGCCTTGATGGGGGAGCTGTGAGGGGGCCCAAGCTGAGCCAGCGACCCCTTGTTCAAACCAGTGACCTTGGGCCTCAAGCCAGTGACCTTGGAATCATATTGATGATCCTGCACTCAAGCTGGCAACCCTGTGCTCAAGCTAGTGAGCCTGTGCTGAAGTCAGATGAGTCCATCCTCAAGCTGACGACCTCAGGCCTGACCTGTGTGGTACAGTGGATAAAGTGTCGACCTGGAATACTAAGGTCAACAATTTGAAACCCCAGGCTTGCCTGGTCAAGGCACATATGGGAGTTGATGCTTCCTGCTTTGCCCCCCCCCCACCTCTCTCTCTCTCCTCTCTAAAATGAATAAAGTCTTAAAAAAAAAAAGCTGGCCACCTCAGGGTTTTGAAGCTGGAACCTCAGTGTCCCAGGTTGATACTCTTTCCACTGTACCATCACCAGTCAGGTTAAGATTCACTTTTTCCATGCAGAGAACAGAAATGCCACCTGCCTTTAGGCATTCTGAAGAGGCAAAAGGACACAGGTGCTGACGTTTATAAAAGGACAGGCAGGAAGTATCCTGCAATTACATTAGAAATTGGCCCTGGCTGATTAGTTCAGTTAGAGCATCGTCCCAAAACAAGGTTGCAGGTTCGATCGCTGTTCAGGGCACACATGGGAAGCAACCAATGAATAACTGAGTGAAACAACAAATAAATGCTCCCTCCCTCTCTCTAAAACTCAATCAATAAAAAATTAAGCCCTGGATGGATGGCTCTGTTGATTTGAACATTGCCAATTTGATCCCCAGCCAGGACACATCCAGGAACAGCTCAATGTTCCTGTCTGTCTCTCTTTCCCTGCTTTGCTCAAAAGAGAAAGAAGGAAAGAAAGGAAGAAAGGAAAGAAGGAAGGAAGGAAGGGGAAGAGGGAGGGAGGGAGGGAGTGAGTAAAGAAAGGAAGGAAAGAAGAAAGGAGGGAGGGAGGGAGGGAGGGAGGGAAGAATTGGAGACAGGTGTGTTCAGGGCGAGGCGAGCACAGGTGCCTGGACTTGCCCTCCTTTTAAGATGCATTTACTATTGCTTAGATTAGAACGTGCATGTGAAGACAACCAAGCTAGCCATTATTCCAGAACAGCCAACAGACCTACCTTCATCGTCTTCAGGGGTCCTCCCCTTGGACTTATTATGGTCCTTAGTCTTCTGTTTCCTCCTTGAGGTGTTAAAATAGTAAAGGCCACCTATAAAGAATAGAAAAAGTGTTTAATAATCAAGATCTGCAATGACAGGGGAACACCAAGAAGAAAAGTATATTCTCAAATAACCAAATCAAATAAAAAAAACATCTAAAACCTATATCCATAAGATTTAGAACTTTGAACTAAAGCATTTCCTTCTATCATTTTTAGTATTTATACATTATAGAATAAACTACTTCAACTTATTAAGGATATTTAATTAGTCAATGTGAGGAAATGAAAATTAGTTATGAACATAATTTTAATTTTTTTTTAATAGGGACAGAGAGAGAGTCAGAGAGAGGAATAGACAGGGACAGACAGGCAGGAACGGAGAGAGATGAGAAGCATCAATCATCAGTTTTTCGTTGCGAGACTTTAGTTATTCATTGATTGCTTTCTCATATGTGCCTTGACCACGGGCGGATCTTCAGTAGACCGAGTAGCCCCTTGCTCGAGCCAGTGACCTTGGGTCCAAGCTGGTGAGCTTTTGCTCAAATCAGATGAGCCCACGCTCAAGCTGGCGACCTCGGGGTCTCGAACCTGGGTCCTCCACATCCCAGTCCAACGCACTATCCACTGCGCCACCACCTAGTCAGGCGACCTGGAATGTTAAGGTTACCAGTTTGAAAAACCAAGGTTGCTGGATTGAGCACAGGCTCACCCGCTTGAGTGCACAGTCTCTGGCTCGAGCATGGGATCAGAGACATGACCGCATGGTTGCTGGCTTGAACCAAAAGGTCAACTTGAGCAACTGGCTCAGCTGGAGCCCACCCCCTCTTCAAGGCACATATGAGAAAGCAATCAATGAACAACTAAGGTGCTGCGACTATGAGTTGATGCTTCTCAACTCTCTCCCTTCCTGTCTCTCTCTTTCTCACTAAAAAAAAAAAAAAAAAAAAAGAGTTGGAAGATTTTACTTTTTCCTTATTGCAAGTAGATAAAGGGAAAGTAAAATTACAGATGTCAATCCTTAAGATCCTTTGACATAAGAGACAGCAGGATATCACATACCACAGAGTTTTAATAAAAAGCAATTCTATTGTGAGAGCACAAATTATTTCCAGGCTGTTTTTAGTTACCTTCTGGATATAAAACACATGAGCCATAAACATTCTTGGAGCTGGCTAGAGACATGACAAAGCTTTTTCAAGCAGCCCAATTACTGCTATACTGTACACCAGATATATTTTTTTTTTTTGTATTTTTCTGAAGCTGGAAATGGGGAAAGACAGTCAGACTCCTGCATGCGCCCGACTGGGATCCACCCGGCACGCCCACCAGGGGCGATGCTCTGCCCCTCCAGGGCACAGCTCTGCCATGACCAGAGCCACTCTAGCGCCTGGGGCCGAGGCCAAGGAGCCATCCCCAGCGCCTGGGCCATCCTTGCTCCTATGGAGCCTCAGCTGCGGGAGGGGAAGAAAGAGACAGAGAGGAAGGAGAGGGGGAGGGGTAGAGAAGCAGATGGGCGCCTCTCCTGTGTGCCCTGGCCGGGAATCGAACCCAGGACTTCTGCACACCAGGCCGACGCTCCACCACTGAGCCAACCGGCCAGGGCCACACCAGATATTTTTAAAAAGACTCAAAATGAGGAAAAATGGTCTGTTACAATCCTCCTTTTTGTAAACTTTATTTCAGAGCACTGAAGGGCTCATAATAAATAGAAGCCAAAGGTCCTATTAGTTATTTCATTTTTCTGTCAACATCAAACCAGCAACAGTATTGTAATGAATTCACAAATGGCACAGGCTTTGCCTGTCACTTTTGTCTTTCAATAGATACACACCTAAAAGCTTCCAGAGTCTGACTGGATTCTGGACTAGATGCTGTTTCAGTAACAATCCATGAATCCTCTCAAAGGTAGGGGTTAGCAGTCGCAGTTGAAAACTCTGGAAAAAAAAGGAATAACACCCAGGATCAGTCATACCAACATCATAGCACACCAAAGCAATGTGGCCTAATTCCCTAATGCAAAATCTTTTCTAAAATCTCAAATATTTACTTATTTGTTCTTTTTTTTTTTTTTTTTTTTTTTAGAGAGGAGAGAGAGACAGAGGGAGAGAGAGGAGAGAGAGACAGAGAGAGAGAAGGGGGAGGAGCTGGAAGCATCAACTCCCATATGTGCCTTGACCAGGCAAGCCCAGGGTTTCAAACCGGCGACCTCATATTTACTTATTTGTGATGTTCTATTGCCCTGAAATGTGAAGTAATCATCTGAGCATTATTTCACAGTTTTGATATAATAGCAAAAGAAAAAATATGCAGCAAATCATCGAAAGCAAGTGAACAAATCAAAAAATGCACGGGGCATTAGCGATCATTCTGTGCCTCGAAATTTATAACTCTCCTATAGCAATGGTCCCCAATCTTCTTTGGGCCATGGACCGGTTTAATGTCAGAAAATATTTTCACAGACCGGCCTTTAGGGTGGGACAGATAAATGTATCACATGACTGAGACAAGCGTCAAAAGTGAATCTTAAGACGGATGTAACAGAGGGAATCTGGTCATTTAAAAAAAATAAAACATCATTCAGATTTAAATATAAATAAAACGGAAATAATGTAAGTTATTTATTCTTTCTCTGCGGATTGGTACCAAATGGCCCACGGACCGGTACTGGTCCACAGCCCGGGGGTTGGGGACCACTGTCCTACAGGACAAAAAGAGCAGAGGGTTCCCAAAGGCCGCAGTGACTGCCAGGACCCTTTGTTCCTGACATCTCCAGACACTCACACCTTGTAGAACATTTCCAGGTACTACAACAGTTTAGCACTCTGTATTTTCAAAGTTCTGTTTTGTTTTATATTTTTTTAATTGATTTTTTTATGGGCGGGGGGAGAGAAAGAGATAGAGATAGAGATAGAAAGAGAGAGACAAAGAGGAGGGAGAAGTGGGAAGCATCAACTTCCATATGTGTCTTAACCAGGCAAGCCCAGGGATTCGAAGCAGAGCAACTTCAGTGTCCCAGGTCGCTGCTTTATCCACTGTGCCACCACAGGTCAGGCCCCAAAGTTCTGTTTTCAAGATGAACATTCTCCCACTTGAATGTGTTTCATGTTTTAAAGGCCAATTTATCTTTTTCTGTGTCTGTGTTGCCAATTTTTTCACTTGTTTTACTTGTGCTTATTTTTTTTTTCCTTAACTCATCCCTGCTCTGCTGATGCTATGGAGAAAAGTAACACCTGCTCAATATTCTTTTTTTTTTTTTTTATTTTTTTTTATTTTTTATTTTTTTCCATTTTTCTGAAGCTGGAAACGGGGAGAGACAGTCAGACAGACTCCCGCATGCGCCCGACCGGGATCCACCCGGCACGCCCACCATGGGGCGACGCTCTGCCCACCAGGGGGCGATGCTCTGCCCATCCTGGGCGTCGCCATATTGCGACCAGAGCCACTCTAGCGCCTGGGGCAGAGGCCACAGAGCCATCCCCAGCGCCCGGGCCATCTTTGCTCCAATGGAGCCTTGGCTGCGGGAGGGGAAGAGAGAGACAGAGAGGAAAGTGCGGCGGAGGGGTGGAGAAGCAAATGGGCGCTTCTCCTGTGTGCCCTGGCCGGGAATCGAACCCGGGTCCTCCGCACGCTAGGCCGACGCTCTACCGCTGAGCCAACCGGCCAGGGCTGCTCAATATTCTTTAATGAGCATATTACATGCAATTTTCTTCAGCAATAGAATGAAAAATTCTAGTCTATACAATTATTGTCCCATTTTTTTCTATTCATTTTTATTTTGTTTATTTATTTTTTCATTTTATTTAGAAAATTAGCCTGACTTGTGGTGGCACAGTGTAATAAGTGTCGACCTGGAATGCTGAAGTTGCCGGTTTGAAACCCTGGGCTTGCCTGGTCAAAGCACATATGGGAGCAGATGCTTCCTGCTCCTCCCACCCTCCTCTCTTCTAAAAAAAGAAAATTAACTTTAACAGGGTGACATTGATCAGTAAGAGTACATAGGTTTCATGTTTGTCCCAGTTACTTAATACTACTGTTCTTAGCTCAGTAGTGACCAGAAGTCATATAATGGAGGGCCAGAGTATGGACTGAGCCTAATAAATAAGTAACATCAGTTACTTAAATATAGCTCACAAAAAATCGTAATTCAAAGTCAGCTCGAAAAACTGTAGTTTTGTTTTTTTGAGAGAGGGATGAGAAGCATCAACTCATAGTTGCAGCACCTTAGTTGTTCATTGATTGTTTCTCATATGTGCCTTGACGAGGGAGCTCAAGCCAGCAACCTTGGGACCATGTGGATGATCCCATGCTCAAGCCAGTGACTCCTTGCTCCAGCTGGCAAGCCCGCGCTCAAGCCAACCACCTCAGAACTTCAAACTGGGGATCTTAGGATCCCGGGTTGACAGTCTGTCTACTGTGCCACCACCACTGAGGCAGCCCCAAAGGCTGTTGAAACTACTTACTTAGTTTATTACTATTATAGCCATTGGTGAGATAATTTGCTTAGATTTCACAAGTATGCCTGAATTGTCTATTTCAGCCCTTTCTTTACAGAATAAGAAAGTGGTCAAATTTACCATAACAATGTTCCTTCTCAGTAGAACTAAAAGGAAAAAAGGAAGTATAATACTCCTATAGTTGCCCTCAGGTTCAGGAAAGTAAAATAGAATAAACTAGAATAGAACTATATCTAAAATTGGTCCTCAAATTATGTAATAAAATAATAAAATTCGTCCTAAAACGTGAGGACTGACCTCCTAAGAGAGGGATGGGGCAAAAATCAGCCAAAAATGCACCAGGATTTAGATGCTTTCAGGATGAAATGTCAACCTTAGCAGGGCCTGGGACACAGCCTTCATACAGAGAGTGCTTTACGAATTTGTGTCAGTAACATGACGATACACGACAAAAGTAAAATATGGCTACGTGGTATTTTACTCACACAAATCCCTTAGGTGGCCACTGAGGGCTGTGACCAGCTACTGTGTGGAAGGCGCCAAAATTCATCCGGATGGGCTCTGATCTACACAAGACAAGTGTAAAATACTTCTCTGCTAGGAAATGGTGAGACTCTTATTGTTTGCGATTTTTCTTTCTTTCTTTTTTTTTTTTTTTATTGTTTGCGATTTTAAAATGCAAAAAAGACAAGCAGAAAATACCAACACACTAAGTACCGGCTGGAAACACCGAAACCCGGCCTGTGCGGACGCGCTGCCTCCTCCAGGCCCCGGCGGAGCGGCTTTTACGCGACCTGGGTTACCTGCAGTGCTTGACCTCCAACCCCGGCGACACACATCGGAGTCCTGTGGACGAAGTATGGCCAGCTCCTCCCCGTTCCGGCGTACAGGCCGGGGCCCCAGGCCGAGCAGAGGCCCGGTATCCGCCCTGGACCCTGCCCCTGGCATCGGTGGAGGGCACGCAACAGCAGGCACGCAGCCGCCATGTTGGCCCGGAAGCGGCGCCGGGACGGTCAAAGCCTCCTCCAGGCGCCTGCGCAACTGGCTCCTGCAAGGCTCCGTTCCCTGCGCCGGGCTTCCGGGGTCGTGCGTCTAATTGGCGCCGGTAATCCAACTGGGATTGCTTAGCAGTTTATTAAACTGCGTCCTGGTGTGCAGGGCCTCAGGACCTCGAGTACCGCTGCAGCCTGGCGGTCCCGGAGGAAAGGTATTACGATTCGACGCCGGGCCGCTGTTGGGGAAGAATTGGCTGCAGCAGTTCCGCGGTCACCGTGTGGAGGGAGCGGGCCTAGGGGGACGGACGTGAGCACACTGCGGGGTCGGATCCCGACTGGGCCGCGCCTTGGCGCGAGGAGCGCGGAGAGGGCCCTTCACGCGGACGGGCCTGGGTTAGGAGGAGGTCGCAGAGTAACCCGACTCGGGCACACCTGTCTTACAGGTTTAATTTTGAGAAGACTAGTTATCTTCTGGAGGCACACTATTTTCTGAAAGTCATTCTCAGCCCTGGTGGTAAGGGTCCACTCGCTGCTCATGGGGAAAGCACAGTCAGGATTCTTTAATCCCCAGATCAGGCAGAGCACCCTGGGGCGTCCCTCCCTTGGCGGGCTCTTTCCTGATTTTACCCACCCCTTTCCCGGCCCACCTCAGCTCTATGTTTCTTTTTTTTTTTTTTTTTTTTTTTTTTAAAAGCATCCTATAGAGGTCTGCTTTAAATTCTTTTTTATTTTTTTATTTTTTATTTTTATTTTATTTATTCATTTTAGAGAGGAGAGAGAGGAGGAGACAGAGACAGAGAGAGGAGAGAGAGACAGGGGGGAGGAGCTGGAAGCATCAACTCCCATATGTGCCTTGACCAGGCAAGCCCAGGGTTTCGAACCGGCGACCTCAGCATTTCCAGGTCAACGCTTTATCCACTGCGCCACCACAGGTCAGGCTCAGCTCTATGTTTGAATGCTTAGTTCTGAGACTGCAGATTGCTGAGAGCTGAAAAGCTTGTTGAGTAGGAAAAACAAAGACTGAGGTGGATGTATTACAGAGGTAGGGTTAGGGTGACCTACTTGTATTTGTGCTTTTTTTGTATTCCCTGTATTCTAAGGACGAATCATACAATAACCATCTTCCTAAGTGCTAACTAATGCCTGGCTCCATATCAAACACTCATTTAATACAACTTTGAGAAGTAAATACTTTTAATATCTACTTTATAGATAAGGAACAAACTCAGAAATTTAAAGTAACTTGTCCAAAGTTGCATCTAAGAAGTGATGGCACCGAATTTCAGAGCTGGACTCACTGGTTTGTGGACCACTCACTATTATGCCTTAAAAAGTTCAAAAGTGGTCCTGGCCGGTTGGCTCAGTGGTAGAGCGTCGGCCTGGCGTGCAGGAGTCCCGGGTTCGATTCCCAGCCAGGGCACACAGGAGAAGCGCCCATCTGCTTCTCCACCCCTCCCCCTCTCCTTCCTCTCTGTCTCTCTCTTCCCCTCCCGCAGCCAGCCGAGGCTCCATTGGAGCAAAAAGATGGCCCGGGCACTGGGGATGGCTCCTTGGCCTCTGCCTCAGGCACTAGAATGGCTCTGGTTGCAGCAGAGCAACGCCCCAGGATGGGCAGAGCATCGCCCCTGGTGGGCGTGCTGGGTAGATCCCGGTTGGGTGCATGCGTTGGGTGCATGCGGGAGTGTGTCTGACTGCCTCCTCGTTTCCAACTTCAGAAAAATACAAAAAAAAAAAAAAAAAAGGTTCAAAAGTAACGTGTATGAGCCTTGGCTAGGTAGCTCAGTTGGTTAGGGCATCATCCTGAGTTGCCAAGGTTGCGGGTTCCATCCTGGTCAGAGCAGATAAAATAGACAACCAATGAATTTATAAATGGGTGGAACAACAAATCGATGTTTTTTTCTCCTTTCGTATCTCTCTAAAATAAATAAATTTAAAAACTTTTTAAATATCAAAGGAATATGTATGACCAGTATATCCTTCTCCTCCCTCCCCTTGAAAGTAAGAAGGTTTGGGGACTTTTTTTTTTTTTAATGGAATGGTTTTTAGAGACATAGAGGAAAGGAAAGGGAAAGAGAAGCCATTTGTTCCACTTGGTTGTGCATTCATTGGTCACTTCTGTATGTGCCCTAAGGATTGAACCCACAACCTCAGTCTTTCTGGGAGGACACTAACTGGCTGAGCTAACAAGCCAGGGCCTTGGGGACATTTTTAAAAATTAAGTGCCCTGTTTATCGGTCCTCAGTTCTCTGGCAGCCATGGCTTTTGCAAAGGTTCTTCTTTGTGGTTCGTTGGTGGAGCAAGTAGCCACTAATTCCAGGGCTGTGGCTCATTTCTGCAACTGTACTGCCTTTCCTTTTGTTTCCCCTGTTCTCTTACAGCTTTCCTTCAGTCAATTCATTCTCAGTTTCCTCCACCATTTTTTCTTTTCCTGGTTAACTTGTCCTGCCCACTTAATACCACCCAGCTCCTTGTGTCCTGCCCTCACTCTCTCCCCGGAACAGTCCTGTGACTGTAACCAAACTTCCCGATAGTGGTTTCTTGTGGGTTTGCACCCTGTCGAAGCTTGTGCAAAGCTTCCCCAACAGGAAGTGACCAAGCCCCCAACCCTCACTCCCATTCCCTCATCACCAGTTCAGAGGATTTGTGACTTAAAGCCTCTAAAAACTTGGATGTGGCCTGACCTGTGGTGGCGCAGTGGATAAAGCATCGACCTGGAAATGCTGAGGTCGCTGGTTCGAAACTCTGGGCTTGCCTGGTCAAGGCACATATGGGAGTTGATGCTTCCAGCTCCTCCCCCCTTCTCTTTCTCTGTCTCTCCCTCTCCTCTGTAAGATGAATAAATAAATAAATAATTAAAAAATAATAATAATAAAAAATAAAAATAAAAACTTGGATGTGGCCTGACCTGTGGTGGCGCAGTGGGATAAAGCATGGACCTGGAACACTGAGGTTGCCAGTTTGAAACCTTGGGCTTGCCTGGTCAAGACACATATGGGAGTTGATGCTTCCTGCTCCTCCCCTTTCCCTCTCTCTCTCTCTCTCTCTCTCTCTCTCCCCTCTCTCTAAAAATCAATAAATAAAAAAAATAAAAAATAAAAATTAAAACTTGGATGTGTTAGGCCCTGGCCGGTTGGCTCAGTGGTAGAGCGTCGGCCTGGCGTGTAGAAGTCCCAGGTTCGATTCCCGGCCAGGGCACACAGGAGAAGCGCGCATGTGCTTCTCCACCCCTACCCCTCTCCTTCCTCTCTGTCTCTCTCTTCCCCTCCTGCAGCCAAGGTGCCGGGTGGATCCCGGTCGGGCGCATGCGGGAGTCTGTCTGACTGTCTCTCCCCGTTTCCAGCTTCAGAAAAACACACATACAAAAAACTTGGATGTGTTTGGGAAGAGTATAGGATGCAGTCCCATCAATATTGTTTGAAATAAAATTGTTATTGTGCTCCAACCTCTTTGCTTGGTGATTCAGTTATAAGCAATACAAGGTGGTGGCAGGGGGCCTGCCACTGGGGAAAGAATGCTGGCTCCTGTTCTTCTCAGCCTATGACTTGAGCATGTTATTAACTTCAAGCCTCAATTTTCTCATCAGTAAAATGGGGATGATAATTATCTGCCAAGTGAGGTTAATATCACGCTTGGGTTTCCCACAGGGTTGTTATAAAGATAAAATGTAATTAAAGTATGTGAAAGCGACTTGTGAACCAGGAAGGCATTCATGTCCAGAAATTATTCCTAAGATATGGGAAATGAAGTTATGGGAAAACAGTTTTTGGGGTTTTTTGTTGTTGTTGTTGTTTTACAGAGAGGGGGGGGGATAGATAAGGACAGACAGGAACGGAGAGATGAGAAGCATCAGTCATTAGTTTTTCGTTG
The DNA here is from genome assembly GCF_036850995.1 of Saccopteryx leptura. NCBI lineage: Eukaryota > Metazoa > Chordata > Mammalia > Chiroptera > Emballonuridae > Saccopteryx > Saccopteryx leptura. Next base: position 38,296,857 of record NC_089511.1, read on the forward strand.
TGACACCTTAGTTGTTCATTGATTGCTTTCTCATATATGCCCTGACGGGGGTGGGGGGGGCGACACAGCAGACCAAGTGACCCCTTGCTCGAGCCAGCGACCCTGGGCTCAAGCTGGTGAACCTTGCTCAAACCAGACTAGCCCGCGCTCAAACTGGTGACCTCGGGATCTCGAACCTGGGTCCTCCGCGTCCCAGTCCAACGCTCTATCTACTGCGCCACCGCCTGGTCAGGCAGGGTTTGTTTTTTTAAAACAGACTATTGATTCATTTATTCAAAAACATTTATTTAACAAATATGCTGTGAAGGCTGGCTGTGTCCCAGTCTCAGGTGCAAGGTGAATTGTGACTCTGAACCCTACCCTGCTTGCTTCAGTCCCACCTCTGCAGTGGCCCAGAGCAGAGGCTCCTGTGGCCTTGCAATAGGGAATTAGTTAAAAGTTTTAGGTGCCCTAACCCTGGACCTAGAAGAAAAGGCTTTTTAGGAGAGCTGACTCACTGCATCTAACTTGGCTCTGATAGGCCCTGCTTCATCTCCCACCAGGACATCAACTTCACTTTCCTCTAAGCCAGCGGTTCTCAACCTGTGCGTCGCGACCCCGGCGGAGGTCGAACGACCAAAACACAGGGCTCGCCTAACATATTTATTATATTTTCCGATGGTTTTAGGCGACCTCTGTGTTTTGGTTGTTCGACCCCCGCCAGGGTCGCAACCCACAGGTTGAGAACCGCTGCTCTAAGCCATTTCTTTCTGTCACCACTATATTTTTTGGTACCATGCAACTTCTGTTTACTAATTTGTACTTCCTCAGCCCTCTGAACTCTGTGTTCATCAGGATGTTTCAGCTGGCTTCCCTTAACTGAGAGGCAAAACAGTAAACTTCGAGTTTGAGTTGGGGCATCACCTAGGTCTCTGCACAGCCACCCGATACCAGGTGCCATTTATTCTAGATCCAGTTGGAGATCCACGAGCAAAGTGAGACTCAGGAGCTGTGGAAGGATGGCCCTTTCAGCCTGAGCTACTATAAGGGGAGAGGAGCAGAAAGTGCATCTGTCTCACTCCTATCCTGAGAACTCCACCATCTCTGTTCCTCAGCGTGGAGGAATCCTTGCTCACTATTAGGTGAAGGGCTTCAGGCAGGCAGCTCTTGGAACTTCTGTTGGTTGCCTTGCCTGTAAAATAAGAATAATGCCTTATCAGTCTGAAGGCAGAAGTTGATCTTTTTGGTTTGAACATCTAGGCTTCCTTAGTAATATCAGCAAATAATTACTTGCTTTTTTCCAAATTTGGGCAGCTTGGCAGCAACTAAACTTCTAAATTTTTAAAAAAATTTTATTTATTGATTTTAGAAAGAGAAGAAGAGAGAAATAGAATGAGAGAGAAAGAGATATCAACCTATTCCTGTATGTGCCCTGGCTGGGAATCAAAATGGCAACCTCTGCACATTGGGATAATGCCCTAACCAACTGAGCTATTCAGCCAGGGCTAATTTTTTTTAAAGCCCAGTTGCTTCTACACTTACTTTGGCCTTTGAAGCCCTTGGACTGTTGCACAATATAATTGCTGCACTGTAATCATGAAGGTGAACTCATACTGCTGAAGCTAAGTCACGCAGCTTTTTATTTTATCTTTTTTAACTCACTAGATTGCCAGTTTATTATAAAAGGAACTCAGAACCCTGTCACGCAGCTTTGAGTGACTTGTCTACAACCAGGTATTTGGCTAATAATTGGGTTATCTTATATAACGTATATTCCCTTGTGGAATGTTTGAATAAGCTTATTCTTTGAGTTTTGGTAAACTTTGTTTCTTTTTTTTCTGAGAGAGAGAGATGGAGGGGACAGACAGGAACAGATAGGAAGGGAGAGAGATGAGAAGCATCAACTCATAGTTGTGGCACCTTAGTGGTTCATTGATTGCTTTCTCATATGAGCCTTGACTAGGGGGCTCCAGCTGAGCCAGTAACCCCTTGCTCAAGCCAGTGACCTTGGGCGCATGCGGGAGTCTGACTGTCTCTCCCCGTTTCCAGCTTCAGAAAAATACAAAAAAAAAAAAATTAAAAACAACAACAACAACAACAAAAAAAAAAACCCACCTGACCGGGTGGTGGCACAGTGGATGGAGCGTCGGACTGGGATGCGGAAGGACCCAGGTTCAAGACCCTGAGGTCGTCAGCTTGAGCGCGGGCTCATCTGGCTTGAGCAAAGAGCTCACCAGCTTGGACCCAAGGTCGCTGGCTCCAGCAGGGGGTTACTCGGTCTGCTGAAGGCCCATGGTCAAGGCACATGTGAGAAAGCAATCAATGAACAACTAAGAAGTCGCAATGTGCAACGAGAAGCTGATGATTGATGCTTCTCATCTCTCTCCGTTCCTGTCTGTCTGTCCCTGTCTATCTCTGCATCTGTAAAAAAACAAAAACAAAAACAAAAAAAAGAACCCTGGGCTTGCCAGGTCAAAACACATACGAGACACAACTGCTACAAGTTGATGCTTCTCACTCCCCCCCCACACACACACCTTTCTCTCTCTTTCCTGTTTGTAAAATCAGTAAATGAAACCTTAAAAAAATAAATACAATAAAATAAAAATCTTAGGAAACTACTCATATCACTTTTTTTTTTCCAAAGTAAGAAGTGGGGGGGGGGGTGGCAGGCAGACAGACAGACTCCTGCATGTGTCCTACCGGGATCCACCCGGTATGCCCACCAGGAGGCAATGCTCAGCCCATTGGGGGCATTGCTCCACTGCAACCAGAGCCATTCTAGCACCAGAAACAGAGGCCATGGAGCCATCCTCAGTGCCCGGGTCAACTTTGCTCCCATGGAGCCTTGGCTGCAGGAGGGGAAGAGGGATAGAGAGAAAGGAGAGGGGGAAAGGTGGAGAAGCAGATGGGAGCTTCTCTTGTGTGCCCTGGCCAGAAATCGAACCCAGGACTTCCACACACCAGGCCAATGCTCTATCTACCACTGAGCCAACTGGCCAGGACTTCATATCACTTCTTTTTTTTTAAAATTTTTTTTATTTTTTACAGAGACAGAGAGTGAGTCAGAGAGAGGGATAGACAGGGACAGACAGACAGGAACGGAGAGAGATGAGAAGCATCAATCATCAGTTTTTCATTGAGCATTGCAACACCTTAGTTGTTCATTGATTGCTTTCTCATATGTGCCTTGACTGCCGGCCTTCAGCAGACTGAGTAACCCCTTGCTGGAGCCAGCGACCTTGGGTTCAAGCTGGTGAGATTTTGCTCAAACCAGATGATCCCGCACTCAAGCTGGCGACCTCGGGGTCTTGAACCTGGGTCCTCTGCATCCCAGTCCGACGCTCTATCCACTGCACCACTGCCTGGTCAGGCTTCATATCACTTCTTAACTGGGTTTTGTTCATCACAAGTGCAACAAGATTTCATAATCACAAATTTAATTCTTCTTGAAATGATGAAAGTCTTTTTCTACTAGCAAAAAAACAAAAGAATTGTATTTGATTAAACATCTACGTGTTTCTCAATATTTCTTAAGACTATTGGGTATGGGACTTTGGCTAGATATTTAGGAGGAAGCTTGAAAGGGCAGGGTCTTTAGCCTCTCCTCATAATTTTAACTCTAATAGCTGTAGACAGCCCATACCAAATTTCTTAATTTGACCACTTATTCTGTTGATTGTAACAGCTATCCATTATTTTGCACCAAATTACTGTAAAAGTAAGTTAAAACAACTAATGTCTATCTCATACAGTTTCTGAAGGTCAGGAATCCAGGAGTGGTTGACTGGCTAGTTCTGGCTGTTCAGGGTCTCACACGGTGCAGTTAAATTGATAGGGCTGCAGTCATTTGAAGCTTGTATAGTAATGGAGGATGGGCTTCCAAGGTGATACTTTTGCCTGGCGGTTGGTAGGAGGCCTCAGCTTCTCACAGAGTAGACTTTCCATGGGGCTGCTCACATGATATGGCACCATGTGGCAGGGATGACCCAAGGTGGCAAGGGTCACTGAGGGCCAGCTAGGAGGCTACTGACTATAGTTATGATTATAAAAGATATTGCCTTGGCTAGTTGGCTCAGCAGTAGAGCATCAACCCAGCATGTGTAAGTCCCAAGTTCAATTCCCAGTCAGGGCCCACAGGAGAAGTGACCATCTGCTTCTCCACCCCTCCCCCTCTTGCTTCTTTCTTTTCCTCTTCTGTAGCCATGGCTTAGTTGGAGCAAGTTGGCCCAGGGCACTGGGGATGGCTCCATGGCCTCCACCTCAGATGCTAAGAAAAGGCAACAAAGCAATGCCCCAGATGGACAGAGCAACACCCTCTAGGCCAGTGCTCCCCAACCCCCGTGCAGCGGACCAGTACTGGTACGTGGGCCATTTGGTACCGGTCCACAGAGAAAGAATAAATAACTTACATTATTTCCATTTTATTTATATTGATATTTAAGTCTGAACGATGTTTTATTTTTTAGAATACTTTATTTATTTATTTATTTTTTATTTTTTTTACAGAGACAGAGTGAGAGTCAAAGAGAGGGATAGATAGGGACAGACAGACAGAAACGCAGAGAGATGAGAAGCATCAATCATCAGTTTTTCGCCGTACCACTTTAGTTGTTCATTGATTGCTTTCTCATATGTGCCTTGACCGTGGGGCTACAGCAGACCGAGTAACCCCTTGCCAGGCCAACGCTCTACCACTGAGCCAACTGGCCAAGGCCGAGGGACCATCTTGGATTGTCCAGTTTATAGCCTATGTCTGAAAGTTACTAGCCACATGTCTCTGTGGTCCCAGGGATTACTTGTGAGGGGAATGATAAGACATTTGTAGCAAGAAAGAGTCTGTGGCCCTGGCCTGTTGGCTCAGTGGTAGAGCGTTGGCCTGGCGTGTGGAAGTCCTGGGTTCGATTCCCAGCCAGGGCACACAGGAGAAGCGCCCATCTGCTTCTCCACCCTTCCCCCTCTCCTTTCTCTCTGTCTCTCTCTTCCCCTCCTGCATCCAAGGCTCCATTGGAGCAAAGTTGGCTGGCGTGCTGAGGATGGCTCCATGGCCTCTGTCTCAGGCGCTAGAATGACTCCAGTTGCAAGGGAGCAATGCCCCAAATGGGCAGAGCATTGTCTCCTAGTGGGCATGTCGGGTGTATCCTGGTCGGGTGCATGCGGGAGTCTCTCTGCCTCCCCGCTTCTAACTTCAGGAAAAAAAAAATCAGTGGTGGACCTGCCTCTGTAGAACCACATTGAATTTGGACAGCCACAGCCTGGCATGGAGAAAGGCTCAGTGACAAGTGAGTGTTCACAAACACTCCTACCTTTTCTGGTAGCTTGCTAAAGAAAACCTTGCTTTTGTCCTTTTAGAACTTTCAATTCCCTGTTCTCAGAGATTGCTAGTCCATTCCTGGACATTTTGTAATGCAGAACAAAAGAGAAAGGACAAAAATAGGTTAAAAGAAAGGACTAGAGACCCTGGCTGGGTTGCTCAATCGGTTCAAGCATTGTGGTTTCAAGTTCAATTCCCAGTCAGGGCACACAGAAGAATCAACCAGCCCTGGCTGGATATCTTGGTTGGTTACAGCATCATCTCGAAGCACAGAGGTTGCTGCTTTGATCCTCAGTCAGGACATAAAGGAACAGATCAGATCGATGTTCCTGTTTTTCTCCTTCTCTCTTTCTCACTAAAATTAATTAAAAACAAACAAACAAAGAATCAACCAATGACTGCATGAATAAGTAGAAGTCAATGTTTCTCTCCCTCTTTTTTTTTTCTTTCTCTCAGAATCAATAAAACAACAACAAAAAAGGACAAGAGTTGCAAAAGGATGTAGAAAAGACACAAAGACACACCACAGCTGTTAATGGCCCCAAAGTAAAGATGGTGGAAAGAGAGGGGGAAGAGAGTGAAAAGGGCAGGTAGGTGGAGTTTCAGGGAGTAAATTTTGAGGGAGATGAGTGAGAGGCACCCGAAGCAGTTGCAGAGTATGAAGAACTAGAGAGAAAAGAAGATATTTGTGGGATAAAATGGAATTGTCTTTAACAGATATTTATTATGTAGCCATGTCCTAGGTACTGGAGACATAGCAGTGAGCAAAATGATGTTTGTCCTCAAGAAGTTTCCCTTCTAGTGACAGGAGAAAAGCAAAAGTAAAATGAGGCAACAAAGCACACAGTAAGTGAGAAGACTGTAAGTGGCCACAGAGACAAATAAAGCCTAAGATTAAGTGGGGTTAGGGCAGGCTTCGAGGGAAGGGGACTTTTTTTTTCCCCGAAGTTAGAAGCTGGGAGGCAGTCAGACAGACTCCCGCATGCACCAGACCGGGATCCACCTGACATGCCCACCAGGGGGTGATGCTCTGCCCATCTGGGGTGTTGCTTTGTTGCAGCTGGAGCCATTCTAACGCCTGAGGCAGAGGCCATAGAGCCTTCCTCAGCGCCCAGGCCAACTTTGCTCCACTGGAGCCTTGGCTGTGGGAGGGGAAGAGAGAGATTTCCAGCCGGCCAGGGCTGGAGGGGGACTTTTAAAAATTGTGGTAAAGGACTTGCCTGGTTGGCTCAGTGGTAGAGCATTGGCCTGGTGTATGGAAATCCTGGGTTCAATTCCTAGTCAGGGCAAAGAGAGAAGTGCCCATCTGCTTCTCCACCCCTCCCTGTCTCGCTTCTCTCTCTCTTTCTCTCCCTCTCCTGCAGCTATGGCTCATTGGAGCGAGTTGGCCTGGGTGCTGAGGATGGCTCCATGGCCTCCGCCTCAGGCACTAAGAAGAGCTTGGTTGCTATGCAATCAAGCAACACCCCAGATGGGCAGAGCATCGCCCCTGGTGGGCTTGCCGGGTGGATCCCAGTTGGGGTGCATGTGGGAGTCTCTCTGCCTCCCCTCTTCTCATTGAATGGAAAAAAAAGTTGTGGTAAAATATACATAACATACAATTTGCTATTTTGAAAGAGGACTTTAGAGCAGGAGTGAAGGGAAGAGTGTTGCCCCAGAACAACTGGGAGTATGCTAAAATAAGGGTCAGATGTGGTGGAGGGATATTGGAGAGAGTGAGCAAGGACGGGGTCAAGCTCAGGCTGGAGCACCTGTTGGGGCTGGGCTCTGCTGCTATTATCGAGACCCTGTCTTTGTGCTGGAGGTAGAGAGTATGGAGGACTTTGAGCAAGGATAGATTGGTTTGTTTTAAAAGCACCATTATGCCTGATCAAGTGGTGGTGCAGTGGATAGAGCGTCGACATGGGATGCTGAGGACTCAATTCAAAACCCAAGGTCACTGGCTTGGGTTTGGGATCATAGGTATGACCTAATGGTCACTGGCTTGAAGCCCAAGGTTGCTGGCTTGAGCAAGGAGTCACTGGCTAAGCTGGAGAATTCCCCTCCCCCCATCCAGGCACGTATGAGAAAGCAATCAATGAACAACTAAAGTGATTCAACTATGAGTTGATGTTTCTCATTTCTCTCCCTTCCTGTCCCTCTCTCTCTCTCTCTCACCAAAAAAAAGCACCAATTTGGTTGCTTCATGGACAGCAGAGTCTAGAAAGACCAGAGGGCCTGACCTATGGTGGTGCAGTGGATAAAGCGTTGACCTGGAACACTGAGTTTGCTCGTTCAAAACCCTGGGCTTGCCTGGTCAAGTCCCATATGGGAGTTGATGCTTCCTGCTCCTCCCCCACTTCTCTCTCTCTTTCTTTCTCTCCTCTCTAAAATGAATAAATTTTTTAAAATCTTAGAAAATCTTAGAAAGACCAGAGGTGGGAAGGGGGAGAGCAGGAGAGCAGGAGGAGCTACAAGGCCAGAGAGAAGAATGCTGTCTGGATGGAGGGGAGGCTGGGTGAGAGGAGCTGGGAAGTCCTTCAGGAGGCACAGGGAGGTCTAAGTGGTTTCATTTCTACCCTGGTAGCTGGTTGCTTTGCTGGACCCAAAATCCCATGGATGCAAGGCTGGACATGCAAGGCACAGTGCAAGCAGGACATGACTGCCAGCCTGAACACTCTGATAAGCCTCCCTCTCCGACAGGCTGGCCTGGAGCAGCAGCCACCAGGCTCAGGTCTCAGAGGAACAGTTTCAGGCAGAGCTTCCTTTTCACTGTAATTTACAGGGTTGATTCGACAGGAAGAGGTGGCCACTTTTACATAGAATTTGAACCATGACTCACTTAAGCCCTCCCCCTCCACACACACACACACACACACACACACACAGAGGAAAAACATACACACCAGCAGATTGTGGCTAGGCACCAGTCTCCCTGTGATGCACTCAGCAGTTTTCTCCAGAGGAGCCTGTGTTTCTGGAATTCATGGCCAGCCCTGGTTGGAGGAGGCTTGAAAGCTGAGTTCAGCTGGAGATGATCTGAAGACAGGAGAATACTTTGGTTTTATATATGCCTCAAATCAAAGCATGCAGTTTGGGTTTTGCCACTTCCATCCCTGCTGTTTTATGTTTTATTTCTCTTGACATTTGTTACTTGGACTCTTAAGGCAATCCCATCTGAGGCTACAGTTTTGTACAGTAAAGAAAACAAAATCCTGTAGACTCTGTTTACAGTTGTCTCTACTGCACAAGAAGAACCGAAGCACATAACTGGGAGGTCTGGGGAAAAGGGCATGGCAGCAGTTCCCCTGGGTCCTGGAGAAGCTGGCTTTGCTGGACAACATGGGTGCTGTGCTGAGGGTCACTGAAAGATGGTTTACAGTATTCAACACTAAAATGCGGGAGGAGCTGACCTGTGGTGGCGCAGTGGATAAAGCGTCGACCTGGAAATGCTGAGGTCGCCGGTTCAAAACCCTGGGCTTGCCTGGTCAAGGCACATATGGGAGTTGATGCTTCCAGCTCCTCCCCCCCTTCTCTCTCTCTGTCTCTCCTCTCTCTCTGTCTCTCCCTCTCCTCTCTAAAAAAAAAAAAAAAAAAATGCGGGAGGAGCCCAGCAGCATTTCTACACTGAACTCATATAAAATCTATCATTTTATTTTCTGATTGCCTTTTATTTTTCATTTATTTATTTATTTTTAAGTGAGAGGAGGGGAAATAGTGCAGCAGACTCCTGCATGAGTCCCGACCAGAATCCACTTGGCAACCCCTGTCTGAGGCAGATGCTCAAATCAATTGAGGTATATTTAGCTCCTGAAGCTGATGTGCTTGGACCACCAAGTTATCCTCAGTTCCCTGGGCAATGCACGAACCAATTGAGCCGCTCACTGACTGTGGGAGGGGAAGAGAGAGAGAAGGGAGAAAGGGTGGAGAAGAGAGGCAGATGGTCACTTCTCTTGTGTGCCCTGACCAGGAATTGAACCTGGGATGTCCATATACCAGGCTGATGCTCTATCCACTGAGCCAAGTGGCCAGGGCTCTGGATACTTTATTTTTTTTTATTTTTAAAGACTTTATAGAGAGGAGAGAGTAGAAGAGAAAGAGAGAGAGAGAGATAAGGGAGTTGGAGGATTAGGAAGCATCAACTCCCACTTGTGCCTTGACCAGGCAAGCCCAGGGTTTTGAACTGGTGACCTCAGCATTCCCAGTGGATGCTTTATCCACTGTGCCACCACAGGTCAGGCAGCCCTGGACACTTCTTAAATTTTATTTTATTTTTGCAGTGTACTTGCTGAGAAAGCAAGTTTCTGTGCCTCTTTCATTTCCAGGCTTTCTTTTCTTTTTTCAATTTTGGAAAAATTTATTTACATTTTTAAATTTTTATGAAGGGAGCGACAGAGAGAAACATTGACTGGTTGTTCCACTTATTTAAGCATTCTTTGGTTGATTCTTGTATGTGGCCTGACCGGGGATTGAAACCATAACCTTGGTGTATTGGGACAATGCTCTAACCAACTGAGCTACCCTGCCTGGGCTATTTTCTGGATACTTTAAAGTTGCAAATTAAAGATGAGTTTAGTGACAAAATATACTAATTCCTATAATACGGAGCACCTGTACTGTCCACAATATTATATTATAGTGTTTTTTTAAAAAAACATTTTTATTTATTCATTTAGAGTGGAGAATGAGAGAGAGAGAGGGAGAAAGGAAGGAGGAGCAGGAAGCATCAACTCCCATATGTGCCTTGACCAGACAAGTGCAGGGTTTTCAACTGGTGACCTCAGCATTCCATGTCGATGCTTTATCTACTGCTTCACCACAGGTCAGGCCTATGTTATAGTGTTTTAAAAAGGTATGTGAACTCATAAAACACTGTCTCCAGACCAGGGAACAGGTGAATCCAGAAGGGGTAAGCGGTTTTCAGGCTGTCTGCCCCAGGAAGGTGCTGAGTGACTGACATCCAGGTTACTGCAGCCTGGGCCTGGACCAGCGTGCATCATCTCCCACAGCAAATCTATCACCAAAGGTCTCTGTTTCTCACCAGCAGGAGCGTGACACATGGGATAGCTCCACTGGCCATCTGCCAGCTCACAAAACACTAAGGCCTGGCATGCTCTATCTAAACACACTGTCTTTTACCATTTCCCCCAAACTGCCTACCACACTACTAAATTGAAACACTTTTGCCCTGGCTAAATAGCTTGGTTGGTTACAGTGTCATCCTGAAACATAGAGGTTGCTGGTTTGATCTCTGGTCTGGGCACTTACAGGAATAGATCTATGTTCCTGTCTCTCTCTCTCTCTCTCTCTCTCTCTCTCTCTCTCTCTCCCTTTTTCTCAAATTAATAAAATCAATCAATCAATACATTGAACTACTTTTCTCTTCCTCATTGAATTGTCATGTGCCTACCTCTTGGTCTAGTGACACCTAACTTCCAGATGCCAAGGCTCTGTATCTTTCTTTTATTTTTATTTTTTAAGATTTTTATTTATTAATTTTCTAGAGAGGAGAGAGAGAGAAAGGCAAGGAAGAGGAGTGGTAAATATCAACTCATAGTTGCTTCTTGCATGTGCCTTGACCAGGCAAGCCCAGGGTTTCAAACTGGTGACCTCAGCGTTCCAGGTTGGTGCTTTATCCACTGCGCCACCACAGGTCAGGAAAGGGCTCTGTATCATCTTGTGAGAACATCACCCTTGCTGGCAGCCAGTAGCCATGCCCTCCAAACTGCTGGGGAATTCTGTCCACTCTGATACCCATGCTTATCTGTGCTACAACCCTTACAACCCTCCACAGAACTAATGTACCCGTCTCTTTAGTTTTGCAATAAGATTTGGCTCTCAAAAAAAAAAAAAGTTAGCACTCATGTCTACTACATGCCAGAGACAGTTCTAACCAAGTTGGAGGTGTTAATCTTAATAAAAGTCCTACCAGGCACGTGCTCTCATTAGCCCCATTGCAGATGGGAAAACAGAGGCAGTGAATGAATATTTTTCCTAAGGTCAGTCAGGGTGGAGTTGGTCTCAGAGTGTATGCATTTTTTTTTTTTTAGAATTTTTTTTAATTTTATTTATTCATTTTTAGAGAAGAGAGAGAGAAAGACCGAGAGGGAGAGAGAGAAGGTGGGGAGGAGCTGGAAGCATCAACTCCCATATGTGCCTTGACCAGGCAAGCCCAGGGTTTCGAACTGGCTACCTCAGCATTTCCAGGTCGACGCTTTATTCACTGCGCCACCACAGGTCAGGCCTTTTTTTTTTTTTCTTACAGAAACAGAGAGAGAGTCAGAGAGAGGGATAGACAGGGACAGACAGACAAGAATGGAGAGATGAGAAGCATCAATCATCAGTTTTTTGTTGTGACACCTTAGTTGTTCATTGATTGCTTTCTCATATGTGCCTTGACCATGGGCCTTCAGCAGACTGAGTAACCCCTTGCTGGAGCCAGCGACCTTGGCTCCAAGCTGGTGAGCCTTGCTCAAACCAGAAGATCCCGTGCGCAAGCTGGCGACCTCGGAGTCTCAAACCTGGGTCCTCCACAACCCAGTTCAACGCTCCATTCACTGTGCCACCACCTGGTCAGGCAACTGTATGCTCTTTTTATTTTTTTAATTTTTTAATTAATTAATTTTGTACAGAGACAGAGAGTGAGTCAGAGAGAGGGATAGACAGGGACAGACAGACAGGAAGGGAGAGAGATGAGAAGCATCAAGCATCAGTTCTTCATTGCGCGTTGCATCACCTTAGCTGTTCATTGATTGCTTTCTCACATGTGCCTTGACCACGGGCCTTCAGCAGACCGAGTAACCCCTTGCTGGAGCCAGCGACCTTGGGTTCAAGCTGGTGGGCTTTTGCTCAAACCAGATGAGCCCTGCTCAACCTGGCGACCTCAGGGTCTCGAACCTAGATCCTCTGCATCCCAGTCCGATGCTCTTTCCACTGCACCAGTGCCTGGTCAGGCAACTGTATGCTCTTGATGATTGTGTTATCTTGGGACAGTTGTCCATATGACTTTGTCTACACAAGACAGTTCAGATTCTGCAGCCATGATCTTATTATTTAAGTAGTAAATACGGATTGTGCATAATAAAAAATGTATTTACAGGGTGGGGGGAGGTGAGGGAGGGGGTTGGGGGAGGGGAGGGGCACAAAGATCATGGCTTTTCAGCAATTGCCATATTCCCCCCTTAATCTATAGACAGACAGCAAATATTTACGTATGGTGTTCCCACTATAAAGACTGCTGTCTTAGGGACAAATGCTGATAAACTATTTCAGCAGTTCCTCCTTCTTCAAAGACTTATATGTCAACATAGAGCTCCATGTTTCATAGGACATACTCAAGCTCACTCCATGCTCCCTGGAGCTTTAGCACAAGGGAATGCCCCCCCTTTTTTTTGTTATATTTTTTCTTTTATTTATTTGTTTTTTGTATTTTTCTGAGGATGGAGATGGGGAGGTAGTCAGATGGACTCCAGCATGCACCTGACTGGGATCCACCTGGCATGCCTACCAGGGGGGAATGCTCTGCCCATCTGGGGTGTTGCTCTGTTACAACCGGAGCCATTCTAGCGACTGGGGCGGAGGCCATGGGGCCATCCTTAGTGCCCGGGGTGGCTTTGCTCTGGTGGAGCTTTGGCTGCGGGCGGGAGGAGAGAGACGAAGAGGAAGGAGAGGGGGAGGGGTGGAGAGGTAGATGGGCACTTCTCCTGTATGCTCTGGCCAGGAATCGAACCCGGGAATCCTGCACACCAGGCCAATGACTCCGACGGGTCTACCATATCATGCTTTTTACTTAAAAAAAAAAAAAAATTTTACATTCCTTTTGAATGCTGATGAACAGGAGACACCAAATCTTTTTGGGGATCCTCAAACCCCTCAGCGAGATCTTCTGAGAATGGCTTTTAAGATACCTAGAGGCAGAAAAAGCCCAATAGAGATCAGGGGAACTACCAGCTTTTAGGATACACCCTTAAAGGCTCCAACGCCCCAAAGGGGTCTCAGGATGCCATCTGGATCCTGCTTCAATAGTGGAAAGGAAGGTCATTGAGCTAAAGCCTGCCAGGCTTACACGCCTCTGCTGGGAGGAAACAGGGACACTGGAAGGTGGGCTTCCCCCTCGCTCCTCTAAGGGAGGGTTCAGTCTCTTCCAGCCCTGCTCCAGCCACCTATGACCTAACCTTGCCCAGAAAGCTGGGGTTTGCCACTGAAGGCTGAAGGTGCCCAGGGCCGTCGGCCCCATCTACGACACTGTGGACGAGCCTAGGGTATTTCTTCCAAGAAGCAGGTAAACTGATCTCATTTGCACAAGGGCCACTTAACTATGTTTTGCCTGAATAGTCAGGTTTTTTATTCTTCCCTCAAAGATCTCTGTTGTGGGTGTTGATAGTCCTATTTTCTGCTGCTTTGCTTAATATATAGTGTTTCCTTTATCCCTCCTACCTCAATGCCCCACTCATATTTCAGGCAGGGACCTACTCCTAATTTAGAGCTCTCTTTCCTCCTTTTGCCAACTTGTATTATGAATTTACCTTTGCCACCCAGCTTAGTGTATCCCAAGGTTCTCTTTACCATGCCACAGTCACAGAGCTCCAGGGAAAAGCAACCTGGACTCAACTCTCCAGGCAGAGGAGAACAGAAGCTCCATATCCACGCATGCTGCAAATGGCTTTTTCCAGTCTACCTGAATCATTACCAGCTAGAAGCAGCATTCATTGGGACTTGGACATGAGCTGCAAAGTATAGAATTGTGACAACAATTCCAGTGCCATGCGGACTTTTCCTGTGGGGAACTTTCCTGGACTCCTGCTCCCTGTGACAGCTCCTAACAGACTGAACTGTGGTTGGGTTGCATTTTTCAGGGATTTGGCATGGTGATGGGGCCAACTTGGACTTGGTGAACATGTTAAGGACACTACTCTTTTATGGATTCTTGCTGTATTGGCCAAGAGTTTGCTTAAAGGCTTTTAATCACTGTAAAAAAAAAATAGAGGACTGGATGAAGAAGATGGGGCACATATACACCATGGTATACTATTCAGCCAGGAGAAATGATGACATCGGATCACTTACAGCGGAATGGTGGAGTCTTGGTAGCATTGTGCGGGGGTGAAATAAGTGAATCAGAAAAAAACAAGAACTGCAGGATTCCATACATTGGTGGGACATAAAAGCGAGACTAAGAGGCATGGACAGGAGTGTGGTGGTTACGGGGGGTGGGGGGAGGGAAGGAGGGAGGGGGGGAGGGGGAGGGGTACAGGGAGAACTGGATGGAGGGTGGCGGAGGACGATCTCTCTTCGGGTGATGGGTATGCAACAGAACTAAATGACAAGATAACCTGGAAATGTTTTCTTTGAATGTATGTACCCTGATTTATTGATGTCACCCCATTAAAATAAAAATTTATTTATATAAAAAAATGTATTTATGTTCAATGGGGCTGGACCTGGGCATAATTGGCAGTTAGTTGGTGCTGTGCTGCCACAATCACAGCTGCACAGCCCTTGGTGTTAGTAAACCTGAGGCAGCAGCTCGCAAACCGTTCGGTCATCGGACCCCTTTAGGTTCATAAATATGTCAGTGCTACCCAGAGCCCCAAGAGCCTTAGTTTATCTACTTATATTTACCATGTTAATATCAAAACTGAAAAATGGCCTGACCTGTGGTGGCACAGTGGATAAAGCGTCGACCTGGAAATGCTGAGGTCGCCGGTTCGAAACCCAGGGCTTGCCTGGTCAAGGCACTTATGGAAGTTGATGCTTCCAGCTCCTCCCCCCTTCTCTCTCTCTGTCTTTCCTCTCTCTCTCTCTCTCAGCTCCTCCCCCCTTCTCTCTCTCTGTCTTTCCTCTCTCTCTCTCTCTGTCTCTCCCTCTCCTCTCTAAAATTAATAAAAAAAACCAACTGAAAAATGTTTAAAACACTAGAACACACATTTCTCAGTTGTCAGATCGATGACATCATCCTGGATCATACAGCTGCTGCAAAACTCCACGTACATTCATGAGGAAAGTGAGTGAAACAGACAAAAAAAAATCACTTAGTCTGACTTTACTGACTCCATAAATAGGCCTGAGAACCCCTCGCGGTCCTGGACCACGTTTTGGGAACCAGTGGTCTAAGTCAATCATGGCAATTCTAATGTAATTAGAATTCTATTTTTCCCTAGCTTTTTTTAAAATTTATTTTTATTTTTCCAAAGTGAGAAGTGGGGGGCAGCAGACAGAGAGACTCCCACATGCGCCCAACTGGGATCCACCCAGCATGCCCACCAGGGGGTAATGCTTGGCCCATCTGGGGTATTGCTCTGCTGTAACCACAGCCATTCTAGCACCTGAGGCAGAGTCCATACAGCCATCCTCAGCACCCGGGCCAGCTCTGCTCCCATGGAGCCTTGGCTGTGGGAGGGGAAGAGAGAGATAGAAAGAAAGGAGAGGGGGAGGGGTGGAGAAGCAGATGGGCGCTTCTTCTGTGTGCCCTGGCCAGGAATCTAACCTGGGACTTCCACATGCTGGGGTGATGCTCTACCACTGAACAAACCGGCCAGGGCTTTTTTTTTTTTTTTTTGAGAGAGAGAGAGAGAAGGAACAGAAGGAGTGGAAAGCATCAATTCATAGTAGTTGCTTCTCATATGTGCCTTAACTGTGTAAGCCCAGGGTTTTAAACCCATGACCTCAGCATTTCTGATCCATGCTTTATCCACTGTCCACCACAGGTCTAGAATTCTTTTAATCAAAGATATCTGTGATTTTTGTACATTTTATTTATTTGTTTTTCTTTTTTTATTTTTTTAGGTGAGAGAAGGGGCTATAGTGAGGCAGACTCCTCATGTGCCCCCTCCAGGATCTACTAGGCAATCCCATTTGGGGCCAATTCTCGAGTACCTATTTTTAGCACCTGAGGCTGATGCGCTCCAGCAGAGCTATCCTCAGTGCCCAGGCCATGCTGGAATCAATCTAGACACTGGCTGCGGGAGGGGAAGAGGGAGAGAAGGGGAAGAAGGGGAAGAAGGAGGGGGGGAGAAGCAGATGGTCACTTGTCCTTGTGTGTCCTGACCAGGAATCCAACCTGAGATGTCCATACATTGGGCCGATACTCTATTCACTGAGCCACTGGCCAGGGTTGAGTTTTGTACATTTTTTTTTTTTTGTATTTTTCCAAAGCTGGAAACGGGGAGGCAGTCAGACTCCCACATGCGCCCGACTGGGATCCACCCGGCATGCCCACCAGGGGGTGATGCTCTGCCCATCTTGGGGTGTCGCTCTGCAGCAATCAGAGCCATTCTAGTGCCTGAGGCAGAGGCCACAGAGCCATCCTCAGCACCTGGGCAAACTTTGCTCCAGTGGAGCCTTGGCTGCGGGAGGGGAAGAGAGAGACAGAGAGGAAGCAGAGGGGGAGGGGTGGAGAAGCAGATGGGCGCTTCTCCTGTGTGCCCTGGTCGGGAATCGAACCCAGGACTTCCGCACGCCAGGCCGACGCTCTACCACTGAGCCAACCGGCCAGAGCTGAGTTTTGTACATTTTATTTTATTTTATTTTTGTCATTTTTAAATTTTTTTATTTTTATTCATCTTTAGAGAGGAGAGGAAGAGACAGAGAGAGAAGGGGGGAGGAGCAGGAAGCATCAACTCCCATATGTGCCTTGACCAGGCAAGCCCAGGGTTTTGAACTGGCGACCTCAGCATTTCCAGGTCGATGCTTAATCCACTGCACCACCACAGGTCAGGCGTTTTGTACATTTTAAATAGGAATTTGTCGCCTGACCTGTGGTGGTGCAGTGGATTAAGCATCGACCTGGAAATGCTGAGGTCGCCGGTTCAAAACCCTGGGCTTGCCTGGTCAAGGCACATATGGGAGTTGATGCTTCCTGCTCCTCCCCCCTTCTCTCTCTGTCTCTCCTCTCTCTCTCTCTCTCTCTCTCTCTCTCTCCCTCTGCTCTCTAAAATGAATAAATAAAAAAATTAAAAAAAATAGGAATTTGTCATTATTAGATTGAAGATCATCCCTTGTGAACCTATCTGCAGTTAAGATATCTTGAAGTACCCAGGGACAATTTAGAGAATATGCTTTAAAATTCTTACTGAATCCAGCATTAGTAAAAGATTCTAAATTGACCATCCTGGAAAAAAAAGCATTGTAGTTACTCATGGAACTGGCACCAGCCAGACGGCTGCTTTCCCAGTGTCTAGTATCAGCAGAGCTTAGCTGTATCCCCAAGGCTAGGTTCCAGGGATGGAGAAGGGCGGAGCCTCTGTGGTAGTAAATCTGTGGTCACTTTGCAAACCCAAGAAGAGGGTCTGGATGTGGATGTCATGTCATTTACTGAATATGGCTACCCATCAAAGCTTCTGGCATGTTATATAATAGTTATATTATCAAAAGACAGTGTTTCAAGTCCTGACTGGACTGTGAGCATGTTTAAGAGATTTTTATGTTTTTCTTTCCTGTAACAGGGTCTGGCACAGAGTAGGCACCCAAACATTTGTTGAATGAGTATATGATTCATCTGTCAGCTGAGTAAGGCTACTGCTTTCTGCAGGCTGAAAGTCATTACATAAAACACATTATGCAATATGACAACAGTCTAATTAGGAAATGTTTTAGGAAGATTTATTTTCACTTTCAATCTTTCTAATTGGATTTGTGATCATTTAAACTGCATCAAAACTGATAAGGCAATAGGAAAAGTATGGGTACAAAGTTTTAAATATTGGGGAATGGTTTTGGTGGTCGTAAGGTTAGGGGCTCCAGGAATATTTGAATCTTGCTTCATGTCACAGTTCCTCCTTCCCTTGAAGTTTGGAAGGGTGATACACTACAGAACTATGGTAACTGGAAAGTGAAGCATGTAATAATTTATTGTCGCCTGACCTGTGATGGCGCAGTGGATAAAGCGTCAACCTGGAAACTCTGAGGTTGCTGGTTCAAAACCCTGGCTTGCCTGGTCAAGGCACATATGGGAGTTGATGCTTCCTGCTTCTCCCCCTTCTTTCTCTCTCTCTCTCTCTCCCCCTCTAAAATGAATAAATAAATTAAAATAAAAAGTAAAAAAAAAAAATTTATTGTGAAATGAGCTTGGGTTCCAAATTCTAGTGCTAAGTATACTGGTGAGCTGAGGCTAGGCCCAAACACCGATGTCAGTTCTCATCACACAGTTAGGAGGGAAGAGAAAAGAGGGAGGTAGCCAGAAAGTGGGCCTGTTCTGGCCATTCCTGCCACTGTGGAGAGGAGGAAGTAGATAGAAAGCAAGGTGACTGGGCTGCCTCATTTCCAGCAGTGACATCTGGATGTTCTGCAAGGGAGAGAAGGGCTACATTCCCCACAGATCTCAAAATTTCCATAATTCTCCCTGTCCACACTAGAAGGGTAGTCGGGGAGAAGGGCTGTGTGGAGAGGTGTTTGGTGTGCCTTTGCTTAAGGCAAGAATGTAGCAGAATATATCATTTCTTCTCTGGAGAGCATCAAGCATCACCCGGGCGCTGAACTTATCTGAAGCCATGTGTGGTTTAAACAATTAGCTTCTTTTGGGTACAGGGAACACAGAAGGTAAGAGAACATAAGTGCCTTGGCAGGAACTTGGTTTTGTTCACAGCTAGTCTGCTTTCAAAACAGTGCCTGACAAATAACAGGCCCTGAATAAATGTTCACGGGATGAATCCAAGACCTTTGGATGGGGTGGGGTGAGCTATAATGAACACAGTCACTGAACAGTATTGGAGGTGTTCAAGTACAGGGACTGTCAAAGCCAGGCCTTCCTGACTGACCTAGGGGACACTCTGAAGCTGGACGATGGCCCATGGGTGCACACTCTGGGTCTCACTGAAGACTTACTAAATCTCTGGATGGGCTCAGGAAACTGCATTAAGGAAAACAAGGTTCCTAAGCAAGCATTAGAGAACTACCCTTTAGGGATCAAGATTAGGAATTTGTAGATCTGATGTATTTTGTTTGGGCCACACAATGTTTGACAAATTATACTTTTATTGAAATGTCCCCTACAAATTTAATTTCCAGTTTCAATGGCAAAACTGGAAGATGTGGCAAAGTTGAATCTCTGGCAGTTGCCTTCAGTTCCCTCCTGGCCGCAGCAGACACTGTTTGCCAGTTGAGCCCACTCCGGCATCTTCCCCTTCATACTTCCTCATTTGCTCTTCCTGTTTCTCTTTGCTTTAGAACTACTGGGACAGCTTTCCACCTGGCCGTTCATCATGGTCTTGCCATTCACACTATTTCATTTCTTGTGTGTGTGTGTGTGTTTTTTTTTTAACTAATTGATTTTAGAGAGGAAGGGAGAGAGAGACAGGAACATCAATTTGTTCCTGTATGTGCTCTGACCAGGGATCAAACTGGCAGCCTCTGTGCTTTGGGATGATGCTCTAACCAACCAAGCTATCCATATAGGGCCCTTCACACTATTTCAAGAGCAGTGTTTAAAACAAGACTATGCTCCTGAACCTCCCAATTAAAGCCCTTTATTGGCAAGTGCTGCTCACAAGTTGAGAATCACTCATGTGCCTTCAAGGCCTTGCCTGGCCCTGGCCACCTCCACTGTCCCTTGCTGCCCCCCTTGTGCCCTATATTTACCTATTACCACATGAAGATTCAAGCATCATGGACTTAACTATACAAAGTTTTCCAACCCAAATCTGTACCTCTCTAGGGTCCTTCCAGTTAATGTCACCTACATCATAGACCCTTCTCTTTCTCTTACACTGTAAGACTTACAGCCTACAGTCTTGCTGACCCTATCTTCAAAACACATCCCAGATCCTACTGTCTCATGAGTCCAGGAGAAAGGGAAGGAGGGAAAGCAAGAGTGAGAAAGTGAGAGAGAGAGAGAGAGAGAGAGAAACATTCTACTTATTTGTGCCATTGATTGCTCCTTGTATATGCCCAGATCAGGGCTTGAGCCAGCAACCTAAAGGTTTTGGGGCAATGCTCTATCCACTACGCCACTGGCCAGGGCACTCCAGAACAATCCTTTAAACAGTGGATCAGATCATGGTCCATATCCTTATGATCCTTCAGTGGCTAACCTTCCTACTCAGGCTAAAATCCCAACTTTTAGTCTTAACCCTCATCCAGCTACCTCCCTCAACTCATCTGCTTCAACTTGTCTGTGTTTGTGGGGCTCCTTCCTGCCCCATCTGGGGTGCTCTTCCCCAAATCGACATGCCTTGCTTCCTCACTCCTGATTCTGCTCAAAGGTTATCTTAAATTAGCACCCTTCATCCCATTATTCCATATTTAATACAGGCCTTAGAATGGCGATGGACACATGTGGCACTTACAAGCATTAAATATGTGCTGAATGAAGAATGAATGCTGCCCCTCGAGTCACCATGTCTCTCTTCACCTAAGGACAGCAGTTAGGTTACCACATTGCCCAGGGTGTTCCAACAGAAACTGAATACAGCAGAGTATCATTTAAAATTTCCTAGTACAAGCCTGACCTGTGGTGGCGCAGTGGATAAAGCGTCAACCTGGCACGCTGAGGTCGCTGGTTCAAAACGCTGGGCTTGCCTGGTCAAGGCATATATGGTAGTTGATGCTCCTGGCTCCTCCCCCCTCCACTCTTCCTCTTTCTCTCTCTTTCTCTCCTCTCTCTATAAAAATGAATAAATAAAATCTAAAAAAAAAAAAGAAAAAAAACTGCAATATAAAATTTCCTAGTAGAGTTTGACTGGTGGTAGTCAGGAGATAGAACATTGACCTGTGACACTGTCCTAGGTCCGAAGCCCTGAGGTCACAGGCTTGAGTGCTGGTATACCAGCTTGAGTGTGGGGTCACTAGCCAGAGCATGGGTTGGTCGACATGACCCATGGTTGCTGGCTTGAGCCCAAAGATCGGTGGCTGGAAGCCCAAGGTTACTGGCTTGAGCAAGGGGTCACTGACTCAGCTTGAGCCCCCCTCCACCTTGGTCAAGGCATATATGAGAAGCAATCAATGAACAACTAAAAGTGCTACAACTAGGAGTTGATGCTTCTCATCTCTCTTCCTTACTGTATCTCCTCCTCTCTGTCTCTCTGTCTCTCTCTCTTGAAAAAAAAAGTCCTAGTAGAGACCTAGCCCAGTAGCTCAGTTGGTTAGAGCATCTTCCCAATACATCAAGGGTGCCATTGGATCCCCCATCAGGGTACATACAGGAAACAATCAATAAATGCATAAATAAGTGGAACAATAAATTGATGTTTCTCTCTCTCTTTTCCTTCCTCTCTCTCTAAAAATTAACAAATAAAAATTTAAAAATAGCCCTGGCCAGATAGTTCTGTTGGTTACAGCATCATCCTGAAGTACAGATTTGTTCAATGTCCGGTCAGGGCACATACAGGAACAGATTGATATTCTTATTTTTCTCTCATCAATAAAAAAATAAAAAAATAAAATTGGCCTAACCTGTAGTGGCATAGTAGATAAAGTGTCAACCTGGAATGCTGAGGGCACCAGTTTGAAATCCTGGGCTTGCCTGGTCAAGGCACATATGGGAGTTGATGCTTCCTACTCCTCTCCCTTTCTGTCTCTCTCCTCTCTAAAATGAAAAAAATTAAATTTCCTAATAGCAATAATTAAAAAAAGAAACAGGTAAAATTAATTTCAACACTATATTTACTGTGATTGTTTAACATACTATTTCCACATGTAATAAATACAAAAATTTAATTCTGAGCTATTTGACCTTTTTTTTTTTTTTTACAGAGAGAGAGAGAGAGAGAAAGTCAGAGAGAGGGATAGATAGGGACAGACAGGAACAGAGAGAGATGAGAAACATCAATCATCAGTTTTTTGTTGCGACACCTTAGTTGTTCATTGATTGCTTTCTCATATGTGCCTTGATAGTGAGCCTTCAGCAGACGGAGTAACCCCTTGCTTGAGCCAGTGACCTTGGGTCCAAGCTGGTGAGCTTTTGCTCAACCTAGTTGAGCCCGTGCTGAAGCTGGCGGCGTTGGGGTCTCGAACCTGCGTCCTTCCGCATCCCAGTCCGATGCTCTATCCACTGCGCCACCGCCTGGTCAGGCTATTTGACATATATATTTTTTTTCTTTTCTTTTTTTTTCTCGTACTAAGTCTTTGAAATCTATTGTGTATTTTATATTCACAGTACATGTCAACTTGGGCTTGCCACACTTGCAGCGCTTAATAGTATTATGTGGCTAATGGCTATCTTACTGTACACCAGACCTAGAATGTTCTTCCCTTAATCAGCTCTTTCTCAATCATCTTCTTTTTTAAAATTTATTTTTATTTTTTTATTCAGTGAGAGGGAGGCAGAGAGACAGATTCCCACATGTGCAACCAGGATCTACCTGGCAAACCCACTACGGGGTGATGCTCTGCCCATCTGGGGTGTTGCTCCGTTACTCAGCATCTGAGTTTTTCCTACTGTCTGAGGTGGAGGCTATGGCGCCATCCTCAGTATCTGGGACCAACTTGCGCCAACTGAGCCATGGCCGTAAGAGAGGAAGAGAGAGAGAGAGAGAGAAATGTGAGAGGGGGTGAGGTGGAGAAGAAAATGGTATCTTCTCCTGTATGCCTTTTTTTTTTTTCTTGTGGGAGAGACTGAGTCAGAGAGAGGGACAAATAGGGGCAGACACGAAGGGAGAGAGATGAGAAACATCAATTCTTCGTTGCAGTTCCTTAATTGTTGATTGATTGATTTCTCATATGTGCCTTGACGGGGGGGGGGGGGGGGCAACAGCAGACCAAGTGATTTCTTGCTCAAGCCAGCGACCTTGGGCTCAAGCTGGTAAGCCTTGCTCAAAGCAGATGAGCCCGTGCTCAAGCTGGAGACCTCAGGGTCTCGAACCTGGGTACTCTACATCCCAGTCTGATGCTCTATCCACTGCGCCACTGCCTGGTCAGGCTCTCCTGTATGCCTTGACCAGAAATCAAACCTGGAACATCCACACACCAGGCCAACACTTTACCACTGAACCAAGTGGCCAGGGCTCTTCCTCAATCTTCTGACAGCAGCTCAAGTGGAAATGCCTCAGGGAAAACTTTTGCAAGCCACTTACCAGGCTAGACCTGATTTTCACTTAGAGTTCTTTCATAATTCACTATTCTTTTTTCTTTTTTTTTTTAATTGGGGTAACACTGGTTAATAAAATTACATAGGTTTCAGGTGTACAATTCTATAGTGTCCACCACCCAAAGTCAAGTCTACTTCCATCACCATTTATTCCCCCTTTACACTCTTTTACCTCCACCCATCTTTTCCCTCTTATAATTCTCATACTGTTGTCTATGAGGTTTTCTTTTTTTAATTCCTTCACCTTTTTCATCCAATCCCCCAAACCCCATCTTCTCTGACAGCTGTCAGCTGTCAGTATGTTCTCTGAATCTATGAGTCTATTCCTATTTTGTTTGTTTGTTAGTATATTTTGATTATTAGATTCCAGCTATAAGTGAAATCATGTGGTATTCGTCTTTCTCTGACTGGCTTATTTCACTTAGCATAAAACTCTTCAGATCCAGCCATGCTGTCATAAAAGATAAAGATTTCCTTTTTTCAAAAATTTTTATGGCTAAATAGTATTTCATACACTGTGTAAAGGTACCACAGCTTTCCCCCCGCACTTATCTACTGATGGGCACCTGGGCTGCTTTCCAAATCTTAGCTATTGTAAATAACACTACAATGAACATAAGGTTGCATGTCTATATATACATATATATTTTTTTTCTTTTTCTTTTTTTGAGAGAGAGACAGAGGAAGGAAATGAGAAGCATCAACTTGTAGTTGTGGCACTTTAGTTGTTCATTGGTTGTTTCTCATACATACCTTGACCAGGAGGTTCCAGACAAGCCAGTGATCCCCTTGCTCAAGCCAGCGACCTTGGGTTTCAAACCAGTGACCTTTCCACTCAAGCTAGCAAACATGGGATCATGTGGATGATCCTATGAGCTCAAGCTGTTGAACTCACACTCAGGCCAGTGACTTCAAGGTTTCAAACCAGGGATCTCAGTGTCCCAGGTCGAAGCTCTATCCACTGTGCCACCACCAGTCAGGCAATTATTTTGAATTAGTGTTTCACCTCACACCTGTCATAATGGCTATATCATCAATAAATCAACAAACAACAAGTGTTGGTGAGAATGTGGAGAAAAGGGAACCCTTGTGCACTATTGATGCAAATGCAAATTGATGCAGCTGCTGCGGAAAGCAGTATGGAATTACCTCAAAAAATTAAAAATGGGCCTGACCAGGCAATGGCACAGGTGGATAGAGCATTGGACTGGGATGTGGAGGACTCAGGTTCGAGACCCCGAGGTCGCCAGCATAAGCGTGGGCTCATCTGGTTTGAGCAAAGCACACCATCTTGGACCCAAGGTCGCTGGCTCAAGCAAGGGGTTACTCGGTCTGCTGTAGCCCCACGGTCAAGGCACATATGAGAAAGCAATCAATGAACAACTAAAATGCCACAATGAAAAACTGATGATTGATGCTTCTCATCTCTCTCCATTTCTGTCTGTCCCTATCTATCCCTCTCTCTGACTCTCTATCTCTGTAAAAAAAAAAAAAAAAAATTAAAAATGGAACTGCCTTATGACCCAGCAATTCCACTTCATGGAATATATCCAAAGAAATTCAAAACCCTATACTTCTCTTTCAAAGTATTCCTCACAGCTTGTAACTAGGTACTTCTATGCTCATATGATAAACATGTTTTTCCTGCCCGATAAGACATCACATGCTGGTAGAAACTAGACCTGCTCTGTTCCTGTTCAATTCCCAGTGCTTGATATGGTGTCTGGCACATACTAGACACTCAATAAATGTTTTGAGCCTGGCCTGTGGTGACACAGCAGATAAAGCATTGACCTGGAATGTTGAGGTTGTCAGTTTGAAGCCTTGGGCTTTCCCGGTCAAGGCACATATAACAAGCAAGCAATGAACAACTAAAGTTAAGCAACTATGAATGAATACTTCTCGCTCCACCTCCCCCCCTCTTTATCTGTAAAAATCAATAAATCTTAAAAAATAATTGTTAAAAAAAAAGTTTGGGCCTGACCAGGCGGTGGTACAGTGAATAGAGCGTTAGACTGGGACACAGAGGACCCAGGTTCGAAACCCCAAGGTCCCCAGCTTGAGCTGGACTCACCAGCTTGAGCATGGGGTCCGCTGGCTTGAACAAGGTGTCACTCGCTCAGCTGGAGCCCCCCCCCCCCCCAAAGCAAATGAGAAAGTTATTAATGAACAACGAAAGGTGCCGCAATGAAGAATTGATGCTTCTCACCTCTCTCCCTTTTGTCTGTCCGTCCCTATCTGTCTCTCTGTGTCTCATCAACTTGTTGTTCCACTTATTCATGCCATCAGTGGTTGATTCTTATACGTGCTCTGACCAAGGATTGAACATGCAGCTTCCTCCGCTTGTCAGGAGGATGTTCTAAACCTACCTGGCTGAGGCCTACCAGGTAATTCTTACAATGAGATAAATATGGGTACTTTTGGGTCCTCTTTTCGTGGATGCTCACCAGCTCATGCATGAGCTGGCTGTTATTGTGAGGTGTTCTCCCGCATCCAGGGAAGAGCAGAATCTGGCTGCCCACAGGAGTCTGAAACTCGGTTATAGCATAACCACTCCTTCCAGTTTCCTAGGTGACAACTTGTGTTCTAAGGGTTTCACGTGGTTCTAGTAGTTGAATCTTCCCCATAGCCTTCTGCGATAGGATTTAAGAGGTGAATCAAAATGTCTAGGGCTGCGGCTGGTCAGCGGCATCCAGCGGAGCGTCCTCCTGCGCGTCCCACCCGCCGGCTCCCCTGGTTGCGCCGGCTGAGGCTCCTGCGTAAGCAGCAGGACCATTAATAAAGTAGGGCGGAACTCAGCCGCAAAGAAGGTACCATCGCACAATCCCATCGACCGCTCACAGGGATCGATGAATGATGCACAGAGGTCACGTGGGAGTACATCTCTCAGACTAGAGTCTCTGGTGTGCGTAGTGCGGCACACCAGAATCACATTCCATTTTCTAGCTCTTTAAATACCAGGCCCTAGTTCTCGACAGTTCCCCTCGCTTCCGGCACTTGGGAAGGCCAATAGTCTTATCCGAGAAAGAAAAAACCCACTCTCCTCTTTTGCGACTCTGGCAGCCAATCCAGCTGCTCGCTACCCAAACGTACCGTGCGCCTGAACGCACAACCTTGACCAATCCGTTTCGGGACGTCCTTCTGGTCCCGCCTCAGGCTTGTCACAAAAACTGTCAATCTCGCCGTCGCCCCTTCACCCCGCGCGCACTTCCTCTCTGACGTCGTGACGTTTGCAGCGCTGTGCCCACCGCGGCGGGCCAATGGCGGTGGCGGATACGGCGGGCCAATGGGCGGTGGCGTCTCATGAGGCCGGCGCCCGCCGCAGCCACCGCGGGTCCCGGAGCCAGAGGCCGCCCGACCCGGATAGCGATGGAGCGAGGGCCACAGGCGGGGAGGCGCCGCCGCGGAGCGCGTGGCCCAACGCCCCTTCAGTGAGCGCCCGAACCACTGCGGCGCCGCCGAGCCCGGTCGCGCCTGAGGTGCCGCCTCACCGGTCTCGGAGCTTGTGCCGCCTCCGCCGCCTTCCCGCGCGGGCCGCGGGCCGGGAGCCGGGCCGAGGCTGCATGGCCTCGCCTGCGCGCCGCCGGTGAGCCCGCGGAGCCGCGCCTCCCGGAGTCGGGTGAGAGCCGCTGCAGGGTCAGGGGTCTGGTAGGCACCGGGTCGTGGGATGGTCTTGCGGCCTGCAGGCCTTCCCGGTCCGGCGGAGCAGCGCGACAGACTCCAGGCGGGCCTGGGGGCAAGGGCAGCCGTGAAGTAGTTCCCGGGGGCTCCGGGTGGGCCTGGGGGCCTGGGGCGGCGGTGAGGGGCTGATGGAGGAGCTCTTGGCGGTCCTAAGGGGCCTGGAGCAGCTGTGAGGGGCCTACGGAGGAATTTGGGTGGGCCTGGGGGCCTCGGGCAGCCGTGAGGGGAAGATAGGGGAGCTTCAGGTGGGCCTGGCGGGTTAGGGCGGACTTGAGGGGCTTCAGGTGGGTCTTGTGGGATCGGGAGAAGCTAGGAGGGAGCGACTGGGGCTCCGAGTCGGCCTGGGGCAACCGTGAGGAGCCAACGGGGTGCTCTGGGCGGGCCTGAGGCTTCGTCTAGGGACCGACGGGGGCTTCGGGAGGGCTTGAGGCTGCCCTGAAGGGCTCAGGGTTGGCCTGGGCGGTCCCGTACTGTCGTGAGGGGCTGGGGGTGGGTTCGGGCCAGAAGTGAGCGGCTCGCGAGGTCTTGGCAGGGGTGAATGGCTTACCGGGGGCTCCAGGGCGAGCCTACGGGACCAGGCAGCCGCGAAGGGCCTATAGGGGATTTGGGGTGAGTGTGGGGGCCTGTAGAGGGATCAGGGTGGGCCTGGGGCAGGCACAAGGGGCCGACTGTGGGTCTGGTGGCCGGAGCAGCCTTGAAGGCCTGAGTGTGGGCTCCGGAGAGGCCGTGAGAAGCTGAGGGTGGGCTTGGGGGTCTCAGCAGCCATGAAAGCCTGAGGGTGGGCCTGTGGTTCGGGGCAGCCTTGAGGAGCTGAAGGAAGACGGTGGAGAGGGGATTGGAGGGATTGGGGGGCCTAGGGCAGCCGTGAAGGGCTTAAGGGGTGGGGCTGGGCGCCTGGGACAGCCTTGAGGGGCTTGTGGAGGGCCGTTGGGGCCTGGGAGGCCCGGCCAATGTGAGGGGCTAGGGCGGGCTCCAGGGGCCCAGAGCACCAGGGGAGCGGGGCACCGACCTCTGACCCGCGGGAGGAGCGCCTTCGCCTTAGCGGTGGTGGTAGTTATTCCTAGCGTCCCTATTATTATCGCTGTTTTGAAATGGGAGCTGGCGGGTTTCGGGCTCGGAGCGGGAGGAGGCGGGCGAGCCGGGGCCCTGGAGGGAAAGTGGGGGGGCCGGGGTTGCAGGAGGCACGCGTGGGCTCGCAGAGGGGCACGAATTCGGGGCAGCGGTGTGTAGGGGGTGTTGTTTCGGGGGGAGGATAGGCGGGACTGGGGGGCTGGTAGGAGGGAAGCGGTGGCGGCTGCAACAGCAGCCCTTGGCCTCAAGGAACAATGTGAGACGTTGCCTGAAATGTTAATTTCCGTTCCTCATTTCATCATCCCCTGGCAGGGCGGTCGGGTGTGTATGTTTGTGTGTGTGTGTGTGTAGCAGAGAGAGAGTGTGTAGCACAGTGTGTAGTAGAGTGTGTGTGTGTATGTGTATGTGTGTGGTTGGCCCTGCCTCATGGATTCAGTCCCCTCTCAAAGAGGGATTGTGCTGTTTAAATCTGTATCCCCGCCATCTTGGGGGGAGTCTTAGTTTTTTGAGGTCTGCTCTGTTCCTGGTGCCCTATCATGTATTTCTTCTACTGTTGTGTTTTTGGAAAGCAAGTCTTGTATCCAGCTTCCAATGAGTTTTGGAAGATTAAGCTGGTCTAAGGGGGCCTTGTGCTTTGAATATCATATTTTTTCTTTCATTTAAGATTCAGCATACTTAGGTTTCAGGGTTTCTATAGGTTACTGGATGATTTATATCTGTTTACAAAAAACACTGGTTTGCAAATTTCTCTAGAGAGAAATCAAGTTTTAGGCTTTCCTATATGGTGAATATACTGAAGTGATTTAAGTAACATCCTTAACATTCCGTTTCAAATGAGTAAAAGTGTGCACAGTTGTTGAATTGCAAAACTTAGAATATATTGGTCCTTTTGGTGGGATGATAAGATGAATTCAGCAAAATGATGTAAGATGATATTGCTTGTGGAAAAATGTCATCAAAACTATTTTTGGTTTGTGCAAACCCAGTCAATGGCATAACTTGAATAGTTCTAAATCAGAGACCTTGAGACTGTTTGTTTTGATGCCTTTAGACCTTGATTTTACTAAATGTCGGCTGTCCAGGAAGACCTAAGTTCTGTTTGTGTCTTTTGAAAATGATTGCACAAATACTCTGATATTACTTAAAACTGTAGTTAAAAAAAAGAAAAAGGAAAAACATCTTGCTCAACTTTGATTGTGACCCTGGAATTGGATCTCTATCTTTGGTGTTTCCTCCCCCACCCTCCATTCAGCTGTTGTTCTCTTTCTGTAGTTTCACGCTTAAGAGCAGGATCTCATTTGATAGGCTGGGCCTCTTGAATGGTATGAGATGGGAGGAAACAAAGACCAAGTTGCTATGACATTTTTCTGTGTTCTTTGTGTATGCCTCTTGAGTTAGTTAAAAAGCTACTTAAAGATATTGCTTGATTTGACCCAAATTGGAAACTTTCAAAAGTTCCTTACTTATGAAATTTTTTATTGTGGTAAAATATACATAACAAAATTCACTAGACTTTTTTTAAAGATGTCACGTAGTTTTGAATTTCTCATTTGTAGTTCTGACTTTGTGTCAGCCTTCTTACTTGGATTGCCATTGTCAGATGTTTTTCACAAGACCCTCTGTGGACCAGCCATGTTAATCACACTGCACCAGCAGTTTGCCTTTCATCTCTCTAAACTTGATGGGCTGCTTATGACTAGTGGCTGTCATGTTAGCTATAATTACAGTGTTGATACAGGGACAAGTATAACTTTCTACAAATAGAATTAAGGAATACTGAAAATATTTTCAATAGGCTTTGTATGCCTTGGGATTCTAAGTATGTTCAGCATAGTAAATATATGTTTCATCACATATAAGGAGAGGTTTTAATCTTTTTTTGCATATGGGCAATGAGCCCATCATCAATTAAATAACATAATTAGAGTGTCAGTAAATGTTGGTTTAGAGCAAAATCAGCATTTGTTGCCAAAATAAGTGTTTTGATATGTTCATTACCCTTTACAAGTCCCTTCATCCCTCAAATGTAAGTGTAATAGATGAGCTTCTTTCAATAGCAAGATATTTGCTAGTTAATAGGTGAAAATGATGATGCATCGCTTGTCTGACCACATACTGTCAGTTTATTGTTTCTGTTTAGTCAGTGCTATGTGGGAATTGAGCTTGGCCGACTGATAAACTACAAAAATTGAATGAACTCAAATAACTAAACGTTATTTTCTGAAGTGTTTTTAGTGTTTGTTCTCTTAATTTGAATGTCAAATGGAATTTTTGTGCAATTCAACTTTTTCAGTTTTATCTTAAAGCTATATGAAAAAGGGTGTCACTCCTCAACTCTTGGAACTCTGGCTCTTAGAGACAATCAACATATAAAGCCTTTTTAGATTTAGGAAATGATCCACTTTAACAACTACTGTACTTTGTTAGTTCTAATAAAGATGTTTCTATTCCTAAGTGGCTCTTTGTTGTTGTTGCTTGATGGATCTTATTCATGGAATCTTTTAAGCCAGAGCAAAACTCAACTGTGTATTTAAATATCTTTTTGTTATTCTTCTGTGCTTGATTCCTATCGCTTCCTTTCAATATTTAAAATTTTGTTTTATAAATTTACTTATGGATCAAATGGCACTTAAAATGTATGTATGTATTTATTCATTTATTTATTGTCACAGAGAGAGTCAGAGAGACAGACAGATAGGGACAGATAGGAAGGGAGAGAGATTGGAAGCATCAATTCTTTGTTGTGGCACCTTAGTTGTTCATTGATTGCTTTTTCATATGTGCCTTGGCTGGGGGGCTACAGCAGACTGAATGACCCCTTGCTCAAGCCAGTGACCTTGGGCTCAATCTGGCAAGCCTTGCTCAAGCCAGATGAGCCCGTGCTCAAGCT
Source organism: Saccopteryx leptura (assembly GCF_036850995.1). NCBI lineage: Eukaryota > Metazoa > Chordata > Mammalia > Chiroptera > Emballonuridae > Saccopteryx > Saccopteryx leptura. The sequence goes on from NC_089511.1 coordinate 38,327,790, forward strand.
GATGACCTTGGGACTTTGAACCTGAGTCCTCCGCGTCCCAGTCCGACGCTCTATCCACTGTGCCACCGCCCAGTCAGGCTTAAAATTTATTAATAGTAGATAGAGAAGAATAGAGAGAGAGAGAGACAGAGATAGGAACAGTGATCTGTTTCTGTATATGCCCTGTCTGGGTATTGAACTGGCAACCTCGGCACTTTGGGATCATGTTCTACCCAATTGAGCTACCTGTCCAGGGCCCTTGTGTGCCTTATTCTTGCATGGCTTTGGTACCTGCTGATTCTCTGTTTGGACCAGGGTGCTGTTGAGTATTCATCATTGTCTCCATTGCAAATCTTCCTCTACCCACCCACTTCATCTCCAAGATAACTTCTACTTAACCTTTGGGTCTTAGGTAAATGTTGCTTCCTCTTAGTGAGGTGTGTTTTTTTTATTATTATTATTAATTAATTAATTTATTTTTTTTACAGGGACAAAGAGAGAGTCAGAGAGAGAGATAGATAGGGACAGACAGACAGGAACGGAGAGAGGTGAGAAGCATCAATCATCAGTTTTTTGTTGCGACACCTTAGTTCATTGATTGCTTTCTCATATGTGCCTTGATTGTGGGGCTACAGCAGACCGAGTAACCCCTTGCTCGAGCCAGCGACCTTGGGTCCAAGCTGGTGAGCATTTTTTTTTAAATTTTGCTCAAGCCAGATGAGCCCGCGCTCAAGCTGGCAACCTCGGGGTCTTGAACCTGGGTCCTCGGCATCCCAGTCCAATGCTATCCATTGCGCCACCGCCTGGTCAGGCTTTTTTTTTTGTGTGTGTGTGTGTGTGCATGTGCACGTGAGGTGGATGGGAACGGGAAGGAGAGAGAACCAATGACCTCTTGCTGAAGCCAGCAACCATTGGGCTCAGGCCAGTGACCTTGTGATCATGTTGATGATTCTGCACTCATGCAGGTGACTTTGGGTTTTCGAACCTGGGATCTCAATGTCCCAGGTCAATGCTCTGTCCACTGTGCTACCACCAGTCAGGCTTAGTAAGCCCTTCTTAACCCTTTGAGTAGTACAAACGTTCATGTACGTCCTCGTGCCTCCTGACCATCTGGAGTATGAATGTATAAAAACTTTTCTTTTGCCCTGGCCGGTTGGCTCAGTGGTAGAGCGTCGGCCTGGCGTGCAGGAGTCCCAGGTTCAATTCCCAGCCAGGGCATACAGGAGAGGTGCCCATCTGCTTCTCCACCCCTTCCCCTCTCCTTCCTCTCTGTCTCTCTCTTCCCCTCCTGCAGCCAAGGCTCCATTGGAGCAAAGTTGGCCCGGGTGCTGAGGATGGCTCTGTGGCCTCTGCCTCAGGCGCTAGAATGGCTCTGGTCACAACAGAGCGAAGCCCCAGATGGGCAGAGCATTGCCCCCTGGTGGGCGTGCCGGGTGGATCCTGGTCAGGCCCATGCGGGAGTCTGTCTGAATGCCTCCCCGTTTCCAACTTCAGAAAAATACAAAAAAACAAAAACAAAAAAACCCACACCCCCCCCCCCCCAAAAAAAAAAAACCCTTTTCTTTTAAAAATGTGTAAGATGCCGTGACTGGATAGCTCGCTTGTTGGCTGGAGCATTGTCCTGCAAAGCAGAGGTGGCTGGTTCGGTCCTTGGCCGGGGCAAATACAGAAACAGATTGGTGCTTCTGTCTCCCCCTTACCCCCCTTCCTCTCTCTGGATTCAATTAAAAAAAAAAAAAAAGATTAAAAAAAAAGAAAAAAAATAAGGCAACATTAAAAAAAGGCAAATATATGTTCTTGTTTCCATAAATTGGTTATCAGACAAACATGATTTTAAGTTAATAAAACTAACTGGAACTAATTTTACTTTTTTAAATTTTTCTAATTTTACTTTTTGAAAAAACCACCTCACTCCTGGGGGTCAGCGAGCATGAAAAAAATTTACTACTCAAAGGGTTAAACATTATTCTCAAAGAAGGTGGCCAGCTCATGTCATTATAGCCATATGGATCTTAACACAAGTAATAGAAGGACTGTAAGCTTAATTATGATTGGAATAGTTTCTTTGGTCACCCAGGGCCCAGCCTAGGGCATGACATTAGTTGTAGAGTTGGCTCAAGAAGTATTTGTTGCCTGGCCTATGGTGGTACAGTGGATAAAACATCGATCTAGAATGCTGAGGTTGTGGGTTCAAAATCTTGGGTTTGCTTGGTTAAGGCACATATGACAACCAGTCAATGAACAGCTAAAGTGAAGCAACTGTGAGTTGATACTTCTCGTTCCACGCCCCCCCCCATATTTCTGTATTTTTTTTTTTTGGGAGGGGCCAAAGGATAAAGTTATTTATGCTTAAAAGAAAAACCCCTATGTAATGTAAAACGTCATAAAGTCAGGTTGAACTAGAAGACATTTTTTACTGTTCTTAGAAAGGAGTTACGTGGAAAGTGTTCTCATTTGCCCTCTGTACCTCCATGTCCAAATTGAAAGCAAGCTCTACTGTAGAGTCCATCACATCTTCTGAACAGAAAAATCACTTATGTCACTTTTGTTTCTGCCATAGCAGCATGGAAAAAGTCTCAAGTGCTAGTAAGACTCCACAGAAAAGAATGAATTTGTAATATAGCAGCCTTTCATCCTAGGGAGATGAGTAGAGTTCCATCACTGGATTCAAAATTTCTGTTTCCTTTTACCAACTTTTCACTTAACCCAAGCATGCATTCATAGGCTTACCATCTGCATAATATGGTCCTTCCTTAGAAGAAGAACAACAAAAAAACCATTTTAAAATATCAAATGTCCCAAGACTTCTGAGAAAGAATGGCTTCCTTTTTTAGGAAAAATATTCGTCTTGTCCAAAAATATGGATTTGTTAAAATACATATTTATACAGAGATTGTGATGGATCCTTCACATATGAAATTAACCTTGTGAGGCCCTGGCCGGTTGGCTCAGTGGTAGAGCGTCGGCCTGGTGTGCAGGAGTCCCGGGTTCGATTCCCGGCCAGGGCACACAGGAGAAGCGCCCATCTGCTTCTCCACCCCTCCCCCTCTCCTTCCTCTCTGTCTCTCTCTTCCCCTCCCGCAGCCGAGGCTCCATTGGAGCAAAGTTGGCCTGGGCGCCGAGGATGGCTCCATGGCCTCTGCCTCAAGCGCTAGAATGGCTCTGGTTGCAACAGAGTGACGCCCCAGATGGGCAGAGCATTGCCCCCTGGTGGGCATGCCGGGTGGATCCCGGTTGGGTGCATGCGGGAGTCTGTCTGACTGCCTTCCTGTTTCCAACTTCAGAAAAATACAAAAAGGAAAAAAAAAATTAACCTTACGACATTTTGTTTTTATTCTTATCACATCAAAGGTTTCATTGTGCAATTGGACTTTTGTTCTTATCTAGTTAATCTATGTCACAGGATGAACCAGTATTTATTTTTTTATATATATTAATATATATGTAAATTTCTTTTAGCATCTCTTTCATTTCAAATTACAACACATATTTGAGATTTACTGTTCCAGTCTCAGCTGTGCTTATGATAGTGGCTAAACTAGAAGACATTAAAAAAACCCCAGAAAGAACACCTGATGTCACCCATACTTGCTATTTATATAGTCTTGTTGGGAACACAAAGTAAAGAATTCACAAATACCACCACCTAAGCACCTGTTTTGAATTAAACATCACCCTTCAGCTTGCAAAATAATTTCTTTACAATTAAGCAAATAGCAGAAGAAATGTGTCACTTGTTTCTTTATGGAGAAGTTGGCTGTATGACTTCTTCCTAGGAGTATCTCTGTGTTGAATTTGAGAGGTGGAAAAAAAAAAGGCAGTCTTTTTCAATCTAAATCATGGAGGTAACAGGCAAAGAAGAGATCCACAGTTCAAGATTAGGGAAAATGGTTGGTAGAAGAAGCAGAACTACCTCACTCCAGGAGACGACAAAGAAATACCAAATCCTGAGTTCAGAAATTTTTCTTTTTGAGATGAATATTAAAGCAGTGGTCCCCAACGGACCAGTTTAATGTCAGAAAATATTTTCACGGACTGGCCTTTAGGGTGGGACAGATAATGTATCACGTGACTGAGAAAAGCGTCAAGAGTGAGTCTTAGACGGATGTAACAGAGGGAATCTGGTCATTTTTAAAAAATAAAACATTGTTCAGATTTAAATATAAATAAAACGGAAATAATGTAAGTTATTTATTCTTTCTCTGCAGACCAGTACCAAATGATCCACGGACCGGTACCGGTCTGCAGCCTGGGGGTTAGGGACCACTGTATTAAAGCACCCAAAAGTCAAGGATATTTTCTTTTTCACATGAGCCAGCAGAAATGCTTGGACCTCCTTTGCTTAATAAGTAAAATCTTAAAAAAAAATTGTTGTTGGCCCTGGCCAGTTGGCTCAGTGGTAGAGCGTCAGCCTGGCGTGTGGGGGACCCGGGTTTGATTCCCGGCCAGGGCACATAGGAGAAGCGCCCATTTGCTTCTCCACCCCCCCTTCCTTCCTCTCTGTCTCTCTCTCTCCCCCTCCCGCAGCCAAGGCTCCACTGGAGCAAAGATGGCCCGGGCGCTGGGGATGGCTCCTTGGCCGCTGCCCCAGGCGCTGGAGTGGCTCTGGTCGCAGCAGAGCCATGCCCCGGGGGGGGGGGGGGGGCAGAGCATCGCCCCCTGGTGGGCAGAGCATGCCCCCTGGTGGGCGTGCCGGGTGGATCCCGGTCGGGCGCATGCGGGAGTCTGTCTGACTGTCTCCCCGTTTCCAGCTTCAGAAAAATACAGAGAAAAAAAAAATTAAAAAAAAAATTGTTGAATTGTTTAAAGCCTATGTACAAAAGTATTTGAGTATTTTTTTTTCTTTTTTTTTTTTTTGGTATTTTTCTGAAGTTGGAAACGGGGAGAGACAGTCAGACAGACTCCCGCATGCGCCCGACCGGGATCCACCCGGCACGCCCACCAGGGGGCATGCTCTGCCCATCTGGGCGTCGCTCTATTGCAACCAAAGCCATTCTAGCACCTGAGGCAGAGGCCATGGAGCCATCCTCAGCGCCCGGGGCCAACTTTGCTCCAGTGGAGCCTTGGCTGCGGGAGGGGAAGAGAAAGAGAGAAAGGAGAGAGGAAGGGGTGGAGAAGCAGATGGGCGCTTCTCCTGTGTGTCCTGGCCGGGAATCGAACCCGGGACTCCCACACGCCAGGCCGACGCTCTGCCACTGAGCTAACCGGCCAGGGCCTTATTTTTTTTTTTTTTTTTTTTTTTGATTGAGAGTCACAGAGAGGGACAGATCGGGACAGACAGACTGGAAGGGAGAGAGATGAGAAGCATCAGTTCTTCGTTACAGCTCCTTAGTTGTTCATTAATTGCTTTCTCATATGTGCCTTGATGGGCTGTGGGGGGGGTGGGCACTATAGCAGAGCAAGTGACCCCTTTCTCAAGCCAGCAACCCCTCACTCAAGTTGGTGAGCCCGTGCTCAAGCCAACGACCTTGGGATTTCGAACCTGGGTCCTCCGTGTCCTGGTCCGATGCTCTATTCAATGTGCCACTGCCTGGAGAGGCTATTTGAGTAATTTTTAAAATAACCTTTTATTTTATTTTTTTGACAGAGAGAGAGAGTCAGAGGGGGACAGACAGACAGGAGTGGAGAGAGATGAGAAGCATCAGTTCTTTTTTTTTCTTGACAGAGACAGAGAGTCAGAGAGAGGGACAGACAGACAGGAAGGGAGAGAGATGAGAAGCATTAGTTCTTCGTTGCAGCTCCTTAGTTGTTCAGTGATGGCTTTTTTAATGTGCCTTGACCCGGGGGCTACAGCAGAGCGAGTAACCCCTTGCGCAAGCCAGTGACCTTAAGATCAAGCCAGCGAGATTGGGCTTCAAGCCAGCTACCTTTGGGCTCAAGCCAGTGACTGTGGGGTCATGTCTAAGATCCCATACTCAAGCTGGTTGGTGATCCTGTGCTCAAGCTGGAATAGTCCTGGCTGAAGCTGGCGACCCTGGGGTTTTGAACCTGGGTCATCCGCGTTCCCAGTCCCCAACGCTCTATCCACTACGTCACATCCTGGTCAGGCGAGAAGCATCAGTTTTTTGTTGCAGCACCTTAGTTGTTCATCGATTGCTTTCCCATATGTGCCTTGTTGGGCCTGGAGGGGCTACAGCAACATGAGTGACCCCTTGCTCAAGCCAGCAACCGTGGGGTCGTGTCCATGATTCCATGCTCAAGCCGGCAAGCTGGTGCTCAAGCCAGGGACCTTTGATTTTGAATTTGGGTCCTCCGTGTCCCAGTCTGATGCTCTCTGTACTACTGCCTGGTCAAGCTTACAAATTGACTTTTAGAGAGAGCAAGGGGTAGAGAGAAACATAGATTTGTTCTACTTTTGTTGCTCCACTTATTTATGCATTCATTGGTTGATTCTTGTATGTGCCCTGATGGGAGATTGAACCTGCAACCTTGGCGTACTGGGATGATGCTCCAACCATCTGAGCCACCTGGCCAGGTCTTGAATAATTTTGAAAATTGAAACTTAGAATCATGAACTTTCATTTATTTGATTGACAAAGAATTATGCTATGTGCATATAAGCTATTTTCCTATTTGTTTTTATTTTGTTTGCCTTTACAGTTTAGATCAAGGTGTGGCACATGGCTTTTAAAATTGGCATAGAGCCTGACCAGGCGGTGGCGCAGTGGATAGAGCATCGGACTGGGATGCTTAGGACCCAGGTTCAAGACCCCGAGGTCGCCAGCTTGAGCGCGGGCTCATCTGGTTTGAGCAAAAAGCTCACCAGATTGGACCCAAGGTCCCTGGCTCAAGCGAGGAGTTACTCAGTCTGCTGAAGGCCCATAGTCAAGGCGCATATGAGGAAGCAATCAATGAGCAACTAAGGTGTCGCAATGCGCAACGAAAAACTAATGATTGATGCTTCTCATCTCTCCGTCCCTGTCTATCTCTCTCTCTGACTCTCTCTGTCTCTGTAAAAAAAAAAAATAAATAAATAAAAATAAAATTGGCATAGAACAAGAGATAAAGGAAAATTATAAAGGGAGATTGTCTTTTTGGGAAGAAAAAAAATGCTGTCTGTGAAAGTAGTTTTAGTAGGACGGCTGCTTTTGGGGCTGTAGTCCAGGGCTCACTGAGTATAATTTGTTGCTATTCTTGCTCATGGTTCTTAGGTAGTTCATTTAGAATTTTGAGCACTTGACTCCATGTAACATAATCGATGGTGGCTTCCTTGTATAGTCCTTTGAAAGTTTTAGCACTTTATTTACTTACTTTTTAACTTCATACGTGTATAAAAACATCCCTGATTGTTGAGGCCAAAGCCTCGATTTAAATTTAAACTCCCCAGAATGGAGATAGCCCCTTAACATTTTCCCCTTCTCCAGTTTTATCATTTTAATAAAGAAAAAGATAGCCTGACCTGTGGTGGCGCAGTGGATAAAGCGTCGACCTGGAAATGCTGAGGTCGCCGGTTCGAAACCCTGGGATTGCCTGGTCAAGGCACATATGGGAGTTGATGCTTCCAGCTCCTCCCTCCTTCTCTCTCTCTCTCTCTCTCCCCCCCCTCCCTCTCTCTCTCCTCTCTAAAATGAATAAATAAAATTAAAAAAAAAATTAAAAAGAAAAAGATAGCCTGACCCGTGGTGGCCCGACGGATAGAGCACCACCTGGAACACTGAGGTTGCCTGTTTGAAACCCTCGACTTACCTGGTCAAAGCACATATAGGAGTTGATGCTTCCTACTCCTCCCCCTCTTTTCTCTCTCTCTCTCACTGTCTGAAATGAATCAAGTCTAAAAAAAATCTCTTTGGGGGAAATACATTAAAATGGAGTTGTTATTTTCTTCCTATTTATGTATTATAAGTAATAATAATAATAATAAACTTGTTACATAACTGATGAATATAGCTGCTTTTGAAAAGACTAAGGGTATAATTTAGGTGATAAAGACAGATCTTGGGAAAAAAAAGACAGATCTTGGTTTGGGTACATATAGTGAGTTGGATTTGTGTGATTTTAATATTTTAAGTAGTAAGAGACAAGGAATTGGTTGTGGTTGGAAACACTTAAGACACTGTTTAGAACTTACTGGTTCTGTGAATACAGTTATTTGTTGCTAGGCCAAGGCTTCTTTGATGCCATGTGTATACCCCCTCCTCCCACCTGCCACCATCAAAGTTGAGGTGGCTGTTCTGTCATACTGCCTGGCTGAGGGCAAGACCTGAGTTTCCAGTTCTGCCCTTGGCGTCTGTGCAGTGAATTATTTATTATACTGAGAATCTGTAGGCACTCTTTTTCACTTGTAAAGAAACCAATGTGCACCTGTTCACTGTATAAAAATGTTGGCCTTTTTTCAACATAAAACATTTTTGACCACTTACATCAACATTTTCTGTTAAGATTAAATAGAATTCATAAAATTTACCTCTACCCCAATGACTTGTTTAAATAATTTGAGCTTTAAGAATGGCTGGAATTGCAATTTAACTTGTAAGTGCTTAATAACTTTCAGGTTATTTTTCATTAGCTCATTAGTAATAGTGTCCCTTCCTCCCTTCCTCTCAGTGGTAGTTTTCACACCAAGAATCTTAATGTCCTGGAATACTGAATATTTCTAAATAATAAAATTGCATAGGGTGCTTGGTTCATAAAGTTTTGGCTCAAGTTATGATTAGTTTTTCCCCCATAGCTTTCATATACAACAAATTAAACAAAAAAGACTTTCATTTAATTCTGGGTGATAATGTAAACTTAAGATCATTTTGGTTATAGTGTTGTGAACTTATATAAAGTAGAGAGGGTAAGAGAAGCTGTGAGGAACCTTATTATTCTTAAATTAAGCCTTGCTAGAATGTACCATGTTTCTGAATGTGGTTTTACATCCTGTAATACAGGAAGTAGAAAAAAAAACCCTCCAAAGATACAGTTAAAAAATTTTTTTAAAAAAATTTATTGATTTTAGAGATGTGGGGAGGGGAGAAAAACATTGATTTGTTGTTCCACTTAGCTATGTATTCATTGATTGATTCTTGTCTGTGCCCTACCCGGGATTAAACTTGCAATTTTGGCTTACTGGGACAATGCTCTAAACAACTGAGCTACCTGGCCAGCGCCCGAAGGAACACTCTTGAAGGAATTAATTAAAAAAAAAATTACTACTGCCTGATTGATGGTGGTGCAGTGGATAGAACATTGGCCTGGAACGCTGAGGGTCCCAGTTCGAAACCCCAAGGTAGCTGGCTTGAGCACAAGTCATTAATGTCCCAAGGTCACTGGCCTGAGCCCAATAGTTTTTGGCCAGAAGCCCAAGGTCACTGGCTTGAATAAGGGGTCACTGGCTCAGGTTGAGGTCCCTGCTTGCCCACCCCACCCATCAAGGCACTTATGAGAAGCAATCAATAAACAACTCAAGTGAAGCAACTACGAGTTGATGCTTCTCATGTTTGTCCTCCCTCCTTCCCACCCCAGTCTCTCTCTTTTAAAAAAAAATTACTTAAATGCCTGGCTAATTAAAGAATGTACAGAAGACTTAAAAAAACAACAAAACAAAAAAACTTGCCTTTTTGGATGATTACAAAGAAGAAAATGCAGCAAAGCAGCTGTCCTTTAGGTGTCTGAAACTGAAGAGGAACTTGTTGCAGTGTTAGGTTAGTATTCCACAATCCCTTGGGTAATTCTGGTTTCAAGGAAGTTTTAGACTTTGTGAATTTTTTCTTTGCCAGAGGTGTATCATTTACTCCAGATGTATTTGTAGATTACCCACATACATCTTTTCATTACTTGGAGAATAGTCTATCTGAAATTAAAATTTAGTTTAGTGCTTCCTATATTAAATATGCAACCCTGGCTGGGTTTCCTAATGGATAAAGCATCCACCCAGTACACCCAAGGTTCAGGTGCAACTCCTAGTCAGGGCACTTCAGAGAAGCAATCAATGAGTACACAACTAAACAGAACAACTAATGGAATAACTATTGATAGTCCCTCTTTCTCTCTGTCTCCCCCTCCCTTTGTCTCCCTCCCTCCCTCCTTCCCTCCCTCTCTCTGTCATAGTTTAAGTAATTTTCAGCAGATGTAATCTTAATGAGATTTACATGCAAACTTTGTTTTTCTTTGGTGAAGAGATTAGATCTGATTCTGTTAAACTTGGGTTCTTACCAGATGACTGACTTTTAAAATTTTTAAAAATTGATTTTATAGAGAGAGGAAGCGAGAGAGAGAGATAGAGAGAGAGAGATAGTGCCCTGATGGGGGACCAAACTGGCAACTTTGAAGCAATAACTTAATTTTTTTTTTTCTTCATTTTTCCGAAGCTAGAAACGGGGGAGGCAGACAGACTCCCGCATGCGCCCAACCGAGATCCACCTGGCATGCCCACCAAGGGGTGATGCTTCGCCCCTCTGGGGTGTCGCTCTGTTGCATCCAGAGCCATTCTAGCGCCTGAGGCAGAGGCCACAGAGCCATCCCCAGCACCCGGGCCATCCCTGCTCCAATGGAGCCTCGGCTGCAGGAGGGGAAGAGAGAGACAGAGAGGAAGGAGAGGGAGAGGGGTGGAGAAGCAGATGGGCGCTTCTCCTGTGTGCCCTGGCCGGGAATCGAACCTGGGACTCCTACACGCCAGGCCAACGCTCTACCACTGAGCCAACTGGCCAGGGCCAATAACTTAATTTTTTAAAAAGGATATTTAAATCAAGACCAATGGCACAATGAAGTGTTGGAAAGTTGGGGAGAAAAATCTCTGTTCTAAAATTTAACTGTAGTCTCTCCTTTTCCTTGATAGTTTTTTTCTAACCTCCCAAATAGGTTCTTACCAGGGGATGAGGATGCATGTAGATGGGAAGATGTGTTAGTGGAGGTGACATATAGGAGGTTGTGAGGGTGGAAGGAAAACATAAACTCAGATTTTGGAGAAAGAGTGGGTTTTGTGTGTGTGTGTGTGTGTGTGTGTGTGTGTGTGTGTATGTTTTCTGTTGCTGCTGTCACAAGTTGTTATAAATTAGTGCCTTAAAACAATACAAATTTATTATTTTACAGTTCTGTAGATAAGAAGCCTGACATGGCCCTGACTGGTTAGTTCAGTCAGAGTGTCCTCCTGAAACACCAAGGTTTCAGGTTTGGTCAGATTCCTGATCAGGACACATATGGAAAGCAATGACTAGTGAATGCATAACTAAGTGGAACAACAAATGAATGCTCTCTCTCTTCATTTCTCTCCTTTCCCCTTTCTGTCTCTCTAAAATCAATCAAAAAACAAAAACCTGACATGGATTTCACTGAGCTAAAATCAAGGTGTCAGCAGGGCTGGTTCCTTCTGAAGGCTCTACAGGAGACTCCATTTTCTGGCCTCTTTCATTTATTTTAGGAGGCTGTTCACATTCTCTCTTTTTTTTTTTTAAAGAGAGAGTCAGATAGAAAGGGAGAGGATGAAAAGCATCACCTCATAGTTGCGGCACCTTAGTTGTTCATTGATTGCTTTCTCATATGTGCCTTGACGGGGTGGGGAGCTCCAACTGAGCCAGTGACCTCTTGCTCAAGCCAAAGACCTTTGGGCTCAAGCCAGCAACCATGGGGTCATGTGTATGATCTCACGCTCAAGCCAGTGACCATGCGCTAAAGCTGGTGAGCTCGTGCTCAAGCCGGTGACCTTGGGGTTTCAAACCTGGGTCCTCAGCATCCCAGGCCAATGATCTATCCAATGTGCTACCACATGGTCAGGCCTTTTCTCGATCCTTAAAACCAGCAATACTGCATTTTTTTTTTTTTTTTTTACAGGGACAGAGAGAGAGTCAGATAGAGGGATAGATAGGGACAGACAGACAGGAACGGAGAGAGATGAGAAGCATCAATCATCAGTTTTTTGTTGCGACACCCTAGTTGTTCATTGATTGCTTTCTCATATGTGCCAGACCGCGGGCCTTCAGCAGACTGAGTAACCCCCCCGCTCGAGCCAGTGACCTTGGGTCCAAGCTGGTGAGCTTTGCTCAAACCAGATGAGCCCATGCTCAAGCTGGTGACCTCAGGGTCTCGAACCTGGGTCCTTCCGCATCCCAGTCCGACGCTCTATCCATTGCGCCACCACCTGGTCAGGCAATACTGCATTTTTTGACTTTCCTAAGTCATATCTCAACCCATTTTCTCCTAAGGAACCTTGTGATTACATTGGGCTCACCTGGATAATCCAGGCTATTCTTCCTGTCTACTGATTAGTGACCTTAATTCCACCTGCAACCTAAATTCTCCTTTGCTGTGTAATCTAAAATATCCACAGGTTCCAGGGATTAGGATGTGGCCCTCTCTGGGGATGTTATTCTGGCTACACTAGAATTCCGCGGATGCTATCATAGCAGAGGAGGTTGGCTCTGATCATTGTGCAGCTGGCTCTGGTGCTTTGCTTTGGTTCCTCAGAATGGTATTGATTGTTGGAAAGACTCACTGCCATTGTTCAGGCAGTGTTGTCTGGCATTGATGGGGGATCAGTGAGTGAAATGAAAAATTAGTGTCCTGGACAGTTTTGTTTAAATAAACTTTTATTTTGGAATAATTATAGATACACAGAAAAGTTGCAAAAGTAGTGCTGAGAGTTCCTTTATATTGTTTTTTTAATTTTGTTTTAAAGCTTTTATTTTTTAAAAAATTTTTACTCATTTTAGAGAGGTGAGAGAGAGTGAGAGAGAGAGAGAGAGAGAGAGAGAGAGAAAAAAGGGAGAGAGGAGCAGGAAGCATGAACTCCTATATATTCCTTGACCAGACAAGTCCAGAGTTTTGAACTGGTGACCTCAAGAGTTCCAGGCTGATACTTTATCCACTGCGCCACCACAGGTCAGGCCCAGTTTTGCGTCTTTTTTGCGGCTAGCATGAGTTACATGTTTTATGTAGGGGGCTTCTAAGACCAAGACAAACTTAGCTTTTCTTCTTACTTATACAGGTTTATTCACATGTTTATTAGTTTCTCACTGTGTGCAAGGCTGTGTTTTAGAAACATGATTGAGATTTAGTCCTGTCCTGAGACTGGGGAGAAAGAAATGTACTCAAGAATACTATGAAAAGAGCCAGGAGTTCAGGGGAAAGAAAGCATTTCTCATCTGCAATCTGGGAGATGTAATCCAGGAATAGCTGTTTAAGAATTAGTTTGGCCTAACCTCTGGTGGCGCAGTGGATCAAGCGTCGACCTGGAATACTGAGGTCGCCGGTTCAAAACCCTGGGCTTGCCCGGTCAAGGCACATATGGGCGTTGATGCTTCCTGTTCCTCTCCCTCTTCTTCTCTCTCTCTCTCTCTCTTTCTTTCTCTGTCTCCTCTAAAAAATGAATAAATAAAAATAATTAAAAAAAATTCCTTAAGAAAAAAGAATTAGCCTGATGAATGGTGGCACAGTGGGTAGAGCATTGACCTGGGATGCTGAAGTTCCAGGTTTGAAACTCCAAGGTCGCTGGCTTGAGTGTGGGGTTGCTGACTTGAGCATTGGATCATTGACATGATCCTTTGGGTGCTGGCTTGAGCCCAAAGGTCGCTGGCTTGAAACCAAGGTTGCTGGCTTGAAGCCAAGGTCGCTGGCTTGAGCAAGGGGTCACTGACTCATTTGGAGCCTACTGGTCAGGGCATATATGAGAAGCAATCAGTGAACAACTGAAGTACCATAACTGCAAGTTGATGCTTCTCATTTCTTCTTTCCCTCTCTCTTTCACTCTCACTTAAAAAACAACTACAAACCAGATAAAAGAAAATGGAGAATCAGGGCTGCTCTGGCCCAGTAACTCAGTTGGTTGGAATAGCGTCCCAGTGTGCCAATAAAGGCATGAATGGGTGGTGCAACAAATCCTTGTTTCTTTTTTTTTCTTCCTCCCTTCACTCCTTTTTCTTAAAAAAAAAAAAAAAAAAAAAAAAGCAGTGCTGGTTAAGATTTGGTGATGTCAGTGTGTAGCGAGCAGGATGAGGAGGCCATTGTAGATTGTGGTAAGGCTTTGGAAAAAGGCTGGGAGGTGAGAATATTGGCTAGACCTGTTTGAACATGGAGCCTTTGAAAGAAAATGGTAGCAGATAAAACTAGGAAATTGGACTAGAGTCAAAGTGTATGGGGCTTGGAATGATGATGCCTGTACTTGGCCTGCTGAGGATATGTAACATTGCCTGAGGCCTCGAAGACATGCTGTGTCAGTCTGACAGTGGTGGAGGCCAGATGAAAGTCACAGTGATTGGTGAGTGGAAGGCTTTGCTGAACTCCTGTGCCTAAACTTGGGATGTCAAGAAAGGGGAGACTTGCCTGACCAGGCGGTGGCGCAGTGGATAGAGCATCAGACTGTGAGGCTGAGAACCCAGGTTCGAGACCCCGAGGTCACCAGCTTGAGCGTGGGCTCATCTGGTTTGAGCAAAAAGCTCACCAGCTTGGACCCATGGTTGCTGGCTCCAGCAAGGGGTTACTCGGTCTGCTGAAGGCCCACGGTCAAGGCACATATCAGAAAGCAATCAATGAACTACTAAGGTGTCGCAGTGCGCAACGAAAAACTAATGATCGCCTGACCTGTGGTGGCGCAGTGGATAAAGCGTCAACCTGGAAACACTGAGGTTGCCGGTTCAAAACCCTGGGCTTGCCTGGTCAAGGCACATATGGGAGTTGATGCTTCCTGCTGCTCCCTCCCTCCCTCCCTCCCTCCTCTCTATAATTAATAAATAAATAAATAAATAAATAAAACAAAAAACCCGAAAAACTAATGATTGATGCTTTTCATCTCTTTGTTTCTGTCTGTCCCTCTCTCTCTCTCTCTCTCTCTCTCTCTCTCTCTCTCTCTCTTTCTCTCTGACTCTTGTCTCTGGGGGGAATAAAAAGGGGGGAGACTTCTCAGAATTTGGTGGAGAGAGAATCATCTGAGGTTGGCCGCTGCTGATGAAAAGAGGTGAATATAAAAGGTCATTGTTTTGTTTTCTAGTTGGTACTTTTATCCCCACCATTCTCTGTTTTTTGGATAAATATCAGATTTAAAATATGTCTCAGTAGAAACATTGTTATAGAAGGTAGAAATATCATTTTCTACGGAAAAATGTAAAAGAATCAGTTAGAAATGGATGAAAGGGTTTAAAATTTGTTGTGGGAATAATATTTGAAATCAGATGAATGGCAAAAATGCCTATTCTAGAAAAGTGACTGAGGAGTAAAGTACATATAATGGAACCCAGGTGGAGGTCTCTCAGTGAAGGAGGGATGTCTCAAGCAAGAGGAAGAACATGATCTGTCATTGTGAAAAGAGCATTGTGGGCTGACACATTCCTAAGAGGATCTAGAGAATCTTGAAACAGGAAGGGGAACCTTAAGGTGGCCTGCATGGGCATGCTATTAAAGGCTTAATGTGTTTGCTAGCTAACAAGTATTTATATCAGAATGCTTGGAACTGAGAGGTTAAATTTATTCAGAGTGTAGAGAATCAGCAGTTTTATAAAAGGGCAGGGCAAAGGAGATGGGGAGGAGAAGGCTGGAAGGGGAGACTAGGGCATTGTGCTAACTTTTCTTGTGGCTACTGCATGCCACACTCCATCTTTGCACTGTGAGAAGCCTGAATGCCTCTGGCTGTGATGCTTGCATTCTGGAGGGACAAATCGGCAGCTCCAAGAGGAAATGCTGTCTAGGGAAGTCTGACCGGCAGTGGCCAAGAGCCCGGGAATGGTGACAGTTTCAGCTCAGCAGACATTTAGTTTGAAATGTCTAAGATAGTCTGGTCCTTGCCCTCAAGCAGTTTTAGACAGTAGAAACTGCAGGCCAAGAATTAGTAGTTTTGGCTCCATATAGGAGGGGGTAGAGATTTTGGGATCTGGAGAAGTAGCCTGCTGGTAGAGGCTACATGGGAGGAAGAAAAAGAATCTTATTATTTGCTGAAATTCATTGTTAGGCTTATCTTGGACTGTGTTTGTTTTGTGTCTTACATAGTTCTGTGCACACATGAAGAGATACCTAATCAATATTTGCTAGAATGATCAACCTTAAATGTTAAAAGGGGATGTATGGGCTGAGAAAGGAGTAATACCTGGCAGGAAACGCTTAATACTCCATGCAAGAAAATGTATACGTTAAGTCTGTGCCGAACATAGAGTATTCATGATTTGCCTCTCTCTAGTCAGTAGAGTGTAGTAGCCTTTATCCTGCTCTATCATAGCACCATTTATTGTGCTGTGTGATCCAGAGAACTTTGTCCTTTTGTCAGTCTGTGGGCGGGTAGTGGTAAAACTCAGGCATCTGGCTTAGGGAGCCTTCAATTGGTAGCTGTCTCTCTTGGCTCTGCTGTTTCTTTTGGGGCCCTGAATTGTATACATACAGCTCACAAAAATTAGGGGATATTTCAAAATGAACATGAAGCGATAAAATAGCCCCTAATTTTTGTGAGCAGTTTAGTTTAATGGCAGATGCAGAAATAAATGCAGAGCAAAAATAAGTCAGCCTGATCTTTGCAGGTGCCCAGGGTGAAGTGCACTTGAAGTGAGTTGCCTCAGGGCTAAGTCTGTCTGTAGTGTACTAACTTTATTATATTTATTTTTACTTACACTCTTCACATTTCTTCTAAATCCCTCTTATTACCAACCCCCCATAACACTAAAGCATTTACCTTTCATTGGTTGACAAGTGCTGTTTATCTGAAGGAGAGGACTAGTTTTTATAGCTGTTACACTGTATGGGGGCTAATCCAATCAAGTCCTCTCTTAATTAGCAGGCCACATTTAGCAAGCTACAGAGCAGTGAAGTCCAGATCTGTAAATTACTCATGACTTAACTGATCACAGTTGGGGATGGGGCAGAGGACTCAGGAAGCCTCAGGCAGGGGTTATGGCGGCCACTGCTTTTCTGTTTGAATTTTATTTTATTTTATTTATTTTTTTTATTTTTAATTTTTATTTATTCATTTTAGAGAGGAGAGGGAGGGAGAGAGAGAGAGAGAGGAGAGACAGAGAGAGAGAAGGGGGGAGGAGCTGGAAGCATCAACTCCCATATGTGCCTTGACCAGGCAAGCCCAGGGTTTCAAACCAGCGACCTCAGCATTTCCAGGTCGATGCTTTATCCACTGCGCCACCACAGGTCAGGCTCTGTTTGAATTTTATAAAAATTTATTTGAGCCAAACAGGATTCGAGGTTGGTTTGTTATTACTGTTTTTGTCCAGGATGCTTTTGGGGGCTTTGCTTTCAGTTTAATTAGGTTACATAAAAATAATTTAACATGAATGCGCTAATCAAGGCTCTTGGTTTCTAAGTGTTTGCAGCTGGGGTTGTAAGGTTTAAGGTGAAGAGAAAGACTTTATGCCCTCTCTCATCCTCAGACTGCTCTTTTTATGGAGTTGTTTGCAGGCTAATGTAAGAGATTTTAAACCATGGTATTTTTTTTTAATTAAATTTTTTTTGCAGCATGTAAAGGAAGAATTTATTGGCTGTACAGGAGTACACTCACAAGGGACTAAGCAGGCAGAGAAAAGGGGATCTTGGAGACAGGTTCTGGGGATTAGCTCAGGACAAGCTACCACTGCCTATTGCTCCCCTGGTTGCTAGTCTCACAGGACCCTTAGAATTTAGGAGAAAGAGAGAGGTAAGGAAAATGCACTGGCGAGGGGGTTGGGGAAGAGGGGATGGGAGAAGGAAGGTTTGGGTGTGCTCCAGGGAGGGAGATCGCACCAACATGGCATTTTAAATAATAAATATGGGGTACCAGCTAAATATTATTATAGTTCCAAGCTTTACCATGTTTTTAAAAGGACAGCTTTAGACCTCTTGGGGAGTCTGTAAGGTGGTTACTGGCAGGTAAAGGAAAGGGGAGAGATTTCTAGCAAATAATGTTAACGTGTTTATTCTTTGCATGGTCTGGCATGTGGTTTTTAATTCCAGCCCACACTTCCATTTATAAGGTTTAAGAGTTGGAACTAGAACCTGTGTTTTTATCAACAACGTAGGGTACTTTTATAAACTTTCCATGTAAATATGTGTTATTGGTGGCTAAATTTCTTAAACTGTAGCTTTTGCTACTGAAATTGTAATTACTTTTGTCACCTAATAAAATTTAGAGTTGATAGATAATTGCACAAATGAGACTTAGTTCACATGATTTTTTCTCCTGAACTAAACATACAATTTGACTTGGAAGCCTAGTATGTAATTCAGAAAAGTAGACCCTCATTATATATATATTTTTCAAAATATAAGAGAAAGTTTATTTAGAAAGTAACAGGACCAATGCTCTAACCCAGTGGTAGTCAACCTGGTCCCTACCGCCCAGTAGTGGGCATTCCAGCTTTCATGGTGGGCATTCCAGCTTTCATGGTGGGCGGTAGCGGAGCAACCAAAGTATAAATAGAAAGATAGATTTAACTATAGTAAGTTGTTTCATAAAGATTTATTCTGTCAAACTTAGCGAAAATCTGACATAAAGTACTTGGTAATTATTATTATATGCTTTAACTTGCTGTAACTCTGCTTTATAAATTTTATAAAATAAAGTTGCTTCCCTACTTTATAAATCACCATTACTGTGGAACTGGTGGGCAGTTAGAAAATTTTACTACTAACAGAGATACAAAAGTGGGCAGTAGGTATAAAAAGGTTGACTACCCCCGCCCTAACCCATTGAGCTCTTTGGCTAGGGCAGTGGATCTTGCTTTAATGCGTTCATGCACAGCAAAAGAAACCATTACCAAAGTGAAAAGACAGCCTACAGAATGGAAAACAAATTTGCAAACTATATCTGATAACGGCCAAAATATATAAAGAAGTCATACAGCTCAATAGCAAAAAAACAAAACAACCCAATTAAAAAATGGGCAGAGGACCTGAGTAGATATTTCTCCAAAGAAGTTATACAAAAGGCCAACATGAGAAGATGCTCAACATCACTAATCATTAGTGAAATGCAGCCTGACTGGCGGTGGTGCAGTGGATACAGGTTTGAGGCCCTGAATTCACAGGCTTGAGCCTGGGCTCACCAGCTTCAGTGCAGGGTTGTTGGCTTCAGCATGGAATCATAGACATGACCCCATGGTCCCTGGCTTGAGCCCAAAGGTCTCTGGCTCAGCTGGAGCCTGCCCCACCCTGTCAAAGCATGCATGAGAAAGCAATCAATGAACAACTAAAGTGCCGCAGCAACAAGTTAATGTTTCTCATCTCCCTCCCTTCCTGTCTGTCTCTATCTCTGGCCTGCACACACTACAAAAAACAAAAAAGATAAATACTTGAGGTGAGGTGATAAGTCCTAGGGATATATTGTACAACATGATGACTATAGCTAATACTGCTATATGATATGATATATAGGAAAGTCAAGAGAGGAGATCCTGGCCTGGCCAGGTTGTTCAGTTGGTTAGAGCAGTGGTCCCCAACCCCCAGGCAGTGGACCAGTACTGGTCCGTGGGCCATTTGGTACTGGTCTGCAGAGAAAGAACAAATAACTTACATTATTTCCATTTTATTTATATTTAAGTCTGAACAATGGTTTAATTATTTATTTTTTGATGTTTTATTTTTAAAAAATGACCAGATTCCCTCTGTTACATCCGTCTAAGACTCACTCTTGACGCTGTCTCGGTCACGTGATACATTTATCCGTCCCACCCTAAAGGCCAGTCTGAAAATATTTTCTGACATTAAACCAGTCTGTGGCCCAAAAACGGTTGGGGACCACTGGGTTAGAGCCATTGTTTTGATACACCAAGGTTGTGGGTTCCATCTTGGTCAGGTCCTCTCCCCTTCCTCCTTCTCCCTGTCCCCTTCCTTTCTCTCAAAAATCAATAAATAAAAAAGGAGCTCGTAAGATTTTTTATCACAAGGAGAACATTTTGTCCCTTTTTTCTTTCTTTTTGTTTCTAAATGAGAAGATAGATGTTAGCTGAACCAATTATGGCAATCATTTCATAATAAATGTAAACCAGACCTTCATGCTCTATGCCTTAAACTTATAGAGTAATGTATGTCAATTCTTTTTTCAATAAAACTGAAAAAAAATTTAAAAAGACATTTATTATGCGGTCTAAGTAGTGTTCACTCAATACCAGGATTGCCATTTAAAAACCTGTTTGTGGCCTGACCAGGCGGTGGCGCAGTGGATAGAGCGTCGGACTGGGATGCAGAAGACCCCGGTTCGAGACCCTGAGGTCGCCAGCTTGAGCGCAGGCTCATCTGGTTTGAGGAAAAGCCTACCAGCTTGAACCCAAGGTCGCTGGCTCCAGAAACGGGTTACTCGGTCTGCTGAAGGCCCGCGGTCAAGGCACACATGAGAAAGCAATCAATGAACAACTGAGGTGTTGCAATGCGCAATGAAAAACTAATGATTGATGCTTCTCATCTCTCTCCGTTCCTGTCTGTCCCTGTCTATCCCTCTCTCTGACTCTATCTGTCTCTGTAAAAAAAAAAACAAAAAAACCCCCCAAAAAACCACAAAAAAACCCCTGTTTGTGAGGGTGAATTGGCATTGGATTTCCTGCCCCTTCTGAGGGCTTTGGTGCCTTCCACTGGAGCCTGTGCAGCCTCTCCCTCTAACTACTACCTTCCCTCTCCTATCATTGTTGCTGGAGTGTTTGTTTATTTGTATGTGCC
Organism: Saccopteryx leptura; assembly: GCF_036850995.1. NCBI lineage: Eukaryota > Metazoa > Chordata > Mammalia > Chiroptera > Emballonuridae > Saccopteryx > Saccopteryx leptura. Next base: position 38,348,298 of record NC_089511.1, read on the forward strand.
TTTGCTTTGAAAGATAATTTAGAAGGTAAACAGTCACATGTCCATAAACAATATTTTCTAATGCAAATATCAAGTGCTGATTAACCAAGAGGAATAGCCTTTTTAGGCTGCTTTAAATAGCCCTCAGTTTTATTAAAAGTAATTTCTAAGTAGTGAGACTTCAAAAAAAAACCTTCCCATTGCTTTGAGAGAGAATCATCAACTCTTTCCACTTAGTTGTGTACTTACTGACTGCTTCTCTTATGTGCCGTGATTGGGAATCAAAACTGTGGCTTTGGGGCACCAGAATGACCCCCCAGCCAGGGCCTGAGTAGGAAGACTGTTAATATCAAGTCACATTTGTTTTATACAGGGAGGCAAACCTGCCTTGTAATTAATTATTTATTTTTTATTTTTTTATTTTTTTTTAACAGAGACAGAGTCAGAGAGAGGGATAGACAGGGACAGATAGACAGGAATGGAGCGAGATGAGAAGCATCAATCAGTTTTTCGTGGCGACACCTTAGTTGTTCATTGATTGCCTTCTCATATGTGCCTTGACCATGGGCCTTCAGCAGACCGAGGAACCCCTTGCTAGAGCCAGCGACCTTGGGTCCAAGCTGGTGAGCTTTTTTTTTTTTTTGAGCTCAAACTGGCGACCTCGGGGTCTCGAACCTGGGTCCTTCCGCATCCCAGTCCGATGCTCTATCCACTGCACCACCGCCTGGTCAGGCGTAATTAATATTTTTCTAGTGGTACTCTTTTCTAGGTTGGTTATCCAACTCTCAAAACTTTTTTTTTGAAAATTTTTATTGTTTTTGTGGCAGAGATAGGGAGTCAGAGAGGGACAGACAGGCAGGAAGTGAGAAAGATGAGAAACATCAATTCTTCAGTGCGGTTCCTTAGTTCATTGATTGATTTCTCATATGTGCCTTGATTGGGGGCAGGGGCTACAGCAGACTGAATGACCCCTTGCTTGAGCCAGCGACCTTGGGCTCAAGCTGGTGAGCCTTGCTCAAACCAGATGAGCCCACACTCAAGTTGGAGACCTCGGGGTCTCGAACCTGGGTCCTCCACATCCCTGTCCGACACATCTACTGCACCACGGCCTGGTCAGGCCAACCCTCCAAACTTTTAAGGACCATGGTTCTCAAGGGACTGAATGTTGGGTGGGGACCCACTGGGAACAGGGGGATACATTGTTTGTGAAGTTAGCACAGGTGGGATGTTTACTTGTTCGGGGTTATTTTTATGTGAGGGCTAAGTGTGTCACTGTAGGATGGCTCAGTTCAGGCAGGTTTAGCTTTTCAGACTACCTCATCCTGGAAAGCTTCGAAATAGTTGAGGTGTCATTTTGTTGAGGTGTGGTTCTTTGATGTTAGAGTTATGGGAATAAGGGTTTTCATTAAGCAGAAAAAAATTGTTTATGAGAAGTCCCAGTGAGAAATGCCATAGGAAAAAGCTGCCTGTTGTAGCCATATGACGAAGGGAATGGCTTGAGAATGGCTTTCCCTCAGCCAACAAATGGAAGAAGAGTGTGGCCTGAAGAGAGGGCAGCCTCCAGCTGGTGTATGACTGTTGAGCAAAGATGAAAGGAACACATATGGATGCTGTTTGGCTGCTTATATGAGTACGACATCAGGTTGCTTCGGGGGTGGGGTGGAGGGGAGGTAGGTAGTCAATCTGAGAGACCTGAGACCTAATCTCTTTGGGACATTGTGTGCTGATTGGGCTGGGGGATTGTTCATTTGTGGGACAGAGAGATCACGTCATGTTTAACGTATAGGGGTCTTTCTTTTCTATTGAGATATTTGGAATAGGATGTCTAATTTTTGTTTGACTTTACTGATCTTCCAGTTTTTTGTCTCTCTTTTTTATTTTTGCAATTAGAGTGTCTGGTTGGGTGATTGTTCCTATGTACATTTCTGTTTGTTGGACCCTGGCCATAAAAATAGGGTCCTGGAGTCATGGGGGTGTTTTGTGGTCTATGCCTGCCAGCCAGCCCTCAGGGCCCATGTGAGTGTGTGCTGCTCCCCACAGTCCAAGTGCAGGTGACTGAGCAGGCCCACTGCTATTGCTGTGCACTGATCCTAACAAAGAGTACACTTAGAGACTATACCTGAGAGTCAAACAACCTACTTATTAAGCACTCTCCACATTGAGTCATATTTTTAAGTGAGGTGAGGAGGGGATATAGTGAGACAGACTCCCGCAAGCGCCCCAACCGAATACACTGGCAACTCCGTCTGGGGCTGATGCTTGAATCAGCTTAGCTATTTTTAGCACCTGAGGCTGACCCTCAGACCAGCCTGGTTATCCTCATGCTCCAACCAATTGAGCCACTTGCTGCAGGAGGGGAAGAGGGAGAGAAGGGGGGAGGGAGAGGGAAAGGGGCAGATGGTTGCTTCTCTTGTATACCCTGATTGGGAATTGAACCTGGGATGTTCGATTCTAAATGCCGGGCTGACACTGTACACTGAGTCAACCAGCCAGGGCCCCAATGTTTTTCTCTTTTTTTTCCAAGTGAGAAAAGGGAAGATAGACTCCCACATGTGCCCCATCTGGGATCCCCCCAGCAACCTCCATTTGGGGCCAAATTTTTTATTTATTTTTTTGTGGCAGAGACAGAGAGAGTCAGAGAGAGGGACAGATAGGTACAGACAGACAGGAAGGGAGAGAGATGAGAAACATCAATTCTTCGTTGTGGTTCCTTAGTTGTTCATTGATTGCTTTCTCATAATGTGCCTTGACCAGGGGGCTACAGCAGACTGAGTGACCCCTTGCTCGAGCCAGTGACCTTGGGCTCAAGCTGGTGAGCCTTGCTCAAAGCAGATGAACCTGTGCTCAAGCTGGTGACCTTGGGGTCTCGAACCTGGGTCCTCCACGTCCCAGTCTGACACTGTATCCACTGTGCCACCGCCGGGTCAGGCAGGAGTCTCCAAATTTTTAACATTTAAAATTTATCCATTGTTTAATATTTCCAAAACTATCTTACTGTGACCTATTTTTCGTGAAGCGTTACTAATCATATTCAAAGATGTGCTGTCACTAGTGTTTTGAAACTGTGGTACAGAAAGAACAAATGCACATTAGAGAAAGGATGACTGGCCTGTTTTCCTCCACAACTTCTTTAAGGGTCTGACATCCAGTGGGGCTAGATCACAGTGTGTTGAGGAAGAAAGAGGATCATTTTGAGTCCCCATTATCAAGAAAACAATGTTTTCCTGCTCATAGCTAAAAGCACCTTGTATCAGGCATGTCAGTTCAGTGAAGAGGTATTTTCAGATTTATTGGAAATAAGCTAGTTAAAAGAATGGCAGTTCTCCTCTTAGAAACTATAATACCTATGTTTTCTAGGAATACTTGAGAAAGTTCTTCATCACTGTGTTGATTTTGCCTTTTACTTGTTCATTTTTAGCTAGAGCCCTCTCTTTGTTGTAGAGTTGGGGGTTGTGACCTTGATTTATGAGTTTATCTCTGAACTGTCCTCATCCTTTTGCTTTATTTTCTGTAGTTTTTCCGAAGTGAGAAGCGGGGGGTGGCAGACAGAGTCCCACATGCGCCTGACCAGGATCCACCTGGTATGCCTACTAGGGGGTGATGCTCGGCCCATTAGGGGCGTTGCTCTGCTGAAGCCAGAGCCATTCTAGTTCCTGAGGCAGAGGCCATGAAGCCATCCTCAGCACCCCGGCCAACTTTTGCCCAATAGAGCCTTGGCTGTGGGCGGGGAAGAGAGAGACAGAGAGAAAGGAGAGGGGGTAGGGTGGAGAAGCAGATGGGTGCTTCTGCTGTGTGCCCTGGCCAGGAATTGAACCTGGGACTTCCACATGCTGTGCTGACGCTCTACCGCTGAACCAACCAGCCAGGGCCTGCATTTTTTATTGTGATAAAATATAAATAACATAAATGTTACCATTTTAACATGCTTTAAGTGTCCATAACAGTGGCATTGATTACATTCACATTGTTGCATAACCATCACCACCCTTTCTAGAACTTTTTCAGTAGTAAACAAACTGTACCCATTGAACAATAACTCTTTTAATTGAGAGAGGAATGGAAGAATGGGAAGGAGGAGGGAGAGAGAGAGAAAAAAGCATCAACTTCTACTTAGTTGTGCGCCCATTTATTCTCATAGTGCCCTGACTAGGCCTTGAAGTGGTGACCTCAGGGTTGAGCCAGGGACCCTGGGGTCAACCGGCAACCTCAGCACTCTGGGCAGATGCTTTATCCACTGTAATACTGCCCAGGGCAATAATAACTCTTTGTACCCCACCCCTTTGCCTCCGGTAACCACCATTCTGTTTTTTGTCAATGAATTCGATTACTCTTACTCTAAATACTTCATAAAGTGGAATCATACAATATTGTCTTTTGTGTGTCTGGTTTGTTTCACTTAGCATATTGTTCTCAAGGTTCATCCATATTGTAATAGATATTTCTTCCTTTTAAAGGCTGAATAATACTTAATTGTATGTAAATACCAATTTTGTTTGTCTGCTGATGGATACTGGGTTGTTTCTATGTTTTGGCTATTGTGAATAATGCTGCTATGAACAGGGGAGTGCAAATATATGTACAAGTTTCTGATTTCTGTTCTTTTGGGCGTATACCAAGAAGTGAAATGGGTGGATCATATGGTAGTTCTATGTTTAACTTTTTGAGGAACTGCCAAATCTTTATCCATAGTGGCTGTACCACTAACACTTTTTTTTTTTTAAAAGAAAGGAGCATTTAGTTTTGACTTTTTGTTATAAAATGCAGAAAAGTAATAGAATGTTAAGATGAACATCCTATATGCATAATTTAGAGTTAACAGCATTTTACCACACTCCCTTTTTTGTTACTTTGTTAAAAGTATTTTAAAACAAACTACTAATCCACAAAATCTTTAGGCCAATTTCTTACACAATCATATTACCTTTGTCATACTAAACAGACTAAACAATGATTCCCTATTGTCTAATACTTATTTTAAGGAATACTTTTAGTAATTGATTTTTTAAGCATGTATTAGTCCAGTAACATTGAGTGAAAACAAAAAAATTAATGTTTCTCTCTTCCCCCAACTATTTAGTATGAAAAATTTCAGAAATATGGAGAAGGAAGTACAGTGATGACCCATGACTACCATCTGGATTCAGTGCTTGTTAATAGTGTGCCATGTTTGCACATGTGTATATGTTGCCTATTTAAAGTAATAGTATAGACCTCATTTGCCGGCTTGAGCTCGGGCTCACCAGCTTGATTGCAGCCTGCTTGAGTGTGGGAACATACACATGACCCCAAGGTTGCTGGTTTGAGCAAGGGATCACTGGAGCCACCCCCATACCTCCACCCCTGGTCAGGGCACACATGAGAAAGCAATCAATGAACAACAAAAGGTGCTACAATGAAGAATGGATGCTTCTCATCTCTTCCCCTTCCTGTTTGTCTGGCTGTCTCTTAAAAAAAAAAAAAAGATATTGACCTCATGACATTTCATCTTTATAGACATCTTCGTAAAATGATTGTCTTCTGTGAACTGTAGAACCACATCACATCTAAGAATTATGTTACACATGTATTAGGTCCATACTCAAACCCTGGCTTACCTAAGCATGGATTTCATTTGGTTATCTTTATTATCTTTTAATGTCAGACAGTCCTCCACTTTGTATTTTCCTCATGAGTCCAGATCAGTCATCTCTAGATGGGAATGCATTCTTGAGTTGTCTGCCTTTGTCTAGGTTGTATGGTTTAATTTGTTCCTCTGTCTTGTGTTTTCTGTAAACTGGAAGTTAGGTTGGAAGGCTTGATTAGAGTTTGATTAAATATTTTTACCTTCAAATGTAAATTTTTTGGTTCAGAGTATATTCACGTAGTGTCTAGGATCAACCCATAGATTACTTCTTGGTTGCAGAGGGACACATGTATTTTTGTAGAAGGAAGACCTGGTGGTTCTCATCTTAACCAAATGATCAAGTGCAGCATCACTAACACTGATTTCACAGCATTAGATATGAAATATATTTCTTTTTCCAGATTTAAAAAAAAGTTTTTTATATTATTTTTTTTGACAGAGACAGTCAGAGACAGATAGGGACAGACAGACAAGAGGGAGAGAGATGAGAAACTTCAATTTTTTGTTATGGCACCTTAGTTGTTCATTGATTGCTTTCTCGTATGTGCCTTTATGGGGGCTACAGCAGAGTGAGTGACACCTTGCTTAAGCCAGCAACTTTGGGTTCAAGCCAGTGACCATGGTTTTTTTTTTTTGTTTTTTTGTTTTTTCATTTTTCTGAAGCTGGAAACAGGGAGAGACAGTCAGACAGACTCCCGCATGCGCCCGACCGGGATCCACCCAGCACGCCCACCAGGGGCGACGCTCTGCCCACCAGGGGGTGATGCTCTGCCCCTCCGGGGCGTCGCCATGTTGCGACCAGAGCCATTCTAGCACCTGAGGCAGAGGCCACAGAGCCATCCCCAGCGCACGGGCCATGTTTGCTCCAATGGAGCCTTGGCTGCAGGAGGGGAAGAGAGAGACAGAGAGGAAAGTGCGGCGGAGGGGTGGAGAAGCAAATGGGCGCTTCTCCTGTGTGCCCTGGCTGGGAATCGAACCCGGGTCCTCCGCACGCTAGGCCGACGCTCTACCGCTGAGCCAACCAAGCCAGGGCGACCATGGGGTTTTGAACCTGGGTCCTCTGCACCCAGTCCGACGCTCTATCCACTGCACCACTGCCTGGTCAGGCTCAAGACTATTTTTTATTTTAAAAAATATTTTATTTTAATTTGTGTTAACATGGATTCAAGTGTCCCACTCTATAACACCCCCCCCACCCCTGCTATGAAATATTTTTAAAGATTTTTATTCATTCTTTAGAGAGGGAAAAGAGAGAGAAAGAATAGGGGGAAGAGCAGAAAGCATCAACTCCCATATGTGCCTTGACCAGGCAAGCCCAGGGTTTTGAACTGGTGACCTTAGCGTTCCATGTTGATACTTGATCCACTGCGCCTCCAAAGGTCAGACAAGCTATGAAATATGTGTGTGTGTGTATTTTTTATTTAACAGAGACAGAGAGAGAGAGTCAGAGAGAGGGATAGATAGGGACAGACAGGAACGGAGAGAGATGAGAAACATCAATCATCAGTTTTTTTGTTGCGACACTCTAGTTGCCATTGATTGCTTTCTTATATGTGCCTTGACCACGGGCCTTCAGCAGACTGAGTAACCCCTTGCTTGAGCCAGCGACCTTGGGTCCAAGCTGGTGAGCTTTTTTGTTCAAACCAGATAAGCCTGCGCTCAAGCTGGCGACCTCGGTGTCTCGAACCTGGGTCCTCCGCATCCCAGTACCACGCTGTAACCACTGTGCCACCGCCTGGTCAGGCTGAAATATTTTTAAACATTAAAAAAAAATATTGAGAGGTGATTTGAGAATATAACCCCTGTCCCTTCAGATTGCCAGCCATCTGAATAAAGTGCCCATAAAGATCCAAAACAAAAAAACAAACAAAAAAAAATATTGAGCCCTGGCCGGTTGGCTCAGTGGTAGAGCGTCGGCCTGGTGTGCAGAAGTCCTGGGTTCGATTCCTGGCCAGGGCACACAGGAGAAGCGCCCATCTGCTTCTCCACCCCTCCCCCTCTCCTTCCTCTCTGTCTCTCTCTTCCCCTCCTGCAGCTGAGGCTCCATTGGAGCAAAGATGGCCAGGGCGCTGGGGATGGCTCTGTGGCCTCTGCCTCAGAGCGAGGCCCCTGGTCGGCAGAGCGTCGCCCCCTGGTGGGCGTGCCGGGTGGATCCCGGTTGGGTGCATGCGGTAGTCTGACTGTCTCTCCCCATTTCCAGCTTCAGAAAAATACAAAAATACAAAAAAAAAAAAAAATTGATTGATTTTAGTGAGAGAGATAGGGAGTGAGAGACAGAGATAGGAATATCGATCTATTCCCTATTCTTGTATGTTCCCTGATCAGGGATTAAAGGAGCAACCTTGGAGCTTTGGGACAATGCTCTACCAATCCAGCTATCTGGCTAGGGCTGAAATAGTCTTATGTAATGTTTAAACAATCTATTAATGAGCACATGCAATGCTGAGACCTGCTTGGACCCTGGTTTGGAGGGAGGGAACAAAATGGCTGGCTTTTCCCCTCCCCCTCCCCCTCCCCCTCCGCCTCCCCCTCCCCCTCCCCCTCCCCCTCCCGAGACAGAGTGAGAGATAGACAGGAACAGAGAGAGATGAGAAGCATCAATCATTAGTTTTTCATTGCGTGTTGCAACACCTTAGTTGTTCATTGATTGCTTTCTCATATGTGCCTTGACCACGGGCCTTGAGCCGACCGAGTAACCCCTTGCTGGAGCCAGGGACCTTGGGTTCAAGCTGGTGGGCTCTTGCTCAAACCAGATGAGCCCGAGCTCAAGCTGGCGACCTCGGGGTCTCGAACCTGGGTCCTCTGCATCCCAGTCCGACGCTCTTATCCACTGCCCCACCGCCTGGTCTTTTTTTTTTTTTTTTTTTTTTTTAAATTATAGATTTTGGAGAGAGAGGAAGGGAGTGAAAGACAGAAATATGTCTGTTCCTGTCTGTGCTGTAACCAGGGATCAAACCAGAAAACTTTTACATGGGGATGATGCTCTAACCAACCGAACTATCTGTGGACAGGTCCAAAATGGCTTTAAAAAACTGTTTATGTCAGTTATAACTCAATTAAATGTTTTGGGAACCCTTGGGTATTTAAATATAAACTAGATATCAGATGATATTAATAATTGTTAATTTGCTTAGGTTTGATAATGATTTTGTGGTTTAGTCGGAGATTATTCTTTGCTCCAGCTATATATAGACAGGAAACAAAATATGAACCCTTGAGTGGTTGACACATGTGCATGTGTGCACTATGCTAGTTTCTCACTTTTTCTGTGTTTTACGTTTTAATATAAAAATATTGGAAAAATACTTTGTAGGTAATGCTTATATACTTAGTATTGCATTTGTTTCCTGAAATATAAATTTGACATGCTAAGTTATTTCCCTCCAATGATAGATGAGACCAGGGAAGACCAAAGGATAATTTTCTCTTTTTTTTCCATCCCCAAACTATAAGAGAAAGTTATTTAGAAGATTACAGAGGCAAAAGAAGGTCCTTTGGAGCTTAGGAGAGAGAAAGGTAAAAAGGTAGCACACTTGGGGGTAAGAAGAGGGGGAGGAAAAGGTTCAGGCAAGCTCCTGCTCCTTTAAGGGAGGGTATGCTCTCACTTTGTTTCTTTTCGTGTTTTTTTTTTTTTTTTTTTTAACTGATTTTAGAGAAAGGGAGAGAGACAGGAACATCAATCTGTTCCTGTATGTGCCCTGACTGGGGGTCAAACTGGCAACTCCTGCACTTCTGGACAATGCTTTTACCAATTTGGCCAGAATACGCTTTGTTTTTTTGTTTGTTTGTTTTTTTGTTTTTTGAGAGAGAGAGAGAAGGACAGGCTGGTAAAAAAAAGGAGGGAAAGAGATGAGAAGCATCAACTTGTTAGGGCACTTGAGTTGTTCATTGATTGCTTTCTCATACATGCTTTTTTTTTTTTTAAGACTTTACTCCATTTTTAGAGAGGAGAGAGATAGATAGATAGAGAGAGGGAGAGAGGAGAAGCAGGAAGCATCAATTCCCATATGTGCCTTGACCAGGCAAGCCCAGGGTTTCAAACCGACAACCTCAGCATTCCAGGTTGATGCCCTATCCCATTGTGCCACCACAGGTCAGGCTCTCATACATGCTTTGATGGCGAGGGCAGGCTTCAGCTGAGCCAATGACCTTGGGCTACAAGCCAGCGACCATGGAGTCATGTAGGATCCCACACTCAAACTGGTGAGCCTGCGCTCAAGCTGGCGACCTCGGGATTTTGAACCTGGGTCCTCAGCATCCCAGGCCAATGCTCTATCCATTGCACCAGCGCCTGGTTAGGCTACACTTTGTTTCTTAAACTATTGTTTTCATTAACAAGATACTCCTGGTCTAGACTTTCAGTAATTTTTCCTTTTTTACTATTGACTAGCTCTAAGCTTACTGAGCTCTATGTGTTATTACAGATTGCCAGTTGGATCTTGTATGCTAGTCTGTGTACATTTGTGTGTGTTGTATATTCTCTGATATAGTGAGGTGGGTCTGCCCAAAGAGAATCTATAAGTCAGGACCATGTCACAGCTCTTCTGATGCCTCCCAGAGTGCCAGATTTGGAGGGAAGTGGAAAGAGGATGTGGTTTGGGGGAGACGGTACTTGTTGTACTCAGTGTCTGCTTTGCAGTGAACACTAGGATTGTGGTTCCAAGTTAAAAAAAGTTAAACACTTATAGATGTATATGTTAAATGACTTAGGTCAGGGCTTTTTTTTTTTTTTTTACAAGGACAGAGAGAGAGTCAGAGAGAGGGATAGACAGGGACAGACAGACAGGAACGGAGAGAGATGAGAAGCATCAATCATCAGTTTTTCGTTGTGACACCTTAGTTGTTCATTGACTGCTTTCTCATACGTGCTTTGACTGCGGGCCTTCAGCAGACCGAGTAACCCCTTGCTTGAGCCAGCGACTTTGGTCCAAGCTGGTGAGCTTTTTGCTCAAGCCAGATGAGCCCGCGCTCAAGCTGGCGACCTCGGGGTCTCGAACCGGGGTCCTCTGCATCCCAGTCCGACGCTCTATCCACTGCGCCACCGCCTGGTTAGGCTCAGGGCATTTTTTAAATAGAGAACATGGAAGTAACTTGAATATTAAAAGTCTTAAAGTTTGACAGATAAAAGTTGATTAGAATTTTCAGATAAATAAAACAAGTTTCCCTGCTTAGGGTTGTTAAGATGGTAAATTGATTATGTTGTGATGACAAAATTTTACATTCTTTTATCCTTACACAGTTTATTTATTTTTTTTAGCTAGGGGGAGAAAGAGAGGCAGAGATGAAAAGCATCTACTCTTAGTTGCATCACTTTAGTTCATTGATTGCTTCTCATACATGCCTTGTTGGGGGGTTGGGGGGCTCTAGGTGGGTCAGTGACTCCTTCCTTGCTCAAGCCAGTGACCTTGGGCTTCAAGCCAGCGATCTTTGGGCTAAAACCATTGACCATAGGGTCATGTCTATGATCCCATGTTCAAGCCGGTGACCTTGTGCTCAAGCTGGTAAGCCTGTGCTCAAACCACATGAGCCCATGCTCAAGCTGGTGACCTCGGGGTTTCAAACCTGGGTCCTCAGCGTCTTAGGCTGAGGCTCTATTCACTGTGCTACCACTGGTCCGGCCTTACACAGTGTATTTTGTTTTTATCTTTATGCTTGCCTTTTCATTGAAAATAGTGATTTTCTTTGTGTAGGTTGTTGTGGGAAATCCTTGGTTATAGTCCCTTCCAAATGTCAGGTGTCCTTGCAGGGGTAATGCCTATATGTATAAGCATATGAGTATGTATACAGTGGCTTACAGAAATAGTAAATACATGCTATTCTTTTTTTTTTTTTTTGTATTTTTCTGAAGCTGGAAACAGGGAGGCAGACAGACAGACTCCCGCATGCGCCCGACCGGGATCCACCCGCATGCCCACCAGGGGGCGATGCTCTGCCTATCCGGGGCGTCGCTCTGTCGCGACTAGAGCCACTCTAGAGCCTGGGGCAGAGGCCAAGGAGCCATCCCCAGCGCCCGGGCCATCTTTTGCTCCAATGGAGCCTCGACTGCGGGAGGGGAAGAGAGAGACAGAGAGGAAGGAGAAGGGGGAGGGGTGGAGAAGCAGATGGGCGCCTCTCCTGTGTGCCCTGGCTGGGAATCGAACCCGGGACTTCCGCACTCCAGGCCGACGCTCTACCACTGAGCCAACCGGCCAGGGCCACATGCTATTCTTTACTTTGCTTTTTTCACTTATTCTTGGATTTTGTATGAGTGTGCCACAGCTTATTAAACTTGCCTGTTACTTATGGGCATTTCCTTGTTTGCAGTGTTTTACTGTAACAGGATAACATACTTGTTCATAATTTTGCATGGGTATAAATATCTATTGGTTATGTTTCTAGAATTACTAGGTCAAGGCCTATGAGTATTTTGATTTTGCCAGATAGCTTTTGGTCGAGATTATGCTGGCTCACACTCAACAATTACGTGTGAGTGTTTTTGATTTATTTTTTAAAAACATTTTTTGTCTGTTCTGTGTTCTACATATTTTGGGGTAGACTGTGGTCAGAAGCAGTTGAATTCTGATCTTTGGGAGAAATGTCAAACTAACCTTTCTAAATAGGTTGAAAGGTTTCATACAGTGAGGGACTGGTATTTTTATTTTGTAGAGATTTCTATATTTCTGTCTAAAAAAGGATGAAAGAGTTACTGGTTAAATAGTTAATGTTATTAAAACTTGTGATTTTTAGTTTGTAGTTATGCACATTTGCCTGGCGAGTAGTCCTTTCGTACTATAGAGCAGCATAACCATAGTGATTGCTGTGGGGTTATTCTCCTTTGAGTTTCAGTCATCTTCAAAGCCAGTGTAGAATTCTCAAACGAAGGTCACCTGTGGGTCTGGAGGAAAGGAAAGCATCTTGTGGACTGTTTTTTCTTTGAGACTGAAGAAGTTTTCAGAAGCACAAGTTGTTTTGGGGAGGGAATACCGAGTTAAGGGGTAGTGGGCCTTGTGTTTGGGAAGAGAGGGGCTGATGGTGGCTCTGGCCTCTTCTCTTACTGTGTACTGACTGGCAGCAGTCATGGTGGAATTGGCAAGAATGAGATGCTAGAACCTCTTCCTGGAAGAACCAGTTACCCTAGTTAAGCGTGAGATCAGGGATAACTGGTAGCTCAGTCCCTGGGGCTTGAGGTCTAAGTCTGCAGCTGCAGTTTGGAGAGCCACGCCCTACTGAGTCAAGACCTACCCACTTGCCTGGACTGGCCAAAGGCAGGCGTGGGCTGTTAGGGTCCAGACAGCTCCCCTTGTTTGGCCAGGTTTTGGTTTGTATTTCTTCCTTATGTTGACATGTAAATAATAATTTTATCTTTACAAAGAAAATCACTTTACTGTTCTATAAACCACCTAAGAACAGAAAATTATGAGAAATATGAATGTTCTTCCAATGAAGAGTTTTGATTGCCTCCTAAAGATAACATGATTATCCTGGTTGTGATAAGTTAGTATGTTGAAGACAAGGTTTAAAAAAAATTTATTTTAAGGCCCTGGCTGGTTGGCTCAGTGGTAGAGCGTCGGCCTGGCATGTGGAAGTCCCAGGTTCGATTCCCAGCTAGGGCACACAGGAGAAGCGCCCATCTGCTTCTCCACCCCTCCCCCTCTCCTTCCTCTCTGTCTCTCTCTTCCCCTCCCGCAGCCGAGGCTCCATGGAGCAAAGATGGCCCGGGCGCTGGGGATGGCTCCATGGCCTCTGCCTTAGGCGCTAGAGTGGCTCTGGTTGCAACAGAGCGGTGCCCTGGATGGGCAGAGCATCACCCCCTGATCGGCATGCCGGGCGGATCCCGGTCGGGTGCATGCGGGAGTCTGTCTGACTGCCTCCCAGTTTCCAGCTTCAGAAAAAATACAAAAATAAAAAAAAAATTAAAAAAAAAATTATTTTAGGTGAGAGGAAGGGAGATAGGCAGATATGCTCTGATTGGGATCCACCTAGCAGCCTCATCAAGGGCTGATGTTCGAGTATCAAGCTATTTTTAGCACCTGATGCTGCCAAGCATAGACCAACCAAGCTATCCTGAGTGCCCAGGGCTACACTCGAACCAATTGAGATACTACTGGCTGTGGAAGGGGAAGAGGGAGAGAGGGGGGGAGTGGGAGAGTAGAGAAGCAGATTGTTGCTGCTTCTTTGTGCCCTGACTGGGAATCAACCTGGGATGTCCATACACCAGGGTGATGCTGTATCCAGTGAGCCAATGGCCAGGGCCTCTTATCTCCTTCTGAGGGCATTTTTTGCCCTGTGTAGATATTAGAGCAGAGATCAAAACTTTGATTGATTGTAATTTTTGTACTTGTTGACCTGCTCTTGTATGTTTTACCACTATTTCCTAGTTTAAATGGAAGACCTAATGTACTTTATTTATTTTTATTTATTATTATTTTTTTTTGTATTTTTCTGAAGCTGGAAATGGGGAGGCAGTCAGACAGACTCCCGCATGCGCCTGACTGGGATCCACCTGGCACGCCCACCAGGGGGCGATGATCTGCCCATCTTGGGGTGTCGCTCTGCCGCAATCAGAGCCATTTTAGCCCCTGAGGCAGAGACCACAGAGGCATCCTCAGTGCCCGGGCAAACTCCTCAGTGCCCGGGCAAACGCTGCTCCAGTGGAGCCTTGGCTGCGGGAGGGGAAAAGAGAGACAGAGAGGAAGGAGAGGGGGAGGGGTGGAGAAGCAGATGGGCACTTCTCCTGTGTGCCCTGGCCGGGAATCGAACCCGGGACTTCTGCACGCCAGGCCGATGCTCTACCACTGAGCCAGCCGGCCAGGGCCCCAATGTACTTTATTGCTGGTAATGTTTAGTGCTTATAAAATGGCTTTCAGACTTATGGTGTAAACAATATAAAATTATTTTAGAATTTAAGGAAAATTTGTATGGATGGTTAATAAATAATTAGCATTAATATTATTGATGTCATCTAGATTTTATCAAAATGCCTTTTCTAACTGACATTTTATTGTAATAGAGAATAATTTTCATGTAAAACTGGTTGCTTTATATTTTCTTTCTGGTTGCTATAGGAACAGTCCAATGTGGTAGTGAGTGTTAATTAAGTGCCAGGTTACCAGGCTTTGGCTCTAGGTCTCAGCAGCTGCAGCTCACCCTTGACAAATGGGCCCTAAATTGTCTTCTCCTTTTATTTCTTTTGGTCACAAGATAGGGCAAGGATGGTCCTGTACACTGGGGAGAAGAGAGATGAAACCCAGTCACTTACATGTGAGACAACCAGCATGACCACACTGGAAGATTTAAGTTAGATTTCTTTCTTTCTTTCTTTCTTTCTTTCTTTCTTTCTTTCTTTCTTTCTTTCTTTCTTTCTTTCTTTCTTTCTTTCTTTCTTTCTTTCTTTCTTCTTTTTTTTTTTCTTTCGAGAGACACATGGAGAGAAATAGGAAGGGAGAGAGGTGAGAAGCATCAACTTGTAGTTGCATCACTTTCATTGTTGATTGATTGCTTCTCATACATACCTTTGACTGGGGGGCTCAAACCAAACCAGTGACCCCTTGTTCAAGCCAGCGACCTCAGGGTTTCGAACCTGAGACTTCAGCATCCTAGGCTGATGCTCTGTCCACTGTGCCACCTCTGGTCAGGCTAAGTTAGATTTATTTATTTTTGTGTGTGTGAACTATGTAGATCAGTGAATTTTAGTCTAGTAGTGCTCTTCTGAGGTTAGAGTTAGTGGCAGATTTCAACCTGGAAAATGGCATTCTTTTATTTTATTGAAAATTATTTTTTTTATTCATTTTTAGAGAGTGGGGAGAGAGAGGTGGTTGTTCCATTTATTCATGCTGTCATTGGTTGATTCTTGTATGTGCCCTAAGGATTGAACCTACATCCTTAGCATGTAGGGATGATGCTCTAACCAACTGGCCAGGGCCAAAATGGCAATCTTTTGAATTATAAAAACTTGTAATATAGTAACTGTTCGAAGCTACAAAGTCAGTTATGAAGAACTTGGTCTCAGCTTGGTTGGTATAATCTATTTGAGTAATAGGCTGGTAAAGAACTTAAAAATCTGATATTCTCTCTCTTTTTAAAAAA
Organism: Saccopteryx leptura; assembly: GCF_036850995.1. Lineage (NCBI taxonomy): Eukaryota > Metazoa > Chordata > Mammalia > Chiroptera > Emballonuridae > Saccopteryx > Saccopteryx leptura. The sequence goes on from NC_089511.1 coordinate 38,363,965, forward strand.
TTGATTTGAGAGAGAGACTAGGACATCAATCTGTTCCTGTATTGCACTGACCTCTGTGCTTTGGGTTGAAGCTCTAACCAACTGAGCCATCTGGCCAGAGCCTGATATTTTTTTCTGGAACTTTGTGTCTGAGAGGCCTGTGTATTCTTTTTGGCAGCCTGTATCTGGCCAATAATTGTGTATGTAAGGAGGTGGCTTGGAAGAGTACAGATGGGATATGTGTGTACCGCTGCATTACAAATTACTACAAATGTGGCAGCTTAAAGCAACACACATTTACTACCTGACAGTTTCTGGGGATACCTTACTGGGTCCTCTGCTCAGGTTCTCACTTGGTTACATTCCAGGTGTTGAGTGAAAGGAACTGTGGTCTCAGCAGAGGTTTGGATGGGTAGTGGTCTGCTTCCAAGCTCTTTTAGGTTGTTGGCAGAATTTATCTCCTTGTGGTTGTGAAGTTTCTAGTTCTTTGAGGTGTTTGTTTGTTTTTCTGCGTTCACCTGGAGACTGCTCTAGTTCTTAAAGGCCGCCTTCAGTTCCTTGCCGTATATATATATCTCTCACAAGCCGGCAGTGAGTCTTGTGCTCCATTCTGCTAAGGCTGAGTCACATATAATGTATGATAATCATGGGATTGCCACTACACTAAATTTGCCATGTAATGCCACCCAGTCAAGGAAGAGACATTTCATCTTCTTTGCCATATTCTCTTGGTTAGAAGCAAGTTGCAGTTCCTTCAGTCCAGGGGAGGAGGTTACATGAGGGTATGGACCCTTGGACGTAGGGTCACTAGGGTCACCTTAGGGCTGTCAGCCATCTGGGGTTGTCCATTGAAATGGGGTGCTTTTTAGAACTCTCATTCCCTGGATTGTGACATGCCAATATTGGGGTAGCATCTCTCTCCTCCACTGCCCAGCCATTCTCAGTACACTGTGGGCCTACTGGCACAGGTGCATGCAGAACAAAAGCTGAACCATAGGTTGTGTGGAAAGAGTGCTTGGATTGATAGTTCATGTTTCTGCTACCTTATGGTGTTTACTCCATGCCTGGTCTTCTCAGCTGCCTGCCTGCCTCTTAGGTTTCTGGTGAAGATAGATGAGATAGTAAGCATGGTCAGTGAGCCAGCTGGGCATGGCTTGTGGAATGTGTCTCTGAGCCAAGTGAACTAAACTGCTTTGTCTCCATTCTCCAGGCAGTGGTTTGGTTCTTTTCAGGCAATAAAGTGTAGGATTGTCAGTTTACTGTAGACTTTCAGACCTCCTGTTCCTTCAGCCTGGGCCCTATGGAGCATCTGAGGCCTTTCAGATAGTATTGGTCACTATTCATTTTGCTTCTTAAAACATTTTTCAATCTGGCCCTGGCCAGAAACTTTGGTTGGTTACAACAGGGGTAGTCAACTTTTTTATACCTACAGCCCACTTTTGTATCTCTGTTAGTAAAATTTTCTAACCGCCCGCTGGTTCCACAGTAATGATGATTTATAAAGTAGGGAAGTAACTTTACTTTATAAAATTTATAAAGCAGCTTGACCAGGCAGTGGCGCAGTGGATAGAGTGTTGGACTGGGATGCGGAAGACCCAGGTTCGAGACCCCGAGGTCGCCAGCTTGAGCATGGGCTCAACTGGTTTGAGCAAAAAGCTCACCAATTTGAGCCCAAGGTTGCTGGCTCAAGCAAGGGATTACTCGGTCTGCTGAAGGCCCGCGGTCAAGGCACATATGAAAAAGCAATCAATGAACAACTAAAGTGTTGCAACGTGCAACGAAAAACTATTGATGCTTCTCATCTCTCCGTTCCTGTCTGTCTGTCTCTCTCTTTCTCTCTCTCTGTCTCTAAAAAAAAAAAAAAATTATAAAGCAGAGTTACAGCAAGTTAAAGCATATAATAATGATTACTTACTTACCAAGTACTTTATGTTGATTTTCACTAAGTTTGGCAGAATAAATCTTTATAAAACAACTTACTCTAGTTAAATCTATCTTTTTATTTATACTTTGGTTGCTCTGCCACTGTCCACCATGAAAGCTGGAACGCCTACTAGAGCATTGTCCTGATACGCAAATAATTGCAGGTTTGATCCCTAGTCAGGGCACATACAGGAACAGATTATTGCTTCTGTCTCTTTTGCCCTTCTTCTCTCCTTAAAATCAATAAATCAATTAAAAAAAAAACACCATCTTCCAGTCTGTTTACTTATGCCTGACTGTATTGTCACTCTCTTACTGCTGGTCCTCCTTCTTTCTCTTTTATTATGGCAGCAGGCCCCTAACTTGTCCCTGACACTTCTACACAATTACCAAAGTGATTTATTTTAAATTAAAATATTTTATCCATTTTAGGGAGTAGAGATGGAAAGAGAGAGAGATAGATAAGGGGATGGAGAAGAGTGGGGGAGGAGCAGGAAGCATCAATTTCCATATGTGCCTTGACCAGGCAAGTCCAGGGTTTCGAACCAGCAACATCAGCATTCTAGGTCTATGCTTTATCCACTACGCCACCATAGGTCAGGCCCAAAGTGATTTTTTCTCATATGTGCCTTGACCATGGGGCTGCAGCAGACCGAGTAACCCCCTGCTCAAGCCAGTGACCTTGGGTCCAAGCTGGTGAGCTTTGCTCAAACCAGATGAGCCTGTGCTCTAGTGGGCAACCTCGGGGTCTCGAACCTAGGTCCTCCGCATCCCATTCCAAAGCTCTATCTACTGCGCCACCGCCTGGTCAGGCCCAAAGTGATTTTTTAAAAAAAAGATTTTATTTATTGATTTTAGAGAGGGAGGAGAAAGAGAGAGAAAGGCCAGGGGAGGAGCGGGAAGCATCAACTAACTCATAGTTGCTTCTCGTATGTGCCTTGACTGGGCAAGCCCAGGGTTTTGAACCAGCAACCACAGCATTCCAGGTCAGTGCTTTATCCACTGTGCCACCACATGCCAGGCCAAATGTGATTTTTCCCCTCCTTTTTTCAAGTGAGAGGAGTGGAGATAAACTCCTGCATCTGCCCTGACTGGGATCTACCTGGCAACCCCCACCTGGAGCCAATGCTCTGCTTATCTGGGGCCATGCTGCAACTGAGCTATTTTTAGCCTTGAAGTGGAGGCTCTATGGCAGGGGTCTCAAACTCGCGGCCCACGGGCCGCATGCGGCCCGCCGAACAATTTTGTGTGGCCCGCAGACTAATCCACGAAGTTCAAAATATTTTGGATAAAATTAAGTAAGCCTAGGGGCCTACTTGTATTTTTCATTTCTCTAGCATCCTAGCTAGATATTAGCTTAGTTAACAGCAGTTGTGATGCGAACTACAGTTTCTGGTCGTTTTGTGACACTGAGTAAACTGCATGTACGATTGTGCTTGTTGTACTGATTTTTTGTTTTGTTTTCAACTGCAGTGAGAAAAGTGTTGCGTAACAGTTACCTTTTGTAGACCTAGTGCTGCCCACCGAACGGCTGTGATCTTGCTCTGCGGCTCACATGCTGAGTTGAGTTTGAGACCCCTGCTCTATGGAGCCATCTTCAATGCCTGGGGCTGAGGTGCTTGAACTAATGGAGCCATGGCTACAGGAGGAGAGAGAGAGGGAGAGAGAGAGAGAGAGAGAGAGAGAGAGAGAGAGAGAGAGAGAGGAGAAGAAGGAGGAGGAGGAGGAGGAGGAGGAGGAGGAGGAGGGGAGGGGCAGGGGGAGGGGCAGGAGCCAGGGGGAGGGGCAACGGCAGAGAAAGAGAAGCAGGTGGTTGTTTCTTCTGTGTGCCCTGACCAGAAATTGAAGCTGGGACACCCTCATGCTAGGCTGATGCTCTACCACTGAGCTAACTGGCCAGGGCCAAAAATGATTTTTAAATTTTTTTTTATCTTAGTGAGAGGAGTGGAGGCAGAGAGACAGCCTCCCACATTTGTCTTACCTGGGATCCACTGGCAAGCCCACTTTGGGGCGGTGCTTTGCCCATCTGGGGCCTGGGTACGTTGTTCAGCACCTGAGACATTTTTTTAGCCCCTGAGATGGAGGCCGCAGAGCCATCCTCAGTGCCTGAGGCCAGCTCGCTCCAACAAATCAAGCCATGCTGCAGGAGGTGAAGAGAGGGAGAAAAAGAGAGAGAAAGGAGAGGGGGATTGTGGAGAAGCAGATGGTCACTTCTCCTTTGTGTCCTGACTGGAAATCGAACCTGGGACATCCACGTGCCGGGCCAATGCTCTACCACTGAGCAACCTGGCCAGGGCTAAAAGTGATTTAAAAAAAAATTAAGTTTTGATTATTTCTTTTTTTAGAGGAGACTACCATCTTTCAGGTCTTAAGTGGTATGCTGTCAGCCTGGAATTTGACTTGCTCCCCACTTTCCCTTGGGTGACGCCTACTCATCCTTCAGGACTGAATTTCCCAAATGAATTTTCTTTGTTGTTGTACAAATTATTTATTTGTCATTGTTAACATACGGTACATGGGAAGTATTCGATACTAAATGGTTGAATGTTTTATTTTATTTTATTTTATTTATTTAGGTTTTTTTGTATTTTTCTGAAGCTGGAAATGGGAAGAGACAGTCAGACAGACTCCCGCATGCGCCCGACCGGGATCCACCCAGCACGCCCGCCAGCGGCGACGCTCTGCCCACCAGGGGGCGATGCTCTGTCCCTTCGGGGCGTCGCTCTGCTGCCACCAGAGCCACTCTAGCGCCTGGGGCAGAGGCCAAGGAGCCATCCCCAGCGCCCTGGCCATCTTTGCTCCAATGGAGCCTTGGCTGCGGGAGGGGAAGAGAGAGAGAGGAAGGAGGGGGGGTGGAGAAGCAAATGGTCGCTTCTCCTATGTGCCCTGGCTGGGAATCGAACCAAGGTCCCCCGCACGCCAGGCCGACGCTCTACCGCTGAGCCAACCGGCCAGGGCCTAAATGGTTGAATGTTTTAAAAAATTTTTTAATTACAGTTGACATACAGTATTATATTAGTTGCATGTATACAGCATAGTGGTTAGGCAATTATGTAAATTATGAAGTGATCCCCTGGATTATTTTAGTGTCTACCTGGCACAGTATACTTAGTTATTACAGTATTATTGACTACATTTCCTATGCTGTACTAATTTGTAACTACCACTGTGTGCTTCTTAATCCCTTTACCTTTTTCATTCAGCCTCCTCAACCCTCCTCCTATCTTGTGACCCTCAGTTTGTTTTCTGTATCTGTAAGTTTCTATTTTTTATTTTGTTTGTTTTATTATTTAGATTTCACATATAAGTAAAGTCATATGGTATTTTACTTTTTCTGACTTATTTCACTTAGCATTATATCCTCTAGGTTCATCCATGTTGTCTGAAATGGTAAGATTTTATTATTTTCCATGGCCAAGTAATACTCCATTGTATGTATCTACCACATCAGCTTGCCTATTGAAGGCCGCTTGGGTTGTTTTCATAATTTGACTATTATAAATAATGCTACATTGAATGTAGAAATGCATATCTTTTTGAATTAGTGTTTTGGATTTTTTTCTGATATATACATAGTAGAATTGCTAGATCACAAGGTGAATTTATTTTTAATTTTTTTGAGGAATGTTCATACTGTTTTCCATAGTGGCTACATTAATTTGGATTCCCACCAGCAGTGCTCAGTTTATCTTTATACATTTTTGCCAACCCTTTGTTGTTTGCTTATTTATCTATTTATTTATGAGAGAGAAGGAAGAATCAACTAGTTCCATTTAGTTGTGTCATTGATTGCTTCTCATATGTGCCCTGACCACTATTTGTTTGTTTATTTGTTTTTGTGAGAGAGAGAGGGACAGGCAGGCAGGAATGGAGAGAAATGAGAAGTATCAATTCTTCATTGTGGTTCCTTTAGTTGTTTATTGACTGCTTTCTCATATGTGCCTTGAATGGGAGAGTGGGGGCTGCTACAGCAGAGTAGCTCAAGCCAGCGACCTTGGGCTCAAGCCAGCCACCTTTGGGCTTCAGCCAGTGACCATGGGGTCATGTCTATGATCCTGCTAGCTCAAACTAGCAACCCCATGCTCAAACCAGCGACCCCATGCTCAAGACTGACCTGGCTGGTGCTCAAGCCAGAATAGTCTGCCCTCAAACCGGTGTCCTCTGGGTTTCCAGCCTGGGTCCTCCGGACCCAGTCTGATGCCCTATCCACTGCACCACTGCCTGGTCAGGCTGTTTGTTGATTTATTTATGATAGCCATTCTGACAGGTATGAGGTAATACCTCACTGTGTTTTGTTTTTTTTTTTGATGGGGGGACGGACAGAGACAGGAAGGGGAGAGAGGTGAGATGCATCAGCTCATAGTTGCGGCACCTTAGTTGATCACTGATTGCTTTCTTATATATTTCTTTTTTTTGGTATTTTTCTGAAGCTGGAAACGGGGAGAGACAGTCATACAGACTCCCGCATGCGCCTGACCGGGATCCACCCGGCACGCCCACCATGGGGCGACGCTCTGCCCACCAGGGGGCGATGCTCTGCCCATGGGGGGGGTCGCTATGTTGCGACCAGAGCCACTCTAGTGCCTGAGGCAGAGGCCACAGAGCCATCCCCAGCGCCTGGGTCATCTTTGCTCCAATGGAGCCTTGGCTGCAGGAGGGGAAGAGAGAGACAGAGAGGAAGGAGAGGGGGAGGGGTGGAGAAGCAGATGGGCGCTTCTCCTATGTGCCCTGGCCGGGAATCGAACCTGGGACTTCTGCACACCAGGCGATGCTCTACCACTGAGCCATCCGGGCAGGGTCTCTTATATGTTTCTTAACTGGGGAACTCCAGCCAAGCCGATGACCCCTTTCTCAAGCCTGTAACCTTTGGGCTTAAGCCAGCGACAGTGGGGTCATTCTGTGATCCTACACTCAAGCCAGTGACCCTATACTAAAGTTGGGTGAGCCCATATTCAAGCGAGCGACGTCAGGGTTTTGAACCTGGGTACTCAGCATCCCAGGCCCATGTGCTATCCATTGAGCCACCACATGGTCAAGCCTCATTGTAGTTTTAATTTGTATTTTCCTGATGACTAGTGATGCTGAACATCTCTTCATATATGTCTTTTGGCCACCCGTACGTACGTCCTCTTTGGAGCAGTGTCTTTTCAGGTCTCTCCTCATTTATTAATTGGATTGTTTGTGGTTTGTTTTTTTCCCCTACAGAGACAGAGAGTCAGAGAAGAGGGATAGGTAGGGACAGACAGACAAGAACAGAGAGAGATGAGAAGCATCAATCATTAGTTTAGTTTTTCATTGTGACACCTTAGTTGTTCATTGATTGCTTTCTTTTTCTTTTTTTTTTTTTGTATTTTTCTGAAGCTGGAAACGGGGAGAGACAGTCAGACAGACTCCCACATGCGCCCGACCGGGATCCACCCGGCACGCCCACCAGGGGATGATGCTCTGCCTACCAGGGGGCGATGCTCTGCCCCTCCGAGGCATCGCTCTGCCGCGACCAGAGCCACTCTAGCGCCTGGGACAGAGGCCAAGGAGCCATCCCCAGCGCCCGGGCCATCTTTGCTCCAATGGAGCCTCGGCTGCAGAAGGGGAAGAGAGAGACAGAGAGGAAGGAGAGGGGGAGGGGTGGAGAAGCAGATGTGCGCTTCTCCTGTGTGCCCTGGCCGGCACAACCCGGGACTCCCGCACACCAGGCTGACACTCTACCACTGGGCCAACCGGCCAGGGCCTGCTTTATTTGATTTTAAAAACAAATTTATTTATTGACTTAGCCAGACCAATGAAGGAGGGAGAAAGAGAGAAAGAAAGAGAAATATCGATTTATCATTTCACTTATTAATGCATTCATGGTTGATTCTTGTATGTGCCTGGCTTGATGATTGAACCTGCAACCTTGACCTATCAGAATGATGCTCTAACCCAGTGGTTGGCAAACTCATTAGTCAACAGAGCCAAGTATCAACAGTGCAACGATTGAAATTTCTTTGAGAGCCAAATTTTTTAAACTTAAACTATATAGGTAGGTGGTACATTCCTGCACATGATATTTTGTGGAAGAGCCACACTCAAGGGGCCAAAGAGTGGCACGTGGCTCGCGAGCCGCAGTTTGCCGACCAGGGCTCTAACCAACAAACCTACCTGACCAGGGCTGTTTTATCTGATTTTTATAAACAATGCAATATTATCCTGAGTTGTCTTGATTGATGATGTATCTGTGTATATTTGCATCCAATTCCGACGCTCTATCCACTGCGCCACCGCCTGGTCAGGCTTATCTGTGTATATTTGTAGTCACATGTGGCTGTCCTGTGCAGGTGTGGACACTGTTACCCCTAATCTGGTACCTACTTATTGATTACCAGTATTTATTAGTATCAGAATGTTAATTGAGGGATTTTGTTCTGGTTCCTATGCTTAGGGGGAACAATTAAGCTTTTCTTGTTTTTCTTTGAAAGTATGATTTTCTTCTAAAATTTATTTAATTTTTAGCCAACAATACTCACGTTTGTCAGGTACAGCTGTTTGTGTGCCAGAAATCATCCTAGTGCTTTACATCCTTCTAATTATTTCTCTCTTACTGATGACCAGACTGAGGCTTAGGAAGAGTTTAACAAGTAAGGCTTTTTAGGTTTTAGGTAAATGAGGGAATCATTTTCTTTTTCAGAGAATTGAACTGTCAGCAAAATTAGGAATGTGAATATGTTCTTCGTATGTTGTGATGTAACTGTCCCACGGCCAGTGGAGTAGGGCCAGCATCTTTTTCTAAGTATGCTTTGGAGTTTATACTGATATAGAATCATTCTTCTAGTGTTGTCAGCATCCTGACATTTTTGAAAACGTGATTGGTGACTGGAGTTCACTAGAGTCATCTGTACACATGACATTTTGGGAGGAAAAAAGAATTGTGGGTTTTGCTGAATTCTCAGCAGAGGGATTTTCCTTTGGGTGTAGTTGAGTAGCTGGGAATCACCCAGCTGGAATAGCTGTTCTTGTGCAAGCTTTCCAATGTTGTGTGTGGATGGTAAGTGGGGCTGAGCAGAGGATACACTCTTGCCCTTTACATTAAAATTTTTGACTCCTGTTCTATGTCATGTGACATTTGGTGTAGAGATGTGAGAAGTCTTACAACAATCTGATTTGTGATCCTTTGTAGGTAATCTGTTAGGATTTTATGGAAAGTGTAGGATTTCCTGTTTGTGGGAGTCTGAAATTTCACCACTATTTGTTAGGGTTTGGATTTGACTTTCTCATACTGCTCAATATTTTGTAGCTCTTTTAATATTCAGGCTTGTCTTTTTAAATTTATTTCTAAAAGGTTGTCAGTAAGGGGCTAGATACAAAATATTTTAGACTCTTTGGGCCACATGCTCTCTGTTCACCTCTGCAGTTGTCTTGTGGAAGGAACCATAGACCATAGTAAACAAATGAGCTTGGCTGTGTTCCAACAAGACATTTTTTATTGACACTGACATTTGAATTTTAGTTGTTACAAAGTATTCTTTTTCTTTTTCAGTCATGCAGAAATGTAAAAACATCCTTAGATTGTGGACTGTATAAAGTATTAGTAGTCCAGATTTGACTTCTAGCCCCAGTTTGCTGACCACTTCATGTTAGATGAATTTGAAGCTGCTTGAATTCATTGAGTTTTGTCTTTGAAGCTTTCTTTTAAGTCTGCAGCAATCTTAACTTTGCTCCTTTATTCTATATAGTTTGATCTGCAGTTTCCTTAGACTTGAGTTATTTGTCCCTGTTTGATCGGGTCAGTTACTGGTATAGCATTATATTTTCCAAAGCTGTTACACATTTATTCTTTCCAAATGTTTGTCACTTTTAGAAATTTTAGATGAAAGGGATAGATTCCACCAGTGTGATCTAATAGTATTAATCTTTTTGTAAACATAATTGTACTCTGGGCAGGAAGCACTTTCACCATATGTGCTTTGACTTGTACAGAAGAAATTAATTTTTACTTCTTATAGTAGTTGCTTTAGGGTGTAGGGTGTATGGTATATCTTTTTAACTTACACAGCCTTCTTCAAGCGATATATCTTGCACATATAGTTTTAAAACCTATATGTTGACTTGAAACACTGAAGTTGCTGGTTCAAAACCCTGGGCTTGCCCTGTCAAGGTACATATGGGATTTGATTCTTCCTGCTCTTTCCCCCTTCTCTCTTCCTTTCTCATCTCTAAAATAATCTAAAAATATTATATATATAAACTCCTAGAGGGGGGAAATGGAAGTATATTACTGTAAGGTTGTTTTTTTTTTTGTTTTTTTTAAAGACTTTATTCATTTTAGAGAGGAGAGAGAGAGAGAGAGAAGAGGGGAGGAGCAGGAAGCATCAACTCCCATATGTGCCTTGACCAGGTAATCCCAGGGTTTTGAACTGGCGACCTCAGCATTTCAGGTCGACGCTTTATCCACTGCGCCACCACAGGTCAGGCTGTAAGGTTTTTTAAAGATTTTATTTAAAGGAGGAGAGAGAGGGAAGGGGAGAGGAGCAGGAAGCATCAACTCCCATATGTGCCTTGACCAGGCAAACCCAGGGTTTCGAACCAGCAACCTCAGCGTTCCAGCTTAATGCTTTATCCATTGCACCACCACAGGTCAGGCTATTCTTCTTCTTCTATTCTTCTTTTCTTTTGTGTGTGATAGAGACAGAGAGAGGGACAGACAGAAGGGAGAGAGATGAGAAGCATCAATTCTTCTTTGCGGCTCCTTAGTTAGTCATTGATTGCTTTCTCATATGTGCCTTGACCAGGGGGCTACAGCAGACTGAGTGACCGCTTGCTCGAGCTGGGACCTTGGGCTCAAGCTGGTGAACCTTGCTCAAACCAGATGAGCCTGCGCTCATGCTTATGACCTCAGGGTTTTGAACCTGGGTCCTCCGTGTCCCAGTCCGATGCTCTATCCACTGTGCCACCGCCTGGTCAGGCTAATTAAATTTTTTATTTTTTTATATAGTGAGGTGGAGTGAGAGAGGAGGAGGTAGGGAGAGAGAGAGAGACAGGAAAGGTGAGAGATGAGAAGCATCAACTCATAGTTGTGGCACTTTAGTTGTTCACTGATTGCTTTCTCATATGTGCCTTGACTGGGGAGCTCCAGCTGAGCCAGTGAGCCCCCCGTCAAGTTAGCGACCTTGGGCTTTGAGCCAGTGATCATGGGGTCATGTCTGTGATCCCATGCTCAAGTTGGCAACCCCACACTCAAGCTCGTTAGCGTGTGCTTAAGTTGAATGAATCAGTGCTCAAACCACGATCTCGGAGTTTTGAACCTGAGTCCTCAGCTTCCCAGGTGGATGCTTTTTCCGCTGTGCAACTGCCTTGTCAAGCTAGGTGTATATTATTTGAGACATCTTCTACATGTTATAAAATGCATGTTGACCTGGAAAGTTGAGGTCTACAGTTCGAAACCCTGGACTTGCCTACACAGATGGGAGTTGATGCTTCCTGCTCCTTCCCGCCTTCTCTCTTTCTTGCACTCTCTCCTTCTCTCTTCTCTTAAAAAAAAAAATCGGATTTATTAAAAAAAAAAAAAAAAAAAGGCCATGGCCAGTTGGTTGAGTGGTATAGAGTGTTTGCTTGGTGTGTGTATATGCTGGGTTCAATTCCTGGTCAGGGCACACAAAAGAAACGCCCATCTGCTTCTCTACCTGTCCCCCTCTTGCTTCTCTCTCTTTTCCTCTCCTCCAGCCATGGCTTGATTGGAGTGAGTTGGGCCTGGGTGCTGAGGATGGTTCCTTAGCTTCTGCCTGAGGCACTAAGAACTCAATTGCTGAGCAATAGAGCAATGCCCCAGATGGGCAGAGCATTGCCCCCATAGCGGGCTTGCCAGCTGTATCCCATTCCAGGTGCATGGGGGAGTCTGTCTCCCCTCCTCTCACTGAATAAAAAAAAAAATATATATATATATGTAAATGTATGATACATTATCATTTTTACTTTAAATGGTAAAATTATTTTTCTAAGTCGATTTAAATCTAATTTTTTTTAAAAGCTATATCTGAATTTAGATAACCTAAATCCTGTAGTATAGTTAGCAGTTCTATAAATTTTAGTGGTAAAACTTCAAAAAAACTGGGTAGTTTTTATTTTTAAGTGTTCTTCATTTCTTTGCATAGATCTAGATTTCAACTACAGGGGATTCATGGGTTATGACAATCTCGACATACAATGTTTTGAGTTTAAGATGCTCACTCTCGTAAAAACTTAAAAAATTTGAGATGTGAGTGTTTCAGCTTATGGTGTTAGCCTCGTACTTACGGACTACATGGGTGAACTTGTTTGGTGGCATGTGGCAGAAGATTATGCAATAACATGGTGTGTTTGTGTTTTTATAGATTATGATTTTACAACTGTGTTAGGATAGGTAAGAGACCTAAGCTAGGATATGTTTCTACCAACACCAAAATTCAGGTTATGGAACTGTGTTATAACCTGAGGACCTCCTATATTTTTTTTCCTTTCTGTAGGACTTACTGTAGTATTAGGTATATTGGACTGCTGATGGTGGATTCTTTCCACTTCTGTCTTAAAAATGTGTTTATTTTGTCTATTGAAAGATATTTTTGCTGGGTAAAGAATTCCAGGTTGACCATTTTTTCTTTGAGTATTTTAATCATAGTGCTTCACTGAGATCTGACTTGCATTGATTGTTTTCTCTTTCTTTCTTTCTTTCTTTCTTTCTTTCTTTCTTTCTTTCTTTCTTTCTTTCTTTCTTTCTTTCTTTCTTTCTTTCTTTCGAGACAGAGAGTGAGTCAGAGAGAAGGATAGACAAGGGACAGACAGACAGGAACGGAGAGAGATGAGAAGCATCAATCATTAGTTTTTCATTGCGCGTTGCAACACCTTAGTTGTTCATTGATTGCTTTCTCATATGTGCCTTGACCGCGGGCCCTCAGCAGACCGAGTAACCCCTTGCTGGAGCCAGCGACCTTGGGTTCAAGCTGGTGGGCTTTTGCTCAAACCAGATGAGCCCGCGCTCAAGCTGGCAACCTCGAGGTCTTGAACCTGGGTCCTCTGCATCCCAGTCCGACGCTCTATCCACTGTGCCACCACCTGGTCAGGCTCATTGATTGTTTTCATTCAGTGGCCTGTTGTCATCCTTGTTCTCATACTTCTGTATGTAATATGTCTATGTTTCTCTAAATGCTTTTAAGATGTGTTTAAGCTATTTGATTTATGATGCAGTTTAGCGTAAGCTATTTCATTTATGTAGTTTAGTGTAATTTTATTTATGTTTCTTTCGCTTGGGTTTGTTTGATCTTTATGGAACTCTGGGTTTATAGTTTTCATCAGATTTGGAAAGTTTTTGGTCAGTATTCTTTCAGATAATTTTTCTGTCCCTCCCTTTTATCTTTTGGAGACTCCACTTACATTTATTTATATGAGGTTGCTTAAAGTTGTCAGACAGAACAATGATACCCTGTTCATTTTTTCTTTTTTTTAACCTCTGATTTATTTTGAATAATTCTATTCTGTCTTTCAGCTCAGTACCCTTTGTACTGTAATGTCTAATATGTCAGACATTTTTGTCTAAAAAGTTTTTACCTTATACATTGTAGTTTTAATTTTAAAAAGTTTGATTTGTGTCCTTTTCAATTTTTCATGTGTCTAATTAGCATGCTCAATCTTTAGTTTTTTGAATATATTGAATGCTTTCATGTTCTTGTCTAGTAATTGTTTCATCTGTGTCACTTCTGTTTGGTTGGTTGATTTTTCTCGTTTTTGTTCACATTTTCCTGGGTCTTTGTATGTCAAGTAAACTTTGTTTTCATGCCAGATATTTTTAATTTTACCTTGTTTGTTGCTGTATATTTTTGTATTATAAATATTTTTTGGATTTGTTCTTGGATATAGTTAAGCTACTTTGAAACAATTTGATTTTTTTTCCATGCTCTTAATTTTGTTAGGTGTCACTAGAGAGCAGCATTTTGTCCAGGACTAATTTTACAGATTTTTGGAATCCTCTTCTTGGGCAGCTCTCTCTTTCTGTGCTCTTCCTGCAAACTGTAGCTGCTTTGGCCTATGTGAATTCCCAGCTTCATCCTCTGAAGTCAGGGAGACCATTGGACTGCTCCCGGGTTTCTCCTGCTCATACTGCAGCCTGGAAACTCTCTCTAGCCAGTAAGCCATGGTAGCTGTAGCTCTCATTTAGTTTGGTTTTCATCTCTCAGGGAGGGATCCCTTGCCTCATTGTTTTATGTTCAATGTGTTGTAAACCATTGTTTTCTACTTTCTGTCCAGTTTTAAGAGGGATAGTAAATCCATTCCTTTTATTTCATCTTGGTCAAAATGGAAACTGGGCTAGAAGTTTTTCAAAAAATTTATTTGTCTTTAAAATTCAGATTTTATAATTGAGGTAGTAATTGGTGAAAATGAATAAGTGCTAGTGCGACAGCCATGGTATTGGATGGAATTGGGGTATTTTTAGCACATGGGAGATATATTGTAGACCTATTTCCCCTTTTGGGAATTTAAATCAATTTGCCACTTTAGCCTGACCAGGTGGTGGCGCAATGGGTAGAGCGTTGACTTCAGACGCTGAGGACCCAGGTTCGAAATCCTGAGGTAGTTGCTCGGCTTGAGCGCGGCCTCATCTTACTGGAGCGCAGGGTCACCATTTTGAATGTGACATCATAGATATGACCCCATGGTCGCTGGCTTGAGCACGAGGTTACTGGCTCGGCTGGAGCCCTCTGATTAAGGCATATATGAACAACTAAGACTGCTGCTACTATGAGTTGAGGCTTCTTACCTCTCTCCCTTTCTGTCTGTCTTGTCACTCTCCTTCATGCTAAAAATCAATCAATAAATAAATAAAATAAAAAGTTTTGCTACCTTAGGTAAGATAAATTTGTATTTAGTTTAAAGTAATGCTATTGAATGAAGCAGCTTTTTTGTATCCAGTAGCTTTGGAAATGATTAATGGGAGATGTCTGAACTCTCCAGGGTAGTGTTTAACTGTTCAATGGAACTCTAAAATAATTGAAAGTACTGCAAAATTTTTTGTTAATGTACAATGTGCTTCCTGAAAGATAACATCTGCATATCACATAAAATATGTGCTAAAGTAATAAAAAGTAGTATATATTTTGGAGAAAAAATAGATTGAATTTTATTTTGAAGAAACTTTAAAATTAAATCATTTTAGAAAATTTTTTTTTAGTGTCAATGTTTTCCCATGGATACCCCTTAGCACAGGGGTAGTCAACCTTTTTATACCTTTTTATACCTACAGCCCCCTTTTATATCTCTGTTAGTAGTAACTCCTTGCTCCAGCCAGCGACCTTGGGTCCAAGCTGGTGAGCTCAGACCAGATGAGCCTGCGCTCAATCTGGCGACCTCTCGGGGTCTCGAACCTGGGTCCTTCGCATCCCAGTCTGATGCTCCATCCACTGTGCCACCGCCTGGTCAGGCTAATTAAAAATTTTTTTAAGATTGATTTGAGCAAGTGAACGAGAGAGAGAGAGAGAGAGAGAGAGAGACAGACAGGAAGGGAGATAGGGAGGAGAAAGATGAGAAGTATTAGCTTGTAGTTGCCTCACTTTAGTTGTTTCATTGTTTGCTTCTCATACATGCCTTGGCTATGGAGACTCCAGCTGAGCCAGTGATCCCTTGCTCAATCCAGCGACATTGGGCTTCAAGTCAATGACCTTTGGGCTCAGGCCAATGACCTAGGGATCATTTTGATGACTCTACATTCAAGCTGGTGACCCCATGCTCAAGCTGCTGAACCTGTGCTCAATGTGGTGACTGGGAGGTTTTGAACCTGGGACCTCAGTGTCCCAGGTTAGTGCTCTGTGCACTGCACCACTGCTGGTCAGGCAAAACTTTTTTTTAAAATTGATTTTAGAGAGAAAGGAGGGGGGGGGAGGGAGGGAGAGAGAGAGAGAGAGGGAGAGAGAGAGAGAGAAACTGATTTGTTATTCCACTTACTCATGCATTCATTGATTGTTTCCTGTGTGTGTGCCATGACTGGGGGTTGAACCTGCAACCTTGGCTTATTGGGACAATGCTCTAACCATCTGTACTACTCAGCCAGGGCATGCTTCCAAGCCTTTTACTGAGCAACTTCCACAAATGAATTAAATGAGTATATCATTTATATTCATTAGTGAAGACACAGTTATAAAACATGTATTATTTACCAGATGTTGTTCTGTGTGCCTTATAAGAGAACTCATTTAATCTTGGTAACCACTGAGACATAGGTACTATACTCCTTGTTGTAAGGATGAGTAAATTGAGGCAAAGGGAGGCTGGGCCTGTGACCAGGGTTATACAGGTCAGAATTGGCAACTATGGCATTGGACTATAGGCAGGCTGGCTCCAGAGTTCTAACTCTGCTAACTCATCTGTGCTCTGTCCAGTCACATGTTGTATACTACTGCTACTCCCACCATCCCCCTACTTTTGATAAGTATGGTAAATACCGTGTGGTCAGGAAGCAAATCTGTTTTGTTGGCAGCTATCTCAGCACATATAGTTCCAAATCTTTTCACTACATTTCTTTTTTTTTTTTTTTTTTAGATTCTATTTATTCCTTTTAGAGAAGAGAGAGGGAGAGAGAGGAGGGGAGGAGGGGCAGGTATGTGCTTTGACCAGGCAAGCCCAGGGTTTCAAACTGGAGACCTCAGCTTTCCAGGTCGATGCTTTATCCACTGCGCCACTGCAGGTAAGGCTCTTACTACATTTCTGTTCATAGGAAAGAGGACTTTGGTTTGTAATAATGTCTTTCTGTAAAGGGAGAGGTTGTGCTAATTAGCTATAAATTCATTAGAGTGAGGAAATATTTACTGTATAGGGAAGTAGGTGTTCTGAGGGATTCCTGTTTCCGTTTTAAGTTGGAAGGTTTTTTGATAGAAAATTGGAGTGTTTACCTTGAAAGATAATTATTTTATGCATTGAAACATAGATGTCGCCTGATCTATGGTGGTACAGTGGATAAAACATTGACCTGGTACACTGAGGTTGACGGTTCAAAACCCTGGGCTTGCCCATTCAAGGCACATACGACAAGTAATCAGTGAACAACTCAAGTGAAACAACTATGAGTTGATACTTCTTGTCCCTTCCTCCCTGTAAAATCAATAAATACGATCTTAAAAAAAATTCGATGTCAACAAACTAAGACAAAGTTTGATGACAAAGGAATATTTTTTAACTAACATGGTAGAGAATATTTAGTATGTGCTTAAGATGTGATGTGTTTCTCCTCACATGTGAGATGCATGATTGCACAAAGAAGAATACTAGGTGGAAACAAGGACTGACCCCTTAATTTAAAAAGAAATGATCAAAGTAGTCATAATTCAGAAAAGGTAAAGGACTATGTCCTTATCTGTGATTGAATACCTCAGTGGTTACTAAGAGAAAGCGTTATTCAATTAAATGAGACCCAGGTTGTAGCTATCCTTAGCCATCAAGTACTTTTTGTGTAGGTGGGGAGAGAGAATTTGGGTTCTCATGATGGCACTCCAGATGTGAGTGGGCAAGACACCATTCTGACCCCACCCTGCCCTCACAGTTTACAGCCCAGGTTCACCTGTCTGTGATTCCTGTCCTTTCAGGCCACAAATGAGCTATTTGCTGTTGGAGATTAACGTTTCAAAGTTTTGGACACTTTTCTTTTTAAAATTATTTATTCATTTAGAGAGAGGTGAGAGACAGAGACAGAGAGAAAAGGGGGGGGGGAGAAGCAGAAAGCATCAACTCCCATATGTACCTTGACCAGGTAAGTCCGGCATTTCGATCCGACGATCTCAGTGTTTCAGGTCAATGCTTTACCCACTGTGCCACTGTAGGTCAGGCTGGACACATATTTGCGACAAAATTTTAACAACTTATTGCATATTGTACCATAGGCTTTAGGTCTTTTTTTTTTTTTTTTTTTTGAAGCTGGAAACAGGGAGAGACAGTCAGACAGACTCCCGCATGCGCCCGACCGGGATCCACCCAGCACGCCCACCAGGGGTGATGCTCTGCCCATCAGGGGGCGATGCTCTGCCCCTCCGGGGCGTCGCTCTGCCGCAACCAGAGCCACTCCAGTGCCTGGGGCAGAGGCCAAGGAGCCATCCCCAGCGCCCGGGCCATCTTTGCTCCAATGGAGCCTTGGCTGCGGGAGGGGAAGAGAGAGACAGAGAGGAAAGGGGGGGGGTGGAGAAGCAAATGGGCGCTTCTCCTATGTGCCCTGGCAGGGAATCGAACCCGGGTCCCCCATGCCAGGCCGACGCTCTACCGCTGAGCCAACCGGCCAGGGCGGCTTTAGGTCTTATATGACAAAATCACAATTATCCAGGTAACTAATATTTTTTATTTATTTTTAAATTTAAAAAAATTTTTATTTATTCATATTAGAGAGAAGAGAGAGAGAGAGAGAGAGAGAGAGAGAGAGAGAGAGAGAGGAGAGAAGCAGTAAGCGTCAACTCTCATATGTACCTGTCTTGACCAGACAAGTGCAGGGTTTTGAACCGGCAACCTCAGCATTCCAGGTTGATGCTTTATCCACTGCGCCACCACAGGTCAGGCTATTTTTTTTTTTTTTTTTTTTTAAACAGACAGAGTCAGAAACAGGGATAGACAGGGACAGACAGACAGGAACGGAGAGATGAGAAGCATCAATCATTAGTTTTTCGTTGCTTGTTGCAACACCTTAGCTGTTCATTGATTGCTTTCTCATATATGCCTTGACCGTGGGCCTTCAGCAGACCAAGTAACCCCTTGCTCGAACCAGCGACTTTGGGCTGAAGCCAATGAACTTTTGCTCCAACCAGATAAGCCTGTGCTCA
The DNA here is from genome assembly GCF_036850995.1 of Saccopteryx leptura. Lineage (NCBI taxonomy): Eukaryota > Metazoa > Chordata > Mammalia > Chiroptera > Emballonuridae > Saccopteryx > Saccopteryx leptura. The sequence goes on from NC_089511.1 coordinate 38,382,660, forward strand.
AGTTGGAGACCTTGGGGTCTCGAACCTGGGTTTTCCACATCCCAGTCCGACGCTTTATCCACTGCGCCACCACCTGGTCAGGCAGGTCAGGCTATTTTTTAATTTTTAAAATTTATAGGCCCTGGCTGGTGGCTCAGTGGATAGAGTGTAGGCCTGGTGTATGGTCATCTTGGGTTGGATTCCCAGTCAGGGCACACAGGAGAAGCGACAATCTGCTTCTCTTTCTCTTCCTTTCTCTCTTCTCTCCCTCTTCTCCTTCCACAACCAGTGGTTCGATTGGTTTGAACATGGACCCGGGCTCTGAGGATAGCTTTGTTGGAGCACATCCGTTTTGGGCACTGAAAATAGCTCAGTACTCAAGCATTGGCCACAGATGGGGTTATAGGGTGGATCCCAGTTGGGTGTATGTGGGAATCTGCCTCACTATCTCTTCTCCTCTCACCTTAATAAAGAAAAATTATTGATACATAATTTCCATAGCAAATGGACTCATTTTCTGTGTATTATTTAGTGATTTGTAGTAAGATTAATGAGTTCTGAAGCCAACACCATAATTCAGTTTTGTAACATTTTTGTCACCCAGTAAATCCCTCATATCCATACATTAACAGTTAATTCTTATTTCTGTTCCTATTTCCAGACAACCACAAGTCTACTTTCTATCTCTATAGATTTCTTCTTACAAATGATTAAATTTTAAAATAAAACTGCTTAAACACTCTTAAAAGCTGCAGCACCGCCTGACCTGTGGTGGCGCAGTGGATAAAGCGTCGACCTGGAACGCTGAGGTCACTGGTTCAAAACCCTGGGCTTGCCTGGTCAAAGCACATATGGGAGTTGATACTTCCTGCTCCTCCTTCTCCCTTCTCCCTTCTCCCTCTCCCTCTCTCCCTCCCTCCCCCCCACTCTCCCCCCCTCTAAAAATTAATAAAAGAAAAAAAAAAAAGCTGCAGCATCATAGCCACTTATCTAGCATATGAAGACATTCTTTTGGTTGAATAAAACTTTGGATTCTGACATAGTCCAGGGGTTGGCAGATTATTTATGTAGAGGACCAGATGGTAAATATTTTGGACTTGGCTGTTAACCATGAAAATAGCCATGGATAATTGGTAACAGAATGAGTAAACCTGTTAGTTGGACTTTCTGTAGAAACCAGGATTAGACCCAACCATGTCTACATTTTTATGACTCATTCTGATGGCTGATGTAAAGCATACTTACCTAATTTCTGGATAATATTAAAGATATCTAGGAAGATAAAAGCCAGAATTTAGATTATCCTGACAATTCAGAGATATTAGAAAAATTTGGGAGTGCATGAATAGTAGTAGTAAGTTTTCAAAAGAGTTTGGGCATGGTGATCACAAGAAAGGATTTGGGTTTTTTATATGATCCTAAGTAAGTGTCTGTAATAAAAATGAAAACAAGTGGGTTTTGGACTTAAATTCTTCTTAATTTGAGATATTGATCAGTTAAATTTAACCGAAGAACTAATAATTTCTAGACCATCAGATGTGGGTTTGATCCTGATGGCCTACCTCTTCCTCACTGGGGCTCTCTTGTTAGCATAAAAGTTGTCCTCAGTCTGGCCTATGGTGGCACAGTGGAAACAAGTTGATCTGGAATGCTAAAGTCACCGGATTGAAATCCTGGGCTTGCCCTGTCAAGGCAAATAGCAATCAGTGAACAACTAAAGTGAAACAGCTATGAGTTGATACTTTTGACTCCCTCTCCCCTCTTTCTTCTCTGCATAAAAATTAATAAATAAAATATTTTCTTTTTCTGAGAGATAGAGACAGGAAGGAAGGGAGAGGCATGAACAGCATCAGCTTGTAGTTAGTTGTTCATTGATTGCTTATGTGCCTTGGCGGGATGGGGGACGAGGGGAGTGTTCAACTGAGCCAGTGACCTTGGCCTTCAAGCCAGTGACCCTGGGGTCATTTTGATGACCCCATGCTCATTCTGGTGACCCTGCACTCAAGCTGGCGAGCCTGTGCTTAAGTGGGCAACCTCAGAGTTTGAAACCCAGGACCTCAGCATCCCAGGTCGACACTCCATTCACTGTGCCACCACCAGTCAGGCAGTAAATAATTTTTTTTTTAATTTTTATTTTATTTATTTATTTTTACAGGGACAGAGAGAGTCAGAGAGAGGGATAGATAGGGACAGACAGGAACAGAGAGAGATGAGAAGCATCAGTCATCAGTTTTTCATTGCAACACCTTAGTTGTTCATTGACTGCTTTCTCACATGTGCCTTGACCACTGGCCTTCAACAGACTGAGTAACCCCTTGCTCGAGCCAGCGACCTTAGGTCCAAGCTGGTGAGCTTTTTTGTTGTTGTTGTTGTTCAAGCTAGATGAGCCCGCACTCAAGTTGGCAACCTCAGGGTCTTGAACCTGGGTCCTTCCGCATCCCAGTCCGATGCTCTATCCACTGCGCCACCGCCTGGTCAGGCAATAAAATTTTTTTTTTCAAACTGTGTTCTTTCTACCAATTGCACTCAGCCTTATTCCTGGTTGGTTGGTTTGTTTTTTTACAGAGACAGAGAGTCAGAGAGAGGGATAGATAGGGACAGACAGACAGGAACGGAGAGAGATGAGAAGCATCAATCATCAGTTTTTCGTTGCGACATCTTAGTTGTTCATTGATTGCTTTCTCATATGTGCCTTGACCGCGGGCCTTCAGCAGACCTAGTAACCCCTTGCTTGAGCCAGCGTCCTTGGGTTCAAGCTGGTGAGCTTTGCTCAAACCAGATGAGCCCGCGCTCAAGCTGGCAACCTCGGGGTCTTGAACCTGGGTCGTCCACATCCCAGTCCTATGCTCTATTCACTGTGCCACCGCCTGGGCAGGCTTCTGTATTATTTTTGAGTCTTGTTTTTGTTTACATTTTTACAGAAGGAAAAGTTCCTTTCTCCAGTTATAAAAGTATTATGTTCTGGCCATGGCTGGCTGGTTCAGTGATAGAGCATCGGCCTGGTGTGTAGATGTCCCTGGTTTGATTCTCAGTCAGGGTACACAGGAGAAGTGCCTGTCTGCTTCTCCACTCCCTCCCCCCCCCCCCCCCCCCCCCCCCAGCCATGGCTCGATTGGAGCGCTGAGAATGGCTTCATGGCCTTCGCCTCAGGCGCTAAATAAGGAAAGCTTGGTCGGAACAACTGAGCAATGGCTCCAGATGGACAGAACATCACCCCCTAGTGTGCTTGATGGGTGGATCCCGGTTGGGGTGCATGCCTCCCCTTCTCTCACTGAATTTAAAAAAAAAGTATTGTGTTCTGAGTAACATTAAGGTATGTATAGCAGAATCTGGCAATTTACACGTATCTACCAACTGTAGAGAGTATTATTGTGGTGGGTTTTTTTACTTTCTTATGAGACCCTCAGTGCTTGTCTTAGGTATATGAAAATAGATGTGTCTGTATGTTAAAATATTTTTGAAATGTGAATGGAAACAATATATATTGTTTAGTTATTTCCTTTTCTCAGTCATCATTCACAGACCTTTGTATCCTAAGATAGTTTCTTGCATTTTCTCTTATGTTGTGCCCATCTTTTTACCACATCCTTTTATTTATTTTTTTATTTTTTATTTTTCCTCTATTTTAAGTGAGAGGAGGGGAGGCAGAGACAGACTCCTGTGTGCGCCCAGACCAGGATCCACCTATCAAGCCCACTAGGTAGCATGCTCTGGCCATCTGGGGCGTTACTCTGTTGCAACCAGAGCCATCTTTGTTTTTTTCTTTTTAAAAGTTTCTGAGGTGGAGGCCATGGAGCCATCCTCAGCACCCAGGCCAACTCGCTCTAATTTAGCTTTGGCTGCAGGAGAGGAGGGGAGGAGAAAAGAAAGAGGGGGGAGAGAGAAAGAGAGAAGTGAGAAGGGGAGGGGTGGAGAATCAGATGGTCACTTCCCCTGTATGCCTTGACTGGGAATCAAATCCGGGACATCCACATGCCAGGTCCATGCTCTACCACTGGACCCATTGGTCAGGGCTACTGCATATTAAATTGTGAAGCATTCAATTGGGATCTGAGGAAAGAATACAGAAGTTTCTCAGGATATCTTTAAGAACAGGATGGTTTTTTTGCCTGACCAGTGGTGACGCAGTGGATAGAGCACTGACCTGGGATACTGAGGTCCCAGGTTCAAAACCCTGAGGTCACAGGCTGGTGTGCAGGCTTGCTCTGGGTCTCTGGCTTGAGCATAGGATCATTGAAATGATCCCATGGTTGCTGCCTTGAGTAAGGGGTCACTGGCTCAGCTGGAGCCCTCCTCTCTTGGAGCCCACATTGGAGAAGCCATCAATGAACAACTAAAGTGCCAAAACTACGAGTTGATGCTTCTCATCTTTCTCCCTTTCTGTCTCTGTCTTTGTCTTGCTTAAAAAAAAAACCAGGATAATGTTTTTTCAAAAATTTGTTATGTCAGGGATTGCAGTGTATTTGTACCACATCACCTCTGCTCTGGGTTACTTCCTCCTCACTGCACGATGTACCTCTCCACTGCTGTCACTGTGTCCACATCCCCAGTGCTGGATTCCTATGGGCCTGGAAGGTAGTAGGTGAAATTAGATTATTAATTATTAGTGTAGTGACTCCTGCTTACAGGCAGGGCGTATAGACCTGGAATTGGATACATGAGACCTCCCTAGCCATGTGATTATTCCACTGCCCTCTCCCTACCTGACAGCTCCTAGAACACAAACCATGGAGAATGACACTTTCCACGATGTTGGGGCTCTTTGCATTTGCTTCACTCAGGATTGTATTGCTGAGACATTTATAAAGAAGTTTTAGATGAAAGGCTAAAGTGAAGTAAGATAGTAAACTGGGATCAAACCTGAACCACTATGGTTCATTCTGTCCTCCCACATCCCCAGTATATATCATTTCATGACATTATGTTTCTGGGCAATGGATTTTTACTTTTCCTTAATTTTGCATTTGAATCTTAAGAGGACATTGCCAAGGACCTTGTATAATCCAGCTTTCACTTTTGTGACTAGAACCATGGGTTCCTCTCTGATTTATTTCAGCCCTTCTGCATTAATGCAGTGTTGGGTGGATTTTAGGCCAGTTGATTATATGCTATGGAATTGAGATGTGCTTTTGAGTTTTCTGGGGCTTCTTTAGGGATAGAATTTAATTATATTTTGGGGTTATTTGAATATTTCCCCTTATGATCACTTCTGTTTTTAAGATATAAAAGAACTCATGGATGATAGTGATTAACTTGACCAGTTTCTTTTTTTTTTTTTGTATTTTTCTGAAGCTGGAAACGGGGAGAGACAGTCAGACAGACTCCCGCATGCGCCTGACCGGGATCCACCCGGCACGCCCACCAGGGGCCACGCTCTGCCCACCAGGGGGCGATGGCTCTGCCCCTCCGGGGCGTCGCTGTGCCGCGACCAGAGCCACTCTAGCGCCTGGGGCAGAGGCCAAGGAGCCATCCCCAGCGCCCGGGCCATCTTTGCTCCAATGGAGCCTTGGCTGCGGGAGGGGAAGAGAGAGACAGAGAGGAAGGGGGGGGGGGTGGAGAAGCAAATGGGCGCTTCTCCTATGTGCCCTGGCCGGGAATCAAACCCGGGACTTCTGCACGCCAGGCCGACGCTCTACCACTGAGCCAACTGGCCAGGGCCTGTATTTCTATAAAAATACATCAGTAGTCATTCTAGGTAGTACTTTCACTGATTCTCCCTTTCCCAAAGTAGAGCTTTTTAAGATGCATACACTACTTTTGGGTCCTTTGACATTAACCAGCATCCTTTCTTAGAACCCCTGATAATTTTTCTTGGAAGACAACGCAGGTTAGGATGATAGTTTGTAATTCTGTCAGCACAATAATGGCAGTATCTTACTGTTCATCAGTAAATTGGAGATCAATTATGTAGAACCAATAATGCAAGAAAACAAAGTGATTCATGGAGCTAAAATAATATGGGTTTGACAAATCCTTGGATCTGCTCATGATCTTACTATGTTTATAATAAGCTGAAGTTTGAAAAGGCATATGTAAAAATGTGGGTTTCTGGTGGATTTCTAAGGTATTTGTCTTTTCAGTGACTAAAATCAAACATTTAAATAGAAGCTGGGTTCTGGAATTTTTTGGATAGCTCGGTAACTGACCTAAGATGGGCTGATTCAGTGCTCAGTTAAGCTCTCAGTGAGGAATCTCAGGTAATCACATGATTATGAGATTTGGGAATAGAGGTAAATAGGAAATCAGGGATCGAGTCAGAATTGTTCCACTGTATCATCAGCCGTTGCTTTTCTTGTAACATGGAGGGAAATAGGGCACATTTAACAAATATGTAAATATTTACAAATCCTGAAGTCACATGTTCCACATGGAAATAATTAGGCCTCAGAAATTTAAGGGGAAAAATATCCATTACTAGTCACTCAATATATGCCCCTGATATTCATGCAGGGGCATATCTTTATTGGGGAGTGCATAGTATGGTGGGAGCAGCAAGAACTAGTAACCAGGAGAACTTTGCTCTTTAGTTTGGCTCTACCCTATCCTTTTGACTTTGAACTTGTCACCTGCTCCTTCTTTCTGTTTCAGTTCTTAACTAACCTTGCTCAGGATATACCTATAGTGGCGTAAAAGGTGTGCATACCTTTTTAAGAATGGAGGAATCCAAGATGTATGTGAGTATATATCATATGTATAATCTGTGTGTGTGTACTTGATTTTTAAAATTTTTAGAGAGGGAGTTGGGGGGAGAGGGTAAGAGAGAATGAGAGAATCAGCTTGTTGGACTTGCTCTACGTATTTATGCATCATTGGTTGTTTCTTTTATGTGCACTGATGGGGGTTCCAACCCACAACCTTGGCATGTCGGAACATTGCTCCAACAAACTGAGCTACTTGACTAGGGCCTGTTTTCCAAAAACCAATATTGTTTTTCAGTAACCAATTTTAAGGGATCCTTGTTTACACTGGCCCCATTATAGCTGCCTTTTCTCCAGTTATGTTTATGTTCTTGGATTTTCTCTTTTCATTGTATGATTTGAAGCAACAAAGGAAGAAATAAGCTAGCTTTATGATGGTTAATAGCTGCCAGCAAGAACTAAAGAAAATGGTGATATGAGCAAGATGAACATAGAGCATTAGGGCAGGGCTTTGCAGCACAGTTTTGTTTGTACTCACAGAGCAAGCTAGAGGTGGTGGGGTAGCGAGAACATTAAGCTGCTGAACTGCTGGGCCAGTAGCACCTAGCCTTTTAATTTTGCTTATAAATGCTAAATTCATTGTGTTTGTGCAGTTAAATGCTTGCTCTCCCCCCCCCCCCCAAGTGAGAGGAAAGGAGATAGACCTCCCACATGAGCCCCTCCCGAGATCCCCCTGGAAACCCCCATCTGGGGCTGATGCTTGAATTAACCAAGGTATCCTTAGCACCTGAGGTTGACACTTGGACCAGCTGAGCCACACTGGCTGTGAGAGGGGAAGAGACAGAATAGGGAGAGGAAGAAGAAGAGAAGCAGATGATTGCTTCTCATGTGTACCAAATGGTGATCTAACCCAGGACATCTGCATGCCAGGTCAATGCTCTAGCCACTGGGCGAACTAGCCAAAGCCTAATTGCTTGCTTTTAAGAAGACATACTTAAATATTATTTGGAATGTGTTTTTGCACTTGTGTCATATTTAAGGTTTATATTTTTAATTTCCGTTTTTGATTTGAAAATTTGTTTTGGTACTTGTGTCATACTTAAGATTTAGATTTTTAATTTCAATTTTTGGTTTGAAAATTTAAGTAATGTGACAGTAAGGCTAATTTTCTTTTATTGTTTAAAGATAATGGTGATCCATGTTCAGATGCTATAGTAGGTTTGCTTAGGCCAAGACCTGAATCTCTTTGACAGGATTTAGAACCCATATTATGAATTCTGAGAGTTCATTTAGAGTTTTCTCTTGACCATAGCATTAGTATTAATTTGACTTCTTTTCTTTCTTTCCCTTTTCCTTCCTTATTTTCTTCTCCCCTCCCTCCCTCCTTCCCTCCCTCCCTCCCTCCTTCCCTTCTTACTTCTTTCCCTCCTTCTCTTCTTTCCTTCCCCCCTTCCCTCTTCCTTCCCTCCCTCCCTCCCTCCCTCCCTCCCTCCTTCCTTCTTTCCCTCCTTCTCTCCTTTCCTTCCCCCCTTCCCCCCTTCCTTCCTTCCCTCCCTCCCTCTCTCCCTCCCTCCCTTCCTTCCTTTCTTCCTTCCATTTTATTGAGAGGAAGGGAGAGAAAGAGACAGAGATAGGAACATCAATCTGTTCCTGCATGTGCCCTGACTGGGTATTGAACAGGCAACCTCTGCGCTTCGGGGCAGTGTTCTAATTAACCTAGCTATCTGGCCAGTGCTGACTTGTTTATTATTTTGGATTTAAAGGAAATATTTTATCTTTAGACTGAATATATTTTGTGGTTGAAGACTTTTTTTTTTTTTTTTTTTTTTACAGAGACAAGGAGAGGGATAGATAGGGACAGACAGTCAGGAACGGAGAGAGATGAGAAGTATCAATCATCAGTTTTTCGTTGCGACATCTTAGTTGTTCATTGATTGTTTTCTCATATGTGCCTTGACTGCGGGCCTTCAGCAGACCGAGTAACCCCTTGCTCAAGCCAGTGACCTTGGGTCCAAGCTGGTGAGCTTTGCTCAAATCAGATGAGCCTGCGCTCAAACTGGCGACCTTGGGGTCTCGAACTTGTGTCCTCCGCATCCCAGTCCAGTGCTCCATCCACTGCGCCACTGCCTGGTCGGGCTGAAGACTTCTTAAAAAGACTTTCTTCTTTGTATAGTAAGTGAGAATATGCACATTTTGTAACCTGTTTAGCTTAGAGTTTTGTGCCCACTGCCTTTAAGGGTGAATGTGACTAGGTCATTCCCTCTTGTCAGGCAGCATCCAGTCCTGGTGAGGCAACAGGTCTGTGCCACGAGCTCATACTGGACTCACTCAGCAGGAGTGTCACACCCATTATGTATCTGAATCTATGCCTCACTATTTTGACCACTGAGGGAAAAGGCACCAGTTCTTGACCTGGAGGAGCTTTCTGTCTGCATGTGGAGACAGACAACATACAGCAAGAAGTATTTGGGAAGGATTAGAAAGAGATACACATGAGGCTGTTTCAGGACTCCTAGACTGGGCTAAGCTGAGTCTTGTACGGGAGCATGAGCTTGTTACACTTGTGCAGATGTGTGGTGATGGGGATTTGAGTGGGTTTGGCACAGGGGCTTGTTTCTGATGTAGTACAAAAGTAGCCTGTAAGAGAATGTAAGCTTTCATTCCTCTCTGCAGCTCTGGAACATGCTGTGAACTCTGCGATGGTTGGGAGGTGGACAGGGTCTGGGGATAATCTTGGAGGAATGGGAAAGGCTCATAGGGTTGCTTCCAAGTAAGGGCTAAAGCTCTGGCTCTGAAGCTTGGACAAATGGTGCATTTTAGGGTTATGTTTATATATGGAAAGTGATTCTTATTTTTCATTATCATAGTACTGTTATGAAAGTGAACTTTGTTTTCATTTAAACAAGTAAGCAATGTTATATTAAAGAAAATATAGAAAATACTAGATAATTGATGGTATTGATAATGAATGCATGATTATGGCAAGAATTTAGGATTATAGTACCTAGATGAGTGAGTTTGGCAAATATTGGCTGGGTGGGGCAAAGATAGCACAGCAGACTGGGTCTTGTCAGCTTGTTTAAAAAGAAAAAATTTTTTTTTAAATTTCTTGATTTTAGAGAGGAAGGAGGAGAGAGATAGAAACATGAAGCTGCTCCTGTATATACCCTGACTTGGGAATCGAACTAGCAACCTCCACATTCTGGGATGATGCTCCCAACCAACCAGGGCTTAACTCTTAAATTAATTGATTGATTTTTAAAGAGACAGAGAGGAAGGGAGGGGGGAGGGGAAAAGGAAGCCTTCATTTGTTGTTCCACTCAGTCATGTATTCATTGCTTGCTTCCCGTGTGTGCCTTGACCAGTGATTGAACCCTCAACTTTGTTATTTCGGGATTATTCTCCTAACTGACTGAGCTAACCAGCCAAGGTGTCCAGCTGTGTGTGTGTGTGTGTGTTTTAATTAAGTGGAAGGTGGGGAGGCAAAGAGACAGACTCCCGCATGTGCCCTGCAAGCCCTCTATGGGGAATGCTTTGCCCATCTAGAGTGTTGCTATGTTGCTTGGCAACCAAGCTACTTTAGCGCCTGAGGCAAGGCCATGGAACCATCCTCAGTGTCAGGGGCCAACTTGTTCAAACCAGAACCATTCCAGTCTTGGTTGTGGGAGGAGAAGAGAGAGAGAAAGAAGGGGAGGGGGAGAGGTGGAAAAGCAGATGGTCGCTTCTTTGTGTGCCCTGAAGGAAATTGAACCGGGATTTTCATACACTGGGGTGACGCTGTACTGCTGAGCCAACTGGCTATGGCAAGGTTGTTTTTAATTTAAGGAAATAGAAGAGAGAATGTCGTGTGTCACACATACTCTGTGGAAATAGTGTCTCTGTATATTTCTGTTTTGTTTGGATGTAGTATATTCTGGGCCAAGGTGTAAATTGTATTTCTCTCCATGTTTTGTGTATAGAAAAGGTATGGGAGCTCCTGGCCTGAATGACCTCAAAGGGACTTTCCATCTCTTAAGATTCTAGTTTGCTTTATTTATTTAAACTTTTTTTATTTACTGATTTTTAGATTGGAGGGAGGAGATATGGGAAAGAGCAAGGAGCATCAACTCATGGTTGCTTCATTTTACTAGCATGATTGCCTCTCATGTACCCTTGACCAGGAAAGCTCAGGGTTACAGACTGATGACCTTAGCATTCTAGGTCAATGCTCTATCCACTGTGTTATCACTGGTCAGTCTGGTTTGCTTTATTTTTTCAGCAAATATTTATTGAATGCCTGTGGGCTAGAATGCTGAGTATAGAAGTAAATCAGACATTCAAGCTCTGCCCTGTTTTATAAATCAACAATTGCTATCTTTTCTCATTGATTCCAATACGTATGATGTTTTACAACTCTAAAGTGGAATGTTTCATAGACATAGGCAGCAGTCATAACTAGTTTTAATTTTCTGCACTGTGTGAGTCTTGTCATTTCTGTTGAAACTATCATCATTTTAGTTGAGTTATGTATATTGTTGGTACACTAAACATCTTGAGTGTATTTGTTAGACTGTCTTCTGAAAGATTACACTAAGATTCAGCCTTGAAATGATAAGTTTTTGAAATGTGCAGGAAGGCAGCAGTAGCCATGCAGTGCCCAATTTCAGTCAATGGAACTTGATATACACATGGTCAGCATTGGCTGAATGATGACAATTCTGTATTTTTAGCAGAGCAGCAGCTAAATGCTTTACGGAATCTTAGGAAGGATGACTTGCATTAACAAATGAAGCTCTGCTATACTTTGTAACTGAAGCTTGCCTGTTACACCCAGTACTACCAATGAAAATCTTTCAGAATAGATGAGAGAAACAGACTTATGTGACCACCTCATACACGACTGTCATGGGGGCATTGCAGCTTTTGTTCAGCAGCTGTCTTCCTGATGGAGAGATAAAATGTGGTATGTGATGTTTGAAATATCACAGATGTGAGTATAAGGTGGAGTGGTGGCACAAGTAAGGAGTGATCACCATAGCCCAGGTATAGTCCTCATGTGTTCTGAGGGAAGGGACTCCTGACCTGGCTATTGTGGGATGACTTAAGAGTTGACCATATAGACAGAATGTCAGAGAGGCCTAAGCATGCAAAGGAATAAAGGACTGACCAGCATGAACAAAGGGACAGTTTAGGTGAGTGCTGGAGAGAGTAATTGAGTGCAGCAGGTGGTGTGTACTGGAGAGGGGGTGAATGCTGCAGGAGTTGTTGGGTGCCGGAGAGAGAGGGGACAAGTGCTGTAGGAAGTGGTGGGTCCTGGAAAGAGGGAGTGAGCACTATAGGAGGTGGTGGTTGCTGGCGAAGGGGATAAGCATTGCACGAGGTAGTGGGTGCTAGAGTGGAGGTGAGCACTGGAAGAGGTGGTTGGTGCTGAAGGGAGGGTTGGGTCCCTGGCAAATCAGTGAGGCTCTGAAAACTGTAGAGAGAACTCAGTTAATTATGGAAGAATTTTTGTAGTATGTGTTGGTTGGTACGTATTAGGATGTTTTATGTGTTAAAATAAAGAACTTGTTTTGTCAGTGAAGTTTCCACAATAGACAGAAAGGGTTGGGATTCTTTTTTTTCAGAGACGGAGCGAGAGTCAGAGAGAGGGATAGATAGGGACAGACAGACAGGAACGGAGAGAGATGAGAAGCATCAATCATTAGTTTTTTGTTGCGACACCTTAGTTGTTCATTGATTGCTTTCTCATATGTGCCTTGACCATGGGCCTTCAGCAGACCGAGTAACCCCTTGCTCAAGCCAGCGACCTTGGGTCCAAGCTGGTGAGCTTTTTTGCTCATACCAGATGAGCCTGCGCTCAAGCTGGTGACCTCAGGGTCTCGAACCTGGGTACTTCCGCATCCCAGTCCGACGCTCTATCCACTGCGTCCCACCCCTGCCTGATCAGGGGGTTGGGATTCTTAAAAAAAAAATTTTTTTTTTTATTTTGTGACAGGGACAGAGAGAGACAGAAAGAGGGACAGATAAGGACAGATAGACAGGAAGGGAGAGGAGAAGCATCAGTTCTTTGTTGTGGCACCTTAGTTATTTATTCATTGCTTTTTCATATGTACCTTGACGGAGGGGCTACAGCAGACCGAGTAGACTGAGTGACCCCTTGCTCAAGCCAGTGACTTTGAGTTCAAGCTGGTGAGCCTTGTTCAAACCAGATGAACCCGTGCTCAAGTTGGCTACCTCAGGGTCTCGAACCTGGGTCCTCTGCGTCCTAAGAAAATCCCAGTCAGTTCTGGGAAGAATATGATGTGAGCAGTCTTGGAAATTGAGGGCCTGTAAACCACTTGTTTAGGAGGAGAGACAAAAGGTGGTATTTAGGATCAAGTATGAAGAGTCTAGAGGGAGCAGAGACATAATCAGGGATCTGAGGCTGGCAAGAATTCCCTATGGTTTTGATGCAGGTGGTAAAACATTGCTTTGTTTTGACCTAAAACCTAGAGAAACGAGAGAGACAGACAAGTAGAGATGGAGACAGACAAAAGAATGTGTCTAGACAAGCTTTTTCTAGAGACGTTTGTAGAATTTTTGTATCCAGGATCAGTTTTGAGAAGTCTCTCTCTCTCTCTCTCTCTCTCTCTCTCTCTCTCTCTCTCTCTCTCTTTAATGTGAGAGGAGGGGAGGCAGAGAGACAGACTCCCACATGTGCCTCAACCGGGATCCACTTGGCAAGCCCAATAGGGGGCGATGCTCTTCCCTTCTGGGCCATTGCTCTGTTGCTCTGCAACCAAGCCATTTTATTGCTTGAGGCGGAGGCCATGGAGCCATCCTTAGCACCCGGGGCCAACTTGCTCAAACTGCTTGAGCCATGGCTGCAGGAGAAGAAAAGAGAGAGGGAGAAGGGGGAGGGGTGGAGAAGCAGATGGTCGCTTCTCCTGTGTGCTCTGACTGGGAATCGAACCTGGGACTTCCAAATGCCTGGCTGATGCTCTACAACTGTGCCAAGTTGCCAGGTCTGGGCTGGGAAGTCTTAATTTTTTGTTAACAGGCTGCTTTCTGAGATGAAGTTTTCAAAGCTCTACCTATCACATCTAAAAGCATGATTTTTAATTGTTTAAAAAACTTAGAAATAATCCAGAATATTGAAATTAAGTTTGTAGTGAGAAGAACATAGGCATCATCTAGCAGTTTTTCAAGGTACCACCATCTGCGGGGCTTGCACCTCGTAGGGATTAGAGAAGGCAGCCTACCATGGGCCATGCTGTTCTTCCCTCCCCGCTCCTGTTAGGTATGCTGGACTATTGTCCTGTATAATTCCTGCACTCTGTACTGTGTGCTCATTGTATACAACAGGGAAATTTCAGACATAACCAACCTTTCACATATTGGTGAACTGTTAAAAAGGTTTTATTTCTGGGATCTTAGTCACAACTGATCTTGATTTTGCTTCCAATACAAGGATATTTAACTTGTGACTTTTTTTTTTATATAGAGTCAGAGAGAGGGACAGATAGGAGACAGACAGACCAGACAGGAAGGGAGAGAGATGAGAAGCATCAATTCTTCATTGTAGCTCCTTAGCTGTTCAGTGATTGCTTCTTTATATTGTGCCTTGACTGGGCACTACAGTAGAGCGAGTGACCCCTTGCTCAAGCTAGAGACCCTAGACTCAAGCCAGCGACTTTGACTTTCAAGCCTGTGACCTTTGGGCTCAAGCCAGTGACCATGGGATCATATCTATGATCCCACACTCAAGCTAGCGACCCCATGCTCAAGCTCGTGAGCCCGTGCTTAAGCCGGATAAGTCTGCGCTCAAGCTGGTGACCTCGGGGTTTAGAACCTGAGTCCTCAGGGTCCCAGTCTGATTCTCTATCCACTGTGCCACTGCCTGGTCAGGCTAAGTAGTTACGACTTTTAATTTGGAGCTGTTTAAAGTAGAATAAATTGTTCTGGAATCTGCCAACAACTGCACTCACTGTTAGTTGAGGTCTTGAATGACTTCTGGAAAGCTTTTTGCAAAGTAAAAACAGGAAGGCAGCTTTCTGTGAGACGCTGTAATGGCTGGCACTTGGGGATCACTATGGCAATACATAAATTACATAGTTGCACACGGCTTCTGTTTAATAATACAGGGTAGATTTAATTTTTTAGAATCAGGTTTGTATAGTTTTGAAGAATTGATTTTTTATAACTTTCATTTGTTACTGGATAGCATAATATACTGATGTTAGTTTGGGCAATAGAGCCTGTTTTGAGAAATTTTTTAGTCTCTTCAGACCAAAAATTCATTTAAATATTTTAAGACTCCTCTTCCTTCCCCTGTAGAGTTTTAAACACATGCACTACTGTATAGAAAACTTTTTTAAAATTTATTTTTTATTTTTAAGTAAGAGGAGGGGAGATAGATTCCTACACGAGCCCCTGACTAGGATCCACCCGGCAATCCTTATGTGGGGTTGATGCTCAAATCAAGCTCCCTGGCCGGTTGGCTCAGTGGTAGAGTGTCGGCCTGGCGTGCAGAAGTCCCGGGTTCGATTCCCGGCCAGGGCACACAGGAGAAGCACCCATCTGCTTCTCCACCCCTCCCCCTCTCCTTCCTCTCTGTCTCTCTCTTCCCCTCCCGCAGCCGAGGCTCCTCTGGAGCAAAGATGGCCTGGGCGCTGGGGATGGCTCCTTGGCCGCTACCCCAGGCGCTAGAGTGGCTCTGGTCGCAACAGAGCGACGCCCTGGAGGGGCAGAGCATCGCCCCCTGGTGGGCAGAGCGTCGCCCCCTGGTGGGTGTGCCAGGTGGATCCCGGTGCGGTCGAGCGCATGCGGGAGTTTGTCTGACTGTCTCTCCCGTTTCCGGCTTCAGAAAAATACAGGGGGAAAAAAAAAAATCAACCAAGCTATCTTCAGCTCCTGGGGCAGTACTCAAACCAGTTGAGCCACTGGCAGTGGGAGAGGGAGGGGGAGACAAGCAGATGGTCACTTCTCTTGTGTGCTCTGACTGGGAATTGAACCCCACGGATATTCATATGCCGGGCTGACGCTCTACCCACTAAGCCATCCAGCTAGGGCAAGGAAACTTTTATTTAAAAAAAAATTATGATCTAATCTCTCCCTTTTGCTTTAACTTATGTAGTCACACCAGGATTCATACAAGCACACACATTGGAACACTGTTACAAATATGCCTATTATTGGTGTCATATGGATTCATTTTCAGCTCTGTCAAGGCTGGTAGAATTGCCAGTGGAAACTCCTGCCGCCTGACTTCGAGTGTTTTTTTCTTTCTAACCCCAGGCAGCTTTTCAGCCCTCTGAAGGGTTTTGCCCACAGGACTGATTGGGCCAGACTTGTTTGGGCCTTTAGTTTGTGCTTGACATTTTCCAGTGATTCTTTTCTCTAATTCTGTTATTAATTTACCTCTCTCCGTGGGAGTATTGACATTTTATTTTATTTTATTTATTTTATTTTTTATTTTTTCTGAAGATAGAAGCCGGGAGGCAGACTGACTCACTCATGTGCCGGACCGGGATCTACCCGGCATGCCCACCAGGGGGGTGATGCTCTGCCCATCTGGGGCTTTGCTCTGTTGCAGCCAGAGCCATTCTAGCTCCTGAAGCGGAGGCTATGGAGCCGTCCTTAGTGCCTAGGCCAACTTTGTTCCAATGGAGCCTTGGCTGCGGGAGGGGAAGAGAGAGACAGAGAGGAAGGAGAGGGGAAGGGTGGAGAAGCGGATGGGTGCTTCTCCTGTGTGCCCTGGCTGGGAATTGAACCCGAAACTTCCATACTCTGGGCTGACGCTCTACTGCTGAGCCAACTGGCCTGGCCGACATTTTATTTTATTTTAAAATAAAATAGTGAGAGGAGGGGAAGCAGAGAGATAGACTTCCACATGTGCTTTGACTGGGATCCACCCAGCAAGCCCACTAAGGGGCTATGAGTTGCAACCTGAGCCATTTTTTAGTGCCTGAGGCAGAGGCCGTGGAGTCATCCTTAGTGCCCATGGTCATTTCGCTTGATCCAGTTGAGCCATGGCTATGGGAAGTGAAGAGAGAGAGAGAAAAGAGAAGAGAGGGATGGAGATGCAGATGGTTGCCTCTCCTGTGTGGGCCAGACCGGGAATCAAACCCGGGAAATCCACATGCTGGGCCAAGGCTCTACCACTAAGTCAACCAGCGGGGGCCAGGAGCATTGACATTTTATACTAATATATTTGTAAGATGTTATTATTTAATGACTGCACATCGACTGAAGAAAGCCTCTTGATGGTAATCATTCTTTTGTCCCTTTGAAGAGGCGGGAGAATAGTGTAGGAGAAAAGAACACAAGCCTGTAAGCCAGGGTAGTTTTATATTTTAGACCTTGCTCCTAGCGTGCAGTGACTCTTTCTGGCTGTTTCTCTTTGTCAAACAGTATGAAAATAAAATCACTGATCACAGAATTAAAATGGTGGACTGTGGCTCAGCTCCCCAATCATGGAAAAACAAAAGGACATTTGATGTGGTGGGTTCAGAAACTGTGCATATAGTAGAAGTGGAACCTTTCCTTACAAAGGCTGGCCATATGGTCTAGACCTGCAAATTTCAACCTTTTTTAATCTCATGACACATAAAAAATAGGTATAATTTTGATTCATTTACTCCAGATGGCTATCGTATTGGTGGTTGTCATTTTTTTATTTGACAGTCTAGGGGAAAAGAGGTCAGTGCCCCTGACTAAAGAGTCAGGTATTATTTTATTTATTTATTTATTTATTTTTAGGGAGAGAGGAAGGGAGGTAGGGAGGAAGGGAGAGAAATGAAAAGCATCACCTTGTAGTTGTGGCTCTTTTTAGTTGTTCATTGATTACTTCTCATATGTGCCTTGACCAGGGGACACTAGCTGAGCCAGTGACCTCTTGCTCAAGCCAGCAGCCATGAGATCATGTAGATGATCTCGTGCTGAAGCTGGTGAGCCTGTGCTCAAGCCAGGCAAGCCCATGTTAAAGCTGGTGACTTCGTGGTTTGAACCTGGGACCTTACTGTCCTAGGTCCACTGTGCCACTACTAGTCAGGCGTCATGCTTTAAAAATTCTTGCGGTACACTGATCGAAAATTACTAATCGAAGGGAAAGAGGTCAATGCCCCTGACTATAAATAGTCAGGAATTGCATGTTTTAAAAATAGTGCTGCAAGCCCTGGCCAGTTTGCTCAGTGGTAGAACGTTGGCCAGCTATGTGGATATCCTGGGTTTGACTGCCAGTCAGGGCACATGGGGGAAACATCAGTCTGCTTCTCCACCCCTCTTCCTCCCCCTTCTCTCCCCCTCCCCCTTTTCTCTTCTTCCCACAGCCATGGCTCCATTGCAGCTAGCCCAGAGCCCATCACCCCGGGGCACTTAGCCTTAGGCTCTAAAAATAGCTCGCTTTTCAGCATGGCCCTAGATGGGCAGAGCATTGGCACCAGACAGGGGTTGCTGGTTGGATCCCTATCAGGGCGCATGCAGGAGTCTATCACCCCTCCTCTCACTTGGAAATGAAAAAATAAAAATTGCACTGTGGCACACTGTTTGAAAATCTAAACCCTAACTGAGCTCTGCTTGTTTAGCTTACAACCAGGTCCATATGTGATAATTTGGAATGCAAACATTTTACAGGGGTCTAAGGTTTATAGAGTTTTATTCAGAACACCTTTGGTGTTGAGTGTGAACAGTGTAGGTACAGAATAGAATGGGCTTTTCTTTGTCTTTTGTGTGTTCATATTCACAGCCTTGGTCACTAAGGCTCTCTCGTATATGTTTCAACCTAATCTTAAATATTAGATTGCATTTTAGATAGATTTTTTTCACCCACTTTTCTTTCTTTTTTTTTAAATAATTTTATTTTTAATGGGGCGACATCAATAAATCAGGATACATATATTCAAAGATAACAAGTCCAGGTTATCTTGTCATTCACTTATGTTGCATACCCATCACCCAAAGTCAGATTGTCCTCTGTCACCTTCTATCTAGTTTTCTTTGTGCCCCTCCCCCTCCCCCTTTCCCTCTCCCTCTCCCTCTCCCCGCGTAACCACCACACTCTTATCAATGTCTCAGTTCCTGGTTTTTTCTGATTTACTTATTTCACTTTGTATAATGTTATCAAGATCCCACCATTTTGCTGTAAATGATCCGATGTCGTCATTTCTTATGGCTGAGTAGTATTCCATAGTGTATATGTGCCACATCTTCTTTATCCAGTCATCTATTGACGGGCTTTTTGGTTGTTTCCATCACCCACTTTTCTAAATCACTGTTTTACATAGAGAACTTTGTCACTTTTTTTCCCCTTTTGTTCAATTTTTAGCATTAAAAGAGTATGTTTGATTTTTTTTTTTTTAAATGAGAGAGAGAAGGACAGATAGGGACAGACAGGAAGGGAGAGGAAATAAGAAGCATCAATTCTGTGTTGTGGCACCTTAGTTGTTCATTGATTACTTTCTCCTATGTTCCTTGACCAGGGGGTTCCAGCTGAGCCAGTGACCCCTTGCTCAAATCAACGACCTTGGGCTTCAAGCCAGTGATCATGGGGTCATGTCTATGATCCCGTGCTCAAGCTGGAGAGCCTGCACTCAAGCCGGCTACCTTCGGGTTTTGAACCTGGGTCTTCTGCGTCCCAGTCCAATGCTCTATCCACTGCACTACTTCCTGGTCAGGCAGGATATATTTGATTTTTATCTCCTTCGAAGTAAAACCAGGCCCTGACTGGTTAGCTCAGTGGATAGAGCAATGGTCTGGTGTGCCGATGTCCTGGGTTTGATCCCCAGTCAAGGCACACATGAGTAGAGACCATCTACTCTCCCCCCCGCCCCTTCTGCTCTCTCTTCCCCTTTTGCAGCCAGTGGCTCAATTGGTTCAAGCATCAACTACAGTTGCTGAAGTTAGCTTGGTTGATTCGAACATTGGCCACAGACGGGAGTTGCCAAGTAGATTCCAGTCAGGGCGCATATGGGAGTCTATCTTTCCTCCTCTCACTTAAGAAAAAAAAAAGAAGAAAAGAAGTAAAATTATTAACTTAGTGTTACTTGCTTTGGAATTTTAAAATATATTTAAAATGTATTTAGAGACTTTAAAATTTATTTAGAGACTTTAAAATTTTTATTTATTGATTTTGGTGGGAGAGGAAGGGAGAGAGAAAGAGACAGGAACATTGATCTGTTTTTGTATGTGCCCTGACTGAGGATTGAACCAACAACCTGTTTGCTTCAGGAAGACGCTCTAACCAACTGAGGTATATGGCCAGTGCGGTCATATATACCATATTTGTACTCATGGCTCATACATAGTTATTTATAACTAAATGTTGTGGATCTTTCAAAAAACATTTCTGTTTACCAAAAGTAGTGGGACATACTGACTTTCTGTGCTGATTAGGAAAGGTAAGAATTTTATTACAATTGTGCATATTACTTGAAATTTAAACAACATATATCATGTATTAAGATAATATTTCATTATGATGCTTACCTTTTGAAAGGAATGAAGAAATGCAGTTACATTTGATGATTGGAGATTGAATCTTTTTATTTAGAAGGGACTCTTCCAAGTCTCCAGGACAATGTCTTTTAAACTGTGAATCATGACCCATTAATTATATCTAATTTAGGATTCTCCTATACCCAGGATGTAAAGATAGCTTCCAAAGCCTTGTGATGATTTTGTACTTTTCAATTTGCATTTAAGCCATTAATATGTCCCAAATGGTTTTGTGTACTCTGTGAGATAGGGAACTGGTTGTTCATAGTTTTCCATGTTGATAGCAGTTGTCCAGGCCTCATCCACCGAGTTGATTGTTTTTTGCTCACTGACCTGTAGTGCTGCCTGTTGTGAATCAGCTCTCCGGGTGTTCCGGCTTTGTGTCTGAGATCTTGTATGTCCAAGCAATTGGTGATCTTGTCTATCCTTGTGACACTGTCACCTCTCATTATAGACAGTCCCTGACTTAAAATGGTTTGTGATTTTTTTTTTTTAAACAGGGACAGAGAGAGTCAGATAGGGACAGACAGACAGGAATGGAGAGAGATGAGAAGCATCAATCATTAGTTCCTCGTTGCGACACCTTAGTTGTTCATTGATTGCTTTCTCATATGTGCCTTGACTACAGGCCTTCAGCAGACAGAGTAACCCCTTGCTCGAGCCAGCGACTTTGCTGGTGAGCCTTTTGCTCAAGCCAGATGAGCCTGCGCTCAAGCTGGCGACCTCAGGGTCTCGAACCTGGGTCCTCCGCATCCCAGTCCGACGTTCTATTCACTGCGGCACCGCCTGGTCAGGCGGTTTGTGAGTTTTTTGACTTTAGAAAGTTGCAATAGCAATGTGTATTCAGTAGAAACTGTACTTCAAATTTGGGCTTTTTTTTCATATTTTATTTTTTTCACATTTTTATTTTTTTATTTTAATTTATTGTGTTTACATAGATTCTAGTGTTCAAATTTGGACTTTTGACCTTTGATCATTTCCTAGGCTAGTGATGCACAGCATGATATTCTCATGTCTTTCTAGGCAGTGGCAATGAGCCACAGTTCTGTCAGCCACACAATTGTACGGGTAAACTACTGATACTGGGCCTGACCTGTGGTGGTGCAGTGGATAAAGCGTTGACCTGGAATGCTGAGGTCGCTGGTTCAAAACCCCGGGCTTGCCTGGTCAAGGCACATATGGGAGGGAGTTGATGCTTCCTGCTCCTTCCCTCTTCTCTCTTTCCTCTCTCTCTAAAGATGAATAAGTAAAAAAAATTAAAAAACAAACAAAATAAAACTACTGATACTGTATAGCAGTGGTCAGCAAACTCATTAGTCAACAGAGCCAAATATCAACAGAACAACGATTGAAATTTCTTTTGAGAGCCAAATTTTTTAAACTTAAACTATATAGGTAGGTACATTCCTGCACGTGATAATTTGTGGAAGAGCCACACTCAAGGGGCCAAAGAGCGGCATGTGGCTCATGAGCTGCAGTTTGCTGACCAGGGCTCTATAGCATTGGTTTTCAACCTTTTTATACTTGGAGACTGGTGAAAATAGGAGAATTATTTTAGGAACAGCTAAGGCAGAAATCACCCTGAGCATAAGCAAATTTGACTAAGATCATTGGGTCTGTAATCTTCATACATCAGGTTAACTTTTTTGTGTGTGTGACAGAGAGAGATAGAGGGACAGAGAGACAGGAAAGGAGAAATGAGAAGCATCAATTCTTCATTGCGGCACCTTAGTTGTTCATTGTTTGCTTTCTCATATGTGCCTTGACCAGGGGGCTACAGCAGAGCGAGTGACCCTTTTCTCAAGCCAGTGACCTTGGGCTCAGGCCAGCAACAGTGGGGTCATGTCTATGATCCCACGCTCAAGCTGGTGAGCCCACATTAAGCTGAAAGGAGCTCATGCTCAAGCTGGCGACCACGGGGTCTCGAACCTGGGTCTCTCTGCATCCAGTCTGATGCTCTATCCACTGCGCCACCGCCTGGTCAGTCTGTGTTGCATTTTTTTGATGTTGTATTTTGTATTTTCACATCCCTTCATGTCTACAGAAACCCATCAGTGTTTCTTGATTCTGGAGAGTAGAAAAAGAGGAAGGCAGTTACTCTTGAAATGAAACTCAATACAGTTTTCCAATTGCATGATCTAAGCATGTTTAAGTTAGGCTATGCCAGGAGTTGGGAACCTTTTTGGCTGAGTGAGCCATGAATGCCACGTATTTTAAAATGTAATTCTGTGAGAGCCATACAACGACTCGTGTACATTACGTATTATCCAATAAAAATTTAGTGGTGTCCCAGAGGACAGCTGTGATTGGCTCCAGCCACCCGCAACCATGAACATTAGTGGTAGGAAATGAATGGATTGTAATACATGAGAATGTTTACATTCCATGTGTGTATATATATATATATATATATATATATATTTACATATATATGTATGTATTTTAAATATTTTTGAATTTATATATATATGTATGTATTTTAAATATTTTTGAATTTATTTATATTGTTATTTTCTTTTTACAGAGACAGAGAAAGAGTCAGAGACAGATGGGAAGGGAGAAAGATGAGAAGCATCAATCAGTTTTTCATTGCAACACCTTAGTTGTTCATTGATTTCTCATATGTGCCTTGAGGACCTTCAGCAGACCAAGTAAACCCTTGCTCGAGCTAGCGGCCTTGGGTCCAAGCTGGTGAGCTTTCCTCAAACCAGATGAGCCCGCACTCAAGCTGGCGACCTCGGGGTCTCGAACCTGGGTCTTACGCATCCCAATCCAACGCTCTATCCACTGCGCCACCGCCTGGTCAGGCTGTTTTAAATTTTTAATGTTATTATTATTTTTATTAAAGATTTGTCTGCAAGCCAGATGTAGCCATCAAAAGAGCCACATCTGGCTCGCGAGCCATAGGTTCCCGATCCCTGGACTAGGCTAAGCTATGATATTCAGTAGATTAGATGTACTGTATTAAATGCATTTCAATTTCAGATATTTTCTTTTTATGATGTATTTATCAGGATGATGGAGTCTATCAGGATGTAACCTTGATGTAAGTCTAGGAACATCTGTATATATTCTAACTCAGTGTTTTTCAACTGCCAGTCTGCCAGAAATTTTGTGCTTGTCTGCAAAAGAGTTAACCAACCTGATGTTGTATAAAGATTACAAAGTCTATAATCATTGGGTCTGTAATCTTCGTACAACATCAAGGTGGTTACTCTTTAATCTTCATATTGTTGCTGGTGTCTAGAAATGCAATTGACTTGTATATATTTATTTTATAGTTTGTATTCAGTAACTTTTCTTTCTTCAGAGGAGAAGACTTAGAATGATACAATATGATACTGGGTTTTAGAACATACCCAAGATCACTGCCAGTACAGTGGCAAGGCCAGAATTTTAACCATGGCTATCAAACTTTATATTCCCTGGTCTTAGCTTGTATATACTGCCCCACATTGTTTAGAAAGATTAAACTTGATACTACATATTAGGTGCATTGGGAAGGAGAATTGCAGCACAGGCTAATAGCTGGCATTCACAGTGGCATCAGGAGTATACAGGCCATAGAAATAAAGCAGACATCATGGAGGTGTGGTGATGTGACCAGGAGAGCACAGCCTAAGAACAAAAAGAGGAGTCAGAGAGGCCTGGGTCTGATGCGCACTGAGTTTGGAAAGCCAGTTGGACACACCCAGATGCTGAGTAGGAGTGGGATCATAAGATAGATCCAGACTTGAGTAGAAGATTTTGAGGGCTGCTTGCTTAGGGGTGACAGTGGCAGATTGGAGAGTGAGTCACCAAGTGAGAGATGGGAGGGAGACAAGTGCAGGAGGAAGGAGGAGATGAAGGAGGAGAAAGGACCTGTGTGGAGGAGAAAAGTGGGAGGAGGGGAGGAGTTGACCTGTTTGCCTTGCTGGTTGTTGGAAACATGAAGAAATCAGGCACTAAGGTAAACAGTGTTCCATTTTTGGGGTACATTTGAAAGATTTTTTTTGCAGCTTATTGCTTTCATTTTCTGTATTGGATAAATATATATCATTTTTGACTCATGGAATGAGAATGCTCTCCTTCTGTAATTTATAAATTGACATTACTTTAAGAGATGAGCAGTTTTCTGTGTTTTTATTGATGGGTCTCTCCTCAAGGCATCTAACATAGCTTACTTATTTCATTTTTTTTTGAAAATGATAGCTTAAGAGTTGAGTTAGATTTAGGGTTGATGTTATTTGTCTTTATAATGCTTCTTGCGTATCACCTTTTAGGAGATTGGGCACAGGTGTTGAATTTATCAACCATTGGCCATCTTTGGTTTAAATGAAACTACTTTGAGCTTCCCCACCTTGCACTCCTTCATCTTTTATGTATATTAAATTCAGAATTGTATTCAATTAGAGTAAGCATTCAGTTCACCTAATAGTAAAACATGACTTTGTTTTTTTAAAGAGTACCATGATTTAACCCTTATTTCAGTACATCTCAACTGACAGTTGGCTAAGTTACTCTCATAATTTCTTTTTTTTAAAAAATTATAATATGTTTTATAAATTTTTATTTATTGATTTCAGTGAGAGAGGAAGGGAGAGAGAAGGAGTGAGCTAGAAAGCCAGGCATCCAGGAAACCAGCAACCTCTGTGCTATGGGTGATGCTCTAATTAACCAAGCTATCTGACCAGGGCTCGCCTTTCCTTTTCCTTTTCCTTTTCCTTTTCCTTTTCCTTTTCCTTTTCCTTTTCCTTTTCCTTTTCCTTTCCCTTTCCCTTTCCCTTTTCCTTTCCCTTTTCCTTTCCCTTTCTCCTTTCCCTTCCTTTTTCTCCCTTCTCTCTCTTTCTCTTTTTTTTCTCTCTCCCCCTTCCCACCTTACCCCTCCCCTCCCTTATTTCATTTGAAAGAGAGAGAGAGAGAGAGACAGGAGAGATGAGAAGCATCATTTCATATAGTTGCTTCACTTTAGTTGTTCACTGATTGCTTCTCATATGTGCCTTGACTGGGGTGGGGTTCAAGCTGAGCTAGTGCCCCTTGCTCAGGTTTGCGACCTTGGGCTTCAAGCCAGAGTTGGGCTCAAGCCAGTGACCTTAGGATCATAATGATCCTATGCTCAAACTGCCTAGCCTGCACTCAAGCTAGCAACCTTGAAATTTAGAACCTGGGATCTTAGTGGTCCAGGTTGATGTTCTATGCACTGTGCCACCACTGATCAGGCTACATCCTTTTTTTTAAGATGAGTTTTCTCTCTGGACAAGCATTTTTGTTCAAGTTTTAGTTGTGTCCCACTGATGGTAGGTTTTGATTTCCTGACTGTGTCCCTGGATGGTTAGTAAATTGCTTTCCATTAAGCTATGTCACTACAAGTCTTGCCTTTGGTTTTCAAGGGGAAGGAATGTAGAGCACTTGCAATGAATTTTGTGAATAAGACTTGTATGGACAGTATTTTCATGGAGCTGTATCTGATTCTGAGTTCCTTTTTAACAAAAGACTGGCTGGTACTCAGTGTCCTATCATCTATCCTTGGAATATTCATTTTGTAGAAAAAACAGATGAGTGTTGTCAGAGGTTGTAAATAAATATATTAGCAGTTGTTCTGTAGGCACTTCATACTTACGAAGTCAGTAGCCCAGCACTGATTTGTTATCTTGTGTGTTTCCAGTGACCATAACCCCAGTCATAAAATGGTAAGGCCAACAGTGTACTCTAGAGATGGACAGATCATAGTATATTCATGCTTTTTTTTTTTAATTTTTAAAGTTTTAATTGATTTGAGAGAAACATTGATTTGTTGTTCCACTTATTTATGCATTCATTGGTTGATTCTTGTAATTGTCTTGACTGGGGATCGAATCTCATTGATGGAGTATCAGGACAACTCTAACAAACTGAGCTACTGGAGACAAACTAGCCTGGAGAGGGCTATCCGTGTTTTAATTTGAGTTTTGTCCTTAGAGCATGATGCTGATTTGGAATTCTGTGAGGTTTTTGTTTTTTTTTTGTATTTTTCTGAAGCTGGAAATGGGGAGAGACAGTCAGACAGACTCCCACATGCGCCCGACCGGGATCCCCCCTGCACGCCCACCAGGGGCGAAGCTCTGCCCACCAGGGGGCGATGCTCTGCCCCTCCGGGGTGTCTCTCTGCCGCTACCAGAGCCACTCTAGCACCTGGGGCAGAGGCCAAGGAGCCATCCCAGCGTCCGGGCCATCCTTGCTCCAATGGAGCCTTGGCTGCGGGAGGGGAAGAGAGAGAGACAGAGAGGAAGGAGGAGGGGGGATAGAGAAGCAAATGGGCGCTTCTCCTATGTGCCCTGGCCGGGAATTGAACCCTGGTTCCCCGCACGCCAGGCCGACGCTCCACCGCTGAGCCAACCGGCCAGGGCCTCTGTGAGTTTTTTTAAGAGCTGGATATATTAGTAATCTGTTTCCTGACTTAGAGTGCAGGAAAAGCCATTCCTTGCCTGTTAGGATTGCAAGTGCGTGTGATGTCCAAAGAACTGTTCCTTGTTGTGGCTTACTATATTGAGTTTGAGTTAGGGAATCAGAGAGCCTATGAACCTGAGAGTTGTGGATTTCCTTCCTGGTTGAAGTCAGCATGGTTAATAATTTGTGTAGTCAGTACTCTGCGTACCAGCTTGCCTTGTTAAACAGGGGCCTGTTATCACAGTCTGCTCCCAGTCACTTTCTCTATCTTTTATTTATTTATTTGTTTGACTTATTTATTTGAGAGAGAGAGAGAGAGAGAGAAAGAGACATCAGTCTGCTTCTCTGTGTGCCCTGACCAGCAATAGAACTGGCAACCATTGCGTATTGGGACGATGCTGTAACCAACCAAGCTATCTGGCCAAGGCCAGTCTGTTGTAGCTTTCTGTGACTGAGTTGAGGTTAGATTAATGGTTTCCAAAGAGTGTCCACTGAAGTCCTCTAGGGTTAATTTTAAAGAGATTTTTAAAGCTGTAATGAGAAAAGCATTCACGGCTATATTTTACGTTTCCGGTTGAGAGAGAGAGAGAAAGAGAGAGAGAGGGAGGGAGGGAGAGGGAGAGGGAGAGGGAGAGGTTGTGAGTGTGGGCTCTGGAGCCAGCCAGCCCGATTTGAGTCCTGGCTCCACCGTTTAAGGTGGGACCTTGGCTAAGTTTCTCACTCTCTGCGACCCTCAAATTTCTCACCTGTAAAATGGGGATAATAAAGATATCTAACTTACGGGATTGTTGTGGTGATTAAATGAATTAATATTAGGTCAAAATAGCTAATATTAGATCCTTTAAAAAATTGAGATCATTGTCGATTTACACAATTGTAAGAAATAAAACAGAGCTTCCTTGTCTACTTTGCGCAGTTTCTTCCAATGGTAATGTAACATTTTGAAAACTATAGTACAGCATCACAGCCAGTATACATATCACAGATTCAGTAATATCATATTGCCCCAGTTTCACTCCTGCTCTGTGTGGTTTTATAATATATCCAGGTTCCTATATCTACATCATCATGAGGGCCTCTCCTGTTGCTTTTTATAACGACACCCACCTCCATTTTGCCTCATCTCCTCACCCTTATACCTAACCCTAACAACTCTCTGTCTTTTTCTTCTAAAAGTTGGTCATATGAGAACATCATGTAAATGGAATGTGTAAATGTAACTTTTGGTGTTGGCTTTGTGTGCTCAGCTTGAAATCTGTCTGAGTTTTTGCCTTACCAGTATTGTACCTCTTTCTTTTTGGTTGGCTGAGCAGTGCCATAGTGTGCACAGAAACTTCTATGTATATTCTTGTGGATTGTATTGGACCATTTTCAACCTACAAAATGGCAGTCTCAAATAGCAGTCTGGTACCTAGAAGGCACTAGGTGGTCTGCTGTTGAGTCAACACTTAGTGGCAACAACTCGGTGGCATTGCCACTGGATTTAGCTTGTCTGTGTTGCGCTTGAGACACATCTTGTGCCATCTCTGTGCATGTATTTGAACTTACTAAAAAAGTATTTACTTATCAGGAAAGCCATAGTTCTCCACTAGTCTCTTTAAGCGTAGCCCTGTGCTCCCATGCTGCTGCTTTTCTCTGAGAGGTGGGGAGGGAAAAGACCAAATTATCTCAGTCCTACAGCTTTTTAGGTGTGACCACCATCCTAGTGTAATTGTGCTGGTTTTGCCAGCAATTGTATTTGGAGTGCCTCTCTTTCACTGGGCCCTGTAGTCCATCAGTGGTTTGAATGTGATCTTAGTCAGAGTACCATTTTTTTTAAGGAAAGAATGTTTAATTTAAAAAAAAAATTAATTTTCATTTTTTTAAGTACTTTTTAAAAATTTTATTATATTTGTTCATTTTTAGAGAGACTAGAAAGAGAGTTGAGAGAGAAGATGGGGAGGAGCAGGAAGCATCAACTCCCATATTTGCCTTGACCGGGCAAACCTAGGGTTTCGAACCAGCGACCTCAGCATTCCAGGTCGACACTTTATCCACTGCGCCACCACAGGTCAGGCCAGCCTACTTTCTGTTATTGAGAATTGTAGTTCTACATAAGATTAAGATTAAAAACATGTTAAGATTAAGATTAACAGTATTTTAAGACTTGTGGGCTTAAGCTAGTTAGTAAGACTAGGCTTCTGCTAATTTAGATTCTTAAGCATTAAGACTTTTGGAATGGTGGTAGAGGGAGAGAGAAAAAAATGTTCAGTACTTTGAAGTCAGAGTGAAAGCCCTGGCCGGGTTGCTCAGTTGGTTAGAGCAGTGTTTTTCAACCACTCATCCGCAGACTGATGCCAATCCACCAGAAATGTCATGCCTGGTCCATGAAAGAGTTAACCACGCTGTTGTTGTATGAAGATTATAGAGTCTATTTTTGGTGTACCAGCATCAGTCTATGGACTGGCAGTTGAAAAACACTGGATTAGAGCACTGGTTATTTACTTAGATGATTTTGCTCCCAGGGAACTTGTTCCATGTCTCTAAACATTCTGATTGTCATATTGGGGGGCGGGGATTGCTCCTGCATTTAGTGGATAGAGGCTCAGGTGCTGCTAAACACCTGTCAGTGCCCCGGACAGCAGGGAATGGTCTGGCCAAAAATATCAGTGGTGCTGAGTTTGAGAAATCTTGGGTTAAAGGGGCTTCAAGTTTTCTTCAATTATGATAGTAGACATTATTTACTATTTTCCTGTTGAAAAGATTCATTATATACTCTATTATTCCATTACTGTTTATACTGTATTGGAAAATTAAAAATGTTTAATGACATTCTTGTTGCTTTTCACTAAAACTGAGTTTTGGTGACTGAAAGCTGCTTTTCCATGTTCTTTTTGATAGTGCTTGAGGTTATTGTCAGCTTTGAAAAGTCGTATACAGGAATATATGGACAGAAAAATCTTACCCCATCTTTGTAAAACACACATATTGTAAGCACAGGTCAGGAAACCACTGTGAGTGCCCGGGAATCCTTCTTTATAAAAGCACCATGTCCTGAGAACCTTCTCTTAGTCTTTGTCTGTGTGTATATTTCCCTGACTGATGACTGATTCTGACTTTTGATATGTTTGGTAATAGAAGCCAGCCTGATTTTTGAATGGATTTGTGGAAAATGGGCATGATGTGTTTTTTTTTTTTTAAATTAATACTGGTTTTTTGTTGTTTGTTTTTTTGCGTTTTGAATTTTTTGAGAGAGAGGAGAAACAGGAAGGGAGAGAAATGAGAAGTATCAACGTGTAGTTGTAGCACTTTAGTTGTTCATTGATTGCTTCTTGTATGTGCCTTGACTGGGGGGTCCACCTGAGCCTCTGGCCCCTTACTCAAGCCAGTGACCTTTGGTCTTAAGCTGGCAACCACGGGATCATGTTGATGATCCCACACTCAAGCCAGTAACCTTGGGGTTTTGCATTGGGACCTCAGTGTCCCAGTTTGACTCTGTCTACTGGACCACCACTGGTCAAGCAATACTGGTTTGTTTTATTCTGAAAGATCTCAACGCTTTCCTGGTAGATTGTACAGTTATTGAGTCATTTTCATTATAATGCTGTAATATAATTTCTCCTTTTCATACTGGCAGTGTTATTGTGTTCATATGACAAGACTATAGTGGTTACTTGATTTACCTGTGGTATCTGTAGAGGAAGTTTGAGAGGCTTCTAAATAAAATCTGCTTTTTATAGTTATTTTGCAAGGTAGTATATTATGTCATTGTTTTTTTGATACTAAACTTTTGGTTTACCTTTCAAATTGTTGAAATTGATATATTTTAATGTAAAAATATTTGATGAATGAAAATAAAGTTTATAGTTGTCTGTATACCCTTAAATTCCTTGTTATGAATAATATGAATTATTTCAATTATTCATGAAATGAAAGAGTGACCAGTTATGTAATTTAGGGACCAGGGATCATCAGCCTGGCTTCCATGTGGTGTGGCCCTTGCTTTGTTTTCCTTTCCACTCTTTGTCAGGGCATTAGAGGGAGTGAGGGGTATGCAGCTTCTGTCACTGTTGGAACTTTGGAAGACTATAGCCAGTATATCATGTGAGCTGCAGGGGTTATTGTATAAACATGAAAACCAGCTTTTTTAATACCTTGTGTTCCAGCAAGCCTTGCTTTAAAAATATTGTTAAAACTCTGGGTGTACTTCTCAGTTGGTGTGCACTTCCCACCCCCAAGAGGAAGCATTATTTTAAATTTTGTATTTTGATTATTTGCTTTTTATTTACATTTTACTGTGTACATACTAAATCAAGCATGTTAAGGCCCTGGCTGGGTGGTTCAGTGCATAGAGTGTCCTCCCAGTGCACTGAGGTCTCGGGTTTAATCCCCAGCCAGGGCACATGGGAGAAGCAGCCAGTGAGTGCACAATGAAAAGGAACAGCTAAGTGGAACGAACAACCAGTTGATGCCCACCCTTCTCTTTCTTATTTCCCCCTCCCTCCCTTACCCCCTCCCTTCCTCTCTTAAATCAGTAGAAAAATCAAATATATTAAGTTCCATGTGCTTTTGAAAGATAATTATGTTCAATATATTTCTTCGGGGCCTTTTTTCCCCCCTTTATTGTGATGGTATTTGAGGTTTGGTTATGTTGATATGTACAGTTGTAGTTCAGTAATTAAAGAGATTTTTACGTGTAGACTACCTCTGTAAGGAATGAATTGGAAGGAGCTGCTGCTCCATGAGCCTCAGCATTGTGTGCTTGCCATATTATCCAGCCCCCCCCCCCAACATTTCTTAATCACATTTACAAAATGTATGGGCCCTCCTGGGTTTGTCCTGATCTTCCTGCTTTTCCTGAGTTTTGTTGGGAGGAACTCAAATGTCTGGTGGTAGACTGTAATCACGTTTCTGAACTGGAGTCACCTGAAGCACATTGGTCTGATTTAGGTCTTTTGTTTTTAGAATGGATTCCTAAGTAAATTAAGGGAGAGAATTTATTCTAAGTGTGAGAGAAAGTATGCAGAGGATGCAAAGTGCTTAACTTTGACAGTGGTTTAAATGTGAGATTTCTAGCAAACTCCATTTAAGGAGAAAAGTCTGTGAAGGGGGTCCTTTAGGGCTCAAGTCCTGAGGTCCCATCTCTGGGGAAAATGACAGGCTCACTTTTTTTTTTTTTTTTTTACAGTTAGAGAGTCAGAGAGAGGGACGGAGAGAGAATGGAAGCATCAATCATCAGTTTCTTGTTGCGACACCCTAGTTGTTCATTGATTGCTTTCTCATATGTGCCTTGACTGGGGGCCTTCAGCAGACCGAGCAACCCGTTGCTCGAGCCAGAGACCTTGGGTCCAAGCCAGTGAGCTTTCTGCTTAAACCAGATGAGCCCGCGCTCAAACTGGTGACCTTGGGGTCTCGAACTTGGGTCCTAGGCATCCCAGTCCGACACTATCCACTGCGCCACCGCCTGGTCAGGCGACAGGCTCACTTTTAACCCGACTGCTTTCCAGGAAAAATTACCGAGAACAGAGATTTCCATTTGAATAGTGTCCTAAAACAAAGCAACAGGTGTGAGCCTCTTAAGAACTTTTTGCTTGTCTGGTGTTAAGTGAAATGAATCAAGATAGTAATAGATAAATAGCTGGTCCAAATAGAGACAAATTGTAAACAACTGAAGTAGAAATTATTATTTATACAATGTAATTTTACTCTGTTTCAGAATATACAGAGCACTGTTCTGGACACGCCTCTCTCGGATTTTATATACAGTCCTCATCAACATCGACTTTCAGCTATGGAATCGGTAAATATTTTACTGCATTGCCTCTCCGCAATTTGTGTTTATTTTCATTGGTTTGTAAAAAGGATTGTCAAAATAATGGTTCAG
Organism: Saccopteryx leptura; assembly: GCF_036850995.1. Taxonomy (NCBI): domain Eukaryota; kingdom Metazoa; phylum Chordata; class Mammalia; order Chiroptera; family Emballonuridae; genus Saccopteryx; species Saccopteryx leptura. Next base: position 38,414,997 of record NC_089511.1, read on the forward strand.
TCTCCAAGTTGTTTTTCTTGTGTTTGATAGAGTTTTGGTGAAGTGTTTTGAATTTTGTTCTGAATTTTATTTAGATAAGAATGTTTCAGAGTAGTGGTAATGAGCTTTGTGGAGTTAATAAACAGCATCTTTGCTGTCCTGGTGGGGAATTCTGCAGAAAATTAAACATGTTGGTAACTAGTCCTGAAGGAAGTTCTTTTATTTGTTCCATCCCCAAATAGTCTGGAGGCTACTGGCACGCTGTGCTCACTCATGTTAGTCTTGTGCTCTTTGTCCTGCATTAACACTGCATGAAGAAGAGCTTCTCTAGTCTGAGAATTGTCGCTTCCCTTCTGGCAGGAAGCAGTGAGGCTCAGCTGTGTTCTGGTGTGTCTGGGCAACCAGTAGCTGCTGGGTAGTCTTGGTAGCTACTTTGTGGTATTTCTAGAAGTTAGAGGCCAGTGTGTTTGGTTGGTAAGTTAGGAGTGCTGTTTTTCTGCTAGATTGACCTGACTCTTTTCCTCCTGGGGATTACTAGCAAATATTTTGAGAGGAGAGGCAGCTGTTTCCTTAAGGATTCTGGTGTTTGGTCGGACTCAGCTTCTGTTGCTCCTGAACAAAGCCCTTTCTTGTGAGATGTGTCATATTGGCACATGCTTTATTTCCTGTATGTGAATTGGTACCAATTACTTTTTTCATTTTGACCATTTCAGGTAGAATATGAGCCATTTAGATCAGATTAAAATTACTTTTTTGATAGGTAGTCTTTTTAAACCTCCTTTATGATTTTTGGGTGGATTCTGGGTTGGTCCTGCTCTGAGATGTTTCAGGCATGGCTGTGGTTGGTAACGGGTCTGTGGGAACTAGTACTATCTCTGTGACATTGGGCCCATGCCTTTAACTCTTTGAGCCTTGTTCCACCACTGTGAAGTAGCAATGGTGATACCCATTTAACAGTTTTCTTTAAAGATTAAGCAAAACTATATTTGGAAATAGAGCTCCATGAAAATATAAACTTTAGTCTGACCCAGGCAGTGGCACACTAGATAGAGTGTTGACCTGGGATGCTGAGGACCTAGGTTTGAAACCCCGATGTCGCTCGCAGGCTGGAGCGTGTGGTCACTGGCTTGAGCATGGGATCATAGATTTGAACCCAAAGGTCACTGGCTTGAAGCCCAAGGTTGCTGGCTTGAGCAAGGGGTCACTGGCTCAGCTGGAGTGCCCCCTCCCCCCTTCAAGGCACATATGAGAAAGCAATCAATGAACAACTAAGGTGCTACAACTATGAGTTGATGCTTTTCATCTCTCTCCCTTCCTGTCTGTCTCTCGTTAAAAAAAATAATAGTAAAAAACAAAAAAAGAAAATATAAATTAAAATATTTAGATTTAGGGTGTTTTTTTTTAAACTTTAGCATAAAACTCCAGTTTCACTGACAGCTGGTGTAATTCTAACTTTGTTAACACCTTTCCTGGTAAAACTGAAGGGTCAAAGCCTTTCCAAAGGAGTGATGAGATTGAAACGGCTCTTAGTGGCACACATTTCACTAGGTTTAGATAAGTGTAGCTATGAGAGTCGGAGTGAATGAGACTGGGCTGCTGATGAGAATTGTTTTTTACATTTACACTTACATTCATGTGAATCAGGAATTTGAGTATGTTTTTGAAAACAAAATGGTTTCTGAAAGTGGAATGTTATCATAATAAAGACTGTATTGTTTGTATGAAAGAAGGCTTACATTTAATGGTTAACATTTTTAATTGAACACTTCTATTTAAAATAGAAAAGTGATCACTGTTTGCCTTGCTGAAGTGTTGAATTTACAAGGCATGCAGAAAAGTGATGTGCATAGTGTCTCAGTGTCTCTGGATGAGATGCCGAGCCAGTGCACTTTGAAGTAGAATGTGCTCACTGTAGAAAGGTCTAAGCTTGACCCTACATCCCAGAGAGCTTGGGGGACTGGAAGTCTTGTTAGCAACAGAACCAAATCCTGCCTAAGCAGCAAGGTCGGAGGGGGTCCAGTCCTTTACACCCTGCCTGACAGAGAGTGCCTTAGTGTTTGGTATTAAAGCAGAGAGAGAAGCTTTTTCTAGAAAGGTCCCTTTGTGCCTGCTTGTATGGTAGGACTGGCAGTTTTTCCTTGACCCTACCACCACCCCTGGTACCACTTGGCCATTAGGTGTCTTCCTAGTCATGGCATATGCAGTGCTGTGGCCTAGGCAGCTGGCTGGGTTGGATTTGCAGGTTGAAGGAATGAGTATGTCCCAATGCTAATTCATTTGCCTTTTAACAAAGAAGTTTTTTTTAGGACTTAAAAAATAGATAAAGCACCTTTTGTTTCATTGTCAAAGAGATATGCATAGCTAATTTATCCAATATAGTTCACTGAATTTTTTAGTAAAATGAATTTATATTGTATTTTATGGTTCTGGGGAATATTCTTTGGCTATGTTTTTTTAAACACATAAAACGTAGAATATTAGGATCTGGCCGGTTGGTCAGTTTGTTAGAGCCTTGTCCCAATATGTCAAGGTTGAGGGTTCGGTACCTGTTAAGGCACATATAAGAACCAACCAGTGAATGCATAAATAAGTGGAACGACAAATTGATGGTTTTCTTTTTTCTCTCTAAAATCAATAATTTAAAAAAAATATTTTAAATATATATATATTTCAGAAACAGAGAGAGAGTCAGAGAGAGGGATAGGTAGGGACAGACAGACAGGAATGGAGAGAGATGAGAAGCATCAATCATCAGTTTTTCATTGTGGCACTTATTTCATTGATTGCTTTTTCATATGTGCCTTGACCGTGGGGCTACAGCAGACCGAGTAACCTCTGGCTTGAGCCAGCGACCTTGGGTCCAAGCTGGTGAGCTTTGCTCAAACCAGATGAGCCCGTGCTTAAGCTGGCGACCTCGGGGTCTCGAACCTGGGTCCTCTACATCCCAGTCCGACGCTCTATCCATTGCGCCACCGCCCGGTCAGGCTTAAAATACATTTTTAAAAGTACTAAATATCAGCTTGGCCTGTGGTGGCACAGTGGATAAAGTGTCAACCTTGAATGCTGAGAGAACTCTTCACTTCCCTTCCTCCTCCTCTCCCCCTCCCCCCTTCCTTCCTTCCTTCCCCTTTCTCTCTCACCTCCCCCTCTCCCTTCCCATCTCCCTCTCCCCCTTCCTCCTGCCTTTCTCTCCCTCTCCCCTTTTTTCTCCCCTTCCCCATTCCTCTCCCCCCTTCCTCTCATTAAAATGAATAAATAAAAATTTAAAAAATGTTTGCTGCTGGAGTTCCATGTGCAGGTCACTATATCTTCGTAGGAGGAAAGCTGTGTGACAGTGGGGCCATGTGTGGTGATCAGCTGAGACAGAGTCAGGGCTTGCCTTTATGATGGGCCTGCTGAGAATTCTGGTCTTTTTTATTCATTTTGTAGAGGGTAAGGAGAGAGAGAGAGAGAGAGAGGGAGAGAGAGAAAGAGAGAGAATATGAGAATGTGGGAGGATCAGGAAGCATTACCTCCCATATGTGCCATGACCAGGCGATCCTGGGGTTTTGAACAGACCACCTCAGCATTCCAGGTCAACACTTCATCCACTGTGCCAGCACAGGTCAGACGAGAATTCTAGTCTTTTCTCAATTCTAGAATAGGTATATTGATTGTTAATTTGTATTACCTTTTGTGAGAAGGAATTTAGGATATTTAGTGTCCAAAAAAATGGGTGGTGATGAGAGTTGTAGTGTGCACTATTCTGAATATGAGGATGCTTGTGTTTGGTTTAGCCAAGTCACTCTGCACCATATCTTAGTTGTTACTGAAATTGCCCCCATCTGTGTGAGGGATACTGAAGATGGAGCTGAGGACTGGCCAAGATAGCAAGTCTGAAAGGGAAGGAGAGCAGAACAGTGGTCCTTTTACTGGGACCGTGATTGTACCAGCAAGTGCCAGAGGTCAGGGAGGGCAGTGTTTGTGCCATGTGGCCCTGGACATATGCATAACACCAACATGGAGTCCTGAGCCTTGGGCCAGATGACTGCCACCCTTCCTCTGCATCTCACTTGAAGGAAATAAAGTATGGAGGCTGGGTGGCCAGAACATGTTGACTTTGGCAGTGGGAGTTGCCAGATCTTGGCTCACAGTGTGACCTAATATGTAAGGCTCTACTTATAAACACTTATGCACACGTGTGCACAAACACATTTTCTTATTTCTTTTTTTAAATTTTAGTGAGAGGAGGGGAGGCAGAGACAGACTCCTGCGTGTACCCCAACTGGGATCCACCCGGCAAGCCCACTAGGGGACGATGCTCTGCCTACCTCAGGCCCTTGCTTGATTGCAACTGGAGCCATTTTGTAGCGCCTGAGGTGGAAGCCATGGAGCCATCCTCAGCGCCCAGGGCCAACTCATGGCTCACATTTTCTTTCTCAACACTGACTTCTCCATGTTTTCCTTCACAGCTCTGCAAATACCCTCCCCCTACCCCCCCAGCTCAGAGTACCTGCCTTGGGCCTGGGTTGGAGCTTCTGTGTGCTCAATTGATTCTCTGCCTGAGTAGCAAGCACTAGGAAAAGAGGTAAAGAGGGGAAATGAGAAGGTTTTGTGTTTTTTTGTTTGTTTGTTTGTTTGTTTTTAAAAATCAAATGACACTATTTTTGAAAGCTTTTGACTTTGTTGACCTTTTGTTAATGGTTAGTTTGTTTGTTGGATAAAATAAACCCTGAAGCCCTTGTCCACATAATATGGAAGGTAGCAGCCACTGTCTGGATCCAGGGTATTTTTGGAAGGCAGAAAGGCAGAGCTATAGGGGTAAGTCAAGGGCAGTTTTCTCCCTCAGTGCCTGTCTCTGTGGGAGTAGATGCTCGGTTGATGGTGGCCTCAGCTTGGTGGAGCATCTTACATCTGGTATGTGGGCCTAGATCATTTATTCTCACCACCATCTTTTAAAAGTTTTCTCCTCTGTCCATTTTCTTCCTCTCCTGGATATGGCTAGCCTTTGTTTAAAATTTATTTATTTTTTTGAGTGGAAACCAGAGCTCTAAACATTGCATCCTAGTGGCTGACCTCATGAGAATATCACGTGATGATTGGGTGAATGTCCCCACATGATTGGGCATCATGTTAAATTCTACCCTGTAGCAGAATAACAAGCAATGGTATAAAGTTAGACTGAAGTTGAGAATTGAGCTGAAAAATGCCAATTTAGATGTAAGCAGATTTCATTTAAGAAACCCTACAAAATTCTAGGGCATTTTAGCACGGTAATACCATTTTGGTTTTCGGTTTTTTTTTAAAAGCCATGTACTACCATGACCATCCACTTTCTTTTTTTTTTTTTTCCTGAAGCTGGAAATGGGGAGAGACAGTCAGACAGACTCCCGCATGCGCCCGACCGGGATCCACCCGGCACGCCCACCAGGGGCAACGCTCTGCCCACCAGGGGGCGATGCTCTGCCCCTCCGGGGCGTCGCTCTGCCGCGACCAGAGCCACTCTAGCACCTGGGGCAGAGGCCAAGGAGCCATCCCCAGCGCCCGGGCCATCTTTGCTCCACTGGAGCCTTGGCTGCGGGAGGGGAAGAGAGAGACAGAGAGGAATGAGGGGGGTGTGTGGAGAAGCAAATGGGCGCTTCTCCTATGTGCCCTGGCCGGGAATCGAACCCGGGTCCCCCGCACGCAAGGCCGACGCTCCACCGCTGAGCCAACCGGCCAGGGCCACCATTTTGGTTCTTGTATGTGCCCTAACCAGGTATTGAACCTGCAATCTTGGTGTATCGGATGATGCTTAACCAACTGAACTACCTGGCCAGGGCTTGTAATACCATATTTTAAACTTTAGTGTTATAATTAAAACTTTCATTAACATAAAACTAATTTTCTTCTTCTTTTAAAAAGTTTACTCTCTTAACCTCCTGCCATTCCCTCTACCCCTGTGTATCTTCTTATGGTACTGAGCAGATTAATGACTTTTTAATTTTAGTGAGAGGAGGAGAGGCAGAGAGACAGACTCCTGCATGCAGTTCTACTGGGATCCACCCAGCAAGCCCACTAGGGACAATGCTCTGCCCATCTGGGGCCACTGCTCCCATTGCTTAGCAACAAAGCTGTTTTTTTAGTGCCCAGGGAAGAGGCCATGGAGCCATCCCCAGTATCCGGGGCCAACTCACTCGAACCATTTTAGCCATGGCTGCGGGAGGAGAAGTGAAGAGAAAGAGAGAGAAGGGAGGAGTGGAGAAGCAGATGGTCAGCTCTCCTGTGTGCCCTGACTGGGAATTGAACCTGAGGCATCCACACACTGGGCTGACGCTCCACTACTGAGCTAACTGGCCAGGGCCAAGAGTAGTGGCTTAACAGAGGTTGCATAGGAACACTGACTGCACCATCTAGAGAAAGAATGGTAGGTCTCTGATGGAGTTGTTTGTGAATTGGATGCTGGACCCTGTAGAATTTGGGCTCTATTGTAGCCCAGAGATTCATCTAACTGCGATCTCAGAGACAGTCTTTGGGGACAGTCTTTGGGCCTTTGACTCTTGTGTAGATAAATGGGAAGCTCAACAAAGGTTTGCCACCCAGCCTGGGGTAGCATAGCTGGAGAATTCCTATTTTGAGCATTTTTTAAAAAAAATAGGAAACGATAAAATTAGGTATGTACACTTATCCAAATTCTTTAAGTAAAACCTTTTTTTTTTTTTTTTTAATGTCCCTTTTCTTTGTGTTTGAGGCTCTTTTTAGGTTGCCTGGTGCCTGCCCTGCCCTGCAGGCCATCTCTGTGGCATTCTTTACCTGGTGACTGCTGCTCTTCTAATTTTCTGTTCAAAGGATCTTTTCCTGGGACCACCTTGCCAGAGGCTGGAACAGAGAACATCTGTGTTTCTTGTAGCTAGCCATCTTGTGCTACCTCACCCTTGGGAGAAGTCCCTCTAAAAAACTGCCTGCTATTTCCCATAAATCTTAAGGTCTGCGAAAGGCACGAATTGTGCCAGACACTCACTTATTCCCCCTACAAAGCCCCCCAAAATAGTATTTACACATAATTTTTTTTTTTAAAGAGAGAGGAAGGGAGAGAGATTAGAAATGTCAACTCATAGTTGCGTCACTTTAGTTGTTTACTGATTGCTTCTCACACATGCTTTGATGGGGGGATGGGGTGTTGCTCAAGGCACCGACCTTGGGATCATGGTAATGATTTTGCTTCCAAGCTGGTGAGCCCGTGCTCAAGTTGAATGAGTTCATGCTTAAACCGGCAATCTCAGGATATCGAACTTGGGACCTCAGCATCTCAGGTTGACGCTCTATCCATTGTACAATCACTGGTCAGGCTACACATTTTTATTATCAGATTTGAGGCTTCAAAGATATGGTTTTTCAAGGCTCCATAGCTGATGATGAGTGGCAGAGTGTTTGAGTCTTGGGGTCCTTACAGTAACACAAGAGTGACATGACTGAGTTATCAGTTGACTCTAGGGAAGATGGAAGAGAAGCAGGTGGAAGGGGCAAGGTGGTGTCCGTAGTAAATTGAAGGGGTTATGCTGTGCTGTATGGGTTTGCTCTAGCCACTGGCATTCCTGGAACCCATTTTTGAACTTTTACTGTGATTGTGCTGCAGGAACTTGTGCTCATCTTTCGGGTCTGTGTGTGTGTAATGAGAGGGTAAGTCTAAGTCTCATCACTTGTTGCACCCAGAACTTTACTCCTGGGCAGATGTAATGAGCTTAAAGTGTTCCAAGTCCAGAGTGAGATCTGGAAACAGAATGCAGTGTATTCACAGATATTGAGGATTTCACCTTATGCTATAAAGCAGCGGTTTTCAACCTGTGGGTCGCGACCCCGGCAGGGGTCGAATGACCAAAACACAGGGGACGCCTAAAGCCATCGGAAAATGTATTGTATAATAAATATGTATTTTCCGATGGCTTTAGGCCACCCCTGTGTTTTGGTTGTTCGACCCCCGCCGGGGTCGTGACCCACAGGTTGCGAACCGCTGCTATAAAGTGTATATAACAAAAGCGAGTCACACAAATTTTTTGGTTTCCCAGAGCATATAAAAGTTATATTTACACTGTAATGTAGTCTATTAAGTGTGCAATAGCATTTCTAAGAAACAATGTACATACCTTAAATAACTATTATATTGCCAAAAATGTTATCATCTTAGCCTTCAGCAAGTTGTAATTTTTTTGCTAGAGGAATTTTTTGCCTCTTCATGGCTGCATCAGGGTGGTGGTTGCTGAAAGATGGAGTAGGTGTGGCAATTTCTTACGACAACCATGAAGTTTGCCACATTGATTGACTTCCTTTCATGAATAATTTCAGCTTCTCTGCAGCATGTGATACTGTTGGATAGCACTTAACCCATAGTAGAACTTTTTTCCAAATTGCAATTAATCCTCTTTTTTTTTTTACAGAGTCAGAGAGAGGGATAGATAGGGACAGACAGGAACGCAGAGAGATGAGAAGCATCAATCATCAGTTTTTCGTTGTGGCACTTTAGTTCATTGATTGCCCTCTCATATGTGCCTTGACCGTGGGCCTTCAGCAGACCGAGTAACCCCTTACTCAAGTCAGCGACCTTCGGTCCAAGCTGGTGAGCCTTGCTCAAACCGGATGAGCCCGTAGTCAAGCTGGTGACCCTGGGGTCTCGAACCTGGGTCCTCCGCATCCCAGTCTGACGCTCTATCCACTGCACCACCACCTGGTCAGGTGCAATTAATCCTCTTAAACTCTGCCACTACTTTATTACCTAGGTTTATGCAATATTACAAATTTGTTGTCATAGCGATAATTGTCACAGCAATTGTAAAATTGTATAGTGATCACAGATCACTATAACAAATATAATAATAATTAAAATGTTTGAAATATTGTGAGAACTACCAAAATGTGACACAAAGACACAAATGAACAGATGCTGTTGGAAAAATGGTGCTGATAGACTTACTTGATGCAGGCAGGGTTGCCCTAAGCCTTCAAGTTAAAACAAGTGCAATATTTGTGAAGTAAAATAAAATGAAGTATGCATGACAAAGAAACCAGTCAGCTGGGTTCATGGTGAAGCCTTTAAAAAAATTTTATATTTCAATTACAGTTTAAATTCAATATTATTTTATGTTAGTTTCAGGTGTTCAGCATAGTGGTTAGACAATCATATAATTTACAAAGTAATCCCCCACCCATATTTCAAATACCAACCTGGTACCATACTTGTTATTACAGTATTATTGAATCTATTCCCTAGGCTGTACTTTAAAATCCCATGACCATTTTGTAGCTACCAATATTTATTAATTTTTTAAAGAGGGAGGGACAGGTAGGAAGGGAGATAGACATAAGCATCAACTCATAGTTGTGGTGTCTTAGTTGTTCATTGATTGCTTTCTCATATGCATCTTCACGGGTGTGTGGGGAGGATGGGCTCCAGCTGAGCCAGTGACCTTTGGGCTCAGGCAAACAACCATGAGGTCATGTTTATGATCCCACGCTCAAGTCTGTGACCTTGGGGTTTTGAACCTAGGTCCTCAGCATTCCAGGCCGATGCGCCACCGCCTGGTCAGGCCCAATTTGTACTTTCAATTTCTTCACTTTTTTCCACACTCCACACCCCCTACCCCAACTTGTTTTCTGTATCTATGATTATTTTTCTGTTTTGTTTATTTATTTTGTTCTTTAGAGTCCACATACAAGTGAAATCATATGGTATTTTTCTTTTTTTGATATATTTCACACAGCACAATACCTCTGGATCCATTCATGTTGTTACAAATGAAAGATTTCATCCCCCCCCATGGCCAAGTAATATTCCATTGTGTATATGTACCACAACTTTTTTTTTGTACTTAAAAAAATTTTTTTAAAATTTATTTTAGAGGAGAGAGAGAGAGAAAGAGAAAGAGAGAAGAGAAAGAGGAAGAGAAAGAGGAAGAGAAAGAAAGGAGGGAGTAGCAGAAAGCATCAACTCCCATATGTGCCTATACCAGACAAGTGCAGGGTTTTGAACCGGCAACCTCAGCATTCCAGGTTGATGCTTTATACACTGTGCCACCACAGGTCAGGCTGTACCACAACTTTTTTATCTATTTGTTGTTGATGGGCACTTGGATTGCTTACATATCTTGGCTATTGTAAATAATATTGCAGTGAACGTAGGGGTGCTATCTCTTTTTGAATTAGTGTTTTGGATTTTACTGGATATATTCCCAGGAGTGGAATTGCTGAGTCATAAGGCAGTTTCATTATTATTATTATTATTATTATTATTATTATTATTGTGTGTGTGTGTGGGCTACAGCAGAGTGAGTGACTCTTTGCTCAATCCAGCGACCTTGGGCTTCAAGCCAGCAATCTTTGGGCTCAAGCCAGTGACCATGGCGTCATGTCTATGATCCCATGTTCAAGCCAATGACCCCATACTCAAGCTGGTGAGCCCGTGCTCAAGCTGGCGACCTCAGGTTTTTCAACCTGGGTCCTCCATGTCTCAGTCCAATGCTCTATCCACTGTGCTACCCCCGGTCAGGCCCATTATCAATTTTTTTTCCTGGTTTTATTTTTAATCATTATTAATTTTTGAGGACCCTCTCTATACTGTTATCCATAGTGGCTGCGCCAATCTTGATTCTCATCAACAGTGTATAAGGATTCCCGTTTCTCTACATCCTCGCCAATACTTTGTTTATTGACTTTATTATTATTGTTATTATTAGAGAGAGAGATGAGTGGAGGAGAGAGATGAAAAACCAACTCATAGTTGCTTCACTTCTGTTGTTCATTGATTGCGTAAGTGCCTTGACTGGGGGGCTGAAGCTGAGCTATTAACCCTTTGCTCAAGCCAGTGACATTGGGGTCATGTTGATGATTCCGTGTTCAAGCTGGTGACCCTGCATTCAACCTGGCAAGCCAGTGCTCAAGCCAACAAGCCTGGTGACCTTGTTGTTTTGAACTGGGACCTTCAGCATCCTGGGCCTAGGCTTATCTGTGCACCATCACAAGTCAGGCTATTTATTGATTATTATTTTTAAAAAATTTAAATTGATTTTTAGAGAGGGAAAAGGGGGGGAAATGGGAAGCATCAACTCTTAGTATAATTGTTGCTTCCTATGGCAAGCCCAGGGTTTCGAACCAGCAACCTCAGCATTTTAGGTCATTGCTTTATCCCCTGCACCACCACAGGTCAGTCCTGTTTACTGACTTTTTGATGAGAGCCATTTTGATAGGTGTAAGGTGATATTTCATTGTGGTTTTAATTTGCATTTCTCTAATGTTTGCTGATTGTTGAGTGTCTTTTCATATGTCTTTTTGCCATCTGTATGTCCTCTTTGGAGAGGTTTCTATTCAGTTCCCCCCCTTCATTTTTTTTAATTTATTGCCTTGAGAGAGAAACATTGACCTGCTGCTATGTTCATCTATTGATCTCATAAGTATTATGGCCAGAGATCAAACCCGCAACCTTAGTGCATTTAGATGGTGCTCCAACCAATTTAGCCACCCGACCAGGGCCCTCAACCCATTTTTTAATTGGATTTTTGGGGGAGTGTTGAATTATATTAGTTCTTTATAAAGTTTGGATATCAACCCCTTATTTAATGTATTATTCACTGATATGTCATTGGTGAATATCTTCTACCATTCAATAGGCCGTCTTTTTGTTGTTGTTTTTTTTAGGTTTTTTTTTTTTTTTTAATTACAGAGACAGAGAGTCAGAGAGAGGGATAGATAGGGACAGTCAGGAATGGAAATGAGAAGCATCAATCATCAGTTTTTCGTTGTGACACCTTAGTTGTTCATTGATTGCTTTTTCATATGTGCCTTGACCGTGGGCCTTCAGCAGACCCAGTAACCCCTTGCCCGAGCCAGCAACCTTGGGTTCAAGCTGGTGAGCTTTGCTCAAACCAGATGAGCCCGCACTCAAGCTGGTGACCTCAGGGTCTCGAACCTGGTTCCTCCGCATCCCAGTCCGACGCTCTATCCACTGCGCCACCGCCTGGTCAGGCCATCTTTTTGTTTTGATGGTTTCCTTTGCTGTGAAAAAGCTTTTTAGTTTGATGCAGTCCTGTTTGTTTATCTTTTGTTTTCCTTGCCTGAAGAATATATATCAGGAAAAAAAATTGCTAAGAGAAATGTCAGAATTCATTGCCTATGTTTTCTTCTAGGAGTTTTGAGATTTTGAATCTTTTTTTTTTTTTTTTTTTTTTCAGGGACTAAGAGAGAGAGTCAGAGAGAGGGATAGATAGGGAAAGACAGACAGGAATGGAGAGAGATGAGAAGCATCAAGCATCAGTTTTTCGCTGTGACACCTTAGTTGTTCATTGATTGCTTTCTCATATGTGCCTTGACTGCGGGCCTTCAGCGGACCAAGCAACCCCTTGCTCGAGCCAGGTGAGCTTTTCTTTTTTTTTTTTGCTCAAGCCAGATGAGCCTGCGCTCAAGCTGGCGACCCTGGGGTCTCGAACCTGGGTCCTCCGCATCCGAGTCCGACGCTCTATCCACTGCGCCACCGCCCGGTCAGGTGAGAGATTTTGAATCTTATGTTTAAGTCTTCAATCTATTTTGAGTATATTCTTGTATTTGGTGTAAGAAGGTGGTCTAGTTTCAGTTTTTTGGATGTATCTATCCAATTTTTCCAACACCATTTATTGACTGTCTTTATCCCATTGTATGTTCTGGCCATGTTTTTCATGTAGTAATTGCCAATATCGGTGATTTATTTCTAGGCTCTCTTCTTTTTCATTGACCTGTGTGTCTTGTTTCTATGCCAATACCATGCTGTTTTGATTACTATAGCCTTGTAGTATAGTTTGATATTAGGTAGTATGGTATCTCCAACTTTGTTCTTCTTTCTCAAGATTGCTGTGGCTATTTGGGGTCTTTTGATGAAATTTTTTTGATTGTTATTCTGTGAAAAACACCATTGGTATCTTGAAAGGGATTGCATTGCTTGATATAGATTGCTTGCATGGACATTTTAATGATGTTTTAATTCTTCTTTTCCATGAGCATCATATATATTTTCAGTTGCTTGTATCTTCTTCAGTTTCTTTCTTTTGTGCTTATCATTTTCTGAGTACAGGTCTTTTACCTTTTAAAATTTATTCTTATTTTTATTGATGCAATTGTAAATGGGATTGTTTTCTTATTTTTTATTTCTGATAGTTCATTATTTGTGTATAAAAACGCAATCAATTTCTTAGCATTTATTTTGAATTCTACTTTACTGAATTCATTTGTCAGTTTTAATAGTTTTTTTTTTTGGTGGAATCTTTAGGGTTTTCTCTATAGTATCATGTCATCTGCAAATGACAGTTTTACGTCTTTCCAGTTTGGATGCCTTTTATTTCTTTTCCTTATCAGATTGTTTTGGCCAGGTCTTCCAATACTATGTTGAAAAAAAGTGATTAAAGTAGCACTAATTTGTTCAGGTATGTTCCCTCTATTTCCACTTTGCTGAAGGTGTTTATCATAAATAAGGGCTCAATTTTGTTGAATGCCTTTTCTGCATCTTACTGAAATACCGGTAATTGCATTGTTTTTATGCTTTATTTTGTTTATGTGGTGTATCATATTAATTGATTTGTGGATAGTGAACCAATTTTGTATCCCAGGAATATCACTTGCTCATAGTATATGATATTTTCATTATATCGCCAAATTTGGTTTGCTAATATTTTGTTTGAGGAATTCTGCATCTATGTTCATCACAGATATTGGCCTATAATTTTATTTCTTTGTAATATCTTTGGTTTTAGAATCAGAACAATGTTGGCTTCATATAATGAGCTTGGGAGTCTTTCTTCCTCCTGAATTTTTGGAATATTTGAGAAGGAATTGTGTTAATTCTTTGAATGTTTGGTAAAATTCACCTGTGATCCAGGACTTTTATTTGTTGAGAGTTTTTGATTATTGCTTTAATTTCATGGGTTATAATTGGTCTGTTTAGATTTTGTTTCTTCTTGATTCAGTCTTTGAATTTATCCATTTGGCAAAGCCTTCTTTCTTTTTTCTTTCTCTCTCTCTCTCTCAAAAGTTAAATTTAATGGGGTGACATTGATCAACAAGAATACATAGATTTTGTCTGACCAGGCGGTGGTGCAGTGTGATAAAGCGTCAGACTGGAATGCAGAGGACCCAGGCTCGAAACCCTGAGGTTTCCGGCTTAAGCATGGGCTCACCTGGTTTGAGCAAGGCTCACCAGTTTGAGCCCAAGGTCACTGACTTGAGCAAGGCATCACTCAGTGTGCTGTAGTCCCCCAGTCAAGGAACATATGAAAAAGCAATCAATGAACAACTAAGGTGCCACAACAAAGAATTGATGCTTCTCATCTCTCTCCCTTCCTGTCTGTCTGTCCGTCTATGTCTGTCTCTGTCTCTGACACACACACACACACACACACACACACACACACACACACACACACACACACAAACAGGTTTCAGATAAACATCTCTATTGTAAAAAATTTTCTAAAGACCTTGTACCTGCCATACTTTTCCTTCTTTGTTGTCCAGGAAAGTAGCTCCTGATCCTGGCCTTTTCTGCCCAGTCAGAGGGCTTACCTACACTAGTTAACCTTTTTATACATTTTCCCCTTGTCTCTGTTTATATGGCAGCCTGAGACTTAGGTAAATTTGGAAGTAGTGGTTGGTGTAACTTACATAATAGAGTTTTTGTCCTGAGGGCCTAGTATTCTCTGGTCTCGCCTGAGATTGCTGTACTACAAGCTCAGAAAAGCCCTGTGGTTGGTAGTCGAATCTGTGTTCTGGTAGTCGAAAGGAATTCTAAGGGAGAAGATGATATGAGGTGTCCTGACTGGGTAACTAATTCAGTTCCTGGGGTTACTGAATGACTGTGTACAACAGTTCTCTTCAAACAGTGTAGCACCCTTAGAGATCTGTTTGAGTCATGCCTGTGCTTGGGGCCTTTAGAGTTTGCCAAATCTGTTTGTTCCAAATTGTTGTCAGTTTAAAACAAGTTAAAAATAACTTTTTGTTTATTATTGGAGGTTGTGGATAGAGTCTGGGCAGACAGGATTTGGGATTAGCAGGGGATAGAACTACTACCAAGAATGAACTGTCTTCTCCACAATTCTCAGAATTAATTTAAACATTTGCCTAACAATTTAAAGGAGCATTCGATTTCTGGTACCTTTACTGTGGTTTGAGAATGTATGATTAAATAGAAATTAATATCAGTAAGGTAACTCCCATTTTTTCTACAAAGAGTTAGTTAAAGTAAAGTTTAGGTATCTAAACATAATGGCCATGCTATTGCTTTTTTTTGTTGAAAGGGCAGTTCTTTTGTGCAATGAACTGTAGAAATCTTTATTCTAAGTGTTATGCTATTTGTAGTGTCTTAGAAAAATTAGGTGTAAGGTATTTTCCCCGCCGAGGAAGGAAGAGGGGTGTATTAACCAAGTGTGGAACAGCAAAAGCTTTATTTAGTAGAGTGCTTCTTGGAGGAAATTCTCTGGTTCTCAAGACAGGGGCTAGAGAAGTCGTGCTGCCTCCCCTGTTTGGGGATAATTTATAGCATCGATAGGGTGGTTGGGTTGATATGACTTGGCAAAATTTCATTGGCTGACAGTCGTTCTTTTTCAAAGGGCTCCTGGGAAGTTTCTTTTGGCATGCATGGGTGTGGGCGGTTCCAGCCAAAGTTCCTGGGCCTGGTTCCTCACAGTCCTTCCCCATTGCCAACCGACCTCACATTAGGTTTTCCTGTTATTGAAGTGGTTTATGCACATTAAACAAAACTGAAGTGTATCAGTTTGCCTGGCTGCTGTAACAAATTCCCACACATCTGGCAGCTTATACAGCAGAAATTTATTCTCCCATAGTCCTGGAGGCCAGAAGTGTGAGACCAAGGTGTAAGCAGGATTGATTCCTTCTGGCACTGTGAGGAGAATCTGTCCAGGCTTCTCCCATTGCTGTGGGTCTGCTGTCAATTGTTGATGTTCCTGGGCTTGCAGGAGCATCATCCCATCTCTGCCTCCATCTTAACACAGTGTTCCCTTAGTGTGTGTCTGTCTGTGTCCCAATTTCCCCTTTTTGTAAGGAAACCAGTGGGTTATAACCCACCCTATAATGATCTCATCTTGGCTATATCTGCAGTGACCCTATTTCCAAGTAAGGCCACATTCTGCAGTATGGGGTATTAGGATCCCCACATATATTTTTTGGGGGGGATACAATTCAACTAATAACACTTAGTAAGAGAAATTAAATATAAAGAGAAGAAAAATTTATGTAATTCCACCAAAGATAAATGTCTAAACCGAAAAATTTCAATGTTACATAATTTTCCCAAAATAAGGATCACACTCTACATAAAGTTTCATATTCTGCATTGTTAAAACAGCATTAATTTCTCATGATATTAATCTTTAATAGGTGACTTTTAATGGTTTTGTAATATAGATAGGAATTTATAATGTGCCTGATACAATGTTAATTTTTGCATTTTCTGGAGGAGGGACCTTGTTCAGTTGTACTGTGGGTTGTTTTTTTTCCTTCATTGTAGTGGGAGTGTACAAGGCATCAGCACAGGTGCTTTATGAGGTTGGGCAGAGGTCACTTGAGCTTGTCTGTGAACCTCAGGAGGTCAGAGACAGCATGAAAATAACATCTAGAGCAGGGGTCTCAAACTCGCGGCCTGCCGAACAATTTTGTACTGATTTTTTTTGTTTTCAACTGCAGTGAGAAAAGTGTTGCGTAACAGTTGCCTTTTGTAGACCTAGTGCGGCCTGCCAAACGGCTGTGATCTTGCTCTGCGGCCCACATGCTGAGTTGAGTTTGAGACCCCTGGTCTAGAGGTTTGGAGGGACATCATGAGGTGGGGTGGCCGGGTAGCCAACTGGGTGGAGGACCAGGGCTATGTGTTATCCAGGCTGTTCCAGTGGGGGCCTGCCTGGGAACATATTGCCTTTGTTATGTAAATCAGGCATTTTGTTCCTTGTGACCCTTTCCTGGGACCTAATTTCTCCCTGGGAAAACACAATTTGACTTTGGGTGAGGGGTATGCAGTATAATCAAATGTCAAAAATAATCTGGAGAAGTTTTCTCTCAACATATGTACCCTGATTTATCAATGTCACTGCATTAAATTTAATAATAATAAAAATAATAATAATAGAAAAAAACCCAGATTATTTTTTAGAGCAGTTTTACATTCATAGAAAAATTGAGCAGAAGTACAGAGATTTTCCATATACATCTCTGTTCTCAATATTCCCTGTTATCAACAGTTTCCCATTTTTACAGTTGGTGAACTTATATTGACACATCATCAGCCAAAGTCCACAGTTTACACTAGGGTTCACTCTTGCTGTTATACATTCTAAAGATTCATTGTGTATTATCATACAGAACTGTTTCATAGCCCTAAAAATCCTTTGTGCTCTGCCTGTTGTTAGAGTTGCAATTAAGTAAGACTTGTGGATACAAAATACTTTGACAGGGCAACTTTAATAACTTCTGCAGAAGGGCATGCTGCTGCTAGTGAAAGCCAGCCTGGGAGCACGCGTGGAGTGGGGGGTGGATTCTGTTTTTTTTTTTTTTTTTTTTTTTTTTTTTTTTTTTTGATTCTGTTTTTATTGCTAACGCAGGCCCTGCTGGGTCCTGCCCCATTGGCTGGGGTGTTGACTGTACAGTCGTACTCATTCCCGATTGGCTAGTTTAAATGGCCATGCAAAGTGGGGAGGAGAGAAGTGGGGATAGCATGAAACTGGATGAGGGAGTTGGGGAATAATAGTTGAAGAAAAGAACATGAGGTAAACAAGTTGTTTTTCCTTCAGTCCTCCCTTTCAGTCTTCATTCTTCAAACTCGATAAGTAGAAGTTGGCTCTGGTCATCAGTGTTCATTACTAGCATCTGGTTAGAGAAAGGGGGAGGGCTCTGCTTGGTTATGGCCATCTTGATCATTCTCTGAATTAGGCCTAGAGCACACGGGATGATGCAGCATCCTATAAGAATCAAGACTCCAATAACAATTATTGGGAGGGGAGTACAGAGGTCATTAATCTTTTCTATTTTCCAAATCATTGTTCCAGTAAATTAGTGAAGGAGTCATCTATACCTGAGTTTTTGGCTAATTTATTTGCTAGGGTGGTCAGTACATGCAAAGCTTTGGTAATGGTACAGTCTGGGGTTGTGTTATTCGGGGATGTAGGTACAACATTGGGTTCCAATCATAATACGTACTATTCTACCTTGCTCTACTAGTATCATATGTAGAGCTAGTCTATTCTCCCAGGTCATTCAGCTGGTAGGACCAAGCTGTTCTGCAATTTCTTTAATTACATCCCTAGTGTAATTGACAAATCTTTGTTGATTATAATATATATAGTTTATTCAATCTACATTCTTGTTTATGGTTACCCACCAGAATAAGGCTGATTCAAATCCAGCTGCAATTTGATTCCATGCCTTAAATTCATTGTCCCCCATCTCTCTGACCCCCAAACTCCCAGTAGAATCTGTCTATATATAAAAGGGTCGAATGACCTGCTGGGAATTATGATACTCCTTTTGTTTCACCTGTTCCTGACAAGGTAGGAGAGGAGGCAGAGGAAGTGAATGTCAGGGTAAAAGGTATGGCCAATTATATTAGGGAGCAAATGCTGTTCCAGTTGACTGGTAGAATCTTGTAGATCTTTGTCCCACAATACCACCAAATGTCAGCTCTGGGTATTGTAAGGGCAGGTTGATTTGTCATTCCTGTAAACCAGGGGTCCTCAAACTATGGCCCATGGGACACATGCAGCCCCCTGAGGCCATTTATCCGGTTCCTGCTGCACTTCTGGAAGGGGCACCTCTTTCATTGGTGGTCAGTGAGGAGCACAGGATGTGGCGGCACAGCAAAGCGCAGCGTCGGTCACGTACAGTACTGCTTCCGGTGACGCAGGATGCACGCGTCACAGCTCCGGAAGTGTGTCATATCACTTGTTACGGCTAGCAGTGACAAATATGGAACCAGACATTGACCATCTCATTAGCCAAAAGCAGGCCCATAGTTCCTATTGAAATACTGGTCAGTTTGTTGATTTAAATTTACTTGTTTTTTATTTTAAATATTGTATTTGTTCCCATTTTGTTTTTTTACTTTAAAATAAGATATGTGCAGTGTGCATAGGGATTTGTTCATAGTTTTTTTTATAGTCCAGCCCTCCAGTGGTCTGAGGGACAGTGAACTGGCCCCCTGTGTAAAAAGTTTGGGGACCCCTGCTGTAAACTGTTGGCTTTCACTACATTGAGGTAGATTTCCTACAAAGGCCAAATTGGCCCCTCACCTTGAGAGGCACAAGAGAAATTGGCCATAGGAATTGGCATTCTGATAGCCCTCGGGAAATCTCAGCAGTAACTACCAGTATGACTTGTTTTGCCAGGCAGTGGCATGTTGAAACAGGGCTACCATGCAGTTCATTTCATCAGGGTCCAAGGACCACCAGAGTGGAAATGGGACTATCTGAGCCTTCAATCTTCCTGTAGCACAAGCGTAACAGTTACTTTTGTTTAGGGTCCTGACAGAGTATTTGATCATTCTACCCAGGCAGTTGCATCTTGGTATTCTGTTTCTGTTGCTAGGGTTTGATTTAAATCCTTAACTTCTACTATAGTTACTAGATAGAGGGAGGCCTGGAGGGCCCCCTTTAAATTTGGAGTCCTAGTGTTAATCTTACCATTAAATCTTTTCCCAGCCCTGGCCGACTAGCTCAGCAGTAAAGTGTTGGCCCAGCCTATGGAAGTCCCAGTTTTGATTCCCGGCCAGGGCACACAGAAGAAGTGCCCATCTGCTTCTACACCCTTCTCCCTCTACTTTCTATCTCTCTCTTCTCCTCCCGCAGCCAAGGCTCCATTCGAGCAAAGTTGACCTATGCGCTGAGGATGGCTCCATGGCCTACATCTCAGGCTCTAGAATGGCTTTGTTTGCAACGGAGCAATGCCCTGGATGGGCAGAGCATTGCCCCCTGGTGGGCATGCCAGGTGAAGCTCGGTCAGGTCATGCAGGAGTCTGCCTCTCTGCCTCCCTGCTTCTCACTTCAGGGGGAAAAAAAAAAATCTCTTCCCAATAAATTGGTCCCAGCCCCCAGGGACATAGAGGAATTCAATTTTTTTTTTTTTTTTTTTTTGTATTTTTCTGAAGCTGGAAACAGGGAGAGACAATCAGACAGACTCCTGCATGCGCCTGACTGGGATCCACCCGGCACGCCCACCAGGGGCGACGCTCTGCCCACCAGGGGGCGATGCTCTGCCCCTCCGGGGCATCGCTCTGCCGTGATCAGAGCCACTCTAGCGCCTGGGGCAGAGGCCAAGGAGCCATCCCCAGCGCCCGGGCCATCTTTGCTCCAATGGAGCCTTGGCTGCGGGAGGGGAAGAGAGAGACAGAGAAGAAGGAGGGGGGGTGGAGAAGCAAATGGGCGCTTCTCCTGTGTGCCCTGGCCGGGAATCGAACCCGGGTCCCCCGCACGCCAGGCCGACACTCTACCGCTGAGCCATCCGGCCAGGGCGGAATTCAATTTTTTCTATCTCTAAAAATAGTCTTTTGGAAAACCTGTGCTTGAAATTCCTTTCCTTTTACCCCAGAGACCATAATTTGGTTCAAGCCCAGGTGGTTGATGACTTTATACATTTAAAGCAGTTGTCCATTCCCTTTCCTCCTCCTTGCCCTTGTTGACTTGCATTTTTTCCTTTTTCTTACTTTTGTTCACTTTCTCAGTTCCTTTTTATTTATTTTTTTGTATTTTTCTGAAGCTGGAAACGGGGAGGCAGTCAGACAGACTCCCGGATGCGCCTGACTGGGATCCACCTGACATGCCCACTAGGGGGCGATGCTCTGCTCATCTGGGGCGTCGCTCTGCCGCAGTCAGAGCCATTCTAGCACCTGAGGCAGAGGCCATGGAGCCATTCTCAGCGCCCGGGCCAACTTTGCTCCAATGGAGCCTTGACTGTGGGAGGGGAAGAGAGAGACCGAGAGGAAGGAGAGGGGGAGGGGTGGAGAAGCAGATGGGCACCTCTCCTGTGAGCCCTGGCCGGGAATCGAACCCGGGACTCCCACACACCACGCCGATGCTCTACCACTGAGCCAACAGGCCAGGGCCTCTCAGTTCCTTTTTTTTTTGTTCCTTCCCTCTGCACAAACCTTCTACAACCGGCACAAACCTTCTTCTCTATTCAGAAGGAACCATCTTTCAGAACTTTTTTCCTTTTCCTTTCAAAAGTACTTCCACACCTTCCTTATACCTTTTATCATTCAAGCCATACAATTTTTTTCCAACTAGTCAGAATTCTTTTTCTAAAAACCATAACTTTCAGTGAGGAATAAGTTAGTAGTTAGCAATTTTAGATGGATACTTTAAAATTTTTTTTAAATTTTATTTATTCATTTTTAGAGAGGAGAGAGAGAGGGAGAGATACAGAGAGGGAGAGAGAGGAGAGAGAGACAGAGAGAGAGAAGGGGGAGGAGCTGGAAGCATCAACTCCCATATGTGCCTTGACCAGGCAAGCCCAGGGTTTCGAACCGACGACCTCAGCATTTCCAGGTCGATGCTTTATTCACTGCGCCACCACAGGTCAGGCTAGATGGATACTTTTATGAACTGTGGAGAAAAAAAATAAAAAGAGGATGGGGCCATGACCTAAACCTGTCAAGCTCAGATGAGCCTAGCTGGCACAATGGCCTTTCAAACTCAGAGACCTAAAGTAAACACTCAGGATGGTCTAAATCGGGGTAGTCAACCTGGTCCCTACCGCCCAGTAGTGGGCGTTCCAGCTTTTATGGTGGGCGATAGTGGAACAACCAAAGTATAAATAAAAAGATTTAGCTATAGTAAGTTGTTTCATAAAGATTTATCCTGCCAAACTTAGCGAAAATCCAACATAAAGTACTTGGTAAATAATTATTATATGCTTTAACTTGCTGTAACTCTGCTTTATAAATTTTATAAAGTAAAGTTACTTCCCTACTTTATAAATCATCATTACTGTGGAACCGGTGGGTGGTTAGAAAATTTTACTAACAGAGATTCAAAAGTGGGCGGTAGATATAAAAAGGTTGACTACCCCTGGTCTAAATCAAACCTTTCTACCTAAAAGCAGTTTATGGTGGGCATTCATATCCTAGGGAGGTGTTCTCTCTCAGCAAGGACAAAGCTTACTTTTATTCAAGCCTGTCTGTTGTCTTTGGCATCATCGATAATGTACCTGATAACATGCCTTTGGAATGTGAGGGTCATCCCCCCCTCCCCCCAGGCCATATATCCCACCAGAGCCAACAGACTCCCTCATTGTTATTGTTATGTGAACCATTGATTGTTAACTGTCTTGTTCTTCCCTATGTAAAAAAGTTTCAGGATATACACTTTACTTTTAACCCAGTCCTAGAGATTTCCTGCTTTGCCTTCTCCTGCCTTGCTAATCTATGTTCAGTCAATTTTGTGCAACCCATATGTCTTCTTTGATTCTGACATATAAAATAAATGGTTAAACTGCCAGTTTCTGGAGCACTTTCTCAATTTGTTGAGACTTGGCTTTCTGGCAATTTCGACAGTTTGGCTCAGGTAAACTCATAAAAAAATCTTACAGGTTTGGAAGTTGTTTTTCATTGACAGAACATACTTCATTAGCAAACAAACTTACATTTTCAAAAGTTGTAACAGATAATAGGAACCTTTTGTAAATGAAGGCAAAACAAACATTTTCTGTTAACAACTTTAAAAGACATTAATTAAATTAAACTAATAGTAAATCAAATGCTTTTCTAGGCCACCTAGTTAATAAAAAAACATTTTGAATAGTTTTATATTTTACAGTATTATTAATAGTTACAGAGAAGGCAAGACTCTTTATTTTTCCTTGGCAGCCTTCTGGGATGACTGAAGAGAAGGGGATGGACTGCTGAGCTGCTTGGATTTTAAAAGTGCCCATCCCTTTTTTTCTTTACATTGAGATTCTGGTATGTCCCCTCCCATTTTTACAGCCTGTATAAGGTCCAGAGAGTTGTTAATTCTCCTGTTGTTCTCAGAACTGCAGCAATTTTCAGACCTCTAGGAAGAGGCTTGAAGATATTTAAATAATCTGTTCTCTCCCTCCCCCCCCTTCTGAGTTTTACTGTCTGGAAAGGTCAGTAAGTTCTCTTCTCCACTTTGAATTATTAATTATTTTTCAGTAGAATATTTAATAAGAACAATATGAAAGCTGGTGCATAACATAATAACCAAATTCTAAATAAAAACAAAGTTCAAACAAAAGGTATTTATAAACCAGATCCTCCAGAAGGAGGGACTGAGATGCTAGTCTTTAAAGTTTATTTCACATTATCCAGTACTGTAAATGACCTCTACAAGGTCCAGATGGGACAAAGCCCAAAAGTGGAGGCAGAGGTTTCTTAGTACATGTAGAATAGTAAGAATGTCAGAAAGACAGATAGGAGAGACAGATGAAAGCTCTCGAACTGAAATTGATTCCTACCTTTTCACAGATTTGAGTCCAGTTTTTTACATAGAAACAAGATAATTACAGTGCAGAGACACCAGCATGACATAGAAATAAAACCTGATTAAACCTAATAGAATTGCTACTTGACTCTTGACTCTGAAAACGATGAACACAGCACAGTTATTAGTATGGCCAGACTTTACAGAGTACAAACACAGGAAACAAATTTAGTATCCAAAATTCCATTTAAGTTTAAATGAGCGTTCCTTACATATTCTGATTTTAAAGCAACAATGCCCAGAGCATTTGAATATAGGAATGAAACTATTTTATTCAGTTCAGTATTAGAACCGGCATTTTCAATTTTGCATGCAAGAAGTTAATTTAGGCCTCAAAAGAGCCATATCTTGGTTCTTCTAGGTCAGGGGTCGGGAACCTTTTTTGATGGCTGCATCTGGCTTGCAGACAAATCTTTAATAATAATAAAAAATAACGTTAAAAAT
Organism: Saccopteryx leptura; assembly: GCF_036850995.1. Taxonomy (NCBI): domain Eukaryota; kingdom Metazoa; phylum Chordata; class Mammalia; order Chiroptera; family Emballonuridae; genus Saccopteryx; species Saccopteryx leptura. Next base: position 38,438,882 of record NC_089511.1, read on the forward strand.
ATAAAACATTCTCATGTATTACAATCCATTCATTTCCTACCGTTTATGTTCATGGTTACGTGTGGCTGGAGCCAATCACAGCTGTCCTCCAGGACACCACCAAATTTTTATTAGATAATGCATACCGTACACAGGTTGTTATATGGCTCTCACGAAATATACATTTTAAAATATGTGGCGTTCATGGCTCTCTCAGCCAAAAAGGTTCCCGACCCCTGTTCCAGGTTGATGTCATTTGGAGGTTTCTTTCCCCTTTGTTTGGTACTGTCTTCCTCTCTAGTTGATATTTTAGAGGTACGATTTCCTATCCTGAGTGTGGGCGTGACTCCTGAGAGAGGCTCAATCCCCTCCCCTCTATCCCTGGAGGTTTCTTGCACTCTTATTATTTGCTAGTCTATATCAGGCTGCTCCCCTTGGGGGACGTTGAGTGCTTCTTAGTATTTGGCTGGTTAGTATAAACCCCCTACTTGGATCAAGCATTGCCTGATACCTCCCTAAACTGTATTGAGGTCACCACAGAACCATGGATTAAGACTCTAGCCTGACCAGGCGGTGGCGCAGTAGATAGAGCGTCAGACAGGGATGCTGAGGACCCAGGTTCGAGACCCTGAGGTCGCCAGCCTGAGCGCAGGCTCATCTGGTTTGAGCAAAAGCCCACCGGCTTGGACCCAAGGTTGCTGGCTCGAGCAAGGGGTTACTTGATCTGCTGAAGGCCCGCGGTCAAGGCACATATGTAAAAGTCATCAGTGAACAACTAAGGCAGCGGTTCTCAACCTGTGGGTCGTGACCCCGGTGGGGGTCGAACGACGAAAACACGGGTCGCCTAAAGCCATCGGAAAATACATATTTCTGATGGCTTTAGCCGCTGAGAAGCTGTGCTACCGTCTGCAGCAGCGCTATTCAGCTTGAACACACGCTGTGTCTGGTGCTTGACGTCATCAGTGGGCAGGTGCGTCGGAGGACAGAAGCCTAGGAGGCGGAGAAGCAAGAGGCGGAGAGCCAAGAGAGCCTGCGAGACAGCCTGCTGGTGTAAAAAAGGTTAATAATGTAAAAACAGTACACACACCATACACACAATACTGTGTAAGTGTAAGGTGCTTTGTGTGTAATCATTACACAGTACACAAAGCAGCTTACATTTACACAAAGCACCATACATTTACACAGTGTGAACTACATCGGTCTTATACTATAAGAGACCGCTATAAGATGTAGCTCACACTGTTCCCCAATGTATAATTATCTCCCATACCTCCCACTATTTTCCCATGTTCTGAATGAGGAAACTGCTGAAATCAGCGGTTTCCGGCATTGAATCCGCCTCCTATTGATTTCATTGGGAATGCGGTGGATTTTGTGGAAGAGAGCTCCCGAGAATCTCAGAATCTCGGGTTACCACACAATCCGCCGCAGCCTCCTTTTGATTTCAGTAAGAGGCGGAGATATGACAGTTTCCGACACATTTCTTCCTCTCCAAGTCAAGGGGAGGCCGCAGCAGATTCCGCTCAAATATAGAGCATGTTGCTTAATTTTTTCCACGCTAGAACTTTTCCTAGAGCAGAAAAATGCCAAAGGTGGAATCCGCCACCCCCAATAGACTGAAAGAGGCCTCACACTGAGGAATCTGCTGTGCGGATTCTGCAGTGTAAAAGATCTGCCTCCTATAGAAGTCAAAAAATATTTTATCATCTGGATGTCCCATGGTTTATTTATCCATTCATATACAAAAAGGGCATCTTTGACCACTTTAAAAATTTTTTTTTTATTGACAGAGAATAAGAGAGAGGGATAAATAGGGACAGACAGACAGGAAGGGAGAGAGACGAGAAGCATCAACTCTTCGCTGCAGCACCCTAGTTGCTCATTGATTGCTTTCTCATGTGCCTTGACCGTGGGGCTACAGCAGACTGAGTAACCCCTTGCTCAAGCCAGCAACCTTGTGTCCAAGCTAGTGAACTTTGCTCAAACCAGATGAGCCCGTGCTCAAGCTGGAGACCTCAGAATCTCGAACTTGGGTCCTTCCTCATCTCAGTCTGACTCTCCATCCACTGCGCCACTGCCTGGTCAGGCTGACCACTTTTTTTTAAAAAAATAATTTTTTATTTATGGATTTTTTAGATAAATGGGGGTGAGAGAGAGAGAAGGGAAGGAGGGGAAAGAGGAGGGAGAAGCGGGAAACATCAACTCGTAGTACAGTCGTCCTTTGCCATATCGTGGTTTACTTTTTGTGGTCTCACTGTATTGCGGATTTTGAAATTGTATGTATCTAATTTCATATCACAGACTTTTCGCTGTATCGTGAGGTTTTGCGGTATATAGGTATTTTTATATAGTTATTTTATTTTGTGGTAAAATAAGCATTTTCTAGCCTAATAAATTGAAAACAAAAACATTAATATTCATTGGTGAGTAGCCATATATAGAATTTTATATGTTGTTAGGATTACATAGGTTTAAGAGTATAGAAATTGTTTAAGAGCATAGGAAGTGTTTATAAGAGTGTGGGAAAGGTCAATAACTGTGAAAGGTTTATAAGAGTGTGGGGAGGATTTATCAAGTCTTAAAGTATATGTAAATAATAAAATAAATATAAGGTTGCTACTTTGCGGATTTTCGCCTATTGCAAGGGGGTTCTGGAACCTAACCCCTGTGATAGACGAGGGACCACTGGGATTGCTTTCTGTATGAGCCTTTACTGGGCAAGTCCAAGGTTTTTAACCGGCGACCTCAGCATTGCAGGTGGATGCCTGCTCTATTCCTTTCTTCCCTTCCTTCCTACCTCCCTCCCAAGTGAGAAGAGGTGATATAGGGAGACAAACTCCTGTACGCGCCTGAACTGGGATCCACCTGCCAACTCCTGTCTGGGGCCGAAGTTCTGTCCTTTTGGGGCCATTCTTGCAACTGAGCCATTTTTAGCGCCTGAGGCAGAGTCTCCACGTAGCCATCCTCAGTGCCCAGGTCTAGTGCGCTCAAAGCAATTGAGCCATATCTGCGGGAGAAGAGGGGGCAGTGGAGAAGCAGATGCTTGTTTCTTTTTTGTGCCCTGACCTAGAATTGAACCTGGAATATTCACACACTGAGCTGATGCTCTACCCCCTAGCCAACCAGCCAGGGCTATATTTTTCTCCAAAGACTTTTATTTATTGATTTTAGAGACAGAAGAGAGGGGGAGTGAAAAGTATTAACTCATAGTTGCTTCACTTTAGTTGTTCATTGATTGCTTGTCATACATGCCTTGACTGGGCAAGCCCAGGGTTTTGAACCAGGGAACTCAGCATTCCAAGTCAACATTCTATCCACTTAGCCACCACAGGTCAGACTTAGGTCACTTTTATTGTCTCTCTGGTATTCTCTGATGGAGGAATAAACAATAAACAAAGCCAGTTGCTGACCTCTGAACTCAGTTCTGACCTTTCTGTAAACTGCCTCGAAGAGAGGGGCTATTCTTACCTGAAGCTTATAGTGTGTTTTACCTAGTTAGTTCCAAGAGCCCTTGACTATGGCAGGAAGATATTGCTCAGAAATGATGCCACCCTCTCTTCAGGGACCACCTAAAACACCTTGTGTGGAAACCACTCCCACAACATTCAAACATTGCAAAGTTGGTGATGGGGGAGAGAGAGAGAGAGAGAGAGAGAGAGAGAGAGAGAGATGGCCTTAGACTGTGGTCTTTCTGGGGTATCTGAGAGGGTGTATACCCAGTCCAGAGATGTGTGAGGCCTTCATTAGGATTCTTTGGTAACCCCCAGAAAGCCCATTATGCCTTTTACTACACCACTTAGTTTTACGGTGACAAAATGAGAGATAGGGACAGACAGGAATGGAGAGAGATGAGAAGCATCAATCATCAGTTTTTCGTTGCGACACCTTAGTTGTTCATTGATTGCTCTCTCATATGTGCCTTGACCGTGGGCCTTCAGCAGACCGAGTAACCCCTTGCTTGAGGTGAGCCTTGCTCAAACCAGATGAGCCCGCGCTCAAGCTGGCAACCTTGGGTCTTGAACCTGGGTCCGCCACATCCCAGTCTGTTGCTCTATCCACTGCGCTACCGTCTGGTCTGGCTACACCACTTAGTTTCTAGACTATACTAGTAATTTTTTAAATTGAATTTTATTGGGGGTGACACAGGTTAACACAATAATACAGGTTTCGGGTGCCCAATTCTGCAACACATCTCTGTATACCATATTTTGTGTTCACCCTTCTAGACTAGTAATTTTTTTAAAATTTTTTTAAATTTATTCATTTTTAGAGAGAGAGGAGAGAGAGAAGGGGGAAGGGGCAGGAAGCATCAGCTCCCATATGTGCCTTGACCAGGCAAGCCTGGGGTTTTGAACCAGCGATCTCAGTGTTCCAGGTCAATGCTTTATCCACTGCGCCACCACAGGTCAGGCCTAGACTAGTAATTCTTTTTTTTTTTTTTTTTTTCCTGAAGCCAGAAATGGGGAGAGACTGTCAGACAGACTCCCGCATGCGCCCGACTGGGATCCACCCGGCACGCCCACCAGGGGGCGACGCTCTGCCCACCAGGGGTGACACTCTGCCCACCAGGGGGCGATGCTCTGCCCCTCCGGGGCGTCGCTCTGTTGCGACCAGAGCCACTCTAGCGCCTGGGGCAGAGGCCGAGGAGCCATCCCCAGTGCCCGGGCCATCTTTGCTCCAGTGGAGCCTCTGCTGCGGGAGGGGAAGAGAGAGACAGAGAGGAAGGAGAGGGGGAGGGGTGGAGAAGCAGATGGGCGCTTCTCCTGTGTGCCCTGGCTGGGAATCCAACCCGGGACTACTACACGCCAGGCCGACGCTCTACCACTGAGCCAACCGGCCAGGGCTAGACTAGTAATTCTTAATCAAGGTTTAGAACACTTGAGTGCTTTGGAGTTTTTACCTGTTTCAAAAATTTCATCAGATTCTCCAAATGCAATTTGTGTGTGTGTGTGTGTGTGTGTGTGTGTGTGTGTGTTTGTGAGAGAGAGAGAGACAGAGACAGAGATAGAGAGAGGGACAGATAGGGACAGACAGGAAGGAAAAGAGATGAGAAGCATCAGTTCTTCATTGCAGTTCCTTAGTTGTCCGCGGATTGCTTTCTCATATGTGCCTTGACTGGGGTGCTACAGCAGAGCGAGTGACCCCTTGCTCAAGCCAGTGACCTTGGGCTTTTTTTTTTTTTTTTGTATTTTTCTGAAGCTGGAAACGGGGAGAGACAGACAGACTCCCACATGCGCCCGACCGGGATCCCCCCGGCACGCCCACCAGGGGCGATGGCTCTGCCCACCAGGGGGCGATGCTCTGCCCCTCCGGGGCGTCGCTCTGCCGCAACCAGAGCCACTCCAGCGCTTGGGGCAGAGGCCAAGGAGCCATCCCCAGCGCCCGGGCCATCTTTTGCTGAAATGGAGCCTTGGCTGCGGGAGGGCAAGAGAGAGACAGAGAGGAAGGAGGGGGTGGGGGTGGAGAAGCAAATGGGCGCTTCTCCTATGTGCCCTGGCCGGGAATCAAACCCGGGTCCCCCGCACGCCAGGCCGACGCTCTACCGCTGAGCCAACCGGCCAGGGCCTGGCCTTGGGCTTTAAGCCAGCAAGCTTTGAGCTCAAGCCAGAGACCCCATGCTTAAGTTGGTGAGCCCTTGTTCAAGCTGGATGAAAGTTGGCGACCTTGCAGTTTTAAACCTGGCTCCTCTGCATCCCAGTCCCACCACGCTCTATACACTGCACCACTGCCTGGTCAGGCTTTCCCGATACAATTTAATTTTATTCACTAACTCAACACATACAGGGCCTCATGACCCTTTCTGGTCATTTTTGAGAGTGAGCTCTGTACACTGATTCAGCAACAGGATTGTTGCTCAGGGCCCCCTGTCTGGTCTGAGGCAGAGTTGTACCCAACACAGGACAAGCCCAGGAGCAAAGGATTGTGTCCCGGGCTGGTGTCCTGCTTGGGATGAATTGGAACTGGTGCATTTAGCCTGTGCTGCAGCCTCCTTGTCATGTGCACTATGTGATTCTGGACCCTTTTCATTTTGATATTCAGTACTGGGTCTGGGTCTACAATAGGAGGCTGTAAAATTTGAAATAGTGTATCTTATCCTTACGGAGCAGAAGGGACCAAGTCCTAATCATGCCTCAGCTTGAGGCAGACAGGCCTCTTATGTACTGTTCCCATTCCGTTGGCCCACTGGACACGCTCTGCTGGTCCTCACACATCTCAGTTAGAGGCGGCTGCATTTCCTTTTCCTGAAGAAGAAGCATGGACAGCAGAAAGGTCCATCTGGTAGAACCTGGTCTGCCTCTGTGCTCCTGACATGGAATAACACTATTCTGGAAATCTGGTGTTATCTCAGGGAGACAGTCAGAAAGCTGACACTTCTTTGGGAAGAAATGCTTAGATTATTTATATATACATCTTTTCTCTCTCCTCATCCAATTGAAGTGTTTATAGTGGGATTCATGGAGCAGGCCACACAAATCAAAGGGTCTTGTCATGGTTAAGGTCTTGGCAGGGTCTGAAATGGAAGTGGGGTCCTGGAATAGCTTGCTATCTCTCCTGCACACTCTTGGGTCCTGGGCCCTGTCCTCACACTTTTTCATCTCAAAAACTCTTTATGTTGTAATACTGAGGAGTCCAAAGAATTTTTGTCTATATAGGTATATCTATTGATAAAATTTTTATTTACTAATAGGAATAATACATCCATTGCATAAATTGATGTTTGTCATATATTACTTTGGTTAAAGTATAGAAAAGAGCTTAGCCTGACCAGGTGGTAGTACAGTGAATAAAGCATCAGCCTGGGACACTGAGAACCCAGGTTCGAAACCCCAAGGCCTCAGGCTTGAGTGCTGGATCACAAGCTTGAGTCTGGGATCATTGACCTGACGGCCATGGTTGCTGGCTTGAGCAAGGGGTCACTGACTCGTCTGGAGTCCCCTGGTCAAGATACAGGTGAGAAAGCTATCAGTGAACAGCTGAGTTCCTCATAACGATGAGTTGATGTTTCTTATCTCTTTTCTGTCTGTCTGCCCCTTTCTGTCTCTCTCTCTCACTTATAAAAAAGGAAAAAGAGCCTGACTTGTAGTGGCGCAGTGGATAAAGTACCAAGCTGGCTTGCCGAGGTCACCGGCTCTAAAACCCAGGCTCGCCTGCTTAAGTGCACTATGAACTTAAGGGCACATATGAGAAGCACCTGCTACAAGTTGATGCTGCCTGTTTCTCTTCCCGCCTCCCTCCCCTTTCTCCTCTTTCTAAAAAAGTCAATAAATAAAAACTCTTTAAAGTATACAAAGAAAATACGTAGTTGGAATAGGAAAGTATTTGAATAGCTCATTGACATAATTTTGGAGGTGTTATTCTTTGATAAGACATAATTTTGGAGGTGTTCTTTGATCAATATTCAACAGATGGTTACTTGGGAAAAGGTTACTGTTAGCCTGGAACCTACATTGAGTCATGGGCTGTTCCTTTTCAGCTACATTTAAACCCACTGTCCTTCCTTGCACTTGTGAGATGATCTTTTACAACTGTGTTTGGTTTGCTGAGTTATTTAGATCTTCCAGATGCTGATGTACTCATTTTACTATGACAGAAAGTTATTTTTGTTTCTGTCACCACCTCTATCATCAGAGGAGCCTTTAAGCCAGTGGTAGTCAACCTGGTCCCTACCGCCCAGTAGTGGGCGTTCCAGCTTTCATGGTGGGCACTAGAGGAGCAACCAAAGTATAAAAAAAAGATTTAACTATAGTAAGTTGTTTCATAAAGATTTATTCTGCCAAACTTAGCGAAAATTCGACATAAAGTACTTGGTAAGTAATTATTATTATATGCTTTAACTTTGCTGTAACTCTGCTTTACAAATTTTATAAAGTAAAATTACTTCCCTACTTTATAAATCACCATTACTGTGGAACCGGTGGGCGGCTAGAAAATTTTACTACTAACAGAGATACAAAAGTCGGCGGTAGGTATAAAAAGGTTGACTACCCCTGCTTTAAGCCACCAAAAAGTGTCTGCTCACAGTGGTGAGGTTTTCGAAATTTTACTATTTGACCAAACGTTTGAATATTAGCATTGGCAATAAATTAGGTCAGATGTTTTTCTTGAAATGGTAGTCTTGTTTTGTTCATTTTCCAGAAATGATCTGTCAGATACCTATGTCTGAATATTATGTGTTTGTATATCAGTCATTCTTTCACAGAAAAGATAGGTTCCTTGAAAAAGTGCTTTTCCTGGAGAGAACTGTTGTATTTTGTACACAGCAGAAATGCTTCATGCATACTTCTTATATGTCATAGGATATAAAAAATTAGGCAAGGCTTAGGATTTAATGAAATTAACAGTTATTTCATCATGGAGATTAAGAAAATTGGACCTTTGAATCATTAGTACAAATATCACCCAGCTAAAAAGGCAGTGTTATTATGAAAAAAGTTTCAAAAGAGTTGCAGGGATCCCTAAGGGTTCTTGGACAACACTTTGGAAGCAGCTGTACTAAGAAAAAATGTAGCTGAACAAATTACGTCAGCCTAAATGTTTATCGAAAATTAAACATTTTATAGCCTCAGAAAAATCTGATTGTGTCCATTCCCTTCCTATCCCCCAGTACATAGATCATGAATTTGTGTGCATTTTCAGAGGGTACCCTTGACAATGAGCACCCCTTCTGCAGTCATGGAAATATAAACACTGGCTTTCATTGAAAGTGGGTATGTGTATCTATACTGGGTATGTGTTCATACATTCTGTACATCTTCAGTTGTGTATTGCTTCACTGTTTGCCCTTCCTCTGATCTTGTTATTAGTTGTCTCCTAGTAGTAAGTGGATTGAGCCCCACAGTGCAGGCTGGGTTCTTGAGTGATAGTCTGTTTTTAGGTGCATGGACTCTGTTCTGGTAGGTTGCTGGATGAGGTCCAGCCCATTCCTCTGGCATTGAACAGCCTTTCCCTGGGGCTCATCCAGTTTACTTGCATAATTCTTCCTTTTAAGAAGCTGCTTTGGCTGGCTGAGTGGCTCAGTTGGTTAGATTGTTGTCCCAGTACGCCAGGGTCTCTCAGGTTTGATCTTCAGTCAGGTCACATACAAGAAACAATCAATGAATACGTAAATAAGTAGAACAACACATCAATCTCACTATCTCTCTGTCTCCCCCCTCCCCCCATAAGTAAATTGAAAAATAAAGAAAAAAAACTCTCAAAATTGTGCATCTTATATATTTAAGACTCTGATTCTCTTGGATTATTTCAGTTATTTTGCCCTCTCTTGATTCAGTTTAGTCTTGTCTTGTAGTTCAGGGTGGTTACTTGATTTAAACATTTGTCTTTGCTTTTCTGAATTGCAAAATCGCTTGAAATATATTGTTATATATTTGACAGTTTGGAGAACATTTTAAAATTATGGAGTCTTGTATACTCAACTTTTATTATAAATCTTTAAAACAAGTGCTATCTGAATCGTCTGCAATGAGATCTTGAAACGGAGTTTCTAGTAATTCTAGAGCTGATTTGCTTTAATTGGAACTGAGGACTAAACCTTTTCTTTCAGTAAATCAATAACCTCTTTAAGACATTTATTAGGAAATTATGACATACAAATTTTTTTTTAAGTGAGAGGAGGGGAGATAGACAGACTCCCACATGTGTCCCGAGTGGGACCACCTGGCAACCCCCATTGGGGCCGATTCTTGAACCAACCAAGCTATCCTCAGCACCTGGGGCTGATGCTTGAACCAGTCAAGCCACTGGCTGTGAGAGGGGAAGAGAGAGAGAAGGCGGAGAGAAGCAGATGGTCGCTTCTCATGTGTGCCCTGACCAGAGATCGAACCTGGGATGTCTGCACGCCAAGCCAGTGCTCTATCCACTGAGCCATGGCATGTACAATCTTATAAGCATCTTTATTTTAGAGGTCTTTATCATAAGATAAAAGTCCTGTATATGAAAGTAATTTTTTTTCCAGGTTTTATTGAGATGAGGAGAAAGTACTCTTAATTTTCTGTCAGAGAAGTTTTTTGTTTTGTTTTGTTTTTTTAATATAATTTTTTAAAATTTTTTATTCATTTTATTTTTTTATTTTATTTTATTTTATTTTATTTTTTTCATTTTTCTGAAGCTGGAAACAGGGAGAGACAGTCAGACAGACTCCCGCATGCGCCCGACCAGGATCCACCCGGCACGCCCACCATGGGGCGACGCTCTGCCCACCAGGGGGCGATGCTCTGCCCATCCTGGGCGTCGCCATGTTGCGACCAGAGCCACTCTAGCGCCTGAGGCAGAGGCCACAGAGCCATCCCCAGCGCCCGGGCCATCTTTGCTCCAATGGAGCCTTGGCTGCGGGAGGGGAAGAGAGAGACAGAGAGGAAAGCGCGCGGAGGGGTGGAGAAGCAAATGGGCGCTTCTCCTGTGTGCCCTGGCCAGGAATCGAACCCGGGTCCTCCGCACGCTAGGCCGACGCTCTACCGCTGAGCCAACCGGCCAGGGCTTTTATTCATTTTAGAGAGGAGAGAGAGAGGGAGAGAGAGAGAGACAAAGAGAGAGAAAGACAGAGGGGAGGAGCTGGAAGCATCAACTCCCATATGTGCCTTGACCAGGCAAGCCCAGGGTTTCGAACCGGCGACCTCAGCATTTCCAGGTCGACGTTTTATCCACTGCGCCACCACAGGTCAGGCCCAGAGAAGTCTTTTGATTATTGAAAGTATTATGACAGGGTTTGAGGACTCAAGGCCATTTGTTATCCAGTGACCTGGAAGCTTAGTGGGGATTGCAATCTTGGGTGTGATACATTGTGAGAGAACCAGGCTAAAAGCTCCTGTTGTCTTCGCAAACCTTGTGAATTGCTCTCATCTCTGGATTAGACTATGCACATAGCTGCTGTGTGCTCTCTGTGGAAGCTCACTCTGCACTGGGCCATGGTAAAAGAAGCTGGAGAGGAGCATCCCTGTGAATTGCTAGCATTGTTGGGTTTGCATATTCAACTGTATGTCAGCAACACCCACTTCCTTTTTTTTAAATTTAGTGAGAGACAAAGACATACTCCCAAACTCACCCTGACTTGGATCCACCTAGCAAACCCCCTAGAGGTCAATGCTCTGTCCAGTCCCCCCACTCCCCAAGCAGCTTGTTGCTCAGCAGCTAAGCTATTTCAGCACCGGAGAGGAGGCCATGGAGCTGTCATTTGCACCTGGGGCCAAATTGCTCAAACCATTTGAGCCATGGCTGCCGGAGGGGAGAGGTGGGTGGAGAAGCAGATGGTATCGTCTCCTGTGTGCCCTGACTGGAAATCGAACCCTGGACTTCCACACTGGGCCGATGCTCTACCAGTGATCCAGTCATTCAGGGCCCCACTTCATTTTTGAACCGTGGTAATTGGAGCTTTCCTTATTTTAGCCCTCAGAATTAAATCACTCTATTAGAACTTCCTTAGTGATTCTTTTTTGGCATAAATTTTATTTATACACCTACTCATGTAAGTCAAACTAATAATTCTCACTGTCCGACTTGTTTCCTACTGTTCAGTAAATACTTAATGCTTGTTATGTACAAGAGATGCTGTTTCAAACTCAGCTGGGTTTCCAGGATGAAGAGTAACTGCACCTGGAATGTCAGCATTGGGTCAGGTGCTTCACCTTTTAATCCTTAAAGATTCTCTGAGGTGGGCATTATTATTCCAATTACAGAAAAAAATGGAAGTTTAAAGTGTGTATGGGGAATTCCCGCAGTGTGGGGGGCATGCTCTTCCATGAGGCCATGGTGTCACTGTGAGCACAAATGAAAATGGCCTTCTGTTCTTAAGGCAGTTAACCAACTTGCAATAATATGCAAGACCCATGGAAAGACCAGCCAGAAGCTCCTGGGAGAGGAAGTTTGCAATGGGAAGGGAGGAGACTCATGTCACTTGGGGGTTGGGGTGGACAAAGGCTCTATCAAAGAAGTAGCATTTGGGTGGATTTTGCGTAATCGGTAGAATTAGAACAAATGGCCATAGGGAGTTGAAAAGGAATTTGGGGTGAAGGAAACAGAATGGGCCTAGAGCAGAGAGTTGCCTGATGTGTCTCAAGGTTTGGTGCACAGGCAAGTTTGGAATGCCAGGCCAATGAGTGTCCTGAAAGGTGGTGAGCAGAAGCAGGTTGTGGGCAAAACAGCTGTGTTAGGCTTGCTCACTGGCTTACTGGCTGCAAGCACTTTGCATGAGTAGTGCGTTAGCATGTGGCAGAAAGCCACATGTGTGTCTCTATGAAAAGCTATGGATGCTTTTCCTTAGGGGCGATTCTCCCAGATTGCTCTCCCACCACTGTCAGGTGCGGTTGCCTGATTCCCTCAGCAGCCACCATGACGGGCGTTTTTCCTGATCCATCCCTTGCCCTCCACTAAGAAAAGCAGGTTTTCCTTTACTTGCAATAAACGGATATGGCCTGACGCTTTCTGGCTCTGCAGTTTCCCTGTCGTCTGCCAGAAGTCAATGCGAACCTGCTCGTTCTCAACCACAAGCATAACACAGGTATTGGAAGAGGATTGTGCGGCAGGAAGCCCACTGAGGCAAGCACAAGGCCCTATCTCCATTGCTGCTCTGGGTTGGAGGGTCCAAGGAAGGGGGCGCTCCACAGAGTTTGGGGCTTGGGAAGCTGGGCAGCTAGATCCTTGAGGCATGATGATTAGGATGATAGTGTCACCGTGGAGGCAGGAGACAGAGAAATGGATGATTGGAGAAGCTGTGGTTGGGCGTGATGGATTTGAGATACCAGTGTAAGGAGTGACTGGGGTACCAAACAGGCAGCTAAGAGGGACATTTAGGGTTTGGGAGATACCTTAGGATAAGAAATTGAGGCCTAGAATATCCCTTCGGGGGGAGGGTACGCTCATACACAGATTTTTTTTTAAGATATAAAAAAGAAACATCTATCCATAAAATCAATTTCTCCCGTTGTAATGCCGGTGGCTGAGGCCAGGCAGGTTCACATTGGATTCAGGAGACAGTAGAGGAACTCTGGAGCCAGAAAGCTTAGGGCCATTCCAGTTTAATAGATTCTTGTAATGGTGGACGAACAAACAGGCAGGGGAAAAATGCTTCTCACTGACGCAGATGAACAAACAGCAAAATATGGCCCCTTACAGTGGTGGGCACGCGATCTGCTATCTGCCCTGAGGGCAAGTACCCATACCTTACATAGGCTAATTACTACATATTTAAACCTTACAATTTTTTGAGGTTTTTTTTTTTTTTTTTTTTTTTTGAGACACAGGCAGACAGACAGGAAGAGAGAGAGATGAGAAGCTTCAATTGATAGTTGTGTCACTTTTAGTTGTTCATTGATTGTTTCTTATACTTGCCTTGATCAGGGGCTCAAGCTGAGCCAGTGACCTTGGGCCCAAGCCAGCGACCATGAGACCATGTTGATGATCTCATGCTCAAGCCGGTGATCACAGGTTTCAAACCTGGGACCTCGGCATCCCAGGTCAACACTTTATCCACTGTGATACCACTGGTCAGGCTCACACAGTCTTTTTTTTTTTTTTTTAAATAAACTTGAGAGACATGGACAGGAAGGGGAGAGAGATGAGAAGCATCAGTTCCTCATTGTGGCACCTTAGTTGTTCATTGATTGCTTTCTCATATGTGCCTTGAACAGGGGTGGGGTGGGGGCTCCTGCTGAACCAGTGACCTTTGAGCTCAAGCTAGCGACCTCGAGGTTTCAAATCTGGGTCCTCTGCATCTCAGGGCAGTGTTCTATCTACTGCGCCACCTTCTGGTCAGATTCACACAGTCTTAATGTTACTTTTTTTCCCCATGCAAAGTGTGTGTGTGTGTGTGTGTGTGTGTGTCTCAGAGAGAGAGAGAGAGAGGCAGACAGGAAGGGAGAGAGATGAGACGCATCAACTCTTTGTTGCGGCAACTTAGTTGTTGATTGCTTTTTCATATGTGCCTTGACAGCAGAGTGAGTGACCCCTTGCTCAAGCCAGCTACCCTGCGCTTCAAGCCAGCGACCACGGGTCATGTCTGTGATCCCACGCTCAAGTCAGCAACTCCATACTCAAGCTGGTGAGCTCATACTCAAGCCGGCAACCTTGGGGTTTCAAACCTGGGTCCTCTGCCTCCCAGTCCAACACTCTGTCCACTGTACCACTACCTGATCAGGTTCCCATGCAATTTTAGGGTTTTAGGATGGTTAAAAGAAGCAATAACAAATATGTGCTTTAGACTGAAGCCTCATCAGAAGAGCCCATGATATCGAGCTTAATTTCCAGATATCTGTGGTGAGGCTTAAGGAGTTTGAAATTATCATTCAGTAGTCATTTTTGTTTGTTTTACCTTTAAGCAGGTCTTTCCTCTTTGTCAACCACCCTACCCCCACCACTTGTAAGGTTGACTTCCTTCAGTTTTGGGGTATAAGGGATGTGACCACATGAGCCAGAACACAAAAAAACAAATTAATGCAAGGAGTGAGAAGATTAGGACACTGAGTTTCCAGGTTCAAAACCCAAGGTTGCCAACTTGAGCGCAGGTCCAGGTTGAGCGTGGGATCATCAACATGATTCCATGGACGGTGGCTTGAAGCCCAAGGTTGCTGACTTGAGCTGAAGCTTGCTAGCTTGAGCAAGGCAGTCACTGGCTCAACTGAAGCCTCCCAGTCAAGGCACTTAGAAGCAACCAATCAATGAACAACTAAAATGCTACAACTATGAGTTGGTGCTTCTCATCTCTCCCCCTTTCTGTCTGTCTGTCTCCTTAAAAAAAAAAAAAAAAAATAGAAAACATGAAAGGAAGTAAAATCTATCTTAAATCCACCATCCTCACAGTGAGTATTCTTAACTACCCTTAAGTTGTGGGCAGTTTCTTTTATTTTTTTTTGTATTTTTCTGAAGCTGGAAATGGGGAGGCAGTCAGACAGACTCCCGCATGCGCCCGACCGGGATCCACCCGGCATGCCCACCAGGGGGCGATGCTCTGCCCATACGGGGCGTCGCTCTGTGGTGACCAGAGCCACTCTAGCGCCTGGGGCAGAGGCCAAGGAGCCAGTGACCGGGCCATCTTTTGCTTCAATGGAGCCTCGGCTGTGGGAGGGGAAGAGAAGAGAGAGACAGAGAGGAAGGAGAGGGGAAGAGGTGGAGAAGCAGATGGGCGCCTCTCCTGTGTGCCCTGGCTGGGAATCGAACCCGGGACTTCGCACGCCAGGTCGACGCTCTACTACTGAGCCAACCAGCCAGGGCCGTGGGCAGTTTCTTTATTGACTTTATGTTACCTGACCTATCAATTACAGTTAGTCCTTTGTATCTGTAGGTCTGCATCCATAGATTCAACCAAACACAGGTGGAAAATATTTTGGGGAAAAAAATGTTAATACTGACGGGTACTATGCTCTATACTGAACATGTACAGACTTTTCCCCCTTGTCATTATTTTGTAAATAATTCAGTATAATAACTATACAACATTTATACTGTATTGGGTATTATGAGTAATCTAGAGATGATTTAAAGTATACTGGAGGATGTGTATAGGTTATATACTATACTTCCTTTTATATATATAAGGGACTTGAGTATGCACAGATTTTGGTATCTGTGGGGAATCATGGAACTTGTAATTCCTGAGGATACTGAGGGAAAGCTCGTTTCAGAAGAGGGTATTGAAATCTCTGACTATGTACTGTATGTGGTTTTATGTATTCCTGCATGCAGTATTTAAAAAAATCTCCCCATTGATTTGAGAGAGAGAGAAGGGGGTGAGGCAGAGAGAGAGAGAGAGAGAGAGAGAGAGAGAGAGAAAGAAAGCATCAACCCACTTTCTACTTTGTTCCACTTAGTTGTGGACTCACTGGTTGCTTCTCATGTGCCATAGACAAGGATTGAACATGCGACTTTGGTACACCAGGCTGATGCTTTATCCACTGAACCACCTAGGCAGGATCCAGTTTGTTTTTACTTCATTCATTTTTGAATCTCAGTTACTAAGTTTATATAAATATATATGTTTGAGACATATCCTTTTGATGAATCTCCCTCTTTATTATTATGAAAATGACCTTATTCCTGATGGTTTTCTTTGTTCTGCAGTTTATTCTAATATTAAAATACTTTCAATTCTTTTGACTAGTATTATAGTGTTTTATCTTTTCCATCTTTTTAAGTGTAGAGTTCATGTATGTATGTATGTGTGTATGTATGTATGTATTTTTCTGAAGTGAAAAGCAGGGAGATGGAGAGACAGACTCCTGTGTACACCTGACCAGGATCCACCCGGCATGCCCACTAGGGGGTGATGCTCTGCTCATCTAGGTCATTGCTCCGTTGCAACCAGAGCCATTCTAGTGCCTGAGGCTGAGGCCATGGAGCCATCCTCAGTGTCTGGGCCAACTTTGCTTCAGTGGAGCCTTGGCTGCGGGAGGGGAAGAGAGAAACAGAGAGAAAAGAGAGGAGAAAGGGTGGAGAGGCAGATGGTTGCCTCTCCTGTGTGCCCTGGCCAGGAATTGAACACAGGACTTCCACTTGCTGGGCCGACGCTCCACCACTGAGCCAACCAGCCAGGACTACATGTCCTTATTTTTAAAAAAGGTTCTTATAGGCAGCCTGGAGTTGAGTATTGCATTTAAAAAAAACCCAACCTGACAATCTTTCCTTTTTAAAGGGTGTTTAAACCATTTACATTTACTGTGATTATTGGTATGATTAAGTTTAAATCTACTGCTGATACCTCTTTAAGTATGAGAATCTTAAAACAGTGTACATTTATGTCTTCCCTCCTAGTCTTCTTGCAGTTGTTTTCTTACATTTTATTTTACATGTATTCTAGACCCCATACTTCATTGCCATTGTTTATACAGTGGACCATCTTTAAAAGAAAAAGTCTGATGGATCTGCCTGCATCATTGCCATTTTTTTGGTGCTCTTCATTTTTAGTGTAGATACCTATTTCCATCCAATGCCATTTCTCTCTGGCTGAAGGACTCTCGTAAGCATTTCTCATAGCATGGTTCTGCTCATAAGTTCTTTCAGTTTTTGTATGTCTGAAAAAGTTTTAATTTTAGCTGTGTGTATATGAAATTACCTTATTGAAATAATTCACCCATGTAAAGTATTACAGCAAATGATTTTTAGTGTATTCACATGGTCTCTATTTTTGGAAGGATTTCAGTGGGTGTCGGACCCCAAGTGACAAGTATTTTTCTTTCAATTCTTCAGATGTTGCTCCCGGTTTTGTGCTCATGTGTTTCCCATGGGAATCTGCTGTTATCCTTGTGTCTGTTCTTCTCTGTGTGGTTTTTCTCTCTGGCTCTTTAAGATTTTCCATTTATTTCTGTGATGCACCTTGGTGCAGTTTTCTGTATGTTTATTTAGCCTTGGGGTTCATTGAGCTCCTTAGATTTCCAAGTTTATAGTTTTCATCAAAATTTGAAAACTGTAAGGCTTTATTGCTAAAGGTGTTTTTTCTATCCCTCATTCTCTCTGGGACCTCCAATCATACATCTGTTTATTTGCTTGCAGTTGTCCCAGTTCACTGACGCTTTGCTCATTTTCTCTCACAATCATCTATTCTTTGTTCAGCTTAGGGTAGTATGGAGGTCTTTGATCTTTCAGTTTGAATGCTGTTTTGCTGTTAATTCTGTCAAGTGTGGTTTTCATCTCCCAGGGTGTCGTTTTCACCTCTACAGATTCATATACTTAACATGTCTCTAGTTAAGTTTTTTAATATTGGGCAACTCAGTTATTGTATCTGTTTAATGATTGTGTCTGCTAATTTTGCCGTATCAATTCTGGATTGGTTTCAGTTGATTGATTTTACTCATTATGTGTTATATTTTCTTAACTACATGCCTAGGGATTTTTTTTTTATTATACTTTTTTTTTTCTTCAGAGACAGAGAGAGAGTCAGAGAGAGGGCTAGATAGGGACAGTCAGACAGGAACGGAGGATGAGAAGCATTAATCATTAGTTTTTCGTTGCACATTGCGACACCTTAGTTGTTCATTGACTGCTTTCTCATATGTGCCTTGACTGTGGGCCTTCAGCAGATCGAGTAACCCCTTGCTCAAGCCAGCGACCTTGGGTCTAAGCTGGTGAGCTTTGCTCAAACCAGATGAGCCCGCGCTCAAGCAACCTCAGGGTCTCGAACCTGGGTCCTTTGCATCCCAGTCTGACGTTCTATCCACTGCGCCACCGCCTGGTCAGGCAATATACTTTTTATTGTGGAAAAATTTTAGATTTATAGAAAAGCTGTAAAGATAATAGAGAATTCCTGTGTATCTCTCATCCAGCTTTCCTTAATTGCTAATATCTTACATTACTATCGCACAATTGTCAAAACAAACTAGGGTTGATTCATTACTATGAATTTTACTGCAGACTTTATTCATTTTATTCAGATTTTCTCAATTCTTACCTAATGTCCCTTTTCTATCCCAGGATTCCATCCAGCACCATTTAGCACCATTTAGTTGTCCTGTCTTTTCTGTCTTCTGTTTGGGACAGTTTCTCAGTCTTTCCTTGTGTTTTGTGACTTTGATAGTTTTGGAAAGCATCTTCACATATTTTGTAGAATGTCCTCTATTTGGGTTTGTCTCAGTTTTATTCTTAGACCTGGGTTTTAGTTTTGGAGAGAGATGACCACAGAGGTGAAGTGCTGGTTGTTACCATGACTTGTAGGATATTGACCTTGGTCACTTGGCAAATTTCCTTGCACTGTGTATTTACCATTCCCATTCATCTTCTTTCAAATGCCAGAACTAAATCCAGTGCACATGGGGAAGATTTGTCTCTTCTACCCATTTCTTTCTTTATTCATTTTTTTGTTTTATTATTTTATTTTATTTTTTTGAGAGAGAGAGATAGAGAGAGTCAGAGAGAGGGACAGATAGGGACAGACAGACAGGAAGGGAGACAGATGAGAAACATCAATTCTTCGTTGCGGTACCTTAGTTGTTTATTGATTGCTTTCTCATAATGTGCCCTGACGGGGTGGGGGGCTACCCCAGAGCAAGTGACCCCTTGCTCAAGCCAGTGACCTTGGTCTTTAAGCCTTTGACCTTTGGGCTCAAACCAGTGACCATGGGATCATGTCTATGATCCCACGCTTAAGCTAGCGACCCCTCATTCAAGCTGGTGAGCCCGTGCTCAAGCTGACAGACCTTGGGGTTTCAAACCTAAGTCCTCTGTGTGTGTCCCAGTCCGATGCTTTATTCACTGTACCACCGTCTGGTTAGGCCGGGTTTTTATTTACATCAATATGGATTCATGTATATTTATTTCATACCTTTCTTCCCTTCCCCCTCTCATATTGTTTCAACTTTCATGCTTGGGAATATCTGGATTCCAGAGACTGTGAATTTTGCCTCACTGTGCACTGCAGCTTTGCATTTCTGTAAGTCTTCCTGAACTTTGCTTGTGGGAAGCAATTCACTACTTTCATGTTTTGTTCTTAAGGTTTGTGAGATGGGTGGGACCTCCTCAGTTGTGGGCTAATGTTTCTTTGGCTGAGACTTTCTTGACCCTCCACCAGTCCCTGGGTTGTGATCTGGCTGGTGGAGCCTGAAACAGCCCCATCCTGATTCTGTGCCTGCCTTTGGGTTGTTTCCTGCTTGCTGAAGATCCAAGGAGACCTCTGCAGATTTCTGGATAATTTGAGGCTGGGCGTTAGGGAGGAAGGGAAAGAGAGGGGCATGGAGGGGTGGAGATGTACCTTTTTGCTTTTTTAATCTTCTTTTGTTAGTTTTTTGGTAACTAGATTTGACAGATCTATGTGTAAAGCAGAAACTGCTTCTATTCTATTTCATGTAATTTTCAAAAGTATTGTTTTGATTTATTGCATTATAAAGCAAACCAGCCTGACCTGTGGTGGAGCAGTGAATAAAGCATCTGCTTGGAGTGCTGATATCACTGGTTGGAAACCCCGGGCCTGGTCAAGACACAAATGAGAAGAAGCAACTGCTTTGGATTGATGCCACCCCCCCCCCCCTTTCTCTCTCTTCTTTTTAAAGATCAATAAGTAAAAAAAATTTTTCTTTTTAATTTTAAATATAGTAACCCAATTAGGAGGACAAGGGAACATGACTCTTAAGTGCAGGGCTGGTCCTGGGACAGAGCAGGCAGATCAGACTGGACTAAGGTTTGTGCAGTTGTTCATAACATGGTGCCATAGGTGTTTTGTTGTTTTTTTTTTGTTTTTTTGTTTTTGTTTTTGTTTTTTTTTTCTGAAGCTGGAAACAGGGAGAGACAGTCAGACAGACTCCCGCATGCGCCCGACCGGGATCCACCCGGCACGCCCATCAGGGGCGATGCTCTGCCCACCAGGGGGCGATGCTCTGCCCATCCTGGGCGTCGCCATGTTGCGACCAGAGCCACTCTAGCGCCTGGGGCAGAGGCCACAGAGCCATCCCCAGCGCCCGGGCCATCTTTGCTCCAATGGAGCCTTGGCTGCGGGAGGGGAAGAGAGAGACAGAGAGGAAAGCGCGGCGGAGGGGTGGAGAAGCAAATGGGCGCTTCTCCTGTGTGCCCTGGCCGGAATCGAACCCGGGTCCTCCGCACGCTAGGCCGACGCTCTACCGCTGAGCCAACCGGCCAGGGCGCCATAGGTGTTTTGTATAGTTGTAATAGGAATTGCTCAAATTCACAAGGTATGGTGTGAAACCTGAAAGCCTCCTCCTTTTTCCCCTCACCACCATCTCCAAACCCTTCTCTTTCTTAGACAAGAGATGGCTCCTTTAGGGAGTATCCTTCCTTCCCACTATTTGTATTGCATTTGCATTATTCAGCAGAATGACTTTTTTCTTTTTTTAAACTTGGTTTCATCTCCTAGAGGTTTTTTCTGCTGTACAGTCTTCCTTAGTTGGACTTTGCAACCTTATTTCACTATCACCCTGGTAGTGGCTGGCATGGTCTGCATCTTCTGGTTCTTTCTTGCTTTGTGTTTCCACACTTAACTTGCCACACATCCTGAGTACATGCTTCACATGTTCTCACCTGTCTGGAATGCTGTCTGCTGACTCTTTGCAGGGCCTTCATACCGACATATTCAGTGAAGGGCCCTCAGCTTATTATGACTACAGGTGGCCTCAGAGTTCTCAGAGAGCACTGAGAAGCCTGTGTGGGACGCATTTCTGCTTTTACCATAGTGCACATCATTTATCTCTCCCTGGTTTTTTTGAACTGGGATGTTTATGGCATAGGGAGTGATTCCAAGGTGTCTTGCTGGTTCCCGGGGTGTGTGTTTCAGGGAAATCCATAGTTATTAGACTTCCGCCTGCCTTCAACTTAGTCAGTGATGAAATTGACTTGCCAGGCTTCCATTTTATGAAGATGCTGTTTAAAAGTCAGTGAATCATCTGAAAATGACTCTGTTTGTTTTGGCTTGGTGTAATCTATGCTTTCAAAGCTATTATTTTCTTAAATAAAAATTTTTTGTAACTTGTAAAATTACCTGCTTTCTCCACCTGCCAGAATGTAAGAGAATTTTACTAGGTCAAGACTTGCACTTGGGTCACTACTTGTGTGCACAGGTTTATTTTTTAAATTTTTTTTGTATTTTTCCGAAGTTAGAAGTGGGAGGCAGTCAGACAGACTCCTGCATGCCCCCGACCGGGATCCACCCGGCAAGCCCACCAGGGGGCGATGCTCTGTTCATCTGGGGCCTTGCTTCGTTGGGGCTGGAGCCATTATAGCACCTGAGGCGGAGGCCATGGAGCCGTCCTCAGCGCCCGGGCCAACGTAGCTCCAGTGGAGCCTTGGCTGCGGGAGGGGAAGAAAGAAATAGAGAGGAAGGAGAGGGGGAAGGGTGGAGAAGCAGATGGGTGCTTCTCCTGTGTGTGCTCCGACTAGGAATCGAACCTGGGACTTCCACACACCTGGCCGACGCTCTACTGCTGAGCCAACTGGCCAGGGCTCCACAGGGTTCTTTTAGAGCTACTGTTCTCTAACAGGTATCTTTTAGGATGAAAGGCCAGTGAGCCAGTGTTGGCAGCCATACCCCCCCACCCTACACATGCACAGTTGAACAGTACTTCTAGGGGAGATCATTTCCTGTGGTCTTCTGGAAGACCTTATTCTTCCTGAAAGCTGTGCTGTGTTCTCTGTTTTCAGCCATCACAGCTGAGGAAAGAGGGCTCCTTTCTCAGCTGTGAAGCACTGGTGAACTGTTGTCCATGCAACCACATTGGCTGCACTTTTTGTTTTTTGTTTTTAAGAAAGAGAACAGAAAGAAAGACTAGGAAGGGAGGGTGGGAAGCATCTGCTCATAGTTGCTTTCACTTTAGTTGTGTATTAATTGCTTCCAAGAGGGGAGGAGAGACAGTGAGAGTGAGAAGCATCAACTTGTTAGTTGCTTTCACTTTAATGGTACATTGATTTCTTCTCATATGTGCCCCAATCTGGGCTGAGCTAACGACCTTGGGCTTTTCATGCCAGCAATGTTTGGGTTCAAGCTGGTGAGCTTTGGGATTTTGTGGATGATTTCCCTTCTCAAGCCAGTGACCCCGCGCTGACAAGCCCGTGATCAGAGTGATTGACCTTGGGATTTCCAATCAGTGTCCTCAGCGCTCTGGTTGATACTCCATCCACCATGCCACCACCATTCATTCAGGCATTGGCTGTACTTTTTTAGTGTTTCAGATCTGGAAGGTTCCTCATGTGCAAGGGCAGCAAGGAGGAGCATGATAGGTTTCCTGAGACTGTTGTATCATTTAAAACCTGGTTGTGCCTGACCAGGCGGTGGCGCAGTGAATAGAATGTCGGACTGGGATGCGGAAGGACCCAGGTTCGAGACCCCGGGGTTGCCAGCTTGAGCGCAGGCTCATCTGTCTTGAGCAAAAAGCTCACTAGCATGGAGCCAAGGTCACTGGCTCGAGTGGGGGGTTACTCAGTCTGCTGAAGGCCCGCGGTCATGGCACATATTAGAAAGCAATCAATGAACAACTAGCAACGAAAAACTGATGATTGATGCTTCTCATCTCTCTCCGTTCTTGTCTGTCTGTCCCTCTATCTGACTCTCTCTCTGTAAAAAAAAAAACCAAAAAACCTGGTTGTACTGATGATATAAGAAGGAAAGGTTACGTGAATTGTCTGTCTTAATCATCAAACTTTAAGTAATGTGATTTTTTTCATGAATTTATTTTTGTCTTAAGTTGTTATGTTAATAGAATACTTTGCAGTACAGATTTAAAATATTTTTTGATCCTCATTAAAAGTAGATACATTGTTCATTGGAAGTCAAGCATTATATTTCTTTTTTTTTTTTTTTTTGTATTTTTTTTCTGAAGCTGGAAACGGGGAGAGACAGACAGACTCCCACATGCACCCGGCCGGGATCCACCCGGCACGCCCACCAGGGGCGACGCTCTGCCCACCAGGGGGCGATGCTCTGCCCCTCTGGGGCGTCGCTCTGCCGCGACCAGAGCCACTCTAGCGCCTGGGGCAGAGGCCAAGGAGCCATCCCCAGTGCCTGGGCCATCTTTGCTCCAATGGAGCCTTGGCTGCGGAAGGGGAAGAGAGAGACAGAGAGGAAGGAGGGGGGGGGGGTGGAGAAGCAAATGGGCGCTTCTCCTATGTGCCCTGGCCGGGAATCGAACTGGGTCCCCCGCACGCCAGGCCGACGCTCTACCGCTGAGCCAACCGGCCAGGGCCAAGCATTATATTTCTTAATCAGAAGGGCTTTACTTGAAAAAACCCTGGCAGGCCCTTTGTTTCTTTCACAGGCAAATATGAGAAAACTAGTAATTATTATTATTTTCCATGAATTTGTTGAGATTGTCTCCACCCCCACCCCCCATTTATACACACACACACATTTATTTTTACATTTATCATGCCATAAATTCATAGGGAATGGGTTCCAGCAACTCAGGCTCCTTCCCATTGGTTCTCACAAAGTGTGCTTCTCTGTGCTTCAATACATACATTAATTCTCTTGGCAAGAATCTTGTCCTTGTTTGTTCACAACAGTGCCTCACTGCATGTTGGGTGACATAGACTCTTCTAGTTTTGCACTGGTAAGATTTGTGGGGCATTTCTTTTTGAATAGTGCCATCATTCCCTTGATGTCTGCAGTACCACCTTTCTTATAGATTCACATGTATGTGGCCAGAGAAATAACCCTTTGTTTTCTAAGAGGCCTAGAGAACAGAAAGCAGGTGCCTCTCCTCTTTCCCTTTGTGTTAGTCATTTTGGCGAATTACTGGAAGATGACAGTTCCTGAGATTGTGTTTTTTTAACCTTTTTTCTTTTTTTTCCCTTGAGAGAAGAAAGGAAGAGACAGGAAGGGGGAGAGATGAGAAGCATCAATTCTTCGTTGACACCTTATTCATTGATTGCTTTCTCATATGTGTCTTGACTGGTGGGCTACAGGAGAGTGAGTGACCCCTTGCTCAAGCCAGTGACCTTGAGCTTCAAGCCAGTGACATGGCCTCATATCTATGACCCCACGTTCAAGCTGATAAGCGTCCACTCAAGCTAGATAAGCTCGTGCTCAAGCTGGTGATGTAGGGGTCTCAAACCTGGGCCCTCAGCATCCCAGGTCAATGCTCACTCCACTGCGCCACCACCTGGTCAGGCAGTCATTGTTTTTTTCATATTAGTTTGTGGATATAGCTGTTGTGTTCTGGATCTCAGCTGTGTTTTAATTCCTAGGTGACTGCTACACTTTAATCTTAGGGGCTTAGAACAACTTCAGAGCAAATGGCTGCCTTCACAAAAAGGGAAATGTGTTACCAGACAAGCCTGCCTTCTTTCTAAGGTGTGCTTGGACTTGTGTCCTATGTGAGCAATCATAGCCCTAAACTCTGGAGGGCTGTGCATGGGTAACTCCCTGAACCTCTCAGGCAGGCCCTGTCTGGGTGTGGCTCAGAGTTAGATTTGCAGACACATCCAGGAGTAGTGTCAAGTCCCTTTTCTGAGTACTCCGTTTCAGGGTTTGAAAGTGGAGTTTGGGATAAGCCTGAGCTTCTCTGGGAAGCCTTAGGGTATGTTTTACTGAAGGGAGTTTAGGATTCAGACAGTGGTGGTTTTTTTGTGTGTGTGTGAGAGTGACAGAGAGACAGAGATAGGGACAGGCAGGAAGCGAGAGAGATGAGAAGCATCAGTTCTTCATTGCGGCTCTTTAGTCTCCTTAGTTGTTCATTGATTGCTTTCTCACATGTGTCTTGACCCAGGGGCTACAGCAGAGTGAGTAACCCCTTGCTCAAGCCAGCAACCTTGGGCTTCAAGCCAGAGACCTTTGGGCTCAAGCCAGCGACCATGGAGTCATGTCTATGATCTCATGCTCAAGCTAGCAAGCCCGTGCTCAAGCTGGCAACCTGGGTAATTGCCCTGTCACTGCAGACACACATTAAATACATTGTGTCCATAAAGTCATGGTGCACTTTTGACCAGTCACAGGAAAGCAACAGAAGACCATAGAAATGTGAAATCTGCACCAAATAAAAGGAAAACTCTCCCAGTTTCATACCTATTCAGTGCAGTTGGATGTGGGCTCACGCACAGATTCTTTAGGGCTCCTTAGGTAGCTGTCCCGTATAGCCTCTACAGACTCATCACTGACTGATGGCCTACCAGAACGGGGTTTCTCCACCAAACTGCCGGTTTGTTTCCTTCAACTGCTTATCCCAACGAGTAATGTTATTCCTATGTGGTGGTGCTTTGTTATAAACGTGCCGATATTCACGTTGCACTTTGGTCACGGATTCGAATTTAGCGAGCCATAGAACACACTGAATTTTCCTCTGTACCGTGCACATCTCGACTGGCATGGCTGTGAGCTGCTCCGCTGTATACACGGTGTTACATCATCATCTGTGCATGCGTATTAGCTGCTACATCATCCTACAGAAACTGGGAGGGTTTTACTTTTATTTGGTGCAGATTTCACATTTCTATCATCTTTTGTTGCTTTCCTGTGACCGGTCAAAAGTGCACCATGACTTTACGGACACACACTCTACTTAGCTTCCGTGTAGCATGACACTATGTTGGAATAAAAAATCAGCCCTTCAGAAAGGGTGTATGTAATACTGTTTTGTCCATGATGTTTAACCAGAGTTTGACGATACCTATTGGAAGGATAGAGGCAGTTCATTTCTCCTCACTTTGTTGCTCAGGAAGAGGTCATGTGAGCGGTATTGATGTCACCCCACAGTAGCTAGGAAGTCATGGTAGAAAGAAGTTCTTGGGAATCTTAAAGCTCATTACTCTTGGTGGATTTCTGTTATCTTGCAACTTTTTTTTTTTTTTTTTTTTAAAGAGAGAGAGAGATGGGAACGTCAAGTTGCTCCTGTTGTACGTGCCTTGACCAGGGAATTGAAACAGCAACCTGCGTTCTGGGATGTTGCTCCAGCTGAGCCATTTAGTTAGGGCTTAATTTGTTTTTATTGATTGATTTACAGAGAGACAGAGAGAGAGGGAAGGGAAGCACTAATTTGGTGTTCCACTCAGTCATGCATTCAATGCTTGCTTCCTATGCATGTCCTTATTGGGGATCAAACCCATGACCTTGTTGTTTCGGAACAACACTCTTAACCAACTGAGCTAACCTGCCAGGGCTATCTTGCAACTTTCATTGACAAATTCATCATTTCCTCTTGTGGTTCCCAAACATATCCCAGATAACCTTGGTGGCCACCCTTGTCTCTCACCTGAGTCAGCAGCACTGGCATCTTTTTTGTCTTAGGCCATAGTTTCTTATTTCCAGGTGGCAGCAGGCTGGAGAGACTGGAAAGCCAGTGGGGCTGGTCCAAGAAGGGCAGGAGCTTGTGATACCCCCATGTTTCTCTCACTTGGAGCTGTCCAGTGAGGAGTTCACAGATGAATCCTGATGTCAGAGCATTTTCCAGTGTCATTATGTGTTAATTATGTGGGTTGTGTCCTACTAGACAGTAAGTGACTGACATAACTCATGTCCTTGCACACTGCTCTTTGAGACGAGGTAAACACCACCTGTAACCTTGGGATGAATTATTTAATTTTTGCTTTTCTGTTGTTAAACTGAACAATGGTAGAAAACAGGTTAGGATTATGAGTTCTTGCAGTTCTATAAATTAGTATAGAAGCATGCATAGATTTGGGTAACCACTCATGTGTTTCAGTGTTAATTTAGGGGAGGTTTGCTCATGTGCAGCATTTGTAATTTTTTTTTTTTTTTTGAGAGAGACAGAGACAGGAAGGGACAGAGATGAGAAGCATCAACTTGTAGTTATGCCACTTCAGTTGTTCACAGATTGCTTTTCATATGTGCCTTGATAGGCTGGGGGTTGGGGGAGGATTTAAGCCTAGCCAGTGACGTTGGAATTATGTTGATTATCGTGTGCTCCAGCTGGATGAGCCTGCGCTCAAGATGGAGACCTCGGGGTTTTAAACCTGGGATCTCAGCGTCCCTGGTTGATACTCTATCCATTTCACCATCAGTGGTCAGGCAGTATTTTGATTGGAAAATAAACTTTAATGTTTCATTGGAGACCTGGGTAGTTGTCTTTTAGTGTGTCAGTATTATCTAAATTTTTTGCAATAAAATGTATTGCTTCTATTTTCACATTACATGGTTGTTTAAAAAAAAGAAATTTGCTTCACTTCCTCTTTTATTCTCAAATCCCTTGAGCCAAGTGTCTAGACTTGGTATTGGAGGATGGGAGATTCTGAGTGAAACTTGGGTTAATGCTTTACATTGAATGTTTTGTTTTGTTTTTTCCATTTTTCTGAAGCTGGAAACAGGGAGAGACAGTCAGACAGACTCCCGCATGCGCCCGACCAGGATCCACCCGGCATGCCCACCAGGGGCAACGCTCTGCCCACCAGGGGGCGATGCTCTGCCCCTCCAGGGCGTCACCATGTTGCGACCAGAGCCACTCTAGCGCCTGGGGCAGAGGCCACAGAGCCATCCCCAGCGCCCGGGCCATCTTTGCTCCAATGGAGCCTTGGCTGCGGGAGGGGAAGAGAGAGACAGAGAGGAAAGCGTGGGGAGGGGTGGAGAAGCAAATGGACGCTTCTCCTGTGTGCCCTGGCCGGGAATCGAACCCGGGTCCTCTGCACGCTAGGCCGACGCTCTACCGCTGAGCCAACCAGCCAGGGCCTATTTTTTAATAACCTAGAAAATTTTTTTATTGATTTTTTTTTTTAAGGGAGGGAGAGGTGGAGAGAGAAAGTGAGAAAGAGAAGAATTCATTTGTTGTACCGCTTAGTTGTGCTTTTATTGGTCATTTTCTGTATGTGCCCTAACCAGGGATGGAACCTGGAACTGTGATATTTTGGGACGACGCTCTAACCCAGTGTTTGTGACAGCTGCCGGTCTGCCAGGAACTCCGTGTGGATCCGTGGAAGAAATCTTTATATTACATCGGGATGGTTAACTCTTTTGCAGACCTGCATGGAGTTAATGGTGAATGAGCAGCTGTCAGACTAGCAGTTGAAAAACATTGCTCTAACTGACTGAAATAACAGGCCAGGGCCTGTTAACTTTTAAAATACAGTAATTGACAGTGGTTTGAAGGTTGAGAATCTAGACAGGAATAAAAAGAGGAATTTGACATGGAATAGTTGAATAGATAAATGGGTCTATTTATTAAAAAGTTTTTTTGAGTTTTTTTTCGTTAGGTGGTAAGTTGGGGATAAAATATTTATTTCTAGATTTTGTTTAGCCTTGCTGTCTAGTTTCAGGTGCAGCAAGGGCTAAAGTAACATTTTTTAAAAATCTTTTTATTTATTTATTATTATTATTTTTTTGTATTTTTCTGAAGCTGGAAACGGGGAGGCAGTCAGACAGACTCCCGCATGCGCCCGACTGGGATCCACCCGGCATGCCCACCAGGGGGCAAAGCTCTACCCATCCGGGGGCGTTGCCCTGCCGTGACCAGAGCCACTCTAGCGCCTGGGGCAGAGGCCAAGGAGCCATCCCCAGCGCCCGGGCCATCTTTGCTCCAATGGAGTCTCCGCTGCGGGAGGGGAAGAGAGAGACAGAGAGGAAGGAGAGGGGGAGGGGTGGAGAAGCAGATGGGTGCCTCTCCTGTGTGCCCTGGCCGGGAATCGATCCCGGGACTTCTGCACGCCAGGCTGACGCTCTACCACTGAGCCAACCTGCCAGGGCCTAA
The DNA here is from genome assembly GCF_036850995.1 of Saccopteryx leptura. Taxonomy (NCBI): domain Eukaryota; kingdom Metazoa; phylum Chordata; class Mammalia; order Chiroptera; family Emballonuridae; genus Saccopteryx; species Saccopteryx leptura. The sequence continues at coordinate 38,467,912 of NC_089511.1, forward strand.
AGTAACATTTTTTTAAACTTTGGGGTGCCCCTGCAGTGGTCACTGCCCTGAAATGTTTTTGATGACTTTTAGAGATCTAAGGGAAGAGGAAGTGAGTCAGAACAGATCTGCTTTGGGGTTGTGGAGTAAGGGTGGGCATGTCCTTCCGTCCAGTTGTTATGGCTTAGCCCACTCCCTGCTTCCTTCTGCCTTCTTTCAACCATTAAGGTAATACTCGCAAAACCCTTTTCCTTGAAGGATCTCAAGCACCCTGGGAGGTAATGGAACAGATGTGATCTGAGTGCTTGAGTTCAAGCACTGTGGTCACCAAGTGAATGACCCATGTTTGGCTGTCACTTATGCCCTCAGAGATCTAATCTGGCCTTCCTCATCATATCTATTTGTGGGGCTAAGAATGCTTACTAAATATGATGATTTAAGTAAATTTGGTATATATATACCTGACAAATGCTCCAACCTAAATTTTGAGTAGCTGGAGGGCATTCGTTTCTTGAGATGAGAATTCTAAGGTCCAGTTATATGGATCACATTTCCTAACAAGTCTGTTTGTGGGGGTTTGTCTGGGTTTGGGTAGAGGAATTTGGTTGTGTAGAGGGACCTTTGTCTGGAAGCCAGAGCTGTGTCTGTTCTGGAGGGTTCTTTGTTGTGTATGATTGATAGTCTTTGAGTCCAGGTGGCTACATTTAAGAGCATGTTACTGGTTCATGGAACTCTGCAATCAAGGGCAGTGGGTCTGGGTTCAGGTGCAGTTTTTCCTTCTTCCTGAAAAGAATTTTTCCAGAAGAGTCCTGAGGCTTTGCTTTTTTAGGCCAGCTGAGGATACATGTTCACCTAGAACCTGACAAGGTGAAGACACTGTGGAGATTTCAGGGGTTTGATTTGGGGGCTGTCCATGCTGCTCCCAGCAGAGGGGCCCCCCTGGATAACCTGCTCAGGATCTGCATGATTTTCCCTTGTTCTAGATGGATTCAGGGTATTCAGAGTGGTTGGGTTCCAAAGTTGCCTGGAACCCAGGAGGTTTGAGATGACTCTTATTGTGACCGTCTCATTCCAGTCACTCTCAGTGCAGGATTAACTCTGTGTTTTTGTGCTTGAATGTGTCATTCCATGTACATCATTTGTTTGCATAATTACGGTCTTCTTGCCTGTTTTATAAACTAGAAAATACTTGTTATAATTTGACTTTTGTAGATGACTTAAAGTTGGGACTTCTACAGTTTGAAAGCTGTTGCTGCAACCTTCAGACAGCAAGCCTAGACTGACAGGTGTTGCTGTGTTGATAGTTTGTTGGTGTCTTTCTTTGTGCAGTCTCCTCTCTGTTGTCCGCTTCTACTTTCACTTTCTGGATTTTTTTTCTTTTTTACCATCTGCTCAGGGCCTGGGCACTGGGACCTGTCAGAACCTTGCCTGGTGTGCCAGTGCAACAAGCTTTCCTCTAGACCAGATACTGGGAAACAGTTGTGCTGTTCTCTTGGCTGTCTTCCTTAACCTTAGGAATGGAGTGGTAGTTGTGAGCCTCGTAATCTTTTGGACCAGTACTACACTGAATCTTTATCTTTTTTAAACCCTATTCCTAGTGGTAGTCACTTCAGTAAAGACTTGTTTGTGAAATTGTCCAGTTTCTCTCTCCAGCATCTGTTCCTCCTCTTTTTCTCCTCCCTAGAAAGCATACTTAGAAAGACTGTCAGTCACTCAGCTTACACTGTAGTATTCTCTGAATTTTCTGCAAATAAATCTATTTCCTGTTAATTTTTGTCTTTCAACAAAGACTTCTTTGGCCTTACAGCAGTGGCCTCTGTGTAGGACTGCAGAATGTGTGGAACTGTAGAACATGTGGTCCCTTGAGGATGTGCGTGTAGCCATGTGGTACTCTAGAGTAGTAGTGTTCAGTCGCAGGTCTGCCAGAAATTTCATGCTGGTCCGCAAAAGAGTTAATAACTACCTTGACGTTGTATGAAGATTATATAGCATGGTGGTTAACTCTTTCACAGACCAGCTTGAAATTTCTGAGTTAACCACCACAATGTTGGAAGAAGGTTATAAGTGGTGGTTAATTCACTCTTTCGCAGATCAGCACAAAATTTCTTGCGGCCCAGTGGTTGAAAACCACTGCTCTAGAGTAGCCTGTACAGATAATACCTGAAGACTCCTGATGCTCAGCCAATTTAGGAGAAAAGGAATTAAAAATAGTATCATTATTTTGCAATTGGGGTGCCAGAAATAACATCTTTTCACAGTGAATTTCTTGGTAGAAAGGAATACGCTTTTATGTTTGGACCTGAATTGAAAGCTGGAGCAGTTTGGAGATGCACACAAAAAAAAATAGTGTTTGGAGAGTAAAGATGAAAGTTTATGTTTATGAAAGAAGAAGGTTGGCAACTGAAATGGTAGGTTCCTGCAGCAGGTTATTTTTTTCAAAAGTTTTTTGTTTATCTCGATTTTCAACATTTTTAGGATGAAATTGTATTACTTTGCAAATTATCGAAAACAATCATAACATAAATGCAAGTGACAGTCCTATTTGCCCTCCATCCCCCAACCCAGTGTTTGTTTAATCCTGAGGTTCCGTGAGAGAAGTGGTAAGGCAGCGCAGTCCTAGTTCAAGGGCAAACCCTGGAAATGCACTGGTGCAGCTAGTTACCTGGACTGGGTTCTGGATATCTTGCCAAGGTCTGGATTCACACAGTCCATTTATCCAATCTGTGCCTCTTCAATCCAGTGGCCTCCTAATCCCTATGTTTGGTTTTCAAGGCCTAGTGAGAGCCCCATTCACTGTTTACAGTTGATTTGAGCATTTTAAAAAAAATTCTCTTACAGATTTTTTTTTATCCCACCTAGAAACTGGTAGAAGGTCTATGTTAGAAATTCTTAGTTTGTTTTTTTTTGTTTGTTTGTTTTTTTACAGAGACAGAGTCAGAGAGGGATAGATAGGGACAGACAGACAGGAATGGAGAGAGATAAGAAGCATCACTCATCAGTTTTTCATTGTGACACCTTATTTGTTCATTGATGTCTTTCTCATTATGTGCCTTGACTATGGGCCTTCAGCAGACCGAGTAACCCCTTGCTCAAGCCAGTGATCTTGGGTCCAAGCTGGTGAGCTTTGCTCAAACCAGATGAGCCCATGCTCAAACTGGGGACCTCGGAGTCTCAAACCTGGGTCCTTCCACATCCCAGTCTGACGCTCTATTCATTGTGCCACTGCCTGGTCAGGCAGAAATTCTTAGATTTTTAAAAATGAGATAAAAGACCTGAGTTTTCCTTGTTTGCTGGGATGTATACCAGCCTCCTTCCATATCCTGCTGATTGCAGATGGCTGCTCTAACTGCTTCATAGCTAGTATGGAGCTATTGTGGGGGCTCTCCCCACCTTCCAGTGACCAGTTAGAAAGACCACCTATTCAAGCTTCTCACATTTTAGGGCCAGCTCTTTTAGGAACATTAGTGGCCACAGATGATCCCACCAGTGAGGTGTTGAGTCTGTTTTCTGTTTGTTGGTCATTCTCAGGCAGTACCAGAGTTCTCAGTTCTGCTATCCAGACTTAGGGTAACCCCTTCTATACCTGGGCTTGATGTGCACAGTGTGGAGTCCTGTGTATGTATGGAGGGTATTGTGTATGTGGGGACTCAGAGTAAAAAACACAGAAAAACAACAAAATAATGTAGTTGGTGGTTGTAAACCATTTCTGATCTTCTAACCACTACTAACTGGGTTTTTTGTTGTTATTGTATTTTTTTAATTTTAAGTGAGAGGTGGGAAGGCAGAGAGACAGACTCCCACATGTGCCCTGACCAGGAACCACCCAGCAAGCCCTCTTTGGGGCAATTCTCTGCCCATCTGGGACTGTTGCTCTGTTGCTCGGCACCAAGCTATTTTAGCACCTGAAGCGAAGCCATGGGGCCATCCTCAGCACCTGGGGCCAACTTGCTGCAATGAGCCATGGAGGAGGGAGAGAGAGAAAGAGAGAGAGAGAGAGAAGGGGGAAGGGGGTGTGGAGAAGCAGATGGTTGCTTCTCCTGTGTGCTCTGACCGAGAATCAAACCCGGGACTTCCACACGCTGGGCTGATGCTCCTACCCCTGAGCTAACTAACCAGGGCCAACTTAGACTGTCTTGACATATTATTAAGTTTATAACTTAGGTGTATCACCAAATTAGATGTGCTTTTCTTAGCCTCCTAGTATTCAAGATCTTTGTATGTATCAGTGTCTTAAAGGGAGCATGAGAAAATATACTAGTTAACCATGCTTTATAATCATATTCAACATGCTTTGTCTGTAGCCTAAGAATACATAAATTTGGTTCAGTATCTCTTTTCTATGTTTATTTTATTGATTTTAGAGAGAGGAAGGGAGAGAGATAATGAGAGAGACAGGAACATCGATTTGTTTCTGTCTATGCTCTGACTGGGGATCACACTGGCAACCTTTGTACTTCAGCCTGATGCTCTGATCAACTGAGCTAAGCTATCTGGTCAGGGCTAGTTCAGCAATATCTTTCTTTCTTTTTTTTTTTTACAGAGAGAGTCAGAGAGAGGGATAGATAGGGACAGACAGACAGGAATGGAGAGAGATGATGAGAAGCATCAATCATCAGTTTTTCATTGTGGCACTTTAGTTGTTCATTGATTGCTGTCTCATACATACCTTGACCAGGGGGCTACAGCAGACCAACTAACTCCTTGCTCAAGCCAGCAACCTTGGGTCCAAGCTGGTGGGCTTTGCTCGAACCAGATGAGCCCATGCTCGAGCTGGGGACCTGGGGTCTCAAACCCTGGGTCCTCCGCATCCCAGTCCGACGCTCGATCCACGCGGCACCGCCTGGTCAGGCCAGCAGTATCTTTTTAAAGTCTACATTTTTGTTATTTTTCTGTTGAGGTAGTTATGGCGGTCAAGCTTCAATGGCATGATTTGAAATTATTATCAGGAATTGGTACTAAACATCACTGTAATCAAGATTGTAGACTTAAATGTTTATAAAATAATTTTTTTGGTTATAACCAGGAATGCTTTAATGTACTTGTTTCCACTATACATTATGATTGATTATTAAATGCAATTTAACTCATTAACTCAAAAGTATTTTTATAACTTCAATTCTTCACTTTTACATATTTGGACTCTTAGAATATCAAATATGTCTGATTGTCTTTCTGGCAGGAGTAAAGTGTACCTTAACCCTGATTGAATTAATGGTACATTATTGATTTCTGTTTCAAATTCATTAATATTCTAGGATCCACATATTAATTCAGTATCTCACTAGATAGGATCATGAGATAGTTCAAAGCTAATTGTTAGTTCCTACACCTTTTTATTAGGTAATATTTTGATGACATATCTTCATATACTAATTTTAAAATTCAATCTTGAAGCGTAACAGAACTAGAATTTTTTATTGCCTGTGTGTGTGTGACGGAGACAGAGAGGGGCAGATAGGGACAGACAGACAGGAAGGGAGAGATATGAGAAGCATCAGTTCTTTGTTGTAGCACCTTAGTAGTTCATTGATTGCTTTTTCATATGTGCCTTGATGGGAGGAGGCTACAGTAGAGTAAGTATTCCCTTCCTCAAGCCAGCGATCTTTGGGCTCAAGCCAGAGACCATAGGGTCATATCTATGATCCCACAGTCAAGCTGGATGAGTCTGCACTCAAGCCAGCGACCTTGGGGTTTGAACCTGGGTTCTCTGCATCCCAGTCTGACGCTCTATCCACTGTGCTGCTGCCTGGTCGGACAAAAAAAATTTTTTGATGAATTTGTCAGAATCAAAATTCCTAATTCTGTTATCTGTAAGTTTTTCTGTTTTTTGTGACAGAGACAGGGTCAGAAAGAGGGGCAGATAGGACAGACAGACAGGAAGGGAGAGAGATGAGAAGTGTCAGTTCTTCGTTGCGGCACCTTATTTGTCCATTGATTGCTTTCTCAAATGTGCCTTGACCGGGGGCTACAGTGTGACCCCTTTCTCGAGCCAGTGACCTTGGGCTCAAGCTAGTGAGCTTTGCTCAAACCAGATGAGCCCACACTCAAGCTGGCGACCTCGAAGTCTTGAACCTGGGTCCTCTGCATCCCAGCCTGACACTCTATCCACTGCGCCACTGCCTGGTCAGGCGTGTTATCTGTAAGTTATTCATGAATTGAATTTTAGCCCTCTAGTCAGTTTACCTTCTATTTTGATAGAGAAACTTGATCTTTCCTAACACGTTATACTGTTTTGAGTAAGCGCATAATTTAAATCAAAATGTAAAATTAGTAGAGTTAAAATATTACATAGACATATGCAAAAGAAATAGAAGAATAAAGATGGATCTATGAAAAAAGAAAGTCTGAATGAAATAAAAAGTATGGCAAAATACATAGAGGCTTAATTAACCCTCCCAAAATATTTACATAGAGTAAAAAAAAAAAGTTTCATAGATTATTAATTTATATAGGATTGCTCAGTCTTGAACATTGAATTAATGTTTCAGTGCTAATTTTAATACCATTAAAATAAAATCATTTTTATACGTTCATATATACATGTTAATCATGTAATTTTTAAAAAAATTATTTTAAGATTTTATTTTACAGAGGAAAGAGAGAGAGAGAGAGAGAGAGAGAGAGGGAGGAAGGAGGGAGGGAGGGAGGAACAGGAAGCATCAACTCCCATATGTGCCTTGACCAGACAAGTCCAGGGTTTTGAACTGGCGACTTCAGCATTCCAGGTTGACATTTAAACTGGGCTATTTTAATTCTTAACCTTTTCCATAACTTCTACAAGCCTGTGAAAGTGCTTTTTATCAGTGTTCTGTAGAGGAGCTTTTCTCATCCAAACTGCAACCATCTCAGTAATACTTTTTTGAGTTATGTGTTGCTGCATGGATGGCTCAGTTGAGAAGCACAGCTCTCTTTAACAGATATCATGAAGAGGGGAGATGGTGAAGAAAATTACCAAAATGATAATTAAAATTTTTGTCTTTTTTGCAACATTGCCTCCCCTTTCATTCATTATACTAATGTTTCCTTCACTGCAACTATGAATTACTACTTGACTCTTGACTCTGAAAACAGTGAACACAGCACAGTTATTAGTATGGCAAGACTTTACAGAGTACAAAACCAGGAAACAAATTTAGTATTCAAAATTCCATTTAAGTTTAAATGAGCGCTCCTTACATATTCTGATTTTAAAGCAACAATGCCCAGAGCATTTGAATATAGGAATGAAACTATTTTATTCAGTTCAGTATTAGAACCGGCATTTTCAATTTTGCATGCAAGAAGTTAATTTAGGCCTCAAAAGAGCCATATCTTGGTTCTTCTAGGTCAGGGGTCGGGAACCTATGGCTCACGAGCCAGATGTGGCTCTTTTGATGACTGCATCTGGCTCGCAGACAAATCTTTAATTAAAAAAAATAACGTTAAAAATATAAAACATTCTCATGTATTACAATCCATTCATTTCCTACTGCTCATGTTCATGGTTGCGGGTGGCTGGAGCCAATCACAGCTGTCCTCCGGGACAACACCAAATTTTTATTGGATAATGTGTAACGTACACGGATCATTGTATGACTCTCACAGAATTACATTTTTACATATGTGGCTTTCATGGCTCTCTCAGCCAAAAAGGTTCCCGATCCCTGATGTAGACATATGAGTGAAAAACAACTTTGTTCCCCTGGAATGATGAAGGGACAACACCCAGGACTTACAGTTGCCCATTTAGTTACCAAGTATTTTCTTTTCTTGAGTACTTGCTGGATATTAAGTACTGTGTTAAGTGGTTTTTAAATTTAATTTTTAAGGCCTCAGGTTCTCACAATTACAAGTTCATTCATGAAATGAGACTTGAAATATCAGTAACACAAGTATCTAATATAAGCCATCTAATAGTACACATAGTTAATAGGAGTTGAGAGGAAAGAGATTTCCAGAATAGTGGAAATTTTGGGGAAGAAATGGAGGAATGAGACAAAACATTGGGGAACTTTTTATGCTTGAAGCAAGACTTGAACTGAGTTTGGGTCTTGAAGAGTGGGCAAAGAAGAGATCCAGCTAGTTCCCAGAGACTTGGAAACAGAAAAGCAAACAAATACTGTGAGGAGCAGTGAGTGAGTATGCTGCTATTCTGGTGGGTGAGGCAAGGAGAGCTGAGACTAAAAGTAGTCAGGAGATTTTGGTTAGATGGCTCTTTGTCTGGGAAAGCATTGTCAATATATTGTATATAGTCCTGCCAGGAAGCAAGGCTGGTCATCTTTGGTGTGCGTGCTGGGTCTGAATGGATGGGTGAGCACAGTCGTTGGTGACAGCAGAGCTCATCACCATCATCTTGAGACCCTGTACTTGGCACCTTATATACTCACTTAGCCTTCCTGCCTCAGGGCAGAGAAAAGGGGTTTGTGGCTGTAAGATAAGGAGTTGGTATGGTAATGTTGCCCTAATCAAGGACCTTTACAAATAAATAGGTGTTCACTTTGGAGCACAGGGATGGAGGTGGGCTGGAGCACCAGCACTGTACAGTGGAGGAAGGGTGGGACTATTGACTTAAAGGCAGACCTGCTTGCCTTTCCAAGGGCAGCTGTCATTTGGTTCTGGGAAGAAAGCTTCCTTCCAGAGCTGGGGAAGAGCTGCTCCTATTCATAGAGTCTTGACAGCCCTAATGCTCTCTCTCCTTTAGGAACTTACTGGTATAATAGGCCAGTGTTTTTCAACCGTTGGTCTGTGGACTGGTGCTGGTCTACCATAAATTTTGTGCTGGTCTGCGAAAGAATTACCTACAACATCAGGGTGGTTTCCGCTTTTGCAGACTGGTATGGAATATTTTGGCAGCTGGCAGTTGAAAACCACTGGTCTAGATGGCTCTTGGGCTAGGATCCAGGCCTCCTGACTCTGTTCAGTGGGTCCCTGCTGAAATTCATGCCCTTTCCTCTGTATCTCAGGTGATACTTAGTTTTCTGAGACAAATTGAATCAGCAGTTGTAATCTTAAGTAATTATCCTGATTATGCCTGTCTTGTAACTATAAAAGGTAGGAAAGTAGGTCGAGGAGTATGTCTGCTTCCAAGTAGAGGTTGTGTTTTCAGAGCCTTCCTGTGGGCCTTGGTTAAGTGTTAGTGAGAGTTACACAATATTTGCTAAGTAAAGCATCTTATGGAAATAAGAACCTCAGTTGTTATTATTATTTTTCTGGAATAGTTGGTTTCTGGCTGTTAGAAGCTGCATTTAGCATCCTATCTGTAGATGCTCATTCTGTAGCACTTCACTTTTTCTGTGCCTCAGGAGTCTGCACTGTGACATTAGCCCTATGACGAGGTTGGCAGCACAGCTTACTGTACAGTTGCCGTCTCTTCTGTTCTCTGAAATGAAATGTGTGGATTTTAGAATTGATTTCCCTATACCTGCAGACTGTCCTCCTGGTAACAAGGAAAAGGCTGCAGGGAGTCCTCCTCTGCCCTCTGTGCCATTGTCCTCTTGCCTCTAGCATTGAGACCTGTGTCTAGACAGGGAGTGGTGGGCAGGGGAGCACAGTGCTGGGAGGAGGGAGAGTAGCCCTGGCCATGGTGCTGACAGCAGATGCAGGTGCTCCTAGTGTACTCACATACTTAGTTAGGGACCAGAATGTACAACTGCAGCAGGTGCTTTCAGTCTAAGCTCACCAGGGATGCTTAACCATGAGGGTTCCACCAACCCAAAATCCAGTGTTGCTCTGATGGGTATTGTCTTTTACCCCCACAGCTTAGGTTACACTGGATGATCTTTTGATCTTTTTTTTTGTTGTTTTTTTTTGTATTTTTGTATTTTTCTGAAGTTGGAAACGGGGAGGCAGTCAGACAGACTCTTGCATGCGCCCAACCAGGATCCACCCGGCATGCCCACCAGGGGGCGATGCTCTGCCCATCTGGGGCGTCACTCTGTTGCAACCAGAGCCATTCTAGCGCCTGAGGCAGAGGCCACAGAGCCATCCTCAGCGCCCGGGCCAACTTTGCTCTAATGGAGCTTTGGCTGTGGGAGGGGAAGAAGAGAGACAGGAAGGAGAGGGGGAGGGGTGGAGAAGCAGATGGGCACCTCTCCTGTGTGCCCTGGCCGGGAATCGAACGTGGGACTCCTGCACGCCAGGCTGATGCTCTACCACTGAGCCAACTGGCCAGGGCTACACTGGATGATCTTTGAAGACCTTTTCTATTCTCTTGCTTACTCTCATGGAGTCATTATCTAGCAGTTCTTTATCCTCAGTCCAGTGATAGGAAATGGGTAATGTATTGGTTTTTCTTTTAAGTTTTTATATTGATTTTAGGGAGAGCAGAGATAGAGAAAATGAGAGAGAAAGAGAAAGTCAGGGGGAAGAACCGGAAGCATCAACTCATAGTAGTTGTGTCTCATATATGCCTTGACAGGCAAGCCCAGGGTTTTGAACCAGCTACCTCAGCATCCCAGGTTGACGCTTTATCCACTGTGCCACCACAGGTCAGGCTCAGAGATATGAAATGGTAGGAGAGTACTTTATGGTAATAATAATGGGGACAGCACTAATGATGACCTGAATTTTTCTTAGAATGAAAGTACTGTTGTTTCTCTGACCTTCCTTACTTGTGTGTGTGTGCATGTATGAGTGTTCATAACAGCCATTTTATGAATGACACTGTGAAATTGACTTGGTCATTCATGGAAATGGCTAGGGACCAATGAACAGTTATGGCTGACAGAGAGGGTGGACAGTAAACTGTCAGGAAATGACTTTCAGGGAGTCCCTGAGATACAAGCTGTTTTCTGACTACTTCACATACAAAGTTAAAATTTTTATTTAACCTTCCATTAAGGATATTTTGAAACATAAAATTTGAGAGAATGGTACCCTGTGTACCCAGTTTCAACAATTACCAATATTTTGCCAGTCTGGTTATATCTGTTTTCTCCCTAATTGTCTTTGTTTTCTCTTTTTAAACTTTTTTAGTATTTTTTTTCTTTTTAAAATTTTTTTATTTATTTTTATTAATTTTTAGAGAGGAGAGAGAGAGAGAGAGAGAGAGAGAAGGGGGAGGGAGGAGCAGGAAGCATCAACTCCCATATGTGCCTTGACCAGGCAAGCCCAGGGTTTTGAACCGGCAACCTCAGCATTTCCAGGTCGACGCTTTATCCACTGCGCCACCACAGGTCAGGCCTTTTTTATTTTATTTTATTTTTTTACAGAAACAGAGAGTGAGTCAGAGAGAGGGATAGACAGGGACAGACAGACAGGAATGGAGAGAGATGAGAAGCATCAATCATTAGTTTTTCATTGCGTGTTGCAACACCTTAGTTGTTCATTGATTGCTTTCTCATATGTGCCTTGACCGCGGGCCTTCAGCAGACCAAGTAGCCCCTTGCTGGAGCCAGCGACCTTGGGTTCAAGCTGGTGAGCTTTTGCTCAAACCAGATGAGCCCGCGCTCAAGCTGGCGACCTCGGGGTCTCGAACCTGGGTCCTCTGCATCCCAGTCCGACGCTCTATCCACTGCGCCACTGCCTGGTCAGGCGGTCAGGCCTTTTTTAGTATTTTAAAGTAAATCTCAAATATCTTATCATTTTACCTGTACACACTAGTTTAAGCAGCAGTCATTCTCTCTCAGACTTGCAGGTAGCCTTGCTACAGGTAGACACATTGGGTGCTCCGGAGCTGGTGGCTAACTCTGAGTGGCCTTCTTGCAGAACCCTTTTGACCCTTCTTGCAGAACCCTTTTGACCCTTCTTGTGGGTAGCTCCCTTACCATTTCTATGTGTGGCTTTTTTCTTAGACTTTGAGTATTGCTGCATAAGTGCATACTTGCTTGTAAACTCTAATGATAATTTTTCATAGAACTGAGTTTTTTTTTATTTTTTAGAAATTGTTAACGAGGTGACATTGATCAATAAGAGGAGTACATAAGTTTCAGGTAAACATCTCTATAGCATTTGAACTGATGATTGTGTGGTATACCCATCACCCAAAGTTAAACCACTCTTCGTCACCGTACACTGTCCCTCTTTACTGCCCACCCCCTCTCCCCCAGAACTGAGTTTTTAAATATTTATTTGTGTGAGAATCAGGTACCATTATTGTAGGTCCTTGTGGTCTTTCAGTTCACAGCAAGAATCACTAGGCAGGACCCTTAGGTTCAGTGCAGATGCTCACTCCTGTTTGTATTCTTGAATTCATTGCTCTTTTGCTTCCCCCTTTAGAGCTCTGGAAGGTTTTTTGTTTGTTTGTTTTTTAAAGGGAGTTTTTAGTGAACTAGCCTTTGGCGTTGTGAATGGACCTGTTTGTATGATATAGGAATGTGATGCAATTGCACACTAGCAGTTGGATACACCTCCCTTTCTTGTTAGCATACCCCCAGTTGACACAACTTTTTGGTTTCTGTGGAAGAGTTCAGTGTAAGTGTCACAGACATATTGACATCAGACAGAGGTATGGTCCTAACAAGGCCACCTGATGGGTGCTGGTTCTTCTCAAGCACTTGTAGTTCAGCCCTCTCTTCCTTCTCCATCATGGTTCCAGCTGTTAGTGTCTCAGTCTTTGGATGCTGCAAGTATGGCTATGGTGGGTCTGCATTGGCTTAGTCATCTTGGAGTGCTCCTTCTTGGGTTTGGGTTACACTGTCCTACCTCTTCCTTGCCACCAGAGAGAAGCTCTGCTGTTGTTGGTGGCGCTAGACTTGTGCACTGACTTCCAGGCACCCTCTGTGCTTTGCCATTAACCATTCTATTGGTGCAGCTCACCTAGGCATGCTGTGTCTCACATTCTCGAGGGTGGCTGGATTCAAACTACACCAAACTATAAAATTGAGGCTGGCAGTGTTAGTCTGTTTTCTTGGGAATAGCTCAGTTTGGTGTCATGATCAACCTTCCCTCTTTGTGATGTTTGCCTTTTTAAATTGAGTAGTTTTGAAAGAATTTTGGTTGGAAATGGAAGTCCGTCCATCTGTCTGCCTGGTATAGCACAAAAGTGCATGGACACTGTGCTGTGTTCTTCTGTGACAGGTGTTTGTGTTTTTGTTTGTTTGATTGTTTTTTTTAAGCGAGATGGGGAGAGATAGTGAGACAGACTTCTGCCTGTACCCCGTCTGGGATCTGCCTGGCACTCTCTGTTTGGGGCCAATGCTCTAAATCAACCAGGCTATTTTTATTGCCTGAGTCTGATACATTTGGACCAACTGAGCTATCCTCAGCATCTGGGGCCAACATTTGAACCAGTCAAGCCACTGGCTACAGGAGAGGAAGAGGGAGAGAAGTGGGGAGAGGGAAGGAGGGAAGGGGGAAAGAAGCAGATCATTGCTTCTCTTCTGTGCCATGACCGGGAATTGAACCTGGGACATCCATACCCTGGGCTGATGCTCTATCCACTGAGCCAATCGGCAAGGGCCCCGTGGCAGTTTTTTGTTTAATAATATTTGTTGATTTCAGAAAGAGAGACAGAGAATGAGAGAGGGGGGGAGAACACTGTACTGCTCCTGTATGTGGCCTGACTGGGGATCAAACCGGCAACCTTTATGCTTCCAGATGATGCTCTAACCAACCAAGCTATCTGGCCAGGACCCTGTGGCAATTTTTAATTTTCAGTAAGCCTCACTTATCATGAGATAAGGTGGCCTATACCATCATTAACAACCATATTTTTCTCAAATAGCGATACTGAAACCTGGGACTGAGTCGTATAGTCACAGGGCTATGGTTCTTTTGTGTTTGTGCAGTGCTGTGGGGTAAATAAGAATGAGCCTGGCCCTGGCCGGTTGGCTCAGTGGTAGAGCGTCAGCCTGGCGTGCAGAAGTCCTGGGTTTGATTCCCGGCCAGGGTACACAGGAGAAGCGCCCATCTGCTTCTCCACCCCTCTCCCTCTCCTTCCTCTCTGTCTCTCTCTTCCCCTCCCGCAGCCGAGGCTCCACTGGAGCAAAGATGGCCCGGGCGCTGGGGATGGCTCCTTGGCCTCTGCCCCAGGCGCTAGAGTGGCCCTGGTCGCAACAGAGCGAAGCCCCGGAGGGGCAGAGCGTCGCCCCCTGGTGGGCGTGCCGGGTGGATCCCGCTCGGGCGCATGCGGGAATCTGTCTGACTGTCTCTCCCCGTTTCCAGCTTCAGAAAAATACAGAAAAAAAAAAGAATGAGCCTGGGGATTATGCAGGTACAGGAGGGGTATTGCTGCTACTCTAGGCAGTCTCTTTAACCAGAAGTGGATTAAGGTTGGTTGAGGCCCCGAGCGCAGAAGAAAATATTAGGCCCCTTAAAAAAAAGAGAGAGACAGGGAAAATAAAAATACATGTTAAACATTTTTTTTGGTGTGTGTGTGTGTGTGTGTGTGTGAGAGAGAGAGAGAGAGAGAGAGAGAGAGAGAGAGAGAGAGAGAGGCAGACAGGCAGGCAGCAAGGGAGAGAGATGAGAAGCATCAGTTCTTTGTTGCAGCTCCTTAGTTGTTCATCAGTAACTTTCTCATATGTTCCTTGACCAGGGGGCTACAGCAGAGCAAGTGACCCCTTGCTCAAGCCATGGACCCTGGGTTCAAGCTGGTGAGCTGTGCTCAAGCCAGCGACCATGGGGTTTCGAACCTTGGTCCTCTGTTTCCCAGTTTGACACTCTATCCACTGAGCAACTACCTGGTCAGGCTGTTAACCATATTTTTAAATAAATAAAAAATGTCATGTACTCTTAATGTTAAAATTGCACATCTGAAACCAAACATGGTGTCATTAGAAAAAAGTGTAATGTTGGGATTTTGCAGGGCCCTTCAGAAGTCAGGGCTGAGGGCGTGTGCCCGGTGCTCCCGCCATTAAGTCTGCCTGTCTTTGCCTGACCTGTGGTGGCGCAGTGGGTAAAAGCATTGACCTGGAACGCTGAGGTTGCTGGTTCAAAACCCTAGGCTTGCCTGATCAAGGCACATATGGGAGTTGATGCTTCCAGCTCCTCCCCCCTTCTCTCTCTCTCTCTCTCTCTCTCTCTCTCCTCTCTCTCTAAAAAATGAATAAATAAAAAATTTTAAAAAAGTTAAAAAATAATCTGCCTTTGTCTTTAACCCAAATCATGGAAACCTTGCTAGAAATGATGATCTTTTTGGTCAAACCTCACTGCTGCATTTGGTTCTGCAGTGGAAGGAAGTGAGGTTGTATTTTTTTTTTTTGTATTTTTCTGAAGCTGGAAACGGGGAGAGAGACAGTCAGACAGACTCCCGCATGCGCCTGACCGGGATCCACTCGGCACGCCCACCAGGGGTGATGCTCTGCCCCTCCGGGGCGTCGCTCTGCCGAGACCAGAGCCACTCTAGCGCCTGGGGCAGAGGCCAAGGAGCCATCCCCAGCGCCCGGGCCATCTTTGCTCCAATGGAGCCTTGGCTGCGGAAGGGGAAGAGAGAGACAGAGAGGAGGGGGGGGGGGAGTGGAGAAGCAAATGGGCGCTTCTCCTGTGTGCCCTGGCCGGAAATTGAACCCGGGTCCCCCGCACGCCAGGCCTACACTCTACCGCTGAGCCAACCGGCCAGGGCCAGGAAGTGAGGTTGATGAGGGCTTCTGCTACCATACTCAGCTAGGGGGCTCTGGGTTTCACTTGGTTCCTTTTCATTATTAGTAGGAATCCTAAGGGAAGTGGTAATTGTGCTGAAGGTAGAAACTGCCTTGTGTTCTTCTCTGAGCCTGATTCAAGGAATTGACTCCAAGGCTCCTGAGTGTCAGATTGCAGAAGATATTTGACATTTTACCTCACATGGCAGGTGAGAGGTTTCATGGTTACTGCTGCAAAATCCACATTGGTTCGAGGGTGCTGCTGGGCTTCAGAGTGATGATGAGGGGGGCCCTGGCGAGGTGGTGGCTAGGCAATGCAAGACTCCTTATTGTTTCTTGGGCTGGGGTGCCCCATGGGTTGTCCGTAGACCAAGTCTCCAGGCCACCAGATGAGATTTCTGGCCTGCGTAGTGGCAATTGCTCCTGGAAACTTTTCCATGTGTGCTCCAGACCACACTTACTCAAGACTGTTGTCATGATGCAAACTGGCCACCCTGTAATGTGGGGTCCCCTCAACCTGCGCTGAGTCCTGGTTAGAAAGAGCCATGCATACTCTAGTACATGCAAGAATTCTTGAAAAGAAATAGAAGCTGGTTTCCTAATTCTAGTGCTTGACCTTTTCACCATACCTGATTGATTGATTCATCTCTTTCCCTGCTGTTCCTGGGACATGAATCTAGAAAAGTTTTGCCTGATGGTCATGTAAGCATGTGCTTTGCCTAGGGGGCAGGCTTCCAGTCTCACAGAGCTTCAGCTCTCAGCTGGGAGCCAGGGGGGTTGAAATAGGACGGCTCACGTACCTGGTTTTGTGTTTGTTGGTTTTCTTGAAATTGTTGTAGATGCACATGTGCAAGAAATACAGAGAGCCTTATACACTTTTCCTGGTTTCTGTAATGGTAACATCTTGCAAAACTCTGACCATTATCACAATCAGGATAGGATATCGGCTGATAAAATCCTATGATCTTATTCAGATTGCCCAGATTTGCTCTCACTTAGTTGCATGTGTGTTTACTTCTCTGCAGTTTTATCACATTTGTACCTTTTTATATTCTGCACCACAGTTAGGAGGCTAGAGTAGTACTCTCACCACAAGGATCATGCTTGTTGTTTATAACCCTTGACCGCTAATCTCCATTCTGTCTGTGGATTTGCTTGTTCTGGATGTTTCATATAGTTGGATTCACATACTATGGGGCCTATTGTGTATGGCATTTTCCATGGAGCCTCAGGTTTTTGAGGTTTATTCATGTTGTAGTGTGTCAGTACTTCATTCATTCCCATTTCTTCCCCATTCCTTTTTTTATGGATGAATAATATTTCATTGTATAGATTAGTGGTAATCAACCTGGTCCCTACCGCCCACTAGTGGGCATTCTGGCTTTCACTGTGGGCGGTAGCAGAGCAACCAAAGTATAAAGAAAAAGATAGATTTAACTTATAGTAAGTTGTTTAATAAAGATTTATTCTGCCAACTTAGCAAAAATTTGACATAAAGTACTTGGTAATTATTATTATATGCTTTAACTTGCTGTAACTCATGTTGGAATCCATGGGAGTCCGAAAGACCAGAGTAACAGGCTTTATTGAATGGAAGAAAGGAACCCTGCCGGGCACTTGGGGGTGGGAGGGGGGAGAAGAGTGCCAGTTACAGACTAGGGGCGAGTTATATAGTGTTTGGGAGGGCCTGAGGGGATACTGAGGCAAAAGTCCTAGTATGTCCAGAATGCCCCTCCTTGGGGGGCTTTGAGCATGTGGGTATTGAATCAAAAGTCCTGGTATGTCCAGAGCCCCTCCTTGGGGCGGCTTGTCAGCTTTTTGGGATTCTTCTGTCTCAGGGGCAATAGTCCAGTAAGGATGAGGTCTGACAGATAAGCGGAACATCAAGAGGGCAGTTTGGAATACACATATATCTATCAATAAAGGAAAGTTACTTCCCTACTTTATAAATCACCATTACTGTGGAACCGGTGGGCGGTTAGAAAATTTTACTAACAGAGATACAAAAGTGGGCGGTAGGAATAAAAGGTTGACTACTCCTGGTGTAGATGAGCCATGTTTTGTTTCTATATCATCAGTCGATGGACTTCTAAATTGTTTCCTCTTTTTGGTGATCATGAATTTGGTTGCTGTGAACATTTGCATACAGGGTTTTCTGTTGATGTGTGCTTTTGTTTCAGGAATTGCTGCACTGCCTTTTGTTTTGACTCAAACCTTTTGATATGAGAAAATTTTGCTCTCTTTTGAAAGAATCTTTTGAGGTTGGGATCTTTGTGGCTTTGATTTGTATATGTGCCTATCTAGAGTAAGTTGCCAGAGTTGAGCTGATAGTGATTCATGGTGGGGCAGCTGTGGGCTCAAAGGAGGAAGAATGAACTCCTGGTGGGGGTGTTCCTTTCCAATTGGAGGCCAGCATCCTGATTGAGATTCCAAGTGACTATACAACTATCTGCTTACCTCAAGGAAACAGGAGGGCCTTCTGTTACTGTCCCACCTCCTTGTTTTGAGGTCTTTTATTTTCTTTTATTTTGTGCTGTATTTTCCTTTAGAGAAAGAAATTAATATGAGAGCAAGAGAAACTGCTACACAGAAAAGCCTTGAAAACATGTTTGGACAAAGTATGTTGGAAGCTGGTTTGATTTAGGACTTAGTGTTAAACCACTGAACAGTGTAGGCATTGTGACCAAACTAGAAACCAAGTAAAATGCAGCCTCTTCAGTTAGTTTTCAAGTACAGTTTCTTATAGAGCAGATATTTAAATTTGGTGCTTTCTTTTGGATCCTGAAGAGGTGCAACAGCAAATGAGTATGAGGACTAGCATACACATGATAAATCTGTTTCCTTTGGATTTAATAAAACAAAAAGAGGGAATTTAAAAGGGCTCTCTTGCTTTGGATTACTGTTTTAATATCATTTCCCTTAGCAATAACTGGTTTTAATCCAAAATAGAGAGCAAATAGTGGTGAATAATATGTATCTAGGAAGTATTTCAAAGCATGAGTCACTTTCCAAATCACTTTTCTTGGGGCCTGTTGGAGGTGGCACTTGCCCACAGCAGTGCATGATGGGACTCTGCAAGTGGTGGTTTGGGAGGACAGCAGGAAGTATACCCACATGGTGACTGGATGTAGTAAGGATGGTATGTGTGGAATTTGACCTAGGGCTGTGTTGCTTTGGGACCATCTCAGTGGAGAGGATTTTGTTCCCTGGAGGCTTTCTGCAAGCCTCTAGAAGCAGGTGGACTACTCAGGCTGAGGCAGTGCCTGCAAGGAGGGACCAGTTGAGAGGAACAGGCCTGAAGAGGGCTCTGCAATTGCCATGGACACTTGAATATGAACTTGAACCACATCTGGTTTCCTGGGGTTGTTTTGCCCACTAGTCTTAAGTTTGGTTCCCTGGAATTGGGAGTTAGCCCCAGGCTTGCTCTGTAGGGTAGGATACCCCCAGGTGCTGTTGCCCATTGGCACCATTCCACTCCAGGACTCCAGGTGTTTGGACACACAAGAGTTGTGTTAGGTGTAAGACATACAGGCCTGTGTGATTTCACTCTCTCTATTCACAGTGATGGTCCTGCTCCTTGTCTTCAGAGGTGGCAGGGTGGTAGGCAGTGGGTATCTGATAAGTCTCTGGGTAAGGGGACAGAGAAGAGAAAAGGGCCACAGTAAGGAATTTGGATTGTATGCTGGTTTGACCACAGGCCAGAGGCTGGCAAACTGTTCCCTGAGTTTGTATAACCAGATTGCTAAGGGTAGTTTACACATTTTGAAAGAGTTGTTCATGCCTGACCAGGCGGTGGCTCAGAGGATAGAGACTCAGACTGGGATGTGGAAGACCCAGGTTTGAAACCCTGAGGTTGCCAGCTTAAATGTGGGCTAATCTGGTTTGAGCAAGGGGTCACTCGGTCTGTTGTAGCCCCCTGGTCAAGGCACATATGAGAAAGCGATCAGTGAACAACCAAGGTGCTGCAACGAAGAATTGATGCTTCTCATCTCTCTTCCCTCCTGTCTCTCTGTCCCTATCTGTCTCTGACACACACACACACACACACACACACACACACACACACACAGAGAGAGAGTTGTTCACAACAAAGGGTTTGCTTTCTGCTTCTTTCCAAGATTCAGCATCCTGAAACCAGGCTTGGTGTGCTCTGTTGAGCCATGCTCCAAGGAATAGCTTTGTTAAACCAAAGTCTTGAGTTTTGTCCCATTAAGTGCCATACCTCTGACTAGAGTCTATTTCAGCAACCCTTGGAAAATTCAGGGCAGTCATTAGTTAGGGGAGTTTGCTGGTTGTAAGCAAGTTGAAGCTGATTTGTCATGAAGACAAGTTTCTGTTGAGAGCTCCTTTTAGTGTCATCCTTGCATGTTTTTGTGGACACAAGTAGTAGTGAGCAGCCTACATAGTTGACTCACTGCTATTCCTTTTCTCCAGTGAACATACTTGCTTCTTTGCTGTTAAAGCAAGCATGAGACATAAGAGCTTTAACAGTTTTTAAAAGCAGGTTTCAGAAAGTCCTGTAGCCACTTCCTAGTAGCATAGTGTCTCTCCAGTGCAGTGGAGATCACCTGCTCTGCCTGAGGGGCCCAGCAGCAAAGCCCCTTCCCTGTGAGGCTCAGCCTTCCTTCGGAGGACGCTCTGGAGTATACAACCTGGGGTCACACTCAGGTGCTCAAATGTTCTTGATCTTCTGAAATAAAGGTGGTTGTGTATTTTTGGTTTTGCACCTTCCCCATAAATAATCAACTTTATACTCTGTAACTGGAATTCTGCACAGGTCTTTCGTGATGAAAATATTAAGAAAGTGACATTGGAGGCTCTGGCTGGTTGCCCAGTTGGATAGAGCATCGGCCCAGCGTGTGGATGTCCTGGGTTAGATCCCCAGTCAGGCCACACATGAGAAGCGACCATCTGCTTCTCTTTCCCTCCCTCTCCTTCTCTCTCTCTTCCTCTCGGGTTGTAGGGTGGATCCCAGTTGGGGTGCATGCAGGAGTCTGTCTCATTATCTCCCCTCCTCTCACTTAAAAAAAAAAACAAAGAAAACAAAAAAAAGAAAGTGACAGTGGAGATATATGTGTGTGTGTAAAATTAAGCACCAGGATCCAAGGGTTTAGAATACATGAGGTGCCCAGGGACTCAAAAGTATGTGTTATTATTAAATGGAATCTGGGGTTTCTAAAGTTTCATTTATAAATCTTAGCTCCAAAAACCAGTTACCTACTCTGGAACTTCCCTCCCACCAGGTCTTTCAGCCATTTCAAGAATTTAGCTCTTCAACCAGCCAACAAAATGGTCACCCCTGGTAGAGCTTTCAAAGGATTAAATTAACAACCTCTTAGAAAGGATGGCAAACAGTATTGCAATAGGGAGGGGATAGGGGAGAGGCGATTCTTGTTACTTTAGAGGCCATGTTATTAAGTCTTGATTATTTTGTTTTCCAGACTTGTTACTTATTAAAGGAGATTTCATAGCATCCTGCAAAAAGTTCGGAAAAAATCGTGGAATGTGATTTCTGTGCTAAAATTTGGGAATTAACATAGTATTGTTCACTTTGATTCATACTAAAGGGTTCCAGAGGTATTATTTGGTTATACTTTTCCCTCCGTGCCAAGCATTTTGAGGGAAGCGTTGTGGTAAAGGTGGTAAGCGATGCTGATAAAGTCTTTTTTTTACTTCAAGGAGCCAAGACAAGATTTTGTCATTTGGAGTACTGTTTGCATTCTTAAAAGGGAACAGTAGTATACTCTAGAGCAAAATAGAGGGAGGGGGATTTGGGGAAGAAAAATAGTTCTAAGTTAAATGTGTGTTTGAGTAGCATTTTATACACTTTCTACATATTTTAAAGTAGATCTTAACCTGGATGAGATGTGCATTAGTTGTTTATTGCTGTGTAACAAAACCACCCAAAACTTAATGTCTTAAAACAATATTGATTTATTATTTCTTATAATTCTTATTTTGTCTGGGTGGTTTTTCTGCTGGTCACACCTGGGATCATGAGGTGACAGTAAGCTGGTGGATGGGCTGAGTCTTTTATCTCGTGATCTGGCCCAGGATTCCCTGTGTGTGGGTGCAGGTGTGTTCCAGGAAGGCCTCTGGGGCCCAGATGCTGGGGGAGGAGGTTCCCTCCTCAGTGGAGGAGCTGGGAATCTTGTGGCCTGTTATCCATTCTGCTCAGGGTATGTTTGTGACAGAATATGTCTAGTGTGTTTGGAGTATATAAATTGTGATCTAGGCATAAAGACTGCATTTGAATTTAATAGAATGAGAAGAAAATTTGGGTTGTTTTCCCTAAATTCTGACACAGAATTGTGAATTGCTGTTTTCCCTTTTAGAGCAGTGATTTTCTATCGGTGTGCTGCAGGTGGCACACTGATGTGCCACAAGAATTATTAAAACACACAATACATGCCCTGGCCAGATAGTTTGTTTAGTTAGTGTGTCGTCCTGAAGTGCAGAGGTTGCCGGTTTGATCCCCAGTTGGGGCACATACAGGAACAAATTGGTGTTTCTGTCTGTCTGTCTGTCTGTCTCTCTCTCAAATCAATAATAAGTTTAAAAAAATATCAGGGGCACTGATCTTTTTTAGATCGTCAGATTAAAAAAATGACACTAGCCAGCATAGCAATAGCTGTCTGATGTGAATAAATCAAAATTTTACCTTTTTTTGGAGGGGGGTACTGCAGAATTTTAGTAATTAATTTATGAATGCCATGAAATGAAAATTGCTGCTTTAGAGATTTAAGAGGAAGTCTTGGTCTTTGTCTGGCATTTAAGCATTAATAGCAAATTTATATGCATTGTCAAATTACAGGGTGAATTTAGAGAATGCTTTAGATTATAGAGTGAATGAAAATATAGGAATGAAAACTTACATATTTATGGTCAGGCTTCTTTAGCCTGGAAATATTGTAGTAGTCCCCCTTATCTGCAAGGGTTATATTTCAAGACACCCAGTGGATGCTTAAAACCTGGATAGTATTGAACTCTATATATTGGGTTTTTTCTATACACACATACCTATGCTAAAATTTAATTATTATAAAGTAAGCACAGTAAGATATTGACAAAAGAATCATTATAAAAATGTTTTGTAATAAAAGTTATGTGGCCTGACCTGTGGTGGCACAGTGGATAAAGTGTTATCCTGGAATGCTGAGGTCAAGGTCACTGGGTCAAAACCTCTGTCTTGCCCAGTCAGGGCACATATGAGAAAGCAATCAATGAACAACTAAGGTACCACAATGAAGAATTGATGCTTCTCATCTCTCTCCCTTCCTTTCTGTCTGTCCCTATCTATCCCTGTTTCTGACTCTGTCTCTGTCTCCGTCAAAAGTTATATGGATTGGCTCTCTCTCAAAACATTTTATTGTACCATACTCACCCTTCTTGTGATAATGTGAGATGATACAATGCCTGTAGGACGAGTGAAGCGAGATGAAATATGTGTAGGTATTGTGGCTTAGTGTTAGGCTATCATAAAGATTACTTAAACACAAGCACTGGATACCATGACAGTTGTTCTGACTACCAAGATGGCAACTAAGTAACTAAGTGACAGGTAGCATATTCAGTAGATATGTTGCACAAAGGAATTATCCATGTCCAGGCAGAACAGAATTAGAAGACATATTTCATCACGTTATTCTGAATGGTGTGCAATTTAAAAGTAATGAATTGTTTATTTCTGGAATTTTCATTTAATATTTTCAAACCGCAGTTGACCACAGGTAACTGACACCATGGAAGGTGAACTACTACTCTAAATATCTATAGATGTTTTTTTCCAGCTTGGATTTAGGTTACATTTATTGAGTATTGATTATGTTTTGTTCAGGCTCCAGTGTTGTCCATGTCATTTGTAACTGTACATTTTAGATTTTGTTTTAAATAGATGAGCAGACACTGCCTCCAATGCTGCTGAGGTTGAAGGGCATTTCCAAGGTGCTTTTAGATTTTTAACACTAACCAAATAACATAACACTTGTTTTTCTTTTTTCTTTTTTTTTTTCTTTTTCCAAGTGAGAGGCGGGGAGTTAGACTACCGCATGTGCCCTGACTGGGATCTACCTGGCGACCTCCCATCTAGTGCTAATGCTCTGCCCATCTGGGGCCATGCTCGCAACTGAGCCATTTTTAGCACCTGGGACAAAGGCTCCACAGAACTATCCTCAGCCCCCTAGGGCCAATGTGCTCGAACCAGTTGAGCCTTGACTGCAGGAGAGGAAGAGAGAGAGAAGAGGAAATGAAGGGGGCGGGGGAAGGGAAGAACCAGCCAGTGGTACAGCATTGGCCTGGCATGCAGACATTCTGGGTTCAGTCTCTGGTCAGGGCACACCGGAGAAGCAACCATCTGCTTCTCTTTCCCTCCCTCTCCCCCTTCTCTCTCTCTTCTTCTTTCACAGCGAAGGCTCAGTTGGTTGGAGCACATTGGCCCCAGGGGCTGAGGATAGCTCCCTTGGTCTGGGTGTCAGCCTTGAGTGCTGAGGATAGCTTGGCTGCTTTGAGCATGGCCCCAAACGGGGTTGTTGGGTGGGTCCCAGTCAGGGTGCACGTGGGAGTCTATCTTCCCTCCTCTCACTTAAAATATTTTGAGATGTAATTATGGAGTATAAACAAACTGAATCAAACCCTTACTTTCAGAGTTGAATTGTAACAAAGATGGGTCACTGAGCCTGAATGAGTAGTTCATTGCTCTGGGTTTTGCTCACACTGAGAGAAGTGCTGTTGGTAATTCAACCATTTTTCCTAAGCCCTCACAGTAGCACCTGTCCCAAACCAAAGAGTCCTGAGTCATGCCTGTGCCTGCTCCTTTGGGTGAGCCTCCTGGGAGGGCAGGAATGGAGATTCTGTGGAGTTTCTTATGGAGGTGGCAGATTCAGTGGTTTAGGATAACTGAGAGGGGTCTTCATCTGTCTGGAGTAGGTTTCCAACTTTGAAGAAGAATAACAAAGCCAAAGGAGGCAGCCAGGATCAGGAATTAGGGGGTCTTCATGGGAGAGTAGGGGAGGTACTGTTAGTACAGGCAAGGCCCAGGCCTGCACTAATCCACTGCCACGGAGATTGAAAGTGGGTGTGTCTGAGGTGTGGAGCTGGATGAGAGCTATGAGGAGCCTGTGACTCCCAATAGCCGTTGCCAAAAGAATCTGGAGTCCAGACATGAGGAGGCTCAGATTGTAGAGAGACTTGAACACCTTGATTACAGCTGGGGGTTTCATGCTGTAACTGAACAGGATATTTTACTACTTAATATCTGTCTTGTGGGCACTTTGAGGAGTGCTGTGTAAATCTAAATCTTTTCCTCTTCTCTTTGTAGCCCATAACACACACATATGCATGAATGTCGCCTTGTATGATAGATGAAGCAGCTGTCCTAGAATGTTGTCATCCTGACATGAATGTTGTCATCCTGACATGAATGTCACATAGCCCTTGTTTGTATTCAGAAGGGACATTAATTCTTGAAAGCACCATTGGCCAATACAGGTAACAAAAATAGATCTATGGGCCTTTAATATTTTTTTATTTTTTATTTTTCTGAAGTGAGAAGCGGGGAGGCAGCGAGACAGACTCCCTCATGTGCCGGACCCAAATCTACCTGGCATGCCCACTAGGGGGCGATGCTCTACCCATCTGGTCCATTGCTCCTTTGCAAGGAAGCTGTTCTAGCACCTGAGGCAGAGGCCATGGAGTTATCCTTATCGCCTGGGCCAGCTTTGCTTCAATGGAGCCTTGGTTGCAGGAGCGGAGGAGAGAGACAGAGAGAAAGGAGAAGGGGAGGGGTGGAGAAGCAGATGGGCACTTCTCCTTGTACCCTGATTGGGAATCGAACCTGGGATTTCCACACGCTGGGCTGACACTCTACCGCCAATTCAACCGGCCAGGGCTTGGGCCTTTAATCTTTTAACTATTTTAAGCTTTAAGGTGTATAACTTCAGAATTTCATCACACATAATGTAAGAAAATAACTCATCACATGTGTTTATTAACTGAATAAAAGATGATGCTAATTTTGGAATTTATGACACCTTTTGTTTTTAGGGTTTTATAGCTTTTATACAACAATGTGGTGAATGCCATCCTATCTTTCTGCATCATTTTCAATCTTGTGTAGACAAAAAGGTAAACATCTTATACCACTGGATATGAAGATAGAGGAAGGTGCCTCTTGAGAAATTATATTCAAGTTTTAGGTTCTCTGTGGAGAAGCAGAGAGGTGGACAACAGCCTTTGAGGATGTAAAGTAGCTAAAATGAGAAGTCTTTGTGCCTTTGATAACTGTTTGGGCTGGCAGCCAAGGCTCAGTCAAAATGAGACTAGTCAGAAAAGTCAAGACTACTGAATCAAAGAGAGGAGAGAGGAATAGCCAGAGCAGCCTGAGGCCACTGCCAGGTGCAGGCTAAGGGGTCTCTTCTGGGTCCCAGGAAGTCAGCTACTCGCTTCATAGTGGGAAAGTGTTGCTTAAGTGTTCATGGCAGCTAAACTGTATGGAAAATGGCTTCTATGGAAATATTACTTGGTCTTCACAAAAAATAGAAAAAGATTCTTTTTAAAAATTTATTGACTTTATTTCTTGGAGTGACATTGGTTAATAAAATTATTTAGATTTTAAGTGTACAATTCTATAATACATCATCTGTATATTGTGGGTTTACCACCCAAAGTCAAGTCTCCTTCCATCACCATTTAATGCCCCTTTGGCCTACTCTTCTACCTTGCCTTGACGCCTTTGCCTCTGGCAGTCACATACTGTTGTCTGTGTTAATGAGGTTTTTAAAAATCTGTTCATCTTTTTCACTCTAGCCCCCCAACCTCTCTTCCCTCTGATAGTTGTCGGTCTGTTTTCTGTGTCTATAAATATGTTTCTGTTTTTCTTGTTGTTGATTAAATTCCACATATAAGTGGAATCATATGGTATTTATTTTTCTCTCACTGGCTTATTTCACTTAGCATAATACTCTCCAGGTCATCCATGCTGTCATAAAAGATAAAATTTCCTTCTTTTCTTTTTTACAGCTGAGTAAAACTCCTTTGCGTAAATATATCAGTTTTTTTATCCACTCATCTACAGATGGACACGTGGGCTGTTTGCAGATCTTGACCATTGTAAATAATATTGCAGTGAACATAGGGGTACAAAAAAAGGATTCTTGAGCTCTCTACATCTAGCATTTGTTCTGTAGAGGCACTGATGGTGTGTAGAGGATGGCAGGGGACACGTCTGTGATCCTGTTTTCAAGAGTGTGTTTTCAGGAGTGGGCCATTATTATTATTTAAAGATCTTCTCTGAAGAGCATTTATTTCCATCAGGAAGACAAATTGTTGAGCAATCACTTTGAACTAGTGGAGATTTGTTTTTATATTTTTTAAGGGCAATCTGCTTTGATTTTGCCCTTTTTCTTAGAGCAACTTCTTAGTCTTGACCCATAGCTTAAATTTTTTTTCTTAATTTTTCACTTATAGTTGGTATACAATATTACATCAGTTTTAGGTGTGTACAACATTGTGATTAGACATTTACAGGTGTCCTTGGGTTATGACAGTCTCGACATTACGATGTTTTGAGTTTACGAGACTCCCATAAAAATTTAAAAAATTGAGATGTGTTTCGGCTTGTGCCCTTAGCATCATACTTACGGACTACGTGGGTGAACCAGTTTGGTTGTGCGTGGCGGAAGAATATGCAGTACAGTGTACAATACAGTATATTTATGTCCTTTTCCTTTTTCTGTGGCTTAGTTATGTTTTTATGTTCTAGATCCCTGGTCGGCAAACTATGGCTTGCGAGCCACATGCAGCTCTTTGGCCCTTTGAGTGTGGCTCTTTCACAAAATACCACGTGCGGGTGCTACCTCGATAAGGAATGTACCTACCTATATAGTTTAAGTTTAAAAAATTTGGCTCTCAAAAGAAATTTCAATCGTTGTACTTTTGACTAATGAATTTGCTGACCACTGTTCTAGATTATGATTTTACTACTGTGTTAGGATAGGTAAATGACTTAGGCTAGGGTGTGTTTCGACTTACACCTAAATTCGGGTTATGTCACTGTCATAGTAATGGAACTGTGTTATAACCTAAAGACCCCCTGTATATAGCTTACGAAGTGATCATTTGGCAAGTCCAGTATCTCTCTGATACCATACAAAGTTATTGCAATATTATTGACTATATTCCCTGCTGTACTTCGACTCTTTATAACTGGCAATGTGTACATCTTAATTCCTCCCTCCTTTTGTAGCCATCTACTTAAGCCCCCTCCCATCTAGCAGTCATCAGTGTGTTCTCTGTATCTGTGACTTTGTTTTGTTGTTCCATTTATTTTGTTTTTTAATTTCTACATGTAAGTAAAATCATATGATATTTGTCTTTATCTGACTTATATCATTTAGCATAATACCTTCTAGGTCCATTTATATTGTTGCAAATGGCAAGATTTCCTTTTATTTTTATGGCTGAGCATATTCTATTGTGTATATTTATCATATTTGCTTATGGATAGACACTTGAGTTGCTTCTGGCTATTGTAAATAATACAGAAGCAGGTCTTTAGATGAGGACATTGACATTGTTGCTTTAAGGATTTTGGAACGCTAAAATTTGGAGCAGAGGAAAGCTTTGCTCATTAAGTAACTGGCAATTTAGATATAGAAGAAATTTGCTTTGCGTGAAGGACTTGGATCTTAAAATTGTTGATGACCAGTTCCTTTTGCTTTGTGAACTGATTATTAATCATTAATATGTTGCTTTGCAAATGGAAGGTGTGATGGTTATTTTTGCCTGTGAAATGAGCACATGCCGAGGTTGGGCATAGACTCCTAAAGTTACTATTTCCCTGTGTGTTGTATTGGATTCACCAATAATATTATAGAAAAGTAGTTTATGGGACACAACAAAATGTAGTTAATTGCATCTGTTTCTTTATTGAACTGTGTGTCCTCTTATTTTTACTAGCAGAAGTTAAAATGGCTATACATAATGTTACAGAATCTTAGGCAAAAACAAAAACCCCCAAACATCATGAAAAACAAAATACTAAAACTAAAACTTTAAGTGAAACGTGGAGCTCCAAGAGGCCAGGCTCTGGCCCCCCACCCCATGCCAGATTTGATTGCAAGGGATCGAAGTGAAAAAAAAAAAGGAGAAGGGGTGGCATTTGGTGATAGAGATTGACACCGGCTCAATCCATAGGGAACATTACAGCCAAGAAGTAGGGAAAGATGTTGCTTGGCTCCTCTGGTGTGTGTTCTCCACTCCTGCATCAAGGTTAATAATCCTGACTTTGGGCCCTCATCTAGTAGCTTTCAGGGGAGAAGAGGGATTTGGAGAGGGGAGCAGGCAGTGAGGAGAAGGTCACTGGCCACAAATTCAGTGGAGGAACTTCTCCAAGGGCTGCTTGAAGCCTGCACGTATACACCACTCATTAGAGGAAGATTGGTCCCGCAGTGTGGAAGATGGTCAGTCTGGTCTTTGGACAGCGACGCAGCTCTGTGCTGTGCTGTCTCCACTCTGGGACACCAGTTGACAGAGGAGCGTCCATGGGTACGGACAATGGCCTCTCAAGCCAGAGGGGGACTCACCTGGACTCCCACACACCAGCTCTCGGAATTGGCTCTTTTCTTAAGTGAATGAAGTTGAGAGAATATATGTGTGGATTTCCTGTTGGTCAGATAGCAAAATTGGCGAAAGGTCAGTTGTTTTGGTTTCATGTGTTTTGTATTTTTCTGCACATTTCATTTTAGTTTAAACAGAAGCTCTGAGTAAGGCCAAGGATCATGAGGAGAATTTCTTACAGAGGTTGTTTACAGAGATATGTGATGATGAACCCACATGTAAATTCAATACCAGTAACAAAGGTACTTGTCTGCATTGCTCCTAGCACTGTTGCTAAGCTGCCCACATTTACAAACCTGGACTGTTGTGTAGATGATGTGAAACTCCTGCTGGGGCCATGCATTTAGTTGCAATGCAGGTGACATAAAGAAAGAGCTTGCCCAGCTGTCCTGAGGCCTTTGTCCGGGTCGTTCCCAGTGTCTGCTTTGTATGTGGGGCATTTATCAAGGCCATTGGGGTGCATGGAACAACCTTGGGTCATTAATATTGGTCACTCCATTGACTGTAATTTTGGGTTAAAAGTAGAACCTGGCACCTCAGTTTCTGCATTGTTAAAACCAGAGAGGCAGCCATCGGTTTTAATGGGACTCAATGCTATAGATGTGGTCATTTCTGGAGGTGCTTGGGGGGAGGTACACAGGGTGCCTGGATGATCTGGGGGAGGTTCTGTGATTTTGAGAAGAAATGGGTATAGTTTCATGAAAGGAAAAAGACCTATTTACAGGATTGTTGTTAAAGATAGATTTAAGAAATTGAGCATAGTATTGTAATTGCATCTGATTTGTGTTTTGAGGGACTTCTACTGTTTATTACTTTCACCCAGTGTTCTTTCAAAAAAATATAAAAGGAGGGGAGGGGGTAGGAAAGGTATCTCTGAATGGATCAGCCAGTGCTCTGGCCTCTTGTGTGCTTTTGGGGTGACCAGCAGAATTGTACTAGGGTCCACTTGCAGAGAAAGATTGCCTTGCTGGGGGAGGGCACGGGATGTCTGGCAGTCTTCCCTAGGGCCTCTCCACTCCAATACTGCTGGGCCGGACTTACTCTTTTTCTACCTTCTGGCCTAATAATGCTTACTTCTGCCTCCCAGATCCCATAATGGCAAAGACAGACTCTTCTGCATAACCACCACTGGCAGAAACAGCTTTGCTACATACTTAGAATTGGCCTTGGGCACTTCCCAGAGATTAGTCCAGAAGAGGCTGGCCACAGTGGTCCTGGTGCTGCTACTCTGCTTTCCTGAGCAACAGTGAGGGCTCCCTTGGTTAGAGCATAGCCTATTCCTACCTTCCTGTAGGAGTCACTTTGGTGAGGACCCAGGGGCCAGAGTGGCCAGTGTGGGTACAAGAAGGCCTCACTTGGTGTGTCTGCTCCTGCTCTGACCAGGAGGCCAGGTCAGGAAAGGGCCATCCCGTGGGAGGAGGAAGATAGAGGGGAGTAGACCTAGCTAGGACAGACTGACAGACTGTGATTGCCAGTGATTTATAAATGACCCATTGTCATCCCATCTATGAATTTGTCTACTACTTTAAGTACCTTATGTAAGTAGAATCATACAGTATTTGTCTTTTTGTGTCTGACTTATTTCACTTGGCACAGTGTCCTCAGATTCATCCATGGTGTTGTATGTGTCAGAATTTTCTTCCTCTTAACGACTGAATAATAATTTCGTTGTTTGACTGGACCACATTTTCTTTATTCATTCATTTCTTGATAGACACTTGAGTTGTTTCCATGTCTTGGTTATTGTGAATAATGCTGCTGTGAACATGGGAGCGCAAGTATTGTTTTGAAACCTTGCTTTTGGCCCTGGCTGATTGGCTCAGTGGATAGAGCATAGGCCTGGCTTGCGGATGTCCCAGGTTTGATCCCTGGTCAGGGCACACATGTGAAGTGACCATCTGCTTCTCTCCTCTTCCTCTCTCCTTCTCCTGTCTCCCCTCTTCCTCCTCCCATCTCTTCCCCTCCCCTCTTCCCCCCTCTCCTCTTTCTCTCTCTCTTCTTCTCCTGCAGCCAGTGGCCCCATTATTTCGAGTGCTGGCCTCGGGCACTGAGAATAGCTTGGTTAGTCAGAGAGCATCAGTCTCAGGTGCTAAAAATAGCTTGGTTGATTCAAGCATTGGTCAAAGACTGGGGTTGCTGTGTAGATCCTATACAGGGTGAATGTGGGAGTCTGTCTTATTATCTCCTCTCACTTAGAAAGAAAAAATAAGAAACCTTGCTTTCATTTCTGTTGTATGTATACTCAAGAAGTGGAATTTCTGGATCAAATGATAATTGTTGGTAATTAAATGTATTTAGTTTTTTGAGGAACTGCCATGCTGTCTCCCTCTCTTTCTCCCTCCCTCCCTCCCTCTCTCCCTCCCCTCCTTCCTTCCTTTCTTTCTCCTTCCTTCCTCCCCTCCCCTGCCCTCCCTGTGAGAGAAGGAGAGATAGACAGACTTCCACATGTGTCCCGACTGGGATCCACCCTGCAACCCCCTTCTGTGGCTGATGCTCAAATCAAACTAGCTATCCTTAGTGCCTGAGGCCTGTGCTTGAACTATTCAAGCCACTGGCTGCGAATGGGAAAGAGATAGAGAAGGTGGAGAGGGAGGGGAAGGAAAGCAGATTGTCATTTCTCCTCTGTGCCCTGACTGGGAATTGAACCTGGGACATCCACACGATAGGCCAGTGCTCTATCCATTGAGCCAACTGGCCAGGGCCATTCTCCCCACCTCCCCCCTTCTACTCCCTTAGTCCCCTTTTCCACTGATAATCACTATACTACTGTTGTTTGTTTCTATGTAGTAGTTTTTTATTTTTAGTTTTTGCTTAATCTGTTCACCTTTTCACCGAGCCCCTCAACTCTTCCCCTCTGACCATTGTTCGTCTTTTTCTGTATCTATTAGTCTATTTCTGTTTTGCTTGTTAGTTTATTTTGTTCATTATTTTTCACATATTAATAAAATCACGAGGTGCTTGTCTTTTTCTGATGACTTACTTATTAATGCTTTCCAGGTCCATCATGTTGTCAGCAAGGGTATGATTTTCTTTCTTTTTTTTTAATGGCT
The DNA here is from genome assembly GCF_036850995.1 of Saccopteryx leptura. Taxonomy (NCBI): domain Eukaryota; kingdom Metazoa; phylum Chordata; class Mammalia; order Chiroptera; family Emballonuridae; genus Saccopteryx; species Saccopteryx leptura. Next base: position 38,500,052 of record NC_089511.1, read on the forward strand.
GAGTGATATTCTGTTTTTAACTTTTTGAGGTAACTTCATACTGCTTTTACAGTAGTGCAACAATCTGCATTCCCATCAACAGTGCATGAGAGATTCCTTTTTCTCTACCTCCTCATCACTTGTTGTTTGTTGATTGATGATAGCCATTCTGACAAGTGTGAGGTGATATCACATTGTGGCTTTAATTTACATCTTTGTGATGATTAGAGCTATTGAGCATCTTTCATATGTCTGTTGGTCATCTGTATGTCCTCTTTGGAGAAATGTCTATTCAGGTCCTTTGTGCCCCCCTCCCCCCCCCCCCGCCCATTTTATTTTTTTATTCAGTGAGAGGAAGGAAGGCAGAGACAGACTCCTGCATGTGCCCCAACCGGGATCCACCCAGCAAGCCCACTAGGAGGTGAAGCTTTGCCCATCTAGGGCGTTGCTTGTTGTTCAGCAACCTAGCTCTTCTTAGGGCCTTAGGCTGAGGCCATGGAGGCATTCTTAGTGCCTGAGGCCAACTCGTTCCAATCAAGCCATGACTGCAGGACGGGGGAGAAAGAGAGAAAAAGAGGGGGAAGGGTATAGAAGCAGATGGGCACTTCTCTTGTGTGTCCTGATTGGGAATCTAACCTGGGACATCCACACGCTGGACCGATGCTCTACCATTGAGCCAACCAGCCAGGGCCCCTTTGCCCATTTTTTAATTGGATGTTTTGGTGTTAAGTTTATAAATTCTTTATATATTACGGATATTAACCCCCTATCAGATATATCATTGGTGAATATGTTCTCCCATTCAGTGGGTTGTCCTTCCCTTTTTTTCTGATTTTGAGAGAGAGAAAGAAAGGGGAAGGAAAAAAGATGTGAAGCATCAACTCATAGTTGCGTCAGTTTAGTTGTTCATTGATTGCTTTTCATATGTGCCTTGATGGGGGTGGGGAGGCTCCAGCCAAGCCAGTGACTCCTTGCTCAAGCCAGAGAGAGACCTTGGGCTTCAGGCTAGCAATGTGGGATCATGACTATGCTCCCACACTTAAGCCTGTGAGCTCAAGCCAGATGAGCCCACATTCAAGCCAGCGACCCGGGGTTTTGAACCTGGGATTTCTGTCTTCCAGGTTGATGCTCTATCCACTGCACTACCACCAGTCAAGCTTTTTTTTTTTTTTTTTAAAGATTTTATTTATTGCTTTTACAGAGGAGGGTAGGGAACGAGAAGTATCAACTCATAGTTGCTGCACTTGAATTGTTCATTGATTGCTTGTGGTATGTGCCTTGACTGGGCAAACCCAGGGTTTCGAATTGGTGACCTGAGCATTCCAGATCAGTGATTTATCCACTGCACCAGTACAGGCCAGTTCTTTTTTTCCCCCCCCCCCTTTCCTTTTCTTCCAAATGAGAGGAGGGGAGATAGAGAGACAGATTCCCGCATGTGACCTGACCAGGATCCACTTGGCAACCCCCATCTGGGACTAATGTTCTAAAGCCCATCTGGGGCCCTGCTCACATCTGAGCTATTTTTAGTGCCTGAGGTGGAAGCTCCATGGAGCCATCTTCAGCGCCTGAAGCCGATGCACTTGAACCGGTTGAGTCATGGCTGCAGGAGTAAAAGAGAGAGAGAGAGAAGGGGAAGGGGTAGGGAAGCAGATGGTCGCTTCTCCTGTGTGCCCTGATTGGGAATCGAACCCGGAACTTCTGCATGCTGGCCAACGAGCCAACCAGCCAGGACCTGTTTACTTTTTCTTTTGATTTCTTTGTCTTAGGTAATATATCAGAAAAAGAAATTGCTATGACTAATGTCTGATATTTTCTTGCCTGTATTTTATGGTTTTGAGTATAACATTTAAGTCTTCAATCAATTTTGAGTTTATTCTTGTGTATGATGTAAGAAGGTGGTTTAGTTTGTTTTTTGCACATATCTCTTCGATTTTCCTAATATCATTTATTGAATAGACTACCTTTATCTCATTGTATATTTTTGCCTCCTTTGTCAAATATTAATTAACTGTAAAGGCATGGGTTTATTTCTGTGCTCTGTTCTGTTCCATTGATCTGTATGATTGTTTTTATGCCAGTGCCATGTTGTTTTGATTATATGGCCTTGTAATATACTTAGATAGCAGGTAACATGATTCCGCCAACTTTGTTCTTCTTTCTCAAAATTGCTGCGGCTACTTGGGGTCTTTTGTGGTTCCTTATAAATTTTTGGAATGTTTGATACAGTTCTGTGAAATATGCCGTTGGTATCTTGATAAGAATTGCACTGGATCTATAAGTTGCTTTGGGTAGTGTGGAGAAAGATGTCTCATTTGAATGTTTTGAGAATCAGCAATGAATAAGTTTAAAAAAAAACCCACAAGAAATTGTACATTTTGATTTCTAAATGCTATGTTTTTTAAAAGATAAGGATCAGAAATTTGAGAAAATAAGTACTGTGCGTCAGTGGTGAAAGGTAGCAGTTCATGGTAAGGTTTTTAGAATGCTTTCACAATCATTTACTTGCTATCTGCAGCATAATGTGAGGCAGCTTGAATTATTAAAAGCTCATCACATATGCTTACATTCTCTCCACTCCAGTGGATAGAAGTTGTTTCACTTTGGGCCTGGCTCTTGGTCAGGACAGCTGATGCATTCTTCTGTGTGCCAGCACTCCTCTGCTCTGGGTTAGCACTCACCAATTACACTAGTTCTATTGGAGGATTTAACCAGGAATTAAAGGCTGAGGCCCACGATTTTTTACCTAAGTTCCATTTAGTATGATCTTGGAAAGTCACTTAACATTTCTGAACCTGATCTTTCTAACTATAAGATGAGAATAATCATGTTTTCTCTCTACTTACTTCATAGGACTATTTAATGGTTCCACATCCCATTAAGTGGAGCACAAGCACTCACTGTGAATGATTGCATGCCCCAGTCTTTAAATAAAACAAACAAACAAACAAACAAAACTTAACCCTTAGTACATGTCTTCTTATTCTAAGATGAAGGAAAAATAAGTATCTTGCTTTTTATTTTGTATATTAATGGAACAAGGCTGTTGTAAAATACCTTGTTTTTTAAATGGGTAATGCTGTCATTTGAACGTCTGGTTTTGCATTTATACTGATGTTCACTGTCATAGCTAAATAATTTTCAGAAGCAGGGCATGCACCTTATATACTGAGTGATGTTTACTGTAGGTGGTAAGTTTTGAAATTTCTTATGGAGTCATTAAACTTGATTAGGTCTTTTAGGCAAAACAGTCTGGCTTATGAAAAGTTTATCCCAGAAATTATGTTGGTTCTTCCCTTTTGTGGTTGCCATCATGTGGTTGCCCACGTGTTTTTGGTCTTTGCAGGAATTTGTGTGGTCATTTGACCATTGGTAAGTGGGGAATGAGCCAGTGGGTAGGGTCTGTGTCCTCTTGCTCTTCCTTCAGACCTGGCACTGGCCCATAGGTCACTGGCACTTCACACATAACCAGTGGCTGTCTACCTGTGAAGAGTTGGCAACATTTAGATTTTTTTCTGATGTTTTTGGATGAAAACAAATCATGACTGTTTCAGTATTTTCTTCCCATTCTAGTGAGTATTCAGCACATTATTCTGTGAACTCTCCTTTGGACTGTGAGGATCCAGTCATGTGTGCCCATCCATCCCTCCACTCCACCTCTGGGCCTTATCTTTCCTAAAGGACCTAGGAGAACAGAATCTGGCACATCATTTCCAGCCTTTTTATTGGAAGCACACTTTGATGTTAGAATACCCACAAATGAACCAGATCCCTGATTCCTGTAGCCTTTTAGCAGGTGTGCCTTTTTAGGAGGAGCAGCAAGCTTCCTGGGTACCTCTTGCTTTCCTCCAACCTCATGAGGTTTTTACCTGGTGACTTTTTCACCTGGTGACAGATTGCTGGTGCAGGAGATTGGCTTGGCTTTACATGGTTAGTACTGATCGGTGAGATTCTACTTGCTGAAATATTGATTGTCTTAAGCACTTTATATTTGGAAACTTGTCTAATATTCATAAAGTTAGTTCTTAGCCTGACCTGTGGTGGCGCAGTGGATAAAGCGTCGACCTGGAAATGCTGAGGTCGCTGGTTCGAAACCCTGGGCTTGTCTGGTCAAGGCACATATGGGAGTTGATGCTTCCAGCTCCTCTCCCCTGTCTCTCTCCCTCTCTCTCTCCTCTCAAAAATGAATAAATAAAATAAAAATTAAAAAAACAAAAACAAAACATAAAGTTAGTTCTTAGAGTTTTCTCTTTTTAAATACAGAGTGAGGAGGAAAAGGAGATTTCAAATTCTTGGGTGAGATATTTGCTTCAAGAACTTTTGGTTCTTACTGCAAAATTTATCACCTGTAGAATCAATTTGTGAAGCTGCTTGCCTCAGAAGGTTTGAATGAGTAAAGACATGTTTTCCAGCCACTCATGAAATATATTATTCAAAAGCAGTAAGTTGCCATGGCTAGTAGACCTCGATGTGGGTAGGGATTGGGCTGTTTTGGCTCCCTGGTGGGAGTAGTTTGCCTACTGGATGGGGCTCCTGTCAGTTATTGCAGACGATGGGACATGGAGTAGAAATTTTCACTGCCCCAGCTCTGCCTGAGATCTGCCTTCCTGCTGGCCTGGGTAGCCCATGCTGAGCTGCAAGGGCTATGTCTCATTTTTGGGGTCTCAGTGATTATGGCCGTGGTATTGTATTGGCTGCGTGTCCAAGCATTAGAAATGTTATACTACATAAAATATGTGACCAGGTCTGTTGCCTGGGACTAGTGTTCATTTGTGATGAATCTTTGTGCCAGTATTTCTCGTTCGTTTTTGGAGATACTTTGTAGAGACAGCTAAAAGGTTCCTGTTTACTCTCTTGTGTTAAATATTTTTATCAATGTTAGGATAAATAAATCCTGTAAAGTTAATATTTAATTATTTAAGGTTTAATTATTTCATGCCCTTTTCTAAAATGTGTCATTGAGTAGGAGAAAAGTGAGTGGAAGAGACCTGGAGGTTCATGAAGCAACATTGGCAGATGCCTGTGCCCTGGTTAACTCCATGCCATTAGTACCTTGCACAACTTGCAGCATGTCCATGACATGCTAAATCAGGGGTAGTCAACCTTTTTATACCTACCGTCCACTTTTGTATCTCTGTTAGTAGTAAAATTTTCTAACCGCTCACCGGTTCCACAGTAATGGTGATTTATAAAGTAGGGAAGTAACTTTACTTTATAAAATTTATAAAGCAGAGTTACAGCAAGTTAAAGCATATAATAATTACTTACCAAGTACTTTATGTCGGATTTTGCTAAGTTTGGCAGAATAAATCTTTATGAAACAACTTACTATAGTTAAATCTATCTTTTTATTTATACTTTAGTTAAATCTATCTTTTTATTTATACTTTGGTTGCTCCGCTACCGCCCACCATGAAAGCTGAAACGCCCACTAGTGCGTGGTAGGGACCAGGTTGACTACCACTGTGTTAAATAAACCTGCTTAGCTAAGCTGCAGACATTCCTAGGGACAGGTGAAAGCTATGTTGATGGGGGTTCTTAATGCCAATCTGGACCATTTGGTAGACAAGGTCCATTTGGCAGAGAGAAGGCAGGATACTTCAGTGTTGAGGAATGGTGTGGCCAGAACTGCAGTTGTGTGGTCTGGGTAGGCTGGAGCAAGATGAAGTGGGCCGGAGCATAGATCTTGCCATTCATGTGAAAGCTGCACAGAAGGATGATGGTGTTTGTTCTTTGTAGAGCATCTCTAGTAACAGTGCAAGACCTTCCTTGATGTGTTCCTCTGTGCCCAGAACAGTGGTTGGTTGGCTTTTTGATGTACATTTTTCCAGGGGTCACACTGAGGTGTGTTTCTTGCCGGTGAGTATTGGGGAAAGGCTGTGCTGATCTGGATACCTACTTCTGACCCTGGCCTTGGGCTTGGTGTGTTTCTGGACATCACAGGGCCTACTGTTTGTTTGTTTTTTTTTAGCAGATCCTATTATTTACCCAGCATTGCATCCCTTGGGAACCTTATTTCATGCCTTAAAAACACACACACACACACACACACACACACACACACACACACACACACAAAACAACTTTGTTGCAACATAATTGACACCATACAATTACCCATTTTAAATGATTTTTAGTATATTCACAGACATGTGCAACTATATCACTAGAGTCAATTTTAGAACATTTCATCACCTCAGACAGAAACCTGTTTCCTTTGGTTATCATGCCTCATTTTCCTCTCTCAATCCTACGCAAAACCACTGTCTATATGGATTTGCCTGTTTTGGACATTTTTGTATAATGGAATCAAGCACTATTTGGTACCACGGGAAATGTATAAACGTGTATGTGAATGTATGTCAGGAATGCCCATGGCAGCATTGTTTGCAATGGCAAAAACACAGAAAGCCCAGACGTCCATAATTTAACTTATGGACAAGTTAAAGAGATTCTATCAAATGTTTCATTTTAAAAATTAGATCTAGTGCTACTTAAGGGAGACTGCATGTATACACTTACGAGATGAGAATCAGTTATTTAACTTGAGTAATGAAGGATTGCAATGAAAGTCAGCTCCTTCCCAGCTCTTTAGTAGTCTCTGGGTAATCCCCTGAGGCAGCCATCAGAACCGGAAGACCTCTCAAAGTTAGTTTAGAGAAGCTGTTTGTACATCCCAGAGGTCCTCCCATTGTGCCTTTGGGTTCTGCTCTCTGCCTAGTATAAAGTCAGCTATAGCTCTTCCTGAAGCCGCTGTTTCTAGTAGTGCTGCTACCTTCTCTCTGCCAGCTTGCTTTTGGAAGAGGTGAGTGTGCTCTCATCTTGCAAACATGCTGTCCTTTCCCCTTCAATACAAAAGTAGCCCCAACCCCAATTTTATTGCTAACTGCCGCCCCATTTCTTGGCTCCCCTTTGCAGAAATTCTCTTAAAGAGATGGTGATGGTTCTTTTCTCTGTATCCTCTTCCACCCTCTCTTTTTAAGAGATTTATTGAGACATAATTTACACTTTTTTTTTGTTTTGTTTTTTTGAGAGAGAGACAGAGAGGAAAGGAGAGAGATGAGAAGCATAAACTCTTAGTTGCATCACTTTAGATAGTCATTGATTGCTTCTCATACATGCCTTGACGGGTAAGGGTGGCTCAATCCAAGCCAGCGACCCTGCAGTCAAGCTAGTGAGCCTGCGCTCCATTTAGGTGAGCCCATGCTCAAGCCCGCGACTTCAGGGTTTTAAACCTGCGACTTCAGCATCCCAGGTCTATCTACTGTGCCACCACCAGTCAGGCGAGATGTAATATAAATACAATGAACTTCAACAATTTTAAGTGTAAAATGTGATGTTAACAGATTAATACAGTTGTGTTCTCATCACCACTATCATGACAAAACATCTCCATTGTTCTCAAATGCCACATTCTCACCTCCACTAGTGACAGAATATCTCCACTATCCCAAACTGTCATGTTTCCACCACCAGTCATGATGCAGAGCATCTGCTTTATCCCAAAAAGTGTACCTTTGTCATCAGTACTTTCCTCCTATCCACTGATACTCTTTGGTTACAATAGGTTTTCTTTTTCTAGAATTTAATATAAGTGAGATCATGTAGTATGAAGTCTGTTATGTTCTTTCATTCATTGGGTACATGTTTATACAGTTAACTGTGGATGGACATTTGCACAGTCCCCCCCCCCTCGTTTTTAGATAGGAGAGGGGGGGGGGAGAGAGAGAGAGAGAGAGAGAGAGAGAGAGAGAGAGAGAGAGAAGGCAGGGTGGAGCAGGAAGCATCAACTCCCATATGTGTATTGACTAGACAAGCCCATGGTTTCCAACCAGCGACCTCAGCGCACAGTTTCCCATTTTGACTTTTATGAATAAAGCTGCTCTGACTAGTTGTGTACAAAACACTGTGTGGATATGCTTTACTTTTATTTGGTTAAATACCTAGGCTTGGGATTTCTGGCTCAAATGAGAGAGGAGTGTTTTAACTTTTTAAGAACCTGCCAAAGTCTATTCCAAAGTGGCTCTTTATGTTTCCATCAACAGTGAACAAGAGTCCAGTTGCTCTGTAGTCTCACCATCACCATCAGTGAATGAGTGTTCCTTTTTCTCCACAGCCTCTCCAACACTTGTTATTTATTACCTGTCTTGTTAATAACAGCCAATCTAATAAGTGTGAAGTGGTATCTCATTATAGTTTTGATTTGCATTTCTCTAATACAGTGGTTCTCAAACTTTTTGAAGTCGGGGCACATTTAAAATCCTACAAATAATTGTGGTGCACTATATACAAATTTCTGAGAAATAAAAAAACATTTTATGTTACATTTTTTGAGTTATGCTTTTTAGAATTCGTAAAAAAGGGGTTAAAAAATAAAAAAATCGTCAAAAAAGTTATCTTTATATATATATATAGATACATTCTTAGTAAGATTTAGTAAATTCAGTAGGTCCTGGCACAAATGTGTTGTTTTTTCATTCTTGTGTTTATGAGAAACTTGAGCCTGATGTTTCCTAGCAATTTCTTCAATGTTTGGGCATGTATTTGAAAGGCAAAGTCTCATTTCCTCATCAATACATTGAAGAATTCCTCTCTTTTTACTCTTAATAGTGTTGAGGGTAGAAAATCCTAATTCACATAAATAGGATGTTGATAATTGTAGTAAAATGTTCAAAGCTTTTTTAGATTTTGCCACATATTCTTCTTTTATAGAAACCCAAAAGGCTTCAAGAGACAATTCCTTATGTTTAATCATCAATCCAAAACCCTCACCACATATATCATCTTAACTTTACACCAAACAAAGGATAGAAGAAACTTGCCTCCAGTCTTTTTGGGGAATGTGGAGGGTAGTGTAAACAATCCAGTACCACAGCTTGACAGCCTTTTGCAACCTAATCAGCCAAGTGAGGTGGGGGGTTGGGCAGACTGTCAGTTTACAACCAATTCCCTATACCTCTGTCCCCCAAAAATCTAAACTCCAAAAACCCTGTTGGTTATTTGGTCCCCAACAGCACATATTTCTCTGGAATACCCTAGGGCGCACATGGAAATCTTCTAGGGCGCACACTTTGAGAACTACTGCTCTAATAGCTAGCGAAGATGAGCAGTTGTTTTGTATATCTGTTTGTTTGTATGTCTTCAGGAGAGAAGGTTTGTATGTCTTCATGAGAGAAGTGTTCTGTTCAGGTCCTCTCCCCATTTTTTAATGGGATTATTTTGTTTGTTGCTGAGCTTTGTAAATTCTTCATATTTTGATATTAACCCCTTATCAGAGCTGTTATTTGTGAATATCATCTCTGATTTGGTTGACTGCCTTTTGTTGTTGTTGTTGTTGGGTTGTTTTTGCTATACAGAAACTTTATAGTTTAATATTCTCATTCATTGCTTCCCTTGCCTTTGGGGTCAAATTCATAAAATGTTCTCTATGGCCAAGGTCTAAAAGTTGAGTACCTATTTTTTTTATTTATTGTTTCAGATCTTATATTTAGGTCTTTGATCCATTTTGAATTAACTTTTATGCATGGGACAAACTATAGTTAAGTTTCATTCTTTTGCATGTGGCTTTCCAATTTTTCTAGCACTGTTTATTGAAGAGGCGTTCTTTTCTCCATTGTGTTTTTGACTCCTTTGTCAAAGATTATTTGTTCATATATCTGTAGTTTTATTTCTGGACTCTTGATTCTGTTCCATTGGTCAGTCGGTCTGTTTTTCTGCCAATACCATGCTGTTTTGATTATCGTGGCTCTGTAGTACAGTTTGAAGTCACGTAATGTGATACCTCTGGCTTCATTCTTTTGCCTCAGGATTGCTTTAACTATTCGGGGTTTTTTATGGTTCCATACACATCTGGTGATTTTTTGGTTCTAGTTCTTTAAAAAATAACATTGGGATTTTAATGGGGATAGCATTAAATATGTATATTGCTTTGGGTAATATGGCATTTTAACTACGTTGATTCTTCCAATCCATGTACATGGAATATTTTTCCATTTTGAACTCACGACCTTAGCATTGCACACTTTATCCACTGTGCCACCACAGGTCAGGCCCAACTATTCTTTTTACTGATATTTTCCAAAAGAAGCCTTATAACAAAACCGGCAAAACTACCATTTGGTCACTCAGTAAAGAAAAAATTTTCAAAGTTGCTCAGTTTCCCACCTTAATATTTGTCCTTTTCATTTTTTTATCAAGGGCAGTGCTGCTACCAAAGTCATCTTTCCTGTTCTTATATTTAACCCTGATACTTGTGAACTCTCTCCTTCTCAGTGTGAAGGCCTCAGTCAAGCTTTTCCTAGGCCAGTGACCTCCTTACTCCTGTTCTTGTTTATTCTTACATCTCTCATCCTCCTTAGCCCTTCAGTGTTCTCTCAGAAAAGCATTTCCTCAGACACGTTTACCAAGGACACAAAGAAATTCCAAGACTTGACCCTCAAGACTCTGAGGCAGTTTTTAGACAGGGGAAGGGCAAGACTCTTTCTTATTCATAGGTGAGTTTTGAAGATGGAATTATCTTATCTCTCTAAAGATAAAATATATTAGTTCACTCGGAGCTTTTTGAGGCCCTGCCTGTCACTCCCAAGGTGGTGTGTGTCCTTGGATCATGTCGATTCCTGCCTTCATTTGTAAAGTGGAAATAATACCATCTGTTCAGCTGAGGCTAGTTACAGGCTTTGAATAAAATAACATACGAAAGTAAAGTACCATGCAATTGTAATTTGAAATGGATCGTTAAACTCCAGTCACTGACTGAAGGGGTTGGGATACTGTCAGTAATGACAGTTGCCATTGTATAACAAGCACTTGCCTGTGCTCCAAATGGCCAAGTAGGACAGTGATTTTTTCCCAATTTAAAGACGAGAAGACTGAGGCACAGATTAAATCGCTTGCTCAACACTTTCTACCAGTGAATGGTGGAGCTACATTCATTGTCCATAGCCACACTGTGGGAATCTGACTTGCAGATTCTCCAGACCCAAAACAATCCCATATCCATAGATTGCAAGGCGCCTGCATATTCCTTCTACTCCATTAGTTTAGTTTACTTTGGTCTTTTGGAGCAAGGAAGAGAATCCTATTTAGCCAACAAACCAGAGCACATTGGACAGAGAAAATGCACGGGGAAGGAGAGATGAAGGGGAGTGTGGCTCGAAGTTTCACTGCACTTTGATTCCTTTCTCAGAGCTGGAGGTACTTCCTGGAAAAACACTAACAGTGAATCTTTGAGAATAAACCTCATAATTTTTCTTTGTGAAAGCACTGAAATGCTTCTCATCAGGCAGCAGTTAACCAAGTTCAGGCTCTTTGCTTCTTTGTGTTTTCTTACTGGAGCACCAGATTCATTCTCTAACACAGGGGTCCCCAAACTACGGGCCTGCGGGCCCGCATGCGGCCCTGAGGCTATTTATCTGGCCCCCGCCGCACTTCCGGAAGGGGCACCTCTTTCATTGGTGGTCAGTGAGAGTGTGGCGTCGCTCATGTACAGTACTACTTTCGTTTTGTTTGTTTTTTTACTTTAAAATAAGATATGTGCAGTGTGCATAGGGATTTGTTCATAGTTTTTTTTGTAGTCCAGCCCTCCAACGGTCTGAGGGACAGTTAACTGGCCCCCTGTGTAAAAAGTTTGGGGACCCCTGCTCTAACAGATGGTCAATCCAGGATGAGACACTGACATGCATTTCCCTCTCTTCACTGTTAGTGTCTCCCCACCCCTGCCCATATGCATAGGAATACCTGTGTACTCTGAATTTTAAGAAAGTTAACATAAAAAGACAAATCTGAGTTTATTTTATTTGGGAAGAGTTACACAGATGTAATTTAAATAGCTGGATCTTTAGAAAAATTAAAGTGTTGGAGTTTATAAATGTTGATTTGTATCTGTTCAGGAAGTTAGATGTTGCTTAAATAAAATGCACTTGGATTTGTGAACAGACATGAGTACAATTTTTTATTGGTTTTGGGTCCTGAGTTCAGAATTAAAAGTATCTAAAGGATATCTTTTTCAGGACACATGATGGAGGCCTTCTCTTCTTTCACTTCTTTCCTTTCTTCCACCCCTTTGCTATTTGGGGATAAATCACTGCAGAAAGATGTAAACATGTTTGATTACAGTAGATAGACACCCTTATCCATGGAGGGATATGTTCCAAGACTTTCAATGGATGCCTGAAACTGCAGATAATATTGAACCCTATATATACTGCTTTTTTGCTATGCATATATATCTGTGATAAAGTTTAATTTAGAAATTAGACACAGTGAGAGATTAATAACAACATTAATAAAATAGAACAGTTATAACAGTGTGCTGTAGTAAAATTTATGTGAATATAGTCTCTCTTAAAATATCTTTGGTACTATACTCACCCTTTTACTTAAAGCACACTATGGCTTCTCTTTGGCATACGCAAATTGCTGACATCTCTACTAATGGTATTTGGGGCTGTTAAGTATCATAAGAGTTGCTTGAACACAAGCACTGCAGTACCTCGGCACTTCATCTGATCACCAACCAGGTTGCTTAAGTGACTGATGAGCTGGTAGTGTATACAGCTTGGACATACCGGAGTAAGGGATGATTCACAACCATGGCAGCACAGTGCGAGATTTTATCACACTTTTTATAATGGTTCACAATTTAAAACTTAGAAATTGTTTATTTCTGGAATTTTCCTTATAATATTTTTGGACTATGGTTGACCATGAGTGGTAACTATAACTGCAGAAAGCAAAATCTCGTATAAGGGAGGTCTACCGTATTCCGTTAAAATGATTTCTCAAAATATTTTTAACATCTTAGTTTTAACATTCAATTGTGTATATCCTTCCACACGCCAGGCTGATGCTCTATTGCTGAGCCAACCGGCCAGGGCCGATATTTATGATCTTAATGAGACTAAGCTGTGTGTTAGTATGAAGTGATGTTAGACTATTTAGTATTTAATTTTAATGATGACTATACTGAGAAGTGTATTGGTAGGGGCCCACGTCTCGATTTTTACAACGTGAAATATCAAGTTTGTTTTTTTTCTCTTAAAAATGTCAGCTTAAACTCAGGGATTTATTTTTGCCTAGTTTTCTGAATAATGCTTTCAAAATATGGTAGAAAGAAAGAAGGAAAAAGCATATTAGTCTACACCACATCACACGCTGGAAGAAGATTGAAGATAGAGGATGAATATTTATGATCTTTTCTTTTTTCTTTTTTTCTGTATTTTTTTGAAGTGGGAAGCAGGTAGAGGCAGGCAGGCAGGCAGACAGACTCTGCATGTGCCCGACTGGAATCCACCCAACATGCCCATCCGGGGGTGGTGCTCAGCCCATCAGGGGCATTACTCCATTGCAACTGGAGCCATTCTAGCGCCTGAGGCGAAGGCCATGGGACCATCCTCAGAGCCTGGGCCAACTTTGCTCCAGTGGAGCCTTGGCTGTGGAATGGGAAGAGAGAGACAGAGAGAAAGGAGAGGGAGAGGGGTGGAGAAGCAGAAGGGCACTTCTCCTTTGTGCCCTGGCTGAGAATTGAACCTGGGACTTCCACACGCCAGGCTGATGCTCTGCTGCTGAGCCAACCGGCTAGGGCTGATATTTATGATCTTAATGAGACTGAGCTGTGCGTTAGTATGAAGTGATGTCAGTTTCTCTTCTCTTCAGTTGTGCATTCACCCTCTTCTGTGTAGTTCATGTTGGGTCATCTCTTTGCAAGTCTGGTTCAGAATACATTTGTTTATCCTACTATTGGTTTAGACTAAATGATTTTGTTTCAAGGTCTCAAAATCTTTAGAGGGTTCTGTTTTCTTCCTACAAGATGATGTTTTTTTTTTAATGTATTGATTTTAGAGAGAGGAAGAGAGTGAGCAAGAGAGATCTGTCCTCTGGGCCCTGACATGAATCAAATTGGCAGCCTCTGTGCTTCAGGAAGATGCTTTAACCAACAGAGCTATCCAGCCAGGGCTGGACTGTGTATTTCCAACAAAGATGGAAATAGGTTCTGACACTGCTACCTTCGTGGACTGTGTTTTGTTTTACCAGGAGTGTGTGGTCTGGCCTGGATCCTCTCTCAGGGGCTGCTTTTCCCAGGCTGCAGGCCCTTCCTTTTCTGTTGTGACTTTCTAGTTTGTGGAGCTGATCTGTCATTGTCAGTATTGCTCAGAGCTTCGAAGCCAGGTGCTGATTAAGTCATAGGAACCTTGAAATGTGAGGGCCTGAGAGGGCGTCAGGTGACTTAGTAAAGAGGATGGGGTGGAACCAGGCGTCTATGGGTCAGTGAAGGCCCAGAGATCCCAGTGGAGGACAGCAGCTGCATCAGGCTCATTGTCCTGTACCACACATTCTACTGTCTTATGGCCACTTCATGTCTGTACAGTAGTTTGCACGAAGATAATCCAAGGGCTTTATTTTGCTTTCTGTAGGTACATAAATGTGCAGAGAGGTATATCCAGAGAGTTAAAAGCACATTTGCATACATGGATTTGCTTTTAGTTGTTATCAGTGGAATTTAAGATGTGAGTGAAGTATGTGTGGGGTGGGCCTTGCTTTATTTAGAGTTTTTGTGCATTATCCACTATTTACAGTTTTCAGAAATCAGCTGGTGTCAGTGTACATATGTTTAGAGACGTTGCTAAGGTGACAAGCTTCAGTCTCACTACCCACACAGTCCTTCTGGAAAGTGGGTACAGCTTGGTGTAGTCTGTTTATATGAGGATATTGTGGGTGCATGCTGGAGTAATTTGCAGAATGCCCTGTTTCAATTTATGTAGCCTCCTCCCTTTTAGCTTGATTGCCAGATTACCTAATAACTTAAGAAAAATCCTGTGATATATTTAATATGGAAACAGAATGACAGCATTTTCATGTTTTTTTCTCTATGGCATAGGTTGCAGCAGAACTTAAGTGTTTTCAGTTGCTCTCACCTGTCTCATTTTCTTTAGAAACAGAACTGTCTTTATAATTCTCAGTGGAAATCTTAATTTTAAAAACCGTTACAATATTGCCTATAAACAATATTAGTCATGTGATTTGGATTATGATTTATGACCGTTTTTCTTGATTAAGGAGTCTGAAATTTATATTATTATCTTCATCTGGGTTTGTAGATTTTTAGTCTGTCTGAGAGGCTAGATTTTGAAAGTAAAGTATTTTAGTGCTTCAGTTGGGTGCTAGCTACTAATGTTCACTTGGCATATTCCAGGAAAAAAAGTCTGAACCTTATTTTGGGCTGTGGACTTCCTAAAAATTGGGTAAAAGTGATGGGTTCTCTCCTAAAAAAAAAAGCATATATATATATATATATATATATATATATATATATATATATATATATATATATCCTGTGTGACATGGAAAAATGCATATGCTTTTCCTGTGTGATATGGGGTCTCAGAGCTCATGAGACCGTTGTCCTCTCATCTCGGCTCAAGTGTCCTTAAAGTTTGTCTCAGGTGTTTACCCAAGAGACCCTCATATTATTTCTTGAGTTTAGTAGGTATTTAAATGAAAGTGCTTGATTTTAAACTCGTTTTATAGAACATACTCTGTTACATGCAGAGTAACTTTTTCCCTTTTACAACCAAGATCTCTTGATAATTTTTCAATGTAAGACATGTGCCCTAATCAAAAGGAAAAGAGGGCATGTCTGTGAATGACTACATTGTGAAGCTTCATCAGATTGTTAAAAGCATTTATAGTTAGTTTCTTTTAGTTCTAGTTCTAGTTCTAGTTGTAAACCTTAAAGAAAACTCTTAGCTATAGACTTAAAGAACCGTATAGGCAAATGCTCATTGTAGTATTATTTGTAGTATCAGTGAGTTGGAACAAAACAAATGACAGTCAACAACAGAATGGGTGTTTTTCAGGCAATTAATACCTCACTGCTGCCTGAGCTGTGGTGGCGCAGTGGATAAAGCGTCAACCTGGAAATACTGAGGTTGCTGGTTCAAAACCCCAGGCTTGCCTGGTCAAGGCACATATGGGAGTTGATGTTTCCTGTCCCCCCCCTTTTCTCTCTCTCCCCCCTCTCTATAATGAATAAATAAAATCTTAAAAAAAAAAGTAACTACCACGAGTTGATGCTTCCTGCCCCCCCCCCCCCCCCCCCACTATCTCTATCACCTCTTCTCTCTCTCTCTCTCTCTCTCTCAAAAAAAAATACCTCCTGACCTGTGGTGGCGCAGTGGATAAAGCGTTGACCTGGAAATGCTGAGGTCACCGGTTCGAAACCCTGGGCTTGCCTGGTCAAGGCACATATGGGAGTTGATGCTCCCAGCTCCTCCCCCCCTTCTTTCTCTCCCTTTCCTCTCTAAAATGAATAATAAATAAATAAATAAATAAATAAAACCTCACTGCAATTATAATAAACAAAGTAGAACTGCATGTAACAAAAGCATAGATAGCTAAATCCCCAAAACATAATCTGGTGGGAAAAAAGTACATGAGGCTCTGAGTACCATGTCTCCTGTAAAAAATCCTATATCATGTTTATAGGTTTACATGTAGCATAAGCATAAAAAAACATGTATGGGAATAATTAGCATCATAATCTAGAATCTTTGGAGAGTAGGAGGAATGAGAGCAGGCAGGGGTACATAAGGGATGTCAACTGTGTTTGTAATATTTTTTGTATTAAAAATTTTCAAAGCGGCCCTGGCCGGTTAGCTCAGCGGTAGAGCGTCGGCCTGGCGTGCAGAAGTCCTGGGTTCGATTCCCGGCCAGGGCACACAGGAAAAGCGCCCATCTGCTTCTCCACCCCTCCCCCTCTCCTTCCTCTCTGTCTCTCTCTTCCCCTCTCACAGCGAGGCTCCATTGGAGCAAAGATGGCCCGGGCGCTGGGGATGGCTCCTTGGCCTCTGCCCCAGGCGCTAGAGTGGCTCTGGTCTCGACAGAGCGACGCCCCCTGAGGGGCAGAGCATCGCCCCCTGGTGGGTGGAGCGTTGCCCCCTGGTGGGCATGCCGGGTGGATCCCGGTCGGGTGCATGCGGTAGTCTGTCTCTCCCCATTTCCAGCTTCAGAAAAATTAAAAAATAAAAATAAAAAAAATTTTTTTCAAAGCAAGTATGACAAAATGAACAATGGTAGATACACCAGTGTTTGTTGCATTATGCCTCATACTTTTCTGTATACTTGAGACATTTTAATATCCATTGTTACTTTGTTATAAAATAAGGATAGAAAATATTTCTTATGAGGAAATCATAAAATACAATTAACTTATTTTTTAAAAAGTTAGAAGTACTCCATATTTCTGGAATGTTTGAAAAAGAACTTTTTCCACTTGACACTTTATGAATATAAATCATTCTTGCTACAGAATAGATTCTGTGGATTTGGGGGCTTTTAGAATTTGACCTCAGTGCTTTGCTGTTAGACGGACTCCCCCAGTTTAACACAACTTTTTAAAAAGAGTTTCATAGTTGTGTTTTTGTTACTGTTTTTAATTGGTGGGTATAAGCCTGAAAGCCACCCTGGCCATATCTATTCCTTAGGTTATATCCAGGAGGAATTAACATGTATCTAAGGTTCTTTTATTATCTAACCCATGGTGTGTTTTGTTTTTGTAACCCATGGTATTTTTTTTTTTTTATCTTAATAGTATATAATATGATTACGGGCTTTAGACAGGCAACACTGGAGGAAATTTCCAGATGGGATATATGTTCTAGTGTTGTTCTGAGTTTCTCACGTGATAGCCCTGGGCACATCATTCATACTGTGTGAATTTCCAGTTTTTTACCTTTTAAATATATGTCCTGTGATGAAACTCACAGGGTTTTATCCAGATCAGGTAGGTGAAATGATTAGTAAAACATAAAATGTTACACAGATAAGGTATTGTGAATGCACATTGAAATTTTATCTATTTTTTTTCTGTAATCAGATTATAGAAACAATATATATGCATGGTAGAAAATTAAAACATACAAAATAAGCAAAACTTTCTAAAAACACATCCTCACTACTCAAATCACCATTGTCAATAGCTGCTTGATTGCCCTGGCTGGTTGGCTCAGCGGTAGAGCGTCGGCCTGGCGTGCGGGGGCCTCGTATTCGATTCCCGGCCAGGGCACATAGGAGAAGCGCCCATTTGATTCTCCACCCCCACCCCCCTCCTTCCTCTCTGTCTCTCTCTTCCCCTCCCGCAGCCAAGGCTCCATTGAAGCAAAGATGGCCCGGGTGCTGGGGATGGCTCCTTGGCCTCTGCCCCAGGCGCTAGAGTGGCTCTGGTCGAGGCAGAGCGACGCCTCGGAGGGGCAGAGCGTCGCCCCTGGTGGGCGAGCCGGGTGGATCCCGGTCGGGCGCATGCGGGAGTCTGTCTGACTGTCTCCCCCTGTTTCCAGCTTCAGAAAAATACAAAAAAAAAAAAAAAAAAAAAAGCTGCTTGATTATTGTTTCTTGCATAACTTATATTTAATTTTTCCATTAGGGAGAGAGGGGTTGGGGGCAGGGCAGGGAAGGGAAGGGAAAGGAGAGAGAGTGAGAGAGAGAAAATCATTTCTATTTTTTATTTTTTAATTTTAATTCAGTGAGAGGAGGGTAGGCAGAGACAGACTCTGACATATGCCCCGACCGGGATCCAGCTGGCAAGCCCATTGAAGGGCGATGCTTTGCCCATCTGAGGTGTTGCTCCCTTGCTCATCAACTGAGTTCTTCTTAACGCTTGAGGTGGAGGCCATGGAACCGTCCTCAGAGCCTGGGGCCAACTCACTCCTATCAAGCCACAGCTACAAGCTACAAGAGGGGAAGAAAGAGAAAAGTGAGAGGGGGAGGAGTGGAGAAGCAAATGGGCACTTCTCCTGTCTGCTCTGACCAGAAATTGAACCTGAAACATTTCACACACCAGGTCAATGCTCTATCACTGAGCCAACCGGCCAGGGCCCAACTTGTTGTTTCACTTAGTTGTTCCATTTAGTTGTGCACTAGTTGATTGCTTCTTGTTTGTGCCCTGACTAGGGATCAAACCTGTAAATTTGGCATGCTGGAATGTTACTCTATCCACTGAACCACCCAGCCAGGGCTGCATAACTTACATTTTGTATTATTTTATTTTTATCAAAAGTGAGATGATACTGTTCTGTAGTCTTTCTCCCCCCACCCCCCATCACAATCTCTACTTTTCCATTTCAATCTTAGAACTGTTTTGTGGAAACTAGTATTCTATTCATGATTATTATAGGCACCTCTGTTTAGCTTAAAGGGCCAGATAGTAAATGTTTCAGGCATTGCAACCTAAAAGGCAACATTGAAGATATGTAGGTACTTGTAGAACCATTTAGATGTGAAAACTGTTCCACTGGCAAGGTTGCCCTTCTCCTGCAGGGAAGAAAGCCTGATCCGGAAAGTTCACTGCCACTTGTTATTCCTGGTCTTACTGATAGGAGGGCTCAGTCTGGGTCCCCTCCCAGCAGCCCTCCTTATCCAGAATAGAACAGCAAGTACCTCTTGCTTTGGGCTCAACGAAGACCCTTTTCAGATTACTATAAACAAATTCTAACTTCTGTGATGAATGTTCCTTGGCATAGAATAGCCATAGTCAGAGTCATTTTAAACAACTGAGGTTTTTCCACTGAGTGGAGATACTCCCAGGAGCTATGGTGCCATCTTAGCCCAGTGGACCAAAGGAGTCACATTCAACAGGTTGGAAAACCAGAGTGCAGCCTCTGTTGGCCTGCAGTGTGAGCTGCATGCCATGTCAGTAATGTCTTTACGACCTGAGAACACAGAAGAGAGGACAATTATTTTGGCTTTGGGGAGCAAGCACTCATAGGACAATTCACAGTTTATTTATATATATATATATATATATATATATATTTTTTTTTTTTTTTTTTTTTTTTTTGTATTTGGAAACGAGGAGGCAGTCAGATAGACTCCCGGATGCGCCCGACCGGGATTCACCCGGTACACCCACCAGGGGGCAATGCTCTGCTCATCTGGGGCATTGCTCTGTTGCAACCAGAGCCATTCTAGCGCCTGAGGCAGAGGCCACAGAGCCATCCTCAGCGCCTGGACCAACTTTGCTCCAATGGAGCCTTGGCTGAGGGAGGGGAAGAGAGACAGAGAGGAAGGAGAGGGGGAGGGGTGGAGAAGCAGATGGGCACTTCTCCTGTTTGCCCTGGCCAGGAATCGAACCCGGGACTCCTGCACGCCAGGCCGACACTCTACCACTGAGCCAACCGGCCAGGGCTTTTTACTTTTTGTAAATATTGTGTTAGTTCCTAGGGTTGCTGTAATATTTAGCACAAAATGTGTGGCTTTGACAGCAGAATTGGGTTCTTATAGTTCTGGAGGCCAGAATTCTGAAATTGAGGTGTTGGCAGGGCTGCACTCTTTCCAAAAGTTCCTAGGCAGAATCTTCCCTGGCATCTTCCAGCTTCTGGTGGGTTTCGGCATTTCTTAGCTACTAGCTGCAGCACTCTAGGGCCTTCTATTTCTTCACATGGCTACCTTCTCTTCCCCTAATCTCTGTCTGCCTTCTCTTAGGCGGACACTTGTCATTGGATTTAGGGTCTTTCCAGATAATCCAGGATGATCTCAGTTTAGAGATCCTTAATTTTGTTGCGTCAACAAAGACCCTTTTCCAAATAAGATCACTATCATAGGGTCCCTGTGGTTATAGGTTTTTTGTAGTGGAGGCTACCATTTAATCCTACTAATGTTTTCTCTGGTTATGTATTTCTTTTCTCTTTTTAAATTTAGATATAATTTGGACATGAATAAAATGCACAGGTTGTAAGTGTATACACCCATATGTATCTACCCTCCCTTTAAGATACAGACCATTTCTGTGAGCTCCTTTACAGTCATTCCTCCTTCTCTGTTGAGTGTCTGTTACTGTGTTGTGTTGCCTGTCTGGGCCTTTATCTAAGCAGAATTGCATTGTATGCAAAGTGCACGTACCCATCTGTGTCAGCTTTCCTTCTGCATTTCTCCCTGGGACTAATCTATGCTGATGTTTGTACAGTAGTTTATTCTTACTGCTGAGTTGTCTCCAACGTATGATAACTGCTCAGATCACTTATCCATTGATCTGTTGTTGCATATTTGGGGTGTTTGTACTTTAAAGCTGTTATACATAAAGCTGCTTTGGTTCCTTCCAAAGGAAGTAGGGTATTTGATTAAATGTATTTTAAGTATATTCTCTCAGTTAGTGCCCTCTTACTAAAGAAAAATAACTTAATTTCTTCAGACTCTTTGCTGTCCACCTAGAAGAAGCCTTTTACTTGATTTTGCAAAATTGAACAGGCTGGGATTGAGGTTTTTGTTTCCTCAAGCCATCATCAGTGCGTTTGTTGTGCCCTGAGCTAATACCAAGGTCCTAGGAAAACTGATATAGGAGATCTGCCTGCAATGTTTCTAAGGAAACAGGAAACTCTGCTTGTACACACCTGTGCAACATAGCCACTCTTACCCACCACGCTGTTGGCAGTCAGGAGGCAGCAGGCTTTGGCCTCCTGGGAGCAATCTCTTTGGCTGTTCAGCTTGTTAGCCTGTTTGCTTTAACTGTTCAGTGAGCTTCACGCCAAACCTCATTCTGCTGAGGTGGTACAGGGCAAGCCTGAAACTATCACAACATTGTCAGCCACCCCTGTTTCTTAACCTGCATCTCTTGTTTTCACAAAGGCCAATTCAATTTTATCCCTTTAACTACAAAAACAATGAAGGAAACGTTCTTGTTGACTATCATCACAAACAAGTCTTGAGACTGGGATATTTTCTCTAAAGTTTTATTCAGTTCTGGTGTTTGTGAGACTTGTAGATAGAGGAATAAGGGGGTAGGGTGGGGAATGTCGAATTGTGCGTAGTTGTCTATACGCAGTTACCCAGATTCTATCCTTCTGTTCTAATTCAAAGGTTAAGCATTGGGAACCAGCAGACACTGGATCTCTTCCCAGTTTTTATGTTACTGTTTCTGATGAGACTGGTAACTTTGAGAGGAAAGGAGGTGGCTTCATTATGGGCTTATTTCTGGATGACTTAGTTGTGACTAATTAGGCTTATTTTGCACCAGAAATTCACTTGGCAAATCTTGCAGTTAAAAGAGGGAAATTATTGTTTTACTCTGCTGATTATCTAACCATGGAAAGGAAAGGTGGTAGTTTTTTTGGTAGCCTTTTTCTGCAAAAGATTTTCTATTTTAGACAACTAAAAGAGTATTGTGAATACAGTATTTCCAATACAGACAGGTCTTTTTCAAACTGGCCCAAGTCGGCATTTGTCACTACTGTTCATAGTAAACAGATGGCTGTCCTGGTTTGGGATTTGCCTGGGGAACATTGCCATGCGGCACTGAGAGAAGGTCACACAGGGTGCAGCCACTCAGAGAAGCACATAGACAGATGGATATACAGGGCTTCATGGCATTGGTATGTTGTTGTGGGCTGCAGACGTGCCCACCCTGGCCCAGTGAGGATGCATCTGAGGCATCACCCACACTTTATAACCTGGCAGCTAGATAGGTCTTATTGTCTGGTGATAGACATGTTGGAGAGATGTGGCAACACTGATAAGACCATAGGGTCATGTCTGTGATCCCGCGCTCAAGCCTGAGACCCTGCACTCAAGCTGGATGAGCCTGCACTCAAGCCAGCGACCTCAGGGTTTCAAACCTGGGTCCTCAGTGTCCCAGGCCAACACTGTATTCACTGTGCCACCGCCTGGTCAGGTGTACCCAGTTTTTTTGTTTGTTTGTTTTTTTAGGTGAGAGTAGGGGAGATAGATTCCTGCATGTACCCTGACCGGGATCCACCCAGCAACCCCACTCTGGGGCCAATGCTCTGCCCATCTGGGGCCGATGCTCGCAACTGAGCTATTTTTAGCTCCACTGAGCCTGGGGCCTGTGCACTCAAATCAATAGAGCCATGGCTGCTGGATGAAGAGGTAGGGGGAGGGGGAGAAAGGGGAGAGAGAGGAGTGGAGAAGCAGATGGTTGCTTCTTCTCTGTGCCCTTACTGGGAATCAAACACAGAACTTCCACACACTGGTTTGATGCTCTACCACTGAGCCAATGGGCCAGGGCCATACTCAGTTCTTAATAATAATAATTTATCTTAAAGAGTCTTTCAAATAAAATTCAGTGTTCCTTGAAAATGCCGCCAGTTCAGCTAGTAACTCAGATACTTGTAGAAGTTTTCTTCAGGTAAGTATTATGCTTTGATATACAGCAGAAGTATTTCACACATACTTCCATCTTGTCACAGAAATTGGAAGGACAAGGATTCAGGGTTTGCAGTTTAATAAAATTTATAATTTGCTGATCTATCAAGGTGAGTTATAGGTGATGCTGGCTTGTTTTACAGTGAGTGTGACAATGAGGAGTACAGGGATCGTGAAGAACTTGCCTTCTTCTGGGGCATGGCCTTGTGTACCTTGGTATTATTATGAAAGCATTGTTGGCCCCACAGGTCCCCTGAAAGAGGTTCAGTTATCTTCAGGGCCCACAGACAATACTGAGAACCAATGCACTAGAGCAGGGGTAGTCAACCTTTTTATACCTACCGCCCACTTTTGTCTCTCTGTTAGTAGTAAAAATTTTCTAACCGCCCACCAGTTCCACAGTAATGGTGATTTATAAAGTAGGGAAGTAATTTTACTTTATAAAATTTATAAAGCAGAGTTACAGCAAGTTAAAGCATATAATAATTACCAAGTACTTTATGTCAGATTTTTGCTAAGTTTGGCAGAATAAATCTTTATAAAACAACTTACTATAGTTAAATCTATCTTTTTATTTATACTTTGGTTGCTCTGCTAGCGCCCACCATGAAAGCTGGAACACCCACTAGTGGGCGGTAGGGACCAGATTGACTACCACTGCACTAGAGGGGGTCTGGGTAGGAAATGCATCAGGGCTGTGGGCTGTTTGGTTTGCCCACCCTTACAGAGCAAAGACATCATAGACCAGGGCTGCAATCTGGGCATGGCCGAGGTGTCCAGTGAAATTTTATTTATGGATGTGGAAATTTTAATTCCATGCGCTTTTCGTGTGTTAGTCTTGCTTTTCGTGTGGACACACCTCCACCCCAAGTATTTAAGATATAAAACCCATTCTTGGGTCCAGTGGAGGTGGCTGGCTGTTGGCTTGAGGCTATGGTCTGCTAACCCTTTCAGAAGGGGTAAGGCGACAGGAAAGGTTGACTTTACTTTTCTTCATGTTTTCAATTTGATCTTATTCTCCTTGACAGTATGGCTGAATTTGGTATTTCAGTATGAAATAATTTCCTTGGGTTCAGAGCTCTATTGTCATCTGGCATTCCTAAAATTGATGAAAATTCTTAAGCAGTTCAAATCTCATTCCCTCATCGAGTACCTTGGCTCTGCCTTTCTGTCCTTGGTGGGTGGGATTTCTGGAAGCCAGGCAAGGTTATGGCTCATTCCTGTGGTGTGCTCTCAGATTCTTTCTTTTAAAAGAGGCATGCCCTTGGCTGTTTTATTATTTCTTTGGTAATGTCTTTGCCTTTGTATGATGGTGGGTTTTGGATCGATTCTCCAGAACTTAGGTTTTATCTTACTTTAAAATATCTGACCTTTTATTCTTTCTCCTTGAATTTTTCTACTCTACTTATATCAATTGCTTCTTTTGTTTGTTTGTTTTTTATTTTTTTCAGAGACGGAGTCAGAGAGAGGGATAGGGACAGACAGACAGGAACGACAGACAGGAACGGAGAGAGATGAGAAGCATCAATCATTAGTTTTTCGTTTTTGACACCTTAGTTGTTCATTGATTGCTTTCTCATATGTGCCTTGACCGTGGGGCTACAGCAGACCGAGTAACCCCATGCTCAAGCCAGCGACCTTGGGTCCAAGCTGGTGAGCTTTGCTCAAACCAGATGAGCCCGTGCTCAAGCTGGTGACCTCGGGGTCTTGAACCTGGGTCCTCTGCATCCCAGTCAGACGCTCTATCCACTGCGCCACCGCCTGGTCAGGCTATCAATTGCTTCTAATCCTTTGTTTCTCTTTTGTAACACCCTGCTTTGTTCTGCTCTGTGTTTCCTGCCATGTAATTAAGGGTTCTTGACGTTTTCCGCACTCTCTGCTCTCCTCCTGGTGTGCGTGCTTGTTCATTCTGGTCTTCCTCTCTGGCTGCCTGTCCTCTTCCTGTGGTTGCAGCTCAGCTGGACATGGTGCCCTAGGGCCTGGTGTGTGTGGCCTGTACAGACTGCCAGAGTTGCTGACCCTAAAACCTGTTCCACTGTGCTCTCTCTGGCAGAGCTGCTCCAGCTGGCTGTGCCCATAAGGCCCCTAGTGCATTTGAGAACTTTCACAGGCTCTGCTTTTTTCCACTCAGGTTCTAGCTCTGATTTACATGAAGCCAGTAAAAATGCCTTTTGATTTCTCATAGTTTTTTGCTGTTAGCTTGACACTTGAGGCAGGATCGAACTAACGTTTCTAGGATTTTTGCAATCTCCTTGCATCAGGTTTTGGTCTTGGAGGAGCCTCTTTCACCTGTGCTATGTCTCCTGCTCACTTAGATTTACAATGTGATATTTTGTGTAGAGAAGGGAAGACAGTGTGATATTTGGGATGATTAGTTTAGAAAAAAGCTCTGAGTGTGTTTATTGGGGTGTGAGTGGGAGCTGGGTCTGCTGACAGTTCTTATATTTGAAGGCTATTTTGAAGCACCTGTGGGAAGGAACATACTTTGTTCCTTCTCTAGAGGCATCTTGTTATATTTGTCCTATCAGCCTTTTGAGCAGTTGTCTTCAAGTTATATAGATGCAGGGTCACACCACAGGCAGGAAGGAGATTTTGGCAGGTAGATACCACATGGAGTTTCTGTAAGCTGTGGGCCACATGCAGTATCATAGGTACAGGACTGGATGGGCCTGGCTGCAAACAATTGTTGGTTCCCTCCAAGCTAAATAGATTTTTGTTTGGGCTCTAACATGTGGCTGGACAGGTAATTGGCAAATTTCAGGGAATGTGACTTGGAATGTGATGGCATCTCTGCTCCAGGTTCTCTCTAGTGCTTTCCTGAATGATTTCCCTGCCCCAGCCTGCAAAACTGGAATTGCTGCCATTCAGTTTGGGGTGCAGAAACAGGGCCACCATCCAGCAGCTTGTTCCTGTGTGCAGGAGCTGGTCATTAGCCAAGGCAGGGCTCAGATCAGCTGTGCTATCCTCGGCCACCTTTGTACTATGCTGCAGACATTTCCCAGATGTTCAGCATTAAGTCTGTGTGTGTCCCAGTAGGCTGTGGAGTAATTCATGTAGATGTGGATTAGAGCATCCTGAGTTTATAATAGACTTCTGATGCTGGAAGCAAGGGGATTCAGGCTATATTTAATAGTGTATCTGAGCAGGGACAGGCAGGGTATCTCCAGGAAAATGATCTTCCACGGGTTAGGCTTGTTGGTCACCAATATATTGGATTGTGGTCAGCTGTGGAGCACGTTGATCAGAAAGCCCGGGGCCTGGGTTTAGACAGCCTTGGAACTGTCTAGACAGAAGGATTGCCAGCCATAGAAACTGTCTCCATTGTGACAACTGTCAGGTGGTCCCAGCCTCTTCCTGGTTTTAATAGTGAATGCCCAGCATTGAGTGTGGAGGCCTGGGCTTCACAGCAGCACTGTAGAACCTGGCTCCTGACATGGGGAATCAACCCATCTAGGTGGTCTCAGAGTGTTGATGAGAGTTGCTGGTGGTCCTGCTTCGTTTGCATCAGTCCCTTGGCTAATATGACCACTTCCTACAGCCGAGGAAGAGGCTGACCAAGTATAAGGGCACAAGCTGGTGTGGAGCCCAAGGGACCAGCAGCCTCTGGGATAGTCAGGATGACCAAGCATTTGAGCTTTTGTTTTCATCTAGTTTGTCATGAGAGAATAACAAAATTAGGGTTGACCAGGGAGCTCACCAGTTGGGTCATGTGAGGAATGGGATGGATTGACTCAACATCCAGCTCTCCTAGAAATTCAACTTGAATGTGTCCTTGGCAAATCTGAGCTCTGTCTCTTTGTCACACATGACTCCTGTTTCAGCGAATGTGCCTAAAGAGATGAGTCTGGTGTGCTAGGTAGGATGCACCAGGTCCTGAGGAAATTGTTGTCATTGTCCTGTTTTTCCTAATTAGTGCTGAACATTGAGGTGTTTATAACAAGTGTGGGAATGGAACTGTTTTTTTTAGGTGGTGAATGGTGTTGAGGCCATTGGCCAGAGGGTGGTGGATGAGATCTTTAGGACCTGAGGGGCAGGTACTACACCTTGGTGTGACCATGCCCATGTGGGAGGGAGTGCCAGGGTGATGGTCGGGGGTGAAGAGCATGTGTGGTACCCCACTCTGAAGAGCAGGACCAGAGCTGCTGGAATCCAGCATGCAGTCAGAGGTTTGGATACTGTTATCACTACCCAGAAGCATGGCCATCACCTTTGCAGACTGATCCT
This sequence comes from Saccopteryx leptura, assembly GCF_036850995.1. NCBI lineage: Eukaryota > Metazoa > Chordata > Mammalia > Chiroptera > Emballonuridae > Saccopteryx > Saccopteryx leptura. Next base: position 38,527,400 of record NC_089511.1, read on the forward strand.
TTCTGTAGCTGAGAAATACTTGCTTGCCTTGCTTTGTTCTCCATCCTGCAGTGTAGATGTTTTTCCTTCTGGTGTTGACCACCTGGGTACATCCTAGAGTGGTCTCTTCCTGGGCACTGGCCAGAAGAGCTGGTTATGTTTGTTTGGTCCATTCTGTCATATGAGTTTGAGATTGCCTAGGTTTTGTTTGAGACCAATGAATTTTAATCCTTTTCCTCTCTTTTGAAGCAGACGGTTGATGATGAAGCGATGGCTGTATAAATGAAGATCAAGTGAGGGGAAAAGAACGATGCCCAAGGGTGGGTGTTCTAAAACACCACAGCAAGAAGAATTTTCTCTCAGCAACGACATGGTGGAGAAACAAACAGGGAAAAAGGTAACACTGGGCCCAACTCTTCTCCTTTTTTTCTCCTTTCATTCCTCCTCCCTACTCTTCCTCACCTCCTGTTCTTTCTGCTCTTCCTCCTCCTTGTCTTCCTCTCTTCTTCACTCTCCTGTCTCCTTCACCTTCTTCTCCTCTTCACTTTCCTCTCCTTTTCTCATCCTTTCTCTCTCTTATCCTTGTCCTCTTCTCCTTACACGCACCTATAATCAGTACATTCACCATGTCTAAACAGGGATAAGGGCTGAGAATGTCACCTTGCCTGCTCTGGCCTCCATCTCAGAATCATGTATTTTCTTGGCCTTGTCTTTGTTGGGCCTGCCTCAGCAACCAGCAGTAGAGAAGGTACTATTGGGTGGGTAGGTAGGAGAGCAGTAATCTAGCCAAAGAGGTCTTGTTTCGTTTGAGATAACCACGATTTGGCTCCACGCTTCTGTCCCCCAGGACCATAGGATTCCTGTCATGGTTTCAGTAAAACCAAATCTGACATTTAACTATATTTGAGTTATTCTAATACCACTGCTGGATAGTTTAAGTTCCAGTTTGGCTTGTTCTCAATCTGAGTAGGAAAATGGGATGTATGTTATTAATGTGCTGTTAACACTGGGTTCTGGGGTATGTATTTCTTGTCCTGCAGTGTGAGGTAACATTGGGGTCTGGGGCCTGCACTTCCTTTTTCAGTGTGGGGTGGCAGTGGGCTCTGGAAAGTGCACTTCCCATCCTGAAGTGCAGGGTGAACTGAGTTCTGGGGATTTTGTTTTCCATCCTTTAGTGTAGGGTGACACTGGGCTCTGGGGTGCACGCTTTTTTGTTTGTTTGTTTGTTTGGTTGGTTGGGTTTTTTTGTATTTTTCTGAAGCTGGAAACAGGGAGGCAGTCAGACAGACTCCCGCATGTGCCCGACCGGGATCCACCTGGCACGCCCACCAGGGGGCAATGCTCTGCCCATCTAGGGCGTCACTCTGTTGCGACCAGAGCCACTCTAGAGCCTGGGGCAGAGGCCAAGGAGCCATCCCCAGCGCCCGGGCCATCTTTTGCTCCAGTGGAGCTTCGGCTGCAGGAGGGGAAGAGAGAGAGAGAGAGAGAGATGAAGGAGAGGGGGAGGGGTGGAGAAGCAGATGGGCGCCTCTCCTGTGTGCCCTGGCCGGGAATCGAACTCGGGACTTCTGCATGCCAGGCCGACACTCTACCACTGAGCCAACGGGCCAGGGCATGGGGTGCACACTTTCTGTCTTGCAGTGTGGGGCTGCCCAGTGAGCATGGACTGGAATCATACAGAAAGAGGTTCAAGCTCAGGCTTTACCATGTGTCTGTTTATGACCGTGAACAAGTCAGTTATCTGCCCTGAGATTCGTTGTCCTCATCTCTACATTAGGATTAAGAGCATCTTGTGCAGTTGTGGTGTAATGGCGTAACAGTGCTGGCTTGCCCACGAGGACACCACCCTATCATCATTATCCTTTAATCCTGATATGTCTTGTCTCCCTGGATGCCCATGTGGCAGGCTGTTCACACTAACCAGTGACTCTCAATCCCTTGCCTCAGTGCTCAGGGGTTACCTCTCGCAGTACAGTTACCAGTCTTTTAAGCTGCTTCTCCCTGCCCTCCTCCCAGCACCCCTCTGTCCTGACACTTGGGAATGAACAGAAACTCTAGGACTTCTGCTTGCCCACTCTCTGCCAGTGCTTCCTGCTGCTGGGTTGTTAGTTCATACCTACATCACCCTGGATTTGGTGGGGTGTCAAGTTAGCATGTTTTCCAGATGAGAAGATTAGCAAATAGAACCATATATTCATAGTTTAGGTTTAACGTGAGGTAGTTGGGGAACATAGACATGCTGCGTAGGTGCTTGTCAGAATGATCAGGCAGCCTCTGAGATCCTAATGTCTGGGTAGTTGTGTCCACGCATTTTGTCCCACTTGCTCTGTCCCCCAGTGCCCCTTGCTGTGTGCAGGGACAGGTGGGAGCTGCAGTGTGGAGCTGCGGGCATTCTGAAATTTGAGCTTGGCCTGAACAGTCTTTGCGCATATGGACAGGTGCATGCATCTATGAGGTCTGTGGACAGTGGGTTCAGTTTGGGATGGACAAATGCTACTCCATGAGGAGATGCACCCTGTGCGGTAATGTGCTGTGGGGAGCATGGGAACTCCCACTCTGGTGGCTAAGAGTCCCAATTATAGGGACACTTTCACACTAAATAGGCCAAACCACCCTAGATAGTGTCACAGTTCCTAGATTTCTGTATGGATTTTTCTTGCAAGAGGATTTTGTAGCTGTGGGCCTAGGATGAGGGAGAGGTCCACTTGTGCCTCACTCTTGTGCCAGATCCCTGTGCAGCTCTGCCCATATGCTTTATCTGCCTTCAGGCTGAGTCCTCAGGAGTTCAAAATAGCTATCTCCATAGGCCCGGATCTCCACAAGGTGGAATTGGTGCTGGCCCTCTCTAAAACATTTCTCGCCCAATGCCAAATTGAAAAATGCACCCAAAGTCAGCAACTGCCTTGGAGATGGCAGATGCATGGGCCCTATGGGCACCTGTTCAGGGGCTGCTGGAAGGTATTTTGCTTACCTTCTATTGTGGGGTTTGTTTTGGGCTGGTTTGCACTATTTTCCTTTACTTGGGTAGCGCAGATACTCAAGTGGATGTGATCAGTGTGAGCAGCTTGTATACCATTGCCCTAGGACATTTGTGGATTTACTTTGGTTCTTTTTCCTTAGTAAAGTAGCTTTGTACCTTTTTTTTTTTTTTTACTACCCAAGATGAAGCCAGGCAGTTTGCTCATGAAGGAAGACAAATTCTAACCCTGAAGATACCACATAATAGAAACTGGCTCTCAGTGCAATAGGAGCTTTCTCAGCTTAAATGGCAATTGATAATGGAATTCCTGGGAAAATGTACCTGGTGGCAGCTGTGACTTAACATTGCCCTCCACCTTAGGGTATGAAGATCTTGGGATGGCAGAGCCCAGAGGCACCGAGTTGCCAGTTCTGCTGAACTTGTTTCGCTCTACTGTCTCTCATAAACTTTTTTTGAGATACAGATCCATTTTGCCAAAAGCAACATTTTTAGATTTTTGCAAAAGAATTGTGATATAAGTGATACATTTGTGAACAGTAGAGAAAGGGCCTACAACTTTGGCAGGAGTCCTTGTGCCACATTTGGTAGTCCTTTTGGCACAAAGTCTTTCTGCATGAACTCTTCGGGGGAGTATAGGCAGCTGCCTTGCAGACCGAATCTTCCCCATGGCCTCTTCAGGATCCTGCCCAGGAAATGCTCTGTCCTCACAACAGACCCCAGAATTCTGAAACGTCCAAGCTGGAAGGAGCCTGAGAAGGAACCAGTAAGCCCCCTCATGGTTGAGGATGTTCTTTGCAGAGAAGCCAAGGGCTGCCGTGGTGTCTGAGGCCACCCAGCAAGAAATGACACCCTAACCCCCAGGCTGGCACCTTCCCACACCAACCCTTCTCTTTATTTCACACAGGATCCTTCTCCCTGTGCCTGTCACACACCACTCAGAGAGGAGACTGCACAACAGCTCAGGGTCACTCCCAGTTTATGTGGTAGTAAAATTTATTTTGTGCTAGACAAGTGGTTCTCAAAGTATATTCTCAGACCAACACCAACACCATCACCAGGGAATCTTTTAGGAATGTGCAAGTAATCAGAAAGGCTGAGGATGGATGCCTGCCCTCTATTTTAATCAGTCCTTTGAGATGTGGTGAGTCCCCTGGTCTAAGAACTGTACATATACTGTGCATACCACAAGCTGTGGCATCCAGTGTTTCCTTCACACTGTTCTTAGAGGAAACCCTGAAGGCTGGATTCAGCCTCCTTGAAGGCCAACAGGCCCATCTGTCCCTGAAGGTTAGGGCCCATCTCAAGAGGTGGCCTTGTCAGTGCTGTGAGTATGAGTGCTGTGACTCCATGATCAGGCCCCTTCATTCAATAGGAGTAACTTCAAAAGTGACCTCAGTTGGAAGCTGGAAGGGGCATGGTTGAAGTGGTCTTGGCTTATAGCTGCTTCATGCTATGGTTTTATGGCAGTTCTTGGACAGGGCTGTTGTGATCAAGGGAGCATCCCTGAAAGGAGTTGCCCACATACATTTGTGTTTTTCCATAATGCCAGATTTATTAGGGGAGACTTCCCCAATAATCCAGTAGAGTTACACACAGTTACACATAAACAGAAAGAGCTTACATGATAGAAGCAAGAAGAGCAAGTGTCTAGTGCAAAGTCCTAATCACGGACATCCACAGTTGGAGAGGCAGGTGTTGGTCTCAAGCCAGGGAGCTACAGTGGTGGCCCATATCCAGTGGAGTCGAAGTTTGACAGGGCTCTGAGTGTGACCTGTGGTACAGCCAAGCTAGAGCATTGAATGAATGGCCAGAGCTCTGAGTTCTAATAACCCACAGTAGGTGGAGGTCCCACTCATATCACTGTCCAGATGCAGTCATTGTCTGAGTGTCCAGAATTGTGACTTGGGGTGTTCTGGTCCTTTCCAAAGGGCATTCCAGTTATACCCTGTTACCTCAGTCTTGACAGTAGCACTTGTCATGGCTGACAGTGACTCAATATTGGATTGTCAAAAATGTTCAGAAAGTCTGCTCTTTTCTTACTCAAAGACCACAATAAACAGATCCTACAGGGCCATAGGTCCCGATGCTTCTAATGATGGGGAGCCCTCGGAGCACCTTCTACAAATCCAAAATAAATGTGCTAAAGAAACAGTGAGAGGTTATGTGATAATAATGAAATAATAGAAAGAATGATGGTGGGTCTGGTTTACTTGGATTCCAGGCCCCTGCGAGTGTCAACTCTTTTCAGGGTACAGGTAGGCTTTCTAAGTGGCAGCAAAGTATCAGTGAAGTCAGGTTCTTGTCCCAGATGGACTCCTGCAGTCTCTGTGACCTGGAATATTTTGGCTGTTGGGATTTCTGTTTGTCTGTCTTTTGTGAGGGCAGAAAGAGAAATAGAGAAAAACCACGGAAGAAAAGAGACATATCAAGTTTGGGTCCTCTTCTACTCCCAGACTAGTTCTAGAGCGTGGAGTCTCTTATGGGTTTCTAATGCTCACTTAGCCACAAGGATTTTTCCCAACTGCTGGTTTAAATTGAGCAGCACCTGCTTGCCCTGCACCTCCTGTGCCCCTTATACTACATGATCCTTCTCTGTAGTATGGGCTCTCCTCTGACACACCTGCATTTGCTTGTCTTGTGATCTCCTCCCATCATAAGGAAGCTCTTGGGAGGGAAATTATAATGTAAATATCGACACCCTCAGGTGCTCAAATCAAATTTCACAAGTGAAGGCAGGTCAGGCCTTTGAGAAAAACGACAGATTGGAACCCAAATTGGAAAGGAAGGAGTGAAGTTGTCTTTCCTCATAGAAAAAGTCCTAGGGAATCTACCCAAAAACCCTATAAGAACTAAGAAGTTTGCTTATCAAGGTTGTATTGTACAGAACCAGTATGAAAAGTATATTTCTAAATACTATTAGTGAATAATCAGCAATTAAAATGTAAAAATACATTATTTTTTGTATTTTTCTGAAGCTGGAAACGGGGAGGCAGTCAGACAGACTCCCACATGCACCCTAACGGGATCCACCCAGCATGCCCACCAGGGGGCAATGCTCTGCCCATCTGGACTGTTGCTCTGTTGCAATCAGAGCCATTCTAGCACCTGAGGCTGAGGCCACAGAGCCATCCCCAGCGCCCGGGCAAACTTTGCTCCAATGGAGCCTTGGCTGCGGGAGGGGAAGAGAGAGACAGAGAGGAAGGAGAGGGGGAGGGGTGGAGAAGCAGATGGGCGCTTCTCCTGTGTGCCCTGGCCAGGAATCGAACCCGGGACTCCTGCACGCCAGGCCGACGCTCTACCACTGAGCCAACCGGCCAGGACCTAAAAATACATTTATAGTAGCATTAAAATACAAATTCTTAAGGGATAAATTTGATGAAAGATGTGCAAGACTTGTACCCTGAAAGCTACAAAACATTGCTAAGAGAAATTAAGCAAATGAGAGTTGTATACCATATTCATTTGTCAGAAAATTCTCAATGTTATATAGATTTCATCTTTCCCCAAATTGATTTATAGATTTGACATAATACCACTCAAAATTTTTGTAGGTTTTTTGGTAGAAATTGATAAGCTGATTCCAGAGTTCATATGGAAATTTGAAGAAGCTAGAATAACCAAAACCACTTTGAAAAAGAAGAGACATGTTAGAGGACATTAACAGTCTGATTTTGGTCCTTACTGTAGAGAGAGATTTTTAACCTTTTTCATGTCATGGCACACATAAAGTAATTACTAAAATTCTGTGGTACACCAAAAAATGTATTTTTTGCCAGTCTGACAAAAAGAATGGTATAATTTTGATTCATTCACCCTGGCCAGATAGCTCGGTTGGTTAGAGTGTCTTTCTGAAGCATGGAGATTGCCGGTTTGATCCCTGGTCAGGGCATATACAAGAACAGATGTACCTGTCTCTCTTCTGTACTCTCCCTTTCTCTCTCTAAAATCAGTAAAATAAAAATTTTTTTAAAGTTTTTTTTTTTTATTTATTCACACTGAACAGCCATTGTGTTGGCTGTTATTTTTTTATTTGACAATCTAAGGGAAAAGAGGTCAGTGCCCCTGACTGAATAGCCAGGTATTACATGTTTTGAAAACTCTTAAGGGCACACCAGTTGCAAATCGCTGCTATAGAGTTACAGTAATAAGATAGTGTGCTATTAGGCCCTGGCCGGTTGGCTCAGCGGTAGAGCGTCGGCCTAGCGTGTGGAGGACCCAGGTTCGATTCCCGGCCAGGGCACACAGGAGAAGCGCCCATTTGCTTCTCCACCCCTCCGCCGCGCTTTCCTCTCTGTCTCTCTCTTCCCCTCCCGCAGCCAAGGCTCCATTGGAGCAAAGATGGCCCGGGCGCTGGGGATGGCTCTGTGGCCTCTGCCTCAGGCGCTAGAGTGGCTCTGGTCGCAACATGGCGACGCCCAGGATGGGCAGAGCATCGCCCCCTGGTGGGCAGAGCGTCGCCCCTGGTGGGCGTGCCGGGTGGATCCTGGTCGGGCACATGCGGGAGTCTGTCTGACTGTCTCTCCCTGTTTCCAGCTTCAGAAAAATGAAAAGAAAAAAAAAAAAAAAAAAAAAAAGATAGTGTGCTATTGGCCTAAGACAGGTTTATCGATAAGTGGACCAGGTAGACCTTATACATGTATGGTCAATGCTTTTCAACAAAGATGCTGAGGCAACTCAACTGGGACAGGGTAATCTTTTCAACAGATGAAGGTGGAACAATTGGATCGACATATTTATTGCTGTTTTTTGTGGCTAAGAATAATTTTCATTTCTGTTGTATTCCTTTGCTGTTGGTCATTTATAGATGAGTTAGTTAACCATAGTTAAGTTAATTCCAGGACAAATATGTCAAGTGGACTATGACCATCTTCCAAACAGTACTACAGCATTCTTTTCCCCTCTGTAGAAAGCATGGTGTGTGGTGGTGATTACAAGCTGGCCTTCCTTTCTTTGTACATGATGTGTGGAGCCCCCTCCTCAAATGTATTGTGGGGATACATGAAACGAGAAGGGCCGACCAGGTCACCATCTGCATCTGGTTGTCCCGTGGTAGTGGTTAACCGGTTTTTATTGTTTATCAAGATCTGACATAGAAGCAGCTGATAATGTTGAATTTAATGTTTCAGGTATTTTTTCTAGCATTTAGGAAATGAAAACATGTTGTAATCTGTACAGTTGGTTCCTGTTGTGATTCCTAGTTTACTAGTGAGGAAAGCTCAACTTTGCCCTAGCCCAGCTACTCATCAAGGTTCTGAACCCAAGTCTGCCCAGAGAGCTGTGCTGCTGTGCCTCTCAGGTCTGAGTTCCTACCACACTCCCAGGTGCAGTGCAGGTGTCTTTTTGGAACCTTTTTAGTGAAATATAAATGCACATCATAATATTTCATTTTTTGAAACCTGGGATAATTTTCATCCAGGTCAAAATATACCAGCATTGCCAGTTTCCTGGGATCCTTCGTGTGCAGTGTGCATTATTAGCACTCCTAACCAAAATGACCTCTGTTCTGACATCTATCGCTGTAGACAAGTTTTTACTGTTGGGATTTACATGAGAACAGTTGTTCAACGTTACATCTGATTTATAGGCTTTTTCTTAGCAGCAGTTCTCTTTCTCTGTTGCTGTGTAGTATTCCCCTGTATAAATGTTCAGCAACCTATTTATCCATTCTTCTCCTGTGAACATTTGGATTCTCTCTAGTTTGGAATATAACAGAGTAATGACACGGGTATATATACATTGAGTTTTTTCTACATTGGTAGGTATGGTTTAATGGTTTGTCAAAGTTATTGTATCAGTACTGCAGTCCCAAAAGCTATAAGAGTTCAGGTTGACCCACATTTTTGCTAACAGTTGGTGTCAATTTAATTTTAGTCATGCTGGTAAGTGTGTAGTGGTGTCCGGTGGTTTTGTGTTTTTCTGTTGTTTACTGGTGATGAAGATGTTCTCCTGTACTGTCTTCTAAAAGCTTTCAGTCTGGCCCTGGCCAGTTGGCTTTAGTGGTAGAGCATCCGCCCTGCAAGTGGAAGTTTCAGGTTTGATTCCTGGTCAGGGCACACAGGAGAAGCAACCATCTGCTTCTCCACCCCCTTCTCCCTTTTTCTATTTTTCTCTCTCTTTCTCTTTTTGTCTCTCACTCTCTTTCCCACTCCCCCCCTCTCCCACAGCCATGGCTTGATTGGCTTGAGAGAGCTGGCCTCAGGTGCTCAGGTCTCCATGGCCTCACCTCAAATGCTAAAAAATGGCTCCAGTTGCAAGGGAGCAATGGCCCCAGATGGGCAGAGCATCGCTTCCTAGTGGGCTTGCCAGGTGGATCCCAGTTGGGGTGCATGCAGGAGTCTGTCTCTCTGCCTCCCCTCTTCTCACTAAAATAAAAGAAAATAATAATAATATATAATAAAAAAGCTTTCAGTCTGTGATTCAGCTGAAATTAATTTTTGTTTGGTGGTATAAAGTAGGGGTCAAGGTTTATTTCCTTCCCTATGGACGTTCACATAGTCATTGTCACTTACCGAAAAGACCCCCCTACCCCCTCTGTGTTAAAGTGGAGCCTTTGTCACCAGCAAGGTGGGGTTCCAGCTTGTGTTCTTTGTTCTGAACCTTTGGTCCTTGGTCCAGGACCACCTGTTGCAATGCTGTAATTTTTATAATCTTTTTGAAAGAGAGACAGACAGAAGCAGAGACAGGAAAGGAGAGTGAGAAGCATCAACTTACAGCTGCTGTTACTTCAGTTGTGCATTGATTGCTTCTGAAAGAGGGAGGAGAGAGAGACAGAGAGAGAGACAGAGAGAGAGACAGAGAGAAGCACTAATGTATAGTTGCTTTCATTGTAGTTGTACATTGATTGCATCTCATATGTGCCTTGACCAGGGCAGAGCCAGTATCTCGTTGCTCAAGCCAGCGACCTTGGGGTTTTCATGCCGTGACCTTTGGGCTCCAGCTGGCAAGCTGTGGGACCATGTGGATGACACCCCCCACACACACACTCAGACTAGCAACCCCCATGCTGATGATTCTGCGCTCAGAGCCAGCAACCTTGGGATTTCAAACCAGCGACCTCAGTGTTCCAAGTTGATACTTTCTTCACTGCGCCTCCACCAATTAGGCTATAGTCTTGATCTCTGGTAGTTGAATTTGCTGAACTTTGCTGTTTTTCAGAATTGTCTTTAATATATATATATATATAAAGTGAGAGGTGGGAAGGCAACTGTGATCCATCCAACAAGCCCTCTACCAGGTGATGCACTGCCCATCTGGGGCTGCTGCTCTAGTGCCTGAGGTAAGGCCATGGAGCCATCTTCAATGCTTGGGGCCAACTTGCTTGAACCACTCGAGCCATGGCTGTGGGAGGGGAAGAGAGAGAAAAGAGGAAGAAGGAGGGGTGGAAAGTAGATGGTCACTTCTCCTGAGTTCCCTAATTGGGAATTGAACCCAGGACTTCCATATGCCGGGCCAATGCTCTACTACTGAGCCAACTGGGCAGGGCCTGTCTTTTGACTGCTTTTCCATATACATTTGGAATAAGCTGGTTGATTTCCACAAAAAGCCTGGTGGGATTTTGACTGGATTGCTTTGAATGTAAAGATCAATTTGTGGAGAATTGCCATGTAAACAATGTGAGTTTTCTTACCATGAACATATTCCTCCACTTTTACAAGTTTTCTTTTTTTCTCTCAGTAATGCTTTGAAATTGTCTATATTACAGGGCTCGAACATCTTTTGTTAGATTTTGTGTATTTGATGTCTTTTGATATTTACATAAGTGATTTTTAATATGACTTCCTAATTGTTTATAGTAAATAAAAATCAATTATTTCCTGTATCTAGCAATATTTCTATTTTTATTTTTTTACTTATATTGCTATTTATTTACTTATTTATTTATATTAAGTGAGAGGCTGGGGAGGCAGAGAGACAGACTCCCACATGTGCCTGGACCGGGATCCACTCAGCAGGCTTAGTGCTCTGTCCATTTGAGACTGCTGCTCCGTTGTTCAGCAACGCACCTCTAAGTGCCTGAGGCGGAGGCCATGAAGCCGTCCCCAGCACCCAAGTCCTGCCTCTCTCAAACCATTGAGCCATGGCTGTGGGAGGTGAAAAGAGAGAGAAGGGGGAGGGGTGGAGAAGCAGATGGTCACTTCTTTGATCCCTGACCGGGAATCTAACCCGGAGCATCCACGCAACTGGCTGACGCTCTACCACATAGCCAACTGGCCAGGGCCGCAACTTCTTTAATTTACATATTAATTTGAATCTTTTAATTGTATATTTCTTTGGATTTTTCAGGTATACAGTCAGTCATCCTAAGATTCATACCTTGTTATCCCTTGGTGGGGATGGGGGGGGGAGGTGGTAGAGGTCAAGAAAACAAAAGGAATGGAGCCAAAGCTGGTTCCAGAGGGGATTTAATTTTTGTGGCCCAGAGGTGTCATGATGTGACTACTGATGCATCAACACTGTTTTCCTAGAGCTGTCACAGAAGAGTCATCCATGTTATTGCATGTACCAGTATCTTTTTTATTGTAGTGGAATATTCCATTTCTGATTATGCTAGAATTAATGTATCTAGCCCTGGCCAGATCTAGTCCTGGTATGTAAAGGTTGTGGGTTTGATTCCCGGTCAGGATACGTACAGAAACACTTCAATGTATCGGTCTCTCTCCCTTCTTCTTTCTCTGAAAATAAATAAATAAATTTTTAAAAAGTTAATGTATCTGTTTGCCTTTTAATGGGCAGTTATGTTGTTTTACTTTTTTACTATTGTGGACAAAACTGCTGTGAACAACACTGTACTGGTTTGTGAACGTAGGCGCTCATTTCATTTAACTCTCAAAACAGTTGTACCATTTCAGTCCCACCAGCAACACCGCAAGTTCTACTTTCTCTGCTGCATCCTTGTCAACATTTGAAAGCCTTTTCTGTTTTAGTCATTCTGATGGGACTATTCAGATCTCCTTGTGGTTTTGATTTGCATTTTCCTAGTGCAAAACTCCTTTCCAAAATGTTAATTGGCTATATGGATATTTTCTTTTGAAAAGTGCATATTCATATCTTTTACTCATTAAAAAAATGCTTTTCAGTAGATAGCCAACTTTACCTATACCCTCCACTTAGGACAGCACCTAGTTTTGTTTTAACACCCAGTCCTCTGCACTTGAGCAAAAGGACCCTGGGTTCCTTTTGTCAGGTAGAGCAGTGGTCAGTCCCCAACCGTTTTTGGGCCACGGACCAGTTTAATGTCAGAAAATATTTTCACAGACCAGCCTTTAGAGTGGGACGGATAAATGTATCACGTGACTGAGACAAGTGACAAGAGTGAGTCTTAGACGGATGTAACAGAGGGAATCTGGTCATTTTTTAAAAACAAAACATCGTTCAGACTTAAATATAAATAAAATGGAAATAATGTAAGTTATTTATTCTTTCTCTGCTGACCAGTACCAAATGGCCCACGGACCAGTACCAGTCCACGGCCTGGGGGTTGGGGACCACTGAGGTAGAGGACTGTGACCCCCCCCCCCCATGTGTTAAGACTTCATGTCAGGATTAATGTAGAATTTTATTACAGGTCTTTTCTATAGCTATTCAGATGATCATGTGATTTTTTTTCCATTTTTATCATGTGGTAACTTGTATTAATTTTTGAATCTTTGCAAATACTTTATCATTTGAATGATCTTTTTTTTTTTTTTTTTGTATTTTTTGTATTTTTTTTTTTATTAAGCTGGAAACGGGGAGAGACAGTCAGACAGACTCCCGCATGCGCCTGACTGGGATCCACCCGGCACGCCCACCAAGGGCAACGCTCTGCCCACCAGGGGGCGATGCTCTGCCCCTCCGGGACGTCGCTCTGCCGCCTGGGGCAGAGGCCAAGGAGCCATCCCCAGCGCCTGGGCCATCTTTGCTCCAATGGAGCCTTGGCTGCGGGAGGGGAAGAGAGAGACAGAGAGGAAGAGGGGGGGGGTGGAGAAGCAAATGGGTGCTTCTCCTATGTGCCTTGGCCAGGAATCGAACCCGGGTCCCCCGCACGCCAGGCCAACGCTCTACCGCTGAGCCAGCCGGCCAGGGCCTGAATGATCTTTTTGATATATCATTAGATCAGATTCACCAGCTGGGCCAGGAATTTCCTTGGTGGACAGGTGTTTATTACAGTTTGAGTGTTTTGCTAATATGTTCCATTCTTCTCCCAGTTCTGTGGTGGTGGGTGCAGGTAGTGACTGGCTGTATCCTGATATCCCAAGCACACTATGAGATGAGATGGAATGTCTAGGGTCTGTGCGATTCCATCTTTCAGCAGTCTTTCCTCATTCTAGCAGTATTGTTCATGGCTCAGGTTCTGCCTGGTGGCACTTCTTTGTACGCCAGGTGCCCTTGGAGCTGACAGTATGTTCTGGCAGAGATTTCCTTGGTCACCTGAGGGTATCTCTCATTAACTGCTAAGGTTGGTGTATGTTGTGGCTGACTGATCAAGCTGCAGGAACACCTGGGCTGGAGGAGGATGGAATTCAGTGGTGCTCAGTGCTGGGAAGTAGCTCACCCTGGGAGTACCCCCAGCTAAGATGGTGCTGTCCACTGAGGAGTTGGATCCAGGGTGTCCAGCTGCTGCACCCAGCAGAGTACAGGCTCCAGTCTCTACACAATGCTCATTTTGCTAGTGTGCATGAGAGCGTGCACGCTTGCACACACACTTCACATTTTGGGATCAGGCTGTACTACCTTTACCTCCCCTAGGGCTCTGTACACTGCCATTTCTACATGTGACCTTACCTCATGTGGTATATAGCACTGCACAGTTAGTGGCCGAATTTACCTTCCAAGTACACACTGTGATCTCTATTTATTATTTTGAGGTGGGCACTGTTTTCCATTCTACAGATGATGATGACGTTGAGGCAGACACAGTGCTAGACTTGCCCAAGCTTGGCCAGCTGATCAGGATAGGGTTGGAATTTAGGCTTGTTAGTCCTTACCCTGCAGGACATACCAGCCCTGATACTAGAACAAGGAAAGGAGTGATAAGGACATGTCCCTCCTGCTCTCCAGCTAGCTCTTGCTTTGGGGTGGCATATCTGCATTTGGATTTGCAGCTGTGCGCTTTGCTCTGGTAGGACTGATCCTTGCTCTGCAGAATCTGTCCTAAAGACAGTTTCGCAGTTTCACAAACCTGTGGTGGCACCAGAGGCAGCATGAGCAGTGGGGTTGTGTGATACCATGTGGGGCTATGCAGGGATGTCAGACATTGGAGGAGGAAAATCTCCCATTCGTGGGAAGGGGTGGGGGAATGTATCCTCTCAGAGGATGGATACACTCCTGGATGGTGGGAAGCCCAGGTGGGTGGGGCAGCTGAGCCTCTTTATTCTACAGGGAGAGTTTATGTTGGAAATCAGGGCCCCACCTTTTTACATACCTTTTTAAGGCTCTTGTACATCATTATTAGATCTTTGCCCTGGGAAAAGGGGTTTGGGGCAACTGTGCCTTCTCTATGTTCTACTTTCTTCATACTTATGAGAGTATTTGTTAGCTACAATTTTTCAAGACTCTTCTGGGTTCAGAATGAGAAGTGGAGCCATGTGGGATCATGGACAGAGCTCAGCTACAGCTCTGGTCTGTGGGAGACCTCGTCGGTGAGCATGGCTCTCTGGCCTCTGGAGGAAGATGTAGGAAGCCACCTGATCCTGGTGGGTAGGAGGGACTGTTAATTGCCCAAATAAGAGATTTGCTTCAACTGGCACATAAATGAAATCATAGTAGATGTGAGGATTTTTAGACTTTAATTTGGGAATGATGTCTGAAAGTGTCACTTTCTTTTCTAGGATAAAGATAAAGTTTCTCTAACCAAGACCCCAAAGCTGGACCGCAGTGATGGAGGGAAGGAGGTGAGAGAGAGAGCAACCAAACGGAAGCTGCCCTTCACTGTGGGGGCCAATGGAGAGCAGAAGGACTCGGACACAGGTACCAGGAGCCCGGCGCTGCCTCTGCCCCTCCTGCTGTCTCCTGTCCCCTTGCTCCCTCCTGACTGCCTCCAGGTCATCCTCACCTGGACCCTTCCCACATCATACCTGCCAGACTTTTCTCTTCCACAGAGAGTGTCCTTGACCCCCATTCTCAGGGGTCTGCTGACCTTGGACCCCACCTGGGAGGTGGCCCCAGACCCATTCGAGGAGTACTGCTGTGAGCAAGGCCTCACAGACCCTTCTCTTTACTTGATGTTCAGGGCTAGTTGGAGATGGTAGGAAAGATTAACATGCGGAGAGTTCACATAAGTATGCAAAGTAGAAATGCTTCTTTGCCCCCAGCATGCCCAGGGGACCTACCAGTGTGTGTCCAGCTATGAGGCTTTTAGGCATGCCATGCTCTTTTTAGTTCCTGAAAGTTTTTCATTGGAGAATAAACATTTTTCCCTCAGGGCTACAAAAGCACATAAATTAAGCCCAATTAGTTGAAATAAAAGCCAAAGGGGCTGCTTAAAGCAGGACCCATTATAGTCTTCCTGTGAGTTTAGGTCAGCCTTGGGTGTGAGTATGTGTGAGTGTACACATATATGTGTGCATTTGCATGGGAGTGCGTGCCTTCACACAAGTGTGTGTGTGTGTGTGTGTGTGTTTGTGTGTGTGTGTTGCATTGTGCAAGCATGTCTTTGTGCCTTCGAGTTTATGCATGTAAGGAATTAATAATACTTGGTGTATGTACTTTCAAGTTGGTTCCATCTTGAGCTGTTCACTGGGACATGTAATGCATCCAGGCAGTAACCCGGCCTCTCTCCTGCCAGCCCATAGTCTGTTCCTCTTCATCCTGGTGCCCAGGGGCCTTCCCTGCCTGCTGGGTCATTTAAATGTTCTGTAGACTTGTAGGCTGGACTGGCCAGGGCTGAGACTGTATAGAGCATTCAGAGGGCCATGGAGCCTGAGTGAACCCACAGAGCTGTGAGGTTGACCCTGGTTTTCCATTAGTGCAGCCATAGGACAAGGAGCAGAAACTCTGCAAGGATGGGGCATGGGTGGGGGCTTCCTGAATGTGGGGATATATGTTAGGTACTGAAACAAGAAAAACATGTAAGAAAATTGGGAGGAAATGTAAGAGGGAGCAGCCTGGAAAAATTGTCTGTGTCACAACTTTTATTCCTGAGGTTGCAGGTCTCTTATTCACATCTTCTTATGCAGGTATTTCTCAAGGAACCATGCTCACAGTAGCTGGGTAGAGACTTTGGTTAGTTAAAAGCCAATGGAATGGGTTTGGTTTTGGGGCTGGATATGAGTAAAGCAGTTTGGGTTCTTTGAGGTCCTTCATGAAGGTTAGACTGAGCTCATGGCTCCTGTCACCAAGCAGGCACATTAGAGATGGCAAGGGGTAGATCTGTAAGGGAAGGGGCCAGTACTCCATGGATCAGTAGAGCAGTGGGTGGGTGTGGGTACATGTGGAAATGGGGCTCCCATCAGAACAGAGGGACTCACATGGATTTTGTGACTCTGGCTTTAGATCCAGAGGTGATCAGAACAGGCCTGGATATCCTCCTGTTTTTGGTGCCCATACCAGTTCTAGTTGTGGAGGGTGTGCTACTCTCGCTGTTGTTTATTGGCTGTCTGGATGCTGGGGGTCTAGAGATTTGCGTCAGACCTCTGGGACAGTCCTGTGAGTCCCAGGAGCCCTTTCAGAGTCAAGGAGGCAGTGTTAAAGCTTCCATTTCCTGAGAGAATGTGTTGCCTGAGCAGAGGTGATACAGCTGCATTCCTGTAGAGCAGGCCTAGGGGCATATGTTCTTGGCTGTCCACCCTCTGGTTGGTGGGTTTCTTTGGAGGGCTCATTTCATCATTTTTTTATTGAACTTCTTGGGGTGACATTGATTTAATAAAATTATATAGGTTTTAAGGACCCTTTTTTATTTTTTCAATATCCTTCAATTCTAAATGATAGCTTTGCTGGATAGAGTACTCTTGGTGGTAGGTCCTTGCTTTTTATCACTTTTAATATTTTTTGCTACTTCTTCTGTCTTGCAAAGTTTCTGTTGAGAAATCAGCTGACAGTCTTATGGAAGCTTTCTTGTAGGTAACCAACTGCTTTTTTCTTAGCACTTTTAAAAATTGTCTCTTTAGCTTGACTGGTAGTGGCACAGTGGATAGAACATCGATCTGGGATGCTGAGGTCCCAGGTTCGAACCTTGAGGTTGCTGGCTTGAGTGCGATCTCACTTGCTTCAGCTTGGGTTCACCGGCTTGAGCCGAAAGGTCATTTCTTGGGCAAGGGGTCACTGGATCGGCTCCCTCCCACCCCAATCAGAGCATGTATGAGAACCAATCAGTGAACAACTAAAATGTCATAACTACAAATTGATGCTTTTCATCCGTCTCCTTTCCTCTCTCTCTCTTTCTTAAAAAATAAATAATTTTGGGGGGAGGTTGTTTCTTTGTCTTTTAATCTTTTGCATTTTAATTATGATGTGTCTTGGTATGGGCCTCTTTGGGTTCTTCTATCTTGTTGGGGATTTTCTGTGCTTTCTAGACTTGTATGTCTATTTCCTTCACCCAGTTAGGGAAGTTATCTGTCATTATTTTTTCAAATAGGTTTTCAATTTCTTGTTTTCTCTCTTCTCCTTCTGGAAACCTCATGATAATGTTGGTGTGCTTGAAGTTGTCCTAGAGGCTCCTCACACTGTCTTCATTTTTTTAGATTCTTTTTTTCTTTTTGCTGTTCTGATTGGTGGTTTTGGATTCCTTATATTTCAAACCCCTCGGCTTTACATTTCGGCTTACATTCTCAGCTTCATCTGCTCTGCTGTGATTCCCTATAAATTATTTTTAATTTGATTTAGTATATTCTTCATTTCTGACTGGTTCTTTGGTTCTTTTTTATGGTTTCTATGTCCTTTTTCAAGCTGCTGAAGTTCTCACTAAGTTCCTTGAGCATCCTTATAACCATTGTTTTGAACTTTGTATCTCATAGTTTGTTTGCCTCCATTTCTTTTTCTGGAGATTCTCCTATTCTTTCTTTTGAGACCTGTTTATCTCCACATTTTGGCTGCTTTCCTTTTTGTTTCTATATATTAGTTAGAGCTGCTAAGTTTTCTGGACTTTGAAGAGTGGCCTTGTGTAGTAGGTGTCCTATAAGGCCCAGTGGCACAGGCTCCTCATTCACTGGAGCTGAGTGCTCTAGGTATGCCCCTGTGTCCACTGTGTGCACTGTTCTGTTGTAGTCAAGCCTTGATTACTGTTGGCCTCAATGAAAGGAATTGGCCCCAAGTCCAGTCAGCTGCAAGGACCAGCTGCATCTACAGCAGAGGAACTGTGTGCAGTAGTCAACCTTATGGAGCAGGACTTGTTTCAGTGGGGCTTTGGTGCTCACCGAGTTCACCCTTGAGTGTTTTGCTCATGGAGGTGGTAGGGTTGTAATTTGTTGTGGTCTGAAGCTGTCCAGCAAGTGCACTGGCTCTGGTGCCTCCTGGGAGATCAAGGTCAGCCACCACCTGTGCCTTGCCTGGAGCCACCAGGCACAAGCTACAGAGCCATCTGCAGGTGGCTGGTTACTTGCACTGGGCTTACAGGTGCCCAGGAGAAGCTAAATTCTGAACCAAGGCCAACTGCTGCTAATGCCAGGCCTGGGGCCACTTAGCGAGAGGTATAGGGTACACAGAAGCCAGAAGCTGTTTGTTTGAGAGATTTTAGGAAAGTCCAAAGCATGAGGCAAGAGAGACCATTTGTATGGGAAAGCCACTGGAAATGTCTTGGATGGGCCTGCAAATTGGATGAGACGGGAGAACAGTGTGAGCCAGGTTGATTGAGGCTAAGATATGGTGCGTGCCTATTGGGTCTGTGGAGGGGTCTCAGAAAAGAAACAATGGCATCTACCAGCACTTTTGTCTGGCAGAAAGCTGTACCCCCATCTTCAGCATAATGCCAGACAGTTCAACCCCCCTTCCCCATATGTCCCTGTTTCTTTTCAAACAGTTGCCCCAGTGCTGGAGCTCAGAGGGAGTGAGTCTGAGTAAGTATTTAAGAGGAACAGCCCTCCATCTGCATTAGCCACAATCCCTGCTGGTTTTTACAGCCAAAAGTTATGGGGACTTCTCTTCCTGGCTCTGGAGCCCTGGTTTGGGAGGCCTGGTGTGGGGTTTAGACCCCTCGCTCCTCATGGGCCTCCTCAGCCAAGATATCCTAATTTGTATGTGCCACATGCGTGTGTGAGACCAGCCCATTTCACGTCTCTGCCCTTCCTACCAGTCTCAATGTGGCTACTTTTTTTAAATCCCTACTTGTAGGATTTCTGTTCACCTAGATTTCAGTTGATGTGGTTGTGGGAGGATACGAGTGTTTTGTATACTTATGCCACCATCTTGATCAAAAGAGTGAGCTATTTATCTTGATGGTGGCTTCTCAGGTTTGTGTGCTCTACCAGACCTCACAGATCTTCTCGAGAGGTGTCCACACTGGCTCTTTAGGGTGTCCAGAACATGCTCGGGGTACTGGTGGGGGGGGGTGCTCCTGTTTACTCTTTGTGAGTCAGTACCCAGATAAGGATAGGGAGGAAATCACGGTAAGGTGGGAAAAAGTGAAGAACATTTAGAAAATAAAATATTTCAAGCAAGGACTGTGTTGAAAAATCTAAATATGTGAAATAGAGTATTTGCCTTTCTACATTTATTTTCCTTTGGGGGACTGATTTTAATAACTTTCTTGTACATCTGCTCTGTTAATATGACAAAACCAGATTTCCCAGTGAGCTGATTCTAGTACATGGTCATGTTAGGTATTGATTGTATTCCCAGCCTCTAAAACTAGCTGATCTTTGTGCACTACTCACAGCAGTTGGAGGCCCTCTTTCTGGGCCCTGCTGGCCCTGCAGGCCATGATTAGTTACCTGTTTTTTTCTACTTGCATTTCCTGGCAAGTAAGATACTGAACTGGGCATTCACTTCACACGAACTGGGAGCATTTTTTGCTCAGAAATGAGATGAGATGCTGTGAGGCCATTTTTCTGAGAGGCACACGCCTCTGGCAGGTGCTGTCTTCCTCTGCCCTACCACCAGGCTGTGCCTCTACCTGTCAGGAGGAGGGAGAAGCCACATGGGAGAAATATTAACTCTGATAAGTGACTGAGAAAGAGGCTGGTCCCTTTGATCTGAGGGAGGATCCTCAGGAACGACAGAGCTGGAGGAGCACTAGGTACCAGCCTGCCCTACATCCTGCTTCTGCATGTTTTTCCAGTGCCCTCTTCTGGGAAGATGTGGTCTGGCACTTCTTACTAGGGAAGTGGAAGGCTCTGGAAGTTGGGCTCTGATTGGCAAACAGTGAGTTTCCTTGGCTCTTAGTGGAGTCAGTCTCCTGAGCCACCCCCAGAGACCACCGAGCTACCTTAGAACTTTCTTCTGTTTCCTAGACCAGGGGTCCCCAAACTTTTTACACAGGAGGCCAGTTCACTGTCCCTCAGACCGTTGGAGGTCCGGACTATAAAAAAAACTATGAACAAATCCCTATGCACACTGCACATATCTTATTTTAAAGTAAAAAAACAAAACGGGAACAAATACAATATTTAAAATAAAGAACAAGTAAATTTAAATCAAACTGACCAGTATTTCAATGGGAACTATGCTCCTCTCACTGACCACCAATGAAAGAGGTGCCCTTTCCGGAAGTGTGGTGGGGTCCGGATAAATGGCCTCAGGGGGCCGCATGCGGCCACGGGCCGTAGTTTGGGGACCCTCTCCTAGACTCTCAGGAGTTGCTGCATGTGACCCAGCCCACGGGAGGCCTGACTCTGTAGCGCTTAGTCAGGGCTGGGGGCAGCCTGCCAAGAACAACACTCATCTGTGGTGGAAGCTGTAAATACTCTGCCTATCCAAGCCCAATCAAAGCAAATTCACCCTGAGGTGGTTTGTCATTTTAGCTGTCCACATAGCACCCTGGACAGCTCATGTCCAGGTGAATATGAATGTGTGTCAGGAACTACTTTTATGTCCTTCCTGCAGCTCTGGCCAGAGTGTACTTCTGAGCCAAGTCTGTGTTAGGACTGCACATACGCTACACATGCTGTTTCTTGGCCTCTTCAGCTTAGGGAAACAGGTCTGACTGTCTAGAAAAAACAAGCAGTCTACTCCAACCGGACAGCCTTTCCAGTCAGGTTGTCTAAGGAGGCTCAGCTTATCCAAATACCCTGCTGCTAACTTGCTGCTGGTTTTGGTGTAAAGCATTTTACCACTTACAGTGTTCAGGATGAAATTATATGATGTTTGGTACTTGCTTTAAATTATACTATTCTGTGTACTTTGTATATGTTTAAATTTTCCCACAGCTTGAAAAATTATAAATAAGTATTTAAGTTGGTTTAGAGGATTACCTACCCTCTTCAGGCTTCCTACATAAGCTCTTTGATCCATTACAGTTTTTCATTCCTTAGTCTGAACATTAGTGTACTCCTTCCTCCCTAGCACCACAGGGGTGCCATGCTTGTCACTGGAGGCCACGTGGGCTCCCCCTCAAGAGCTTTTCTACCAGAAGCATCAAGAGCTGGCAGATGTCTATTCTAAACACCTGAGTGTATCTTTGGGAAGAGGAAAAATTAGTTTTCTTATTTTGATTTTACCTTGTGAATAAGACACATCTCTGGAATTTCGGATATTTATTCAGCAGTGCTGAAATGTGAATGGTTCATTCTGTGTTTTAGGTTCGAGGACACGTATCTATTTACTGAAATCATAATCACCCTGGTTCTGTAAGATGGGAAAGTACTGGCTGGTTTGACTTCTTGGGGTATATTTTCCCTATTTGTGAAAAGAAGATATTATCTATGTCTCTGCCATCTGCAGAACTTCTTGAAACTCAGTGCTGAGTGCTGGAGGTGACTTGTGGATGATGAGGAAGGGGTTTCTGCTTGCTCACTGAGTTAGACTGTGCCAGAGGGAGAGTAGGATGATGACATTGCTATGAAACCTCTGGCTGAAAAGGGCACATACTACCCACAGTGTGACCATAGGAGCTCTCAGGACTCGGCTGATACATTATGACAAGACTCCCAAAGCTAGAACGACTGGGATAGGATGGTTTAGCCCCATGCAGAAGGAAGCCCTGCCTCAATTTGCACTGAGCACCTGATCACCTCCTGTCTCAAAGTGGAGTCAAGAACGGCAAGGCTGGGCCATTTCTCTGGCTGTCTTCTTGTACGATATGGGTAGACTTAGGTTAGGCCGTGTCTGACCCGCCACTGCCATGGGATAAAGATAAATTCTGTCACGCATAATAGAGTTGGGATGTTGATGTTGGTCAGCAGCCCGCAGGGCTATAGGGCAGATGGTGAAGGGAGCCCAGCACTTGCCCCTCCCATAATGTTCAGGGTTTGAGGGTGAAAACTCGGATTATCTGAGGAACCACATTTGGTCATTCATAAAGAAGCACATCCAAGTAAAATATTTTCAAATAATTAATTCCTCTGGTCAAGCTATTTCCCAATCATTATTACTTTCTAAACTTGAACTGCTTCTTCTTATACAAAGAGAAGTTTGGACTGGGAAAGGAAGGTTCTTTTTATTTTTATTAAAAAAAATTTTTTTTATTTACTTATTTTACAGAGGAGAGGAAGGGAAGTAGAGAGGGAGGGGGGTAGGTGCAGGAAGTATCAACTCCCATATGTGCTTTGACCAAGCAAGCCTGGGGTTTTGAACCGGTGACCTCAGCATTCCAGGTCGACACTTTATCCACTGCGCTACCACAGGTCAGGCCTTCTTTTTATTTAAAAATCTCTATTTTCCTAAGTTGTAGAAAAGGTGTGATCTTACAGGATTCCACTGCCTCTCTTAGGGCCCCTTACAGATGCACTCCAGCAGGTAACCAGGCCCATGTTGTTAACGTAGCATAAGTTAGTTGGGTCCCATGACCACTTCAGCTTTAACGATATGCTAGGAAGACTTCATGTAGTCCTACTCATAACCGTAACTGATTACAGTGACAGGCTGCAAAGTCAAGTCAGCTTCTAGTCCTTCAAACAGAGTCACAGGACTGATTACATCCCTGGTATTATGCGACCACCTAGGAGTATTTTGACCAGGGAAGACCATAGTGGGGAGGGTACAAGAAGGGTATAGGAGCCTGTCCAGGATACATCCTAGTGAGACACTATGGGACTTTGAGTATATTTCTTAACTTCTCTGTGCTGTTCAGTGTTTTCATCTGCAAATCTAAATCACAAGTAGTTTGTGTTTCTGACCTATGAAGTTGTGTGGGGGGAGGGTGCTTGCAGACAGCTCTCTGGAGGATTCTGGATCAGGACGTGTACCCTCCACCAGTGCTGTTCCCAGGCTTGCCATCAAAGACCTTTGTGGGCCTAACCGGGCGGTGGCGCAGTGGATAGAGCGTCGAACTGGTATGCAGAGGACCCAGATTCGAGACTCTGAGGTCGCCAGTTCGAGTGCGGGCTCATCTGGTTAGAGCAAAGCTCACCAGCTTGGACCCAAGGTCGCTGGCTTGAGCAAGGGGGTTACTTGGTCTGCTGAAGGCCCGCGGTCAAGGCACATATGAGAAAGCAATCAATGAACAACTAAGGTGTCTCAATGAAAAACTGATTATTGATGCTTCTCATCTCTCTTTGTTCCTGCCTGTCCCTATCTGTCCCTCTTTCTGAGTCTCTCTCTCTCTCTCTCTTTAAAAAAAAAAAAAGACTTTTGTGGGCAGTCCCATGGACTAGCAGGATTGATGACATGGTTCAGGTGTGCTTGCAGGTTTGAATTATGGCTTTTTTTTTTTTTTTTTTTTCATTCTCAGCATACTTTGATATAGTAAAAGTGAGAAGCAGTGGTTGGAAGACTGTGGTCTGGGCCCTTTATACTGACATCACTTTTGTATATTCAGGCTTCCTGGTCATGATAAGCCCTCATTGAATTCCCATGAGTGGACTCAGGTGCTCTCTTCTTGGAAGGAGGAGATTAAGACCAGAGAAGAATGGACCTGCTGGTTCACACAGTGCCCCTATTTTATAAATAATGAATGATGATAATTTCTAAAAAAAAGGAATGTTGATATAAATCAGAAAATTGGAAGGAGAATCCAGGCTGCAGCTTAAATATTGAATCCATAACTGCAGCTTAAATATTGATGCCCTACCATGCTGATTAAGCAGAACAGTCTTCTGCTTGGGTCCTTGTGTCTTCCATCTTGCTTCATTTGAAGAACTAGAATGTAATTCTTAGATAAACATGACAATGCCTCTTGCAACTCATGACTTTTTAAAAATTTTACTCATTAAGATTTGGATTATCTGTTTAGTGTGTAGACTTTCCATGAGTCAGGCTTCTTGGTCTGAGGTACTTTATTTCATGACTCTGAACATCAAGGTTAGGCTACATATTTTATGCAGAAGGTGTGCTCTCGACACCAAGTGAGACATAAGGAAGCTGTTAGGATAGCAACTTCCCTAGTACCCTACCACATACCACCTACTGCAGACTTACCTGAGTTTTATCTGACATTACAATGAATTTTGTGATTTCACAATAGTACCTCTAAATACTCTCCATGGAGTACAGTCAAGATGGTATCGACAACTTAGGATTTTATGGTGGTCATAGAAGTTATGGATTTCCCTTTTGGCAGTATGGTGGACTGTGTCTCTTGGAAAAACCCTTTGCTAGAAAACCTAGGAATTAGAGATGGTGAGTGAGGAACTGGATAAATGAGTGTCTGAAGTCCCTAGTGGCTGAGAACAGTGAGAGTTGGGATGCATCTCTGCCCTGACCACAGGCCATATGTCTACTGTGGCAGCAGTGGATAGACCAGAGGCCTTGCAAGGTCTGGCCAATAAGAGGCCACACCTGTGGACAGTTCAGGTCTGACACCATTCCTCAGCTAAGGCACTTGTCTCTTCTAATTGGTGTATGGACAGAGTAAGAGGCTTTAAGAAGTCTCCTCAGAGATGAACCCATCTTGCCCTCTCTGTAGGTCTGTTACTTGGATGTGTGTTGCTTATGCCATTGGAAATATCTTGTGTTCTCTCCAGTCCCAGACCAGAGATAGGCGTTCATGCAGCTTCCTGGGCCCCACAGTTCAGGAAAACATGAGTTCCTGGTCAGAACTACAGACCATGATGAAGAAACCCTTCCTGAGAGATGTTCAGCCCCAGGGACTAAGCCTTTGGGTGACTAGAAAATGTAATAAGAGAAAATTGAAAACAGCAAGGAACAAGATACTGCCAAAAAAGATCATGTAGATTACACACACACACACACACACACACACACGAGAGGAGGGGAGGTAGTAAGACAGACTCCCACATGCACCCTGACTGACTGGGATCTACCTGATAACCCCTGTCTGGGGCCGATGCTCAAATCTGAGCTATTTTTAGAGCCTGAAGCTGATGCTCGGACCAACTAGCTATCCTCAGTGCCTGGGGCCAAAGCTCAAACCAGTTAAGCCTCTGGCTGTGAGAGGAGAAGAGGGAGAGAAGGAGGAGAAGGAGGGGCAGAGAAGTAGATGTTCACTTCTCCTGTGTGCCCTGACCGGTAATTGAACCTGGGATGTCCATACGCTGGGCCGACGCTCTCTCTACTTCGCTAACCAGCCAGGGCCTAGATAATTAAAAAATATAAAATGGAACTTATGGAAATAAAAATTATCACTAAAATTAAAAGTTCATTGGGCAGCCTGACTAGTAGTGGTACAGTGGATAGAGCGTCAACCTTTGGTGCTGAAGTCTCAGGTTCGAAACACCAAGGTTGCCAGCTTGAGCGTGGGATCATCAACATGATCTCAAGGTCACCAGCTTGAGCCCAAAGGTGCTGAGAGAAGACCCGAGTACTTCTCCTATATAGGAAAACGGAAGTCAAGTTTAGGAGTGTAGTGCATTAAGAGCAGGAGAAAGGTTGTACATGGTAAATATTTTGTGATGAAATTACAGAAAAAAAATATTAAAAGTGGCCGAGAAGAGGAGACACAGCCTACAGATAGCAAGCCAACCTCCCAGTAATATTGTGGAAACAGAAACCTGGCACCACCCTGCAGAATTGGACACTCCTGATGGTTCTAATGGAGAAACCTTCCCCTATCAGTGGTTGGCAAACTCATTAGTCAACAGAGCCAAATATCAGTACGACTGAAATTTCTTTTGAGAGCCAAATTTTTTTAAACTTAAACTATATAGGTAGTTACATTGTTATTAACTTAATTATGGTACTCCTAAGCTGGCCTTTGCTAAACACTCAAGGGGCCAAAGAGCTGCATATGGCTCGCAAGTCACGGTTTGCCAACCAAGGCCCTAAGATGCTCACTTTGTGTCTTTGCTGCCAGAATTCACTGTAACTCAGACAAGTCTTTTCTCCAGTGTATGCTTCTGAGTTCTGTTGGGGAGTGAAACCCAGTTGTAGAAAGTGGACTGGACGCTGACTCTTGCACACAAACGTCCCTCAGAAACATCTGCTTTTGGCAACCCTTACTCTCCTGGGAAAGGCCCCATTTTAGTTAGGCAGCCGCAATAAAGAGTGCAGGAGCGTGTTCCATAAGGGCCTGGCATGAGGAAGAGAAAGGGCTTTAGTAGAAAACCCAATGACAGCCTGAGGAGGGTAGGGATTCTTACATTTGCTAGCTGAGTGACCACATACCAAGAAGGCCTGATAAAACGTGCATCGACTTCACAGATACCAGAGGTGAACATGAACAAGGATGTAAGAAACACATCTCTGTGTTTTCTTAAAGATGATATAGGGAAATTGGCCAGGTTCATGTGAAACTTTCATCCCAGTTTAAGGGGAGTGCCACAGACGACACTGGAATACGAGGAACACAATAGGAATGAGGAAGACAGCAGGCAGACTTGAGGGAACAGGAAGTAAAAATACATTCAGAAAACAGCCCTGCTCTGGTTGTTGTAATTTTGGGCCCAGATATTTCCCAACCATGCTTTCCATCACTGTCTTTCCTGAAACAGCCTCTGTCACTTACAAAACCGTCTGAGCTCTTAAAAGCACATGGAAGCTGCAGACCACAGGCCCTGCTCTATCTTTCCACCCCACCCTCAGTCTAACCCTGAGGGATGTTTCATAGACTAGCTGTTTGAGCTTCATCCTCAACCTGCTTCTTGGCTTTCTCACAGAACTACCAGTTTTCCACTATGCAACTTAGCAAATGCCATTTGGAATTCATATAAGTTCTATTTTGTTTCCTGTTGGATATTGCAAACAGAAAATTAGCACAATGCCAAAGGAGGTTGCCAGTTGCCCCAAAGTGTTTCTTCTCTTGTCCTGCACCCAGCATTGCACTGGCCATTGGGGGGTGCTAGTTGACAAGGGCACATTGCCTATCTAGGGTAGGAGGCAGATTTTGTAGTGTCCCACCTCTGAGGGGTTAGTCTCACCTGAGCTGACCTCTGGGTCGGACCTTGCCAACAGGACACAGTGGGTCAAGGCCGGTTTAGGAGGCCTCTGGAAAGAAGACAGCGGGACCACTTCTATAGCATGCAACAACACCCCTTGTGCATATTGGGCCTCAGCTCCTTGGCCTCGTTGAGACTAGGCAAGCATGGAGAAACTCCTTCTGCAGGCAGGCACTTCCTTTACCCCAAGACTCAGCCTGGCTGGACTCAAACCCCTCTAAGTACTGGTAACTTTGGATGCTTGTACAATATGATAGTTTGCCATTGAGAAATTGGCATCTTAGGTCTGATTGTATTTAGGGTTTTCCCCTGTGTTAGGAAACATAAAACATCCAATTTAAGCCTAAGGAGGTCTTTGTGAGGAGGCTGTTCTTCCACATGCGGAACAGCCTGAGTCCTCTGTGAGGGTGGGAATTCATCACCAGGAGAGAGCGTCTGTGTTTTCCTTCTGCATCACTGAGAGTGCTTCAGCTCTCATGGCCACAGGAGAGAGAAGCTCAGTGACAGCAGAAACAGGGAGAGATGGTGGCAGGGAGTGGTGATGTGGAGAGGAGCCACCAACTGGCCTGTACACAGTGCTGTCTCCACACTTCACCTCTGACCTTTGTCCCTTTCTGAGACTACAGGCCAGGTGCCATTGGTTTCTGCTGTGCAGCTGGGGACAGATTATGACTGCAGAAAACACTCTAGGCAAAAGGCCACAAGTTCTTAGCTGTTAACTTTCAGGAGGTGTGGGGTAAGCTCCTGGAGGTCCCTCTCCCTCTACCTTGATCCTTGAAAAGTCCCCTGCCTGCAGTGGAACTTGAAGACAGTGGCTCTGGTGCCTTCTGCTTGGTTCCTCTGGCATATTAAAGTTGTTGTCACATCTACCCTGAAGACATCCTACCCAGACCCCACCCTGCCTTTCCTGGGTCCACACCACCCCCAGCATCTGCATACAACAGAGAAGCAGAACTTTTACCTTGTGAAGTTATTTAGCATAATTAGCAAATGTTACCCACAATCAGAAATTTACACACTATGCTTTTTTTTTTTTTTTTTTTTAAACAGAGATAGAGAGAGAGAGAGAGAGAGTCAGAGAGAGGGATAGACAGGGACAGACAGACAGGAATGGAGAGATGAGAAGCATCAACCATAAGTTTTTTGTTGCTCATTGCAACACCTTAGTTGTTCATTGATTGCTTTCTCATATGTGCCTTGACTGCGGGCCTTCAGCAGACTGAGTAACCCCTTGCTTGAGCCAGCGACCTTGGGCTCAAGCTGGCGACCTCGGGGTCTTGAACCTGGGTCTTCCGCATCCCAGTCCAACACTCTATTCACTGCGCCACCGCCCGGTCAGGGCACACTGTGCTTTTTTTATGTTCTGCTTTTATCCTCTTCCCAATGAGCTTCCTGTCTTCACAGCTGTAGGGGAGGAGAGGCAGTGGGCCTCATGAACTGTATGCTTAGCAGAAGCACGGTTGGGCAAGAGACCCTGTGAGGCTGTTTGAAACCAAGCAGTGCTTCCTGGGAGATTGGGCAGAAGTTAGATCCAGATCACAGAGTGTGGGGAACATTCATATACCTTCCTCCTTTCTCTCTGCGAGGGGACTACAGTGGAAACTAAGAACCCTGTGCTTGAAACACCTCCTCAGTCGTGGGGCATCACTCCCCTGTCCATGGAGTGGTGATGGTTGGAGAGCTTACCAAGGAGGTGTGGGTCCAGCCTTCCCACTGGTCTTGTTTGTCATTCTTTATACCTTGGCAGTGAAAGCTCTATCATCTTTGTTGTCCGAACATGTCATGTAAGCATGCAGCAAATGACCAAGTGGGTAAACATAGAAAAGGCAGGCATAGCGTGGGGGCACATGTAGAGAGTGGGGCACTCAGTTATGTAAGAGCATTTAAACCAAAACCAAATGCCCTGATTTGGATACTATGGCTCCCAGTCACTTCAAAAGTGGGATGTAGCTTCTTGGAACTTCACGGAGTAACTGGGTCAGAAGTAGTTCGTCATGCTTTGCACAGACTTCCTTGAAGGCCCTTGCCGCTGGGATGTACCATGAGGCCCTACCACTGGAAAGGATGTTGTAGATAGAATGAGGGATGTGTAAACCAGGGTTATCCACAAAGAGTATTCTTTCTGGAATTTATTTCCTTTCTTGGACTTGTGCTTGTGGAGTGACTTAATTGTTGCTGGTGATGGTGACCTGTGGTGCCTGAGTTATCACCTCAACGCATGAATTGGCATTCTCACCAAGTCACAACTTTAGTTTTGAAAAGGCAATTTTAATAAATTATGAAAAACTCTCCTTAAGAAAATAAAAAATGGTCAACAAGCTTGTGGGGCCTGAAGTGGTGAATAGTAAAAGGGATATTTTTCTGGGAGGGAGTGGACAAGGTGGACATATGATCTGTCCAGTCTTTGTTTCATAGACATCACCACCTCTCTAAGGTCAAGCCCCCGCCAGGAAGCCAGCTAGTGACCTAGACAGAGGGAAGCAGGGAAACACCCCTCAGAGGAGAGTTTCAGAGACCTACGTCTCCTTTCCTGCCTGCAGCTTGTACCCTGTGACCTAGAACACTCTTTAGTATCTAGGCCCTGAATAGGGGCTCCACCTCAAAAGCATGGGTTGTGGGGGAGGGTTCTGAGGCTCTTGATGGACCTCAAATTTCCCTTCAGCCGGAGGGCACGAGGTGAAGGAAGAAGGCGAGCTTTTGGCTCTTGGAATTGGGGATATCTTTTTCTCTCTCTCAACCCCTTCCTCTTTCAAAAGAAACAGAACATGTTTTTATGTTGAGCGTTGACAGGTTATTTTATAATGGGTGAGGTAGGTGGAGGATTTGCTTTGTTAAGACGAGGCTGAGACGGGATGGCCGCGCTGTTCCATCGTGTCTTGTTAGTGCTCTGTGTTGATGCCTTTAGATGCCTCCAGCTCAGTCCATGTCGTGGTTCAAGGCGGGTTCGCTCCTCGAAGCGCCATGGCATGAAATGGAGGTGCCTAGAAGCAAGAAGAAAGGTACAGTACTGCAAGTCGGCCTTGATCTGTTTATGTATTTCTAAACTATGTTTGCCATTTTATGTCTGTACTGTTTGGAGGCGGGATGGGAAAGAGGACTTGAATTATTGACACGTGTATTTAATGGATAGAGACCTGTCCTGTGTGAGCCAGGACATTGGTGATCAGTTGTCCCACCGCCTTGTACATGGTGGGTGGTCTGGGGAGGCACCTGGAGCCTGAGTAAATGGTTGGTGGGGGCCACGGCTTAGCAGGCTTCATTGGCTAATAACAAGGTGTTGGAATTGTGTCTCAGTTACTGTTGGAAGAGATGATGATGGGCAGTAGGAGTGCTGCCAACTCTTTTCTTTCCCTTTCCCTGTGAGGGGGGAGGCAGGGACTCTGAAACATCAGGTAAGGCTCTGGGTTCTGAGGACTCCATGGCATGAAATCTCCCCCCTCTCCTCCACCACCTCACAGAGAAGCAGGGTCCTGAACGGAAGAGGATCAAGAAGGAGCCTGTTACCCGGAAGGCCGGGCTGCTGTTTGGCATGGGGCTGTCTGGGATCCGTGCCGGCTACCCCCTCTCTGAACGCCAGCAGGTGGCTCTCCTCATGCAGATGACAGCTGAAGAGTCTGCAAACAGCCCAGGTGAGCTTCCAGGGTTGTGGGTGGTAGATGTTTCCTGGGACTGGAGAGGCTCTCTCCTTGGAGATGGGTACCCATGCAAAGGTGTCCTCTTTTCCTTATGAAGATGGCCCAAGTCTTGGAGGTTTCTTCAAAGCAGGGACACCCCCCAGACTCAGCCTCACTGGCTCTACCCACAGTAATACTCCACCTGTCCCTGTGTTCCTTGATCTGCAGTAGATACAACACCAAAGCATCCCTCCCAGTCGACAGTGTGTCAGAAGGGGACTCCTAATTCTGCCTCAAAAACCAAAGATAAAGTGAACAAGAGAAATGAGCGTGGAGAGACCCGCCTGCATCGAGCTGCCATCCGGGGAGATGCTCGGCGCATCAAGGAACTCATCAGTGAGGGTGCGGATGTCAACGTCAAAGACTTTGCAGGTGAGCGCTCACAGTGGTCAGTAGGAGGGGTACTTTGCTACCAGTTCACAGGAGGACGTGAGCACTCTGGCCAAGCGTCATCATCCTGGCAGCAGTAGCTTTGCACCTGGGATCAGCATGGCAGATGAAAGAGCCAGTCTCTGGGCCCATGTAGTTCTGTAGGTGTGTTCTAGGTGCGTGAGGCAGACCCCACTCTTATACCAGTATCATTTGCTGTTTCAGAGAGGGAGGAATTAGTGTTTCTTGGGAAGTATTTCAAAATGAAATCATTTTGTTTTTCATTATTTTTAAGAGAATTGAGAGATTTTTAACTGTTACTCTGCTGTGTTATATAAACCCCAGTTCTGTACTAGAGGATTCATTCTTTGTGGCTTCTCAAGGGGTGCTGCTGGCATATTAGGAAGAAGTCATGTTGCCCAAATAGAGGGTGCCTCTGTGCCTTTCAGCACAGGGATGCTTTCCCACTTCTCAGGGGAGAAATTTTACCCCAAGACTGTCCTTTTAGTATAAGATAAATGGGTGTGTCTCCCTGACCTGAGACAGGCAGAGGGAGAGCCCCTTGATTATGTAGTTCAGTGTTGCCATTTTTGTGTCAGATACTTCCATTATGCCATGATGCATCATCAACAGATTTGTTTGTTAAAGGGGAATGAGAACAGAAGATGCGTAAAGCATCTTCGTGCAGAATGCTTCTAGATTTTTCCCATTGCCCTAGTTGATAATTGTCTGACCAAAACCTAATTTAGTACATTTTTCTAAAAAAGTAATTTTCCTAAATCAAGATTTTCCTTAGCACTGGAATTTGTGTTCAAAGGAACAGGCCCTTTTTACACACTGATATGTTTGGCCACTCTGCCTGGTGACAGATTGAGGTTTTGGGCTGCCACTAGGGGAATTCTTCCCTTGTTGCCTCATCTGTGTGCTTCACAGAGGACATGTTTCCAAAATAGGAGGTTTTTCTCTCCATGTGTTGATGGATGAGCTGGACTGAGGCTGCCCGTCATGATGCTGTGTTCACCAGTCCTCCATCCTTATTGCTGCAGCTGGTTAATCTGTAGGGTTAACAAACCAAATATCCCTGAGCAAACAAGAGGCACCACAGTAAAGCACATTCAGAGCTTCCCTAGACCTCTAGCCTTTCAGTGCAGAGCAGTGACTCTCCAGGGCTTTGTCCTGTCATCAGTGTCCTTGGAGTGCTGCCTTGAGACAGGAGTGATGTTCCTTAGGATTAAATAACATATGTCCTAAGTGTCTGTTTCCAGGCTGGACAGCGCTGCATGAGGCATGTAACCGGGGCTACTATGACGTTGCCAAGCAGTTGCTGGCTGCAGGTGCAGAGGTGAACACCAAGGGCCTGGATGATGATACGCCCCTGCATGATGCTGCCAACAATGGGCACTACAAGGTGGGTCTGCCATCTGACTTCCACCCCATTCTTTAGCTTCTGGCTTCTGTAGTCGTTGTTCTTCATGTTTGTGGGGTACCTGAGAAGTGAGTCTTTGCCCCTCACCAGAGCTGTTCTCTCTGACCAGCCCAGCTTTCTCGTCCTGGGTCAGCACCTGGCTGGCCTCTTGCAGTTCTGGCAACCAGTACCATCTGTAGTAGTGTGTTACAGGGCCCTGCCCTAGTCATGCCCTAGTCATGTTGGATTTTAGTAGGTGAATGCTCATACCCGTAGGAAGAAGGACCCTGGGGACTGCCTGGACCCTTTCCTTATTCCTGTGGTCCAGTTAGACTAGAAGGCCTCAATGGATGCGATTCTGAGAAGTGTAGCTAGTCTAACACCAGTGAGTACTCTAGTGCACGGTTTTGCCAGAGATGACTCAGCCTCCTTGGGAATATGACTGCCTCCAGGTCTGAAGCAGGAGATGTACATGATGTAGCTGGTACATCTTGTGCTGCTAGAAGGCAGGGCAGTCACAAAGATGAGGGGGTCTTGCTACAGTCATTACCAGAGCCATCTTGAAGAGATCCCTGGCCTGTTGAGGATGATGACATCAATAGACCAGAACACAGCACAGATGTTTGAATTCATAATGCTCCTTATGGCAGTTCTGCCTGGTGACTTCTGGCAGATATGAGGGAACCAGTAGCATCAAGAGTGTGATAAGCTTTGACAAGTCACAGCAGGGCGGGCAGAATGGCCCTCTATATTAAAAGATTTCTGAGACAACTGGAGAAATCTGAACACTGATTATATATTGGATGTTAGAAATTATAGTTAACTTTTTAGATAAGATGATGGCATTATAGTTTTTTGTTTTTTAAGGACCCTTTTAGAGAAATATACTGAAAAAGTTAATGTCTGGGATTTGCTAAAAATACCTGTGGGGGGAATGGGCAGGTGCGGGTGAAATGAGGCTGGCTGTGACCTCGTAGGTGATGAAGGGGTCGTTTGAATTTCTATACTTTTGTAATTGTCATTTTAAAACTGTCTATTATGGAAAATGCCAAATGACTGTGGAAACATGGTGTGGGAGGCAAAATAATGGCCCCCAAAGATACCCCATCCTGATCCTGGAACCTGTGACATGTGATCTCATGTGGTAAGGGGACTGCAGATGGGAGAAAGTGAAGGACCTTGAGATGGGAGATGATTCTGGATTATCTGGGCTGGATCAGTGGCCCTCAAGGGTCCTGACAACAGAGACCCTTTTCTGGCGAGGTCAGAGTTGCAAGCAGAGGCAGGAGGGAGGAGGACGTGAGGGAGGCCTGACCTGCACTGCTGGCCTTAGAGGCAGGGGCCATGGCCAAGGAATGCAGTGGCCTCTAGCAGCTGGGATGGCCCTCAGCTGGCAGACACCAAGGACATGGAACCAGAGTCCCCCCCACTGCAAGGAACCCTACACGCATGGAAAGGAAGGAGCCAATACCACACATCAGCTTGGTCAGCGGGACTGATTTCGGACTTCTGACCTCCAGGATTATAAGACGAAAGTGGTGGTGATTTGTTAGAGCAGCAATAGGAGACTGTCCTGATGAAGCAGTTGAAACTGTAACTACTGAAATGAAAATAGAGTATGCGAGTAACCAAGTTTGTATCAGTCCTTTTTAAAGATTCTTCTCATGCTCTAATTTCAGACTGGACTAAAGTGGAGATTGAATTTAGTATTTGTTTTGAGTTCAGTGAATCAGCTGTCTTGGGCATATGAAGCACAGGTTGCTGATTATAAACCATTGAACAGACCTGTTGAAATGTCACCTTGAGTGTTTGTCATTCACATTACCATCCTTACCCATGTAAAATAAAGCAAAGAAGAGAATTTTCTAAAATAAATGAAAATATAAAATAAACCTGTTTGTGGAAACTTGGTCTTTGTTTCCTCTATTCTGTAAATCCTCCTCCAATCAGAAAAACTTTCCCTAAATTCCCAGAACCTTTCCTTGACTACTGGACCCTGTTGGATGGTGAGCTCATTGTTGGCAGGAGGGGAGAACCTGTGTGAAAAGATTCTGGGAAAGTGGTTGACTTGTCATGAGGGAGGAGGTCTTTTGTGGGAGTTGGGACTATTTTACCTGCAAGAGAACCTGGAAGGGATGCCAGGACGTTGTTAGGGTCCTTCCTGTGGAAGAGGCACAGGTCTAGAGACACCACCAAAGAATGCTGTGCACACTTTTGGCCCTTGGCTGGGGAGCTGTTCCCTGGTTAAGCATAAGGTTCTCTGAACAAGTTATGGTTCTACACAGGCACCTTAGCACAGTTTTTTCAGAATGCACCCTCACGTGCCTGCTGCTTGCTGTCTTGTAGGTGGTGAAACTGCTGCTGCGATATGGAGGGAATCCTCAGCAGAGTAACCGAAAGGGCGAGACGCCGCTGAAGGTGGCCAACTCTCCGACCATGGTGAACCTCCTGTTGGGCAAGGGCACCTACACGTCCAGTGAGGAGAGCTCGACTGGTCAGTGGCTGGGCACCAGGCCATGTGCAGGGTAGGGGTTGTGGGGGTGGGAGCCGGGAGTATGACACTACAGGGTACAGGTCTCTCAGTATTGCTGTGATGTCCAAGGCAATACTGGCTTTCATCTTCAGATCAGCACACTGGGTACCCAGCCTCCTAGATACCTCGCACTTACAGAAACTTCTGGACATTGAGTGAGGACCTGGGGTTCCAGTACCAGAAAGCCTGGAAGCTTATCCTAAGATGCCAGCCTGTCTTTGCACAAACCTCTCTGGTTTTCTTTGGCCCATGGTTGGCCTCATATTTCACAAACTCAAGTGAAATGCTTCTCTGGGAGCTTCCCTCCCATTCTAGGGGTGATCCAGTGCCTTTCCCCTGGTCACCTCTGCAGACAGCTTTACCCTGTCCATGTCTGCAGGTGTTTTAAACCTGCCTCTGACATCTTTCTCCTTATGTTCAACAGAGAGCTCAGAAGAGGAAGATGCCCCATCATTCGCACCTTCAAGTTCAGTTGATGGAAATAATACGGACTCTGAGTTTGAAAAAGGCCTAAAGCACAAGGCTAAGAATCCAGAGCCTCAGAAAACTGTGACCCCTGTCAAGGATGAGTATGAATTTGACGAGGATGACGAGCAGGACAGAGTCCCTCCAGTGGATGACAAACACTTACTGAAAAAGGATTACAGAAAAGAGACTAAATCAAATAGTTTTATTTCTATACCCAAAATGGAAGTGAAAAGTTACACTAAAAATAACACGATTGCACCAAAGAAAGCAGCTCATCGCATCTTGTCAGACACCTCAGATGAGGAGGACATCAGTGTCACTGTGGGGACAGGAGAGAAGTTGAGACTCTCTGCACACACAGTATTGCCCAGTAATAAAACACGGGAACCTTCTAATTCCAAGCAGCAGAAGGAAAAAAATAAAGTGAAAAAGAAGCGAAAGAAAGAAACAAAAGGCAAAGAAGTGCGGTTTGGGAAAAGGAGTGACAAGTTCTGTTCCTCTGAGTCAGACAGTGAGTCGTCAGAGAGTGGCGAGGATGACAGGGACTCAGTAGGAAGCCCTGGCTGCCTCAAGGAGTCCCCTCTGGTGCTGAAGGACCCTTCCCTGTTCAGTTCCTTGTCTGCTTCTTCCACCTCGTCTCATGGGAGCTCCACCACCCAGAAGCATAACCCCAGCCACACAGACCAGCATGCCAAACACTGGCGGACAGATAATTGGAAAACCATTTCTTCTCCTGCCTGGTCAGAGGTCAGCTCCTTATCAGACTCCACGAGAACGCGACTGACCAGCGAGTCGGACTGTTCCTCTGAGGGCTCCAGTGTGGAGTCTCTGAAGCCGGTGAGGAAAAGGCAGGACCATAGGAAGCGGGGCAGCCTACAGAGTGCTCTGTCAGAGAAGAAGAGCTCCTTCCACCCCAGTGTGGATGGCGCCATTCCTAAGCTAGACAAAGAGGGGAAAGTGGTCAAGAAACACAAAACGAAACACAAACACAAAAACAAGGAGAAAGGACTTTGTTCAGTCAGTCAGGAGCTCAAATTGAAAAGTTTCACTTATGAATATGAGGACTCAAAGCAAAGGTCAGACAAAGCTATACTTTTAGACAATGATATTTCCACTGAAAACAAGTTGAAAGTATTAAAACACGATAGAGACCACTTTAAGAAAGAAGATAAGCTTAGCAAAATGAAGTCAGAAGAAAAAGAATGGCTCTTTAAAGATGACATAATAAAGGTCTCTAAAGATGAAAAGTCACTCAAGAGAATCAAAGACATGAACAAAGATATCAGCAGATCTTTCCGAGAAGAAAAAGATCGTTCAAATAAAGCAGAAAAGGAGAAATTGGTAAAGGAAAAGTCTCCAAAAGAGGAAAAACTGAGACTATACAAAGAGGAAAGAAAGAAAAAGTCCAAGGACAGGCCCTCAAAATTAGAGAAAAAGAATGATTTTAAAGAGGACAAAATTTCAAAAGAGAAGGAAAAGACTTTCAGAGAAGATAAAGAAAAACTCAAAAAAGAAAAAATTTACAGGGAAGATTGTGCTTTTGATGACTATTGTAACAAAAGTCAGTTTCTGGACAATGAAGATAGCAAATTTAGCCTTTCTGATGATCAGCAAGATCGGTGGTTTTCTGATTTGTCTGATTCATCCTTTGATTTCAAAGGGGAAGATAGTTGGGATTCTCCAGTGACAGACTATAGGGACATTAAAAATGACTCTGTGGCCAGACTGATCTTGGAAACAGTGAAAGAAGACAATAAGGAGAAGAAGCGGGAAAACAAAAACCGGGAGAAGCGAGACTACAGTGAAAAACGTGACAAAGATGCTTTCTTTAGAAAGAAAGACAGAGACTATTTGGATAAAAACTCTGAGAAGAGAAAAGACCAAATTGAAAAGCATAAAAGTATTCCCAGCTATCTTTCCGAAAAGGAGAAAAAGAGGAGAGAGTCTGCTGATGGCGGGAGAGACAGGAAGGACAGGGATCTGAGCGACATCTGCAGGGACAGGAAGGACCCTCTCGAGAGTGGCAAGGAGCGGAAAGATGGCAGAGTGAAGGCCGAAGAGGCATATAGGGAGGACCTGAAGGAGTATAGCTGTGAAAGCATCTTCAAAGACAGGTCTGACTGTGACTTTGGGAAGAGTCTGGAGTCTTGGGAAAGGCATCATCCAGTGAGAGAGAAGGAAAAGAAAGACGGCCTTGAGAAGGAGAAGAAGGAAAAAATCAAATTAGAAAAATACAAAGATAAGTCCAATGACAAAGATAAAAATGAAAAATCTATCCTTGAAAAACAGAAAGACAAAGAATTTGATAAATGTTTTAAAGAAAAAAAAGACTCTAAAGAAAAGCATAAAGATATACATAGCAAAGAAAAGGAAAGAAAATCATCTCTTGACCAAATTAAAGAAAAAAAGGAGAAGAGTTTCCCTGGAATTATCTCAGAAGACTTCTCTGAAAAAAAAGATGAAAAAAAGGGTAAAGAGAAAAGCTGGTATATTGCAGATATATTCACAGATGAAAGTGAAGATGAAAAGGATGATTATACAGCAAGTGGATTTAAAATTGGAGAGACCAATGAAGTACAGAGGGCAGACAGCCTGCAGGAAAAAGACGATGGGAGGGAGCCATACCCCTCAGACAGACACCGGAAGCACTGTGCTGACAGACAGCATTTGGAGAAGCAGAAAGAGAAAGAACTCAAAGAAAAGAAAAAGGAAAAAGGAGCCACAGAAGGGGGGAAAGACAAGAAAGAAAAAGTCTTTGAAAAGCACAAAGAAAAGAAAGATAAAGAATCTACAGAAAAATACAAGGACAGGAAAGACCGAACTTCAGTTGATTCTACTCAGGAAAAGAAAAACAAACAGAAACCCTCTGAGAAGGTAGAGAAGAAGCCTTCTGCCGAAGACAAGGCCAAGAGCAGGCACAGGGAGAGGCCAGATAAGGAGCACTGCAGAGAGAGGAAGGTGTCAAAAAGTGCTGAGATGGAGAAGAGCCTACTGGAAAAGTTAGAAGAAGAAACTCTGCATGAGTACAGGGAAGACTCCAATGACAAGATCAGTGAGGTGTCCTCTGACAGTTTCACTGACCGAGGGCAGGAACCAGGCCTGAGTACTCTCCTGGAGGTGTCTTTCACAGAGCCTCCAGAAGAGAGGGTAAAGGAGAACTGTCCACAGGAGAAACTGAAGGAGAAAGAAAGGCACAGGCACTCTTCATCATCATCCAAGAAAAGTCACGACCGAGAGAGAGTCAAGAAAGAGAAGTCTGAGAAAAAAGAAAAGAGTGATGACTATAAGGACATCGGCAGCAGGAAGGACTCCAGCCAATATGAAAAGGACTTCTTGGATGCTGATGCTTATGGTATTTCTTATAGTACAAAAACTGACATAGAAGATGAATTAGATAAAGCCATTGAATTGTTTTCTACAGAAAAGAAAGATAAAAATGATTCTGAAAGAGAACCTTCCAAGAAAATAGAAAAGGAACTAAAGCCTTATGGATCTAGTGCCATCAACATCCTAAAGGAGAGGAAGAGACGAGAGAAACACCGAGAGAAATGGAGAGATGAGAAGGAGAGACACAGGGATAAGCACGGAGATGGGCTCCTGAGACATCACAAGGATGAGCACAAGCCTGCAGCCAAAGACAAGGACAGTCCTCCAAGTACCTTTAAAGATAAGTCCAAGGACGAAAGCCTGAAACTCAGTGAGACTAAATTGAAGGAGAAATTCAAGGAAAATCTAGAGAAAGAAAAAGGTGACTCTGTAAAGATCAGCAATGGAAATGATAAGTTGCCTCCATCCAAAGACCCAGGCAAGAAGGATGTTAGGCCCAGAGAAAAGCTTCTGGGAGATGGCGATCTGATGATGACCAGCTTTGAGAGAATGCTCTCACAGAAAGACCTGGAGATTGAAGAACGCCACAAACGGCACAAAGAAAGAATGAAACAGATGGAGAAGATGAGGCACAGGTCTGGAGACCCTAAGCTCAAGGAGAGGATGAAGCCAGGTGAGGACTTGCGGAAGAAGAGTCTGGATGTCCCTCCAAAGAAGCCGCTGGGGCTGGACCCTGCCCTTAAAGACAAAAAACTCAAGGAGTTGGCTCCTGCTCCAGCAGTCCCCGAGAATAAGCCCCACTCGGGACCAGCTGTGGATGCCAGAGACTGGTTGGCAGGACCTCATATGAAAGAGGTCTTGCCCGCTTCCCCCAGGCCTGACCAGAACCGGCCCACTGGGGTGCCCACCCCTGCATCCTTGGTGTCCGGCCCTAGCTATGAGGAGGCAATGCACACGCCCAGGACCCCATCCTGCAGCGCTGACGACTATCCCGACCTCATATTTGACTGCACAGATCCCCCACCTGTCTCCAGCACGGCCACCAGCGCCTGCTCCCCCTCTTTCTTTGATAGATTCTCTGTGGCAGCAAGCGGGATTTCCGAAACCCCAAGCCAGACGCCTACAAGGCCTCTGTGCACAAACCTTTATCGTTCAGTCTCTGTTGATATCAGGAGGACTCCTGAAGAAGAATTC
This sequence comes from Saccopteryx leptura, assembly GCF_036850995.1. NCBI lineage: Eukaryota > Metazoa > Chordata > Mammalia > Chiroptera > Emballonuridae > Saccopteryx > Saccopteryx leptura. The sequence continues at coordinate 38,567,670 of NC_089511.1, forward strand.
AGCATTGGGGACAAGCTGTTTAGACAGCAGAGTGTCCCTACTGCATCCAGTTATGACTCACCAGGGCAGCACTTGGAAGACAAGGTCCCTGTGCCCTCAGGTCCCTCGGAGAAGTTTGCTTGCTTGTCTCCAGGGTACTACTCTCCAGACTATGGCATCCCCTCCCCCAAGGTAGACACTCTGCACTGCCCGCCCACGGCTGTGGTCACCACCACCCCCTCCCCAGAGGGTGCTTTCTCTGGTTTACAGGCAAAATCCCCCACTTCACACAGAGATGAGCTGTTGGCCCCATCCATGGAGGGGGCCCTTCCCCCTGACTTGGGTATTCCCCTGGATGCTACGGAGGACCAGCAGGCCACCGCTGCCATCATCCCCCCAGAGCCCAGTTATCTGGAGCCCCTGGACGAGGGCCCCTTCAGCACAGTGATCACAGAGGACCCAGTTGAGTGGGCTCATCCTGCTTCCTCAGAGCAGGGCCTCTCTTCCAGTCTAATGGGGAGCACCCCCGAAAACCCTGTCACCTGGACCATGGGGTCAGACCTTATGCTTAAGTCTCCACAGCGATTCCCTGAGTCTCCAAAACATTTCTGCCCTACCGAGTCCCTCCACCCCGCTGCCCCTGGGCCCTTTGGCACCACAGATCCGCCTTATCCGGTCTCCCCTGTCCCATACCCTCTATCGGTCCCTGAGCCAGGACTTGAGGAAGTCAAAGATGCTTCAGCAGAAGTAATCCCAGCCACCATCTCCACTGCAGAAGAACCAGCTTCTTTCACCCCTTCCTCCAGGCTGGAGTCCTTTTTCAGTAACTGCAAATCACTTCCTGAAGCACCCCCTGATGTGCCTCCAGAGCCTGCGTGTATGACTACTGTGGCTCAGGTGGAGGCTCTGGGGCCTCTGGAAAATACCTTCCTGGAAAATGGTCACAGTCTCTCTGCCCTGAGCCAGGTGGAACCAGTGCCCTGGCCCGATGCCTTCCCCAACTCTGAGGACGACCTGGACCTAGGGCCCTTCTCACTGCCAGAGCTTCCTCTGCAAACTAAAGATGTTTCTGATATCGAAACAGAACCTGTAGAAGAGAGTTCTCTTGTTTCCCCAGAAAGTACCCCTGCAGGGGTCCCTGTTGTCCTGAATGGTGGAGATGTGGCTGCATCAGCTGCTGAGGAACAGCTTGTGCTGTCTACTGACCAGGCAGCTACCCGGCTCCATGCTGAGCCTGAGCCCTCACCTTCAGAGGGGCCAAAGCCAGACATGATTCTGGAAGCCACGGTGGAAGAAGAGGCTATGTCAGAGGGGAGGGCCCCTGAGGCCTCTGACTCCAGCCTGGGACCCACACCAGCCCCGCCAGAGCAGCATCCACCAGGTAGTAGTGGAGATGAGGAGGCAGAAGGCCCAGGTTCTTTGGCAGTATCCCACAGCACACCTGAGCCCCTGGGGGACAGCCCTGCACAGGCACAGGTGGTAAACGGGGCTGGCCCCCATGACAGTGCTGGGCTTGAGAGTCTTCCAGGAAGTATCCAGCCTGAAACTACAGAACCAGAACCCAGACCCACAGCCGAAGCTCCAAAAGCCCCCAAAGTGGAGGAGATCCCCCAACGTATGACCAGAAACCGGGCTCAGATGCTGGCCAACCAGAACAAGCAGAGCTCACCTCCTTCTGAGAAGGAACCTGTCCCTGCCCCCACCCCTAGAACGAAGGGTCGAGGCTCAGAGGAGGAGGATCCCCAGGCCCAGCACCCGCGCAAACGCCGCTTTCAGCGCTCCAGCCAGCAGCTGCAGCAGCAGATGAACACGTCCACGCAGCAGACACGGGAGGTGATCCAGCAGACTCTCGCAGCCATTGTCGATGCCATAAAGCTGGACGATATTGAGCCCTACCACAGTGACAGATCCAACCCATACTTTGAATACTTGCAGATCAGGAAGAAGATTGAGGAGAAGAGGAAGATCCTCTGCTACATCACCCCGCAGGCGCCCCAGTGCTATGCTGAGTATGTCACCTACACAGGCTCCTACCTCCTAGACGGCAAACCGCTCAGCAAGCTGCACATCCCTGTGGTGAGTGCCAACGGGGGGCCCCAGCCCATAAGGGTGCCAGTCGACTGGCGTCAAGACCCTGCTGCTGTGAGTCTAAATTTAAATGCCATACTGTTGGGATACCAGAGCTTAGGGTGGGTGTGGTGCCATTCTGGGGACCACCCTTCAATATGGAGTCCGTGTTGACACAGTCCTGGGTCAGGAGAACCACTTACTTTCTTCTTTGTCATTCATTATTTTTCTTCTGTCTGCTCCCCATTCACTGCCTGACTGGGTCATTGAGTGCCCTTGGGTCCAGTGCACACATGCTTTTGACTATCACCCTGTCTGCTGTGGCCGTGCCCTACAGACCTCCAACTAGAGCCAACCCTGTTGCTGCTCTGTCTCTGGTCTCCGATGTCCTCTTCAACTGGACCAAGGCCTCCACCTCTATGTTGGGTATACCTGCACAGCAATCCCCCTTTCTGTAGCTCAGTGTTTCCTCTCAACTCCCTCCTTTTTTTTCTTTCCCCTCACATAAAAACTTTTAGTTTATTAAACCTCTCATGAAAAATCTGCACAGTCACCACAGATAAAGTCACTGAAGAATCTTGACTCCTTTTGCCAGCACCAGCATTGGCCTGTGCAGTGCCCGGCTTTCTTCAGTCTACTCTTAAGTTCCATTCTCCGTTTTCTTGAGGTTATCTTCTCATACAGGCCATGTCTTGCAGGTCTGTGTTTGGGTTCCTTTTTCTTTATGTAATCCAGGGAATCCTAAATCGTGCCAAAGCCAGTTGCATTGCCACCACCAAAACGGGTTCTAAATCCAAACACAAAGAGGACATCTGGTGTGGTCTTACACATTTTGGCTAGTTTTTAACAAATTTTTTCTTAGGTACTATTGCCTTCCCAGGGTAAAAGTCAATGACCATTTGTTTCTGCTGAAGTAGTCTGTTGGTCATGAAGTTCCTAGTCTGGATAGTTACTGTGTCATTCATAATGGTGACTGATCTTCAAGCAGCCAGGGAGAAAAAGAGCTCCTCTCAACTCATTTTAACAGTTAAAGGCCTCCATGGGGATATACAACCTGGCTCCAACCCCAGCCCCTTACCCTTGAACCCTTCCACACCTCTTGTCTTGGATTCCAGCTGCTCCCATGTTACTGACCTGAGTTCAGGCCTCAGCTTTTGTCACACTGGAATCCTGAGCGACCCTAACACCTTTGCTACCTCCTTGAAGTACACCCATCATTGGGCTTCCAGGTTTCTAGGCTTCTCTGCCCAGTGGGCCTATCCTCAGTCAGCATCCACCCACCTCAGCACTGTACCAGGGCCTCCACCTCCCTTCGTCCACCCCATTCTCTTCATGGCTTATCCTCCACCTCAACCTGATGACTGATGTGGCATATCTAATCCCTGCCATGTATACCACCCTTCACCCTCATCCTCATGCCCATGTCTGGTCCATCAGCAGATCCATCATTATGGGGCCTATTACTGTTTGTCCCACTGTATCCTCTTACCTAAGCTGGCTTTTGCTTCTTCCTTGCCCATTGGGCTCTCTTCTCAGCACAGCAGGCAAAGAGAATCTTTTATAGTGAAGCTACATCTCTGCCTTCATCTACTTAGCCATAACCTTCTTGGTCTTTGAGGATGCCAGCCCACTATGCTCCCTAGGGTTGCCTGTTCACACTGTGTGCATTGATTGACTTGCTTCATTTCTTGGACCATTCTACTTCGAAGAAAAGCTAGGACTTCTCTTTCACTTGTCTGTTAGGCCCAGAATGGGACTCAGTCAAAGCTGTTGAATGAATTCTGGTCAGAGTGAGCTGGTTCCCCAGGGCCTGGGCAAGCCTGCACATGCTGACCACACAGCCAGTCTCAGAAGGAACTTTACTGTGCGAAAGAAGGGTCACGTTGGATGCATGTGTTCTGCTCTCAGACGTTGGTATTCCAAAAGTCACTATCTATGCTGGTCTCCATCAGACAGAAAGCTCAGCTAACCAGGACTGACATCCAGTATCTCCTGAAGAGGGTGAGTGGCTCTCAACATCAGGTTCAATGGCTGAAGAATAGGAGCACGGCCACAACGGCCACCTCTCTCCCTATGTAGCCTAGTGCTTTATTCCTCGGGAACACAGCCAGTTTGAACTGAGCAGGATGGAGTCAGCATCAGTCTCCCTTCTCTAGATGCTCTAACCCCAAGTCGCTCTAGAGAGGGGAGACTGAGGCAACTGTGCGCTTGTCTGGCCTTGGAGGATTCGACTGCCTGGCTTTCTCTGGGTCACTAGATTAAGAAAAATCGGGCTTAAAATTTATTGTTTGGTGAGACTTTATGTTGTTTAAATTTTAGTTACTAAAATAAAAGAGTCCCATGACCACTATACAAAGTTTAGAAAATAAAACACTGTATTCCTACTACCCCAGGTTCACCCTGTCAGTAATCTGGGCATCTCTACTTCTCTTTTACTGGATTCATGCCTTTCTAGAAGAAAGCTGTTTTATTTCCTATTACCACATAATTGAGTACCCAGGCTGTTAGGTGAAGGCAAGCAGACGTCAAGCAATCCTGGATTTCTCCCCAGGCCTGAGGCGTGGAACTCCCACCATTCTGCCCATGGCTGAGGCCTTGTTACACAACCATGGCACCATTGGTCTTGGTGCTTTATTGTGGTGCTTTCTCTTGAGAATCTGGAAATGATGGTGCCTTAGAAATATTCAGACAAAAAAAACAACAACTCTGAAAATAAGAAAGGCTAGCCTGATCAGGCAGTGGCACAGTGGATACGGCGTCAGATTGGGACATGGAGGACCAAGGTTCGAAACCCTGAAGTCGCCGGCCTGAGTGCAGGCTCATCTGGCTTGAGTGTGAGCTCACCAGCTTGAACGCGGGGTCACTGGCTTGAGCATAGGATCATGGATATGACTTCATGGTTGCTGGCTTGAGCCCAAAGGTCGCTGGCTTGAAGCCCAAGGTCATTGGCTTGAGCCCAAGGTAGGTGGCTCGAGCAAGGGGTCACTGGCTCTGCTGTAGCCCTCCTGTCAAGGCACATATGAGAAAGCAGTCAATGAACAACTAAGGTACCACAACAAAGAATTGATGCTTCTCATCTCTCTCCCTTCCTGTCTTTCTGGCCCTGTGTCACACCAGGGCCTGATGGGGCTGGGTTCTTTGAGGCAAAAAGGAGACAGAGCAGGGCCTGATGGTGTGCCATTATCAAGACCAGCTAGATGTTCTTTTTTTTTTTTTTTTTTTTTTTTTCCTTTTTTTCATTTTTCTGAAGCTGGAAACAGGGAGAGACAGTCAGACAGACTCCCGCATGCGCCCGACCGGGATCCACCCGGCACGCCCACCATGGGGCGACGCTCTGCCCATCCTGGGCGTCGCCATGTTGCGACCAGAGCCACTCTAGCGCCTGAGGCAGAGGCCACAGAGCCATCCCCAGCGCCCAGGCCATCTTTGCTCCAGTGGAGCCTTGGCTGCGGGAGGGGAAGAAAGAGACAGAGAGGAAAGCGCGGCGGAGGGGTGGAGAAGCAAATGGGCGCTTCTCCTATGTGCCCTGGCCGGGAATCAAACCCGGGTCCTCCGCACGCTAGGCCGACTCTCTACCACTGAGCCAACCGGCCAGGGCCGATGTTCTTATTTTAAGTTAATTTTAGACTGACAAAGTTGAAAGAGTATATGTGTGCCCCTCACTGGGCTCTAGGACACTGCATCTCCTCCTGGGTGTCCTGAGCTGTGGTTAGTCACCCACCTCTCATGTTTCTTGAAGGCACATTTTGATGACACTTCTAAAGAATATTGATTAGGTGTTTGTTCTGATGTCCATGACTGGACTCAGGGACAAGTTTTTGGTGAGAATGTACAGATGTGACATGAGGTCTTGGTGCATCGTGTCTGGTTCTTGGTCTCAGCTGCTACATCCTGGCAACTGTGGCTCAAGTCTCCTAGTGTCTCCATTGTTTAGTTAATGCCGTTTCCTTCATAGTTGATAAATGTCTTGGGGAAGGTACTTGGAGACTTAAGTTCTATTTTCCTCAAGCTTGTGCCACTGATTTTAGTCTCCTTAGTGGGTTTTGTCTGTTGCAGTCATACTGTGGTGTTGGCCTAATGCTGATTTTCTATTTCCCTCTTTCTCCATTTATTGATTAGAATTCTCCTATAATCCTACATGAATCACCATTACTTATTTTGTGTGCAAACTGTTTCAACATTGGCCATCAGGAGATATCCCATCTTTCTGAGCACACTCTTACTTTATAGCCCCACAGGATGTTCCAGCTAAGCCCTATCATTAACCACTGTTTAGAAACCATGTCCTGAGTGCAAGATGTTTGTTGTCCCAGGTGACACAGCCAGGGGGTATGTTACTCCACATCCCTCTATCTGGACTGCATTGAAACCTTGACTTCATCCTGTGCTTGCACCTTCCTTCTTTGAGAGGTGCTTTTTACCTGTGATGTTTAACTGGCCTGTTCACTCCCAATGTACATGTCTTGTTTCACAAGTGCTGGCCCACATGTGAAATTCCTGCACTGGTTAGAAGATGGCATTTGTGGGTGTTTCTTTGGGCCTTTCACCTCATGGTGTCTTTTCCAAAGTGACCCAGGTGAGTCCTCTCAGTAGGATAGTTAGGCTCTGCTGTTGCGTGTTTCATACTAGTGCCTACATTCCATAGGGGACATGTAACCTCACTATTAATAAAGGAAGCAGCCCTATGTCCTCCTCCTCTCCCCTGCCCACTGCTTGCTCCTCTTCCATCTTTTTTATATTTCTTCTGCACAGACAGCACAGCGTATGTGTTCTTCATTTCCTCTCATTCTTTTTCATAGCTGTGTAGTGCTCCTTTCAGGACCAGCATCTGCGATAGTTCATTAGCCTGCTCTTGTGTACCAGCATCTAGTTTCCATGGTATTACTTGGTGCGTATCTGTTTCATGTGACCAGAGGTGTGTTTTCAGGTCAGACTTGGTCTGTGTTGTCGGTGTAGGTTCCCAGTCCCCACTAACCCCTACCTTTCACTCTCTGTGATTGCAGATTGCACCCCCTCCTTCCCTGGCGGAACCCCTGAAGGAGCTGTTCAAGCAGCAGGAGGCCGTAAGGGGGAAGTTGCGCCTACAGCACAGCATTGAGCGGGTAAGAAGAGGTCTTGGGTTGGGGCTCTGGGCCCAGGATATATCTGGCCATGTTAGGATCGGCTCATATGGTTTCTGTCCTTCAGGAAAAGCTGATTGTCTCCTGCGAACAGGAGATCTTGCGGGTTCACTGCCGGGCAGCAAGGACCATTGCAAACCAGGCGGTGCCATTTAGCGCCTGCACCATGCTGCTGGACTCTGAGGTCTACAACATGCCTCTGGAAAGCCAGGTCAGTGTCACCAAGCTATGCACTCATGCTTGTCTAAGAACTGGGCCTTCCAGGCTTTGGCTACACACACAGGCAGAAGCAGGAAACACATACATCCCATAAACTCTACGCTAATCACATGAGCAGGTCTCCCATATGGGAGGCATAGGTGATCAGACAGCAGTATATGTAATGCTGTCATGAGATGCTGCATGGGCCCTTTGAGGCTCCCTTCCAAGGTCCTCATGGGCACAGGCTCTGAGGTCACTAGGTTGGGCTGGGACTCAGTCTCAGTCACTTAATGAGTTCAACTTTTCTCTTAAAACATACATATGATTAGGATGAGCAGAATCTAAAGCTGTTGCCGAATAAATAACCTTCTGCAGCGAAGGCCCCATAAAAGGCTACCATGCTGGGGACATTAGTGGTCTTGCACAAGCATGGTGACAAGTGGGAGCAAGACTTTGCAGCCAGGGTCCAAGAGGTGTGGGAGGCTGGGGCTGCTTGGCGTAGCACTGGTTTCCTCTCCACCCCCATGGACACACTTGCCCCTGGGTCCTCATAGAATTTTCATGCTGGTCTGGTGCAGGGTAGGCAGCAGAACCCAGAGCACTGCCCTTCTGTCCTCCAGAGTGACTCTGCCTCCTCCACGCCAGCTGGTCATCCTGGCTTGCTCTGCTCCCAGGGTTAGATCTATCCCATGTGGTCATACCCTTTGTTTTCCCAACCCATTCTGACCTGTCACTAAACATTTGGGTGCCCATGCAGGTCTCCCTGCCTCTGTGTGCTGGGGTGTAAGATTGAACCGTTAAATGGCAAGAGGCCCCACCTGCTTTTCAGCTCCCTCTTGACCTGTCCATGGACATGGCTAGGATTTAATACATGCAAAGTGGATTCTCATATCCCCCCCATGTCCATCTTGAGCCTGGTTGTTTCTCCCACCTGCTGCCTACTGCACTCAGGCCTGGCCTTCTGAGGCTGTCTGCCCTGGGTTTTACTCCCCCATTTATTCTCTTCCCCAGCAACCACTGTGGCCTTTTAAGGGACAACCCAGTGGGAGGCATCCTGGTCCTGCCTTCTGCTTCTTGGCCCTAACCCCAGCGTACGCGGACTTTCCCAGAACGCTTGTTCTCTTGGGCCTCTCCTGTTGCCCCCTTCACTGTTCAGGTCTTGGCACCAAGTCCCGTACTGACAGATACTCCTCCTGGCCCCTTGGCTGGCATTAACTCCTGCTGCATCAGGATCACATGGGTGCTTGGGGTTCAGAGCAGCATTCCAGGGTTGGCTGTGGTTGTATGGTAACATACAGTGGTTCAGTGGTTTTAGTTAAAAATTTTTTTATTAGCACATTGAAGATTTTCCATTCACTTAATATACAGTCTTTAAGGGTACATCTTTAAAAGTTTCCCTAACATAGATACTATGTATCACAAGATTTTTTTCTAAAGCAAACATTTGTCAACAAACTATAAAACAATATATTTGGCTGAGGATCCTAGTGATTACTTTATGGTTGGGTGTTTGAAAGTTTCACTTTTTGTATCTAAAAGAAAAGGAATTTCCTGTTCTTTAAAAAATATTCTGCATTCCTTCTGAATGTCAAAGAGAGAAGACCTCAGGCTGCAGCTTCTTCCCCTCAAATATGTTTGGTGTGGGGCCTGGGCTCAGCCACCAGGTGGTTGGTCGCACATGTACCTGTGGCTGAGAGACTTTCACATGTTCTCCTCAGCATGCTGACCACCCCAACATCCGGGGAGAAGCAGGAGTCTGTGAAAACTACCTGCTCCATTGTCTCCTGGTCCCTTCTAAGGCGTCCCTGTTTGTAAACTGCAGTCCATCGCAGGCGAAGACGCTGCCGTACTTGAGGATGGTAACATCAAGGTAGCACTCCTACAGAGTGAAACCAGGAGGCTGGTCCTCAGCCATCTTAGGCCTCTCAAACATCCTTTACAAAGAAAAAAAATATTTTCAATGTTTACAAACAGAAGAAGTTAAAACAGATATCTTCGCCAGCTTTACCGTGCACCTGTGTGTGGCCTCCAAAAGCAGTGCAGGCCAGAGTTGGAGGGCTTCCCAGTTCTGTTTCCTCCAGGGGCATAACAGATGTGCAGAAAGATCTCATGGGGGAGTCCCAAGTCACCCCCAGGGAAGCTCCACCACAGACAGCATCCAGATGGCCCCACAGCCTCCTAGGTGTATTATAAAAGCTATATGGGGAGGAGGGGGACCAAGGGGCACAGTGGTCTGGCCTTGAACATGATTACAACATGTGGATTCAGGAATGAGGCTGCAGCTTTCATTCTGTACTTAGGAAGGAGGATTGGAAGTGCCCTGCAGGTGTGCCTTCTCCCTTGTTCCCCTATCAAACACCCATATTTGATTTCTTCTCCAGGGTGATGAGAATAAGTCTGTGCGAGATCGGTTCAATGCCCGCCAGTTCATCTCCTGGCTCCAGGATGTGGATGACAAGTATGACCGCATGAAGGTGAGTGCTCTATACTCCTGCCCCCCCCCCCAAAACTGCATCTGGGTTGGGAGTCAACTGGGACAGGGGGAAGCTGCTTCTGGGTCCTATGTTTGTAGGTGACAGTTTCAGACTCTCTGAACCCAGCTGATACTTTCAGGGTCTCCTACCCCATGTTACCTCCTTAGAGTGTCTTCCCTCCTGTCCCCAGGTGTGCGGAGAGCAACGCCTGTCATCAGCTGGCGATCAGACCTCTTTGGGAGCCCACCTTGAGCCTTCCTCAAAGGTCACATCATACACCCATCACTACTGCTCTAGACATGCTGACCAGTGCAGCAGGCCAGAGGATGGGTGGGAGATAGAAAGATTAGCAAGTAAGAAGCAAATTCCCATCTTCAGTTGCTACAGTTGCACATGGGGTCACTCATAAGAACCAGTTATAAAACTTATCAATAATAATGTGCCAGTTACAGAATTAGCACACAACACAACTTAGCACTATCCCAGGAAGCTTCATGAGGCAGGGCCGACTGGGCTGTACCTGCTGTTCTTCTCACTGAGAGCTAAAAGAGCTTATGGAGGGGAATCCAAAGCTCCCCCACTGTGATACCTGTTCTTGGAGAGTAAGACAGTGTGTCTAGGATGCCAGCCTTACCTGCATCCCTTACCTCAGCTACCCATGACCATGGTGCCACAGCAGTGCACACAGGTACAGCTGAGATGAGCCCAGCTCCAAGGTGATAGCGCAGAGTAACACCAATGTTTTCTGTTCACTAGCAGCCAGGCTTAAAGGGAGTCACAGGCAAGATTTTCCTAGAAAAAGAGAAAGAATTTTTAACCACATTAAAATTACACTTTGTACATTAAAAGTGCCATATAAGTGCCTTTTTTTTTTTTTCTCAAGTGAGAAGCAAGTAGGCAGAGAGACTCCCACATGTGCCTGACCAGGATCCACCGGCATGCCCACTAAGAGGCAATGCTCCATTGCAACCAGAGCCATTCTAGCACCTGAGGCGGAGGCCATGGAGCTATCCTTAGCGCCCAGGGCCAACTTTGTTCCAGTGGAGCCTTGGATGTGAGAGGAGAAGAGAGAGATAGAGAGAAAGGAGGGAGGAAGGGTGGAGAAGCAGATGAGCACCTCTCCTGTGTGCCCTGGCCGGGAATTGAACCTGGGACTTTACACACTGGGCCGACGCTGTACCACCGAGCCAACCGGCCAGGGCTAAGAGCCATTTCTTGAATGTACAAATGAACTTACAAGCTAGTGTAAGAAAAAAGATGGACAGAAAAAGAAATTAGTGGAGAATGTAGAGAGAGTGCACAAAGGAGATGAAGCAGCTACATTTCCATGAGGCCATGTTCCGTGTGACCAAATGGAACCACAAGTTAAACTAGTTCCTATTTAGAAGACAGATTGCCAGCCTTCCCTGTGCATCCCTGCAGTCAGAGACAGGTGCCATTTGGTAGTTTTGTAGGGTAAACAGTATCTGTCAAACTTCACAGTGTTTGGGCCACCTAACCTAGCAAGTTCACTTTAGTCATTTAAAACTCAGGAATATGTATTAAAAAGTTCATTGGGCCCTGGCTGGGTGGGTCAGTAGATAAAGCATTGACCTGGAGCATGAGGATACGGGTTCAACCACTGGTTAGGGCATGTAGAGAAGCAGTCAGTGAGCACACAACTAAATGAAATAATAAGTGGATGCTTCTCTCTCCCTTCTCTAAGAGGGACAAGTACATGGTCAGAGAAAATGATTTGACTTTGGGTATTGGGCATATAGTGCAATCAGCACATCAAATTGCTATACAGATGTTTACCTGAAACCTATGTATTTTTATTGATCAATGTCACCCCATTAAATTTAAAAGTTCATTGAAACAACCCAATAAAATGGAAACCCAGAATTCCATCAAACATAGCCCAACCTGTGAGGATATCTGAGTTGCTTAATGAAGAGGGTTGATCCTGAGGCCCAGTCACATTGCAGCATACATGTGCGAAGACAGTTTAGAGGTATGGCTGCTACATGGCGGTACACAGTGGTTATTGGCAGAAGACTAAAGATAGAGGAGGATTTTTATTTCCCCCTAGAACACACTTTAAAAAATAATTATTTTAAAGTAAATGAGACAGTGTTTTTATTCCATGACAAATACTTTGGTATACATCTAAGAAAATAAGATTATTTTACTGTAGTATAGCATTGTCAAACTTTGTTAACCCAAAGTATAGTTCACTACCTGGCCGTATTAAAAACCCCTGTGCTGCCTGACCTGTGATGGCGCAGTGGGATAAAGCCTTGATCTGGAACACTGAGGTCGCCGGTTCGAAACCCTGGGCTTGCCTGGTCAAGGCATATATGGGAAGTTGATGCTTCCTGTTCCTCCTCCCTCTCTCTCTCCTCTCTGAAAATTGAATAAATAAAGTCTTTAAAAAAAAAATCTTAAAAAAAAAACAAAAAACCTGTGCTTCCAGAATGTGCTCCACCCCAGATCCACATGTGCTACATCTGGTTATGTCCCATTTCAGTAATCCAGTAAGTCATTATTTGGGTTTTAACTTTGTACCTACTTAATATGATTTAGTATGTATTTAATAATATACCCATGAAGATTAAACATTTTAATACTAAACCCTAGATAAAAACCAAGATATACTTTCCACTATAAATGCAAGTAAAATCAATATTACCACCAATAAATAATTGTAAAACAAAAAAGAAAATCAGTTGCTAATTCTTATTAGATGTTATTGTGAAACCATGGAGGGTAGGGGCACAGAGCAGGGCTAGACTCCCCATGTGGTCCACAAGACCACTCACAGGGCAGGATGAGAAGGCCATGGGTGTCAGGTGGCCTGTGCCATGGCACTATGGGTCATGCAGAGGGGGAAGCCATCCTGCGGCCATAGCTTCGCCTGGGTCCCTCAACCCTGTCCTCCCAGTGGGTACAGTCGTCCCTCGCCATATCGCAGTTCACTTTTCGCAGTCTCACTATCGCAGATTTTTAAATTGTATATATCTAATTTTGTATCTCGGATTTTTTGCTCTATTATAGGATTTTGTTGTATATTATTTTTATATATTTATCATTTTAATTATTTTTGCAGTAAAATAAGCAAAATAAGTGTGGGAAAGATTTATAAGAGTGTGGGAGGGTTTATAAAGCCTTAAAATATATACAAATAAAATAAAAATAAGGTTGTTACTTAACGAATTTTCGCCTATCGCAGGGGGTTCTGGAACCTAACCCCTGCAATAGACGAGGGACCACTGCATTGTGGCAGGGTGCGTGGGCAGTGGGGGCCCAGGCCCAGTCCTCTTGCTCAGGCACCTGGGGAGTGAGTGAGGGTTTTGCCTCCACTTCCCTCACACTTGCTGTGTTTTCTGTGTAGACGTGTCTCCTGATGCGGCAGCAACATGAGGCTGCGGCCCTCAATGCTGTGCAGAGGATGGAGTGGCAGCTGAAGGTCCAGGAGCTGGACCCCGCCGGGCACAAGTCCTTGTGTGTGAATGAGGTGCCCTCCTTCTATGTGCCCATGGTAGATGTCAACGATGACTTCGTGCTTCTTCCAGCTTGACACATCACAGGACAGCTGCACAGGACACAAACAAGGGCCACATGGGTCAGCCCAGGGCTGCTGAGTCCAGGTGGCGGAAGGAGACCTTGCCCCTCCGGTGGGAACACCCAGGAAAATCCCTGCACTTTGCCCCCTGGAGCACGGCTCTTTTATACCAGCTGCCAAGGGAGGACAAGGAGACCTCGGGGACATGGACATGATGGCCTTGGGGTCTGTTTTCCAGCCAGCTGCACGGGCATTTCAGGAGCTGCAGAACGCATTGCGTTTTTTAAAATTTCTTGTTCTATTCTGATCACCTAAAGGAAATTAAGGTGTCCACTTCTCACAATGACCTTCAGGTCAGAGGGCAGGCAGAGTGCCATCCTGGCTGCTGTCCTATTGCCATGGAGCTGCTGACAGCCACAGGCCTCAGACTGGGGCTGGGCCGCTGGGCCGTGTGAGGGCCAGCTGCACTGCCCACTTGCCTGCCACAGAGGGACACAGAGCCAGGACTCTCCAGTTGTGTTTTTAATGGAGTCAAATCCACGTGGTTTGTATATTTTTTCCTTTAATCTTGGGCATTTTGTTTCTCTTTCTGAGAACATAACTTGAAACACTACAGAGCCAATAATCATATAAAAAGTGTACCCGTAAACGCTGTACAGTTTTATACACATTCACAATGTACTTTTGCTGCCTTCTAGATAATTTATTTTGCAACACATTACTGCACAGTTGTAAATAACTTATGTACTGTAACATCACTTCAGTTATGTGTAAAGAAATAAATAAATTAATTAAATACTCTTTGTACATGACAGTCCTCTCCCCAGGAGAGGCCAATGTGCAGGACTGTGAGATAAGGGGTTGCTCCACTGATAAACTCCATTGTCTTAAACATTTTTCCTCACAAATGATTAGCTTTTTTTTTTTTTTGCTTTTAATTTTGAAACAGATTATACAGTTGACCCTTGAACAACAAAGTAAAAAATCTGATTATAACTTTTGACTCCCTCAAAACTTAACTACTATTAAGACTGCTGCTGACCAGAAGCCTTACACGTAACATAGTTGATTAACACATATTTTGTGTGTTAAATGTATGACATATTGTATTCTTACAGTAAAGCTAGATGTATTACTTTAAAAACTATAAGGAAGAGAAAATATATTTACATTTATTGGGGGAAATACGTAAGTGGACCCGTGCAGTTCAAATCCATGTTAAGGGTCAGATGTGTTTTCCCCTCCTTTCCTGCCTTTACTGGGACCCAAAGGGCTAGTCTCCTCTTCCCCAGGAGTTGCTCAGCTTATGACAGGGAGGAGTTAGCTGGGAGGCCAGGGTCCAAACCCTGTATTCTTCACATCCCACACCCCAGGCAGACAACAAAGGCATGGGGTCTGCAAAATGCTAAGGTTTTTTCTCTGCTGAGGAGACTGAGGGCATGGGAACAGAGAACAAGTCCTCTCTATTAACATGATGCCTGCATCATCTCTTTTGAGGGTCCTGCCAGAAGTAGGAAGGGAACAGTCATGCACTGCTGAGGCTGCAGGTTCTCTGGGCAGTGTGGCTTTGGAAAGACCACTGTCCAGGCCTGGCCAGCTCTCACTTCCTGGCTTTACCTGCCCCTTCTGCAGAGAGAGCTGGTTGGGGCTGGGTCTACGTTGCTAACAGGTTCCCTGGAGAGGTGTAGCAGCTGGTGTGGGGTGTGGGGTCCCCACTTTAAGAACCCCTGTGCTAGAAGAAAACCAGCTCCAGGAGCAAGAGTTGGAGGTTTGAGCCCAGCGAGCGTGTCCCAGGAGGAACTGGGCCTTGCACAGAGCAGACAGGGCATTTGCACCCTGTGCTCCTTTACAAGGAGGACACCTGAAGGAATGGGATGAGAGTCAGCATGGTGGCTGCACCATGCACCAGACTGTCTGGGGGTGCACAGGAGTGCTCCTTTGAGTACTGTCTCCCAAAGTGGCATTTTCTCCTAGACCACCCTTACCCCTGCCCTGTCTGTAACCCCTGTTCTGAGAGTTGGCTGCCCCAACACCTGGGGTGCTGCAGGAATGTGTAGTGTGTGGAGGGGACAGATAGGTCCAGGCAGCAGGGTGTGGGTAGACCTTTTTCTCACTCATGTCCTGGGATCCCTCACTCTTCTCCATGCTTCTATACCTGGTGGGGGCAGCAGGAACTGTAGAGATGAGCCCCCACACAGCTGCCTCACAGTGTTCCTGGTGCCACATCCACGGCAAAGCAGCCTGCCTGAAAGTGGGCTCCTGACTGGTCTGAGGCAGCCTGCCATCATTTCCTGCTCAGGTGTAGGTAAGGCTCATGATCATTCTCTGGGTGCCGGGTCATGTGCAGGGCTTTGATTTCCCCAAATCACCTGGTGTGACCTTGTGGGGATCTGTGTCTGGGATAACACAGGGGGAGCACACACACACACACACCCCCCCCCCCCACTTCTGATTCTGTTCTCTCCCATGTGTGAATTCCCTCCAGGCTGGTCCCACCACTTGTATATCTAGGAAGGGGCACAGAGACACCAGCAGAGCTCCAATGTATTTTCTGGGCAAAAGTTATTTATCTAAACACAGAATTTTGATCACAATAACACTTCTTTTAAGTCCTGCTTCTTTTTTAAACAACATATATGAATTTGGACTAATTTCCAGGAACACGTCTTGGTGCCAGCAGCTTCAGGTCACAACAGCCAGAAGTTCTGGAACCCCTGGCCCCGTGCTTGTGACCCCCTGTACAGCGTGCAGAGCCTGGTGGGCATTAGGAGAGATTCTGTCCCACAGAGAACATTTATAAATTAAAAAAAACAAAGGTGGTCTGTGGTTCTGCTCCTAGGGTTCATCTCTGGGCTTGAGGAGTCAGTACAGATATTTTTAGAACACTCAGGAGTCTAGAATTCTGCCTGGTCTGGAGATAGTGCTGATGGTCCCTAAGGCCTGTGACTGCAATTATGGGCATCAGGCTGCTCTCAGAAGGGTCTCTGGCTTGAACTGGAGGAAGGCAGTGCTTGGCCCCAGACACTGGGGTCTCACCATTAGCCCCTTGTTCCACACACCTGGCACTACCCCTACTGCATTTCTATTTCTAAGGAAATAGAAATGAACAACCTGAAAGGGAAATTACAAAAATAATTTCAGGCCCTGGCCAGTTGGCTCAGTGGTAGAGCGTCGGCCTGGCGTGCAAGGGGTCCCGGGTTCGATTCCTGGCCAGGGCACACAGGAGAAGCGCCCATCTGCTTCTCCACCCCTCCCCCTCTCCTTCCTCTCTGTCTCTTCCCCTCCCGCAATGAGGCTCCATTGGAGCAAAGATGGCCTGGGTGCTGGGGATGGCTCCTTGGCCTCTGCCCCAGGCACTAGAGTGGCTCTGATTGCAACAGAGTGACGCCCCAGAGGGGCAGAGCATTGCCCCCTGGTGGGCGTGCCGGGTTGATCCCGGTCAGGCGCATGTGGGAGTCTGTCTGACTGTCTCTCCCCGTTTCCAGCTTCGGAAAAATACACAAAAAAGAAAAATGTATCCCTTTTTAAAAATAATTTCATTCACAATAGCTCACAAAGATTAAAATACTTAGGAATTAACTGAGGAGGTGAAAGACTTGTACACTGAAAACTACAAAACATAGCTGGAAAGAAAAATGACAAATAATGGAAATACATTCCA
Organism: Saccopteryx leptura; assembly: GCF_036850995.1. Taxonomy (NCBI): domain Eukaryota; kingdom Metazoa; phylum Chordata; class Mammalia; order Chiroptera; family Emballonuridae; genus Saccopteryx; species Saccopteryx leptura. Next base: position 38,584,716 of record NC_089511.1, read on the forward strand.
TATTTATGGATCGGAAGGCATAATTTTGTTAAGGTACCAGTACTGCACAAAGCAATCTATAGATTCAAAACAATCCCTGTCAAAATCCAAAGGACATTTTTTTGGCAAAAAAAGGAAAACCCATTGTAAAGTTCATATAAAATCTCAAGAGACCCCAAATAGCCAAAACAATTTTGAAAAAAAGAACAAAGCTGGGGGACTCACTTCCTGATTTCAAAACTTACTCTAAAGGTACAGTAATCAATAAAGTGTGATACGGCCATAAAGACCAATGGAATAGAGGACCTACAGATAAACCCTTACATATAATAGTCAAATGAGTTTGACAAGGGGGCAATGACCATTCAATGGGGGAAAGAACAGTCTTCAACAAATGGTGCTGGGAACACTGGATATCCACATGCAAAAGCATGAGTTGGACCCATAATTTCTAACACCATATATAAAAATAAACTCAAAGTGAATCAAAGACCTAAATATAAAACCTAAAACTATAAAGATAAAATAGAGGTAAGGCTTCGTGACTGGATTTGGCAATAATTTCTTGGATATGACACCAAAGGCATGAAAAGAAAAATTGGACCACAAAAATGAAAATGTTTATCAAAAGACAATATGGGGCAAAAACACGACCACAGAATGGGAGGAAATATTTGCAATCATACATCCAATAAGGGATTAATAGCCACACTATAAAGAGAACCCCTAAAATTCAACAATAAACAAAAAATTCAACATGGGCAAAGGACTTGACTAGTCGTTTCTCCAAAGACACAAAAACAGCCAATAACCATATAAAAAGGTGCTCCACATCACTAATCATTAAGGGAAAACAAATCTAAACTACAATATACCATACCTCACATCCATTAGTATGACTCCTATCCAAAAAGCAGGAAATAAGTGTTGGCAGGGATGTGGAGAAGCAAATCCTTGTGCACTGCTGGTGGGAATGTAAAATGGCGCAGCCACTGTGGAGAGCACTATGGCGATTCCTCAGAAGACTAAAAGTATAATTACCATAGCCCTGGCTGGGTGGCTCATTTGGGTAGAGCAGAGTCCCAATGTGCCAGGACTACAAGTTTGATCCCTGGTCAGGGCCAGTCCCTGGTTGGGACACATACAAAAATCAATCTCTTTCTCTCCCCCCTGAAAAATCAATAGTTTTTTTTTTTTTTAATTAAATATATAATTACCATACAGCAATTCTAATTCTACTTCTGGGTATATACCCAAAAGAACTGAAAGCAGGGTCTTGTAGAAATCTTAGTACACCTATGTTTATAAAAGCATTATTCACAACTGCTAAAACATGGAAGTAACCCAAGTGTCTACTGATAGATTAATGGATAAGCAAAATTGGGTATATACAGAAAATTGAATTTTATTCAGCCTTAAAAGGAAAGGAAATTTTGACACATGCTACAACAGATAAACCTTAAGCTATTACGGTAAGTAAAATAAGCCAGTCACAAAAATGTAAATACTGTGTGATTTCACTGATATGGGGTACTTCAAGTAGTCAAAATTGTATGGAGAAATATAATAATGGATACCAAGGACTTAGAGGACAGGAAAACGGGGAGTTATTGTTTAGTAGGACTTGCGTTTCAGTTTTATAAGATGAAAAGTTACAGGGCTAGAGGGTTGAAATGGCTGCACAAGAATAAGAATACCACTGTATTCAATACCACTGGATTATATACTTTAAAATGGTTAAGATGGGCCTGATCTGTGGTGATGCAGTGGATAAAGTGTCAACCTGGAATGCTGAGGTCACCAGTTCGAAACCTCAGGCTTGCCAGTCAAAGCACTTACAAGAAGTAACTACTGCCTGACCAGGTAGGTGGTGGCACAACGGATAGAGCGTCGGACTGGGATGCAGAGGAACCAAGTTCGAGACCCCAAGGTCGCCAGCTTGAGCACAGGCTCATCTGGTTTGAGCAAAGCTCACCAGCTTGGACCCAAGGTCGCTGCTCGAGCAAGGGGTCACTCAGTCTGCTGTAGACCCCCGGTCAAGGCACATATGAGAAAGCAATCAATGAACAACTAAGGTGTCGCAATGAAAAACTAATGATTGATGCTTCTCATCTCTCTCCATTCCTGTCTGTCTGTCCCTATCTATCCCTCTCTCTCTCTGTAAAAAACAAACAAACAAACAAAAAAAACTACTACAAGTTGATACTTCTGTTTAAAATATTTTTAAAATGGTTAAGGTGGTAATCCTTATGTATATTTTAACACAAACAAAAAAGGAAGATAAACTTACATAAAGACATTAATGCAAACACAGCCCCTTCTGTGAAGGAAAGGTGGAAACCGCAGCAACTGCTGCAGCAGGCCAGCACCGGCAATGCTTATACCCAAACACCCAAGGCAGCAGCAGAGGGGGTGGTGGGCCTGCAGAAAGACCACACCTAAGGAATACACAGGCCACACCCATTGGACTCCAGTGGCCACACACTTCTTATACACAGACAGAATGGGAAAGCAAAAAAATACAACCCAAATGAATCAAGAGAAATCCCCAGAAAAGGACTTGAACGAGTCAGATATAACCAAATTATCAGATGCAGAGTTTGAAATAATAATTGTTAGGATGCTCAAAGATCTTAGAACAACAATAGATGGACATAACAAACATCTAAATAAAGAGATAGCAAGTATAAAAAAGGACATTGAAATAAAAAAAGAATCAGTCAGAAATGACAAATACAATATCAGAAATGAAGACCACAATGGAAGAAATTAAAAGCAGGATGGATGAAGCTGAGGATGGAATCAGCAAGTTATAAGACAAGATAAATGAAGGCACGGAAGCAGAGCAGCAAAAAGAAGAGACTCAAAAAGTCTGAGAAAACTCTAAGAGAGCTCTGTGACAACATGAAGAGAAATAACATCTGCATCATAGGGGTTCCTGAAGAAGAAGAGAAAGAACAAGGGATAGAGACTTTGTTCAATCAAATCATAGCTGAAAACCTCCCTAAATTGATGCAGGAAAAAGTCACACAAGTTCAAGAAGCACAGAGAATTCCATTAAAGAGAAACCCAAGAAATCTACACCAAGGTGTCGCGGCCGGGTGCGCGGAGCCCATGCCATGCTGGTGAACCGTGGCCGGGCAGGCCTCCGGGATGGGCGGCTGCAGTGAGCCCTCGGCGGGCCGCTGTCTGGAGCCGTGGCTGGGTATCTGGAGTAGAACAGAAGAATTATTATGCCTGTGTTCCCTTGGGACTCATTGGAAATTGTACAGTGACATCTTCGGGGATTTAGTCTGGAGTGTGCAGACTGGTGCCTAAAATGGAAGTAGATGTTAATGGAGAGCCCAGAAGTACTCTGAGCACCCTGCCCTTGCCTGTGGCCAAGGTGGGCTCCCCAGGAAAGGCAGAGGCAGAGAAGCCCCGCTGCTCCAGCACTCCGTGCTCGCCGATGCACCAGACTGTGTCAGGCTACCAGATCCTCCACATGGACTCTAACTATTTGGTTGGCTTTACAACTGGTGAGGAACTGCTGAAGTTAGCCCAGAAGTGCACAGGAGGTGAGGAGAGTAAGAGAGAAGCCATGCCTTCCTTACGTTTCAAACAGCTGGATGCAGGACTTGCACGTTCCTCTCATTTGTATAAAACCTGAAGTAGGTACTACCAGCCATACGAGATTCTGGCTGTCAATGGCCAGAGGCAAAGGCGGATGCCCAGCTCAGGAGACAAGTGCACTAAATCTCTACCTTATGAACCTTATACGGCCCACCATGGGCCTCTGCCTCTCTGTCTTCTCAAAGGTAAGAGGGCTCACTCCAAATCTCTGGACTACCTCAATCTAGATAAAATGAACATCAAGGAGCCAGCTGACACAGAAGTGCTACAGTACCAGCTTCAACACCTAACCCTTAGAGGGGACCGCGTGTTTGCTAGGAATAATACATGAAGGACCTACAGAGTGTGGAAACCAGTTTAGGGCAGCCTGCACTTTGGCTAGAAAAACCCACTGTTGTACTCTGTGCAGGACTCTTCACATTATAGATGGTTATATCAGCTAGTGTTCCAGGAACTTACAAATAGTTTGAATCAAATTTCCAATACAGAAATAAAATCACAGGTACTTGGAGAGAAATCATTCTAGAGCACGCAACTACAAAGAATCAGAATGTTGCCCGTTAGTTTGTATAGCTTCTTAGCTAGGAAAAAAGGCTTTGGTACAGTAATATCTTCACGATTCTGTCGCTTAAATTGGGAATGCTATCTGTTTGAGTTGTTGCTGACTTAGTATGATTCATTAGAAATTTATATCTTAAGTACTCAAGTACTTCTTTAATCTCTGTATTTTACTATAAAATGTATGTAATGATTTGTTTTAAGAAATTCAGAACTTGAACATTGCTGAATTGGACCACTTTTTATTTTTAAATATTGAGTTTAAACATTTTATAACTGGTTTTTCACTGAAAAAAATTAACATTTCAGATTGACGAGAGAGTAATATTTCTTCACTTGCCTCAATAATATGATTGAGCAATGAACTTTTTATTTCCGCATGGGAAGTTATTGATCTCTATGGCTATAAAATATTTCTTTATAGCGTTATTAATGTGTGTCTTAATAAAATAAAACTTGGCTATCACTTACAAAGGAGCCCCCATAAGGATGACATCCAAAATCTCAACAGAAACACCTGAGGCCAGAAGGGAATGGCAAGAAATATTCAAAGTAATGCAGAACAAGAGCCTACAACCAAGACTACTTTATCTAGCAAGGATATCATTTAAAATTGAAGGAGACATAAAAAGCTTCCCAGACCAAAAAAAAAAAAAAACAAAAAACTCAAGGAATTCATTACAATAAAACCAATGCTTCAAGAAATGTTAAGGGGACTGTTGTAAACAGATCAAAGGGGGAAAAGAATATAGCAAAAGAGGAATACAACCTTAAAGAATAAAATGGCAAGAAACAATTACATATCAATAATAACCTTAAATGTAAATGGATTAAATGATCCAATCAAAAGACATAGGGTAGCTGCATGGATAAGAAAACAGGACCCATATATATGCTGTCTACAAGTGACACCTCAAAACAAAATATCCACATAGACTGAAGGTAAAAGGATGGAAAAAATATTTCATGAAAATAAAAGCTGGGGTAACAATACTTATATCAGACAAAATGGACTTTAAAACAAAGGCTACAGTAAGAGATAAAGCAGGTCACTACATAATGATAAAGGGAGCAATCCAACAGGAAGATATAACCATTATAAATATCTACGCACCTAATATAGGAGCACCTAAATATATAAAGCAGACGTTGATGGATATAAAGGGCAAGATCAACAGCAATACTATAATAGTAGGGGATTTCAATATCCCACTAACATCACTAGATAGATCCTCAAGAAAGAAAATTAACAAAGAAACAGCAGACTTAAAAGACACACTAGATCAACTGGATTTAATAGATATCTTCAGAAACTTTCACCCTAAAGCAGAAGAATATACATTCTTTTCAAGTGCTCATGGTACATTCTCTAGGATAGACTACATGTTAGGGCACAAAAGCGGTCTCAACAAATTTAAGAAGATTGAAATCATATCAAGCATTTTCTCTGATCACAATGGCATAAAACTAGAAATCAACCACAACAGAAAAACTAAAAAATACTCAAACACTTGGAAAATAAATAGCATGTTATTAAATAATGAATGGGTTAACAACGAGGTCAAAGAAGAAATAAAATAATTCCTAGAAATGAATAATAATGAATACACAACAACTCAAAATTTATGGGACACAGCAAAAGTCCTAAGAGGGAAGTTCATAGCATTATAGGCATGCCTCAAGAAACTAGAAAAAGCTCAAATAAACAACTTGACCCTGCATCTAAAAGAACTAGAAAAAGAACAACCAGTAAAGCCCAGAGGTAGAAGGAAGGAAATAATAAAGAACAGAGCAGAAATAAATGACATAGAGGCTAAAGAAACAATACAGACCTGTGGTGGCGCAGTGGATAAAGCGTCGACCTAGAAATGCTGAGGTCGCCGGTTCGAAACCCTGGGCTTGCCTGGTCAAGGCACATATGGGAGTTGATGCTTCCAGCTCCTCCCCCCTTCTCTCTTTCTGTCTCTCCTCTCTCTCTCTCCCTCTGTCTCTCCCTCTCCTCTCTAAAAAAAAAAAAAAAAAAAAAAAAAAAAAGGAATAAATAAGAAACAATACAGAGGATCAATAAAACCAGGAGCTAGTTCTTTGAAAAGGTAAACAAGATTGATGACCCTTTAGCCAGACTCACCAAGAAAAAAAGAGAAAGGACCCAAATAAATAAAATTAAAAGTGAGAGTGGAGAAATAACAACTGACACAACAGAAATACAAAGGATTGTTAAGAAAATACTATGAAGAACTGTATGCCAAAAAAACCTAGATGAAATGGAAAAATTTCTTGAAACATATAATCTTTTAAAAATCAATCAGGAAGAATCAGAAAACCTCAACAGACCGATTACAACAAATGAGATCGAAACAGTTATCAAAAAAATCCCAACAAACAAAAAGTCCAGGGCCTGATGGCTTCACAAGTGAATTCTACCAAATATTCAAAGAAATAACTCCTGTCCTTCCCAGGCTATTTCAAAAAATAAAAGAGGAATGAAGACTTCCAAGCTCCTTTTATGAGGCAAGCATTATTCTGATTCCAAAACCAGGCAAAGAAAACACAAAGAAGGAAAATTATAGGCCAATATCCCTGATGATGCTAAAATCCTCAACAAAATATTAGCAAACTGGATCCAGCAATACATGAAAAAAATCATACACCATGATCAAGTGGGATTTATTCTGGGGAGGCAAGGCTGGTACAATATTCGTAAATCAGTCAATGTGATTCATCACATAAACAAAAGGAAGGAGAAAAACCACATGATAATTTCAATAGATGCAGAAAAAGTATTTGATAAAATCCAGCACCCATTCATGATCAAAACTCTCAGCAAAGTGGGAGTACAGGGAACATACCTCAACATGATAAAGGCTATCTATGACAAACCCACAGCCAACATCATACTCAATGGGCAAAAATTAAAAGCAATCCCCTTAAGATCAGGAACAAGGCAGGAGTGCCCCCTTTCACCACTCTTATTCAACATAGTTCTGGAAGTCCTAGCTACAGCAATCAGACAAGAAGAAGAAATAAAAGGCATCCAAACTGAAAAAGAAGAAGTAAAATTATCATTATTTGCAGGTGATATGATATTGTATACAGAAAACCCTAAAGTCTCAGTCAAAAAACCACTGTACCTGATAAATGAATTCAGCAAGGTGGCAGGAAATAAAATTAATACTCAGAAATCAGAGGCATTTTTATACACCAACAATGAACTATCAGAAAGAGAAATTAAGGAAACAATCCCCTTCACTATTGCAACCAAAAATATAAAGTACCTAGGAGTAAATTTAACCAAGGAGATTAAAGACTTGTACTCAGAAAATTATAAAACATTGATAAAAGAAATCAAGGAAGATACAAACAAGTGAAAGTATACTGTGCTCATGGTAGGAAGAATAAACATCATTAAAATGTCTACATTACCCAAAGCAATTTATAAATTCAATGCAATACCAATAAAATACCAATGACATACTTCAAAGATATAGAACACATATTCCAAAAATTTATATGGAACCAAAAAAGAACACAAATAGCCTCAGCAATCTTAAAAAGGAAGAATAAAGTGGGAGGCATCTTACTTCCTGATATCAAGTTATACTACAAGGCCATTGTACTCAAAACAGCTTGGTACTGGCATACGAACAGGTATATAGATCAATGGAAGAAAACAGAGAACCCAGAAATAAACCCACACCTTTATGGACAACTGATATTTGACAAAGGAGATAAAAGCATACAATGGAGTAAAGACAGCCTCTTCAACAAATGGTGTTGGGAAAATTGGACAGCTACCTGCCAAAAAAATGAAACTAGACCACCAACTTACACCATTCACAAAAATAAACTCAAAATGGATGAAAGACTTAAATGTAAGCCGTGAAACCATAAGCATCTTTGAAGAAAAATAGGCAGTAAGCTCTCCGACATCTCTCGCAGCAACATATTTGCTGATTTATCTCCACAGGCAAGTAAAATAAAAGACAGGTTAAACAAATGGGACTATATCAAATTAAAAAGCTTTTGTACAGCTAAAGACAATAAAACAATAAAAAGACAAACTACACAATGAGAGAACATATTCGACAATACGTCTGATAAGTGGTTAATAACCAAACTTTATAAAGAACTTGTAAAACTCAACACTAGGACGATAAACAATCCAATCCAAAAATGGGCAAAACAGGCCCTGGCCGGTTGGCTCAGTGGTAGAGCGTTGGCCTGGCGTGTAGAAGTCCCGGGTTTGATTCCCAGCCAGGGCATACAGGAGAAGCGCCCATTTGCTTCTCTACCCCTCCCCCTCTCCTTCCTCTCTGTCTCTCTCTTCCCCTCCCACAGCGAGGCTCCATTGGAGCAAAGATGGCCCGGGCGCTGGGGATGGCTCCTTGGCCTCTGCCCCAGGCGCTAGAGTGGCTCTGGTCGCAGCAGAGCGACACCCCGGAGGGGCAGAGCATCACCCCCTGGTGGGCAGAGCGTCGCCCCCTGGTGGGCGTGCCGGGTGGATCCCGGTCAGGCGCATGCGGGAGACTGTCTGACTGTCTCTCCCCGTTTCCAGCTTCAGAAAAATACAAAAAAAAAAAAAAAAAATGGGCAGAACAAATGAATAGACACTTCTCCTAACAGGACATACAGATGTCCAACAGGCATATGAAAAAATGCTCAACATCACTAATCATTAGAGAAATGCAAATTAAAACCACAATGAGATATCACCTCACACCAGTCAGAATGGCACTCATCAACAAAACAACACAGAGTAAGTGCTGCCAAAGATGTGGAGAAAAGGGAACTGTCCTGCACTGCTGGTGGGAATGCAGCCACTGTGGAAAACAGTATGTAGATTCCTCAAAAAATTAAAAATCGAACTGCCTTTTAACCCAGCTATCCCACTTTTAGGAATATACCCCAAGAACACCATAGCACTGTTTCAAAAGGAGAAATGCACCCCCATGTTTATGGCAGCATTGTTCACAATAGCAAAGATCTGGAAACAGCCCAAGTGTCCATCAGTGGATGAGCGGATTAAAAAGCTGTGGTACATGTACACAATAAAATACTATGCAGCCATGAAAAAGAAGGAAATCTTTCCCTTTGCAGCAACATGGATGGACCTGGAGTCGATTATGCTAAGCAAAATAAGCCAGGCAGAGAAAGAAAAATATTGTATGACCTCACTCATATGAGGAATCCAATGAACAATGTGAACTGAGGAACAGAAGAGAGGCAGAGAAAGGGTCAAAGAGTCCAGAGGGAAGGTGGGTAAAGGGAAAGGGGATGAGAAGAGGGGATCAAAAAAAGGAAAGACATTAGTAAAAGTATGTAAACATAACACAGAGAGATAGAGGGCAGAATAGTAAATCATGGAGGAAAAGGAGGAAGGCAGTGGGGGGAAGGGAAAAATTGGGTATCAAGGAGAACAAGGTGGGGAGGGAGGGAGATATATTCCAGGGTAAACTTGTAACTATGTAAACACAACAAATTAAAATCAATTTAAAAAAGACCAATGACAAAGGATCCTCAAGGCAGCTAGGAAAAGAACATAACATATAAAGGAAAGCACATTAGGTTATCATCAGACTTCTCAGCAGAAACTCTACAAGCCAGAAGAGAGTGGACCCAAACATTCAAAGTACCAAAAGAGAGGAATTACCAGCCAAGAATACTATACCCATCAAAGTTATCCTTCAGATATGAAGGAGAAATAAAAACTTTTGCAGAGTACAGAAGCTGAGGGAATGTATCACCAAAAACCCCAAATGCAGGAAATACTCAAGGGGATTATTTGACCAGACACAAAAAACAAAACAAACCAAAACTACATTTAAAAGCTCCAACAAGGTCACAATAAAAACAAGGATGATCTGAGACAACAATAATGGAAAAGGGGAGAGGATAAAGATCTGTAGTAGCAAAGGAGGATGGAGTGCAGAAGCACTCATAAGACAAAGGACTCTTGTATATATGAACATTTTTCTCTTAATAACCTGATGGCAACCACCCACGAAAAAGCCACTACTAAAACACACAGCTTAAAAATAAAAGAAGAAGAAATGGGAAAGAAGTATATAATACCACCAAAGAAAAACTGACAAACACAAAAGAGAAGAACCAAACAAGACACAGAGCTACCAGAAAACAAACATAAAATAACTATAGAAACTTATCAACTGTCAATAATTGCCCTAAATATAAATGGACTGAACTCACCAATAAAGAGGCACAGAGGTGAAAACTGGATTAAAAAGCAAAACCCAACCATATGCTGCCTTCAAGAGACACATCTAAGCTGCAAGAATAAAAGTAGACTCAAAATGAAAGGTTGGAAAACAAGTCTCTAAGCAAATAATATGCAAAGAAAAGCAGGTGTAGCCATACTCATATCTGACAATGCTGACTTTAAGACAACAAAGGTAACCAGAGACAAAGATGGACATTTCATAATGATAAAGGGGACATTTATTAAGACATAAAACTTCTTAATATATATGCACTGAATCAGGGAGCACCAAAATATGTAAGTCATCTACTAACTCATCTAAAAATAGAAGCAGACATAAACACAATTATACTTGGAGATCTCAACATACCATTGACAGCTTTACATAGATCATCCAAACAGAAAATCAATAAAGAAATAGCCTTAAATGACACACTGGACCAAATGGACATAACAGACATATATAGAACATTTCATTCCAGAATATCAGATTATACATTCTTTTCTAGTATGCATGGAATATCACAAAGACCATATGTTGGGCCACAAAACTAACATCAACAAATTCAGGAAGATTAAAATTATACCAAGCATATTTTGTGACCATAAGACATTGAAATTAGAATTCAACTGCAAAAAGGAAGAAACCCACAAGAATGTGGAAATTAAACAATATACTTCTAAAATAATAAATGAGTCAAAGAAGAAATAAAAGCAGAGATCAAAAGATATAGACAGCCTGACCTGTAGTGGCACAGTGAATAAAGTGTTGATCTGAAATGCTGAAGTCACCCGTTTGAAGCCCCGGGCTTGCCGGTCAAGGCATATACGAGATACAACTACTACTATGAGTTGATGCTTCCCAACCCACCACCACCTTTCTCTCTCACTCTGTCTAAATATCAATCGAATTTAAAAAATAGATATATACAAACGAAAATGACAACATGACGTAGCAAAACTTCTGGGATGCAATGAAAGCAGTAATAAGAGGAAAGTTTATACCATTACAGGCTTATATAAAAAAAAACAAGAGAGATCTCAAGTAAACAACCTAACATCACATCTTAAAGAACTGGAAAAAGAAGAACAAAGGCAATCCAAAGTCAGAAGAAAGGAAATATTAAAAATTAGAGAACTAAATGAAATAGATAAGAAAAAACTATAGAAATTTAATACAACAAAGAGCTAATTCTTTGAAAAGATCAATAAAATTGACAAACCTCTGGCTAGATTCACTAAGGGAAAAAGAGAGAGGATTCATATAAATAAATTCCAAAATGAAAGAATAGAAATTACCACAGACATCATAGGTATACAAAGGATCATAGGAGAATCCTATGAAAGATTATATGCCACCAAATTCAACAACCTAGAGAAAATGGATAAACTCCTAGAACTATACAATCTTCCAAGACTGAGTCACGAAGTGGAAAACCTTAATAGACCCATAAGCAGGAAGGGAATAGGAACAACTATCAAAAATCTTCCCAAAAATAAAAATACAGGACCAGAAGGCTACACTAATGAATTCTACCATTCATTAGCGTAGCCTTCCCAAAATTTTCCAAAAAATAGAAGAAGCAATACTCTCTAAAACATTTTTATGAAGTCAACAAAACCCTGATACTAAACCTGGTAAGGACACACACAAAGAAGAAACTACAGATCAATATCTCTAATGAATATAGTGCAAAATCCTAAACAAAATACTAGCGAATCAAATACAACAACACATTAAAAAATAATGCATCACAATGAAGTGGGATTTGTTCAAGGAACACAAGGATGGTTCAACATATGGAAATTGATCAACATAATATAAATCAACAAAACAAAGGACAAAAATCATATGATCTTATCAATGGACACAGAAAAGGCTTTCGATAAGATACAACATCCTTTTATGTTTAAAACACTCAATAAAATCAGAACAGAAGGAAAGTACCTCAACATAATAAAGGCCATATATGAAAAACCATCAGCTAATATCATATTAAATGGTAAAAACATTATGGCTTTTCCTCTAAAATCAGGAACAAGACAAGGATGCCCATTCTCTCCACTCTTATTCAACATAGTTCTGGAAGTATTAGCCAGAGCAATCAGGAAAGAGAAAGAAATAAAAGGCATTGATATTGGGAAAAAGTAAAGGTATCACTTTTTTTGTGTGTGACAGAGACAGAGAGAGGGACAGGTAGGGACAGATAGACAGGGAGAGAAATGAAAAGCATCAATTCCTCGTTGAAGCACCTTAGTTGTTCATTGATTGCTTTCTCAAATGTGCCTTGACTAGGGGCCACAGCAGACTGAGTGACCCCTTGCTCAAGCCAGCGGCCTTGGGCTCAAGCTGGTGAGCCTTGCTCAAACCAAATAAGCTTGCACTCAAGTCGGTGACCTCGGGATTTCAAACCTGGGTCCTCCACATCCCAGTCTGACACTCTATCCACTGCGCCACCGCCTGGTCAGGCTAAAGTTATCACTTTTTGCAGATAATATGATCCTGTATATAGAAAACCTCCAACACTCCACCAAGAAACTATTAGAAACAATCAACTAATACAGTCAAGTCTCAGGATACAAAATCAATATACAAAAGTCTATTGCTTTCCTATATGCCAATGATGAAACTTCAGAAAACAAACTAAAAAAAAAAAATTCTTTTTACAATTGCAACAACAAAAAATACCTAAAAATAAACTTAAAGGATGTGAAGGACCTATATACTGAAAACTACAAAGCATTATTGAAAGAAACTGAAAAAGACACAATGAAACGGAAAAATATTCCATGTTCATGGATTGGAAGAATCAACATAGTTAAAATGGTCATATTACCCAAAGCAATATACAAATTTAATGCAATTTCCATTAAAATCCCAATGTCATTTTTTAAAGAAATAGAACAAAAAATCACCAGATTTATATAGAACCATGAAAACCTCCAAATAGTGAAAGTAATCCTGAGGAAAAAGAATGAAGCTGGAGTCTGGCCTGTGGTGGCACAGTGGGCAAAGAGTTGACCTGGAACACTGAAGTCACTGTTTCAGAACCCTGGTCTTGTCTGGTCAAGGCACATATGTGAGTTGATACTTCCTGATCCTCCCTCCCTTCTCTCTCTCTCCTCTCTAAAATGAATAAATAAGAAAAAAAAAAGGATGACGCTGGAGGTATCACACTACCTGACATCAAATTGTACTATAGAGCCATGAAAATCAAAACAGTATGGTACTAGCAGAAAAACAGATATACAAACCAATGGAACATAATCAGGAACCCAGAAATAAAACCTCATATATATGGACAAATAATCTCTGACAAAGGAGCCAAAAACATACAATGAAGAAAAGAAAGCCTCTTCAATAAATGTTGCTGGAAAAACTGGAAAGCCACAAGTAGAAGAATGAAATTTGACTATATCTTGTTCCCATGCACAACAATGAATTCAAAATGGATCAAAGACCTAAATATAAGATCTGAAATAATAAATTACATAGAACAAAACATAGGTACTAAATGTATGGATCTTAGCCATAGAGGACATTTTATGAATTTGACCCCAAAGACAAAGGAAGTAAAGGCAACTATAAATGAATGGGACTATATCAAATTAAAAAGCTTCTGCACAGCAAAAGAAACGGCAGCCAACCAAATGAGAGAGGATATTTACAAACAACAGCTCTGATAAAGGGTTTATATCTGAGATATATAAAGAACTCACAAAGCTCAGCAACAAACAAGCAAAGAACCCAATTAAAAAATGGAGAGAGGACCTGAACAGACACTTCTTCAAAGAAGATATACATATAGTCAACAGATATATGAAAAGACGCTCATCTTCACTAGCTATTAGAGAAATGCAAATCAAAACTACAATGGGATACCACTTCACACCTGTTAGATCAGCTGTTATCAACAAGACAGGTAATAACAAGTGTTGGAGAGGCTGTGGAGAAAAAGGAACCTGCCAGGGGTCTTCAAACTTTTTCTAAAAACCGCCCACTTTTGCAGTGCTGGTCAACCTGGTCCCTACCGCGCAACCAAACAGCGCTGCGATTGGCCCACCATGAAAGCTGGACCGCCCACTAGTGGGCGGTAGGGACCAGGTTGACCAGCACTGCAAAAGTGGGCGGTTTTTAGAAAAAGTTTGATGACCCGGCCTGGGGAAGACAGTATGGCAGTTCCTCAAAAAATTGAGAACTACCATATGACCTAGCAATCCCTCTACGGGGTATCTACCCAAAAAACTTGAAAACAATGGTATGCAAAGACACATGCAGCCCCATGTTCATTGCATCATTATTCATGGTGGCCAAGACATGGAAACTAAAGTGTCCTTCAATAGAGGATTGGATAAAGAAGATGTGGTACATATATACAATGGAATACTATTCAGCCAGAAGAAATAATGACATATTGCCATTCATGACAACATGGATGGGCCTTTAGAACATTATACTAAGTGAAATAACTAAATGAGAAAAAGCTAAGAACTGTATGATTTCATACATAGGTGGGACATAAAACTGAGATTCATGGACATAGATAAAAGTGAAATGGTTACCAGGGGGAGGGGAGTACAGTTGTTCCTCACCATATCGCAGTTCACTCTTCGTGGTCTCACTGTATCACGGGTTTTTAAATTGTATATATCTAATTTCATAGCATAGATTTTTTGCTATATCGCAGGATTTTGCGGTATCTAAGTATTTTTATATATTTATCATTTTAATTATTTTTGTGGTAAAATAAGCATTTTCTAGCCTAAAAAATCAAAAACAATAAAAAATATTAATTAAAACAATATTAAATCAAAATAAAATACTACTGGTGAGTACCCATATAGAATTTTATATGTTGTTAAAATTATGTAGGTTTAAGAGTGCAGAAAGTGTTTAAGAGCATAGGAAGTGTTTATAAGAGTGTAGGAAAGGTTAATAACTGTGTGGGAAAGGTTATAAACACTGTGAGAAAGGTTTATAAGAGTGTGGGGAGGCTTTATAAAGCCTTAAGATATATATAAATAATAAAATAAATATAAGGTTGCTACTTTGCAAATTTTTGCCTATCACGGGGGTTCTGGAACCTAACCCCCATGCTAGACAAGACACATACAGGAACAAAGATATGATGATGGAAAATTATTTGACTTTGGGTAATAAGGACACAATGCAATCTACAGTTCAAATGCTAAAGAGATGTTCACCTGAAACCTATGTACTCTTATTGATCAATGTCACCCCATTAAATTTAATTTCTAAGTAAAAAATTAATATATATGCTGAAAAAAATCAGAGCCTGATAAAAGTGACAATCATATTGACGAAGTAAAAAAAGTGTGACAATCTATATATATTCTGAAAAAGCTTGTCACAAAACAAACGTCCACTTCTGACTTAATAAATAAATAAAACTCTCAGCAACTTAGGATTAAAAAGGAATTCCCTTCCACCAAAAAAGGGCATCTAGGAAAATCCTTTAGTTAACATGGTGAAAGGCTGAATGCTTTGTCCCTAAGATCAGGAACATGATAAAGATTTCCATTTTCACAAATATTCAGCATTGTATTGGTCAATCAAGCCTTATAGTAAGGTAAGCAAAATAAATAAAAGACAACCAGATTGTTAAGAAATATAGTGGTTGATATTTCCAGGCAACATGATTGCTTTGCTTATGTGAAAAATCAGTGCAATCTTTTTTTTTTTTTTTAAGTGAGAGGAGGGAAGATAGACAGACTCCCGCATGTGCCCCGACCGGGATCTACCTAGCAACCCACATCTGGGGACAATGCTTGAATCAACTGAGCTATCCTTAGCACCTGGAGCTGATGCTTGAAACAATCAAGCCACTGGCTGCGAGAGGGGAAGATAGAGAGAAGGGGGAAAAGGAGGGGAAAAGAAGCAGATGTTTACTTCTCATGTGTGCCCTGACCAAGAATCGAACCTGGGATGTCCACATGCCAGGCTGATGCTCTATCCACTGAGCAACCAGCCAGGGCTATCAATGCAATCTTTAAAAGAAAAAAGGTACTACTGTAAGATCAATATTCAAATACCCATTGTAATTCTTTATAATAGCAACATACAATCAAACATGCAAACTAGAATGAAAGTAAGATACTACTTTGTATTTGAAAGAATTGCTGAAAAATGCCTGACCTGTGGATAGAAAATTGATCTGGAATTCTGGGGTCGCTGGTTCAAAACCCTGGGCTTGCCTGGTCAAGGCACATACAAGAAGCAACTACTACCAGTTGATGTTTCCTGCTCCAACCCCCATTCTCTCTCACACCTCTCTCTAAAATCAATAAAATCTGAAAGAAAAAAAAAAAAAAAGAACCTGGCCACGCAGTGGCACAATGGATAGAGCATCGGCCTGGGATGCTAAGGCCTCAGGATCAAAACCCTAAGGTTGCCAGCTTGAGAGCAGGTTCAACGGCTTGAGCACAGTCTCATCAGCTTGAGCGCGAGGTTGCTGGCTTGAGCATGGGATTATAGACATGACCTCATGGTCAGTGGCTTGAGCCCAAAAGGTCAGTGGCTTGAATCCATCCCAAGGTCAATGGCTTGAGTCCAGTCTGCTGGCTTGAGCAAAGGGTCATTGGCTTGGCTGTAGCCCCCTGATCAAGGCACATACGAGAAAGCAATCAATGAACAACTACGTTGTTGCAACTATAAGTTGATGCTTCTCATTTCTCTCCCTTCCTGTCTGTCTGTCCCTGTCTGTCTCCCCCCCCCCCACCTCTTGCTAAAAGAAAAAAAAAAAGAAAAAAAGAAAGGTTGAAATTTTGTACCCTGACCATACCACATATTGGTGCTGATGTGGAAGAATGTGCATTCTGCTATAATTATGGGGGAAATGTAAAATGATATGACTTGGAAAAGTTTCTTTAAAAGATACACCAGAGTGACATCACCAAATATAGTGGGATAGGAACTCCAAAAGTCCATCCTTCCATTAAAGCAACAATTAAACTGGTAAAAAAAACACTCAGAATCAACCTTTTCAGAACTCTAGAATCTAATAAAATTTTTATAAGAACCAGAAATGCACCTCACTGGGCGGTGGCGCAGTGGATAGAGTGTCAGATTAGGATGCGGACAACCCAGGTTTGAGACCCCGAGGTCACCAGCTTGAACGCAGGCTCATCTGGTTTGAGCAAAGTTCACCGGCTTGAGCCCAAGGTCGCTGGCTCAAGCAAGGGGTTACTTTCTGCTGAAGGCCCACGGCCAAGGCACATATGAGAGGGCAATCAATGAACAACTAAGGTGTCACAACGAAAAAACTGAGAATTGATGCTTCTCATCTCTCTCCGTTCCTGTCTGTCTGTCCCTATCTATCCCTCTCTCTGACTCTCTCTCTGTCTCTGTTTAAAAAATATATATAAAACAGAAACAGGAAAATATGTATTATTCACAGGGGAAAATATTGACAGGAACCATGCCTGAGAAAATGCAGACATTAAAATTATTATGCACAAGTATTAAATTTTATTAAATGCTTAATGAACTAAAGAAACCATGGACAAAAACCAAAACAAATTGGGACAGCAATGTATGAATAAAATGAAAACATTAGTATAGAGATAGAAATTATAGAAAGGAACCAAAAAGAAATTCTGAAACTAAACAGTACAATAACTAAAAAACAAACAAACGAAAGAACTCCCTAGAAGGGTTCTACAGAAGATTTGAGCAGACAGAAGAAAGAATTGGGAAATTTGAAGAAATCATATTCAGTGTGAGGAGCAGAAAGAAAAAAAGCATCCGGAAAAATTAACAGAGCCTGAGACTCCTGTGAGACACCATGAATACATTATAGGAATTAACAAATACATTACAAATTAACAAATACATTATAGGAATTCCTAAAGGAAGAGAAAGAGAGTAAGGAGCAGAAAAAACATCCAAAAAATGCCCCTAAACTCCAAATTTTGAGTAAAGAGATGAGTATATGTATCCAAAAAACTCAATAAACTCCAAGCAGAATAAATTCAACAAAGCTAACCCAACACCCATTATAATAAAACTGTTGAAAGCAAGGCCCTAGCTGCTTTCAGTGGTAGAACATCGGCCTGAGTTCAATTCCCAGTCAGGGCACACAGGAGAAGCAACCATCTGCTTTTCTACCTCTCCCCCTTCTCTCTCTCACTCTTTCTCTCTCTCTTCTCTCTTCTCCTCCTGCAGCTATGGCTCAAACAGTTTGAGGAAGTTGGCCCTGGGTGCTGAGGATGGCTCTATGGCCTTGCCTCAAGTGCTAAAGTAGCTCAGTTGCCAAGCAACAGAGCAGCAGCCCCAGATGGGCTGGACATTACCTGGTAGAAGGCTTGCCAGGTGGACCCCAATTGGGCACATGTGAGAGTCTGTCTCTATCTCCCCACCTCTTACTTAATTTTAAAAAAATAAGAAAGAAAAGCAGCAAGAGGGAAGTGACTCCTCATGTACAAGAAAGCGTTGATAAGACTAACATCTGATTTTTCTCCAGAGACCATGGAGGCCAGAGGGCACTGGGATAATATATTTAAAGTCATAAAAGAAAAGAATCTGTCGGCCCTGGCTGGTTTGCTCAGTGGTTGAGCATCGACCTGGCGTGTGGGAGTCCCAGGTTTGATTCCCGGCCAGGGCACACAGGAGAAGCGGCCATCTGCTTCTCCACCCCTCCCCCTCTCCTTCCTCTCTGTCTCTCTCTTCCCCTCCCGCAGCCAAGGCTCCTTTGGAGCAAAGTTTGCCTGGGCGCTGAGGATGGCTCTGTGGCCTCTGCCTCAGGCACTAACTAGAATGGCTCTGATTGCGGCAGAGCATCGCCCCCTGGTGGGCGTGCCAGGTGGATCCCGGTCGGGCGCATGCGGGAGTCTGTCTGACTGCCTCCCTGTTTCCAACTTCAGAAAAAAAAGAAAAGAAAAGAACCTGTCAACCAAGAATTCCAAATCTTTCCCAGCCAGGGCACACAGGAGAAGCACCCATTTGCTTCTCCACCCTTCCGCCGTGCTTTCCTCTCTGTCTCTCTCTTCCCCTCCCGCAGCCAAGGCTCCATTGGAGCAAAGATGGCCCGGGCGCTGGGGATGGCTCTGTGGCCTCTGCCCCAGGCGCTAGAGTGGCTCTGGTCGCAACATGGCGACGCCCAGGATGGGCAGAGCATTGCCCCCTGGTGGGCAGAGCATCGCCCCTGGTGGGCGTGCCGGGTGGATCCCGGTTGGGCGCATGCGGGAGTCTGTCTGACTGTCTCTCCCTGTTTCCAGCTTCAGAAAAATGAAAAAAAAAAATCACTTGTATTTCTGTGCACTAACAATAAGCAATCTAAAAAAGAAATTCATAAAATAATTCTACTTACAACAGCATCAAAAACAATAAAATAGGAATAAGTTCAATCAAAGAAGTATAAGACTTATATACCCAAAACCACAAAAAAGAAATGAAAGAAAACCTAAATAAATGGGAAGACATCTTGAGTTCAAGGATTGGGAGACCTATTGTTAAGATGGCACTATTTACCAAAGCATTCTCCATATTCAATGTAATCTCTAACAAACTCCCAAAATATTTTATTGCAGAAACAGAAAACGTGACCCTAGTATTAATATGCAATTGCTAGTGACCCCAAATAGTCAAAACAATCTTGAAAAAGAAGAACAAAATTAGAGGACTCACACTTCCCAATTTCAAAATGTGTTAACAAGGTACAGTTATCAAGACAGTGTGGTACCACGTAAGGACAGACCAATGGAATAAAGTTGAGAGTCCAAATATTAACCATACAATTGGTTTCATCAAGAATGCCAACATGCCTGACTGGTGGTGACGCAGTAGATCAAGCATTGATCTAGAATGCTGAGATTGCTGGTTCAAAACCCTGGGCTTGCCCAGTCAAGGCATATATGGGAATTGATGCTTCCTGCTCCTCCCCCCCTTCTCTCTCTCCCTCTCTCTCTCATCTCTAAAATGAATAAATAAATAAAAATAATTAAAATAAAATTAAAAAAATAAATGTTACAAAAAAAAAAAAAAAAGAATGCCAACATGATTCAATGGGAAAAGAATGTCTTTCAACAAATGGTGCTGGGAAATCTGAATATCCACATGAAAAACAGTGAAGTTGAATCCTTACTGCACACTATATACAAAATTTAAATCAATTTGGATCAAAACTATAAACCTAAGAGATTACACTATAAAATGCTTAGAAGGAAGTGTAGGTGTTAATCTTCATGATATTGGTAATGGTTTCTTACATATGACACCAAAAGCATGAGCATAAAGGAAAAAACTGAACCACATCAACATTAAAATCTTGTGGAAAGATTTTCTATAGGATGGCAGGAAATACTTGCAAATCATATATCTGCTAAAATCCAGTATCCAGAATAGGTAAAGAATTCCTTTTTTAAAATTAAATTTATTGGAATGACATTGGTTAATAAAATTTACAGGTTTCAGGTACCCATTTCTACAATACAGCATCTGTACATTGCATTGTGTGTTCATAGAATATGTCAAGAATTCTTATACCTGGACAAAAAATAAAGGCATGCAACCCAAGTAAAAAGTGGGCAAAAGATTTGAACAGTTATTTCTCCAAAGATATACACAGGGACTACAGCACATGAAAAGATTTTTAACATCATTAGCCATTAGGGAAAAGCAAAGTAAGATACTTCACATCCACTAGGACGAGAATAGTTCTATTTTATTTGTTTGTTTTTTTAAGGAAAATAAGTATTGACAAGGAAGTGGAGAGACTGTAAACCTTGTGTATTACGGATGGGAATATAAAATAGGCAGCCATTGTGGAAAATTGTTTGGTGGTTCCTCAAAGAGTTAACCATAGACTCATTATGGACCCAGCAATTTCACTTCTACACATACACCCTAAAGATCTGAAAATAGGTACTCAAATACTTGTACAAGAACTTCTCATTTAACATCAATGATAGATTCTGCGACTAAGCGAAATGATGTACAATGAAACCAATTTTACCATAGGCTAATTGATATAAACAAGAGTTAATCGTCTCATCTATGTATAACAAAACGACTCTGAACAGAGTGTTACTGTAAAACCTGCTGTACTCCCAATGTTCACAGTACTACTCATGCAATAGGCAAAAAGTGGAAAACACCCAAATATCCATCAATAGATGAACAGATCAACAAAATGTAACAGATCTATATTATAGATTATTACTCAGCTACAAAAAGGAATAAAGTCTTGACAGATACTACAATGTAAGTGAACCTTAAAAACATTCTAAGTGAAAGAAGCCAGACCCAAAAGGCCACATATTGTATGGCTGGTGGTTGAGGGGTTGGGGGCAGGACGAAGAAGAGGTACTGATTACTTAATGGACACCAGGTTTCTTTTGAGGTAATGAAAATATTTTGGCACTTGATAAAGGTGATGGTAGTATGAAATGGTTAGTTTTACGTTATGAGTATTCCACGTCAATAAAATATTTTTTTAAAACAGTAACATCCTTAAGTGCAAAAAATAATCGCCAGTTGGAAACTGCAAATGCACAGTCCCTTCACAAAGTAACAGAAAGCGAACTAGTTGGGAATATTTAGGCGTAATCTATAGGACCTACTGTAATTTTCCTCACTGCGAAGAACAGAAGTTGAAAACAAACGCAACCTACTTCGTTCCTGGGATGGAAGCCTCCACTAGGGTGACGGTGTCGGTGCCCCTAATTAATCCATAAACGCAAAGCCATTCCGAGCCAAGTTCTCAAAAGGACCCAGAGCTAGACAAAGTAATTAAAACTCGTTTTGCAAAATAATTACGATAATTCTCAAACTTCTGAAAACGTAGAGCATGAAGCACCGATACCACACTCCGCGGAGGCTGCAGCAACGGCGGCCACGGAAACGGCGGGAGCTGACACCGGAGCACGGCTGCCCGAACCGCTCCCTCCCACGGCTGCAACGTCGCTTCAGGCCGCAGGGGGGCAGTGGCAGCCCACGCTCCATAGGAGCCCCACAGCTCCTGGGCTCTCAGGCGGTCGCCGGGACCCCCAGGCACCAGAGACGCCTAAGACAGAGTCCGCCCCGAGTCCGCAAAGACGGCCCAGGCCCAGCCTCCAGCGTAGCCCGGCCGCCACCGGAACCACGAACTGCTGAGTGCCCCTCGACCACGCCCAGCGCGAGGACGCCCAGCCGGGCACGTCCCGCAGCCACGCCCCCGCAGTCCCCTAGGCACTGAGACGCTCACCTGCCTCGCCCTCCGTGGTCTCTCTCCTGGCTCCACCCTCTGGCCTTAGCCCCTCAGCTCTGACCTGGCGTCGGCCCCGCTCAGGTCCCGCGCCAGGGACCTGCTCCGCCCTCTACGGCCTCGTCGCCCTCTTTAGCCCCGTCCTCAGGCCCCGCCCTCCGGCTCCGCTCCCTCTGGGCTCACCTGTCGACCCCGCCCATTAGGCCCCGCAAGCTACAGGACCCAGCCGGCAGGTTCCTCCTCCTCTTTCGCCCGGGCGCAGAGAACGCGAATGGAGTTTGAGGTGCCGGTGCTGCGCGCGGCGGGAGGTTTCGGCCGGGCCCGGCGCCTGCTGGCCGCCGCATCGTGGCTGCCGTGCGTGGCGCTGGGGTTGGCGCTGGGGTCGGAGCCGCTGCTCACCGCTCTGCCCGCGCACCACTGCCGACCGGACCCCACGCTGCTGCCCCCAGCGCTGCGCGCTTTGAGTGGACCCGCGCTGCTCGACGCCAGCGTGCCGCGCCTGGGCCCCGCGCGCGCCTGGAGCTCTTGCCTGCTCCTGCGCTACCCTGAGCCCACGCCCCGCGCCCGCCCCAACGGCACGCGGTCCTGCACGCGCGGCTGGCACTACGCGCTGCCCGCCGCCGGCCTGCTGCGCAGCCCGGTTACCCAGGTGCGGGAGGACTAGCTGGGGTCTACTGCACCCTGCTCCCCCCACCTCTACTCCCCTCCTTCGTACCCCCTTGTCCTGTAGCCCCATTCCTCTGGTCCTTCTCTGTTTCTCTTCCTCTGTACCCCCTCCTTTTTTTCCCCTTCTTCTATCTTCCCTTCCTCTGTCCCCTTTTCCTGTTTCCCCTTCTTTCTCCCCTTTTCACTCTTTTCTCTGCTCCCTTCTATGTTTCCCCTCTTTTCCCCCCTTCCTCTTTCCCCTTTTTCTGTTTCTCCTCCTGTCTCCGTCTTTTCTCTGTCCCCTCTTCCTCTGCTCCTCCATTTTCTGTTCCCCCTCCTTCACTCACTTGTCCTTCTGCCCTTGTTTTACTGAGGCTCTCATTTGGGGGTGCTGTCACCGCCTCTATGATAGTGCTACTGATGCCCAACGCAGCAGGTTGACGGGCCTCCTGGCAGCCTGAGGCTTGGCCAAGGGCTGCCAAGGTGGGCAAGCAGCCTGGGGGAGGGGGGGAGTTAAACTGAAGGTATGACCAGGTAGGCGCGCCAGTTCACTTCGGTGCCCAACCATTTTGAGCAACCTATACCTTTGGGCTGTGTCAAGACTGGGTTCCCAGAACAGAAGACTTTGAATCATGGGAGCAATACAGGCAGTTCAGTTTGCAAAGGGCAGACCTCCTACCTGTGAGGTATGTGCTGGTTGGACTAGACGCAGGGGCGCCTGAGAGGGCAACTCGGGCCTGGGTGGGAAGAAATAGGGAAGGGGCAGCTTGTAACTTATGTGCTACCCTCCGGCTAGGGCCTGCCCATCCCTGCCTCCCTTTGGCAGCCTCAGCCCCACAGCTGCACCCTCACCCTCGGGAGGATGAGCCCCAGTGTGGAAACTGGAGCAAGATTGCCACATCCCTGCCAGGCCTGTCTGGGGCTCTCAAACCAGCAGGGCTTCTCTCCTCCAAGCCATTCCGTCCCACCACACTCTTCCCCTCCTGTTGGTGTATCGATTGATTAGTGCCCCACCGGCTTTCACAACTTAGATTTTAAAATAAAAACTCTGACATAGTGTGACCCCCAAAAGTATGTTAAGCTTGTAAAAAAGGCACAGGACCTTGAGAGGGGAGGTGGGGAGGTGCAAAACTGAGGTCAAGGGCCCTTGACCGGGAAAAGCAGGTGAACAAAGCCCTGCAGTCTGTTCCGGGAGTTGCTCTTGAAGTGAGCAGAGCAAGGGAGAAGTGAGGGTGAGGCCCTGCAGGCCCTGGGCACAGCAGGTAGAAACTAAGATCAGCCAAGGTCCAGCCCCCGGGGAAGAGGTGGGTGGAACTCCATCCAGAAAAAATAGAAACAAGACTTTGGCTCCATATGGGTACTCTGGGGACCCCAGGTCATTACCCGCTGGAGGCTTAGACCAGGAATTATTCCAATTCTATGTGAAGCCCACCAGAGTCAGGAGACCACACTGTGTGACTTTGAGGGGGTCCCTTGTCCTCTCTATGCCTTAGTTTCCCCTTCTATCTAGGACGGAATTGGAGCAGGATGTTTAGGGCTCCCTTCCAGCCTGTCATTCTGGGGACTTCAGCAAGGAAGGGAGTCCTGGCTGGCTGACAGGTGACGGGTGTCCCCTGCAGTGGAACCTCGTGTGTGAGGACGGCTGGAAGGTGCCACTGGAACAGACAAGCCACCTCCTGGGCTGGTTGTTGGGCTGTGTCATCCTGGGCATGGGCTGTGACCGGTGAGGTGCTGCCCCTCCCCTTGAGTCCCTCAAGGTCCAGCTAAATCCCTGAGCTGTCCTGACCTGCATTCATGTGTGTCCCCCACTGCCCACCAGGTTTGGCCGCCAGATTGTGTTTGTGGCCTCCTTGGTGCTGGCCACAGGCTTGGGGGCTGGTGAGGCCCTGGCTGCCAGCTTTCCTGCCCTGCTTGTCCTGCGCCTGCTTCATGGGGGGGCCTTGGCAGGGGCCTCCCTATCCCTCTACGTAGCTCGTGAGTATCGTGGGAGTCGGGAGGGGATCACCCACTCAGGCCAGGCCTCTGACTCTGCTGGAGGAGGACATTAGTGGCATGGGAGGACTCTCTGTACTCTTGTTGAGGGCTCTTGAAAAGATGGGAGGGCACTGTTTGCTATGTGAGCTCTGCTGTTTGCAGGCAGGCTTAGGTGCTGGAGTGGACTCTGAGTTGGCCTCAGATATCCAGCTCCTGGGAAGGTCAGCAGTTGGTCCCCAGGGCCCTGGACAGAGCAGCTGTCTCTAGAGGACTCAGCCTCAGGCCATCTGTGTCTGTTCAGGCCTGGAGCTGTGTGATCCGCCACACCGCCTGACGTTCTCTATGGGTGCCAGCCTCTTCTCGGTGGCAGGCACTCTGCTGTTGCCTGGCCTGGCCCTGCTGGCGCAGGACTGGCGCCTTCTGCAGGGGCTGAGCGCGCTGGCAACAGGACTCCTGCTGCTCTTTTGGGGGTAAGTGTGGCGGGAAATGGGTTAGCAGCCTCCGTGGAGGCTACGTGTGTCCCTTTGCTCTGCACCCCTGTGCAGCACCGGGCATGTGGATGTGGGACAGGTACACCGAAAGTCACTTTATGTCCTGACCTCAGGAGGAAGGACCTGTGGGAAGGACCAGAGGCATCCTCACCCTTCCCCTGCAGGTTCCCAACCCTGTTCCCTGAGTCTCCCTGCTGGCTGCTGGCCACAGGGCAACTGGCCCAAGCCGGGAAGATCTTGTGGCATTTTGCTGAAGCCAGTGGTGTAGACCCTGAGAATAGCTCTGAGGACGAGAACTCCCTGGCTGCGGGTAATGAACCAGCCAGGAGAAGGGAGGCCTGGGTGCTGGAGAGGCATCACCCCCACACATGCACCCTGTCGTGTTCTCTCATATCCATAGAGCTGGACGTGCTGTCTGCAGGGAGTCCCCAGCCCCAGCACTACTGGGTCCTGGAGCTCTGGCATACCCGCATCACCTGGAGGAATGGACTCATCCTGGGCTTCAGTTCGTGAGGAGGGGAGGGTGCGGGTGGGCTAAGAGAGGGATTTGTGCCTCCTGCCCCCTGGAGGGGTTCAGTTGCCAGAGTCCCCAGCTTTGGCTGAATCCATAGCTTTGCCCTCCCTCTCAGGTTGGTCGGTGGGGGCATCAGAGCCAGCTTCCTCCAAAGACTGGTCCCTCGTGAGCCAGCCTTCTATGGGCCCTACTTCCTGGGGGCCGGTCTAGAGGTGGCCGCCACTATCTTCCTGCTGCTGACAGCGGATCGCTGGGGGCGCCGCCTGGTCCTGCTGCTGGGCACCTTGGTCATGGGCCTGATGTCCCTGCTGCTTCTCTCAGGGGCCCAGTGTGAGTGCAGGGTCCAGCAGGCTAACAGGTTTATTCTGTTTAGCTGAGGTCAGCCTGATGGGGTAGGGAGGGCCCTGGGATCAGCCCCCTCTTGGGGTCACGAGAGAAGTACAGTGTGTTGGGATGAAGCTGTCGTTCTTTTTACCTTGTTTAGCTTCCCACTGTGTACCCATGGAAACTGAGGCCCAGAGAGTTAAGGGGCTAAAAGGATCTATGTGAAGATGCTAAATATAAGGGCCTGGTCAGGATGGGGGGCAGCCTGGAACACCTGACGCTAAATCCAGAGTGCAGGTGCAGGGGTGAAAGGTCGGGGAGGGCAGGCCTAGCAGCACCCCTGAGACATGGGTGAGGGGAGGGCCCTGGAGCAGCCTGGTATGGGCAGCGTGGACCCCTCTCTTCATCCCCAGACCTGCCAGGCTGGACTGTGCTGTCCCTCTCCGTCCTGGGGCTCCTGGCCTCCCAGGCCGTGTCCACCCTCAGCAGCCTCTTTGCAGCCGAGATCTTCCCCACAGTGATCAGGTGAGCTTGGGGCTGCCCAGCCACAGGGCAGGACACAGAGTCCTGCCAGCCCAGCCCCCAGAGCCCTCTTGGGATCCGATAACTCCACACCCCTCCCTTCCCAAGCTATGCCCAAGAGTTCTCCATTCCATCACAGCTGAGTTTAGATTGTCTTATCCTGGGCGACACAGGGACACTGGCACAGAAAGGTCTGGACAACGGCTCAGGAATGGAAGAAGGGGAGATGGAGGCCTAAGGGAGAGGCAGAAATGAGCCAGCCCCAGAGAGGGAAGAATTCGAGGGGAAATTTTGTTTGCCAGTTTTCTAATGAAAAGAACAAAACTTGTTGCAAGGCAGGGAGGAGCAGCTTCCCCACAAAATTGTTACCAGTTTTGTTTTCCTGGAGCCCCCAGCCTGTGATTCCGCTGGAGGCTGGCCCCTGCCTGGGGGCACTGAAAGTCACACACTGCGTCCGCACATCCATCCGTCTGAGAGGGTGGCCACCTGCCCAGGCTGCCCACACTGTCCCCTCTCCTGCAGGGGAGCAGGGCTGGGCCTCGTGCTGGCTGCCGGGTTTCTGGGCCAGGCGGCCACCCCCCTCGCCGACATGCACGGCCGGCGGGGCTTCTTCCTGCAACATGTGGTTTTCGCCTCTTTCGCCATCCTCGCCCTCTTGTGTGTCCTGCTGCTGCCTGAGAGCCGGGGCCGCGGGCTGCCCCAGTCACTGCAGGATGCGGACCGCCTGCGCCGATCACCGCTCCTTCGGGGCCGCCCTCGCCAGGATCTTCTGCCCCTGCTGCCACCCTCCCACTGCCGGTCCCAGCCTCTGCTGCTCCAGGAGGGGTGACTTTGGCTGGACAGACACACCTCCCCTCAGATGGCCACATGTCAGTGTGGGCAGAGGGATCAGTGTGAAGGAGTTCCTGGGGGCTTTGGCCTCCCCACCAGCGCCACCATATGTGGAGGATAAAGGCGTCCATGGAACTTGGTATCCTCTCTATTTCTTCCCTCAGGTGGTCTCTTAGGGCTGGAGGGGGCTCCCCATTCCAGGCTGGCCCAACCCATGGTGCCTGCAGCTCCTCCCACTGCCCCCTGGGGCAACCAGCCCCCTGCTGTGGCCCTGACAGGACTGGGGTGAGACCCTGCAGGTCATTGTGCAAACTCCGTACTGGAGAAACAGCACATTTTTAATATTTGCCAGAGAGCTGCTTTCTTTCATACAAACATGAGATCTGCTTGGGGGAGGCAGAGCTGGGAATGAGGGTGGCTGACCGCCTCATAGGAGTGCTGTTGGGCCCTCAGGGTAGGAGGGGTACCTCCTTCCCACAGCTCCGCTCCAGGCTCTAGGCTCTGTCCCTGGGACTCTGTCCTCCCCTGGGAGAAGCAGGCTACCCAAAGCCCCCTGGGTGTGGGGCCAGGTGCCCTGTGGCCACCTCTGCATAGGTCAGCTGGTCTCCACACCACATGGCCTGCTGTTGGCATGTTCAGTTGGACCCTTGTGGTCAGGCTGTCCACCCTCTGTGTCCAGGTAGCTGTACCCTTAGCAGGGTGGGTGCAGGTCCCCATCAGAAAGCTCTCTTCCCTGTCTTGAGTGGACATTGCATCCTGTCCTCACTCCAGCCCTCAGGGCGGGCCATACAAGTCAGCCAGCCGGGCAAAGCGAGGGCCCCAGTCCTGGAGGCAGCTGTAGTCGTGGTCCTCATCGCCCAGGCTGGACAGGATGGAGCTCAATGTCCCTGCCATGGACCCATCCCCTTCGTAGTCATAGATGAGTGCCGTGTCGTAGGGCGGGACACTGAGGTCACTGTCTGCAGCCTCCAAGCCCTACAGAGAGGCCCCAGGAGTTCAGGACCCTTGCACATGCAGCCCAGCTGCAGCACAGGGTGAGGTCAACCCAAGGTATGGTACCAGGAAGGAGCAGAGGAGGTCTGAGGGTTACTGAGGGCTCAAGGAGCAGCCCTGAGTGTGTGAGCACCATCAGGAGTGCCAGTCCCAGGATTCAGATTTGAAAAGAGGTTCCCTCTGGGTGGCTTTCCTTCCTTGGACCCAGTCCTCCCCAAAGACTGTGTCCTGCCTGAGGTTTTCTGACACCTCATCTGGGAGAAGAGCTGGTTCTGCCTCATAAAGGGTTGGCAAATGGCCTGTTGCCTCCACCTATGCTTGTCGCCTTGTCAATGGACACATCGGCTCCCATGGGGTTGCATACTACCTAACTGGGACCTGCACCTGGGCCTGCCCCTCACCAGACATCTGTCTGTGGCAGTTTTATGAGCCAGGGCACTAAGTGGGCAGGTATAGCACCTGGCATGCTACTGAGAAGTACCTGCACACTCTTCCCCTTGTCCATTCAATTGGATTTCCCAGGTCCTGGGCATCTCCTGTTTTGACCTCAGGAAATCACTGATGCTATGTCCAAAGAAGCTATTATGGATGCCTGGGTTTAGCTGACAGCTGCACTTCTACCCGCTGGGGTCATTATGTTTCCTCTGCCAGTGCTTGGTGGGTAGCACTGCAGGGCAGGCTCCAACCAACCCCAGCTCAACTAGGTCCATGGTGATCCTGTGCAGGGGGTCACCAGCCTCCTCTTTCCACAGGGCTTTAGTCCCTGTCGCCCTCTGTTCCCCAGCCTCACCCAGCTTTCAGGTCTTCAGGAACTCCCTTGAAGCTCAGCCCAGCCAGGGTTCTGACTAGTGAGCCCACTCCCTGTGACTGCTCAGGTACAAGGGTACACTGAAGCATCTTATGTGGTGTGTGTGTCTGGGTGTGTGTGCACACACATCTGTGCATGGATGCACATGTGTGCCCCCTGCTCTCATCACCCCTGGGGTACCTACGTTTTTGATGACGGTGATACCTACATTGTTGATGAACTCTGCCATGTCAGCGGGGCTGGTAGGCAGTGTGCGGGATGGTGGGGGGCGCACCCGGCTGAATGGGGCATCGCGGCGCAGTGGTGGTTGTCCCAGAGGGGCGTTCAGGGCTGCCAGCTCTGAAGGGTGGCGCAGCTGGCTTAGGTCGTAGGCATCCTGCAGACAAAGTGCATATAGACTTGAGCCTGGATCGATAATAGGATAGGGTTTCCACCCACCCACCCCCACCCCCGCGCACTTTCCTGAGACAGCACGATGGGTTTGGGGGTGGAGCCAGGAGGTCTGGGAGGCTTCTATCCTTGGAACCTAGGAGCTACTGGCCTATGCCTGGGTTTCCTGGGACCCTCCCCACAATTCAACATTCTGAGCCGCCACGCCCACCACCTCGCTCCAGCCCTTACCTGGTCCTCTTCCCCGCCCCCCTGCTCATCGTAGTTGAGGATATTGTCCCGGAGGTCGTCCTGCAGCCCCTGTAGAAGCCCCTTGTCCCACGACTGCTGCCGGAACCGCGCGAGAAAGGCCACGGGCAGGGCGAGCACTGGGCAGGTGGACAAGGCGAGGTTGGTGCGAGGCGTGGGCTGTGGGGGCGGAGCGAGGCTGCGCACCGGGGTCTTAGGGTGAGGTTCTCGGGGCGGGAGCACTCACAGAGCAGCAGGATGATGCTGGCCAGCACGATGGCGAGGGCGCCCAGGCTGATGCCCGTGCCTCTTGTCCTCAGTGCAGCGGCCCCCGGCAGGCAGGTGCCGTCCTGGCCACAGTGGCACACGGTCACGTTCAGGGGCTGCTCGCGCTGCTGGGGCGGCTGTCCCGAGTCCCGAAGCAGCAGGCTGAGGCGGTGCAGCCCCTCCTGGCCTTGGTGCCGCAGCCGTAGGCGCGCATGGCTTACTGTGGAGGGCGCCCGAGGTCAGCAGGGCCCTCCTGGCTAGCCACGCCCCTCCGTGCCCTATGGGGATCATGAGATGCTGGGCCTGTTTCCCATCTGCCCACTGAGTGTGATAATAAATCCCTGCCCCACCTGAGGTGCGCTGAGGTGAGAACCAGGAGAACCACGTCTTGAGTGTTCTCCAGGTCTCAGGTCTGGACCCCAGGGTGGGAATGGGGTGTGGTAGAGCTCACTGTTAATCTGACTGAGGCTCCAGTTCCGGGCCAGCTCTGGAACCCTGGGGCTCAGCTGGAAGTGAAAGGGGGCCCCATGGGGGGGCAGGTCCTCATCCGTGGCACCCAGGAGAAGGCCAGAACCCTGGTGTGGCTCGCTACACAGGCTTCCTGACGGTGGAGACAGCTCAGGGGCATGGTCGTTGACCTCCAGTATCTCAATGGACAGGGTCCCAGTGGCTGTTCGGGGTGGGGAGGCTGCAGACAGAAGAGGCCTGATGGGCTTCTTGCCCCTGCTGGAACCCACTGCCCACCCTATAAATCTGCTCAGTGCAGGGCCTGGTTTTCAGCCCTTGGGCCAGTGGTAGGGATTTCCAGCCTGGGTTAGAGTACCATGGAGCCCAGGCATGAACTTGTGCTCACCATCATCATGGGCCAGAATTATGGCCCTGTACCAGCCATCCTTGAGGAAGGGGGACGCTGGGCTGAGCACACGCTGCGTCTGGACCCAACCTGTGGCTCCATCCACTTGCAGCCAGTCCTCAGGGTCATAATCCTTGGAGTAGCTGTCAGCCAAGGAGGGAGAAAGGAAACAGGGTAGCCCTGAGCTACAGTGGGTGCCCCTAGAGGTGTGGTCACACACAGACATCCATATATCTCCCATATGTATACACATTGCTGCGTGCATGTGTGCGTACATGCGCGCACAGACACACACACTAGCCTTTGAGGCCCTAAGCTGATATTTTCTATCCCAATCCACAGACGAGCTTCAGTTGAAGCTCAGGGAGGCAGGTGAGGTGACTAGGGCCCCATAGCAACTGAGTGGCACAGCATCACATTGATAGGATTCAACCTGTGGGCACCTTGGAAACAGGCGCAGATACAGAGGACTAGGGCTGGTGGTGAAATTCAAGGGCAAGTCCCATGTCCCATGGGAGAAACAATCGCCAGAATGGACACAGCTGGACACTCAGAGGCTGGTCAGAATAGACTGTGGCCATGCCAGTATGTTGCAACTGGAGCCCAGTCCTGCTCTATGGATCAATGTCACACAATATGTGCACATATGGAACTTGAGACCCCCTGGACCATCAGGGACACACATAGACAAGCCCTCCACCCTCAGACCATAGCCCTGATGAGAACCCCCAGAGCATAGGTGCTGGGGTACCCTAAGCCATGCTCCTGGCCCTGGCAGGGAAATGGGGCTATTACCACCCTCTGCCTCACCCCCAGGACTCCCAAGGGGGCACCTGAGCCTCTGCAGCTGCTGTGTGTCAGGGTCTCGAGCAGAGAAGGTGACCACGGGGGTTCCTGGGGCCGCCCCCTCGGCCAGGCTGGTCCTCAGTGGGTTCTCCTGGAACACGGGTGCCTCATTGACATCCTGCACCTGCACGCTGACTCTGGCCCGGTCTCGCTCAGCCCTGGGGGCGGCCGCCTGCAGAGGGGCCTCATTCTGCACCACCACTTTGAGGTCGTACTGGTCACAACTCTCGTAGTCCAGGGGCTGAGGGGAGGAAGCAAAGCTGATAACCTGCTCAGGACTCTGGGCCCCTCACGCTCGGGTGCCCAGAAGCAGGTATGGGCTGGGAGAAGGCCACCACATGGTGCTGCTGCCCCTGCACCTGTCCTCAGAGCCCCACTTTCCTTCTCCTTTTCAGCCTTGGAAGAATAAAAATTATGCAGGACAAAAAAGGCACAATAATGTAAAAGTGATAAAATAAATACTCATCACTCAAAATGAATTTGTGTGGTCAGTTTTGTGTAGTGTTTATCTGGGCAGTCCTCTCAGTGACTCAAACAAACACTCCATCTGGATATTGCCGGAAGGTATTTGGTAGATGTGGTTAAATTAATTTCTACAATAAACTGGCTACAAATAAAAAAGATTATCCTGCACCATCTGAGTGGGCCTCATCCATAGTGGAAAGTGTTTAGGAGCCAAACAGATTTCTGAGGGAGGGATTCTGTCTCAGACTGTGGTGCCAGCTCTGAGTTGCCAGCTGACCCTACAGACCGCAGACTGGCCAGCTGGCTCCCACAATGATGTGAGCCAATTTCTCGCAATAAATCTCTACATATATCAATATCTTAATATGTCGATATCTTTACATATGTGAATATATACACATGCATCTCCTCCTATTTCTCTGGTTTCGTATCTGGCTGACGCATGAATAGTCTGTATGCACATGCGATTACATACATAAAGTGGCAGCACCCCGTAACCAACACACAGGCTTGTGGGGGAGGCCCTGTGGCCCTGTGGTCAGCATGGCCTGCGCCTGCAGTCTCAGCCTTTCTCGTCCTCTTGGCTTCCTCCCCTCCCGCTGCTCCCTCCTGAGGATACACAGAGGGTCCAAGCCGGGTCCCAGGGCCTGAAGGGAGGCACCCTCCATAGCTCTGCCCACAGTGATACCCCGGTGGGGAGAGCTGTGCACCCCACTTACCTTTGCCACAGACAGCACACCTTCATTGGTCTTGGGGTCTGTGCGGATAGCAAAATGTCCCTCGGGGTCGCCCTCCAGGATGGTGAACCTGGCCACCCAGTTAGGGGAACCTGGCAGGTCCTTGTCCTCCACCTCCAGCCGCCCCACGTCGAATCCACTCATGGCCTCTGTGGCCTCCATGTAGAACTGTGAGATCCCATCCCAGTTACCAGCCGTGATTGTCGGGTGAGGACACCCTTCCTTGCCCCTCCCGGCTAAGTGCTGTCTACCCACTGGAGTCCTCCCAGGTTTGTCGGGCTCGAGTCACTACCCACCCAGGGGCCCCAGGAGCCCTCTTCATGGGCTCAGCTGCACACGGTCTTGAGGGAGACACAGAGGGATGTTGGGCTACTTCTAGCACCTGTCTCCTGGCTCCTTCTGGTGGTTAATTGCTCACAAACACTGCCTCTTGCCCCCAACTCAGGTCTCTGTGCTAACCCTGCAGGACTCCTGTTCCAAAGCACCCAGCCTCACACCCTCCACAAAGCCTTGGTCCCCACTGGGCCTGGGTTGGGGAGAGTTGTGGCACCTCATCCCTGGTGAACCCAGGGGCATTGTCATTGATGTCCTCGAGGGTGATGATGGCTGAGGCAGTGGCAGTCAGGCCATCTCCAGACATGTCTGCCACTTGCAGGGTCAGATTGTACACAGCAACCACCTGGGGGATAGCAACATGGGGTCAGGAGACTAGCTGGGCACAGGGCCAGGCAAGGAGGGGGCTCCCTGTGGGCTCTGCCCACGCAGCACAGCACTGTGGGTGGCAGAGGCCCCAACTGGTTTCAAGAACCCTGTCTTTTCCCAAGCTCTGGGGCAAAATGTGCTGCCTGGCCTCTCAGGGCCCAGTGGCACTGCTGTAAACCCTAGACTCTGCCCCAGCCTAGGAGTGGGCAAGAGGTCGGTTACCAAATCAGATAAACATTTGCAGAGCACCTACTGCATGCTGGTGCTGAGGGACATCGACAAGCTGGGTCCCCACCATAGCAGACAGAGGTGGATGGAGAGCATCTAACTCAGAGAGTGACCAGACAGAGCCACACCGGCGGCTGTGGAGAAACCAAGGACGGCTTCCTGGAAGTGCTGACACTGTACAGAAGCCCAGCAGTGAGATGCAGCAGTGGTCCTGACAGAGGGTGGCCGTCACTCCAGAGCATGAGCAATCACTGTGGGGCCCAAGGTGACAAGCCTGACTGCTTAGTAGGCAATGTGTATTTTTGACAGAAAAAAAAAACAAACGCTGAGGACATGTCAGGGCCAGGCTGCACTGAGGGCCTTTCACACCCTCTCTCAACCCCACAACCACCCAGGAGGCAGGTGCATTGCAAGCTGAGTCTGTGCCCAGAGCCACCATGAGTGTTTGCAGCAACTGGGGATCCCCTTCAACTCTTGGGGAGCAACAGTCGGGCTGAACAAGGCTGGGTCAGAGGGCCCAACTCTGAGTTGCTCCTGTCTACCCAAAAGAGCCAAAAACGGCAGGGAAAGATTGGTCAGATGTGACACTGGCTTCCTTGTTCCCTGCTTTCAAAGCAGAGCAGCGGCAGCCTCACCTCACGGTCCAGGCCCACTTGCACTGTGCGGATCTCCCCCGTATGCTCATCGATACTGAAGAGCTGGGGGCTTCCCTGTTCCAGGATGGAGTACCGCAGGGCTGCGTTGTCTGTTTCTGGGTCATCAGCATCTGTGGCCTCAGCTTTGGTCACATAGGTGCCTGAGAAGAACAATGATGTATGGGTAAGATGGCCATGGGTGCCAACCCCTTACTTCTGCTCCCCTGTGGCCCACCATGCCAAGTCCAGGCCCTCAGTTGGGCCCGTGCAAACTTGAATGTCCAAGCCTTTTGCCTGTGTTGTTTGTGGGGGAGGAAGGAGTGTATGATACATGTTCAATCAAGGCGTCAGCACCTGTGTCTCGCACAGACACCAAGACAGCCAGGCAGGGGCTGACAGCACTGGGCCAGACCAGGCAAGCCAGCAGGAGAACCTGGGTCTGGTGCTAAACCCCAGCTGCCTGGGGTACAGAGATTGTGTCGGCACCCCGAGCAGGAGCTGTCCTCAGCCCCAACTGCAGAGAGAAGAAGTGGCCTGGGCTGGACTCAGAGGCGGATTAAGGTCAGTTGAGGCCCCAGGCACAGAAGAAAATATTGGGCCCCTTGTCATTAAAAAAAGTATAAAGTTGGGGTTTTGTGGGGCCCTTCAGAGGTTGGGGCACAGGGCACATGCCTGGTGCACCCACCATTAAATCCACCTCTGGCTGGACCTGTAATCTGGGACAAACAAACCACTGAATCACAGGAAGGGGTGGGGCTATGCAGGGGCCAGGAGGCTCCTCAATGCCTGTACCCACACCCATTTCCCTCTGGTGAGATTTAGGTCTGACCTCCATCCCCACAAGCTCAGGTGTACTCCACAGTCCAGACTGATATAAAAGAACTACATACAATCATACATACATACATATGTACATACGTACTCACATACATACATAGGGGGGAAGTGGAAGTTCTACCATAGTGTAGAAAGCCAACTAATAAATGATGAAAGAAAGATGGAGTTAGAAAACCAACATTTCACAGCTGTCAAAATTACAACAGATACAAGCAAAACCCTCCAGTGGATGCTAAAACTGGCGGGTAGAAGTTTGAGGAGTAACAGGACATTTGCACAGCCTCAAAGTATCTTCCACAGGCTACCTATTAATTACAAAGGGAAAATGAGAACAATCACTGAGGAGAAGCCTGGTAGACATTCCCTCCACCAGGTGGATCAAAGTCAACATCTCCAGGAACGGGACACGTGTGCATCCCGATATGATGCATTGAGGAGGGGATAGCATCACTTCTGTGGAATTCCCACAAAAATGTAAAGCCCAAGTTCCACCACACATACCCACATTCAGAGACGATCTTCAGAATAATTGCTTAAATGCTTCAGAATGCCAGTGACATGATTAAGGAGGTGAAACACATGTACAATGAAAATTATAGAGCATCGCTGAAAGTAAAGACATATAAATGGAAACACATCCCATGTTCATGGATTGGAAGACTTTATGTTGTTAAAATGTCAGTACTACCCAAAGTGATATACAGATTCAATGCAATCCCTTTCAAAAACCCGGCACTTTTTTTTTTCATACACAGAAAAACCATTCTAAAGTTGATATGTAATCTCAAGGAAACCCAAATAGCCAAAACATCTTGAAAAAGAAGAACAAAACTGGAGAGCTCACACTAACTGATTTTAAAACTTACTACAAAGGTATTGTGATCAAAACAGTATAGTATGGACCCTGGCCAGTTGGCTCAGTGGATAGAGTGTCAGCCCAGTATACGTTCCGGGTTCAACTCCCGGTCAGAGCACACGAGAGAAGCGACCATCTGCTTCTCTTCCCCTCCCTCTCTCTCTTCTCTCTTGAGCATTGGCCCCAGGCACTGAGGATAGCTCT
Source organism: Saccopteryx leptura (assembly GCF_036850995.1). Taxonomy (NCBI): domain Eukaryota; kingdom Metazoa; phylum Chordata; class Mammalia; order Chiroptera; family Emballonuridae; genus Saccopteryx; species Saccopteryx leptura. The sequence continues at coordinate 38,621,635 of NC_089511.1, forward strand.
GTTAATGGGTGTTGCTAGCTGGATCCCAGTTAGGGCATATGTGGGAGTCTGTCTCTCTATCTCCCCTCCTCTTACTTAAAAATAAAGAGCCTGACCAGGTGGTGGCTCAGTGGATAGAGCGTTGGACTGGGATGTGGAGGACCCAGGTTTGAGACCCCAAGGTCGCCAGCTTGAGCGCAGGCTCATCTGGTTTGAGCAAAGCTCACCAGCTTGGACCCAAGGTTGGTGGCTTGAGCAAGGGGTTACTCGGTCTGCTGAAGGCCCACAGTCAAGGCACATATGAGAAAGCAATCAATAAACAACTAAGGTGTCGCAACGAAAAACTAATGATTGATGCTTCTCATCTCTCTCCGTTCCTGTCTGTCTGTCCCTATCTATCCCTCTCTCTGTCTCTGTAAAATAAATAAATAAGGAAAGATAAATAATATATATATAAAAACAGTGTGGCATGACCATAAAGGGAGACATAGACCAATGGAATAGAATAGAGAGCCCACAAATAAACCCTTACATATAATTTTGACAAGGGGGCAATGGCCATTCTACGGGGAAAGAACAGTCTTTTCAACTAATGGTTCTGGGAACACTGGATATCCACATGCAAAAGAATGAATTGGACCCATAATTCCTAACACCATATATAAAAATAAACTCAAAATGAATCACAGACCTAAATGTAAAACCAAAAACTATAAAACTCTTAGAAGATAACATAGGGGAAAAGATTCATGACACTGAATTTGGCACTAATTTCTTGGATATAACTCCAAAGGGACAGCAACAAAAGGAAAAAGAAACAAGGCTTCATGAAAATGAAAATATTTTGTTCATCAAAAGACAATATTGAGTGAAAACACAACCAGAGAATGGGAGGAAATATTTGCAGTCACATATCTAGTAGGGATTAATATCCAGAATACATAGAAAATGCCTAAAAAATCAACAGCCAATAAACAACTTCACTCAAAAGTGAGCAAAAACTTGACTAGGCATTTCTCCAAAGAAGATATACAAATGGTCAATAAGCATATGAAGAGATGCTCAACATCACTCACCATTAGGGAAATGTAAATTAAAATTACCATGAGAGGCCCTGGCTGGTTGGCTCAGTGGTAGAGCGTCGGCCTGGCGTGCAGAAGTCCCAGGTTCGATTCCTGGCCAGGGCACACAGGAGAAGCGCCCATCTGCTTCTCCACCCCCTCCCCTCTCCTTCCTCTCTGTCTCTCTCTTCCCCTCCCACAGCGAGGCTCCATTGGAGCAAAGATGGCCCGGGCGCTGGGGATAGCTCCTTGGCCTCTGCCTCAGGCGCTAGAGTGGCTCTGGTCACAACAGAGCGACGCCCCAGATGGGCAGAGCATCGTCCCCTGGTGGGTGTGCCGGGTGGATCCCGGTCGGGCGCATGCGGGAGTCTGTCTGACTGTCTCTCCCCGTTTCCAGCTTCGGAAAAAATACCAAAAAAAAAAAAAAAAAAAAAAAAAAATTACCATGAGATACCACCTCACATCCATTAGGATGGCTCCTATCCAAAAAGCAGGAGATAAGTGTTGGCAGGGATGTGGAGAAACGGGAAACCTTGTGCACTGATGGTGGAAATGTAAATAAAACGGTGCAGCCACTGTGGAGAACAGTATGGCGGTTACTCAAAAAATTAAAAACAAAACTACCATATGATCCAGCAACTCCACTTCAGGGAATATACCCAAAGAATTAAAAGTAGGGTCTCTAAGACATACTTGTATATCCATGTTTATAACAGCATTATTCACAAGAGCTACCATGACAGCGGCACAAGCCTCCACCAATAGATAAATAGAGAAGCGAAACATGGTCTCTAGCACACGATGGAATATTATTCAGCCTCTAGCAAGGAAGGAAATTCTGACACACACTACAACAGGGATGAACATGACAGCCAATGAAATACGCCAGTCACACAAAGACAAATATTGCATGATTCCACTCATATTAAGCACCTAGTCAATCCATGGAGACGGAAAGTAGAACGTGAGGGGCGAGGAATGGGGAGTTAGTGTTTAACAGGGACAGAGTTTCAGTCTGGGAAGATGAGAAGAGCTATGGGGATGGATGGCGGTGATGGTTGTGCAACATTATGTGTTTAATACCGCTGAACCATACACTTAAAAATTACTAAGATAGTAAATTTTATGTTATGGGCCTTTTACCATCATAACAAATTTTTTTTTTTTTTTGTATTTTTCTGAAGCTGGAAATGGGGAGAGACAGTCAGACAGACTCCCGCATGCGCCCGACCGGGATCCACACGGCACACCCACCAGGGGGCAATGCTCTGCCCACCAGCGGGCGATGCTCTGCCCCTCCGGGGCGTCGCTCTGTTGTGACCAGAGCCACTCTAGCGCCTGGGGCAGAGGCCAAGGAGCCATCCCCAGCGCCCGGGCCATCTTTGCTCCAATGGAGCCTCGCTGCGGGAGGGGAAGAGAGAGACAGAGAAGAAGGAGAGGGGGAGGGGTGGAGAAGCAGATGGGCGCTTCTCCTATGTGCCCTGGCCGGGAATCGAACCCAGGACTTCTGCACTCCAGGCCGACGCTCTACCACTGAGCCAACCGGCCAGGGCCATAACAAATTTTTTGAAGAGCCAGTGTCATAAAGACCCAATGACTAAGATATTCCAGAGAGAGCACAAGGTGCTTAGAGGTGCAAAGAGATCTTTAGTCCTACCTTGATGAGAACAAGTAGGTAATCCACAAAACAGTAGTACTTATTTTGAGTTCATCAGATCGGCGAGGGCACAAGGCAACCTGAGAAGCAGGAGTCCAGGGTGTGACCAGCCTCTCTGAGGACAGGTGGACATGCAGAGGCTTCCGGCTTTGGGAAGGCAGGAGGACACAGCCACCCAAGGAGCAGGAGGCAGAGAGGAGGTGAAATTGGATCAAACTCTCAAAGGCGGATGGTGGGCTAACCTGACAGCTCACAGTCCTGGGAGCTCCCGAACAAGATGATCTGTGCGCTTTTGTCAGTCCTTTTCCACAGGCCCCTACGGAGTGCTCACGAGAAAGATGGGCTCAGGCCTGCAGGTCTGCCAAGGGTGGGGTGAGCAGGAGGACTCTGTACTGTTCACAATAAAGGGTGATGAGAGGGTTGCTGGTGGGGAAAAGGACCCTGCCCGGAGCAGGAGATGTGGTGTGCCTTTGGGGAAGGCACAGAAACCCTGAACTAGCCCCACCCCTGAGGCTCAGGTGCACAGGGACCACGTATAACTGAGACCCTCACCCCCACCGGGCGCTTTGCCCTGGTACCATGCAGCAGCAGTCACCCGGGAAGGGGCTAGGAGCACAGTGAGAGCCTGTGTGTGTGGGCACGCAGGGCCTGCTGAGGCCTGAGGTGCCGCAGAAATACTGAGAGAAGCCTCGGGAAGCTGAACTGAAGCAGCAACAGAGGCCAGGCTGGCCCAGCTTCAGACAACACCTACCCACGACCCACCTCCCCAAAGTGGGGCATCTCCCCATTCCCAGGCATTCATTACTTATTTCCAATTCTGCTGTTCTTTTACACACAGAAGAGCCCGAGGGAAAAAAGACACATCCTCAAAGATCAAGCAGCCGACACAACCAGATCTATAGCTGACCAGACACTGGCTGGGACTTTTATCCAACAGAACTCTGAAAGAACTACAGTCAGTGTGTGCAAGGCTTTAATCGAAAAGGTGGGCAACATGCATGAACAGATGGGGAATTCAGAGGAGAGATGAGACCACTAGAAGAGAAAGGGTTTTCTTTTGTTATAAAAGGCATTACTGGGCCCTGGTCGGTTGGCTTAGAGCTTTGTCCCAAATCACCAAGGCTGTGGGTTTGATCCCCGATCATAGCACATGCAGGAAATGACCAGTGAAAACACAACTAAACGGAACAACAAATGAATGCTTCTTTCTCTCTCTCCCTTCCTCTCTCTGTCTCTCTAAAATCAAGCAATCAATCAAAAAAGGTTATAAAAGGCATTATTGGGCTAACTGAAACAGAATAAAGTTCGTAGATGAGATAGTAGTGTCAATATTAACTTCTTGATTTTGATAATTATACAGTGGCTAAGAAATTAGACTGTATACACTGAAGGCATCAGGTCTGCAACCAGCACAGAAGGAAGGAAGGAAGGAAGGGTTCAAGCAAACGTGATGTGCAGAGCAAAGGTCCTTAGCTAGTCACATCTCTGTGAAGGGTGTACAGGAATTATTTGCAAATTTTCTATAAGCATGAAATTATGTAAAAAAAAAAAAAAAGAAGTCAAAAATGAAATGTCAGTTTCGGTCATGAAAAATAAAAGATGGGATAAAATAAAATAAAAATGATTGACAAAGAGGGCACAGCCTCTGCCATGAGGTACCCTCCCATCTGCAGCATAAACTTGCGTGGGATTTGACCACACCCCTGGAAGCAGGATGGCAAAGGAGGAGGGATCACTGTCTGGATTGAAATCTGCCCTGGAACAGACTCAGACAAGTAATTGTCTTGTAAAGACTCATAGAGGGCATAGGATTGTTTTATTTTATTTTATTTTTATTTTTGTGACAGAGACAGAGAGAGGGACAGATAGAAACAGACAGGAGAGAGATGAGAAGCATCAATTCTTCATTGTGGCTCCTTAGTTATTCATTGATTGCTTTCTCATATGTGCCTTGACTGGGGGGCTACAGCAGAGTGAATGACCCCTTGCTCAAGCCAGTGACTTTGGGCTTCAAGCCAGCGACCATGGGGTCCTATCTATGATTCCATGCTCAAGCCAGCGACCCTGCACTCAAGCTGGTGAGCCCATGCTCAAGCTGGATGAGCCTGAACTCAAGCTGGCAACCTCAGGGTTTTAAACCTGGGTCCTCTGTGTCCCAGTTCGACGCTCTATCCACTGGTGCCACCACCTGATCAGGCAGAGTTGTTTTGTTTTAGATCAAAATGTAGACTTAAGAAGCAATGAGAGGCCCTGGCCAGTTGGCTCAGTGGTAGAACATTGGCCAGGTGTGTGGATATCCTGGGTTTGATTCCTAGTCAGGGCACACAGGAGAAGTGACCATCTGCTTCTCTACCCCTCCCCCTCCCCCCCCTCTCTTTCCCTTCCGCATCTATGGTTCGATTGATTTGAGCTCATTGGCCCCAGGCGCTGAGGATGGCTCTGTGGAGAGTCTGCCTCAGGTGCTAAAAATAGCTCAGTTGCAAGCCTAGTCCCAGATGGGCAGAAAATTGGTCCCAGACGGGAGTAGCTGGGTGGATCCCAGTCCAGGCGCATGCGGGAGTCTGTCTCTATTTCCCCTTCTTTCTCTTGGAAAAGAAGAAAAATAAATAAAAAGAAGCAATGAGAAGGCAAAACTACTTAATGAGCATGGGGTTTCCTTTTGGGGGCATGAAGATGTTCTGGAACTAGATAAGGTGTTGGTTGCATAACATTGTGAATGTATTAAATGACACTGAAGTGTTCATTATAAATGATTAATTTTGTTATGTGAATTTCACCTCAATTTAAAAGAGGCAGCAGGAAGCAGAGCATTGCCATCCACGAATCCTCTCATTGCAATTTGGAAGATTTGAGAGTTTCAAATTTATATTTAAATAGGAAGTGACTTAAATCGACTTGCAGCAATTCCATCAGCACTGGAAACTGTTTACATATTTTTAGACTCTTTGAAGAACCTCTGAAATTCTTGTTAAGGGGTATTCTGGACTTCTGACCTACCCAGAGCCCCTCCACCGAAGTTCTCCTCCCCTGTGGGGACCAGTTGGGCAGAGTGGCCAGGAAGTGACCATGCTTTACCCCATCTCATCTTCCTGAGGGCCAAGCAGTCCCCTCCTCACCTGGCACAGCGCCCTCCAGCACCCGGCCAGTGAACACCTCCTGCCGGAAGACAGGCCGGTTGTCGTTCTGATCCACAACCACAATCTCCAGGTCAGTGGGCTCCTCCAGGGTGGATCCTCCCAGGTCCAGAGCAAAGGCCCTTAGCTAGTCAAGCAGAGAGCAAGAACTGGCACTGTGATCCCCAAATTTCCATGGCTCCCACGAGGGACATGCAAAAAAGACGGCAAGTGCAGACTTTGAGCTCCACTGGAAACACCAACTTAAACAGACAAGAAACAGTCCAGGGCTGGGGCGTGTGCTGCAGCAAATGGAGCTTCCCCTGAAGTGGAGAGGCTTTCTCGTGACAGGCTGACCACCACGGACCACCCTCTTGCACTGGCCACCCGGAAGTTCGCAACTATGTTTCAAATGTGACTCAAGTAATGCTCTCACTAGCATTCCTAGTCTTTCTCTCCCTTTTGCTATACAGTTTTGGCTCCTCTTGAAGTTTCATTCCTCTGTGCACATGAAATTTTTAATTAAACCACTTCTTATCCTTTTGGAGCATGGCCATGATATAATTTTCAGGTAAAGACATACTCTTTAATGATGTTCTGTGTAAGAGAACCAAGAGCTGGTTCTTGCCATCTGAAGGAAGGAGTCAGGGCACGTGAAGGCAAAGGGAGAAGCCCCTTTTCCAAGGCAGGTTCAAAAACGGCATTTTGGACAGAACAGGATGGGGGCACGGGCCGATTGCTCAGAGGAGGTTCCGGGTTCCTCTCCTCAGCCTCTTGCCTACCTGGCTCCTTCTCTCCCTCCTCACTGCCTTTTCTCTCACATATCCCAATCTCAAATCCTCCAACAGGCGGGTCTGTGGTGCCTTCCCTGCGGCCCCATCCCTGGGAATCATGGGTACCTGCTGGTCTCGGATTTGGCAATACTGTGGGATTCTCCCAACATCCTGTCCCCACCAAATACAGTCAGTTGGGGGAGAACTGGCCGTGGACGAAGAGGGTGTCACCAGTATGGTGCTTTCCTGGGGAGGCAACACCTGCCTTTGCTGGGCTGCCCAGTCCTCGGGTCAGGACCACGCAGCTCCTCCAAGGGGCCTCAGTTTGCACCTTTGTTAAATGGGAATGTAACAGCTGCTTCCCTAGGGTTGGAGATCCTACTCTCAAATTCCCACCCCTGCCCCCCAATTAAGGATGCCAGAACTTGCTGGAGAAGCAATTTGGCCCAACATGCCCCCAGGGGAACAGGAGTTGGGGGGTGGGGGAGGAAGGGGCCCCACCCTGAAGCGGTCTGTCTTCTCCCGGTCCAGCATGGCATTCAGGAACACCTTCCCTGTGAACTTGTCGATGGAGAACACGCCCCGGGGCTCCTCATCCACTCCTGGCCCCTGGATGCTGTAGATGACGCTGCCCAGCTGCTGCTTGTCAGACTTGATCTGCCAGGGGAGGAAATGGGCTGGGGGAGGTGACCCCCCCATGGGGGGGTCCCTCCCTCTCTGCTGCCTGGGGGGTCCCTCCCTCTCTGCTGCCTCCTCCCTCTTCACTGCCTTTGTCCCTCCCTCTCCACTGCCTCTGCCTCTGCCTCTCCCCCAGCTGGGGTGGGCAGCTCAGCCTGCGGCCAAGACGGGGTCCCTGTCCTGAAGCACACACCTTTGGGGACCCATCGGGACAACCCAGCCCCTGCTCTGCCCACTCTAGCCCCTTGTCCTTACCTGCACCAGCGGGTAGGGGAGGCGCTTGTGGTTCTCAGACACGCTGATGGGGGGGATGACCCACGCTCTCCGAACACGGCCTAGTGCGGGTGCCCTGCGCCAGGGGAACAGGGTGCTGGGCCTCCTCAGCCCGGGAACCCCCAGTGAGAGGTCCAGGCTCTGCAACAAAGACACAAGCAGTCGTCACACAGCTCTCACCTGCAGTGAGTTCGGGAGCAGGCTGTGCTGAGAGCTACTCCCCCAACGGTGGTGGGCAAGTGAACTTCCTCCCACCCTGCAGGGTAACGGGCACCTTGCCCTACATCAGAGCCCTGAGCTCACAGCACTGGGAGGCCCCGGGTGCCGCTCCCCCAAACCTGGGACTCCCAAAGCTCAGCACCTGCCTTTTGCTCTCTCCTAGGCTCCCCGAAGCCCTGGGACCAGGAGTTGTCACAGGCCCTGAGTGACCAGGGGGAATTGGCCATACTGTGCCCATCTCATCTTCTTGAGAGCCAGATATTTCCCCCCACGTGGCCCCGGGGAGGCTCAGGCATCAGGGCCAGGGGGGCGTGGTATACTGGGCAGGGGCAGGAGAACCTGAGGCTGGGAGCCCAGTGATGAGTAATGGGAACAACAGCTGGCCCAGCCCCCCAGGGAGGGCCCTTGTGGTCAAGAATGTGGATAATGGAGCAAGAGGGCGGGCAAGAAAGACAGGTGTCCATACCCGGGAGTACTCCTGCCCCCTTTACATGGCTGGATCTGTCAGAGGTGGAGGTATGGGGGCTCCCGACTGCAGGCTGGGGGGCAGCAGGGGCCGTTCCAGGCCTCCACGTGTGGCCATCCTAGGCTTCCACATGGCTTGGATTCTTGAGGATTGGTTGAGATTGACCAAACCAACACTAACTAAGAGGCCCAGAGATAGGAAGGGGCCATCTGGGGCCATCTGAGGGGCCAGACCACCTCCTTACCCCCACCAGCCTGTGCTGTTTTTGTCCCAGAACTGTGGAATCAGGTGCCATTTTCATACCAATACCTTACTTAGTTCCTAGCACCTGGGGACCCTCGGGCACACTCCTGCCTCCTAATTCACACATCCGGGGGATTGGGATGCCTTGTGCGTGATGCCACCACTCAAGTCACAGCGCCCAGTGTGTGGGGCTGCAGAGCAGGTTGAGAAGCATGTGATAACTGTGCTTCTCCCATCTACCCCAGGGTGAGGGGCACACAGACACAGCCCCAGGTTCTGCCCTATGGACAGGCTGTCACCACAGTGGGATCAGAACCAGGTGGCCCAGCATGGGAGAGAGCCAAAACTCTCCCCAGACCCACTGCCAGCTATCTGTCACCACAGATAGCCCCACCCTATCGCTCAGATGGGGAAACTGAGATCCAAAAGAAAGGGCCCATTCTGTGAGTCAAGGGCAGAGCTGGCAGCGGCCTCACAAACCCATCCCACATTTCCCAGGATGCCCCTGACTTAAATATAAGGTCTCTGCACTGGCTTCTCAACCAATGTTGGCTCCTCTCAGTGTGGGCTCCAGCATGAAACCCCTCCTGCTTCCCAAATCATGGGTGAGTTCATGCTGGTGCAGCTCCTGGACAGGCCATGGGAGGGTGCTTTTCTCACATTCTCCTGTAGCTGAAGCCACCTGGGCTCCAGCAGGTGACTGAGCAGCCCCCCTCCCACCACAGCCACTGAGGGCCCTTATCCAGGTCCAGCTAGGCTCTCTGCCCCCAGGGATGACCCTAGGAGCTGTCTGCACCCAACCAGGGTCTCCAGGCCCCTGAGCCCTTCTGAAGGGGGCTCTCTTTTAGCCGAGGTAGACCAGATGGCTCCCAGGGTCCCCTTAAGCCCCTACCAGCCACCTGGTCCTTCTGACTTTCTCTTTGGCTCCCTTCCTGTTACGCAGCCGATGGAGGGGCAGCATGGGCTGGTGGGCTGGTGGCCTCAGGGGGAGTGGGGAGCAGTGTGTGCTGAGTGGGGGGTGCTTCGGGGCGGGGCAGGGGCAGGGGCTGCTGTGTTGTGTAATTCTCTTGTCTTCCCTCTCCTCCACTGCCTCCCCCTCTGCTCAGGGCTTGTTCCCTGGGCTCAGGGCCGGCCACAGTGGGTCCATACTTTGTTGACAGAATGGCAGTAACATCCAATCTAAAGCTGACTCTCTGGTGGCCCCAGGCCACCTCCTCAGTTTTGGAGTCCTCTTCCTACTGCCTTGTCTAAAATGCCAGGAGCATGTCACCTGCCGAGCCTGGAGTCCAAGTAGCAGAAACCTGGTTTATAGAAAGAAACAGGCAGCTGGCCAGGCCTCTGAGCTCCCTGTAACCAGACAGATGGCAGCGCTGGCCTCTGAGCCTGCCTGAGGCTTCTCGCCAAAACCACCCAAGCACAAGCCACTTCCAGGTTGGCGTGGTGTTCCCACCAAGTGGAGACCTGCCTGCCTTTGTCACTGTTTGTGGGGACAGTATCAGTTTTCCGAGCATCGGAGGGCAGCACCACGCTCTTGTCCTCCCTTGCACCTTGCCTTTCTCTTCCTCCCTCCTCCTCCCCAGCCCCTCTCTCAGCCCTCACAGTCCCTAGGAAGGTGGCAGTCACCTCACTTCATAGCTCCCCAGAGTGAGGCTCCCAGAGGCTGAGCCAGCATTTGCTCAAGGCCACACAGCCAGAGCCCAGCACAGCTGGGAGAACAGGGAACTGCCATCACGCGGAGGAGCAGGCTCTGAAAGCTCAGTGTTTACAGTGGTGGCCGCCCTGCCCTGACTTCAGCATGGGCAGCGGCTGGACAGTGAGCTGGACATACTTCTCAGGTGCCCCTTGACCCAGGCTCTTAGGGGTACACTGGGGACACACTCTGCCCAGTCTAGCTGCTGCAACACCTGAGCTGGCCCCTACCTCCCCATCCCCCAGCCCACTACAGAGCCTCTGTCTGTCCCCTTCCTGCCAGTGTCAGCCTCTGCTGACACTCCAGGATGCCCATCAGGTTGGCCTGGGACCAGTGCAGTGGAGGCAAAGCCTGGGTGTCCTGGGCCCCAGACTGTCCACGGTCCAAGTTCATGAGGTCAGCAGAAGCCACAGAGCCTTGGCAGGGCCTCTTGCCCAGATCAGAGGCTGCAGTGGGTGGGGTTGCCAGGCTGGACTTCCAGCGCTCTTCTCAGTCTGTCCTTTGTCCTCCCACCAGCCCCTTCCCAGAGGATGTGGCTGGATGGGGGAAGGAGTGGCCTGGGGGACAAAGCCACATGGACAAAGCCAGCTCACACAGACCCCCAGCATTCAGGCAACACCCTTGAGTGACATGTGCTCACCTATGCGGCCCACCTTGCTGTATCCCTTGCCAAGCCAGAACCAACGGGCGTCATGGACCCACTGCCCTCAGGTGGGTGCTCAATGATACCCCTACATTCACCCTTAGCCTGCCCTTAATCCAGAACCTGGGAGAATGCCCTGGAAGCCCTAGAGACATCAGAGCCACAACCCTTCATAGGGGTCTGCCCCAGTACTGGCACCCAGCCCAAGGGCTGCCAGCTAAGGAAGCTCCCACCACGTTCAGAGCACGTGCTAAGGCCAGGCTGAGTGGTCAGCACCTCGCAGACACTCTTGCAGAGTGTTGCCCAACCCAGACCCAAGCAAAGGCTCTGGGCCTGTGAGCAGCTGACCACCTCCTGCCCGATGCTTCTCTGGCCTCAAGGAAGTTCTCATCCATAGGATTGGTGATCATGCCTCCTGCCTGGTCAGACAACATGGTGGGGCATTTAGCACAGGCCCTGGCCAAAGGCTGACTAATCAAAGAATCATGGGGGTAGGGGGTGATGTTAAAATGGGGACTCCCAGACCTACTGAATTAGAACACCCAGGTGGTTCTAAAGCTCACGTGATTCTTGGAAACTGGGCAGGCACTGGACTGAAAGGTGGGACTTCATTCAGGGTCAAACAGCCCTAATGTGGCTCCTGCCCCCTAGGTAAGTCCCTCTAGGCTCTGTATGTGGGGTGACATCAGGGCCTGCAGCGAGGGCCAGGCAGAACGAGTACGCAGTGAGCACTGGATAAATATATATATCTCTGCCAACATCATTTCTGTTCAGAAGCAATGGAGAGGAAGCCTCTGCCCTTTGCTGGTGTCTATCCTGCCTGTGGGCCTGGGGCAGCCCACAGAGCTCTCTGCTTGTCTCCATCAGCCCAGTGGGTTCAGACCAGGAATTATAAGACACGGCCGCTCTCCCAGGGACCTTGGGTATTTGGCTGCGTGCTCACCAAACTAGGAAGAGATGCTGGTGACCAGAGAGGCAGGGGGAGGGGGGGGAGGGAGGAGACACCCTGCCCCCTTCTCTTCCTGACACTGGGGGGCCTCTGTGGCCCCTGGTGAATGGCGAGCAGGGGACCTGGGCTTTGGCAGGATGTTTGCTGACTGGGGTCCCGCTTCCGGAGCCCTGTCCACAGCTATATATCTTGGTTGGATAGAGGGAGCAAGCATTTTCTATTCCACTCCCTCCTAGTGTAGTCGGGCACACCTAAGAAAATGCAGATGCAGCAGCAGCAGCTTAGGGAAGGCGCTCTGGATACAGGACATCTCTCCAACACTGCCTAGGCCCTAGGTTTCTCAGAGTCTAAGAAGCAGGCAGGAAGCCTGCAGCCTGGTGGAGCCTGGGCTGGGGGAAGAGGCCAGGTGCCATGGAGGACAAGAATCCCTGTTCCGGACTCCCTGGGACCTGAGCCCCTTGCCCCAGGCTGGAATCCAGGCCACCCCATTCCTGGATGGCCTGGTAGGCATGAGGAATGCCAGGAATGGACCCAGCTGTCGCCTGGCCCAGAGCAAGCCTGAGCTCCCCTCCAGCTGCTGCAAGCTTCAGGGAAGCAATGAGGATGGCCAGGCACAGGGCAGTGGGAAGGGCAGCCTGTGCCCCCTGCTGTGACAAACTGCCACCTGGGAGAGCCAGTGGTCCAGGAGCAGGCTTCCTCCCCTGTCTTGCTTACTGTCACCCTAACATGTGGCTGACAGCCCCACCCTGTCATGGGTGGTGCTGGAGATGCCCCTGGAGATGGGTGCATCTGCTGTGTGCGCCATCTTGTTCTAGGCACTTTCCCACACTGCCCCCTGCAGGTCTTCACACTTTGACCTCAAGCCCTGGGGAGTGTGGCTGAGGCTCCATCTTCCTTCCAGAAATCATGTGGTTCACTGGCCAGATAGGCTTGGGTCCCTCACAGCAAGGCATGGGTCTGTCCTGAATCATTCATGCTACCCCAGACTCCCTGCCACCCCCAGGTGAGGTGGGGGCCCAGAGTAAGTTCAGTCACTGAAGATACCGCGGGCAGAGAGAGGGAGTGGCAAAGGTAATTTCTGAGAATACACACTGTAAGCCTCCTGGTTGAGATTTTAGGGGACACAGGCAGGGTAGGAGTGTGCCTCATCCAGGGCAATGGATCTGTGCAGTCTGGTTGCCAGCTGCCACTCCCCCCACCCAGGGGCCCACCCCAGACAGCCCTGCTGGGCCTGGGACCTGCCTGCCTTCGGGGTTCCTGGAGATGGAGAAAAGAGTATCAAGGGGCGGCCACAGGACCCATGTAGCTGGACAGGAGAGGCCTAAAGTCTGAAAGCTGAGCTGGCGGGGGGAGGGCTGGGCCAGTCCTCTCCCTTCCCTCACAGCGGAACTAATTTGAGCAAGCAGAGTTCAGGAACTTGAGCAGCCAGGCCCCCATAGGCGGGTCCCTCACCCCCACTGAATCCCGCAGCTGTCTGGGAGGGGCGTTCTGCAGTACCCCTGGGGGATGGGTGAGGAATCTGAGAGGTTTTCACTCCCCTTCCCTGTAAGAGTAAAAGGTGGACACCCCCAGACCCAGAGGAGCTGGTCTGCAGGAATGTGCCAGTGATATGATATTGATATCAGGTGGGATTCCGGGGCAGAGATGCTGGTCCTCAGTCAAGGATGGGGGGAGCAGGGGAGGTACTGAGGCATCTGGGCCCTGAAGGCGATTGGTCTCCCAGTAGAGGGCTGGAAGGGCCTAGGCTGGGGGCAGCCAGGCTGCGCTGGGCTGAGGTGATTGCCACTGTGCTGAGCCAGGTGGACAGGGCAGCCGAGGCCTGTGCATCGGGACACTGTCTCTGATGGGGGACAGTGGGAGGGCACAGAGGCAGGAGAAGAAGAGGCTGCAACAGGGGTTGCCCTAGGTGCCCTGAGGGGCCAGCTGCTGGCGAGCAACTGGTCAGCTGCCAGGGCTGAAACTTGAGCTGGCCAGCCGGGCTGGGAGGTCTGTGGGAATTAGGGGAACTCAGGAAGCCTCTGTGGTGGGTGCTGGGAAGCTTGACTCTCCTCAGCAGTATCTGGCAATGCCTGATGGGTCTGGGACTGTAACAGCAACTGATGATTGCACACTGTGACCCCTGCCCAGCCCTGGTCCCTGACTTTTGGCCTATGGCCCTTTCTCATCCCAATCCTCTGAATGCAGGAAGCCTCTGAAGCCACGCACTCCGTTCCTGAGCACAGTCTAGGTCAGGGGTCCCCAAACTTTTTACACAAGGGGCCAGTTCACTGTCCCTCAGACCATTGGAGGGCCGGACTATAAAAAAAACTATGAACAAATCCCTATGCACACTGCACATATCTTATTTTAAAGTAAAAAAACAAAACGGGAACAAATATAACATTTAAAATAAAGAACAAGTAAATTTAAATCAACAAACTGACCAGTATTTCAGTGGGAACTACGCTCCTCTCACTGACCACCAATGAAAGAGGTGTCCCTTCCGGAAGTGCGGTGGGGACCGGATAAATGGCCTCAGGGGGCCGCATGTGGCCCATGGGCCGTAGTTTGGGGACCCCTGGTCTAGGGCCTCCCCACCAGCCTGGGGCATGCAGAGATGTGGTTCTGCTCAGGGGGTGCCCACGGTGGGGAGAAAGGAGGCAGCCTGTGCTTCCTTCCACCTATTCTGCTCCCATGTTGGGGAGGCTGGAAGGCCAACTGGGTGGTGGGCTTTGTGCTGGAACCTGGCTTCCCTGGGCACAAGGTACTCCCACGGGAGAGTGAGTTCCTAGGGTAGTGGGAGCAGTTGCCCAGCTGGCAGGGCTCATGGAGGGGGGCTCAGACTTTCCCCCTAATTAATGACCAACTCAGCAAGGTTCCTACAGAAATCTGGCCTCCCAGCTGCTCCAACTGGGGGTGCTCCAGCAGCTTCCTGGCCTCCCTCTGCCTGGCTTCCACCACAAGACTGACTACCCAGGGGCTGAGGGGCATACCTCAGGGGGAGGGGCTGGCCTGCTAAGTGGTCCCCTGGCGGTCCCCCAGCCTGGCTCCCTGTTATACTCACCTCTGGACTCCCCTCCCTCCAGGGGCCCAGAGCGCCCTGGATGAGGCTGCCTCACTCAGGACCCTTAGCTCACAGGATCCTAAAGGCAGCCAGGGCCAGTAGTCCAGGCAAGGCAGGGACACCCTGCTCTAAGACTCCGTGGGGCAGGACCTTAGGGGGTAAAGCCTTTATAGGGGGGTAAAGGACCCCGCGTGGCGCCCATGCCTTACCTGGGCCAGCAATCCGAGGGTGAAGAGGAGCGTGGAGTCCATGGGGCGACGGCCGCTGAGTATCAGCCGGCGGCCAGAGCTGTGCCTCCTGCTCTAACAGAACCCGGCTAAGTGACAGCACAAGTGCGCGGGCGGAGGGGCAGAGTGAGTGAATGCACGTGGGCGGGGCGGGGTCTGGTGCTGAATGACAGCACAAGTGTGCAGGCTGGGGATCCACTGACTGACAGCCCGTGTGTGAAGGCGGGATCAGGGCGGGGCCTTTGGTGAGTGACAGTACAAATGTAGGGGCCGGGCCAGGGCGGGGCCAAGTGCCTGACGGCAGTGTGCTGGGTGGGGCTGGGGGCCGGGCCAGTACTAAGTGGCAGCAATTGTGCGGGAGGGCGGGATGTGGGTGGTACTGAGTGACAGCACGATGCTGGGCTGGAAAGCCCGGTCAAGAATGAGTGACAGCCCCTGGCCGGGTGGCTCTGGTGGGTAGAGTGTCATCCCCGCGCCCATGTCGCGGGTTCCATCCCGGGGTCAGGGCACGTAGCAATCAGGGAATACACAACTAAACTCATTTAGTTGGAATGGAACAAATACTTCTCTCTATCCCTCTCATTTTTTCTCTCTCTCTCTCTCTCTCTCAAATAAATGAAAAAATTTTAAAAAATGAGTGACAGCATGTTGGGGGCGGGGAGGGCTGGGGATTTGGCTGAGTGACAGCACTGTGTGGGCAGGGCCTGGCGCTGAGTGACAGCACTGCAGGGGGTTGGGTCAGGACTGGTGGCTGCTTTGGGGGGGGGGGGCGGTTTGGGCGGCTGGGCCAGCGACAGTACTTGGGAGGCCTCCTGCTGGGGCTGTTGGCGGGCCCTGGCTGGTGGGGATTCAGGCAGCTGTTCTGGGCTAGGGCATGGGTAGTCAACCTTTTTATACCTACCGCCCGCTTTTGTATCACTGTTTGTAAAAATTTCTAACCGCCCACCGGTTCCACAGTAATGGTGATTTATAAAGTAGAGAAGTAACTTTACTTTATAAAATTTATAAAGCAGAGTTACAGCAAGTTAAAGCATATAATAATAATTACTTACAAAGTACTTTATGTTAGATTTTCGCTAAGTTTGGCAGAATAAATCTTTTTTTCCCTCAGCCTTCTATTTATTTATTTTTTACAGTGATTAAAGCCTTTAAGCAAACTCTTGGCCAATACAGCAAGAATCCATTAAAGAGTAGTGTCCTTAACAAGTTCACCAAGTCCAAGTTGGCCCCAACACCATGCCAAGTCCCTGATAAATGCAACCCAAGCCCAGTTCAGTCTGTTAGGAGCTGTCCCAAGGAGCAGGAGTCCAGGAAAAGTCCGCATGGCACTGGAATTGTTGTCACAATTCTATACTTTGCTGCTCACGTCCAAGTCCCAATGACCGCTGCTTCTAGCTGGTAATGATTCAGGTAGACTGGAAAAGCCATCTGCAGCATGTGTGGAGATGGAGCTTCTGTTCTCCTCTGCCTGGAGAGATGAGATCAGGTTGCTTTTCCCTGGAGCTCTGCGACTGTGGCTTGGTAAAGAGAACCTTGGGATACACTAAGTTGGGTGGCAAAGGTAGATTCATAATAGAAGTTGGCAAAAGGGGGAAAGAGAGCTCTAAATTAGGAGTAGGTCCCAGCCTGAAATATGAGTGGAGCATTGAGGTAGGAGGAATGAAGGAAACACTATATATTAAACAAAGCAGCAGAAAATAGGACTATCAACACCCACAACAGAGATCTTTGAGGGAAGAATAAAAAACCTGACTATTCAGGCAAGACATAGTTAGGTGGCCCTTGTGCAAATGAGATCAGTTTACCTGCTTCTTGGAAGAAATACCCTAGGCTCGTCCACAGTGTTGTAGATGGGGCCGACGGCCCTGGGCACCTTCAGCCTTCAGTGGCAAACCCCAGCTTTCTGGGCAAGGTTAGGTCATAGGTGGCTGGAGCAGGGCTGGAAGAGACTGAACCCTCCCTTAGAGGAGCAAGGGGAAGCCTACCTTCTAGTGTCCCTGTTTCCTCACAGCAGAGGCATGTAAGTCTGGCAGGCTTTAGCTCAATGACCTTCCTTTCCACTATTGAAGCAGGACCCAGATGGCATCCTATGAGACCCCTTTGGGGTGTTGGAGCCTTTAAGGGCATATCCTAAAAGCTGGCAGTTCCCCTGATCTCTATTGGGCTTTTTCTGCCTCTTGGTATCTTAAAAGCCATGCTCAGAAGATCTCGCTGAGGGGTTTGAGTATCCTCATCCGCCTATATAAATCTTTTCTATATATCTGGGGCTATTTGGAAAAAGACAAAACAGTGTTATTAGCTGGATCAAATAAAGAAGGTAGTAGTTTGCAGGAGAAAAAGATTTGGTGTCTCCTGTTCATCAGCATTCAAAAGAAATTTAAAATTTTTTAAGTAAAAAGCATGGTATGGTAGACCCATAGGAGTTCCAAGATATGACTCCCCCTTTTTAAATTTTTTTAATTGACCTTAAAATATTTACTGGGTACACTTTAATAATACCTTGACTTTAAAGATTATAAGAAATACACATAATTCGAAAGGTTTGACAATATACAGTAAGTGCTTTTGCTCCATATGCAGGAGCATTGTCAGTTTAACCAGTTTAGGAAATCCAATAGTAGACCAATGCATACAGACAATGAGCTATAACATGGATAGCAGCCTCTCCTGTTCTGACAGAGGTTATTATAAATCCAGAATATGTATCCACTGTAACGTGGACATAGGACTGTTTGCCAAATGAAGGTATATGAGTAACATCCATTTGCCAAAGTTGTCCTGATAGGGGTCCTTGAGGGTTAACTCCAAATTAAGGGACAGATTATAGTATAGGACCCCTTGGAGAATAAATCTTTATAAAACAACTTACTATAGTTAAATCTATCTTTTTATTTATACTTTGGTTGCTCCGCTATCACCCACCATGAAAGCTGGCGGGCGGTAGGGACCAGGTTGACTACCACTGGGCTAGGGTATTAGAGTGAATTCATTCACTGATTTATTTTCTCTTCTGGTCCCAAAACTCACCTGGTACACTTCTGCCTCAGCACTTTTGCACTGGCTGTTTCCTCTGCCTGGAATGACCCCCCACCCTTAGGCTTGCTGCTTTGAGGGCTTTGTCTAGTGGCACCTCCTCACTCCTCTATTAAATATTGTCACCGCTCATCACAGGCAACTCTCATCTCGAATTACATTTGCCAGATTTGTTCACTGTCCATGGTGGCACTCTCCTGGGGCTGGGTTGCTCCCGGCTGACCCCCAGGGCTATCACAGAGAAGGTCCAGGCACAAACCCAGTCCTCCCCACCCGAGCCAGAAGCCCTTTCTTCCTCCTCCGGCCTCTGGTCTCCCCACTTGGCAGTTACTTGGTTAGATCTTATGGCTCTCCTCAAGATCCTGCATGCCTGGTGTGCATGTGCCGGTGTCTCTCAGGCCCCACATGTGGTAAGGGAGCGGGGAGAGGAAAGGAGGGAGGAAGGACCCTGTGGATTCACATGCATTCTGAGGAGTAGGAGCAGCAGGAACAGTGGGGAGCAGGGCTGCTGAGCAGCCTTGGCCCTAGTCTGGGAAGCCCCTGTCTGGGTCTTCTCTGCTGCAGGAGGAGGCAGGGGCCTCTTGCATTCCTCTCCAGATTGCTGGGCTGCCGAGCAGGTGCAGCGCCATCTGTGCCCTTGACCTGCTTGGAAGGAGGCCAGGCTGCCTGGGGGAGGCTTCGGCAGTGACTGTATCCCTAGCACTGCCCTCCGCCTCCAGGCTCTGAAGTCCTGGGGCTGGAAAGCAGACCTGGGGGGCCACGATCCTGCCTCTAAAGGTAAGGACCCCAAACATGGATGGAGAAACCCTCTGAGTGCTTTGGGTTTCCGTCTCCTGGTACTAGCGTGGGAGTAGGGGTGGGGAGTGAGGTGGCTGCACCACCCGGAAAATGGCAGCCCCTGTTCCCTGAATAACCTCACCTCAGGCTGGGGAGAGGGCCCTATGATATTCTCTCCTTCCCACCCCTGCTGCTTTTCCATCCTTCCTCTCCCTTGCTTTTGGCCATCTGTCTTCTATCCAACAACCTCCCCTGGGGTGGGGGCGTAGAAGGTAAGCCGCGTCGGGTGAGCCCCAAGTTCAGGGAGAGGCCTCTGCAGTAGGGGTGTGGTGCCCAGGCTGGGGCAGGTGCGCCTGGGGAGGAACCCTTCCCCAGGGGCCCAGTCCCTGTCCTGGACCGGAGCAATTATTCTTTCTGCCAGCCTCAGTTTCCTCTTTGTCCAAGGGAGGGGGTTGGGTTCCATGAGCCAGGACGTCCTGTCCGGCGCTGGTCCAACCCGGCACAACGGGACAGTTCACTTTCGGCACCTGATCCTCTAGGCTGGCCCTGCCCGAGTACTCCAAGCCCACACCTTTGATTCATACTCTGGGCCGCCTCCTCCTTTCCCAGCTCGTCAACCCCAAGGCTCAATCCTCCCTGCCCTCCCTGGGTTGGCGCTGGAAACAAGCCTGGGGGGAAGGATGCGCCTGAATGTTGGAACCAGTGGGCTTGGTGCGGGGAGGGGTTGAGGGGGCGGGCTGTGGGCAGGGCGCACGTGCGGTTGCGCTGAGGTTCCAGGTCACTCTTACCACCCCAGGTGGGGTGGTGGGGACCCATATTCCCTTCTCAATTCACTATGCACGATGTGGTGACGCTGAGCCTTGGAGTTGCAGGGCCTCTGCAGGAGCAGAGCTGGGGTTGTGAGGACCCTGTGTCCCCCGGAGTCCTGATGAAGGTCAGGGCTCTCCCACCCTCGTTCCCCTGGTGACCCCTCTTGGGCAGTGCTTCTTTGGTTTTAAGTACAAGGGACGCGACTGGGCAGGACTGGACTCAGCGGCCCACTAGGGCCTGAGTCTGGTCAGGGCTGACACAGACACGGTGAGTGCCTGACCCTTGCCTAAGGGCATGCATGCACTTGTGAACTGGCAGGGGGCAGATTGGAGGTGTGCAGAACCCAGAGAGACCCAGAGGGCAGCTGGCTGTCCACCGGTGGAAGGCAGGAGGCCAGGGTGGCCAGGGACCAACCCAGGGGGCCCATCCTCTGTGTTTAGGGATTTTCAACTTTCTTTTGATAAAAGGGGGGCACCTACTGCCTTTAGCAGACAGATGAAGCTATCATAACTTTATAATAATGATGTAATTATTTACTTTAGAGTAATACTACAATTATACCGTGGATTAAGAATTATTGTTATGTATAAAAGTATGCAGGTTTGTATAAAACCTGAACATAGATATATAATATACACACAGACATCCACAGTCCTATGAAGCAGGGGCCTCTCTCCATGCAGGTAAGGACACAGCAGCTTAGCAGGCACTGAGCAGATGAAGAAAAATGTGAATGCTCTGAAGCCAGAACCTGTGAAAGTGTCACCTTTAATGGCAAAGGGCCCTTGAGTTGACTGATGATCCTGGATTGGCTGGGCAGATCTAATGCAATCACAGGAACCCTTAAAAGCAGAGAGCAATTCGCCAATGGCAGAGAAATTTGGCAAGAGAGTAGTCAGAAAGATTCAAGGTGGGTGAAAGAACAATATGTGGGTGTTGGTTCTGAGGTGCAAGGAACACAGGCAGGAGGCCTCTGGAAGCTAAGGAATGCCTGGCCAAAAGCCAGAGAAAATGGGACCTCAGTCCTACAACTGCAAGGAACTTGGATTCTGCCAAAGATCTGAATGAGTTTGCGGCAGATTCCACCCCCACCCCTCCCAGCTCTGGGTAAGAGCCTAGCAGGCACTGTGCCTTTAGCCTCTGTGCCCAGAAAGAGATGACTTGGTCTAACCCACTTAGACACCCACTCAGATAGCGAGATGATAGATTATTTATTCATTTATTTTATTAAGTGAGAGGCAGAGAGGCAGAGAGACACTCCTGCATGTGCCCCAACTGGGATCCACTGGCAAGCCCCCTATAGGGAGATGCTCTGCCCATCTGGGGCCACTGCTCTGTTGCTCAGCAACCAAGCTATTTTAGTGCCTGAGGCGAGGCCATGGAGCTGATCTCAGTGCCTAGGGCCAACTTGCTCGAACCAATTGAGCCATGGCTGCAGGAGGAGAAGAGAAAGAGAGTGAGGAGGGGGAGGGGTGGAGAAGCAGATGGTCACTTCTCTTGTGTGCCCTGACCAAGAATCGAACCTGGGACTTCCACATGCCGGGCTGATGCTCTACCACTGAGCCAACTGGCCAGGGCTGAGATGATAAATTTATGTTGTTTCAGCCATTAAGTTTGCAGTAACTTGTTCTGGTGGCTACAGACTAAAAGCACTCAGGTTGAGTAACTCGGCAATACCAGCTGGTGTTAACCGAGCATGCGCTTGGCTCTTGGCACAGAAAAAATTGCATGTCCACACTGCCCCAGCCTGCCAGGGGCTCTGGTGGCACACAGATCCACTTTAAGAGCAAGAGTCAGGTAGGTATGAACCAAGTTCCTTGGGCTACACCAAGGAGCACCTGCCCACTCAGGGTTCAGCTGCCGTGTGGGGGGTGGGGGCCTGAAGAGAGGGTGAACATGGAAGGGAGGGGGAAGAATGCCCAGGTATTCAGGAGCTACTGGACAAGAAGGAGGTGATCTTGACACCAGGCGTTGACCTGGACGGAGCTTCTTGTGGACATAAACTGGGGTGTCTGGGGTCCTTCAGTGAAGATGTCCAGTGGGCAGTTGCACATAACCGCAGTAAAGGCTGAAAGGTGTTTCCTGAGGCTCAAGCACTGTTCTCTTCCTAAGAGAGGCTGGTCCCTCTGGGGCCCCCATTTTGTAGGCAAGGACCTGGAAGATCAAGGAGGCAAATGTAAGTAGGTGAGCCCAGGCCCACCGGGTGCAGGGCCCCTGCCCTTTCCATATTTGAACGTGGTCCGTAAGTTGAGAAGGAGGTTGAGTAGGGGTAGATACTCTCTTCATCCTTCCTCCCTCCCTCCTTTCCTCCTTCCCTCCCTTTCTCTCTCTCTCTCCCTTCCACAGTTCCTCTGTGCCAGGCCCCTTCCAGGCTCTGGGGCTTCAGTGCTGAGGAAAGTCCTTGTGGGGCCACCCTCTCAGGGGAATCAAAGCACCAACCAACCCTAGCTGTGGTAAAGCAGTGTAAATGTTTCCTCAGTGGAACTGGGTAAATGTGGGGACAGACAGTTGAGAGGTTGAGGGAGGTGAAAAGGTGGAACAGATCTGGAAGGATCCTTAACCCCTGCCGGAGCCCCGTGGCCTGGAGGGGGCAGGGAGGTCCAACAGAGAGCTTCCCAACCCTTAAATGTGTCCCAGGGTCAGAGAGGATGGTGGGGTGGGCTGGAGTGCTGGGTATCGAGGAGACAGGAGGGGCAGGCTGGCAGCCCTTGGATCCAGTGCCTGGCCTGGGGAGCGCAGGGTGTCACTGCCCTGGGTGCAGTCCTTGCCTGCCCTCTGGCGGCCACAGGGCACTGTACAGGCAGAGGCCTCTGGAAGGCACAGGTCCAGGTGGCACCCATCAGGTTTTGGGGACCTTGTCTTTGTCAGAAGTCCAATGACACCCCCAAAACACATGCAGAACAGCCATTCTCATACTATGCTTTTACTCTTGAGTGTTCAAAAAATATGGACAGACAACAGATACAAGATGCAGGGCCCTGTGGCCCCGAGGACTTTGGAGTGAAGAGCCAGCTGCTGCTGATGCAATGTGACCCTTGGTCCTGGTTCTACCTGGAGCTGGGCCAGAGGGACCCTGGGCAACAGGCTCTGTCCTGGACTCCCTCCAGGGCTTTCCCTGAACTCCAAGCCCCCATTTGCTGGGACCAGGTCCTGTCCTGCTGGGCAGTCGCCTGCCCAGCAACCCTGACAACAGGGATGGAGAATCTGTCCAGTGGCCAGGTTTTTCTGTGTCCTTCAAGTGCTAATTAGCCCCAGCCAGGCTTGTCCCCATTACTGGGGGAGGGGCTCAGCCAGGGTGGCGGGGAACTGCACCGGAGATCCCAGGGTCTAGTGGCTCCTGCCATGCTTGATGGGACCAGCAGAGGGCAGTGTGGGAGGGGCTCAGCAAGGGTGGCGGGGGAACGGCACAGGAGATCCCAGGGTCTAGTGGCTCCTGCCATGCTTGATGGGACCAGCAGAGGGCAGTGTGGCTCTAGGGAAGCCAGGCAGAGGCAGCAGGGATGATGGGCTGGAGTGGAAGGAGGTGACAGATGGGTCCTCCCTCTCCCTGGGCCTGAGCTGGTTGGTCCCTGGCTCTAGGCTTAGAGGGCAGCTGGGAGGGGTGATGGGCCCTTCTTGCCCCATCCCTGGACACACCTGCCCCCTATACACTCTTCCAGAAACGTAGCCTTTACAGTGACCCTGCATCCCCTTGTCCCTCCAAGGGTGGGGGACCCCTGGCACGGACCCTCGTTTTCCCAAGTGGGACCAGGGGCTGCTGCCCACAGGGTTAGCACAGATTCCTGCGCACATCCACTCCGTAGAGGACCTTGGGCTTCCGGCCTTCTGAAGGCCCCGGCTGAGTCGGGGCAGCTCACCTGGGGTCTCACCCTGCTGTTGGCCGTGCAGCCAAGCCCGGCCTCCTCTCCATCTCTGGCCTGAATGTGCTGCAACAGCAGGGGGCAACCCGGCCAGCAGGGACTCTGGGGTGCGTGGCCTCTGCCGTGTGGCATTGTCGTGGGCCAAGCCAGGTCAGCCCGGACCTGGCGTTGGTGAGAAGGGCTGGAGATATCAGTGAGGTAAACACGCAAGCCTGGCCTTGGACACAGCAGGTATGGAGAGAATGTCCTTGAGGGAACAGGGGGGCTCCACTCCCACAGCCGCCTGGGCCCTGACAGCTCTCAGTTCCTTGGAGTGGCCTCAGTGAGTTTTTTTCTTGCACTGTCACAAGTGACATGACATTTCATAGGGCCCTTGGTGCCCAGCCCTGTCTGGAGAGGGTCCCTGCAGGGAGGAAGCTGGTGGGAGGGGTTCCAGGCCAAAGAGGCCACTTGGTGACTGGTCCTTTCAGGCCCGAGGGGAGGGGAGGGGAGGCCAGGGCTGTCCCCTTGGCACTGGGGGCTGCCTGGGGCTGCTGGTCCTGGAGCCCTGCAGGGCACGGGTCTCCTCTCTTGCCTCATGTTCTTCTCACATGGCTGGAGAAGCTGCCAGCACAGCTGCATGTTGGCATCTCCTCAATCAGAGAGTGAAGGCCAGGGGAGGGGGTGTGACAGGGGAGGGAGACTGTAGGGGTGTGTGGTGCAGAGTGGGGAGGAAGCCAGAAGGGGTGTGGGGTCCTTAAATCAGCACAGGGAGTGCAGCCCCCATGCACCCCCAGCTTGCTCCACTGGGCACCGGCTCCATTGTCTTTCAATCAATATCAAGTGAACTGGTGACAGATTTGGGAGCAAAGAATCCCAAATAGCCGTATAAATCACATTAATGACCATTCAGATGAAATCAATTGCTGTAATGGAATCAATTTAGTCTGATGACATCACCGCTGCATTAATCTCACCCTCCATTCAGGGGCCACTGGTGGGAGATGGGTTGTTCAGCAGGGCGGGGCTCTGCGGGGCCGCTGTGCTTCCCTGCCCAGTGTCAGGCCCAGGAAGAGGGCACGGGGTACCTGGGCCTCAGGGGCCATGAGCCTTCCCTGTTGGCCTTTCTCCTCCGGACAGATGAGCCCAGCCAGAAAGGCCTGGAGAGGCTATGCCCAGGTGATGGCTGATGGGTGGCACAGACGCCTCCCCACGGTGGCCACGCCTGCAGGCTGGACAGCAGAGCCACGCCAACTCAGCTGCTGGGCAAGGCAGCCCCGGCCACACCGAGCAGCACCTGGTTAATGGTCTCCTCGCCTCTTTGGAGAGAATCAACACATTTCAGCCATTCTCCTTGGTCTTGAGGCTCCCTGTTGTCTCCTGAATTTGGGGAGCAGAAACCCCTTTCCCCCATGTCCTCTTCTTCGAAAGCGTCTAATGGCCATCCAGGCTGTGCCCATCGCCCTCTGGCAGTACAAGCGCAGCCTGTGTAAGCGTGAGCCCCCATCTTTCCCTCCTCTGCTCCCCTCCCCCACTCCGCCAGCACCTCCATCCAGGCTGCTGAGCTGGAAGCCTTGACCGGTCCAGACTCTTCCTCTTCTATTCTCTGCCCTTCAGAGCCAGCACCTGCCTCCAGGCTCCTCCCTCCTGCCAATCAGGAGCCTCCTGAGTCCTGTGACTCTTCCAGA
Organism: Saccopteryx leptura; assembly: GCF_036850995.1. Lineage (NCBI taxonomy): Eukaryota > Metazoa > Chordata > Mammalia > Chiroptera > Emballonuridae > Saccopteryx > Saccopteryx leptura. The sequence goes on from NC_089511.1 coordinate 38,646,796, forward strand.
CTGTGCTCTGATCCTGCCCCAGCCCCAGGCTCTCTTGTTTACCCCCAGCACCCTTCCGTTCCAGAGAGGACCCAGACTTCATTGCAAAGCACCACTGCTCCTCACCCCTACAGGTGTCTTATTCTCACCCATCAAGGGGGAGTGTGGCCAGCTGGGCTCCAGCAGATGTCCCCACTGTGCTGGTCCCCCTGAGTGAGACTCCTTGGGACGGGACTGTAGCCCTGGATTTAATAAGTTACTGTACCAGACCGATATGCACAAGCTCCAGGTGGGTACAGGTGGGGAATTCTGCAGACGAGGAATTATGACTTTGCTAAGTGCCCCTGTGACGTTCTCACCTCCACAGTGATGAGGCTCCTGCTGGCAGCTTCCACCTGAGCGGTGCCTTCACCTGGCGGAAAGGTTCTAGTGGGCTGACCCTCCGCCTCACCCAGGTCAGCAATTCCATTGGTGCTTGGAATGAAGTTGTGGGAGGTGGTCTGAGGCTCCGTGACTCCTGACAAAAGCAGTAGTAAAAATGCTCAGCGAGCTGGTCACAATAGCCCATTTCAACAAGATGAAATGGCACTAACAGGGTCAAATAAATACTGAGGCTTTGTTGAGATGTGAGTGTATTAGACGGGAAACTGAGGGTCCGGCCCAGTGGACAGCTGCGCACAGTGAGGCTGAGCTTAGTGACTCAGTGCGATGTGAACCCAGCGCAGTCCAGCGGCTGGAGGGGCGGTTTCTCCAGCGGCATTCATAGGAGGTGTGTCCCCAGGGCCGAGCACACTGCAGCTGTGAATTTCTACCTAGAGAGAAACATTTCCACCCAGAGGACATTCAGCTAATAGGAGAGTCCAGGGAACATTTCCACCCAGAGGACATTCAGCTAATAGGAGAGTCCAGGGACTGTGTGGGGAGGACACAGGAACCAGAGCTGCTCATTTGAGTGAGGCAGAATTTACACCTGTGTGGACACACTTTCGGATCAAGGACAAGAAAACCTGAAGAGCACCAGAAAGAAAAGACCAAAAACTTGAAAGCCATGAAGTCCGAGATGCCAAGAAGCAGAAGTGCAGAGAAAAATGGCTGTCTCATCCCAGAGTGCCTGCCATTCATGAGTGAGGACAAAATAGACTCAGGAATACAAAGGTTAAGTGAGTTCTCCATTCAGCTGCTTTTCAGAGAACTATTACAGAGCATTCTTTATTAAAACAAAATTTGTTGAGCCAACAAGTTGATAAAATGTCAGTAAACTTAACGATTGACTATAAAAACAAAGCTTATTAATTTTTGTGTCCAAAACAAAAACAAAACAAAACAAAATTAGAACTCTAAAGAAATACCAAGATGGTAGAGGGGCAGGTATTAGAGGAAGGTTACAGTATGCTACAGCCTTGTCCTGGCCATGGGCAGCCATGTACCCCCTAACCATATACTTGGTTGGAAGAAGAGCTATAGACTTTATAGGATGTATTTAAAATTTTTAAGGGGTTTCAAAGAACAGAAATTTAATGTATAATCTCCTAGTAATCAAAGAGAAAAAAAAAAAGTCGAGAAAGTTATTTACACAACAAAAGAGAAGGCAAAAGCTACAAAGCGAATATCCCTAAGGTGACAGGCAGAAATGCGTCAGTAATCACAATAAAGGAACCGCATCAGATCTAGCTATGCCGCTTACAGGACACTAGCACGCGGCACTCAGAGTGGCGCTGACAGACTGCAGAGGCAGACCGCCGAAACACGCGCCCTGGAAGCTGGAAGAGCAACATTAGCCTCGGACGAGACATGAACGAGGGTAAAGAGAGATGCTCGGGCACATCCACCAAAAAATATTCAAGTGTAATAATGGCCTAAGGACAGAATGTTGAAACAGATAAAGGGAAAAGTGACAGAATGACGAGGCAAGCGTAGGGGACTTTAACATGCCTCCTTCCCAGGGGTCAGGCTGGCCCAACACCATGGCATGGATGCACTGGAATAACCAAATAGACGCATTTAATCAAACAGAGTCTTTTCAGTCTCTCAACGCTGAAACAAAAACCAGCTGCATAGTAGGACACAAAAGGCGCCTCAGATTTCAAAGAACTGGAATCACATGTCTCGTGTTCTTATGCAATTATGCAATTGCCTGGAGAGCAGGAGGAGACCAGGGGATTGAAAATGCGCTCCGGGGTTAAGAGAGTAAATCACAGTGGAAATGACCACGTGTTTGGAGCTGGTGGTGCTTAAGGACCTGGGATGTATTTACAAGATCAAGGTGAAGAGAAGCCAGTGAGGGAGGGTCCACGTGAAGCCACCAGGAAAGGAAGAATGATGACAGGAAGTTGATGAAACAAAAGAAACAGTGAGGATTAGCAAACAAAAGAGAAAGTTAAGCAGACAGATGTAGCAAGACTGGTGAGGAAGACAGTAAGCACTGAGAGGGCGGGATAGAGGGACTAGGTCATAAGAGAGAGCTGGGAACAACTTTATGCCAATAAATCTGAAACCTAGACGAAGTGTATAGTTTTATAGAAGATACAGGTAATCAAATGGACTCACAAAGAGGTGACAATTTTAAATCAAAGAGGCCAAATCAGCAAATCAAAGACACTCTGCCCCTGAAAAGACAGCAGGCCTGGATGCTCCCTGGGGCCATTTGACCCCCTTCAAAATCTTAAATAAAACACAGACCCAAGTTCTGTCCCCAAACCACTGGATGGAAAGGGTGCTGGAATTCAGAATTTTTCAGATATTTGAAAGGTGAGTTTGCCACGTAATGTGTTATTCCCTTGGGATCTGCCACCAAAGCACAAACACTGACACAGCCTCACGTCCCTCCTGCTCAGCTTTATCTGCTGTCTTACTCCATTCAGGCTGCAGTGACAACATGACGGGGTGGCTTGTGAACCGTGAACACTGATTTCCCACCGTTGTGGAGGCTGGATGTCCAAGTCGTGGCCAAACTTGATGTCTAGCAAGGGCTTCCCGGTTCATAGCCGGTGTCTTCTCGTTCAGGTCTCTTTCATAAGGGCACTAATTCCATCATGGTAGCCCCACCCTCAGGATCTAATTGTCTCCCACAGTCCCTGCCTCCGAACACCATCACATTGAGGGTTAGGTCTCAACATATGAATTTTTCATGGACACAAATATATTTAGTCTGTAATCTGTTGAATTAGTTTATTACACACATTAAAAAGAACAAAACCCAAAACAAAAACTTTTGTTCTCAGAGTTTTGATTTTGGAATTGTAGATAAGAAACCATGGTGCTAGATCAATCATCACATTAAACAGTCTAATTCAGTGCTCTGCTCCCTACATTGTGATCAAGTTGGACTTATCCCAGGAGTACAAGTGTAACGTTAAAAAATCATCTACGTTAACAGAGTAAAGACAGAAAGGATGGTCCATTCCATAGATAAGAAAAGACTTCAAGAAAATTTTGCACTCATTCACCAAACACCTTAGCAATTAGGGGCAGCAATACACGGGTTGATCTGAGTCAGGCATTTACCTGCACTTACTCGCGGAATTGGTTGTGACCAATTCTGGAGGCAGCCACGCGCCCCCTTCATACTCGTTTTTATTTTCCTGTGAGTTTCAGCAATGCAGTAAGAGGAGAAAGGAAGAAACAGGAAGGCTAAGAATTGTAAAGGAGGAGAGAGAACTGCGCTAATGGGCAGATGTTGATAACCCACAAGAAATTCACAAATTCAGCAAAGCTGCAGGCTGGAAATCAACACACACACCATTTCAATAACCAATTAAAAAATGAAATAAAAAATCCCATTCAGGTTTCCAACAAAATATATAAAGCCCCTGGGACTAAAGCTCTTAGAGGATGTGTACAATTATTACAAAGAACACGACAGAACTGGGTCATGTTTGTGGACTGGAGGATGCAGTTTGTAAAGACGTCAAGTCTCACCAGTTTAAACTATAAATGAAATCACCTCCAATAAAATTTCCAATGAGGTTTTTTTTTAAAAAAAGGAACTTTAAACTACTCTTAAAATTCAGATCGAAGAGCCAAGAAAAGCCAAGGCTGTTTTGAGAAAGGAAATGGGAACGAGCGTCTTCTCCTAACGAACATGGAGACTTGAGAAGAAGCGTGAGCATCAGGGCCTAGAAAAGAGCAAGCAGAACAGGCGGGGGGCGGGGCCGAGCACGTGGCCGCCTGGCAGAGACCATGGCGCTGGCAGGTCAGGAGAGACAGAAGACTCTGGAACTGGGAACATTTGTTATTTTATGTCGGAAACTCGGGGCTCTTCACACCACATATGTGCAAAAATAAATTTCCAGTGCATTAAGGGTTTAAATGAGAAAAGCAAAGCTTTGTAACTTTTAGAAGAACATATGGAAAAATATATTTAAGAGCTTGGAATACAAAAGGCTATAGGCAAGAAATACTCAAACCATAAAAAATATTAATGCATTTGAATACATTAAAAAATTTAAATTATGCCTATTGTAGATATCATTAAACGAAGTAAAAGGGAAACTATAAACAATGCACAATCAAATAAATTACCACTAGCCTGACTGGTGGTGGCACAGTGGAGAAAGTGTTAACCTGGGATGCTGAGGTCCCAGGTTCGAAGTCCCGTGGTTGCTGGCTTGAGCATGGGGTCGCTGGATTGAGCCCAAAGGTTGCTGGCTTGAAGCCCAAGGTTGCTGGCTTGAAGCCCAAGGTCGCTGGCTTGAGCCCAAGGCTGGAGCAAGGGGTCACCGTTTTTTGTTTTTTCTGAAGCTGGAAACGGGGATAGACAGTCAGACAGACTCCCGCATGCGCCCGACCGGGATCCACCCGGCACGCCCACCAGGGGCGACGCTCTGCCCACCAGGGGGCAATGCTCTGCCCCTCCTGGGCGTCGCTCTGTCGCAACCAGAGCCATTCCAGCGCCTGAGGCAGGGGTCAAGGAGCCATCCCCAGCGCCCGGGCCATCTTTGCTCCAATGGAGACTTGGCTGCAGGAGGGGAAGAGAGAGACAGAGAGGAAGGAGAGGGGGAGGGGTGGAGAAGCAGATGGGCGCTTCTCCTGTGTGCCCTGGCCGGGAATCGAACCCGGGACCTCCACACGCCAGGCCGACGCTCCACCACTGAGCCAACCGGCTAGGGCCCACCGGTTCGTTTTAAACCCCTAATCAAGGAACGTATGAGAAGCAACAAATGAACAACTAAAGTGTCGCAACTAACTACAAGTTGATGCTTCTCATCTCCCTCCCTTCCTGTCTGTCTCTTGCTAAAAAGAAATGATCAATAACCAATGGGGAATGGGCGAAGAACATGAACAGGCAATCAAAGGCTAAAAAATGCAGATGGCCAATAATCATGTTCAAATTATTCATTTTAAACTAGTAATTATGAAAATGCAAATTAAAACATTCCACACCCAGCACAGGGACAGAAACTAAATGTCTGTTCAGCCATGTTGGCACAGAGGCGAGATTTAAGTGTCATGTGTATTGGAGGACACAGATTCTTTGTTAAGAGTGGGGGAAATATCTGGTAATTGAAGGGTCTGGTGCCAGTGGCTGCCAGCTCTCAACATGTCCCCAAGCTCTCCTTGATCCTGTTCTAGCTGTCACTGTCTGCCACAGGTCTGAGGGCAGCTGACACCTGATGGGTGGCTTCAGAGCGCAGATCTGTGTGTGTGCAAGTGTGTATATGTATTTACATAGCACATATAGTTATATATGCCTATGCATGTGCATATATGTGCACATGTATACATGTATGCATATATTTGTAGTGTGCACATGTGTATTCATATCCATATGTGTATACCCATAATTCTATGTCTGAGTGTATGTATGTATGACAAGTGAGTATGCATGCCTGTGTATATCTGTGCACATGTATGAATATCCTTATTCATATAATGTACCCACATGTATGCATGTACACACATGAGTATTTCTGTGTGTGCATGTGTGTCTGTGTGCATGTGTGTGCATATGTGCAGAGGCCACCAATCCGGCGGGCGCAGAGTCCCGTCTTCTTTCTGAGGAGCGGCTCCTCTCTGTCACGGCAGGACTACCGGGAGTGTGGCTGATGCACTGAGGATGCGCCTGCTTGTTGCCGTTGTTGTTTTAATGGTTTTATTGCTCGGTGGTGGGGAAAGGGCTGGCAGGCTGGAATGAAGTAGATTGTTGGCTTAATGGCCCGTAGCCATTACAGAGTAATTGAATGGCTGTGTATATATGATCAGACTGTCAATGGGCGACGTGCACTGCAAGCTAATGATGAGAGGGACTGCCAGGTGGGCACGACTCTGCCTCAGGAGAGACCCCGGCGGGCCAGGGCCACCACGTGAAGGGATGTGCAGGTGTGCCGGGCGCTGCACCCCACGGCATGCTCCCACTTCGGTAGGTCATGCCTGGGAGCCCGCATGCGAACGCACAAACACGGTTGCTCATACACAAGCCTGTGCGTAGATGCACCCCACATACATGTGCCCACTCCTCTTACACATGCAGGTGCACACGCTCCCCATGTGTCTGCACGCTTTACACACCCATGTGAAGCCCCACACACCAGTGAATGCAGGGGGATGGTGCCTTTGGAGAGGCCTGAAGGAGAAGTTTGTGCTCCTCTGGGCCAAGGGCTTGGTGTGCCTGGGGCCAGGGGTCAGAGGCTGACAGTTCCCCTGCCCATGGAGGTCCCAGTCCTTGCAAAGGCCTACTGGCCACCTGCCAGTCCTGTGCCGAGGGGGCAGCACGGCCAGAGGGGAGACCAGGGAGTCGGCCAGGAAGCCGTGGCCACGCTGCCCCCTCTGTCTGCTCTGTGCTCTGACGTGGCTGTGTTGCAAGAAGGGCTTCTGCCCCTCTGCCCGGGCCTGAGGTCCGTGTCCTGTCCTGCACTCCTGCCCCTGTGCCCCCAGTTCTGGGGGTGGCCCCTGCTGGCCTGGACCCGAGCTCCACACTTCCCTTCAGGGAGAGGACCCTGAAAACCACTTGATAGGGCCGAAGGCCGAGAAGGAACGCCCCCTCCGCCCGCCTTTGTCAAGCCTGCAGCTGTGCTGGGAGCTTGGAGGAACCTTCCGGAATGTGATTTCCACTGACTCTTTCTCCTGCCCTCAGGCATGGGCACCCTTGACCCTGTCTTCACAGATGAGGAGAAGGCTCTGAGAGGCCCGAGGGTGCCGGGGTACATCCTCAGACCCTGGCGGCCCACTTTAGTGCCTGACCAAGGAATTGTCACCGACTTGGGACATGGAAGAGGGATGGGAAGGGGTTTGCCAGGGTGGATGTGGGCCTCCCACCCTGGCTCCGGATGAGCCAGGCTTCCGCTGCTGTGCCCTGGAGACCCCTTGCCCCAGTGCCTCCATTTCTCCACAGAGCCCCTCTACAAGTCTGCCTGCTCTTCATCTCTCGAAGAACGTTACTTGTGAGCCTGTGAAGGATGCCTCAGTTTATCCCTCGGGCAGAGGCCTCATGGCCACGTCGGCCCTGAGACCCCAGGATGCCGGCTGGAGAGAACACAGGAGCCACAGAGAGGCCGCCACCTGGACCAGGCTCCAGAAGTGTCCTTCAATAGCCACGCTCTTGCCTTAAAATACCAGCCAGCAGGAGACTGGTGAAAATCACAGGGAACAAGGGAGAGGCCCGACCATCACCCCACATCTGGAGACAGGCAGCACTCTGCTCCCTCGGGGTCTGAGGCCTGACGTCCAGCACCGGCCCCCGGGCGACAGCCTGGTGTCGCAGGGGTGCTGCCTCCTGGAGGCGCCAGGGCAGAACCCACTCCCTCGTCTTTCCGGGCTTCTTGGCCCTTGGCCCCTCCTCCCATCATCCAGGCCAGCAATGACCACGACGCTGGCCCTCCTGCCCCTCTCCAAATGTTAGGACCCTGTGATGACATCGGACCCACCCAGGGACCCAGGATGAGCCTCTTTCTGAAGACCCCTTTGCTTCATGAAGTAACATATTCACAGGCCCAGTCTCAGGGACAAGGTTGTGGACAACTTTGGGGGCCCTCCCTGGTGGTCTCAGCATCTAAGGGCAGCTGGGGGACCTGCAGAGACCTGGCAGAGTGGGTCGAGGCTTGTTTGGGACAGCCCTGTGCTGTAGCTTCCACAACTCCTGACCAGCTCCAGATGAGCTCCCTGCCTGGGAAGACTGAGCCAGCCCACTCCAAGGATGGGCTGTCACCACCAGTGAGGCCAGGGGCCAACTCCCTTTCCTCTGACGCATCTGCAGCAGGCTCCGCCCTGCGCCAAGCACATCTCCAGCATGCTGCTACCTCCAGCTCCCACTCTCCTGTCCAGCCTCTTCTGCCAGGTTCCAACACACAGAATAACCCCAGGGGCCTGCCAGCTGCAGCCAGGCCTGTGCCCTGGGATGTGCTGCCCTACCTCCGTCTAGCGCTGCCAAAGCCTACCTGCCAAGACCAGCTCAAATGCCACTTCCTCTGGAGTGAGTGCTCCACAGTGTCCCGGGGGTGCTCCATCAGTGGCGTGGCTAGCTATTCATGTGTCCGACCTCCCCCCTCAGACAGAGCTGCTGAAGGCAGAAGAACCAGGGCTTTGGGCCCAAACAGCACAGGTGGCACCACAGCCTTTCTTTTCCTGGGGCCCTGAGACAGTTGCTCACCTCGCTGGCTCAGTTTCCTCATCTGTAAAATGGGCCGAGAGCACTCCCCTCGAGGTCCCCACATGCGTGGCCCCCGCGTCCAGGAGAGGATCTGGTCCAACCAGGTATGTGTATGCACTGGGGTCCGAGGCGGGCCCCCCCACCCTCCTCTCTCATAGTCAGGTGGTGGGAGCCCCTCCCTACCTGCGGTGGAGCTGAGGCCGGTGGCCTGGCCCCTCCCTGCCGTCATCCATCTCCCAGCTTTATTAATGGCTGTGTCAGGGCCACGCAGGACGCCTGCGGCTGTCTGCAGTGATGGATCACAAAGCTCCTCTGCTGCTATTTATTCTCCAGTGACCTTGTTCCCCCATTGTTGCGTGTGTAAGAGTTATGAATGTGGGACATGATAATTTGATATTGATCTATTTGGTGAGCTAAGAATTTACTGCATCCTTGATGTTTTAACAAAAGAAACGCTTGACTCCTACAGGCAGGATAAAGGGCTACTCTGGCCACTGCTCACAGCCCAGTGCAAGGGACAGCCAGCCCCGGAGAGCCCAGGCAGGGGGTAGGGGGCCTGGCGAAGTGTGGGCTGCTCCGGCTCAGGAAGATACTAGAAGGGCCATCAAGCAGCCATAATAGAGCACATAAGACCACAATGACAAAGGTGACCTTGATCAATTGACCAGAGATGCAGAGTCCACACATGGAGACAGGCCCCACTGCAACCACTGAGGACACAGGGACAAGGGGACCTGCTGAGTTTGCAGGACGGTGAGGGGACTATGGAGGGGGGGAAGCGGAAAGGGAGCCGCTAGGGAGGGGCTGCGGGGAGCTGAGCGGTAATAGGGGAGGGTCCTGTGGGGACCCCCGGCACAGCTTCGTCCAGTGGCTGGAAGGCAAGGCGGGCACACAGAACTAGGCCCAGGAAGTAAAGAAAAGGAGCAGAAATGGCCCAGGTGCCCAGGGGTCCCCAGAGGGAGGTCACAGCATGATTATTTTAAGAACTGAGATGTAGTTTTCAAATTTACAGTTTAGTGCTGGAATCTGTCTTTAAAATATTTTTTTTTTTTATGTAAACACTCAACATAAAATAGAAAAAAGGTTAGGATTTCAGAGTTTAAGCTGATTCCAGGCACTCCTGAAAAACTGTTTTATAATCCTGGTCCCACTCAGCCCAAACACTTAGGGGGTGTCACAGGGCATGTATGTGTGAGCACAGGTATGTATGCAGGATGTCTGTGAGCCCACGTGTATACAGGTGTGTGGGCACGTGTGAGCACATATATGTGTGTGGGGATATCTGTGTGTACGTGCACCTGTAGGCAGTGTCTCTTATTCAGTGTTGGTTAGAGTCAGCCCAGCACTGCACCTGTTTTTATGGTTATCTCATCTAAAACTGGGCACGGAGCTGCCGTTTCTGATGACTGTCTCATTTTGTCTCCCAATGGACTGGAGCAGGGACTATTCCGGAATCCCCTTTACAGATGGGAACACCAGGCTTAGCACCCCCTGACCTCTCAGGGTGCTAGCTGGGCCCTCTATCCCTGAGCAGGCAGTCATGGGATCTTGCTTCCCGGGGTCCCTGGCCAGTGGGTCCCAGCCCTACCTGTGTTGGCTGGGGACCAAGGGTGGCAGGTGGCTCTGCTTATGGTCATACCTAGAGAGTCCAATCTCCTGCCCTCAAGGGGTTGGGACTCATCCCAGGACACAAGGTACATTGGCACCAGTTCTGGGGCCCAGCATTGAGAACTTCTGTTCTCAGCTGGACTTCTGTGCCTGTGACATTTCTTGCTCTGGGAGGCACTCAGGAAAAAGATTCCTGGGCCAGGTGGGGATGTTTTTAGGTCCCAAGTATGAAGGTGACAGGGCGAGACCCATGTCTCCTCCGGGGAAGGCAGAGAAGATCTGGAAGTGAACACAGCAGCCCAGGGCTCACCATAGGCCTGGGTGCTTTCCTGAGCACCAGGAACCTCAGGGCCAGTGTGGTGACCAGGTGGGTTTGAGCTGCGGCTGCGGCTGGATGGACACGGGAAGGCCTGGTGCCTGGGCAATGGGTGCTGGCGGCCGGGCCTATGCCAACCTCGGCTGCTGGAACCCCATGCCTTGCCCTGACACACTGCTGTGGCCTCCTCTGGGTGGCCGGAGGGCTGGGGAGTTCGTAGGTGGGAGACTGTGTAGGGTCACCAGCTCCCAGACTCAACTTCTGAGGAAGCAAAGCCCTCAGTCATTGCTCAGGACCTGAGGAGCCCAGAGGAAGCACCAGCCTCAGACCACAGAAGAGGGAAACCCAGGCAGATAGGGCATGGCCTGCGTGCTGGGGAGGGGCTGGGAGGTTGTGGCCCTGGCATCCCTGTGGCTGTTTCAAGCCTGTCTTCTCTCAAGGGCCTGACCTTGGCTGGCCCTCTGTTCCCACTAAGCTTCCCCCGGCCGCTAATGAGTACACACCCAGAGGAGGGACATGGTTGGACTCGGGGGCTGGTCAGGCCAGGTGTGTTCCTTCCACCTGGGGTACTAGGACCCTGCAGGCACAGGCTGGCCTTCCCTCTGCTCCGAGGAGGCAGTCTGTCTGAGGAACAGCCCCCACCAGGAGCACTGGGTATTCCAAGCTCCTTTCGACCAGTTCAGACTCAGCTCCTCTCCCAGTGAGGCTGAGGGCAGATGAACCACAGATCAGGCAGGCTGTCACAACTCAGCGCCCACGGTCCCTGCTCCGGGCTGTGCCGGGGAAGCAGAGTGTGCACGGGCCGGGCTGCCCAGGTGTGTGTACGGGGGGGGGGGGGGGGGACATTTTCAGCCAGGGGAACTTTTTGGAAGTCTCTGTCATGTTGACTTAACACGTGGGGCTCAGTGTTCTGTTCTTTTTCTTTTTTATTGTGACAGAGACAGAGACAGAGAGGGACAGATAGGGACAGACAGACAAGGAAGGGAGATGAGAAGCATCAATTTCTTGTTGTGACACTTTAGTTGTTTATTGATTGCTTTCTCATATGTGCCTTGACCCGGGGGCGACAGCACACTGAGTGACCCCTTGCTTAAGCCAGCGACCTTGGGCTTAAGCTGGTGAGCCTTGCTCAAACCAGATGAGCACGTGCTCAAGCTGGCGACCTCGGGATTTCGAACCTGGGTCTTCTGTATCCCAGCCCGATGCTCTATCCACTGCGCCACCATCTGGTCAGGCACAGTGTTCTGTTCTTAAAGGAACCTGTTTCAAGGACAAATCAACATCCTCTGTAGTCCTGCTGTTAGTCAAAGATGACTATGATTTTTTTTAAAGTGTTTGATATAGATTATAGCATAAAGCAAATGATTATGGAAACATTTTTAGGAATAAAACTTTTCATTATCAAGACTGATACGGTGTCAAATCACCGGGATTAAGCAAGATCCTGCAGAGTTGAATCTTATTTTTCTAGTGGCATGTGGTTACACGGTTTCCTAGTTACCGCAGGGCCAGACACAGGACAGGGGGAGGCCTGGGTGTCCACGCGGTGTTGAGAATTGTCCCCAAGAGGAGCCAGCTGTGGGCACAGGAGCTGGTCCCCTCCAGGGTGGCCTGCTGTTAGGTGGGTGACTGGCATGCATGCCCAGACCTCAGCAGGGGGAGCGTGGGGCTGGATGTTCCTCTGAGAAAAGGCCACACCCAGGGGCAGGCCTTGGGGAGTCACAGGCCACATGCAACGCTGGGGTGGGGAGTCCCAACCCCGTCTCCTCTCACCAGCTACAGCCTCTAAACAAGGCACTGTGATTCTGCATGAGGCTGGGGTAGCTCCTGTCACAATTTGTTGCTCTTTCAGACACACACTTCAGGGATAGAACATTCTGGAAAAGTCAAGGCCAGACTCCTTTTCTGCTGTTAAAACCACTTCCCACCAGTTTTGGGCAGACTGTGCAGAAGCTTCTGGATTCTCTGCTCAGAGTGCACAAGGGCTCCCGCACGTCTGGATCAACACAGCCAAGAGCAGGACGTGGGATGCTGACGTGACTCGCTCTTCAGAGGTCTGCGTGACCATGACTCGGCAGGGCGGGGGACCTGGGCCTGCCTCGGGGAGGCCAGAGGGGGTTCTGTGGGGGGGGGTCTCGGAGGGAGAAGGTGGTGTTTAGACAAAGACTGAAAGGAGGGGCTGGGGGCACAGGGCTGTGTGGAGGGAGCAGCATGGAGGGGTTGAGGGGGTTAAGAGTCAAGGATCAAGGGGGAGCAGCTGCAGGGCCACTGGTGGTCAGCCTCTGCTGCCAGATGATCTGGGCTCTGTAAGAGACCAGTGTGATCTGTGCTTACCAGTGGAGGTAAGTGGCTGTGGCAGGGACTGTGTGGCCACAGAGACTAAAATATTGACCACCTGGCCCATCCCGGGAATTTTCGAGCCTGTAGTCTATCTAGAAGGTTCTCTTTGTGGGGGCTAAGGGGTGCCACGTAGCTGCCCGACTGAGGGTCTAGGCACTGAGCTTCCCTGCCCTCTAGTCTGAGCTTGGTCTTCACGGTGGCCAACTTGGCTCTGAAGGACTATGTGAGCCTCTGCCAGGCTCCGTGGGGCAAAGGGATGCCAAGCCTGTGATGTGGACAGTCCTAGAGCCACCCAGGGAAACCCCAGGGAGGACAGGAGGAGTGACGGCATGCCCAACACCTCACTGGACACACAGGCCTGTCCTCAGGGTGGGCTCCTCAGAACAGTCAGGGTTCAACCTGGAGGCTCTGTAGGGAGTCGTAGGTCACCTGGGGCCATGACATGGGCATCCTAGACAATGGGAGACACCGTGTGCTGTGTGGCGCACCCGTGTGCAGACAAGTGCGTTCTCTGTACCCAGAGCACGGCCCCACGCTGACCCTGGTAGACAGCACAGCGCAGGTGTTTTGTTCTCTCTGAAGCTTTACTGAATTTCCTGTGGAGGCTGCATCCCTGGGTGACACCTGGAACCTCCTGGGACCTGCCCAGCAGCCACAGGGCACAAAGGGCCAGGCAAGGGTGTGGTGTGGTCACAAGGACAGGCAGAAGAGGCCTCTGGCTGGGATCTCATTCCCTTAGGCCAGGGGTTGGGAACCTTTTTGGCTGAGAGAGCCATGAACGCCACGTATCTTAAAATGTAATTCCGTGAGAGCCATACAACGACCCATGTACGTTATTCATTATCCAATAAAAATTTGGTGTTGTCCCGGAGGACAGCTGTGATTGGCTCCAGCCACCTGCAACCCTGAACATGAGCGGTAGGAAATGAATGGATTGTAATACATGAGAATGTTTTATATTTTTAACATTATTTTTTTTTATTAAAGATTTGTCTGCGAGCCAGATGCAGCCATCAAAAGAGCCACATCTGGCTCGCGAGCCATAGGTTCCTGACCCCTGCCTTAGGCTGGGCTCTCTTCCACCCGACTTGGGGGTTTTGGTTTAAAGCAGGTGCTGGCTCATGGTTGCCTGGCCTCCGGTGCTCCCTGGCTGTGCGGGTAGAACTGCCTGACGAGGTCCCTCTTGTTGATCTTCCCCATCTGGTTCCGTGGGATCTCCTCCACCAGCAGGAGCTCCGAGGGCACGGCATACGGGGCCAGGACGCCTCTGTAGAGACAAGTGTGGCCTGAGTCACAGGAACTCCAGGCCCAGATGGCATCTACCTCGTGGCCCAGAAGCCCAGCCATATCGGTACCTGTCCCAGGAGGGTGCCCTCCTGCAGGACATGCTAAGTCGGAGACACCTTCTGCTCAGTCAGGGCCAGGTTTCCTGGAGCTGGAGAGAGCCGGCCCCACTCTGCACCCTGGTCAGTGCAGCGGCGGCAGCCAGACGGGCGGAGATGGTGGCCTCCCCGCACCAGAGCCCAGAACCCAGGCTGCGTGAGCATTGGTCCAGGCAGCCCCACTCCCATGAGGGGCGCCCTATTACATGATGTGTTCTCCTGTGTGTGGCCACTCGCTGGGTCCCACATCCGTAGGGTCTGCTCTGAACCCCTCCTTAGGCAGGCCCATGCCCTCCCTCCTGCGGCCTTTTCTGGGAGATAGGAGCTGCCTGCTCCCTGCTCTCTGACTGCCACACATGGGCCACGTGCCCCTTTGCAAGACAACTGCAGAAGCACAGGATGCCGCCTGGAATAGCAGTTCCCACGGCCTCTGCCACAGGGGCTCCCACTTCTCTGGGGTTGCTGACAATGACCTTCATGCCAGGCTGGAGTGATGCAGACAGTGGGGTACAGGACACGTGTCCCCCAGTGTCTGTCCAGGCCAACAGGCAGGCCTGGCCCTATAGTCTGTAACTGTGGAGCAGCCTGGCCACTGAGGATGAGTTGTAGCAAGGAGCTGGCAGTGGGGGTAGAAGAGAACCCCCAAATCTTGCCTAAGCAGTTGGGTGCTTATGAATAAACATGAGCCTGATCACCCTTGCAGGCTGGGTCCACCTGCCCGTAGACAGAGAGCACCAGCAGTGCAGCCCTGAACACACTGCAGTCTCGGGGCAGCTCCGGCCATGAACAGACTGCTGCAGGCCAACGGTGACGGCGTGGCTCCGCCCGGGGTGCCTCCCGCCCGGTGCCTGGGAGCAGGCTGCTGCTGGCTCGAGGAGAGACTGTGCCACCATCTGCAGGAGGTGGCTGGGGCTGCCCCCTAGGGTTGAGAGGACGCGTGGGGCCAGGCTGGACTTCTCTGGAACAAGCTACCAGGACTGGCCTGGTGACCCTGACAGTGGAGCAGAGCGAACCCCAGATGCCTAACACCCCCACCTGCTCCTGGGCCGTAGCTGCTCACTGCTCTGCAGCCAGGCTGCCAAAACTCAGTGTCTCCAGTGGTGTTTGGGAGGCACGTTGTGTTTTGTGGCTTTCCCCATGTCCCTGCTTCCCATGTCACCATGCCAGCACTGAGCTGAGTGCCGGGGCCCAGAAAGAAGAGGCCCAGGCGGGCTGCATCGGGCAGGCTGCGGCCTGAGATGCTGCAGGTTCCCAGGATGACAGTGCAGGTGAGGAGGTAGTGGGGCATCATTTCCCAGGAACAAAAGAAAAACCAGTCAATCTAGAATTCCATGTCCAGCAAAAGTGTCTTTCAGGAGGAAAGGTGAAGTTAAAGATGTCTTTAGACATGGGAGCTGACGAGCTCCTCACCAGCAGCCCTGCACCAGACGGAGGGCGTCTGCAGGCAGGAGAGGCGCTGCCACAGAACCGAGGCTGAGCCAAGGTGAGGGGGCAGCAGAGACGGAACCGTACCACTTCCTTATTATGGAAGTCTCTTTAGGAGATAACTGAGCAAAAATAGAAGGATGTAGTATGGGTGTGGAGCAGACACAAAGGTAGGCACCGAGGGAAAGCAGCACAGAGGCTGTGTGTGCGTGGAGAGGCTGATGCGGCCACAGGAGGGAGACTGTGGTGAGTCAAAAGCACACATTACAAACCCTAACTTAGCAACCATTACAAAAGGGAACAAAAGTATAAAAATAAAAAAATGATCTAAAAGCATTATGAGGAAGGCAGGTTTAAAATCTGCAGACCCTGCCATTTCTAAGAACAGTGGTCCTTTTGAGAAGGAGACCTTCATTGCAGGACAGTCTGTCCAAGAGTCTGTGACCTGGGCCTATTTTCCTCCGAGGGTCCCAGCTTAGCGACTGGTCTAAGACAAAGCTCTTAGACTGCTTCAAGGCAAAGTGAGATCTCGGACAGGAATCCAGCAAAGCTGAAATTGTTTGTTAAGAGCAAGCTTCCCTGTGAAAAAATCACATGAACGATGGAGGTATTACCTCCTGCCTCCCACACTCGTCTCCTTGGAGAAGGGACAGTGGGGTGCAGTTAGGACAGGACTTCAGCCACTGCCCATTACTCATCATGGTCATTGACACTGAGGATTCTTTCTGGGTATGTAAGTCTCACGTGGCCCGTTCCAACTTGGCAGTTTGAGGGAAGGGAAGGGCGGCAGGTTGTCCGTGTCTTAGAACCTGCACACGCAGCACTGTTACCCAGCTCTGATGCCAATTTCAAGCCCTCGAGCAGATGTGCTGTCTGAGCCGGAGCTGCCAGCTTCCCTGTGACTCCTGCTGAAAGTGCAGCACAGGGGAGGAGGACAATCCTTTACTTGGGGAGCAGAGAGATGAGAGGGTGGCAAGCAAACTCAAAACTGAAAAAACATGGCAGCAAAAGGGAAAATGTTATTTTTAAAAGTCTTTAGGCCCTGGCCAGTTGGCTCAGTGGTAGGGCATTGGCTCTGCATGTGGATGTCCTGGGTTCAATTCCCGGTCAGGGCACACAGGGGAAGCACCCATCTGCTTCTCCACCTTTCCCCCTCTCGCTTCTCTCTCTCTCTCTCTCTCTCTCTCTCTCTCTTCTCCTCTCCTCCTGTAGCCATAGCTTGACTGGAGTGAGTTGGCCCCCAGCGCTGAGGACAGCTCCAGGACCTCCACCTCAGGTGCTAAGAAGAGCTCGGTTACTGAGCAACGGAGTAACACACCAGATGGACAGAGCATCATGCCCTAGTGGGCTTGCAGGGTGCATACTGGCTGGGGCACATGCGGGAGTCCATTTCTGCCTCCTCTCCTCTCACTGAATTAAAAAAAAAATCTTTACAAAGACCCCCAAATGGCAGTGAACATGACAGAAAGAAACAGCAGCCTCACTAAGAAGCCCAGTGTCCAAGAGTCTCAGTGCAGCTCCTCTCCCCATCCCCACACATGCAGGGGGTGCAGAGGGGGGCTCCAAAAGAAAGACCCTCTTCTCCCTTCATGGGGTGGGCAGCCTCTGTGTCACCCAGTGACTGCCTGATCAGAGGACACAAAGGCCCAGATGCCAGCCTCAGTCTGAGACTGGTTTCGTGGAGACACAAGACAGGCTAGTCAGCTGCTCTGCCCAGTCCTGTCCTCCTAGGAGCATCTCCCCAGAGCACCCCAAATCCTCTGCACAGTGTCCATTTCAGGGTCTTCCCACACTCACGGTCACAAGCCATGACCACCAGTGCGGGTCCCTGCTGGCAGCCGGGCCAGGAGCTGGAGCTGAACTTGCGAGTCACAGAGACGGGCACAGAGTGAAGGGGCAGAGGGACGCTGCCTAGGCAGGCAGGGTGCCTGCTGAGGACAGGATACACATATACATACATACACACGTACACACACATACATGTAATTGTTTAATCAAAGCAGTCTCTACTCTATTGTTAAACGGCAGAGCTCCAACTGTGCTTCTGCCAATCCCGGGGATCTAATTGCCCAGCTGTGCTACCCCTGATGAAACAAGGATTCCTACTGTTTGTGAAATCACGTTGGACAAGCCAAAAATATCTTTGGCACCGAGAAGGAGGCAAGTAGGGGTGGAGGAGAGTGTGCGAGGAGAGGGGATAGAGAAGATGAAATTCTTGGATTTAAGATATTCCTACCAGCCTCCTTCCTCCCTGAGCTTGCGGGGGACACTGCTCTGCGGCTCCACAGACCCCCTGTCCTGTCCTGTCCTGTCCTGTCCTTCTGGCCTTTGACAGGATGGACAGGGGGTTCAGACTGGGCCCTGAGACTGAGCACGAGGCACTGTGGGCACAGGGAAGGGGCCTGTGAGCCCTCTGGGACCAGGGAAGATGGCAGAAAGGCTCTTGGGGGAGGGTTTTGGGTTAGGTAAAAGCAAACCAACCAAGATGCAGGGTGAGGGAGGGACAGGACTGAGCTGCGTGGGGAGGCTGGCTGCCCTCACAGGGGAGGCGAGCTCCAGCCCGGGGTGGGGAGTCAGCACCCAAGGCGCACGTGGAAGTGCCCCACGCTCAGCGCCCCGGCAGAGGGAGGGGTGCTCCGGGTGAGGGGGGAGTGGCCCAGGAAGGAGCTGGCTCGCCCGCACCCTCAGGCCACAGTGGGCGCTCTGGACCGTGGCTCCAGGTTAGCCAGACGCTCGCTTGACGAGACTCCTCCTAAATCTGGAAGAGAACTCGCTCGCCCTCCACAGGGTCCCCACCCAGGAGCATGTGCTTCTTCTTCCGGACCTCAGAGCTGACTGTGTGCCGGGAGTGGGGGCCCCGTTTCCCTGTCAGTGTCTGTGGCCCTTTGGTGACAGCACGGATGGGCTCTACCTCTGCTTCTGCCCTCATTACAGAGCCCTGCTGCAGCCCTCTGCTGGGCAGCCTCATGTAGGTGCCATGTCGCCTGACCTTCCAGGCCCCCCCAAGACGGACGACAGCCAGGTCTAAGACCCCCACCTCTAGCTCCCAGACAACGGGACAGCCCAGCCCCGTCCACTCACTCCTCTGAGGGGACAGTTTCTCACCCGCCCTTCGCGGCGCCCGCCCACCCACTCCTCTGAGGGGACAGTTATCTCACCCGCCCTTCACGCGGCGCCCGTCCACCCAGCCCTTACCTGGCCCACTCTCTGAGCTCCCTGTGGGACAGTGAGTGTCCCTCTTGAAGTGTCACCACTGCGGTAACCCGCTGGCCCCACGTCATGTCGGGAACACCGATCACAGCTATATCTGTGAACAGAACAGGGTGGGCACCTTAAATGCCAAATGACCACTGCAGGCTCAAGAGTAGCCAGGAACAAACAGGAAGCCCCAAGGTGGGGGGGGGGGGCTGGAGCAAGTCCTGGGAAGCAGCTGCCCAGCAGCCGTAGGGAGCGCAGGGTCCTGCTGGGGAGAGGTGAGGGTGGGCTCCCCGTGTATCTCTGTAGGGGCCCTGGGTAGGCGCCATTTGTCCACCACTCCTGCCCTCCCCCTGCACTGTCCTAGGGGACAGTAGCTGCTAAGGGGGCTGAGAATGATTAAAAGCCCAGAACATTCTGTCTCCCAGGACTATGGGCTCCCAAGGACAGGCCACCTGGGGGAGCCCCAGTAAAACAGCTGGGCCTGACACCTGTAGGGTCTGCACAGCCTGTGACCCCAGTCAGGAGGAGGGATGGGTGGAGCCCACACTTCTGGACTAGCGCCCATAGCCGCACCCTCTGATCTTGCCCAGGACCCTCAGCCAGCGGCCAGAGAATCAGAGCATGCTGCCGCTTCTGAGCATGCGCACACTGCCACTCCCTTGCTCAGGGACCAAATGGAGCAGCCAGCATCGTTATTAGGCCCGGAACCAACCATAGTGTGGGGTGGGCAGGCCCGGACTGCAGTGTGGGGCGGGCTAATCCCCACTGGGTGGTGTTCCCAGGCTGGATCACCTGGTCCCCATTTCACCTACAACCAAGCCAAGGAAAACCTATCTGCTATACACCCAGGACGGCAGGTCAGGGCTGAGAGGAGCTGTGCGGTGAGCCCGTGGCCACTCACCCTTGATGCTAGGGTGGGCCAGCAGCAGCCGCTCCACCTCCAGGGCGCTGACCTTGTAGCCACCGCTCTTGATGATGTCCACGGATGTGCGTCCCCGGATCCAGTAGCTGCTGTCCTTGAACACGACCGTGTCACCTGCGGAAAGGGGCTCAGGTCACCAGGAGGCATGTTGGGGCTGGGGCTCAGCATGTCACGGTCCCTGTACCTGCAGGGACCGGCGTGGACACACATGCACACGGGTAGTGAGCACTGATGCCACTGGTATGCTGGCCGCGTGCGTGGCAGTTTTGAGACAAGGCAGCAAGCATCAAGTTCAATGGCTGTGACCTCAGTCTGTGATGCTGACGCCAGAACAGCCTGCTCTGGTCGTGTCCCTCTGCAAGCGTGACAGCTGGGTCCCTGCACTGTCACCGCCCAGTGCCCTTCCTGCTGTCTCTCAGGCCCATGAAAAGAGAGGAAACGAGGGCTTGCCCGCCTCCCAGGCCCACTGCGGGGCTCTAGCCACGGCAGGGCTTGGGTCGGGCTGTGTACTGCTGTGGCCCCTTTCCCAGTGAGGCACTCCTGGGCCACGCGTGGTGCCACCTGTGTTTCTGACAGGAGGAAAGGGACCTCCTGCTCCTTCAGCTGATCACCTGCTTTCCCATCCTGCTTTGCTTGGGCAGCACCCTGGCAGGAGCCCTTCCCAGCTGAGGGTCCAGCTGCCCTTTCTCAGACCTCACCCAGCAGGAGGGGGGCTGGCACGGAGGGCAGGAGGAGTTGGGAGGCCTGCACTCAGCCCGGGGCACCGAGGGGGTGGTGAGGCGGGCTGTGACTGCACACGTGTCAGTATACACATGTGTGCGAATGTGTGATGCGTGCACATGGGCAGCACCGTCCCAGCCTCTGTAGGCAGTGCTGTTTCACCTGCCTGCTCTCACACCCCACTCCTCATGCCGAGTTATTAGCTGAAATAAATCATAAATATTTCATTATACATCATGCCGTCTGACACAGGAAGGAGCCATCCATCACTTCGCCACTCCTTGAGACCGGCCGCGGTGCGGGGCGCTCTCTAGTCTATTAAACAAGATGGATGGGTGTGCTTGCACGGGCCGCTGGCTTATTTATAGTGCAGCGGGAAGGCCAGGCTCCAGGAGCACGGGGCGGCAAGTGTGGTGGTTCTCTCTCCCGCGCTGACGGGAAGCAGGAGTGACCGGAGGCTTCAGAAAGCTGTGCTGCGAGCCAGGGCAGCCTGAAGGCCCAGGTGTGAGGTCACAGGAGTGGGCTGTAGGCACTGGGGTGGCCACAGTCTGTTCTGAGTCCATAAGGCCTGGGCGGCCTTTCTCCCATTCCTGCTCTGCAGCCCCAGCTCTGGTCATGTCCTTTTTACACGGGACAGCTGGACGGTCTTCCACCCTGTTTACCAACTGCCAGCTGCCCGTGACTTAAATGTAGAGAATGGCCCCAATCCAGGCCGTCACATCCACCCACTGCCCAGGACGAGGCTGTGCTGGCATCCAGGTCCTGCCAGTGGCGTCCAGACCCCGAACCTGCTGGCCTCCCCCAGCCCAGGGGCCCAGCGGAGCAAGGTGCCGCCGCCAGCCCTGGTCTGTGGGCGACACTCTCCCCACCTCAGTGCCCATCCAAGGCTGGGTGGTTTCAGGGCCTGTCAACGTCACCGGCACCTCTCTGAGCTGCTCTCCGCCCTGCTCTGTTAGCGCAGCCTAAGCCAGGGAGGAAGCCCCTACAGCTGCACCCACACCAGCCACCTGCAGCCCCTGGCCATGCCCCCTTGCCCCCAGGGCATGAGCACAGCTCCCTGACTGTAATATTCTAGTTCTCCATCTGCTGCCTGTCCTCACTTCAGCCCTATTCAGACATCAGTTCTCTGGCATCTCCAGGTGTCCCCTTCCCGCACACCAGCTTGGAGGGATGACGGCTTCCTTCAGCACCTGTCTCCTGTCACCAGCCTGAGGAAGAGCAGTGAGACCTGGGATCTCCTCAGAGAAAAGCCAGGCACTGCCATGGTAGGGACGGTGCTGCGGACATATGGAAGTTCATCACGGAGAGATCTGGGGACTCGCACGCCAAGCAGGGAAACCTGCACACTCAGGAGAGCCCTGGGCACTTATCTGGATACTTGTCAGGCAAGAACAACACACGATGACAGGTAGTCCAGATCATCCTGGATGACCCAGTGCGCCTCAAATGTGACCACGCGTCCCTGAAAGAGGGAGACAGAGGGAGACGTAACACACGGAAGCAGAGAAGGCTGTGTGAGGATGGAGGTGGAGGCTGCAGTGGTCAGCCAAGCCCCGAACAGCTGGAGCCCCCAGGAGCTGGCAGAGACAGGCAGGGTCCTCCCACAGAGCCTCTGGGGGGAGCCTGGCGCTGCAGCACCTGGAGTTCAGCCTCCTGCTTTCTGGAGCTGGGAGGGAGTAGACTTCTGTTGTTCGAAGCCCCAGTTAGTGGTGAGTGGTTAGAGCAGCCACAGGACACCCCAGCCGGCGCGGAGCTATGCTGCTCCCAGGGCAGTGAGCTCCAGCAGCATCTGCTGGCTGGCAGACTCCGTGTGGACTGTGGTCTGGGGGGGAGGGGAAGAACACGTGAGAGGAGGCAAGGGTGGGGCTGAGGCCCAATGTGTGAGGGCACAAGCATGCAAAATCCTATGGAAGCAGAAGCAAGGCTGAGGAGCCAGGAGGGCTGTGGGGAGAGCACAGCAGGATGCGCCCAGACTCTGTCTTTAGGAGAGTGCTGGGGCCACGGGAAGGGACAGCATTTGCACCTGAAAGCTCCTTCTCATGCACTGTGGAGATGGTGCTGGGCAGGGTGAAGCCTGGGGCCTGCTGTGGCTGCAGCCATGCCAGGTGGGGGGCAGGTGGGCGGAACAGCAGATGGAGCTAGGGGACCCTGGAGCAGGAGTAGGTCTGGATTTAGACAAACAGGTGAGGGAGGAAGGAGTCCAAGCTCCTTGGCCCACCTCATGGCTGGGGTGCACTGCAGGCCTGGGGGAAGAGCTGGGCCAGAGACACACGGGGGCATTACAAGGATGGACATAAAACCTGGAGGGGGGCAAACTGAGGGGGAGAACACCGAGCAAGAACGGAAAACAGGGCTAAGAAAGCCTGTCTCATAAGACCTTCTGGAACCTGGGCTGGGTCTCCTACTCTCTGGGAAAGCTGCAGAGACAGCCCCGCTGTCAGCGTCTTCAGGACGGGCCTGACGTGGACCCCCACCGTGTGGGTTCTATTGGGAGTGGGGCCCCACAGTCAGGATGAGGCCCCACAGCCAGAGCACCCAGGCTGCCCGCTCACTGCAGGAGGAGCAGAGGCCGGAGGGGCGGCCAGCTGGAGGTCTGTGGGGTGGAGGCTCATTGCGGGGAACATTGGGAGGGATCAAGAGACTGCCTCTGCTTTCAGAACTGTGAAGGTCGAAGGACCATCGCCGAAGGAGATGCTACTGTGGAATGAAGGGCCGGGGACAGTGGAGGGCAGGACTCTTGAGAACTTCTGGATTCAGGGGGGCCCAGGAGGAAGGGAGAGGCGTGGTCAGGTCCCAGGAAAGTGGGAAGGAGCAGGGTTGGGGTACTCTCCTTCTCTGGGGTGAGCGCGTTTGGAGAAAGTAGGGAGGCAAAAGGTAAGAATGGAGGGTTTGTGGAGTGCAGGGTCCACTGGGTGCCAGTGCAGAATCACTCTGTTCTCCTGGGGACCCTTGTGCTGCCTGGTGACCCAGAGGTCCTGGCTGGACTGGGGAGCAGGAACAGGATGCTCAGGCCCACACGGCTGCTTTATGCCCTGAAAAAGGGGTGCCCCGAACACCCCTCAAGAGTCTCTTTGGATATTGTCTGAAACAGGTGCTAAATCCTGGCAGAGTGTGGTCCTCTGCAGAGCTCCAGAGTCTTGACCCACACGCCATCTTTCTCTGAGGGTGAGGCTTGCCCACAGGCCGGTGACGTATGTGCTCATATGGTGGAACTGGCCTCAGAAAAAGGGGCACTCGGCCTTCAAGCATAAGGGGGGATGATCAGCACAGATCAGCACAGCCAGCGAGCTAGGGAGCCTCTGTTCACAGAGCACGCCCCGCAGCTCCGTTACTGACACAGGAGGCTGTGGAGTGGAGCCAGCTCGCTGCACCCATGGCCCCACCCCCAGCGCCCCGCCAGCACTGCAAACCCGTGTGCACAGTGCAGCAGGACGAGGCGCCTCCCTCGGCTCCCACTGTGGGTCTGAAAGCACCTGCACTGGGCCGTGTCCAGGAGGGACGGAGTTAAGGAATGAAGCAAGTCTTCCAAACCCCAGTAGAGCCCAGAGCAGACATTAAAAAAAGAGAAGGAAGCGTGGCTGGAATTTCTGCAGCATTCTGAGGCAGCGGGACTGCACCCCCAGAGCCTCCGTGCAGCCGTGCTGCGAGAGGGCACACCGCCAGGCTGACAGGGTGTGAGGCCAGACGGTGCCCTGGCGTTCATACCAGGAAGAACCACTGGTGAGTGGCACCTCCAGACGCACATGGAGCAACGACAGTGTCTGCCAGGCCCTGGCCCACCAGCTGCCCACTGCGGACTGTGCTGCACACTGGGAGGCCGTGCACTGCTGAATGGGGACTCAGCCTTTCCTCTGAGCCTGAGTCCCAGCCACTGAGACACTGCGGGCCCTGAGATGCTGCAACAGCCCAGGCCTCGCAGAGGGCGGGTAACCGCCAATGCTGGGCCACCTCACCTTGGAGACAGGCCGGTAGGTCTGTGGCAATGTCCAGTTCAGCCTCTGGTGAAATGTGGGTCAAACCTGGTTGGGTGCAAATATGGGCCCTGTTTCCAGGCAGTGGCCCTGGTATTGGCCAGCTCAGCAGCATGGGCTGCAGAGCCCTTGGATGAGACTTTCTGCACAGCTGTGCTCCCAGCGCCCGACCATGGCAAGGGCTGGGGACAAAGGCCAATCCCCAAAGGTCATATCTCTATGACTCCATTTCTATGATGTCCCTAAAGGACAGGAATGGTGGTGGCCAGGGATTAGGGCAGGTGGGCAGAGGGGAACAGGCTCGATGCCACAAAGCTGCAGCTCAAGGGAGCTGTATGGTGACAGGAACATTCTTATTGTGCTGGTGGCAGTGACTTGGATCGCCACATGTGACAAATGGAAGGAGCCGGATGCATGCACCACGGAGCACACACTGGTGTGCATGGAGCTGTGGAACTGGCTTTGGTGACACGCATTACTCAGGACGCTGCCCCTGGGGAAACTGGGTGGAGAGGCAGGACCCCTCCACACATTACTTGTGACCTGCTGTGACTCTGTATTTCAAAATAAAAAGTTTTCAGAAATTGCTGCTTGATTTATGGAGAAGCCCCCCAAACTCCAGGGGAGCCCCCTACCCTGTGGGCTCACCCCTATACAAGTCACTTGTAGCATCTGCCACATATTATAATTAAGCAGTAATTTTTTTTAAGGGAGAATTTATATTAACCAAATTTATGACTGAGAAACAAGTGTCACAAACAAATGTGGGGAACTAACTGCCTATCAGGATGCTAATTAGATGCCCCTGAGCAGTCTGGGACTCTTATTCAGGTGTTAGTGCTCTGCCCCTCTGGGCACACCGGCTCTGCTCATCCTTGAGGAAGAGCCCAGCTCCCCCACACACACACCTGTCCCCACTGTCAGGCCCCCCGTGAAAGGCATGCTTATAGCATGGCAGGGGCCAGGGGCTGCTCAGCAGGGCCATGCAGATAGCTCTCGAATCAACTCTTCCCTCAGTGAAATGCTGATGTCCCCATGGCTTCCCCACTCCAGGGAGGGGGAAGGCGTGCGCCTGGGTGAATGCAGACCCCATAAGATCACCACTTGACCCAGCAATTGCACTAGAGTTGCACGTTCCAATGAGTCATGCTGAGGGCAGACCCAAGGGCCCGTGCAGCTGACCAGGAAGGACATCGGTGCCAGCTGTGTCCTTCTTGAAGCATCAGGCTTCTGTGTCAGCGGATGTTGCAGCCACTCATCAGGAAGAGGCTGTGCCTGAACTCCTACAGTAGCAGGATCTTTCCACAAAAGCCTGCTGTTCTGTCTGCTCTCTGTGTGGTTCGTGATTTCTGATTTCCCAGGGCAGCTGCTGGATGAGCATCGATGAGGGTGAGGATCACCCCTACGTCCTTTAGGGCTCCGGCCCCATCCTCAGGGCCTGGGACATGGAAGCAAATAGTCTTAACAGAGCAACAGAGGCCAGCCCCATGGA